>NC_135967.1:31571708-32914208 GCF_053455715.1 Rhinoraja longicauda | reverse complement strand
TTCTACAAGTCTACACCACTCATTCATGGCTGATCTATCTTTCCCTCTCAACTCCTTTCTCCTGACTTCTCCCCATAACATTTGACAACCTTACTAATCGAGTACTTGTCAATATCCGCTTTAAAAATATCTAATGAATTGGCCTCCACAACACTGACTTCCACCAATTCACCACCTTCCTACTAAAGAAATTCCTCCTCGTCTCCTTTCTAAAGGTACATCTTTTATTTTGAGGCTCTGGTCCTGTACTCTCCCACTAGTGAAAACATCCAATGTGGGAACGACACCGCCTGCAGATTCTCCTCTAAACTGCTCAGTACCCTGACATGGAAATATTTGATGAAGGGCCTTGACCCGAAAAGTCACCCATTCCTTCTCTCCAGAGATGCTGCCTGTCCTGCTGAGTTACTCCAGCTTTTTGTGTCGATCTTCAGTTTAAACCAGCACCTGCAGTTCCTTCCTACAAATGGAAATATATTTCATAGTTGCTTAAATCCCAGAAACTTCTGCTCAAGAGCACAAAGGGGAAGTCTGCAGAGGGTCAGGAAGGTGATTCACCACCAACTTCTGAAAGGCTATTAAGGATGGTTAATAAATGCCATTTGTCTGCCATGCCTAGATCCTGAAAATAGCTGATTAAAAATGGACAAACGGATGAGAAGAAGTTTGAGGGCAGCAGTGTGGTTGTGGAGATTATCCCTTAAGCACCCCATTGCACATGTGTAGGAAGGCCCTGCTACTAAGTACATTGTGATGGGGGAGCTATGAAGACAAAGTATCGCTGCATGTCCAACAAGAATCATTTCCAGTTTTAATAGAGAGTGGGTGTCAATAGTGTGGAAGTTACACAAAAATGGAGGAGTTGTGGGAGCAATGGTAGGGGTTCAGCATGTGATGAGCACAGAAAAGATGTCAGGTAAAATGCACTAGCTTATTTTTCGGAATGAAACACGTTACCAAGATGGATGATCTTAGTCAGACAGTTCATAACTCACAAAATGAGGTGTGCCAAACGGTACATTGGCTCACTGATGTGGTTTGTGACTCCAGTCTATTGATCTGCACCAGGTTTGCAGATATGAGACTGTCTGTGCTGCAAATCACAGGTAGCTTCAGTGAGTTAATCTCCATCCAGATGAGGTGCGCCAGCCAGCCAAACCAACACAACCCCAGCCTTCTATTGCTACTGACAAAGTAGAATAAGAGCAAGCACTTTAACTATACGACAAATAGAATGCCCAGGAACAAAGAAGATTGCAAGTAGAGGTGATCACTGCCCAGTCCATCACGGGCACTGATCTCCTCACCATCGAAGGGTTCTACAGGAGTCACTGTCTCAAAAAGGCAGTCAGTATTATCAGAGACCCACATCACCCTGGCCACGCTCTCATTTCACTCCTGCCATCGGGAAGAAGGAACAGCTTCTTCCTTTCAACCATCCGGCTATTGTTTCATTTCAGGACATGTTTTTCTGATACATTAGCGACATGATTAGTTAAAGCATGATTAAGGTCGGCTGGTGGGTGTAAGTTATGCTTGAAAATAGAGGAACAGCATTGGCTCAGGCATAACATGACCAAGGACTGATAAAGAAGAAAAGGCCATGACAGTTTACCCAACCAGTCTGTAGCATGACCTGCATGTACATTTGGGGTAAAGCAAAGCTGAGGACTTCCATAGTTGGACGAAGGACCAGGAGTCGCCGCGATCAAGTTAATTTTCCATTTATTGCATTTATCTGTGCTTATGAGGGGATAAATGTTAAAGTATAACTGCTATTGTGATTTCCTTTTCCTTTTCGTTTATCCTGTATCCTCGAACCCTGGGAAAAAGACCTTTCCATAGTACAGTTACAAGTGCTTGACTTAAGGACACCACTACATATGCGGGAGCTCCTATGTTATTCTTGTTCAAAGGTCAGATGCACATATATACATTTGTTCCCACTAACAGCTGAACTTGTTTCCCTTTTCTCTCCTCGTTCAGTAATTGCTCTTTTTAAAAAATCAATGTACATTTAATGCCATTCATTACAAAACTGTGGTGGCACAGTTACAATATCAAATGATTCTTATGTATTTTCTGACATGGATAAAATTGACTCACGGACAACTGTGAAAAGGCAACACTTTCGTAACGTGGGGCCAACCTGTACCTGTAAAGTGATAAAGAAGCTGAAACACCAGGAAACATTTGGACAAATCTGCATAGAAATGTTCCCACTCCCAACTCTTTCTCTAGTCACCAAATGCCTTTTGTTTTAATTGCTCTACTGCATCTGGCAATCCTTGTGATTAGATTGTTCACTTTCATTTGTAATAAGAATGAGAGTTGTCATTAGTTCAAGTGAATGGATGTAAATTCATTAACAGATGTTAACATTTTCATTTGATGTCATTCTTTATAATAGTGGAGGGATGGTTACTGCGATTGTTTTGAGAAACTGATACCAATGATTTACTAGCACTATTTAGGGAAAAGCATACAAATACATCATTTGTATATCTTTGTTCATAAACATTCAGTTTTTCATTACGAGAACAGATCTTTGCCCTTATCCAGATCAGCCATAATTCTGAAATCACTTCTGATCTCATTATTAGTTAGTAGTTAAAGGTACTGGCCACAACTGTTACTTTGCTACCCTGGCAGTCTCTGCCTTCTCCTTACCCAATACTGTGCATGGCAACTTAACATCCAGATTCACATTTGACATTCTCCATATCCATCCTGATATACTCTGCTGTTACAAATCCAAGCCTCCTCATATATTGCTCATCCATGCATTGTATTGTGGCCAATTCTAAGCTGTGAAGCAGTTGCATTTGAGTCCGGCAATGTACCATCCACCACCAGATCCAAGCAATGAAAACTTCACTTCACTGCTCCAGGTTTCCTCTCCATTACTTGCTGCACATTTACATATGCAAACTTATATCTCTCATGAAGCAGAGTTGAAAGAAGATGGAAAGGGCAATAGAAGGAAGAACATAGCAAATGTAAACAAGGCAAATGGGTTAAATCAGCAATGTGTGTAATCTGATGGTGCTGGTAAATAGAATTAAGCTACTTTCACTGCAGTCAAGAGGTGAACTGTTGTTCCTGTACCAGAATGTCATTAGCTATGTCTCAGTGGGTAGCCCTTTCTCCAAGACTTCACCTAGACCTGAGAGCAAAACTGTGAGTGTATCTTAAATGCTGCAGGACCAATGCATCGTCTTTATTTCCCTAGTGGTAAGCATTCAAGTGGAGGATTTGCAACTATGCTTCTCATTAAATCATTACAGTTGTTGCCTTATCTTCATTCACTACACTAAACAATTCAATACATTCCCTTCCAATATATTAATGTCAATATGTCTTATCCTGAAACATTGCATCAATGAAAGTTTTGAAAAGCTATTAGACAGGGTAAAGGCCTTTGGTTTCCAGTGGCAACAGAACCTTTCCAATAGTTCATATGGTCATAAGTTATAGGAGCAGAATTAGTCCATTTGGCCCATAAGTCTACTCCGCCATTCAATCTGCCTTAAAAGTATCCGTTGACTCGGCCTCCACACCCTTCTGCAATAGAGCCTCAGAACATCCCTCATCACATGTATCCAATATCAGACCAGGAAGAATGAAATGAAAGGGAAGTCAGTGGTGTGATCTCCTAGATGGCCATGCTGAACACACTGCCCTCAAGCAAGGCTAAGTTCATTCTTGATCCATGAACAATTATTGCCTTTGTGAACTAGAGTGTTCTCATATACACTTTCTCTGACAACATGTTGTCGTTAAGCCTCTGGCTATACATACGCTCCACAATCCCCTGCTGGACCGTTCGACAATCTTGGTTCCTTTTATTTTGTCTTCAAAACAGTGAGGATAACAGACATTCAGCATTTCAATCACCCCTATGAAAGACATCTTTTTAAACAAAGACAGGTCAGAGAGTGAATTGGAGGCTGCAACTTAATTGCTTGGTTGCTCTTAAGCGAGCAGATAACACAGGTCACAAATTGGTTTCATTAAACACTGCACTGCATCTGATGATGAGCTGGAGGATGGGTAGCCTGTCTTTTGATCCTGTAAAAATACACAAAGCATGAGACACTGCTCTGCATTAAATTTTGGGTGTCTAGCATGGGTTTAAATGGAATGGCAGGACTCTTAGAAGATGCAGGAAGCTGTCTATGTTTATCATGGTACCTCACAGATACATTACAAAGCAGAATTAGTAGGTATTTTATCATTACAAAAGTCTGAGTGATTCAGATGGCTTAGGCAGTGAGTGGCACATAGCAGTAGAGCTACCGTCTTACAGCATCAGAGACCTGGGTTCATTCCTGACTTATGGGTGCTGTCTACGTTCTCCCTGTGACCTGCGTGGATTTTCTCTAAGATCTTCGGTTTTCTCCCACATTCCAAAGACATACAGGTTTGTAGGTTAATTGGCTTGGTGTAAGTGCAAATTGCACCGAGTGCGTGTAGGATAGCGTACGTTTGCCAGGATCGCTGGTTGGCGTGGACGGTGGGCTGAAGGGCCTGTTTCCGCGCTTTATCTCTAAACTAAACTAAACTGCAGATGCCAGAATCTTGATCAAAACACAAAGTGCTGGAGGAACTCAGTGGGTCAGGCAGCATCTGTGGAGGGAATGAACAGACTTAAAAAGAACAGAAGCTCTGAGGTCAAAATGAGGAAGTCTTAGAATCCTGGTTGTTTTAAAATTGCAAATTTCCACAAAAGGCAGTTTAACAGCTCAGACCATTTACAGCACTGGTGTTCCTTTTAACAGTGAACGGTATCAGTCTTTAAAACATAACAGCTGTCCTATGGCTTTTTGTTAGCTTGTGTTAGACTTGACATATTTGATGCATCTGCCTCTGCAGCTCTCTGGGGTAGAGAAAGATTCACAGCCTTCTTAGAGAAGAAATCAGCACCTGTCGGAATGATTACATTTTAATAAGATTATCCTTTCTTTTAAATTCCAATAGATATAGACTCAACCTGCAAATCCTCGTCATAAGTTAACCTGTTCAATCTAGGAATCCATCTACTTAACCTTCTCTACAATTGCAAGTCTATCATTCCTTTAATCTCGGGAACAAAACCTTACACAGTACTGGAGATACAGTCTCAGCAACAGCTTCCAAAAATGTATCAAAACCTCCCTATTGTTAAACTCCCCGACTCTTGCAATGAAGGCCAACATTCCATTAAGTTTCCTAATAACTTGCTGTACATGTACACTATATTTTTATGTTTTGTGCATCTAGACTTCTACTTTCCATTTGTAGTGCAACATTTGTAGTCTCATTCTGTTTAAAAAATAATGACTGTGCAATGGTACAGCAATTAATGTTTCTGCAGCACAGCATCGGGGACCCAGCAATGCTGATCTTGGTTGCAGTCCGTGTGAAATTTGTATGTTTTAGACAATAGACAATAGACAATAGGTGCAGGAGGAGGCCATTCGGCCCTTCGAGCCAGCACCGCCATTCAATGTGATCATGGCTGATCATTCTCAATCAGTAACCCGTTCCTGCCTTCTCCCCATACCCCTTGACTCCGCTATCCTTAAGAGCTCTATCCAGCTCTCTCTTGAATGCATTCAGAGAATTGGCCTCCACTGCCTTCTGAGGCAGAGAATTCCACAGATTCACAACTCTCTGACTGAAAAAGATTTTCCTCATCTCAGTTCTAAATGGCCTACCCCTTATTCTTAAACTGTGGCGCCTTGTTCTGGACTCTCCCAACATTGGGAACATGTTTCCTGCCTCTAACATGTCCAACCCCTTAATAATCTTATATGTTTCGATAAGATCTCCTCTCATTCTTCTAAATTCCAGTGTATACATTTTTCCTATGATCCTGTCATAAGTCCCACAGCTCAAAGATGTGGTGACAGGTAAATTAGCTACTGTAAATTGTCCTGGGTGCAGATAAGTGGAAAAAAAATGAGAGGGGCATTGATGGTCAGTGAACAAGAATACGCTGGAGACATACAGTGGAGTTATCCAGCATGGAAACAGGTCCTTCAGCCCAACTAATCCTCATTTTCCCATAAAAACTCTAGGCAAAAAACTGTTGGGACCCTGGTTGGAAGAAGAGGCCCAACCTGAAAAGTCACCTATTTATGTTCTCCAAGGATGCTGCCTGACCCGCTGAGATACTCCAGGCATTTTGTGTCTTTCCTTGGTAAACAAACATCTGCAGTTCATTGTTTCAACTGTGTAACATTTAAACTTGGTGGTGAGTTGCAAAAGCCAAATGTGCGCCAGGCAAATGATTATCTAAAATAAGAGATAATCTATCCACTTTCCCTTGATGGTCAAAAGTATTATCTGCTATTAACAGCTTAAGGGTAATCATTAACTAGAAACATAATTGAAGCCAGTTCAGAAGATGGATAGCAAGTGATACTGTAAGTGACCAACCACTTGATTCTCCACTATCTGCAAGAAACAAGTCTGGTGAGTGATGCAATGAACGACACTTAGAGGATTCGTTGAAGGGCCACAACAGGGCCCTGTTCTTCATAAATCACAACAGAATCCAAGGGCATTTGACGCAAACAAAACAAAACAAAATAGTACTTGCAAAAAAATGCTGGCATGTGACTTTGCTAAAATGAATACCCAGCCACTTTCCTGAGTTTGAGAACTCTTTGAAGATCATCCCTGACTAATTATTCTATCTCTTGATTTTCTTCCACCCCCCCCCCCGCCCTCTTAACCCCTGAACTCCTGTCCAGCATCTATTTGCTTTTTTTCATTCTTAAGATGTGAACATTGGTGAAAAGATTGTTATTTATTGCCCATCAATTGCAGCTCCTGAGAAGATAGTGGGCCAAATAAGCTCCCACTGCACTGGTAGAATTGTGTTCACATAATCAATCGCTAGCTAGATTATTTCAAATTAAAATTGTCAACTATGATTGATGAGGGATTTGCGAGGTTACTTCTTTAAAACAGATTCGCAAACCAGTAGGATGCTTATGACAATTTCATGACAACTCTACTGGGTCCTCCTTTTAAAATCTAAATTTCCAGATTCTCTAGCAATTTTAACTCACTATCTCATTGCAATTGAGCAACATTACCAGTATGCAAACATTCCTACAGCTTGCAAAATTCTCATATGCATTTGAGGATGTTAAATAAGCTAAATCTAAATATTTTGATGGGCAAAAAGACTTCTGTTTCAAAAAATATTACAGTGCCTTTTAACTGGTTGGAAATGTAGAAATTGGATTGAGAGAATTTGCCATGAATGCGAGGCATGTCTTCAGCTATGCTATATTTAGTACACAAGATCTTTGGCTGCGTTCGGTATTCATGTCACATACAGATTGAATTTTTCTTTACAGCTTGGAATCCATGAATGCCTGCAGGACCAACATTTCAGTTAAATCAAAGGAACCTGACAGTCTGTAGAGAACTGCAGCTCAGAACTGCAAGGATCAGAACGTGCCCATTCAAGTTAAACAGTCATATATTTGAAGCAGCCTATTCTTAAATCTACATAATTTTGTGCACACAGTCCATGGCAGTAAATTTTGGCAACTTATTTTCTTCCCTTGTCTCCCTGAGCCTCTCTTATCAATTCCGTTTAAGAGATTTATGTTTTCTTGTTAAAAGTTATTTTCATTCAAAATTACTTGTGACATTTTTGGAACTGTGAAGGTGGACCTTCATGATTTACGACATGTACATATGATGAGGTGATGAGTTTTTAAGCTCCTTGAGTCATTTTATCATGGTGATGGTGTTACGTGAACAGAAATTGTAATTATGAATTGCTGTCAGAGTCATCACACACAGGTCAAAAAATGTCTTCATAAGCAGCATTATTAAAGGCGTAGTTAGGTTGTTTTGTTTGTGGAGTAACAGAATAAATGATTAATCACCAAGGAAACTAACATCTTACAATTAAAGACATTTGTCAGTTCGTTTTGTCATTGGAAGGATGGCGCATCAATACAGTTCAGTGTTTCTAATGTTGGCTGAAATTCTGTGCATAAGCGCTTCTAGTCAAGGTGGTAAAATAAAGGTGGACAAGCATTCAAATAAATCAGTTTTGGAAATTGAGCATCAAAACTCAACGGCACTGAGTTAATAGACAATAGACAATAAACAATAGGTTCAGGAGTAGGTCATTCGGCCCTTCGAGTCAGCACCGCCATTCACTGTCATCCACAATCAGTCCCCGGTTCCTGCCTTCTCCCCATATCCCATGACTCTGCTATGTTTAAGAGCTCTATCTAACTCTCTCTTCAAAGCATCCAGAGAATCGGCCTCCACTGCCTTCTGAGGCAGAGAATTCCACAGATTCACAACTCTCTGGGTAAAAAAGGTTTTACACATCTCCATTCTAAATGGCCTACCCCTTATTCTTAAACTGTGGCCCCTGGTTCTGCACTCCCCCAACATCTGGGACATATTTCCTGCCTCTAGCTTGTCCAATCCCTTAATAATCTTATATGTTTCAATAAGATTCCCTCCCATCCTTCTAAATTCCAGTGTATACAAGCCCAGTCACTCCATTCCTTCAACATATGACAGACCAGCCATCCTGGGAATTAACCTTGTGAACCTACACTGCACTCCCTCAATAGCAAGAATGTCTTTCCTCAAATTTGGAGACCAAAACTGCACACAATACTCCAGGTGTGGTCTCACCAGGGTCCTGTATAACTGCAGAAGGTTGCAGCTCCTAGACTGTGCAATAGCATCCCTCTCCCCATCAGAACTGCCCCCTCCATCGACTCCTTTAAGTCCAGGCTCAAAACCTATTTCTACTCCCTAGCGTTTGAGGCCCTCTGAGGGGGCGCTGTGAACTGTTTATGTATGTGCTGTTATGTTTGTGTGCCATTGTATGTTCGTTTTTAGTACCTGAACTGATGTACAGCAGTTTGGTCAACGTGGGTTGTTTTTAAATGTGCTATACAAATAACATTGACTTGACTTGACTTGACTCTTTGCTCCGATATTCAACTCCTTTTGTTATGAAGTTATGAACTCCTTTTGTTACCTTTCTTCACTGCCTGCTGTACCTGCATGCTTACTTTCAGTGACTGATGTACAAGGCCACCCAGATCTCGTTGTATTTCCCCTTTTCCTAACTTGACACCATTCAGATAATAATCTGCCATCCTGTTCTTCCCACCAAAGTGGATAACCTCACATTTATCCACATTAAACTGCATCTGCCATGTATCTGCCCACTCACCCAACCTGTCCAAGTCACCCTGCATCCTGGATAGCATCCTCCTCACAGTTCACACTGCCATCCAGCTTTGTGTCATCTGAAAATTTGCTAATGTTACTTTTAATCCCTTCATCTAAATCATTAATGTATATTGTAAATAGCTGCAGTCCCAGCACCGAGCCTTGCGGCACCCCACTAGTCACTGCCTGCCATTCTGAAAGGGACCCGTTAATCCCTACTCTTTGTTTCCTGTCTGCCAACCAATTTTCTATCCATGTCAGTACCCTACCCCCAATACCATGTGCTCTAATTTTGCCCACTAATCGCCTACATGGGACCTTATCAAAGGCTTTCTGAAAGTCCAGGTACACTACATCCACTGACCCCTACCCCACACATAAAACAAACCAAGGAACACTGAAACACACTTTTTGACACATACTAAAAATAACAAAAAAGAAGAAAGGACAGACAGACTGTTGGCGAGGCATTAGTCTGGCATCTGGGACAGAAGCCCTGAACTCAACTCACTTAGAAATGAGAGAATTTCCACTTGGATGAAAAAGGGCAAATTGTGCTCTAAATTGGACAAGCTTTGAGAATTTTATTCGTCAAGTTTCAACTCAAACCTATCTAACTTTTTGTTTTCTCGTTTATTATATTGTTTAAAGTGTACTATGTTTACATATTCTGTTGTGCTGCTGCAAGTAAGAATTTCATTGTTCTATCTGGGACATGTGACAATAAAACACTATTGATCCTCTCTTTCTCACTTCAGTAAGTCACCCAGCAATTGCAGGCGAAGAAGGAGCATTTCAGGTCAATGGTCTTTTTTTTTAACCAGACCACTGTTGTGAAAGGAGCATCAAGCTATAAAGTTGTCCAATTCTCACTCCACAGATGTCACCTGACCTCCTGAATACTTCTATATTTTCTGTTTGTATTCCAGATTGCACCATTTTCCTCTTGTAAAAAGCTGCCATTCATTAGTTCAATTGGCCATTGACTTCAAGGATGCATGTTTTTTATAATCAGTTTCGCTTTAAAAATAGCCTTGACTATGTCCAACTTTTGTAATTCTTGATTTTCCACCTGAAAATGATTTTCACTGCAATGCTTGCAAAAAGAAAAAGACAGCATTGCTGTCATAGGAGCAGCTCAGACCAATAGTCCATGCACAGATTTATGCTGGAGCTCTGAATGCAGGAGCTGGCAGGTCACTTTCACACTGATTTAGTAATGTTAGCACAGCTCTTGAGAAAGGTACAAGAACTGAACCACCCTCTTCCCCACCAAACTGTACTACTTAATAGAGGACTAAAGATAAAATACAAAATGCTGATGTATCTTATAGACAATAGACAATAGACAATAGACAATAGGTGCAGGAGTAGGCCATTCAGCCCTTCGAGCCAGCACCGCCATTCAATGCGATCATGGCTGATCACTCTCAATCAGTACCCCGTTCCTGCCTTCTCCCCATACCCCCTCACTCCACTATCCTTAAGAGCTCTATCCAGCTCTCTCTTGAAAGCATCCAACGAACTGGCCTCCACTGCCTTCTGAGGCAGAGAATTCCACACCTTCACCACTCTCTGACTAAAAAAGTTCTTCCTCATCTCCGTTCTAAATGGCCTGCCCCTTATTCTTAAACTGTGGCCCCTTGTTCTGGACTCCCCCAACATTGGGAACATGTTTCCCGCCTCTAATGTGTCCAATCCCCTAATTATCTTATATGTTTCAATAAGATCCCCCCTCATCCTTCTAAATTCCAGTGTACACAAGCCCATCTTAGCGGGTTCAGCAGCTCCTCTGGAGAAAACGGATACGTGGCATTTTGGGTCAGGTCTCTTCTTCTTGTTGTTTCTCTTTGATATAAACCATTATCTGCAGTTAATTTTTATTGACAGAGGACTACTTCAGTTGTCATATTCAAAAATTTGCAGTATATACCCGACAAACTGTTTAAAATAAAACCAATTCCCTGCAATTATCTCGAAATATAGTACTTTTTATGTTTATTTTGTAAATGGCAGTCAAATGGAAAAATTGTTCGATGCTGAAAACAATCATGTTCAATACTTATATAGAACTGCTGTTTTGTCAAGTCATATCAATTCCATAAATATCAATACCCTGAAGCAAATTCTCATCAGCTGAAGCACAATGAAGATATGTTAAAGGAAAAGTCAAGTCCGTGGGGAAAATGTTTAGGTTAAAATATTCCCCTTCGTTTCTCTTATTTCAGGGCAGTAGTATGTTCTACCTCAGGCGTTGGCAAGAAGGCATGAAAGGTAATCATCAAGTGAATAAAGGTTTATCACAGAACACACATAAACCACTCCAACAACGATATTTCACAAAAGCATTGGGTCGGCACAGGGAATAGAAAACCTAACCAAACCTAACTGAATACTCATAGTAAGTAATACAGATAAGTAAGTATGATTTTCTCCAATAAAGTACACTAGAAAATTCTTTCCTCCAACTCCTTTAAAACAGCATGAAATATGTAAGATAGCTTGAAGGAATTGAAAAAATAAAGAGGGCACAATTCAATTCTGATGGATGTCCGAAACGAATGGTGATAGATTGGGCACTTTGCACACCTCACCTGATTTTCCTCTCAAGTGACTTAATTGCAAAGAAAAATAGCATGGTCACGGAAGACATTGTGGATCAGGCCTATCTACACACTTGCCGGTCATGTTCCACTGCACTAAAGCAATATTTTTTTATTACATATACTTAGTTTTCTTTCCCTATGGATGTATCCTCTTCTGAACATGCCAACATGTATAGCTCATGGCTTCAAAGCCTGCTAACGTTCTTTCAGAGACATAAGAGGATGCAGATCCTGGAATCTAGAACAAATGAAAGACTTCTGGAGGAACACTATGAGCCAGTCAGCATCTGTGGTGGGAAAGGGGCAGTTGACATTTTGGGTCAAGACCCATCATCTGGACACGACTGTCCATTTCCCTCCACAAATGCTGCCTGGCCCTCAGTTGCTCCAACGTTTGATTTTTGCAAATACTTTTGGAAATTTACTCAAGCCAATTTCAATAAATTAAATTCCATTCAGTAAGCAAACTCTTACTGCCCATTACCCGGAGGTTAAAAGATATAGGTAATCTCACCAAGGAGTCCATCAGAGAACCATGTTATTGTACTCTCTGACTGTGGATACACCATATGCTGTCACCTGATTTTTTTGAGACCTCAGCTGGGGTTATGAGTTATTCATCACTTTGTTTAAATAGTAAACTGGTAATATTTGAGAAATTGGAACCACAGTAAATGTAGATTTTATTATTTCCTCTTGGAATTTTGAATGCAAATACACTGACTGTTTTATTCCAAGCAACATCGGAAGCACCATGAGTGAATAATATTGCACACTACAGTTAATTAACCAAGAGAAGCTCTTGACTGTCCTGACTCTTGTAACTTTGGATGAATACTTCCTGTGGGAAAACAAACTTCAGATACACTATTCTTAACCATTTAAAGGAATGCAACAAATCAAACATTGTATCAGAAGCTCAATCAGACCAAATAAATGAAATCTGTGCCTTTAAAGAAAATAGCAGTGCTTATATTTGTATCAAAGTATTTCTAACACCTCCGGGTAAATGAACAATATTGATTTTCAATCTGGAATTAATTACGCTGTCCCTTCAAAGCTCGGAACATAGATAGCTTTTTCAACCCCTTAGCTCCTCAAGACGACAAGAATAATGATTTCTGCCTGGCTAACCCTGGGTTGGATAGGCAGGCTGTTTTGCTGGTCTACACCATCCTTTTCCTCCAGTCTACCCATTATGCTTTATTCTTAATTGTTAACTGTATGTTTGTGTTGTCATTTGTGAGCAGAGCACCAAGGCACATTCCTTGTATATGCACATACTTGGCCAATAAACTTATTCATTCATTCATTCATTCATTCATTCATTCATTCATTCATTCATTCATTCATTTCCTCCAGAGATGCTGCCTTTACCTTTAGAGCACTTTGTGCTCTATGCAAGATTCCAGCATCCATAGTTCTTGTGTATCCATCCGTGAATGGAGATAAAAACAACAATCTTGGAAAGGCTCAGTTGCAGTATGTCGTTAATGAATCAGTTAACACTTCATTCAATGATTTTAGATTAGAACTCCTAGATTAAATTAGCTGCATGCAAAACAAAATATTTAGCATCACTCAAAAGTCTTCACAAACTATTAAAATATAACAAAAGGTTGAAAATATTAAAAACCAAAACATTTCATTGGTCTTTGGAAAGATAAAACGATTTAATATTTTAAAAAAGCAAAGTGCAACTTGCAGCAATTCTCACCATTCACACGAAGATGCAATTCTTGTGCCAGATTTAACATGCTGGATATTTGCACTTGCAATGGGCTGGATGATGGCCCAGCCCATTGAAAGTGCCAGCTAATTGTTGATCCTCACACTCCGCTAATAAAGTTAATGTAGTCTAGCACTGGAGACAATTCTTAGAAAACGCAGCAGATGGCTGACAGCAACTTTAGTATTTCATTCATGTTGGGAAATATTGTGGGAGCACTGATCATGGAGAAATATTGCCAATTATGTATGTATTGGTCAAGAATTTTCTCAAAATCTGGTTTAATAAATGAAAGGGTATTTCTGCCTCAGTTATTCATCTAAGATAGACACAAAATCCTGGAGTAACTCAGCGGGAGAGGCAGCATCTCTGGAGAGAAGGAATGGGTGACGTTTCAGGTCGAGATACTTCAGAAGAGTCTCGACCCAAAACGTCACCCATTCCTTCTCTCCAGAGATGCTGCCTGTTCCGCTGAGTTACTCCAGCATTTTGTGTCTATCTTCAATTTCAACCAACATCTGCAGTTCTTTCCTACATGTCAGTTATTCATCTATCTTCCTTCTCCATAGAAATTCAAAGAAAAATGGTTGCTAGGTGCAGAAGGACAATCATCACATGAATCCTTTCTTGGAGGGGAACTTCATACAGAACTTACAGTATGTCATTATTGAATGATTCTGAATGTACAGTACAGTCCTTCCGAATCACACATTCAACAGCCTTGAATTTAATCTTTATTTGCTATTAACATCTTTAAGCTTGCACGGGTACATGCAAAGACACACACACACACAAATACACAGGCGAACACACAAATACTTAAAACATACACTCAAAAAAAACCCAACAACTTCGTTAAAAAACGGAGCTAGTATTATTTATTTTTTTACATCCCACGGAAGTCCTTAGATTTTTTGCCACCTTAGGGTGGCTATCACTAACTGCACTAATTGTAGTTGTAGTTTTAGTTGTTTCTTTTTTTTTCCTGCACTCTTTTAACCTTTTATATATTGATTTTTTTTTTAGATTCAATTCTTATTATTATGTCATTTTTCAGAATTTATATACCTTTGGGAGATATTTCCGGGAGACATTCTACGTAGTACAAAAGATCATCCACCCTTCATTCAAGAAAAATGTTGTAGTTCGGGTGCCAGGCCATTTGCTTTATTGTAGACTATTTTTCGGTTAAGATGCAAGATACTACTATGAAAACAGGGGGTAAAGGTATTACATTTTGTAGTTGGAATGTCAAGGGTATTAATGAACCAATTAAAAGAGGTAAAGTACTTTCACATTTAAAATCTATTGATGCTGATATAATGTTCCTTCAGGAAACTCATCTCAAAAATGTAGCACATAATAAATTGAAAGGCAAATGGATTGATAAATTATTTCACTCATCATTTCCCTTTAAATCAAGAGGTGTTGCCATTTTAATTCGTAAGGGTATACCATTTATACATACTTCCTCTATAGTTGACATTGAAGGTAGATATGTTATATTAGTAGGAGAACTATATTCTACAAAATTGATATTGGTGAATGTCTATGCACCAAATTTTGATAATCCGTTATTTAAAAAATATATATTTAATACCATTCCAGAATTTGGACAATATAACTTGATAATTGGAGGAGATTTAAATTGTACATTAGATCCTTATTTGGATAGATCGTCAACTCAAAGGAAAACAAAATCCAAGTCGTGTGAATTATTAAACTCTTATATAAATAGTGCAAATATAAAAGATGTTTGGAGAATTGAAAACCCTTCAGGCCGAGATTATTCATTTTATTCACCAGTGCATAAAACTTACTCAAGAATTGACTATTTCTTGGTGGACTCCAAACTTATTCCTTATACGTATAATTCAAAATATCATAATATTATTATATCCGATCATGCCCCTTTAACATTTAGGGTAAAACTCCAAGGAGTAATGGGGAAACAGACCAATTGGAGATTTAATCCTCAAATTTTAAATGAAACAGCATGTTATGACTATCTTAAATCGCAAATTGAAACTTTTTTTTACGCAAATGACCTCCCTGAAACACCTGCGTCCCTGCTTTGGGAAACATTTAAAGCGTTTGTGAGAGGATGTATTATTGCCTTTCAAGCGTCTCAAAACAAGAAGAAGCGGGTTGAACAACACGACCTAGAAAGTCAGATAAAACAGTTAGACATAACAAATGCCATCGCTCCCTCTATTGAAATACATAATAAAATCGCAGTTCTCAAATATAAGTTAAATTATATACTCTCAGCTCATATTTTAAGGCTTTTTCAATATACTAAACAAAAACATTTTGATTTTGGAGATAAACCACAGAAATTGCTAGCACGTCAACTCCGTAAATTAGAAGATGATTCTACAATTCATAAAATTAGATCAGAAAACGGAGATTTGCTTAAACTACCCAAGGATATTAATCAGAGATTTTTGCAATTTTATCAGACATTATATTCATCAAAAATAACAGATAACTCTGCGCAGATGCAAAACTTTTTGCAGGAATGTAACCTCCCTGGTTTGAATGTGAGTGACAGAAATTTACTGGGCGCAGAAATAACTATGAAAGACGTTGAAGAGACCATTAAATCCATGAAAAATGGGAAGACTCCTGGCCCTGACGGCTTAAATAATGAATTTTATAAAAAAATTAGTGATTTGATCTCTCCACGTTTGCAAACTGTATATAGTCACGCCTTTAAACAACAGAGATTACCACAAACTCTGACTGAATCAACAATAATACTTATTCCTAAAAAAGATAAGGATTCTGAAGACTCTGGTTCGTACAGAGCGATAGCTCTCTTAAATACTGATCAGAAGATATTAGCGAAAATCTTAGCTCATAGATTAAGTCTAGTTATAGATAAATTGATACACCCCGATCAATCAGGCTTTATAGCTAAACGATATTCATTTTTCAATTTGAGACGCTTGTTCAATATAATATATTCAAATAGACTATTAAACGAAGATTTAGCAATCATTTCGCTAGATGCTGAAAAAGCATTTGATCAAGTAGAATGGCCCTATCTTTTCTCAGTGATGGAAAAATTTCAATTAGGTGAAAATTTTTGTTCATGGGTGAAACTTTTATATACATCCTCAACAGCTAGAATATTAACTAATCAAATGCTGTCATCCAAATTTCATTTATTTAGGGGTTGTAGACAAGGATGCCCACTATCTCCGCTTCTATTTGCCCTCGTTATAGAACCACTTGCTGAGAGTATTAGATCAAATCCAGACATTCACGGTTATAACACTAAACATACAACCAATAAAATTTCTTTATATGCGGATGATATATTAATATACATTACAAATCCAGAAATTAGCATTCCGAATTTATTAAATCTCGTAACTCAATTTGGTTCATTTTCAGGTTATAGAATTAACTGGTACAAAAGTGAAATTATGCCAATAATGGAGCACAATCCGGCCATACTTCAACAATTTTCTTTTAAAATTGCCTATGGAAAGTTTAAATATCTTGGAATTTATGTGACTAGGAAATATACTTCTTTATTTAAATTAAATTTTCCTCCTTTACTTACTAAATTACACAGAAATATCCAATTTTGGAAAACACTTCCTATATCATTAGTTGGTCGTAGTAATGCTATAAAGATGATCTTTCTTCCACAGCTACTATACTTATTTCAAGCAATTCCGATCTATCTTCCAAAAAAGTTTTTTTTTTAAATCGATTCAATTATTACTAATTTTATTCGGGACTACAAGACTCATAGAATAAATAAAAGGCATCTATGTAAGTCTAAAATTAATGGAGGAATTGCCTTACCTAACTTCTTATTTTATTACTGGGCGATTAATATTAAAAATATAACCTGCTGGTTGGATGACTCTGATCAACAACCAGATTGGTTAAAGATGGAGAAAGAGGATTGTTTACCATTTGACATTGGTGCGATCCTCTTAGCACTTTTCAGGATTTACAGCAGAAGTACGGATTACATGTTAATAATTATTTTAGATATTTACAACTTAGAGATTATGTAAAATTACACATGCAAGAATATAAATTTAGAGGTCCAGAAACTCTTGATGTATGCCTGAATCGACATTATAATTCAAATAAATTAATATCCTTTATTTATAATACTCTCTTAGATACTGACATTCCGTCATCAGAATTATATAGACGAGCATGGGAGGATGAACTGAACCAACCTATAATGCAAGATATATGGGATGAAAGTTTACAACAAATACACCAATGTTCATTAAATAACTAGACATTCCTTAATACAATTTAAAATAATACATAGATTACATTATTCGAAGACGAAATTAAATAGGATTTTTCCTAATATCTCTCCTATTTGTGATAAATGTCAATTTCAAGAAGCTAATTTAACTCATATTTTCGTAACTTGCATAAAAATGCAAAATTTCTGGTTGGAGATTTTAAAAATAGTTTCTAAAGTTATCGATAACCAATTGGATATGGATCCAAAATTAATTATATTAGGATTATCAGAACATAGTACAAACTTTACAACAAGTCAGGTACATTTTCTTGATTACAGTTTAATAACTGCGAAAAAATTAATACTTAAATTTTGGAAAAAAACAATAACCCCCACAATTAAAATGTGGACTACGGAAATGACAGAGACCCTGCATTTGGAAAAAATAAGATTTGCCTTAATTGACAAACCTGATTTATTTTTAAAAATATGGTCTCCATTTATTGAATTTTTAGAAAAGTACATTTACTTTTGGTAAGTATATTTACTTTTCAACCTATTGGTTTGACACAGGACTAAATTAAAAAATTTAAATTAAAAGTTGAAACTTGAGTTTAGGGTTGGATGTACAACTGTGGTTATTGTCTCCCAGATCTACCCCCTTTAATTTTTACAGTTATACCCTTTTTTAATTTTTTTAAATTATTCTCTCTTCCCAATAGTTTATAGTTTTTTTTTTCCTTTCTTCTTTATTATTTTTTATTTTCTCTCTTTAAAAATTTAAAAATTGAAGCTATGTAAGAACTTTGTAACAAATTTGTTTTTTATTTCTATCTGTACATATGCTTTTCAAAAAAACCCAAAAAAAAACAAAAAAAAAACAAAACATACACTCACCACTTCTTGACCTTAGATTTACTCTCATCCAATTTCTGAAATTATGTACTTAGCTCCTTTTATGCTCTGTGTGCTGAGATGTACATCAAATTCATTTTATGGCTATCTTATGAAGCTTTGTAGCATTTCTGTGTAATTACTGTCATCTCTCAAAGACCTGGTAATTTGATGGTCATTCTTTTTGACATACCACCGATGAAGAAAGTAGACAGTTTAACCTAGTGTAACTGTCAGTGTCTTCAGTTGAATTAATTCTTGATACTCGAAACATATTGACAACCTTGGAACATGCTAAGAAGAGTGCAGTCAAGTCTAGTCAAGTCGAGTTTATTGTTTGATGCACAAGTGGAGTGAGGTACAGGTGCAATTCAAATCTTGCTCGTAGTCATATAATAAGCGCAGAGACTCAGAAAATACACACAAACATGTTATATATAAATTAGACATAAATTGCACAAAATTCTGCAAGGCAATTAAAAGAACACAGCAAAAAACAAGACATTCGTGTAGGATATGTTTGATCGCAGATAAAGTTTCTAAAATAATATGTTCATCTTCTTCCTTTGAATGCAGCACAGTTTTAGAAACATAGAAACATAGAAAATAGGTGCAGGAATAGGCCATTCGGCCCTTCGAGCCTGCACCGCCATTCAATATGATCATGGCTGATCATCCAGCTCAGTAACCTGTACCTGCCTTCTCTCCATACCCCCTGATCCCTTTAGCAAAAAGGGCCACATCTAACTCCCTCTTAAATATAGCCAATGAACTGGCCTCAACTACCTTCTGTGGCAGAGAATTCCACAGACTCACCACTCTGTGTGAAGAAATGTTTTCTCATCTCGGTCCTAAAAGACTTCCCCCTTATCCTTAAGCTGCGACCCCTGGTTCTGGACTCCCCCAACATCGGGAACAATCTTCCCGCATCTAGCCTCTCCAACCCCTTAAGAATTTTATATGTTTCTATAAGATCCCCCCTCAGTCTTCTAAATTCCAGCGAGTACAAGCCTAGTCTATCCAGTCTTTCTTCATATGAAAGTCCCGCCATCCCAGGGATCAATCTGGTGAACCTTCTCTGTACTCCCTCTAAGGCAAGAACGTCTTTCCTCAGATTAGGAGACCAAAACTGCACACAATACTCCAGGTGTGGTCTCACCAAGGCCCTGTACAACTGCAGTAGAACCTCCCTGCTCCTAAACTCAAATCCTCTTGCTATGAATGCCAACATACCATTCGCTTTCTTCACTGCCTGCTGCACCTGCACGCTTGCTTTCAATGACTGGTGCACCATGACACCCAGGTCACGTTGCATCTCCCCTTCTCCTAATCGTTCACCATTCAGGTAATACTCTGCTTTCCTGTTCTTGCCGCCAAAGTGGATAACCTCACATTTATCCACATTATATTGCATCTGCCATGCATTTGCCCACTCGCCTAATCTATCCAAGTCACTCTGCAGCCTCCTAGCATCCTCCTCGCAGTTAACACTGCCACCCAGCTTCGTGTCATCCGCAAACTTTGAGATGTTGCATTCAATTCCCTCGTCCAAATCATTAATATACACTGTAAATAACTGGGGTCCCAGCACTGAGCCTTGCGGTACCCCACTAGTCACTGCCTGCCATTCCGAAAAGGACCCGTTTATTCCTACTCTTAGCTTCCTGTCCGCCAACCAATTTTCTATCCACCATAGCCAACATGCGGAAAAGGGCTGATAGGTGTCAGTAATATTCCTGCCACAAATGGCCATTTTTTACAAGAGTCAAACCAGCTACTCTCAACTTTCAATTACCCTAACCATCAACAACTTAGAGTCATCTTTGCCCAGAAATTGAGTTGAAATCCTGGTATTTTTCAGTGTGTGCTTAATTCTTAATACTCTAAAGGCTTTCTGCCATCTACAAGGCTCTAGTTAGATGGTTATAGAATCCCCTTCGCTGGCGTAGATGAGTATAACTCTGAAACTGCTCAAGGAGCTCAATATGATCTAGTGAAGAGCAGCCTACTTGTCTGATAGACAATTGCTCCAAGTAGGTGGTGCAATGTAGGGGTTTTGAATTACTGTCGCACCTGCGATAGTGCCCGCATCACATGTTATGACCTGTTGAAATGTGGTGGAAGGAATTGCAGGTGCTGGTTTAAACTGAAAATAGACACAAAATACTGGAGTAACTCAGCGGGACAGACAGCATCTCTGGAGAGAAGGAATGGGTGACGTTTCGGGTCGAGACCCTTCCTCAGACCCTTCTGTCTGAAGAAGAGTCTTGACCCAAAATTGTGTCTATTTATGACCTGTTGAAGTCTCTGATATTCGAGACAAAAGGGACTTTGGTATGGTTTGTGCTCAGTGTGGCCTTCCACCCACCCTTGTCTCATGGTGTGACTCCCATGGCTAAACTTACCGTTTGTAGCTCTGCATTTATAATGCAGTTCACAGCCAGGCTGCCAGAGCCATCCCACAGGCAGAATGGGCCCAGAAAGATCGCAGGCTATGGAACCTGATGTTCCAGCTCAGAGTCTTTGGCAAATGAATCCATGTCACCTTACTTAAACATAGCTCAGGCGAAAGGCTGATGGCTGATGCAAAATATATCCAGCTCTCAGCTCTGTTGATGGACTCAATGCCACGCACAGGTGCGAAGGACCTTGACCCACCCACCAGCAAGCACATGACAAAGCCTGGAGAATGGGGTTAGGAAGGAGAGAATGGCAGTGCAGATGATGGGCCGAATGGCCTAATTCTTCTCCTATCACTTATGAAATCATGAACTTATGAACAAGCTCATTTGAGATTGTCTATATAATGGGGGCCAGAGATAAATGCATGTTTCTCCTTTGTAAGTAAGGGGCACATTATCTAGGACTGATTCCTAAATTATATAGGGCTGATTCAGGGCTTTGAAAGACACATCAGCTAGTTATTTAATAATTATACATTTGATATTTAAATGATTGTAGCATAGAATTCAGAACATTGCCTTATTGTCATTTTGAAAACATGACATTTTAAATTTACATATTGTAGTATTAATGATTTTCCAGTGGAAATGAATAAGGCAAGTCCAGTAGAATTTCGCATTGACAAAACAATTGTGTGTGTGTATTTGACCATTAGTAAATTAATCTCGGATAATATTCCATCAATTATACCGTCGCTGTGTGTAAAAATGCCAAGTTGTGATTTTGAGGTCCATTTGGTAGATCAGCTTGATTTAATTTGCTGGCAATTGAAGTTAAGGTGGCATCAGAATGTTTGCTGAAATGCAAACAACATCCCTTCAGTTCATTAATTTGAGATTAACCAGTACTTTTGCAATTACTTAGCTCCTTTAGTGTAGATGCTCAGGAATTTAAGTGCATTGCTTTAAAATTGGATTGAAATACGTGAACATATTCAGCAGTGCATAAGAGGGATCTTGGGAGTCCAGGTTCATAGCTCCCTGAAATTGGCAACACAAGCAGAAAGAGTGGTAAAGAAGGCGAATGCTATGCTTGCCATCATAGCTCGGGACATTGAGTGTGAGAGTCAGAAAGCCATATTCATAAGTTCACAAGTTCTAGGAGCAGAATCAGGCCATTTGGCCCATCAAGTCCACTCCGTTATTCAATCATGGCTGATCCATGCCTCCCTCTCAACCCCATTCTCCCGCCTTCTCATCGTAAACCCCTGACACCCTTAACCATGTTGCAGCTTTATCAGACTTTGTTAAGGCTGCATATGGAGTATTACCTGCAGTTCTGGTTGTCCCATTACAGGAAGGATGTGGAGGCATTGGAAGTGGTGCAGTCAAAATTTACCAGAATTTGCCCAGATTAGAGGGTGGTGGGTGTCTGGAACACACTGCCAAAAGTGTTTTTGGATGTTTTTTGGATGGTTGGACAAAGGCTGAAGGTGTGAGATAGGGTTAGAAGAGTTATAAATTGTGACGCTATAGGAAGAAATGCAGATGAAAGGGAAGGGAGAGAGGAAAAATTGGTGTGGCTCCAGGTGGGGCAAGGGGAAGAGAGAGTGTGGGAAAGGGGTAAGAGAGATAAGTTACCTAATATTGGAGAATTGGTGGAGGCAAACTCGATAGTGGCATTGAAGAGGCTTTTAGATAAGCTTATGGATATGCAGGGAATGGAGGCCTATAGATCAACTGCAGGCATAGGAGATTCATTTAATAGGCCATTTTGGACCAAAGGGTCTGTTCCTCTGTTGTACTGCTTTATAGAGCAGAAACAAGGAACTGCAGGTGAAGGTTTACGAAAAAAATACAAAGTGCTAGAATAACTCAGTGGGTCAGGCAGCATCTCTGTAGAAAATGGATAGGTGACGTTTTGAGTCTGGACCCTCCTTCAGACCGATTGTGGTGGGAGGTAGGGGGAAATGCTGGAATTGTGGAGGGGCAAGATAAAACCTGGCAAGTGATAGGTGGATATAGGTGAGGAGGGTTTTTGGATAGGCAGATAGTTGGAATAAGCCAGAGGTGAAAAGACCAAAGGTGTGAGATAAAGATGGGAGAGTTGTAAATTGTGAAGCCATAGGAAGGAGTGTTGGTGGAAGGGAAGGGGGAGAGGAGAAATGGTTGCATAAAAAAGTACCTGGAGAGGGTATGGTTTAGGTGGAAAGGGATGTGAATCAAGGAGTTGTGAGGGAAAGGTCTCTGCAGAAGGTGGAAAGGGGTTGGGGCTGGGAAGATGTGCGTACTGGTGGGATCATTTTGGAGGTGACGAAAATGTGTTGGAGGTGGAGGCTGGTGGGGTGAAAGGTGAGGACCAGGGGAACTTCTTGTTCCATTGGTGGGGGAGGATTTTGTGGGTGGGGGGGAGGAGGGGAAGCAAGATGAGATCTATACACCACAGAGGAGATATGGGTCAAATATGTCTCCAGCAGGGTGCAAACCATGTGTACTACAGAAAGAGACACTTTAGATGTCCTAAAGTGGAAAGCTTCATCTTGGGGGCAGCTATGGCATAGATGGTGAAATGGAGAGAAGGGGATCGTGTCTTTTCAAGAGGCAGGGTGGGAGGAGGTATAATACAGATAACTGTGGGAGTTGGTGAGTTTGTAATAGATGTCAGTCAATAGCCAGTCCTCTGTAATGGAGACAGAGAGATCAAGGGGAGAGAGGCGTTCCACCACAATCATTCTGAAGAAATGTGCCGACCTGCTCTATGTTCTGTAGAAGTGCCCCGACCTGCTCTATGTTCTGCAGAAGTGCCCCAACCTGCTCTATGTTCTGCAGAAGTGCCCCAACCTGCTCTATGTTCTGTAACTAAAGCACCCAATTTTTCTTATTTCCAAAATTCTCAATTGACTGAATTAGTGAAGGGCCTGGATAGAGTGAATGTGGAGAGGATGTTTCCACTAGAAACAGTGGAAGAGTCTAGAACCAGAGGCCAGGGCCTCAGAATTAAAAAACATAAAAGGAGACGAGGAGAAATTTCTTTTGTCAAGGTGTGGTGAATCTGTAGAATTCATTGCCACAGACGGCTGTGAAGGCCAAATCAATGGATATATTTAAGGTGGAGTTTGACACATTGTTGATTAGTAAGGATGTCTGGGTTATGGGGAGAAGGCAGGAAAATGGGGTTGGAGTCATAGAATGTATCATAGAGTGATACAGTGTGGAAACCTTTCGGCCCAACTTGCTCACACCGGTCAACATGTTCCAGCTACACTAGTCCCACCTGCCCATATTTGGTTCATATCCCTCTAAACCTATCCTATCCATGTAACTTTCTAATTGTTTCTTAAATGTTGGGATAGTCCCTGCCTCAACTACCTCCTCAGGCAGCTTGTTCCATATACCCACCACTCTTTTTGTGAATTAAATTACCTCCTCAGATTCCTATTAATTTTTTTCCCCTTCACCTTCAACCTATGTCCTCTGGTCCTCGATTTGCCTACTCTGGGCAAGAGATTCTGTGCATCTAAGTGTTGAGAGGGAAAGATAGATCAGCCGTGATAGAATGGTAGAATAGACCTGATGGGCCAAATAGCCCAATTCTGCTCCTATAACTTATGAACTTATGAATTCGATCACTAATGAAAAGAAAAAAGAAAAGAAAAAAGGAAAAAAAACTGCAGATGCCAGAAATCTGAAGTAAAGAGAAAATTACTGAACCTAATCAGGCAGTACGTTTCTGTGGGGAAAGAAACAGTTAACATTTCACATGGTGAGCTTTATTCAGAAAAAAGAGAAAAACAATGTGTGTTTAAATTGCAGGGGTGGTTGGGGGATGGGGAAGAGAGGATGGGAAAGAGAAAACAAAGGGTATGTCAAAACAGATCCATAATCTCGATCCACAGACCAGATCAGAAAAATTGCATAACCTGGGAGTGTAATCTTTGGAGATGAGGAAGCAGAGGGGAGAATTAATTGGGGTGTATAAAATTATGAGTAGCCCAGATAATAAAAATAGGAATGAACTTAATCTGAGCGGAGAGGACAAAAAAAGGGAGCACATATTTATCATTGGAAGAAGGATTTGAGGTGAGGAAATATTTTTCAACCAGAGTTGAACTGATAGGAGTTTAGACTTCATTGTCTGAAAGACTCAGAAAAAAAAAACCTCTCACACATTTCAAAGGTGCTAGGAAGTAACTTGCACAGCTCGAGACCAATGTGGAAATGGGATTAGTCTGGATGGCTCTATTTTCAGGGTAGTAAATTTTTAATGAAAATTTCTATGATTTGTTGAAAACAATTTCCTGTATTCTTTAGTCATCCATAGGTTTGAAAGGTGTTCCTCTGGTCATTAAATGTGTCGCTTATCAGAAAAAGATACTTGCACATTTTGCGTATAAATGAACTATTTAAAAATGTTAACCTAACTGCTGTCCATCCTTCTCTCTCAGCAGGTGAAGTCCAATTCTGGACAATCCTTCTTCATAACCAGCCGAAAAACCTTTTCACTGTACCTCAGTACACCTGACAATAAACTAAACTAAACTAAACTAAACTAAACTAAACTAAACTAAACTAAACTAAACTAAACTAAACTAAACTAAACTAAACTAAACTAAACTAAACTAAACTAAACTAAACTAAACTAAACTAAACATTTATGGTGCTGAATCTGTACCAAACTAGGAGATTCTGCACCATTAAACTTTGCTGGAAAATTAATTCAGTTTCAATTTATTATTCACAAGGTTTTCAATAGTTAATTTAATCAATAAATCATTCCACCAGCAGGTCTAAATTTCATTAAAGTGCATTGCGATTCCCCTCACAGTTCACGGTCCCTCTAATTTTTGTGTCACTTGCAGTTTTGTAAGTTGTGCGCAGTACTTCCAAGACCATGCCATTACCTATAATGAAGAAAAGTAGCAGTGCTAATACCTGTCCCTGGGGAACTTTATCATACACTTCTCTGTAGTACGCAAAACAATATTTCATCACTGCTCCCTGTTTCTTGTTAGTTTACCACCCCCATTATTGAGATTGAATTTAGTGGAGCTAACTGGGTTTAATCTTACACATTTCATTGAATAAGGGATAACATTAGGAGTTTTCCAGTTCTCAGGATTATCCCTGAATCTATAGCTGTTTAGCAGGTTAGAGCCAGGGCCTCAGCAGTTTCCTCCTTTATTAGGATCCTATCCGGACCGGGTGACTTTAAGTGCAGCTCATTTTACTACCACCGCAGCTTCATCAATTTTTAGCCAATCTAGTATCTCATCTACATTTTCATTGCTGAGACTCCAGCAGCATCTTCTTTGTTTGCAAAGACTGATGTAAAGTCCACATTTAGTACCTCAGCCATGTCTTTTACCTACATTGATACATTTCCTATTTCAAAATGTGCTTTCCCCCCTAGAAACCCGCTCCCAATTCACAAGCTAACAGAAGATATTTGGATTCCCTTTAATATTTGCTGCCAATTGTTTCTCATGCTCTATCCATGCTTCTTTTATTTTTAATAAAAGTCTGAAGAAAGGTCTCGACCCAAAACATCACCCTTCCTTCTCTCCAGAGATTCTGCCTGTCTCACTGAGTTACTCCAGCATTCTGTGTCCATCCTTGCGGCTGCGGCTCACCGGCAGTCTGTCTGTCTTTTTCTTTCTTTGTGTATTGTTAGCGTTTAAATGTATGTAATGTAATGACCTATTTTTAGCCGTGTCTATGTGGGGGGTATGGGGGGGGGGAAACCTTTTGTTTTAAATCGCCTCCTCAACGGAGATGCGACCTTTTTCCGTGGCATATCTCCGTTCGCGCTATGGCCTAACACCGTGGAGTTGGCGGCCTCCAGCTGGGATCGACCTTGAAGGCTCCGGTCGCAGTGCCTGGACTTACCATCTCGGAGGCTTCGGTCGCGGGCCCTGGGGAACGCAACATCGGGAGCTCGCAGGTCCCTGGCTGGCGACCGGCTTTCGGGAGCTCCAGCCATAGCACCTTTGACCGCCCCGAATCGTAAGGCTCAATTGACCCGTTCGCAGGACCTTCATCGCCCTGCGTGGCTCGGCCGCGGCACTTTCCATCGCCCGGTGGGGGCTCAGGACCTTCATCGGCCTGCTTGGCTCGGCCTGGGACCTTCTATCACCTGGCGGGGGCTTCGGCAGTCGGGAGCCTCGATCGTCTCGAGGCAGCAGTTTGACTGCCTGACCGCGGGAGAGGAACGGAGGAGGAGACAAGACTTTTCTTTGCCTTCCATCACAGTGAGGGTGTGCCTGGAGGAATCACTGTGATGTTTTCTGTATTAAACTTGTGTGGTTGTGTGTCTTGTGCTCTCTATTGTTTGTGACTGCATGGTAACGACAATTTCGTTCAATTCATTTTGAATGACAATAAAAGCAATTTGAAAATTTGAAATTTGAAATTTGAAATTTGATATTTTATTCGTTTCACTTGATCTTTCAGTTAACAGCCTGGTTCTCACTTCTGTTCACACCTGCACCAGTCATATGGCTCATTTTTTCTGCTCTTATTTACTACCTTTTTGGTTATTCAACAATCTTTAACTTTTATTTTCTCCCTTATGAGATTGTACCTGAGCTACAGTTGAAAACACTCTACCTATTTTTCAATTACAGTTTTGCCTGCCAAGTTTTGACTTCAATTTATCTTGACTTGGTGGCACATATTCCATTGAAATTGGCTGTTCTCCATTTGACTACTTTTACTTTGGTTAGTCTATATCCATTTCCACAGCTATCTGCTAGAATCTTATGATATAATGATTGCATTTTCCTAGATGTTCCCCTTGCTGATACCTGCTTTATCTGATCTGGCTCATTTCCCAAATCCAAATCCAGCAATCTGTTTTCCTTATCGGGCCAGGAATGTAATGAACAGGAATAGTCTCCTGAACTCACTACAAATCCTTCTCCTGTTAACCGTTATTTTATTTCTCTCATCACATGTGGATTATTAAAATCCTTCATAATCATTACAATATGGGAGGCAGACAATTTAATAGTTCCAATAGTGTAAACATTCCTGTATTCTGCATGATCCCATCCCTATCTACTGTTCCAACATCCCTCTTCCCTGCCTTTTCTGAACACTTTATTTCCAAGTGTAAGAAAATAACTGCAGATGCTGGTACAAATCAAAGGTATTTATTTCACAAAATGCTGGAGTAACTCAGCAGGTCAGGCAGCATCTCAGGAGAGAAGGAATGGGTGACGTTTCGGGTCGAGACCCTTCTTCAGACTGATGTCAGGGGGGGCGGGACAAAGGAAAGATATAGGTGGAGACAGGAAGTTAGAGGGAGAACTGGGAAGGGGGGGAGGGGAGAGAGGGATAGGGGAACTATCTAAAGTTGGAGAAGTCAATGTTCATACCGCTGGGCTGCAAGCTGCCCAAGCGAAATATGAGGTGCTGTTCCTCCAATTTCCGGTGGGCCTCACTATGGCACTGGAGGAGACCCATGACAGAAAGGTCAGACTGGGAGTGGGAGGGGGAGTTGAAATGTTCAGCCTCCTATTCCTACATTTTCTTAAGCCAGATTTCTGTCATTGACATGACATTATAAACCCTATTGGTTAATTGTATTTGTAACTTACAAACTTTATCTGAATTGCTTCCCTGTGAATGCATGCATGTGATGCAACCCATTTTGTTCTCCCGAAGTCTGGACTTGTTTAAACTTTTCCTTCTTCTGTATCAGATTTATATTTATCTATTCCAAGCCTTTTCACCCTTTTTCATTCTCTTTGCCATACTACCTTTCTGTGCACAACTCTCCCACAAATTAATGTGAACCTCACCACCCCACCAGAATTAGTGAACCTTCCTGCAAAGACATTGATCTTAGCTCTGTTGAGGGGCAATTGGTGCAGTCTACAATGACTCTGCCTGACCCAGAATTGGTCACAGAGCCACAGGAATCCAAAGCTCTCACCCTGAACCGCCACCACATTAATCTGTGCAGTCTTCCAGATTTGTTTGCTGATGTGAGGGACAGGGAGTAATCCAGGCTCCTACTTCTTAATCTCTTTCCAAATTCCTAAACGTCTGACTGCAGAATGCAGACCTCATTCCTTTTTCTACCTGCATCATGGGAATAATATAAACTCTGACCTCTGGCTGTTCACCCTCTCTCTTTGGATTTTCTGTAGCTGTTCAGAGATATCCTCTGACACCAGGAAGGCAATATTTCATCCCAGAACCATATCTGATTACAGAGACATCTAGCTGCTCTTCTAACAATAGAATTCCCTTTGGCTATTGCCCTCTTGATCTTTATCTTCTTTTCCTGCACAGCTGAGCTTTGGTATTGGTTCTGGCTGCACTCCCAAGAGGAAGTTTTCTTCCAAAGTATTCAGAGCTAAGTACAAGTTAGAAGTTAAGACAACCATGATAAGTCTCCTGAATTAGCTGATTGCTCCTTTCTGCCTTGCTAATAATATCATATCATATCATATCATATATATACAGCCGGAAACAGGCCCTTTCGGCCCACCAAGTCCGTGCCGCCCAGCGATCCCCGTACATTAACACTATCCTACACCCACTAGGGACAATTTTTTACATTTACCCAGCCAATTAACCTACATAATGTTATGTCTTACTTGCTTTACAGGCCATATCAGGGTTACGAATACCCCATTTCTGGACACCCCTACATGTGAATACGCTTCCGCAATATTATTGCTTTTGAATGTCAGACATACAGACACATGTTCGTTCCTGCAAATCATCACATCATATCATATATTTACAGCCGGAAACAGGCCTTTTCGGCCCTCCAAGTCCGTGCCGCCCAGCGATCCCCGTACATTAACACTATCCTACACCCACTAGGGACAATTTTTACATTTACCCAGCCAATTAACCTACATACCTGTACGTCTTTGGAGTGTGGGAGGAAACCGAAGATCTCGGAGAAAACCCACGCAGGTCACGGGGAGAACGTACAAACTCCTTACAGTGCAGCACCCGTAGTCAGGATCGAACCTGTGTCTCCGGCGCTGCATTAGCTGTAAAGCAGCAACTCTACCGCTGCGCTACCGTGCCGCCCTGACGGGATTGGTTTCTTGTCTCCACTTTTAGCAACTGTTCTTTCTTTTCAGCGTCACGTGCTCTTAATCTTTACAATACCATGAAAGAATGTTTACTTCTCACAAGTGATGGTTGTTCGTTTTCCAAGTTACAAACAAAATTGACTGGTGGATGTCTGTAAAATTGGAACCTGTCCCTCACCTGGGCCTGTAGAGGTTTGCAGGTAAATGCCTCCTGCAAACAATGGGTGCCATCAGTAATATCAAAACAATCATTTTCATCTCAACGATTTTTAAGTAAATTATGTGTCATTCCTAATGCACGTCATTTTCCATCAAAACTAAAATCAATTAAGGAATTAATAAAAACATTCATCGTGTCAGACAATCATCAATTAAAACATTACTCATCCACAGAGAAATTAATACACGTGACTTAGAATACAGAATACAATGATCATCTGAGGACAATGAATATTGATAAAAAATTACTGTAACAATCGTGAATTATTTGTTATTCTATTATTATCAGCCAATTATAACTGTAGTTCAATACTGCAATGATTCATAAATCTTCCTGTTGTTACAAAAAGGTTATTCCAGCCTCCTTCAAAGTTTGATTCTCTGAACAAGGCTGAATTGACAAACACTTTTCATAGAATGGAAGTAGCAGCAATACATGTCAGCTCCATAATTCCTTGGATTGATTTTGCATTGCATTAAACGAAGAGACCACCTTGCACTCACACATTTATATTTCACTGAGTCATTTTAGATATATCTCCCAAAATTTGTTTCCCTTAAAAGTTGTTCTACACATATGGAAATCTTGATTGGTATCGTATAATGAGCACCATGGTCTAGAATTTCCTCAGTGCCTGCAGGTGCTAAACAGTGGCTGCACATTAAATTGATGAAGTTTTGGAAGTGTTTTGTGCGGAGGTCAGTTTGCTTTAAATGAGGAACCATTTATCAGGAAATACAGGGATGTTCTGATAAGATTTTTTTTAAAATAGGAGTAGGAATAGGAGTGTAAGAAATAGAATAATTGTATCTTCAACACAGCATGTGGGGCTATCTGTGATATTTGGACTCTCTTAACTCTATATTGCTGCACTATGATAATGACAAATGGATTGTAGATAGACTCACTGATTGTAGATGATACCCCACCACTCACCATAACAGAATCCTTTAATGCCCAGTCAGAATACCATCTTTTTTATCAATATTAAATGGTTTGAACAGGCAGCTGGAAGATAAGATGGTAGAACAGGTGACCACCATTACAGCATCCACATAAGGACATATGTACAAGTAGTGAGATTGGGTCGGCAGGCCCTTCCAGGTTGTTCTACATAGAATAAAATTGATCTGATCTTGGTCTCAGCTCCATTTTGTCCTCGAGTCCTGTATAGATCATAAACCTCTCCACCTTGGCCATTCATATATCAAATCATTCTGATTTCACAGTTCTCTGGAGTGGAGAATCTTACAGAAGAATTTCCTCTTCATCTTAAATGGCTGACCCCTTATTCTGAAACCATGACTCCTAGCTCTGCATTGTCCCACCAGCACCTATTCATTCAGATCCTCTTTGTGGAATACCTTCACTCAGTCCAGAATATTTTATATGCTGTCACTTTAATTCCACTCTGATCCAGTCCCACACTGACCTCTCTGTCTTTTGCCTCCTTTGTGGTTCCAATGAAGCCAGATGCAAACTTGAGCAACAGCAACTCCACAACTGACCGGGCACATTACAGTGTTCTGGTCTCCACATTTTATTAAACAATTTCAGATAATTTCAGAATTTATTCAGAAATAATTTCAGACATCAGCAATTCCAGTCCTCGAGCTTCACATTTCAAAATTTCCTGCTTCATCTTCCTTTCCGTGTGTTATTCCGGATAATTATTTGCCCTCTCCTCCCTTGATGTTTTCCACGTTCATGCTCATCCATCACGTCTTTTGTAATTTCATCTCCCTCAGCCTCCACCTCATCAGAGCAATTCTCCACGTCCACCTTTAAACATTCTTGATCGCTTTAACACCTGCAGCTCTGATGAAGGATCATTAACCTGCAATGTTAACTCTGCTCCTCTCTCCACAGATACTACCTGACTTGCTGAGTAATTCCAGTGTTTCCTGCTTTACAAAAGTGTTTTATGGTTAACAGCAGATCTGAGCTTCTGCAACACATCTTTATTTCCAGATACCAGCATCTGCAGTTATTTTCTTATATCCTTTATTTCCAAGTTTAATTACACATCTGCCCTCACTTGAATTTGCTGTGGCATTTTGACAGCTCTGTTTGGATCACTGGTTTTGATAAGTGCCAGATAAAAGGGTTGCTCAGAGACTCGTTAGGTTTCACTGTCAAACCAACCTGTCAGCTGCAGGCAGCTGCAATGGCCTTTTAAAAAAAAAAACTTCAAACTCAAATTCAAGGCAACCGGGGGCCAATCAGTGTACAAAAGCACAGAACTGCACGTGAGGCAGATGAAGCCTTCAGAAGATAAGTGGTGCAGCGGTGGATTGTCTGCCTTACAGCACTAGAGACCCGGGTTCGAACCTGACCACGGGTGCTGTCTATATGGAGTTTGTACCTTCTCCCCGTGGACCTGTGTGGGTTTTTTCTGCATGCTCCCGTTTCCTCACACTCTCCAAAGATGTACAGGTTTTTAGGCTAATTAGCTAGGTATAATTGTAAATTGTCCCTCGTGTGTAGGATCGGGTAAGTGTGCGGGGATCGCTGGTCAGCACGGACACGGTGGGCCGAAAGGCCTGTTTCCACCCTGTATCTTTAAACTAAACTAAACTACAGTGGCGCCAGGTTTCATAGGAAGTTTGTTCTCCTCCACTTGCAGGTTGGAGGTTTCGAGTTGCAGACTTGGAGGCTGGGTGTCATGCAGAAGGCTGCTGTGGTTCCTTTTCCAGTTGGCAGCCCTGCAGTGAATCTTCTAAGTCTCCTGAGAAGGTAAAGGCCTAAGTGAGATCTAGATTGCAACCTTCTGAAGAAGTAGAAACAAGGAACTGCAGATGCTGGTTTAATCAAAAGGACCCAAAGTAAAACCCTAAGGTGTAAAAGACTGAAGAAAACTGTTTAATACTTGATAGCAATTTAACTAAGGATTAAAAATGTGAATATTTTAAAATTGAATTGTTATAACACAAGCAAAAAAAACTGAGGATTTGTGGTTCTGAGGAATGGGCCACAGCAGTTGTGACTTCTTCAGAAACATCTTGACCAGAAATATCATCTATCCATGTTCTCCAGAAATGCTGCCTAACCCGCTGAGTTACACCAGCACTTTGTGTCCTTTTCTGTAAACCAGCATCTGCAATTCCTTGTTTCTACTTCTTCAGAAGGGTTCTGACTCCAAACTTCACCAATCCATGTCCTTCAGAGATACTGCCTGACCCTCTGAGTTACTCCAGGACTTTGTGTTCTATGCAAGATCACAGCACCTGCAGTTCCTTGTGTCTCCACTTCACAAATATCTGCACATAGCCACATACAGAAATGTTGGGGCAAGGGTGTAGTGAGAGTCAGACCTTGATCTAAAGAAATTATCAAACAGTGTCTTTGGAAATAAACATAGCTTTAAATGATAGGCCCAATCTCTGCATGATCTGACCCAGCTTGAAATATGCATGTGTCATGAACTGACAAAAAAATGTGCTTCTTGGGATCTAGATAATGCTCAATAAAAAACGATTTTCATGAACTGTTTGGAACTTTTGGATTTAATATTTGAAAGCATTAGCATTATACTCTATGTGAAATTGCTATCTGTGATAGAGATTCGATTTTTTGTAGTTTATATTTAAATTTAAAAATACAATTTAGGAGCTTGTAGGTTTTTTTTTTGCCAACAGGCACCACCAGACTACACGAGGGAGAAGTAATTTCTCATAAAGATTGCTCTGGAGTGATATGCAAAAATCACTTGTTGATGTTAAATGGATGTATCAGTAACACTGTTTGAAAATCTGGTCATTTATGGTATTGTTGACCATTGTTTGGAATGTGCATAAGGCCATGAGGAATAGTAGAATTAGGCCAGTCTCCCATCAAGTCTATGCCACCTTCCAATCATGGATGATCTATCTCTCCCTCCTAACCCCATTCTCCTGCCTTCTCCCCATAATCTCTGACACCTGTACTAATCAAGAATCTATCTATCTCTGCCTTAAAAATATCCACTGACAGCCTCCGCAGCCATCTGTGGCAAAGAATTCCACAGATTCACCACCCTCTGACTGAAGAAATTTCTCCTCATCTCCTTCCTAAAAGAACGTCCTTTAATTCTGAGGCTATGACTAGTTTTAGACTCTCCCACTAGTGGAAACACCCTCTCCACATCCAGTCTATCCAAGCCTTTCACTATTCTGTATGTTTCAATGAGGTCCCCCCTCATTCTTCTAAACTGCAAGTTGTGTGTTCCCTGCTTGACCAAAATGCCAAGACTTGACGTAGCCTATTATGACTAAATCATTCATTTGTCTGGATATTACATTACATGAAACACGCATGAAAAATATTTTATCTTTTATCATTTACTGAGATATATTGATAAGTACAAACACAGAGATGTTTCTAGATTAGTTATTAAACTCTGTGGTCTATACTAATGCCTTCCTTAAGTCTGGAAGAAACATTGCCCAAAACTAATGAACAACAGGTAAATGATTTGTGAATAGGTTATTGTGCAAAATTTATGTACAGTGGATTCTCTACACTTTTACATACTGCCGCTAGATAAAGTAGCTGAACTGTAATCGGTGGTTATACTGAGATGGAATACTTTTAATAAACAGACCAAGTGGATGAATCACAGGCTAACCTATATATTCTGTTACCCAAATGGTCGAGAACCAATGAGATAGAATCTGTTGTTGACTCGTTGTGCAGCTGGCAAACTGGTCATTTTTGAGACAAGAATTGATTATCACTATAACCAGCCTCTCGAAGCACTTGATTACATTTGACACGGTGAGCAGCGTTAGAGTTGTTGCCTTACAGCGCTTGCAGCGCCTGGAGACCCGGATTCGATCCCGACTACCTATCTGTACAGAGTTTGTACGTTCTCCCCATGACCGCGTGGGCTTTCTTCGAGATCAGTTTCCTCCCACACTCCAAAGACGTTAATTGGCTTGGTGCATGTACAAATTGTCCCTCGTGTGTGTAGGATAGTGTTAATGTGCGGGGATCGCTGGTCAATGCGGACTCGGTTGGCCGAAGGGTCTGTTTCCACGCTGTGTCTCTAAACTAAACTACACTAAACATAAGTGCTATTGGACGGTAGTTATTCAGGCAGCTCCTTGCTCGCCGCTCGTCTGAAACAGGTGGGAACTTCAGACTGCACAAGCGAGGAGTTGAACATGTCCTTAATTGCTCCAGCCCACACGGCTCTTTAGCATTTGTACAGTGACACTGTCTTGGCTGAACACTCTCCCACTCTATGATACGAATTCACAGAGTGAATAACCTCATCTTCCAGGTTTGCCTGGCACAAAAGGAAGGAGAATTTGGGTGGCATCAGGTGATATAAAAAAATAAGTCTTTGAACTTTATAAAGCGTAGATAATCTGTGTTCAAATAAAGCATGGAACAAATATGAATGTTCAATTGCTGCATCCATGAAGGCCTCAGAATTCAGTATTTTTGAAAACATTCTTTTGCAGGAGTTTAATTTGATTACATGGTCACATTTTTGCCACTCACAAATATGACTGGGAACAGCCAAGAATTATACTGGTACCGTTGACATATTTTCCATGTTGGATCGGCTGATTTCTATACAACTTTTTCATGGTTTTTGCTAGGAAAACTTAGTTTTTGGTCTTAATTATATTAATTGTTGGGCCCTCTTCGTTACAGAAGATTTTAACAGTGCTGCTTTCTCTACAGTGTTGTCATCTAACAGGAACCTTTCTCATTCGGTCACAGACTGGTGCTGAGGAATAGTCTCAAACCCAAACCCCCATTGACCTCCGGACCCTCGACCCTGATCTCCCAAGCTGAAGTTTAGAGATACAGTGATACAGAGTGGAAACAGGCCCTTCGGCCCACCAAGTCCGCGCCGACCACCAATCACCCCATACACTAGCTCTATCCTGCACACCAGGGACAATTTCACAATTTTACTGAAGCCAATTAACCTACCAGCTTTTAGGTCTTTGGAATGTGGGAGGAAACCAGAGAAAACCCACACGATCTTGGGAGAATGTACAAACTTCGTATAGACAGTTCCCCTTGTCAGGATCGAATCCGGGTCTCTGGTGCTGTAAGGCAACAACTCTACTGCTGCACCACCGTGCCATCCTATTAAGTCTGAAGTTAGACATAATATAGATTAACTACTTGTCTGCCAGTTTTCAAATTTAAGTGAATGAAATACTTGCCAGTGAGATTAGAACTTGTTGTTCAACCATTTATAATGGGATAGCCTATCTATAGAACAACAATGGTCATATCAATTAACAGAGTTCCTATTTAAGCCATTTTATCAAAGCCACTTGTGCATTTCCTCAGTGCCAGTTTGTACAGTGTGAACTCTTAAACGTAATTGAGTGCCTCTCTGAGGTAGGTAAATTGGGAAATGAGCCTTGGGTTGACAGCAATGGATCTCTAACTGCAAGATGAACATGCAAGTAAATGATAAAAATATTGAGAAGTTGTGTTTCACTTTAGAGACTGACTGTTTGTTCTTACGTGGATCAGTAATTGAAATGATTATCCTGAATGTTTTAAATAGTTTGCTATGCTCAATGCTGTCCTTTTTTCAATGACAGTGAGGAATTGTTGCAATGAGTAGAATATCCCAGCACTGACTGAGTTCCTGGAACTCTTTCATTCACGTGAAACACTGCTATTGATTACCACCAAGCGTTGACATTTATGTTTGCCAGATCATAACATTTGACCAAGTGATCATGTTCTGCCAAAGACTGTGGGGAAGGAAATGGCCCAATGTAACGCTAAGTTATATTATAAATGTAATTATTATCAGCCCTTGGTTCCTGTTCTTGATTACAGTCCAGGAAGACCTGCAGGTGAGTTTACGTTTAAATACTGAATGGGTTAAAGATCAGGCAGGGTTGAGATGGCATGCCAGGCATTGGGCAAAAGGAGAGGGTGGCCATGGTGTGACATAAAACAGGATTAGTCTGAAGAAGGGTTCAAACCCGAAACGTCAACCATCCTTTTTCTCTAGAAATGCTGCCTGACCTGCTGATTTACGCCAGCACTTTGTGTCTATCTACGGGATTTAGTAAGACTGCTTTTCACTTTCATTGGCAGGATAAGCAAATCAATGTCAACATCCTCTCTAGGGCAAACTTTACTCTCATCTGGCTGTTTTCGACAGGCCAAGCCCAACACCAGGCTCCCAAAGCAGATGTGCTCTTTCAAAGTTTATGGTGGGAAGAGATACCGTGGAAAGAGAAGTAGATTTAAGAATGCATTCAAAGCATCCTTGAAGATGTCACATTCCCATTGATTCCAGGTACCACGGAAGGGTCCATGAAGTGGAGAAGCAGCACCTAGGATGATATTGAGAGCCTCAAATTCTGACGGGCATGCTCCAAGAAAACAGAAAACACCAATGTAAGTCATGATTAGAGTATAGCTACCCACCCATCCAATCTTTTTAAAAAGAAAGTAGTATTTTGTCTCCTCAACCTTTTGTACCAATTACTACTTCTTGATCAGCGTTCTTGATCAAGAGTTGCCTCTTGCCCCTTCTGTGGTAGAGTCTGCAGTTTCCATATTGGGCCTCATTAACCACCTTAACCCACAGAACCACAGTGAAAACAAGTCATCCTCGATCCTAGGGGATTATCTAAGAAAATGCATGAGTTTAAATAGCCAGATTAACTTCTTCAGATCTTCAGCTGCCAGCAAGTTGTATCCTGAAGAATCTCCTTTGGAAACTTCAATGAGTTTAGTGTATAAGGAACGCTGATCAAGAAGTAGTAATTGGTACAAAAGGTTGAGGAGACAAAACACTACTTTCTTTTAATTATAAGAAGGTTCAATAAAAAAAAAAATTCCATGCCTTCAAAAGGTGGCCCTGATACCTTAAGTGAGGGATTTTTCACAGGATGTTTTCGCTGGCACATTGGGAAAATATTCCTATTTGCTTTCTGTTTATGAAACTCCCAGTTGCTTCAGAGAAGAATGCCAAGCCCCCAAGTAAAGCAAAATCAAGCAGGCAATTTCCCAGAGAATTGAAGTTCAGATTTAAATCAGAAGGTTGAGTGAGAGTGTTGGAAACCTTGAAAATACACTGACTAATCTTTAAATTTAGTGGCCAATCTGATAAATCTGGTGGCCTTAAGGATAAAGCAGCAGAAAACTGAATTCTAAAATGTATGACGACAATGTGTCTTGAGTCAGATAGATTAGAAAAGCAGTGTAATGTTGATGTGGAAAGCCACTATAAAGATTTTGGGCACATATCGCTCACTGCACTCTTGCAGTTAGTGACATCAAAATAACCTAACAGAATGTTATTTATAAAATGTGATTAGTCCCTCTGTCAAAATAAAGTGCTTTTACATGCATCCACTGAGCAGGATTAATCCCCACAAAAGCCTGGTAGGAATGGAATTGATTGTGTCCATGTACTTATTGAAGTGAATTTATGGAGTAGGACAGTTTGATGGCAATCAGGAGTCTGAGTAGAAAACATTTAATTCCATGAATATTGCCTTAAATTTATGTTGTTCTCATCTAAAACTAGTTGATGCACATGACCATTTTATGCCCATCCTTATTCTATTTAACTTAACCAGATTTTTGAGAGGTGTACATATAAACCCTGTTTATGGAAGTTCAGCAATTCAGTACTTGGTTAGCTATATCCTTCTCAGGCAGAAGTCAATTTGCAGCTACTTTTTCAGACTGTATCAATGATTATTAAATCGTCACAAATGGCTTTTTAAATTACTCAAAGTAATTTTGAAAAGTGTTTCTTGTAATTTTAAACGGTTTATTCTCTTTGCTTGCACAGAGTCTAGACAAAGTTACAACTATTCTCCATTGTATTCATTTTCTCCCTCATAGTTATATAGCATGGAAACAGGCCCTTCAGCCCAACTAGTCCATGCCGACCAAGATGCTCCATTTAATCCCCAGCTAGTCCCATTTGCCTGTGTTTGGCTCATGCCCCTCTAAACCTTTCCCATCCATGTACCTGTCCAAGTGTTTTTTAATTGGTGTTATAGAACCTGCCTCAGCTACCACATCTGGCAGCTCATTTCATATATCCACCACCTTCTAATTGAAAATAACTTTATAATGAAATCCATAAGTGTGACTTAGATAGAAACAAATGGCATTGAAAAGCAATGTAAGATACAAATTCCTTACCCTACTTATGTAAAATAATCTCTATTAAACAGTGATACTGAGATATTAGTATTTAGTGTTTCAGGAATTCATTAAGAGTAAGCCTGTGACACTAAAAGCTGGAGTAACGCAACGGGTCAGGCAGCATCTCTCGAGAAAAGGAGTATGTGAAGTTTTGGGTTGAAACCCTTCTTTAGACTGAGAGTCGGGGGAGAGGGAACCAAGAGATGTGTACCTTTATATGTACTTGTATGTACCTTTTCTTTATGAAGTGGTACATATAAAGGTAAAGGGCCCCTCACGTTGGAAACTAATGTTTTATTGGGAAAACAACTTTGCCAGACTTATTAAATCATCACAAGCACCTTTTCAAATTACTCAATATAGTTTTGAAAAGAGCTTCTTGGCATTTTAAACAGTATATTCTCTTTACTTGCACCGTCTAGACAGAGGCTGGTGACATTTTTCAGATTCTCCTTGATATATATCCTACTGTGGCAGCCCGCCTTAAATTTTATTTCAAATTGTAAGCTGTGAATATTTGTAAAATAAAATTGTAGACCTAATTGGTGGACATTTGCAAACTAAGAGATCCTCGAATTATGAATGAGAAGTGATGGAAAAATACAACAAATCTGATAAATCAGTGAAAAACATTGTTGTGGTCTCAAGGAATGTGTCGCTGCTGAAAAAGATATTAAGATCAGTCTGAATACAAAATAAAACTCTGGTAAATTACAATTTGTGTCCTTGTGTCATGTGGGGTTATTCTGTAAAGTACACTAACAGTGTCACATACTCCGAACACCAATACATCTCTAGGTTTGCAGAGAAGACGACTTTGTGATAATGCAATTGAATCTGCTATTAATCTATCTCTACTTTCTCGGTTACAGTGAAGCCACAAGGATGAATACAATTTCTTCTCTGCAGATTGGCAGCACAAAAGAAACCTTTATGCTGTGAAGGAAATTCATATTCGCTATCACATGTGCAAGAAATTAACTACATTTCTTCATATTGAAGTACCTCTATCGGATTTAGGGACATGTATTTAATTAATGTAAATATGATTAAATTTAATCATCTAAATTAAATTTATGAAGGACCTAACGTGCTAATTATATTTAAGGCAGGTTCTCATTTATCTTTATTTCATGTGATAAATGGTTTTACTCCGGAAGATGTGGCATGAATATGCAGTCAAAAATATTCCACCAGTAAAGAATAAATCATAATAGGGTGTAAATGGATTAGCAAGTGGGCAATAGATAAAAAGGTAAATGGTGAGGAAAATGAGGTGGATCACCCAAATCAAATTCAGAGTCCAAATATCTTGGACGTGGATCCTATCTGTGGTTTGTTTTTGACAAGCTGCCAGATTTGCTCATTAATTGTGCAATAAGCCTGCAAAGAAAGTTAAACTCTGGTCTTATGCAGATATCTTTAACAAGGTGACAATTGTTAAACTAATCCAGTGGGCAGGAGAATATCTACGGATGTCAGAAGTCATTCAATAATTTTTTGTTTGAATTCAAATTTGAATTAAAGTTGAAGTTAATTGAGTAACGTTGACTGATTTTGGTTTGCTATGTGATTGGAGAGAATGGATAAAGACAATGAATCTCTACTCAAATTGGAGTGAGATAACAGTGACCCACAAAACATTGTTCTGGAGCTTCAAATATCTACTATATTTATTAATGACTAGACCAAGTGGACCCTTTGGGCCCATTCCTCGTTGGGTTCCCATTGTGACATGGGAAAATCGCCCTTGTTCTTTAAAATAACTAAAAAGGCAATTTCAGTTATTAATGAAAACATAAGTGTTAGATCAATTAAAAAAAATAAAAAAATTAATCTAAATGAAAATCGCTGGTTAGGGTTAGGGTGAGGGTTAGGGTCAGGCTTTTTTTTAGAATAAAATTAATCTCAATGAATATCCCCCTCCCCCCCCTTCCCCCCTTCTCTTCCCCACTTCCCTTCCCCCCTCCCTTCCCCCCCTCCCCCCATTCGCCCACTCCATCACCCCCTCTCCCCTCCCTCAGCCACTCCATCCCACCCTCACCTACTCCATCCCCCCTCCTTCCCCCCCCACCCACTCCATTCCCCCTCCCTCCATCCATCCCCTCCCTCCCCCTCCTTCACCTCCCCTTACCCACTACATCCCCCCCTCAACGGGTCCCAACTGTGCAGGTGCGGACCTGTTTGCTCTGCGCACGCGCGGATCCGGCGTCCATCTGAGGCAAGTATCAGATCAATGGGCCCCAATGATCAATGGGCCCCAATTGCACAGGCGCAGATACGTTGGATTCCCATTGTAACGTCAAATACGCGGACCCGTTGGGGTTTCGATTGTGACGTCATACATGGCAGGTGCAAAAGGTATTTTTAAAGTTTAAAAAGGTGATTTTTTATGTTTAAAAAGTGAAAAAAAAATTGAATATAAGAACCATTTGAAGAACAAGACAATGGTGATTAAGGTGGTGCTAAAATTGTGGCGCTATGGTGTCTTTTTGGCTGTATTTCAATAACAAAAATGGCAGATGGAATTTAATCTGAGCAGGTATAAGGTTTTGCACTTTGGGAGGTCAAATGGCAATATCCAATATCAGCATGGATATACAGAGGGATCTTGGGGTTCAAGTCCATAACTCACTGAAAGTGACAGCACAAGTAGATAGAATGGTAAAGAAGGCACTATATTATGCTTGCTTTCACTGGTCGAGGCACTGAGTATATGAGTCAGGAAGTCTTAAATTGCCTGCTGTGTGTAAAGTGGGACAATATAGAACATGTGCGAATGGGTGATCGATGGATGGCGTGGACTATGTGGGCCAAAGGGCCTGTTTGTATGCTGTATCTCTAAAGTAAACATACACTTTATGCCTCCACAGATGCTGCTTAGCTCACTGAGTTCAACCAGTATTTTGTTCTTTTGTTCCAGAATTTCTATTTTGGGGGACTGTTTGCATCCTGTGATGGGTTCACAACCAAAGGAGAAGCCAAATTACCAATACTTCAATACTTAAACACTCATGTTAGATTTGTATAGAAATCCTTACTCCAGTGTTCTCCTCAATTCGACGAAGTCTTCGTGAAACTTCTGCTCAGCAAGGTCATGATTCTTTTCGTGTGTGAAATGGAACTTCTCATTTCCAGCACTCAGTGACTGTGTCATGTACTATAAATGGCAGCAATCTTACCCCTAAAATTGACTCCAAGAGCTATATGGAAAATGGCACCACAGGCAGTTTTATCTGTATCAAGTCAAACTACGATGGAAAAGATAATTCAGTGATTTGATTCCCAGGCAACAACATCAAAAAATTTGGTGTGTTGGCTCTAAACTAACACTGTAGTTTCCATGTATAAAAAAAGAAACTGATCAAGATGCCGCCATCCACAGTTGTTAATGTCGGTTATTCTCGTAATGAACAAGTAAATGAAACTCAATTAAGATTGCGGCTGAAAGATTAAACAATAAAAGCAACATGATAAAAATTTCAAACCATATGCTTGAATCTCAATAAAACAATGTTCTTGTAATTCATAAACCTTATCGTGTATCTTCTCTCGTACTTTTATAACTGAGTGGGGGAGAGTTCTGTTGATAATTTTTTATGCACATACCACAAAGACTAGAGTGGTTGATGATTTTGTTGATTGGAAAATCCATGAATACCTTTAAAAAAAATCAGTTCATTATAAAGGAAATTGTTGATTGTTTTGGACCACATCTAACCTGATTTTTCATTTTGTGTGCATCAAAGCAATTTGGAATTCCATTTAATTGTCTAAAGTACTTCTGCAATGTTATTTTTTTCCAATTCTAAGATCGGCAGGACACTATAATTACCTTACTTATTTTCCAAAAGGCAGTTTAACGACCAAGGTTAATTGTTAATTGAGTTTTTGTAGAATTGCTGGATGAAGTCACCGTATAATTTAAAACAAGTTTGCCATAAATTTGAACACTCAATTTTAATGAAATCAAAGATGATAAATGCTACAATAGACACAAGTTCCAAACAGAAAACTGGTGCAAAGGTTCATAGGTTCATAGGTTCTAGGAGCAGAATTAGGTCTACTGACATTCAATCATTGCTGATCTATCTTTCCCTCTTAACCCCATTCTCCTACCTTTACTCCATAACCCCTTACTAATCAAGAATCTGTAAATTTCCGCCTTAAAAATATCCATTGACTTGGCCTCCACAGTTGTCTGTGGCAATGAATTCCACAGATTCACCACTCGCTGACTGAAGAAATTCCTTCTCATCTCCTTTCTAAAGGTACATCCTTTTATTCTGAGGTTATGCCCTCTGGTCCTAGACTCTCCCATTAGTGGAGACATCCTCTCCAGATTCACTACTCTCCTTTCACTATTCAGTAAATTTTATCGAGGTCCCCCCTCATCCATCTAAATGCCAGCTAGTACAGGCCCAGTGCCTTCAAACGCTCATCATATGTTAACCCAATCATTCCTGGGAACATTCTCCTGAACCTCCTCTGGCCCTTCTCCATTGCCAGCACATCCTTCCTTGGATATGGGGCCCAAACTGCGCACAATACTCTAAATGCGGTCTGACCAGTGGCTTAAAAGTTTAGATTAGTTTATTGTCACGTGTACCAAGGTACAGTGAAAGGCTTTTGTTGCGTGCTATCCAGTCAGCAGAAAGACAATACATGATCACAATCAAGCCATTTACAGTGTATAGATATATGATAAGGGAACAACGTTCTAAGATAGTCGATGATCACCAGTGAGGTATATAATAGTTCAGGACTGCTCTCTGGTTGTGGTAGGATGATTCAGTTGCCTGATAATAGCTGGGAAGAAACTGTCCCTAAATCTGGAGGTGTACATTATTACACTTCTATATCTTTTGCATGATAGGAGAGGGGAGAAGAGGGAGTGGCCAGGGTGCTTCCTTGAAAATGCTGCTGGCCTTGCCGAGGCAACGTGAGGTATAAATGGAGTCAATGGAAAGGAGGTTGATTTGTCTGATGGTCTGGGCTGCATCCACAATTCACTGCAATTTCTTGCCATCTTGGATGGAGCTGTTCCCAAATCGAGCTGTGATGCATCCTGATAAAATGCTTTCTATGGTGCACTTGTTGAATTTGGTGAGAGTTGAAAGGAACAGGCCAAACTTTCTCAGCCTCAGGAGTGACTTTTATGCTTATGTAAAGACTTAGGTTTCGGGTAATCTTTAGCAACTTGCAAGATAAATGCGACAGGATTGATTTACCTGTGTACAATAGAACACAAATAAAATTGATCGACAGGATGAGTTATGTTCAAAATCATCTGGAGTGGAAGAGAAGTGTGAGGAATATTTAAAGTTAAAGGAATAGCATTTTTTGGTACAATAGTATTTGTAAGTACAAAAAGCTGTTAAAGAGACACAAAGTCATGCAGCATTTTTGGTCTTGACCATCTTAACCAGATACCCAGACAGGTTCACATCAAATTCTGGAGTCCTAGCATCGTAGGAGAGGGGTTTGTTCCTTCACTTACTATTTCACTCCCTGCGATTCGGGGCGGGCGAAGACGCTGCCGCTGTCGAAGCTCCCGATGTCGGCCCCCACCCAGGGCAGGGCCTGCAAGCTTCCGACGTCCACACGTGCATGGATAGGACAGCTTTAGAGGGATATGGGCCAAACAAAGGCAGGTGGGACTCGTGTAGATGGGACTTGATGGTTGATGTGGGCAATTTGGGCCGAAGGGCCTGTTTCCACGCTGTATGATTCTATGATTCTATGATTCTACCACTGTCTCTACTGATCTCAGACAGTAGAACTTGACTTGGGTTTTTTCTACATCAGTCTCCAACATTTCCATTGTCTGAAGATATCCCTGCATTACCTTAAAGCTTTATACTGCTTCAACTTTTGGTTATAGCAAGACAGTACTCCAATACGAAAATTAGGCAAGCCTTTAAATGATTTAAACGGGTATCCTAAACATAAGGGATTATCACACATGCACAGCTTAAACAGACTAAAGTTGACTGCCTCTGACAAGGAGAAGCTTATGTGGAATGTAAAGGTGACAACAAAACACTGGTCTTCTTCAATGATCCTGAGGGAGACCGTCATCAAATGTTCAGCAGGTTTTTTGCCATGGTCTTCCAGTTTCCTGACAGTAATATGTTAGTAAAAACCTTTGGACAGGTATACAGATAGGAAAGGTTTAGTGGGATATGCCAAAGGTAGGTAAGTGGGCATCTTGGTCGGCATGGCCAACTTGGGTCAAAGGACCTGTTTCGGTGCTGAATAACTCTACGAATCTATGAACAGCAAGTCAATACTGACAGTGATATAATTTCCTTCTGTTATGTTAAGTAATCAGTTGTGCGATTGCCAATTAACCAATTGTTTCCAACAAAAATAGATGTGAGCTCTCATTTGCTGCCTGAGCTATCCTGAAACAGATTTTCGAGGCTGGTATTGGTTAATGAGCCCCACACCTTCAGTGGAAGTGACTGAATGGAGCTCACATACATTCCTTCCTTAGTGCTAAACCTGCAGGTGGCTGATCAGGCATTCAAATTATATTAATAATCACTTTGGATCTTTTGAAATCAAAGCTTCAAATGTGCTGTGTTAACACGACCCCCATTTCGTTTTTGCATTCACCCTTACACCAAAGGAAATCTGCTTACCAGAATGTTGCAGGAGGAATCATACTTTGTCCACAATATAGTTGTATTGAACCTGGATGTGCAAAACATTATTGTTGGGAGTAAAGCAATATAATGGGCAATGCTGGCATATCTCCCTGGAATGCATTAAATACATGCTATTTCTCTAAATTAAAGATGATCTTTAAGAGGAAGTCTATTGCTATAAATTGATTTTCCAGGTGTAATACACTTCTTAGAAGAAATAGAACTGATTGCGCAAATGGCAGTCTTAATTTTCAAAGTTTTAAAGTGCTAAGAGAAACCATCGATTCAAACGATATCCTTCTGTCCTTGCCAATTGATCTACACTTGCTTTGCTCATGACTTGTCTGCAGCCTTAAGGTTTCCTGTGAGGTTTAGCAGCCTCTGCTTGATATAAGCTAGTCTTTAACACCCAATGGTGGTGCCTTTAATGGATATAACCCGAGGCTAATCAGAGAATATCTGATCGTGCTACAGGAGGAGTTTCTACAGGAAATCTCGATGAAAATTCCCGACTCCTTTGCTTGGATAGAAGCCAAACCGTCAAGGTCAGAAATAAATTACAATATTCCCTATCATTCTACTTCACCTCTACATCCAAGGGGGTGGAAATATAGAAACATAGAAAATAGGTGCAGGAGGAGGCCATTCGGCCCCTTCGAGCCAGCACCACCATTCATTGTGATCATGGCTGATCATCCACAATCAGTAACCCGTGCCTGGCTTCTCCCCATATCCCTTGATTCCACTAACCCCTAGAGCTCTATCTTAAATTCATCCAGTGATTTGGCCTCCACTGCCCTCTGTGGCAGAGTATTCCACAAATTCACAACCCTCTGGGTGGAAAACTTCCTTCTCACCTCCGTTTTAAATGGGGATAAAACAAGGTTAAATTTTGCATCCCTTTTCCCCAGTACACCCATCGTGTTTGTTTAATTTGAATCATCTAAGGTTCTTGGAAAGTTATTGTCACTTCTATATCGGTTTAAAATAAAAGTAACTTAGAATGATGCCAGGAAATGAATTCAGCAGTAGAGTAGGTACACAAATCAGGAACAATTTTCTACTTGCGATTAAGTTCAGTTTAGTGATTGGATTTGAAATTTAGGACACTGACTGTGCCAATATTGATCTGCTTATTTGATGCAATTGAGATAATGCATTGGCTGCGTCTCTTTTGTGCTCCTCCATTTCTCAGGAAATTTGGATTATGTTCAAAAAGAAATAACCAGCCATAAAACTGAACTATTTCAGGTGGGCAGCATAAGAAACTGTGCGGGGAGTAATTGAGAGATGGAGAGAGGTAGCAAAAATCTGCGATTACCAAGATGTGAGGAACAGGGAGGGGAGTGTGAAAATGGAGAGAAGCAAGGGAAAGATGGTGCAAGAGACAGTATCAGGGAAAGCGCCAAAGCTAAACACTTCCCCTACACAGGGCATTTCTTTTTCAGCTGCCAGAGTTGCTTTTTACAATACTGGCAATATCCACACCATCTTGCCTTTTATTTTCCTCACATTTTTATCAACTACTGCCTGATTTACCCCTCACCTACAGGCTAGTAGCACTTTATGATGGCAATTAACCTACCAATTTGCATGTTTTGGGGGTGGAAGAAAACACATGTAGTCACAGGGAGAACATGTAGTCTCCACACGTACAGCACCCAAGGTCAGGATTGAACCCAGCTCTCTTGCACTGTGAGGCAGCAGGCCTACTAGCTTCACAACTGTCCTTCAAAGCTTTCTTAACGAGGTGAAAATTACCCTGGTCTATTTTCTGTCCTCTGCACGTATTTCCTTCTGTCGTTGGTCTGTCAGTTCCAGCCAGACTATAGATAGCTGTGCAGCTGTGCCTGTCTGTTCACACTTTTCTAGAGTTACCTGTCTTACATAGCAGTCACTTCCATAGACTAAACTCCAAGGCTCCACAAATAATTTAATCTCTGATAAGCAAATCCTTAAAACCTGTGGAATTGTATATTTAAATTTTTTTTCAACTATTTTCTCCTCATTAAGAAAGCATCGACAGAGAGTTGTGCAGCTAGTGGAGCTGCTGCCTAACAGTGCAAGAGAGCTTTGTTCAATCCTGACCTTGGGTGCTGTATGTGTGAAGACTGCATGTTCTCCCTGTGACTATCTGTGTTTTGTTCCATCCCCAAAACTCACAAAATGGTAGATTAATTGCCATGATAAATTGCTCCTCGTCTGTAGATGAGGGATAAATCTAACCGTAGTTGATAAAAAATGTGAGGAAAAGAAAAGAAAAGTTGATTAATGTAGATTTGATTTAAATGGTAGTTGATGAATGGTGGACTCGATGGGTTGAGGGGCCTGTTTCCGTGCTGTATTTCTCATTGATTCCAAGACTCAACCTACTCCTAGTTGTGAGTACAGAACCAATGAAGGTTAACTCTTTCATTTCCAGGTGAATTGTAACATGTTTGTGTTACAATTCAATTTCCAGAGCATCTTTTGAGAACTTTATGGAATGGGACAATTCGTTCTTGTGACCAATGCAATACAAAAACATTTGGGACTTATTTGACTTTAGGTTCATCTGACATGGCCAGTTCCATAGACATGGTGAACTCCTACTTGATGATCTATTCTCAACGCTCACTGTGAACTGAACCTCTCAAAGCTAATCAGAGAATATCTAATCCTGCTGAAATAGGATTTTCTCCAGGCTACCCCATTGAACATTTCTAGCTCCTTTACTTGAATTGAAACCAATTTGTTAATTGTCAATGGGCGGCACGATGGCGCAGCAGTAGAGTTGCTGCTTACAGCACCAGGACCCGGGCTCGATCCTGACTACAGGTGCTGTCTGTACAGAGTTTGTATGTTCTCCCTGTGGCCGTGTGGGATTTCTCTGGGTGATCCAGTTTCCTCCCACACTCCAAAGACATACAGGTTGGTAGGTTAATTGGCTTTGTTAAATTGTTCCTGGGGGGTAGAATAGTGTTAGTGTACGGGGTGATCACTGATTGTCATGGACTCAGTGGGCCGAAGGGCCTGTTCCATGCTGTATCTCTAAAGTCTAAAGTTAAAGTCAGAGAGAAATGTGAATATTCCTTCATTCTATTTTTATAACAAAAGGGGTAGAGTTCAAGATTCACTTTTGCACTCAGACCCCAATAAACGTATCATGTTTGTTTAATCCGAATCCATTTAAGACATATACATGGTCAATTCTTCCTTATATTGACTCCATTCTTTAGTCAGGTTACTTATCTGGTAACTTACACAACTTATCATCTATGTGTTATCTCATATCCACATGAGATAATGCATAAATATTCAACATTCTAATTTAAATTAATCAGCACCTTTGATACCATATCTCAATATCTTCTCTCATTTATTCACTATAATGCTGGAGTTTAGCAGGCATTTTAAATTAACAAAGTTATTGTATTTAGAAAATAAATTACAGTGTGAAAAGCAAGATTTCTTACGAAGGCTTTCAAGAAGGCCGACAAACATTCTGACCAGCTTCTGTACTGCAGCATTTGTGGCAATATTCAGAGCAGATGTTCACATACCGCAATTCATAAAGCGAAAGTAACCAATATGTTATTGACAGGGAGAGATGTTCAGGCAGAAAGTGAGAGAGACAAGAAGAGAGCAAGGAGGAATTGAGCAAAAGTCCAGATTAAGGTGTGGTAATGAGTGAAAGATGGGAGGTCAGGAGAGACTAAGGAAGATTTATTCACAAAATGCTGGAGTAACTCAGCAGGTCAGGCAGCATCTCGGGAGAGAAGGAATGGGCGACGTTTCGGGTCGAGACCCTTCTTCAGAGGCTGAATCATCTCCCCTCAGTCTGAAGAAGGGTCTCGACCCGAAACGTCACCCATTCCTTCTCTCCCGAGATGCTGCCTGACCTACTGAGTTACTCCAGCATTTTGTGAATAAATCGATTTGTACCAGCATCTGCAGTTATTTTCTTATATTGAGACTAAGGAAGAGGCAGGGAGTGAATGAGGCACAGGGAAATCAGATCTTTTGAAGTGCTATTTTGTTATCAACTATTTGCCTTTATGAAATATAATTATACATCTTGAAAATATAATTATAATTACTGCACATTTATGTGTATGTGACAAATAAATTGACTATTGACTATTGTCTATAAAAGGATTAGAGCATACCATGACAGTTATTTTTAGAATTAAAGATCAATGCATGACTTTATGAATAATCAAAGGTTTTTTGTTTCTACTTTTTAATTTTCAGTAGAAATTATCTGAATTAAGATCTGGAACGAATTATGACAGCAGTGAAGTTCAAATGAATAACTGGGTTGTTGAGTGTAAATCTCTCTTGATATAGTTTTACTAATGCATAATAAAAATAAACCAATTTACAGAGACACACCCCTGCAACAGTCTGTTCGAACTCCTTCCATCGGGCAGACGATACAAGGCCTTCTACGCCCGCACCTCCAGACTCAGGAACAGCTTCATCCCCAGGGCCATAGCTGCTATGAACCGGTCCTGCTAAGCCGGATGGCCACAACGCATAGATCAACTTGCACTTTACCCTGTCTAAAAACTGTTACAATTGTTTCGTTTCGTTGGGTTGCTGTTAATTACTTAAATTATTGCATCGTATGGGAGGCGCATTCCCAATCTCGTTGTACCCCTGGGTACAATGACAATAAAGATATATTGTATTGTATTGTATTGTATTCTGTTACTGAGAGGAGATCTGGTTCAATTGTGGAAGAGATTGGGAAGTCTTGATAATAGCAATTTGAAGCATGTGAAGAGAGCATTGAAGCAGGAAATTAATGCTGCATTCAATATGCACTATTTGCAATAACATTGTAAAATGAATCTTGGACTCACCATATATGGCTGAACTAATTTCAAAAGTAGACACGCGCAACATAGGAAACATGTTCCAAACTCTGACAAAAATTCATAACTTCCATTGAAAGCTCATATTAAGAAGCAATTCCCTCTTTGTATTTATATTTTAGCCTGGAATTATCTTATGGTATATAGAAAATTTCTCAATTTTCAATTCATCCCTTGGTTGAAGAATTTACATCTCTTCTGAACTAAATGAAGCACACAGCCAAAATAGAAGACTTTGCTCATTAATTTAAGCTGTAGCATTCAAACTTATGTGGTTCCTGATGCAAAACGTAAGTTCATAGGTTATAAGAGCAGAATTCAGCCATTTGACCTATCAAGTCTATTCCGTCATTCGATCATGGCTAATCTATCTTTCCCTATCAACCCCATTCTCTTGCCTTCTCCCCATAACCCCTGACACTAATCAAGAATCTATCAATCTCTGCCTTAAAAATACCCAATGACCTGGCCTCCAACAGCGTTCTGTGGCAATGAATTCCATGGATTCACTAGTCTTTGACTAAAGAAATTCCTCCTCATCACCTTTCTAAAGGTACGTCCTTTTATTCTGAGGCTACAGCCTTTGGTCCAAGACTCTCCCACTAGTGTAAACATCCTATCCACATCCACTTTATCCGGAAGATAGACCCAAAAAGATGGAGTAACTCAGTGGGACAGGCAGCAACTCTGGAGAGAAGGAATGGGTGACGTTTCGGGTCGAGAACCTTCGTGAGTCTGAAGAAAAGTATTGACCCGAAACATCATCTATTCCTTCTCTCCAGAGATGCTGCCTGTCTTGTTGAGTTACTCCAGTTTTTTGTGTCTATCTGCGATTTAAACCAGAATCTGCATTTCCTTCCTCCACTTTATCCAGGCCTTTCACTATTTGGTAAGTTTCAATGAGGTCCCCCCTCATGTCAGCAGTCCTTTTCTCTGTTTATATCAAAATTGACCAGACTGCTTTAGATTGACCATCTGTAATACTGGTTAATTTTTCCCCCATTAACACAGTTTGAACAGCTGGGCTGTCCCTGCATCTTCTACATTCAGTTGTTTGTGCTCGCACCTCCTAACTTCTTCATTTCATAACATTACATCCCTTTGTTCATTCTCTACCACTCCTACTGCTCTCATTAACCCATCAATGGGGTGACTCCATGTACAACATATTCCAACATCAGCTCTCGCCTCATCCCATCAGTGAACATTGCTTTGTCCTAACTGTCGCTCGGTAATCCGTTCTTCAACTCAAAACTATCTCATCTTCTCTCTTTCCTAGAGGTAACAAAGGGATTTCAGACTAAAACATTAACTCTTTTTTTCCCACAAATTATGCCTGATTTGCTCTGTGCGTTTCTGGAATTTTCTGTGTTTACTTCAGCCTTATGGAACAGAACTTAGAACAATACAGCACTAGAACAGGCCCTTCATCCCACAATGCCTGTGCCAATCTGTTATTTATCACCATATAATCCATATTCCTCCATTCCCAGCATATTCACATATAACATATTCTATAAAACACTGCTTATGGAACAGAGGTTGTGGGGCAGCTGGTAAGGCAGCTGGCTTATAACGTCAGAGATCCAGGACTCAATCATGAACTTAAACGCTGCATGGAGTTTGCATATTTTCCCTGTGACCATGTGGATTCCCTCCGAATTCTCAGGTTTCTTTCCACATCCCAAAGACGTGTGTGTTTGTTGGTTAATTGGCCTCTGTAAATTCACTTAGTGTGGAAGAAGGGGAAGTAAAAGTTGGATAAAATAAAACTAGTGTGAACGGGTGATCAATGGTCAGCATAGACTCGAGGGGTCAAAGGGTTTGTTTGCATGCTGTATCTCTAAACTAAACTAAACCAAAATTAGAAAGGGAAGTTTATAAGATTGTTGTGTGGGAAGGAACAGCAGATGCTTTACACCGAAGATAGACAAAAAATGTTGGAGTAATTCAGCGGGTCAGGCAGCATCTTGTTTATAACATTGTCAGCAGATATGTTAATAGATTATTGCAAATTCCCAAGCATGAGTAAAGGTATTTCACCATAGAATAAGAAATTCTTCTATTATATAAAAAATCACCATTCGAGACTTCAGCATTGCATCAGCCCAGGGGTCTTGGGCTGATACCACCCTCTGCAACCCCTCCATGCTCAAATAACTCAGGTACAACTCAGTGATTGGCAGTAAGTGATGGAATTGACAGCAATCGCCTTATCAAACAAATAAGAGCTCCTAAAGCGTAGGAATGAACAGCAGATGCTGGTTCAAACTGAAGATAGACACAAAACGCTGGAGTAATTCAGCGGGACAGGCACCATCTCTGGAGAGAAGGAATGGGTGACGTTTCGGGTCGAGACCCTTCTTCAGAGCATAGGTTCAGGTGACTAGATACATCTGGAGCCTCATTACAATACATTTCATATAAAATCACCTACACTGTGGTAATATGAGCCTTCGGAATATTTTGATCATTATTGACGCCAGATCTGAATTCTATTTGCATAAACACCTCCACCGGTATTAATTATATTCCTTACATTGATAGAACAAGGCATTATTAAATAGACATGGAAAAGCAGCCAATGATGCGTTGCAAGGTGTTGGCTGGAGCACTTGAGCATTTATTGGAGTTCAGGGTATTAACTTCCTCAGCCAACTTCCACATCAAGATGTTGTCTGGCGTCAGGTTTAGCAGCTTGCAGTCAAATTTACTATATTCTTAGGATTAGATAATAAAATACATCAAGCTTAATGGGTAACCACACTTACTGGTATCTGCTTCTTTCAACAGTTCGGAGCTGCTCATAATTCACTTCCCTTCCCGAGTCTTCGAGTTTCCAAGTTCAAATCGTGCACAGATGAGAAGGAGCAGTTAAACAATGCGGTGCAGTCCAGAGAAGCTTTTAAATTAAGGAGCAGCGCACAGGGTAGGAAGAGTGAAAGGCTTGGATAAATTGGATTTGGAGATGATGTTTCCACAGGTGGGAGAGTCTATTACCAGACGGCACAGCATCAGAATAAAAGGACATGCCTTTTGAAAGGAGATGAGGAGACATATCTTTGGTCAGAGGGTGGTGAATATGAGGAATTAATTGCTACAGACATCTGTGGAGGTCAAGTCAATGGGTATTTTTAAGGCAGAGATTGACATGTTCTTGATTATTAGGAGTGTCAAGTGTTATGGGGAGAAGGCAGGAGAATAGGGTTGAGAGGGAAAGATAGATCAGCCGTATTGAATGGCAGAGTAGACTCGATGGGCTGAATGGCCTACTGCTGCTCCTATGACTTATGAATATAAGGAACTTATGAAAAGCAAGACCTGCAGAAAATGGAGAAGTGGATTTGTCTCAGGATCAGTCAGGTACTCAGGAAGAGTGCTTAGGGCCAGCGGGGAATTGAAAGGAAGCCCAGAGGAAAAGTCTAAGATCTGAGCAACTCAGTAAAACTAAGTAGGGTCAAGGAAATATCAGTCAATATGGAAGTTTTAGAAATAAGAAAGGTTCGGGCACAGAGCAGGGGAATTCAGAACAAAGAATCAGAGATAATATTGATGAATAAAGATGAAAATCAAATAAATAGAAAAGTGCTACTGCTTTCTTTGGTGCATTAAAACAGGTACCAGAATGCTGTGAACAATCTGTAACCAAATGTTCACCCCGATCATCAAGAAATGAAAAAAGCCAGACTGGTTCTATTCTCTTTCTCTGCCCTTAAAAAAAAAAAAATAATAAAATAAAAAAAAATGAGTGTGAGCATCAGTCATAGTCAAGCCTTTTGGAAAGTCGTGACTCATCCCGCACCTCCATTCTACTTCCCTGCCCAATCTCCATATTCGCTGATTCCCAAAACTGTAGATATCAGCCTTGAGTTTGCTAAATTACTGAGTTTCCAGATATTTAGAAGAGAATTTACAAGACTTGATATAAAGGTGTATCTTTTAAGATCTAAATCGTAAATGCTTCACCGTTTATCCTGACACTATGTACCGGAATTCTAGATTCTTCAGCTAAAGGAGATGGTCTCTTAGCGATTTCTCTATCAACCTGCCCAGAATGCTACTTGTTGCAATGAGATCTCTTCTCATTCCACTGAACTTCAGTGGGTGTGGGTTTCGTATTCCTAAGTATAGATCTTGTCTGAGCTAAAATAAACTCATTCACCCATTCACATTGGGTGGCAGGGTGGCGCAGTGGTAGAGTTACTACTGCCTTATAGTGCTTGCAGCGCCAGAGAACTGGGTTCGATCCTGACTAAAGGTGCTGTCGGTACGGAGTTTGTATGTTCTCCCCATGACCGTGTGGGTTTTCTCCGAGATCTTCGGTTTTACTCCCACATTCCGAAGACGTACAAGTTTGTAGGTTAATTGGCTTGATATAATGTAAATTGTCCCTAATGTGTGTAGGATAGTGTGAGTGTGCGAGGATTGCTGGTCAGTGCAGACTTGGTGGGCAGAAGGGCCTGTTTCCATGCTGTATCTCTAAACATAACTAAATAAACTAAACTAAATTGTGAGGTGCAGCTGGGGGAATTAATAAGATCATATTCATAATTCATAATAACTGGTCTAGCATACCTATTTAATAACTTCATGACTGTAAACGCCTTTCAAGAATGAGCATTGAAATTCAATAATTCATCAAGCATGCTTAAGTTAAAAATATTTTGGATATCCTGGAAATCTCAAATGTAGAGCAGTAAATGGTGGAAGTGTTTGACAGATTCGGAAGTACCTCCGGGGTATAAACGGAGGTTCATGGGCAGAATTATTTATGGCTCCATCATTCCCAACAGCCAGCAGGCCTTCCCGCTGTGGCCATTCTGCAAAGTGAAGAAGTCTAAAGCAGTGAGAAGGCTTCAGAAGGGGTTTCCTGAGAACCTTCCCACAGGCAATAATAGAAACACAAATACCTACAAATAATTCAAACAAAGAACCAAAGGTACATGGGTATAGAGGGATATGGGCCAAACGCAGGCAGGTGGGACTAGTGTCGGTGGGACATGTTGATCAGTGTGGGCAAGTTGGGCCGATGGGCCTGTTTCCATGCTGTATGTTTCTATGATGCTGTGACTCTATAAACAAAAAGGTTAAAATAAAACCACAGTCAGTTTATATCAATTAATCAATAACTTTCTTTAGTTGATACTAGAGCAGAGACGAACCTTTAAAACTTTCTGAATGCAGATAATTGCAGCGTTGCAGATTTGAATGATCCAGTTAGGAGATATTGTCCTATTTGTGATAGCTGTGAGTTCAACCTGGGAAATGGTCAAATAAGGCAGGATGAACTTCAGCAAATTCATAACTGGTGCTGTTGTAAGGAAGTTGAAAATGTGAGATGGGGTAAAACAGATGTGTAGGAAGGTGCTGCAGATGCTGGAGTAACTGGAGATAGACACATAAAGCTGCAGTAACTCAGCGGGGCAGGCAGCATCTCTGGAGAGAAGGAATGGGCGACATTTCAGGTCGAGACACTGACAAAATAGATGCAGCGAAGCATGAAACAACAGGCAGAAAAGAGAGTTGTAATTGATATGGATAACAACATGAGCATTTGGGAAGGACATTTCCTGTATTTGGGAAAAAGTGCAAGTAATACAGATTGGAAAACCATTTCAAGGCACAACAAAGAAGTCCGTAGAAGGGTCTCGACCCGAAACATCACACATTCCTTCTCTCCAGTGATGCTGCCTGACCCGCTGAGTTACTCCAGCATTTTGTGTCTACCCACAAACAAAGAAGACATTGCAATGAATAAGTCGGCCTTGGAGGAACAGAGACAGTGTCAAATTAAAAGTAGTAGCCAAACACAATCTATCTGGTGCCAAATATGGTTACATTTGTGTATAGGACAGCTGGTAGATGTAATTGTGTCAAGGCATTGGTGTAATGACTACCGGTGACATTTGAACTTGACTTGGGAGCAATGTGTAATTCCTTCCAAATCAATTCTTCAGTCTCAAGTTGGTGCTTGACATCAAGTGCTTTTGGTGTACAAAAAGCCTATACAGAAGCTGGAAGCAGGTCATGAAATAAAGTGAACCCAGTAAAATCAAGAGCAATTAAGAGAATAGGGGTGGCACAAGTCTAAAATATGATATATATTTAATCATTATAAAGTAGAAAAATGTCCCATTGATACAAGTGTATCTGTAAATATTCCAGGCAGCAGATGAAACTGGTAAAATGATATCATGACAGGATCACAAAGATTGCTTCAACACAAGCAGTCACTTCAGTCGTGCAACTCACAAATGATCGTTTCAGGTTAATAAATTCTCATTAGTTCTGATTCAATGATCTGGAATGTTTTTTGTTGGATGCTCATGAACATGTGTTCAGATGAATTGAGGCAGTCACAGCAGACAGTGTGTTGCATAGGTTGATGATAAAATGCTGCTAACAATAGGCAAATGCCTCAGAAAAAAGATTTAGGAACAACTATCTGAAAGCATATATAAGCAGAACCCTGCTTATTACAGAAATACATTACATAGAAATTGAAAAGGAGCGATGTACAGTGATCTGGACTTCGGCCCAACTTGCCCACACTAGCCAACAATGTCCCAGCTACACTAGTCCCACTTGCCTGCGCTTGGTCCATCTCCCTCCAAACCTGTCGAACCATGTACCATTCTAACTGTTTCTTAAATGATGGGATAGTCCCAGCCTCAACTACCTCCTCTGGCAGTTTGTTCCATACACCCACCACCCTTTGTGTGAAAAAATTACTTCTCGGATTCCTATTAAATCTTTCCCCCCTCACCTTGAACCTATGACCTCTGATCCTCGATTCCCCCCACTCTGGGCAAGAGACTCTGTGCATCTACCCGATCTATCCTCTCATGATTTTGTACAGATGGAGGATTTCAGATGAAAGCAGAATTTTGGAGCTCAATGAGGTTTTAAATTGATACAGCTTTTCACCAGGTCAAAATATTCTGCAGATCTCAAATCTCCCCTGGCCATCTTGAGATATTGTTACTTTAATAAGGTGTAGGGCTTAAGGGAATGAAGCTAAAGGTTGTACTCAGCATTAGAGAAAATAAAGCATGAATGTACCAAGGGAGAGTTTGGAAGCAGAGAATGGTTCACAGGAACATGAAGGGTAGAGGAATCCTAAGGGACATTAACGGCAGAGTTATTTTAGCTCATGGTCTACAAGCATTTTTGTAATGTACAGAAGAAAATTGTGCAGGAACATAACAAAGATGCTCACTTACATTTGCTTATCATAACATTATTTTTCCTAATGGAATCGTCCCATGTTGATTGAAATCAAAAAAGTGTCATTGTTGATGTCTTATCATTCCAACTATGAAAAATACTCTTCAATTCACAACTAGCAACCTTGAATTCTCTGACCTTGAAGCCACAGACTGATAGAAACACACGGAATCACAAAGTAAATGCAGAGCTCTCAACAGGTAAAAAATATATTGAACCACTCTCATCTCCATGTTGACTCGTAGGGATTTAAGAAGAACATGATTTGGTATTCAGTGCAGCACACTGTGAAGTAAGTCACTAACCTCATCTAAAATAAAAAACCTTGGTGAATGCACATCATGATAAATTGAACTAATTTAGACCTGTCACATTAAATAGATGGCTAATGAAAGTTTTATTCGCATCCGATGTGACAGTTGTGTGGATGTGATATTGTTGAAATGATGCTTGCTTATGTCCGTAATATTCCCAGAGTCAAATCTAGCAAGGTATGAATGAATGCACTGCAAAGTTAAATTAACATTTGATTGTGAAGATCTATTTAAATGGTCAATTTTATTAAAATAAGCTGCTATTTTTGTTGCCCAGGGAATCTGCAGTTAATACAACTAAGTACATTCCTTTAGATTAAAAAGCCTGCCTGAGCTGATGCATTCTGCTGCAGTTGCTGCTAGGGCCAGATTAAGCTAGTGCGGGGCCCATAGCATATGTTATAAAGGGGCTTTAAATGAAAAAAATACACATAAATATTAAAACATTAATTATTTACTTCATCAATTTCAAATGTCAAAAGTAACAAAGCTACAATTTAAAAGTCCCATTTTCTAGATTTAGCATGAGCAAATTTGTTGATGATATTGAAAATGTCTATTTCACGCAGAAGTTCATGTTCAATGCTTATTAGAGTGAGATTGTTCAATCTGTTTTGACCTACGGTGCTCCTTAGTTCATTTTTAATCCTTTTCAGTTTTGAAAATGAGCTTTCTTCACTGCAGCTGGTAACCATGAGTGACAAATAGATGCGCAAGGCATTTTCTACATTTGGAAAACAAGACTCCAAAGAATTGTCAGTTATCAAACGGTACAACTGTAACTCTACAAGGTCTTGTACGGCAAGATTAGCCGATATGAGAAGCAAGATCAGCTTTCAACAGTTCAGTAAACTGCACAAATTCTTCACCAAGACTTTCTTCCAGATCTTCCAGATATGATTTGATAAGATTTGATGACCTCTTTACAATCTCTTCAGGTGTAAACGACTGTAACTGATGAAGGAATCCAAATACACCATTCACCTTTTGAGAAGCTTTCTGGCATTTTGACAGGGCAGAAAGCAAGCTATAAATAATGGCAAGAAATCTTCGGCTTTTAAACTTCTGAGAAGGCGGTTGAGATTCAACAAGTGGATCAAGACTGCTGGAACCACGGAAATCATTATACGTGGGATTTCGCTTGTGTTCTCTTCGAGTTTGTTGTTGATAATCTTCACACTCAGTCGGATCCTTGGCTTTTTGCTCAATGTCTGAAAAAGTAGACCGCATTGCTTGAATATATCCATGCAAGGATTCATAGAGTGCACAAGTTGTGTTCAAGTCTTGGCCAGAAGATTGCAAAGAAGCACTGGTCATTTGAAAACGCTGTAATACTTGATCCCACAATATGACCATTATTCCTGTTTCCAACTTCATCATGGTTGAAAGTAGTCCACGAACCTGTTGTCGACACTCTGCCTTCTGATCATTGTTATTTGAAATGTCATCCAAAACTTGTTTTAATGCAGAAAAGCTGTGTAAAAGTGCTTTTGTTGCATCTGCACGAGCTGACCGCCTGGTATCTGACATTCTTTTCACAATGGGCGAATGAGCATCACCATCAGATAATGCAGCAGAAAGGAGATCCCACCGATAAGTTGAGGCAGAAAAAAATGCGTACAGGCTTTCTACAAAGTCAAAGAAAATTAATTCTTCTTGACAACATACAGCAGCACATTTTCCAACCGAATTTAGTGAATGTGCATAACATGGAATGTAATCCGCAAACTCATTCAGCTCTTTAAATTCGTGCTTGTAAGCCACTATACTTGCCACTCATGTTGCTGGCATTGCCATAATTTGACCATGGCAGTCTTTTATATCAATGTCATTTTCCTTTAAAAAATCAAGTTAGCTTTGAGCGAGCTGTTCATCACTATGATCTTCCATATCCAAAAAGTTCACAAATTTTTCAACTGATCCAGACAGCAAAACATAGCGCACCGTCAAAGTCAGCTGGTCCACATTAGATATATCTGGAGTGGAATCCAATGAAACAGAATAATACTTGTATTTCTTCACTTCACCGATAAATTGATCCAGTATGCTGAATCCAATCAGATTGATGAATTCCTCACATGTTGTTTTAGATAGGTATGATTTATGTCAATTTCCTTTGTTTCCATGAGTATTTATATGTTCTGCCAGGAAAGGGTCAAACTTTACCAGTAATTCTAACAACAAGTAATTTCTATTATGAGGAGAGTCAACAATTTCATCATTACCACGAAATGAAAGGCCTCGCTCTGCTAAAAACTTTACAACGTCAATTATTCGCTCTAGAAGTGTGCGCCAATACTTTGGTTCAGTCTCCATTTGTTTCACAAGTTGGAAATCGACACGTTCACCTTCGTTTTTGCGCATCGACAGTGAAATTAAAGCTTGTCTATGTGAGGAACTTTCTTCATGTCGACGTAATAGATTGCTTGCATTTATCCAGTCATTAAACATCTCTTCACTAAACTTTGATGAACATCCTGAAGTCACACCCTTGCATGGGAAACAGAATAGGCTTCTTTTGCTTTCTGAATAGCATAACCAATTTCTTGCACGTTGCTTGTTTGTAGGTTTATGAACATACCAGACCAAGTGAACCCTTTGGGCCGAAACCTCTCCTGAATTGGTGCAGCAACCTTTCCTCCCCCACTCACCCCTCCCCCTCACCTCTCTCCCACACTTAAGAAAGCAGGAAAAAATAAAAAGCTTACTTTGCAATTCAAAACAGAGCCTTATGCTGCCCCAATTTGTAATATCTAACTAATTAATTCATGTGACTACTGAAATAAAATCTACACAATATTAGGGATACTGTTCATATCATATTTTTTCACTTCTAGTCTTTCCCCCTACCCTCTATTTTAGAGGCTGCATTCCTCTGGTAATGCAAATTCCTGAGGTTCCACTTCACTCCATTGGACTTTGATAAACATGGACTTGCACTTACGATATAAACTCATTTTGTAAATGTACCCATTCCTCATAAACCTCATCAAGAAGATGTTAAGGTTGATTTATTTAACCTTCTAAAGAAAAATCTATTAGTTGTAAACACAAAATATAAACATGAGTTATTATTCAATTTATTATGGGCAAAAGTTTGATTAAATATTTTCATATTTGTAGTACGTAGATATTTAATGAGGTCATAAGGTCATAACTGATAGGAGCAGAATTAGGCCATTCGGCCCAACAAGTCTTCTCTGCCATTCAATCATGGCTGATCCATCTCTCCTTCCAAACCCCTTTCTCCTGCCTTCTCCCCATAACCCATGACACCCGTACTAATCAAGAATCTATCTATGTCCATTGACTTGGCCTCCACAGCCTTCTGTTGCAAATAATTCCACAGATTCACCACCCTCTGACTAAAGAAATTCATTCTCATCTCCTTCCTAAAGGAATGTCCTTTAATTCTGAGGCTATGGCCTCGTCCTAGACTCTCCCACTAGTAGCAACAACCTCTCCACATTCACTCTATCCAAGCCTTTAACTATTTAGTATGTTTCAATGAGGTCTAAATTCCAAGCGAGTACAGGCCCATAATCCATTCATGCTATCTACAAAACATAGTAAATTATGTTTGACTGATATTTTTAATATTATAGAGGTGTAATATTAATTGCTCCAACCAAAAATGCAACCATGGATTGAGATTCAGCACTATTATCCAAATGGGCAAAAATGACCAATTTGTAAGGATGTGCTGACAATGGCCACTTAAGATTCTTCAGCCTCTGAGATGCAAGATCCGCTGTGAATTCAGGAAATACAAGTCACAGGATGTACTGCAGCAACTCAGTAGTGCCACTAAGTCTTTGGCCACCAATGAAAACAAAAAGTGTAGTGCCATGGGAACGCAATCAAACTTCTAATATGGTTTGGATATACAGTGTTTATGCTGGATCAGAAACTTGAAACCCCTCTCAACTCTCATTGTAGAACATTAATACCACTATAAGCCCGGAAAACACACACTGTATTCTTATAATAGCAAAGGCAAATAAGTAATTTGCCTTTGGTCCATTGATTAAAAGCATAAGTTTGTAATACATTGCATTTGAATGAAAATTGCAATATACTTTATATTTATGTTATCTTAGCATTAAATTTATAACTCAGTACTGCACTGATCAGACACAGAATAAAGATTCCTGTCAGGCAATGTCAGCACAGATAAAATATGAACTATTTGCACAATAAAGTGCTTCCGTTTCTGGTTTATTGTGGATTGGCTAAATTGACAACATTCAACAATTGGATAAGATTCAAGCCAATACTAAAACATTTTATTTAGGTTAATTGATTTCTTATAATCTGAAGAAGAGTCTCGACCCGAAACGTCACCCATTCCTTCTCTCCAGAGATGCTGCCTGACCCGCTGAGTTACTCCAGCATTTTGTGTCCACCTTCGATTTAAACCAGCATCTGCAGTTTTCTTCCTACACATCTTATAATCTAGCCTCATGTTTGCTGAAATTGTTGTTCCTGTGGTCAGGTGAAGGTTGCATCAAATACCAGCTTACAAAGTGAAGTGCAAAAGGCTGTCAAAGGATACAGCAGGATATAGATTAATTACAGATAATCAATAATACAGATAATAACACCCAGTACGTCACCTGCCGCACCAGAGACAACAAAATACTGGACATTTTATGCCAACACAAAGGAGGCATATAACACAGCACCCCTCCCCCCCCCGGGGAGATCTGACCACAACATGATCCATCTCCAGCCTGTGTACAAACCTCTCATGCACAGGCAACCAGCGGTGACCCGCACAGTTAGAGGATGGTCCGAGGAGACGGAGGAGGCTCTGAGAGACTGTTTCGAAACAACTGTGTGGGAGGAACTCTGTGATCCCCATGGGGAGGACATTGACTGTCTAACCCAGTGCATCACGGACTATATTAACTTCTGTGTGGAGAACACTGTACCCACCAGGACTGTACGGTGTTTCTCCAACAACAAACCCTGGGTCAACCCTGACATAAAGAATCTCCTTAAGGAGAAAAAGAGGGCCTTTAAGTCTGGAAATAAGGAGGAACTGAAGGCTGTGCAAAAGGAGCTGAGGAGGAAGATCTGAGAGGGGAAGCACAGCTACAGGAAGAAGATGGAGGACCAGCTGCAGAGGAACATCATCAGTGGAGTCTGGAGAGGCTTCAAAACCATCTCTGGGTATAAGGAACTGGACTCCCGGGCCGTGGGGGACCAGAAGTGGGTGAACGATCTGAACCTTTTCTTCAACAGGTTCGATCAGTCACCTACCCCTCCCCCGGTCCAATCACCCCTGCTATAGCCCCCCTTGTCTGCACGTCCAGTACACTGCCCCACCTCCCCTCCCACAGCACTTGGGTCACAGTCACCACCCACTGCTTCTGCTTCTCCTGCCCCAACCCCACCACCCTCACCTCCTCCCCCCACACCAACCCCCCCCCCCCACACCCCTTCCTCCTCTCACACCCTTGAGCACCCAGCCCCTGTGCTCCAATCTGTCTTTCTCCACAGACCAGGTGAGAAATGAGCTCAGGAAGATCAATGCGAGGAAGGCGGCTGGTCCGGACGGCATCAGTTCGAGGCTCCTCAAGTCCTGTGCAGACCAGCTGTGCGGGATAGTGGAGCATGTCTTCAATCTGAGCCTGAAACTGGGGAGAGTTCCACAGCTGTGGAAAACATCCTGCGTGGTACCGGTACCAAAGACCCGCACCCGAAGGCACTCAACAGCTACAGGCCGGTGGCACTGACATCACACCTGATGAAAACACTGGAGCGTCTGGTCCTCGCCCATCTCCGCCCCCTGGTGAGACCATCAATGCATCCGCTGCAGTTCGCCAACCAGACTCGCATCGGGGTGGAGGACGCCATCATCTACCTGCGGAACAGAGCTCTTTCACACCTGGAGAAGACGGATAGCACTGTGAGAATCATGTTCTTTGATTTCTCTAGTGCATTCAACACCATCCAGCCGGGGCTTCTGGGGGGCAAGCTGGAGCGCACAGGAGTGGATCACCACCTCACATCCTGGATTCTGGACTATCTCACCAACCGACCACAGTATGTGAGGACAAAGGATCTGGTCTTGGACAGGGTGGTCTGCAGCACTGGGGTTCCGCAGGGAACAGTGCTAGTGCCATTCTTGTTCACCCTGTACACTGCGGACTTCAGGCAGCTCTGCAGACTCCTATCTACAGAAGTTCTCTGACGACTCTGCCATCGTCGGCCTCATCATGGGTGACGAGGACAGGGCGTACAGAGAACTGATCAAGGAGTTTGTGGACTGGTGCCAGAGGAACTGCCTCCGGAGATCAACGCGCGGAAAACCAGGGAGATGGTGGTAGATTTCCGCAGGCGCAGCCAGGTCCCCCCGACACCGGTGAACATCCAGGGAATGGACATCGAGAGGGTGGATTCTTATAAGTACCTGGGTGTCTATCTCAACAATAAACTGGACTGGATTAAAAACACCGATGCGCTATACAGAAAGGGCCAGAGCAGACTTTATCTGCTAAGGAGACTCAGGTCCTTTGGAGTGCAGGGGGCACTCCTAAGGACCTTCTACAACACGGTGGTTGCATCGGCCATTTTCTATGGAGTGGTCTGTTGGAGCAGCAGCATCTCAGCGGCAGAAGGGAAGAGACTCGACAAGCTGGTCAGGAAGGCCAGCTCTGTCCTGGGTTGCCCCCTCGACTCAGTGCAGGTGGTGGGAGAAAGGAGGATGATGGCAAAGCTAACATCGGTGCTGGACAACAACTCCCACCCCATGCAGGACACTGTCACTGCACTGAGTAGCTTCTTCAGTGACAGACTCCTTCCCGCTGCTGTGAGACTGCACAACCAGCACTGCTCCCAGCAGACGAGTCAACAATAACAGCTAAGAACACACAGAAAACTGATGACAATTTATGTATCTTTTATTTATAATGAATGATCTCTTGCTATCCACTTTGCTGCTGTAACACTGTAAATTTCCCCGGTGTGGAACGAATAAAGGAATATATTATTATTATTATTATATGGACAGAGAAAAGGCAGATGTAGTCTGGGCAATTGTAAAGTATTGCACTTTGGGAGGTCAAGTGTAAAGGGAAAGTATACAGTTAATGATAGGATCCTTACAGTATATATGTGCAGAGGGATCTTAGGGTCCAAGTCCATAGCACCTTAAAAATAGCAACACAAGTAGAGTGGTAAAAAAGTCACAGGGTATGGTTGTCTTCAGCCATTGGAACATTGAGTGAAGGAGTCAGGAAATCATGTTGTAGCTTTTTAAATGTTTGGATAGGCAGCATTTGCACTATTCTATGCGATTCCCGTTGCCACCTTGCAGGAAGGATGTGGAGACTTTGGAAAGAATGCAGGATGCTGTTTGGATTAGAGGGCATCAGCTACAGTATATGGAGAGATTGGACAGAGTTTTCTCTGAAGCTTCAGAGTCCAAGGGGAGATCTGATAGAAAGGGTAGATAGTCAGAGTCATTTTCCCAGGGTAGAAATGTCAAATACTAAAGGGCATAGTTTTAAGATGATAGGGACAGAGTTTCAATGAGATGTGCAGGGCAAATGTTTTTTGAGGAGAAGGCAGGAGAATGGGGTTATGAGGAGAAGGCAGGAGAATGGGGTTAGGAGGGAGAGATAGATCAGCCTTGATGGAATGGCGGAGTAGACTTGATGGGCCGAATGGCCTAATTCTATTCCTTATGACCTTATGATTTTTAGATAGGCACATGGATACATCTAGGGAAGGAAAGAAAGAACATTAAGTTAGTTTTAAGTTGCCTAGAAAGTGGGTGAAAGGCAAAGAGTAAGACAAAGAGAATATCTCTGATATAGTGAGGCAAGGTTGTCCTGGAGTTAAGTGGTAGAGGGCACAATACAAAGTAGAAGGAACCACATTGAGTACACTGGCATGCAGTGCACTGGTACAAGTGAGTCACTGCTTCATCTAGAAAGACAGTTTAGATCTCTGAACATTCAGAAGGGAAGAAGTGGAAGACCAGGTGTTGTATTTCCTGCGGTTGAACAGGAAACATGTAAACAGGGAAACAGGAAAACAGGATGAGAAAGTGAGTTTTTGGTGGAGAGGAAAGAGTGGGCCAGGGGATCACAAAGGTAACAGTCCCTTTGAAATGCTGAAAGAGGAGGAGAGAGGACGATGTCTGGTGTCTTATTGGAGCTGGCAGTAATTGCAAAGGATGGTTTGTTGGATACAGTCCCCAATGAGGTGGAGGGTAAGGAACCGATCTTGCTCTGTCCTGGAGGAGAGAGGCTGATAGCAGAGGAGCAGTAAATAGATGGTAGTGTAGGTAATAAATCTAATAGTTTGAAATATTTATGTGCGAAATGGTCTGTTTATGTAGAGCAGTATGTAAATATTGCAGGTTACAGTAACATTTAAAATCAATTATGGATCTAATGTGTTTAGCTGCTCCAGTTGTATAATAACTAAGTATTTGTCTGTGTCGATTTGATTGCAAACGATCTTCAGGAAACCTATAGTAATGGCTGGGTTAACCTTTTGTGTCACATCAGATGCATTGGCGCATCATTCTAATATCAATTTGCTGCCATAATTGGCTGATAATAACACAGTGTATCTCTAAATTAAACCAAAATAAAAGTAAAATTAGTATCCAGGGTATATCTATGCTGGGTCTAAAACCAACATATTTTCATTTCTTTTCCATATCTGATGAAGGGTATTTGATCTGAAATGTTAATTCCATTTCTCTTTCCACAGATGCTGCATGACCTGCTGTGTTTCTTGCATTTTCTGTTTTTAGTTCAGATTTCCAGCATCTTAGTTTTTCTTTTATTTTCAACACCAAGCATTGCTCATTTAACTGGATTAAAACACATTTATGATGTTCAGTATGGTCATTCTGCTATAGGAAAGAATGCAGAAAGCTGGACAGAACTGATCAGAAGATATTAGCGAAAATCTTAGCTCATAGATTAAGTCTAGTTATAGATAAATTGATACACCCCGATCAATCAGGCTTTATAGCTAAACGATATTCATTTTTCAATTTGAGACGCTTGTTCAATATAATATATTCAAATAGACTATTAAACGATGATTTAGCAATCATTTCGCTAGATGCTGAAAAAGCATTTGATCAAGTAGAATGGCCCTATCTTTTCTCAGTGATGGAAAAATTTCAATTAGGTGAAATTTTTTGTTCATGGGTGAAACTTTTATATACATCCCCAACAGCTAGAATATTAACTAATCAAATGCTGTCATCCAAATTTCATTTATTTAGGGGTTGTAGACAAGGATGCCCACTATCTCCGCTTCTATTTGCCCTCGTTATAGAACCACTTGCTGAGAGTATTAGATCAAATCCAGACATTCACGGTTATAACACTAAACATACAACCAATAAAATTTCTTTATATGCGGATGATGTATTAATATACATTACAAAGCCAGAAATTAGCATTCCGAATTTATTAAATCTCGTAACTCAATTTGGTTCATTTTCAGGTTATAGAATTAACTGGTACAAAAGTGAAATTATGCCAATAATGGAGCACAATCCGGCCATACTTCAACAATTTTCTTTTAAAATTGCCTATGAAAAGTTTAAATATCTTGGAATTTACGTGACTAGGAAATATACTTCTTTATTTAAATTAAATTTTCCTCCTTTACTTACTAAATTACACAGAAATATCCAATTTTGGAAAACACTTCCTATATCATTAGTTGGTCATAGTAATGCTATAAAGATGATCTTTCTTCCACAGCTACTATACTTATTTCAAGCAATTCCGATCTATCTTCCAAAAAAGTTTTTTTTTTAAATCGATTCAATTATTACTAATTTTATTTGGGACTACAAGACTCATAGAATAAATAAAAGACATCTATGTAAGTCTAAAATTAATGGAGGAATTGCCTTACCTAACTTCTTATTTTATTACTGGGCGGTTAATATTAAAAATATAACCTGCTGGTTGGATGACACTGATCAACAACCGGATTGGTTAAAGATGGAGAAAGAGGATTGTTTACCATTTGACATTGGTGCGATCCTCTTAGCTCTTTTCAGGATTTACAGCAGAAGTACGGATTACATGTTAATAATTATTTTAGATATTTACAACTTAGAGATTATGTAAAATTACACATGCAAGAATATAAATTTAGAGGTCCAGAAACTCTTGATGTATGCCTGAATCGACATTATAATTCAAATAAATTAATATCCTTTATTTATAATACTCTCTTAGATACTGACATTCCGTCATCAGAATTATATAGACGAGCATGGGAGGATGAACTGAACCAATCTATAATGCAAGATATATGGGATGAAAGTTTACAACATATACACCAATGTTCATTGAATACTAGACATTCCTTAATACAATTTAAAATAATACATAGATTATATTATTCGAAGACGAAATTAAATAGGATTTTTCCTAGTATCTCTCCTATTTGTGATAAATGTCAATTTCAAGAAGCTAATTTAACTCATATTTTTGTAACTTGCATAAAAATGCTAAATTTCTGGTTGGAGATTTTTAAAATAGTTTCTAAAGTTATCGATAACCAATTGGATATGGATCCAAAATTAATTATATTAGGATTATCAGAACATACTACAAACTTTACAACAAGTCAGGTACATTTTCTTGATTACAGTTTAATAACTGCGAAAAAATTAATACTTAAATTTTGGAAAAAAACAATAACCCCCACAATTAAAATGTGGACTACGGAAATGACAGAGACCCTGCATTTGGAAAAAATAAGATTTGCCTTAATTGACAAACCTGATTTATTTTTTAAAATATGGTCTCCATTTATTGAATTTTTAGAAAAGTAAATGAGTTTGACACAGGACTAAAATAAAAATTTAAAATTAATAGTTGAAACTTGAGTTTAGGGTTGGATGTACAACTGTGGTTATTGTCTCTTGGATCTACCCCCTTTAATTTTTATAGTTATACCCTTTTTTTTTTTTTTTTTAATTATTCTCTCTTCCCAATAGTTTATATATATTTTTTTCTTGCTTCTTTATTTTTTATTTTCTCCCTTTAAAAATTTAAAAATTGAAGCTATGTAAGAAATTTGTAACAATTTCTATCTGTACATATGCTTTTCAAAAATAAAATTTAAAAAAAAAAGAAAGAAAGCTGGACAGAGTGCAAAGTAGATTTATGAGGATGTTGCCACGTCTAGAGGGGCTGAGTTATAGGGAGAGGCTGGGCAGCCTAGGGCTTTATTTCATAGAGCACAGAAATTTGAGGGTTGATCTTATAGAGGTGACAAAAATCATGTGTGACATAGGGTTAATGCACACAGTCTTTTTCCCTGGGTTTGGCATTCAAGAACTAAAGGGCATATATTTAAGGTGAAAGGGGAAAGATACAATACGAACATTAAGATACGAACCTGAGGGCCAATCTTTATACACAGAGGGTGGTATGTATATGGAACGAGCTGCCAGATGAAGTGGTTGAGCTAGAATTTTTACTTTCATTGTTAGTGTTCAGTCCATTCGCTGCATTAAAAAGGCCCCATGTGTGTGATTTCTCCAATCACCCAGATCATTGTCTTGGCTGCTGGCCTGATCATCTCTCTGCCCCAGTTGTCTTCCCAATCAGCCACCAATTGTAATCCCGAACATCACCCCCCCTCCCCCCCTCCCCACCACCACCCGTATCATTTCCTTAAGCAAGCTTCCCCAGCAATATGAAATTCACCATCACCAGGTTCACCAGGTTCCGAAATAGCTCATTTCCTGCAACTCTCAGGTTGTTCAGCTTCTCTGAATAACCTTGATCATACCTCAGCAATGGAACACTACAGACTACCTTTTGCATTGTTATGGACTTGTTTTCTAATTATGCGTTTTGCATTAATGTCTTGTTTCTGGAATAGTCTTTTTTCTTTTCGCTGTCTTGCAGAATTTATGTGCAATTTATGTATAATTTATGTTTTTGCATGCCGTCTGCGTCTGCGATGCTGCTGCAGCAAAACTTTAATTGCACCTGAACCTCAACATACTTGTGCATCTGACAACAAGCACAACTTGACTTAGCATGGACTTTATCTATATTTTGTTATTTCCTATCTGAAAATTAAGCTTCAGATAGAACGCAGTAAAGTACAGGAACAGGTCTTTTGGCCTATAATATCCGTGCCAAACATAAATTAATCTCCCCTGCCTGCATATAATCTGTAACCCGCACCCCTGCCCTATTTCTTGTATATTAATGTGCTTATCCAAAGGCCTCTTAAATTCCACAAGCAGATCTGCCTCCACCACCATCACCAACTGTCCATAAAGTGTGATAGAAATAGGGGAGAAATTGTGCTATTTCATGATGCACATTTCCTTTAAACTTCATGCCTCTCACCTGAAAGCTGTACCTTCTAGTCTTTGACATTACCTCCCTGGGAAAGAGGTTCGGATTGTCTATCATATTCATTAATTCAAGCAGAATTGCCTTTAAAATGTTTGAACAAGGAAAAAAAAGTCAAGATTACAACTCATTGATCACTATAATCATATATTTTGTAATAATATGGCAAAGTCTGCTTGAATGAATATTGCCCCAAATTTACTAAACATTCGATTATTGCCTATAATGATAGTCCAGAAATCATCCATCCTCACTATTACAAACTAGACCAAGTGGACCCGTTGGGCCCAAACCTCTCCTGCATTGGTGGGGAGGGGGGAGGGGGGAGGGGGAGAGGAGAGAGTGCAGCACCCTCTCCTCTCCCCCTCCCCCCTCCCATTCCGCTCCCTCCCTTCCCCTCCCCCACGCCATCCCCCTTAACCCCCCTTATCCTCCCTCTCACCTCCCTCCCTCCACCCCCTCCCTCCCTCCCTCCCTCCCTCCCTCCCTCCCTCCCTCCCTCCCTCCCTCCCTCCCTCCCTCCCTCCCTCCTTCCCTCCCTCCCTCCCTCCCTCCCCCCTCCTTCCCTTGGAGAGAGATTTCAACTTTAAATTGTGAATAGCTTTTAAAATATAACACCGATTTCAATTAAACTTCTTCCATTAGCACCAAAGGGACGACGGCGAGTAAGGTGGGCCTAAAATTGTCGCACTATCGTGTACCATTTTGGCTGTAGTTCAGGAACAAACAAACAAACATACATGTTTTAGTAGAAAGATGGAAGAATATTTAACAAAAAATTCCTCTGATTGTTTTATGTAAAAACTCACCAACAATTGGTACCAAGACGTGCAGAATAAATATTCCACCAAGAAGGATAAAGTGGTGCCATTCCATGATATTCAATGTTTGTAGGCAGAATTGGCAACAACAGTGACTACACTTCAATGTACAGCTCCCTTGGCTGTAAAGTGCTTTGGGACATCTTGGTTATGTGGAAGGCAAGTATAGTTGTCGTTCATTCTTTCTTTCACAGTGGACTAACAGTATTTATATTAATAATTCTAGCAGCACCAAAATAAACCAATATTGTAAAGAAGAAAGTGTGATAACACCATCAGAGGTAAGACTACCTTATCCTTTTTTCCCACTTAGCAAAACAAAGTATAACTGATTTAATTAAAATTAACTTAAATATTGTATACTTGAATTTTCCAATAATTGATCCATTTTAGACAAGTTCATTTCTCAGAGTCATAAATTGTTTTCTAGTATTGCAGTCTATAATCTAGTAAACGTACATCTAACGCAATAATTGCAAATAGAGAAAAATTATACAGAGAAATATTGAAGCATGTTGAAAACCACAGGTAACAACTTTTTGTCACATGGATGACAAGTCAATTTCATGCTTCTTTTGTGCATCTAAGTATTTCCCAGAGATGTTATGCTTAGTAAAAATATTTTTAGGTCCTGCTGTGAGACAGCAATGAGAAAATGTAGAAAACCAATGATTCAATCAGAAATCAAATCACTCATGTTGTTTATCTACTAACTTGTAATATTCACCCCAAACTTTCCATTCAATGTGGAAATATAATGAAAACAATTTATGGTAAAAATGTGGATGTGCTTTATTGGGGCATGAGAAATATTCACCCAAATGAACAACTGGAAATTTGATTTAAAACTAAATAGTTTAATATTATCATGCAATGCATTCCTCTACATGATGCCATTTCACATATGGCATACCACTTTAACAAATGTGTTATTTTCTGCCTCAGTGGAATATTAGTTGGCAAATGCAACATTGAAACCTGCGAGAGGTGAAAGCATATTTAGGAGGAAATTATTCTGGTTATTTCCTTTAAAAACAGTAATAAGCAAGTGTTATAAAAGTATTTATAATTCCTACAGTTTCTTGAGTGGTTTGTTTAATAATGATTTTCATTCATGCAGCATCTTTAATGAAGAAAAATGTCCCAAGATTCTTCATGGCTTAGACAAAGATTGACAGTGAGTGTGAATAAAATCTTTGTCAAAGAAGCAAGTTTTAAGGAGCATGTTCCAAAAAGAAAAAAATATATAGGTGAAGGTAAAGAAATCGCAGAGTTCAGGAGCTGGGAGAGTGAATGATTTGGTGGGAATAATGTGGCTAAATTGTTGAGGATGTGTGAGAGTATTTAAAAAATGTTATGTTATGTTGGAGTAAGGAGGAAGTATTGGAGGAATTCAATTCCTTAAGGATGTGGGGTTACTGGAGATGGGCGGCACGTTGGCACAGGGGTAGAGTTGTATTTCGGGAACAAATCTACCTACAAATCCACAGTCCCACAAAAACACAAACCCACAAATATACAAGATGAGAGTTTTAGTAATATATAAATGACTGCTTTGTGTTTTGCTCATGGTAGCAAGAATAGTTACTCAATCTCTCCACTCATCTTGTTGATATACTGAAGACAATAACACTGAAGAAGTTCAACATCATCAAGGACAAAGCAGTCTGCAGGAGTGGCATTGATCAACCTTTCACCAGTTGCTCACAGTGACTATAATGTGTGCCATTTACAGTACAAACAGCACCTCACAAATCTGGCCTCCGCCCCACCAAGAAAGACAGGGACAAAGGCAAACAGAAACACCGCCAGCTGCACATTCTCCTCTAACTCAAGCACCACGCTGACCTGGAAATATTTTGCCAACCCTTCATCATTGATGGATCTAAATCCTTGGACTCCCCGCCCAACAGCACTGTGGGAGAAGCTTCCATCAGAAGGACTTTAATGGTTCAATAACATAACTCGCCACCACATTCTCAATGGCAATTAGGGATGGGCAATAAGTGATGTTCTTGCCATGGACGCTCAGATTTAAAAATAAATGTATAGATAAAACTATCAGGATTGCAACAGACAAATTAAGGATATGTGTACTACAACTACATAGATATAAATGGAACATTCTAACTTTGCCCATATTAAAGTAATTCCAATGCTGAATCAGTTGACATGTTCTTTTCCCAGGTTACTCATTGACTGCACAGCTGGTAGACCACATAACAACCTTGAAAACCTACCAGTACACTTTATTTTCACTGGTTTTGGGGGCATCTGCGTTTTAATAGTTCTTCCTATTTTACTGACAATATTTTTGATGTCCTCAGAGATTTGAATCCAGAGCAGGTTGTTCTCTTTTGAAGTTATGAGACTATCTAGACTTTTGTGTCTATCTTCAAAATACACAGTGTGGCTATTTGAGGTTTTGTTTTCTACTACTCCAATTACCCACATTGGACACAATCCGTGTTCCAAGTGTGTTGTCAGCTAAGTTGCATTACTGAACCACAGGGGGCAATTTTCAAAGTGTGAACTAATCCAGCAAGCATTAATTGATGACTATTGAAATGTGTAAGGAAAGAACAATGATGGTGTGCCACAAAAGAACACAAAGAGCTCTAGCAACCCAGCCGGTCCGGCAGCATCTCTGGAGAACATAGATGTTTCAGGTCAAAACCCTTCTTCAGACATCTCGACCCAAAGCAGTACCTATCCATGCTCTCTGGAGATGCTGCCCGGCCTGCTGGGATACTCCAGCACTTTATGTGCTTTTGTGTATTAACCAGTAACTGCAGTTCTTCGTTTCTAGATGTTGGTTTTCCGATGGTATACTTAAAACAAAGTAATTGTAATGGCAACTTCAGTCCTTTCCAATAAAGTCCTTTGCCTTCCTTCACAGGGAGTGGAGTGATCGATCTTGACACAAAACCAACAAAAGTTTAATTAGTCGTTTATTGAAGTAGTAATACAAACAGATCTGTATCTCTCCAAGCTTTTCAATTCTCGTCACATGTTTGGTAAGGACTATATCTCGCCATACTCCCTGTGTTTGACCGCTCCTGTCTCTGCATCTCTAGACATAGTACCTAGTTCTGGCTCCTCCCAGTCCATTATGCCCATATATGTATTCATCTCATGGCAACCCCCAAGTGTCCAAAAATAATACAGCAAGATACAAAATAATATAATATGCTAAAACAGCTAGCACAAATACAAATGGCTCCTACAGTAATTAAGATTAAAGTAGATGACTAACCAGCTCAAGAAGAAGCTAAATGTCTGAAGACTGGTACTTTGCTGGATGATGTGTGGACACTCATTGTGAAATAACCTGTCAGAAAGGAGAATAAATTAACTTTTGTTCAATTGCGTACAGGAAGTTCCGAAACTGGCATGATTCACAAAGTTGCATTGTTAACATTTTCTTTATTTATGACATTTATTTACATTCCGCATTAAGTGACTCCTATAGATGATTGCTCCTCTGTTCCGGTCCTTGGCAACAAATGTAAATGGTTCCCAATGACATCACTGAATCCTGGCTTACGTATTTAAGGATATGCTCTATAGCTTCCAAAGGACATCAGAGCTGACTGCAATAAAAAAAAACCCTATTATCCAAATCAGTGTGACGATAACAATAGTATATTGGTTCTATTCTTAAAAAGACCAACTTCCTTCCACCAGCTGGCAGAGTTAAAGTCTACGATTTAAAATCCATATATTTTTTACGATCTTTGCAAAGGGAGTTTAGAACAAGATGCATTTTCACTACCAAGAGAGCTGAAGAAACTTATTTCACCCTGCCATATGTGATATTTGCATTTTCAATATTGCATCTTTTAAACACGTGTTGCTCTGAGCAAGAAATAAAGAGAAATGTTTGGAAAAAGTAGCTCATAAATATGAAGATGTTCCCAACACACAGTGCATCCTAACTATATCATACAGATTGTATCATCGCCAAGAATGACTTATCCTTTCTCAAGATTGCAAAGCTACTTTGCAGACTGCACACAATCTTCAGGCAAAATGCATTTGAAGACTTAGAGATTCTTAGTCACATGCGCATATGTGCACATATTGATTCCCAAAATGGCGATGGAGAATATAAAATGTACTAAAGTGGAACTTTAAAAAATATTTTCATTTTTGTCAAAGATTTTCTCTGATAAGTACCTGGCTGTTCAGTTATTTCAGCGAACTGAAGCTGTTCTTTTGAGATAAATTAGGATTTCCCCAACACAAATGCTCCAACAAGTTTATTCCTATATTCATATTGTTGGATTCAAGAAATTGCCAGGGCAGACACTATTTTGTAAGGTCAATGAAATTATGCCCTTATGTATTTCAATGACACTCATGGATAAAGTTTAGCCTTTAGAAGTAAAAGAAAGGATAATGTTTTACTTTTAAACCTTGTAAATAAAATAAATATGAGAGTGAACAAAAATTGCACTCTTCTTCTCATTATTTTTAAGCAGAATTTGATCTGAGAATGTTAAATGTATGAAATGAACAGAGGACTATACGATTACATAGAACACAAAAGATCAAATATAGAACAGTACAGCGATGGAACAGGTCCTTCGACTCACAATGTCTGTGCCAAACAGGATGCCATGATAAACTAATCTCATCAAAGGTAGACACAAAATGCTGGAGTAACTCAGTGGGCGAGGCAGCATCTCGGGAGAGAAGGAATGGGTGATGTTTCGGGTCGGGGCCCTTCTTCAGACTGATGTCAGGGGAGGGGGTGGGACAAAGATAGAATGTAGTCGGAGACAGGAAGACTAGTGGGAGAACTGGGAAGGGGGAGGGGATAGAGAGGGAAAGCAGGGACTATCTGAAGTAAGAGAAGTCAACGTTCATACCACTGGGGTGTAAACTACCCAAGCGAAATATGATAATACTAATCTCATCTACCTACACATAGTCCATATCCCTCCAAACCCAGCATATTCATGTGCCTATCTACAAGCTTCATAAATGCTACTATCGTATCTGCCTCCTCTACCATCCTGGCAGTGCATTCCAGGCATCCACCACCCTCTGTGTAAAGAATTTACCAGCACATCTCTTTTAAACTTTGCCCCTCACATCTTAAAGCTTACCCTCTAGTCTGACATTTCCACTCTTGGATAAAGGTTCTGACTGTCTACCGTGTCTATGCCTCTCATAATTTTATATATCCGATGTCCCCTCAATGCCTAGCATTCTAGAAAAAAAACAATCCAAGTTTGTCCTTGTAGCTAATACTCTCTAATCAAGGCAACATTCTGGTATACCTCTTCTGCACTCTCTCCAAAGCCTCCACATTTTCCTGTAATGGGGTGACCAGAAATGCATGCAAGTATCCAAATACGGCCTAACCAAAGTCTTATAAAGCTGCATCATATCTTCCTGACTCTTATACTCAATGCCCCAACCAATGAAGGCAAGCATACCATATGCCTTCTTTACCTACTTGTGTTCCCACTTTCAGGGAGTCATGGACTTGAACCTGAAGATCCCTCTGTACATCAATGCCGTTAATGGTCTTGCAATACGATATATCATTCCTTTACATCCGATTTACGTCCAAGTCATTTATACACATCACAAGCAAAATAGGTCCCACCACAGATCCCTGGTTGAACACCACTGGCCACAAATCTCCTGCCAGAATAATTCCCTTCCACCAAACAGTGGGTGGTCTTTTGTGAGTAAGGCGTATAAATATCTGCTAGGCATTTGCATGCTATTATTGAAAACAGTAATCCTGCAGAAGTGTTTTTGGTTTAAAAAAATGTGTTTGCTGCAATTTTTTACGTGAGAGAATTAGAACAAAAACACACCCACCATTCATATACCAGATGATAGATGACAATGGTCATTAAAGGAAAGGATTCATCAATAATAATGCAAGTAGTTGTGAATAGGAAGAATTGTGGGTTCAATTTCCACAACAGACTTTGGCATTAATATCCAAGTACTCTCTGCACTGCAATAAAGTAGTGCTGGGTTGTTTCACATGAAGCAATGTCGCCATTCGAATGAGCTTTTAGCCTCTTTCATGGCCGTAAAACTGTGGTGGCACGGTGGAGATGCTGCCTTATAGTGCCAGAGACTGGGGTTTGATCCCAAGTACAGGTGCTGCCTTTACGGAGTTTGTACCTTCTCCCTGTAACCCCTTGGGTATCCCCTATGTGCTTCGGGTTCCTCCCACACTCCAAAGATGTAAAGGTTCGTAGGTTAATTTGGCTTTTGTTGTTATACATTGTTCCTAGTGTGTAGAATAGTACGGGGATCGCTGGTTGGCGCAGACACAGTGGGCTAAACGGCCTGTTTTTGCATTGTATCTCTATCCTAAACTCCATGGCCATTTGAAGAAAAGCTGTGCAATTTTCTTTGGTTGTCTGGTCGATGTTTATCACTCAATACAATTACAAGAACATAAAATAAGGGCACTATTGCGGGATTCATGTTGAAACTTTGCCGTGCACAAATATAACCATATAACAATTACAGCACGGAAACAGGCCAGTTTGGCCCTTCTAGTCCATGCCGAACACTTTCTCCGACCTAGTCCCATCTACCTGCTCTCAGACCATAACCCTCCAATCCCTTCCCATCCATATACCTATCTAATTTACTCTTAAATAATAAAATCGAGCCTACCTCCACCACTTCCACCGGAAGCTCATTCCATACAGCCACCACCCTCTGAGTAAAAAAGTTACCCCTCATGTTACCCCTAAACTTTTGTCCCTTAATTCTGAAGTTATGTCCCCTTGTTTGAATCTTCCCCACTCTCAAAGGGAAAAGCTTACCCAAGTCAACTCTGTCCGTCCCTCTTAAAATTTTAAAAACCTCTATCAAGTCCCCCCTTAACCTTCAGCGCTCCAAAGAATAAAGACCCAACCTGTTCAATCTCTCTCTGTAGCTTAAGTGCTGAAACCCAGGCAACATTCTAGTAAATCTCTTCTGTACTCTCTCTATTTTGTTGACATCCTTCCTATAATTTGGCGACCAGAACTGCACACCATATTCCAGATTCGGCCTCACCAATGCCTTGTACAATTTTAACATTACGTCCCAACTTCTATATTCGATGCTCTGATTTATAAAGGCAAGCATACCAAACGCCTTCTTCACCACCCTATCCACATGAGATTCCACCTTCAGGGAACAATGCACAGTTATTCCCAGATCCCTCTGTTCCACTGCATTCCTCAATTCCCTACCATTTACCCTGTACGTCCTATTTTGATTTGTCCTACCAAAATGCAGCACCTCACACTTATCAGCATTAAACTCCATCTGCCATCTTTCAGCCCACCCTTCCAAAAGGCCCAAGTCTCTCTGTAGACTTTGAAAATCTACTTCATTATTAACTACATTGGCTGTTGCATTTCTTACAATTTTGTACATTATAATGGCTAGCAAACTTCATTAAATACCATTTAAAACAAGCTCTGAAACAAGTGAAAGATCTGAGCATGTGAAAAGTAAATTTCAGGTTTTCTTTTCTTTTGACGTTTTAGTTCTTCATCAGCAGTGTCAACAATGTATTGGAAAACTTGTGGTCATTTACATTGACAAATTGCATGACATTGAATTCATTTTTCCATCATGTTATTGTGATAGATCATGCAGCGTTATTAATTTATTTCCATTAAAGATAGAGCTTTTAGTAATAAAATTTTCATAATTTGACATAAATGGATGCTACATCTCCAGAAAATAATAATGGAAAGAAGTATTTGTATTTGAATCATTTAGAGTGCCCTAAGATATCTTTGTTTTGACATATTTTTAAGATAAATCAATAACTTTATTTGGTACATGTCTATTTGCTGACGTACGACCTGCTTAAATTGAAGTTCATTCTTACTTTTTACTGAAGGTAAATTATTTCTGTAAAAGCATAGTGGAGGAGATTTGAATGGCACAATATATTTATACTCAGGTAACAATAAGAAGAGGCAAGAGTTCCGAAGAAGATTAATTTTTGGTCACCTCATTGAGTTTGTATTAGATATAGACTCACAACACAAAATCATTATTGAGCAAAAAACAAACTGCTGGAGGAACTCAACAGTTCAGGCTACATTTGTACAGGAAAGTGGACAGATGATATTTGTGTTGGGAACCATCTTTAGACTGATATCTGATCGATTGATTTGAGGGGAGGGGGTGTTGGAAGAATTAGCAAATTATAGGCAGATTTAGGTGAGGATGGGCTGTTTGGCAGTTGAGGTGGGTGATGGAGAAATGGGTGGAGGCAGTAACCATGTCTGGAGCTGAGGTGAAGAAAACAAAAGGGTGCAGAGGTGGAATATGATAGGAAGGAAGATGGAGAGTGATATGTTTAACCAGAACAAATGATGGCGGGTGGAAAGGAACAGGGGTGGGGAAGGAGGAGGGAGGGGGGTGATGAAATAAAAATGGGGGAACCCAGAGTAGGGAGGGGTCGGAGATAAGTGGAAGAAAGAGGAGAAAGGAATTGGGTATTGGTCAGGGGGAGTTGAGAGAACGTTTTCCAGGGAGGTTAAAATAGGTATAAATATTGTTCAGTAAAATATCAGGTAAGAAGTGGTTACATTCAACTCAGAAGTGGAAGAGTGTGACAGGGTGCATTATAAGATTCTGGAAAAGAAGAACGTCTAATTTATCAACCTCATTCTCCACTTTTCCAGTTCTGAGTTAATCATCTATAACTTCTTACCTACGGTTTTACTGATCAAAATGTATTGATCATCTGTTGACTTCTGTCTTTCATTTTTCTTCACATTTCTTTTCTCTTTCCTGCTCAGTTTCTTGAATGATTTGATCATCTGACTTGATTTACATTCTGTGATAGGCTGTATTCTTCATGCTGAGTTGCCTTCTTGCTCGCTGACTCTCTGCTCTTTCTTTATCATTCCAAAATCAATTATACTTGAAGATCAAAAGTTTTGTGACTGCTCATGCCTTGTCAACCAATCAATCAAGACCAGAATTTAATCCAGCTTGTATATAGATGCTGCAATTAAACTGCTATGAGGTTTTTATTATTCAAATATACTATTGTCAGCATATAAATCAGATAGCAACTACAGGTGACCTTAATTCAAGCCTGATTCTGCCTGATTTTGACACAAAAGGGCACAAAGTGCTGGAATAACTCAGCAGGTCAGGCAGCATCCCTGGAGAAAATGGATAGGTGATATTTCAGTTCGAGACCTTTCTTCAGACCCTTCTTTGTTTCTTAATTCTGTCTGATTTTGATCTGCTTCTTCAGAATTCCTGAACTGTTACCTTACACAGTATGATTTGGCTGTTAAATACTGAATGAACTTGCGATTCTTTTCCATTGAGAATGATGGGCACTGAAAGGATCAGAAAATCTTGAAAAGAAAAGAAAAAACTACAGATGAAAGAAATCTAAATTAAAATTTGGGGTAAGAATAGGTCATGCACATCTGTGAAGAGAAAAGAAGAGTTAATATTTCAGGTCAATGAACTCTTATCAGAAAATGTTTGGTTCTCCTTTTCCAAAATGTTAATTTTCTATGGGATGAAAAACAGAGATTATTGTCAGATAACTAGCATTATTCTCAAGCAATTTGAATTATCATTCACAAGTGTGTAATCCTTTAAATCTTATTATTATTGAATATTTGTAACTTTTTAACAATTAAAATAATGCTTAATCCTTAACTCTTTTAACTATTTCACTTGTTTTGTTTTCCCTGTGTTTTACTTTCTATAAATGATTTGACACAAAATTAAATTGTGGTGGCACAGTGGTGCAGCGGTAGAGCTGCTGCCTGGCAACAGCGCTGGAGAACCGGGTTCGATCCTGACTATGGGTGGAGTTTGTTTGCTCTCCCAGTGACCTGCGTGGGTTTTTATTCGGGTTCTCCGGTTTCCTCCCACACTCCAAACACATTTGCAGGCTAATTGGCATGATATAATTGTAAAGTTTTCCTAGTGTGTGTAGGACAGTGTTAATGTGCGGGGATTGCTGGTCGGTGCGGACTCGGTGGGCCAAAGGGCCTGTTTATGCGCTGTGTCTCTAAAAAAAACTAAATTAAAATGGTCACTTTGGGTTTTCATTCTTCAATCTGATCGATTAAGCGGATACACACGGGTGCCACAAGGAGGCGTCAGAAGAAGGGTCCTGAGCCAAAACGTTCCCTGCCCATGTTCTCCAGAGATGCTGCCTGACCCGTGAGTTACTCCAGCACTTTGTGTCCTTTTGCCATGTAGAGAACACAGAGAACTGTTACATCTCCTTGATAATTTAACAGATCTGTTGAGCAATGGTCAGAATTAGATGACAGACAATAGACAATCGGTGCAGGAGTAGGCCATTCGGCCCTTCGAGCCAGCACCGCCATTCAATGTGATCATGGCTGATCATTCGCAATCAGTACCCCGTTCCAGCCCTATCCCCATACCCCCTGACTCCGCTATCATTAAGAGCTAATAGACAATAGACAATTGCTCAATAGACTAATGTTTTTATTTAAACTGCAAGGAAAACTGTTACGATCACTGTAAGCAGACTTTCTTAGAAGTGCCAATTGCATGAGATGACAGGTGCACGAGTCTTTACTTACAATGGAACATGCTGGTCAATGATTATTTTTCAAAACTGAAAACCTCTGAGCCTCAATTATACTCCCCTGAATGAATAGTTAAGCTGTAATTCATCTACTTCACTGAAATTGGCAAAGGCCTGTGTACCTTCGTGAACTACTGGCAATTCCAATATTACTGACTGAATCATGGAGAATCTATAACACAATAGAGGACCATTTGTTCCATTGTGTGCCTGCCGATCAGAAGCAGTTACTCCCACTCTTCATCAGTAGGTCTACAACCTGAAGGTTGCAGCTCTTCTGTTGCACATTTAACAAACTTTTAAATGTGATGGGAGTTTCGGTCTCTACCACATTTTTAGCCAGTGATTTCCCAACCTCCACGTCCCTCTGTATGAAGAAAGCTACTGCACCTGCTTTCAAATGAACTTAAACCTATGCTTTTTGACTTAGGCAAAGAAATAGGTTTAACATTTCTGCCAAACATTTCAACTCCCCTTTCCATTCCCATTCTGACCTTTCTGTCCTGCGGCTCCTTCACTGTCAGATTGAGGCCACACACAAGTTGGAGGAACAGCACCTCATATTTTGCTCGGGCAGATTACAACCCAGCGGTATGCACATTGATTTCTCTCATTTCAAGCAACTCCTGCATTTCGTCCCCCCCCCCCTCTCTCTCCACTGATCAATTGCTATCATTCTACAGTCTAAAGCTTTTGTCCTTACTGTTAACCACGTGGCTATGTTTTCCATCATCTTCAAACTGATGGAGGATGGTGATTATATTCTTTACTACACTACCTATGTGCAAGAAGATGAAGCACACATGACCATTGCAAGACTAACAGCCCAGGAGACTAAAAAGTAATCCTAAATAGCAGTACACAAGTTCAACCCATTGGCAAAGCTGTGCACTTGTAATGAGGGATGCTATTACTGGAGGACAACATTTACAGTCTTCAAACAGAGATAATATCCACTTTTGTTCATGTGCTTGCTGTCCAGTGGTGTTCCACATCAGCTGATCTGATATTTCTGGAGCATTTCAGTAAATGCAAGTTCATGTGTAATATATGTGCTAAGTACTCCAAGGCAAAGTTTGTCACTGTGCCTGCATTTTCTCTATTTTGGATTTCAGATGGATGCCAAACATATCAACAATGACACTTAATACTGCAGCTTTTTAAAATGTAATTCATCTTGATATTCCTAATAAATTTAAATTTATCGGAATCTAATGGTCCTTCCAATATATGCCTGAAAATAATGCTGTATGTTATTAAATTATATTTTCAGTTGTGCTATTGGAGAATTCCGAGAACTCCGATCTTTGTAAAGAATGCAAACGCACCATCTATTAGCATTTCTATAAATAGTAGGCAAATTGATATAACAAAGTATCAAAATTCAGCAAAAGATGCAAAAAAATGTAATAAAAAAATCCATTCCAAGTCATTTTACCCCTCACAGATATTCCTGCATAGGTATTCATGATCAAGTCCATTGTGGCGTCATTATTCTAGCCAGGAGGAATGAGGATTGTTATCAAGATTAATAGACCCTGCTGAAAACTGGCTTACTGCCAACCTCCCTTAATATTGCTGATGGTTAAAGTATATTTGTAACTCCTGAGCAATTGGTGCTTAGTTTATTCCACACATACGGATGATAGTTTCTCATTCTTCTACTGCACCAAATTGTTGGCCTGGTTTCCTGAATCTTACCAAAGGTTTTATGAAATTTCAATCTGGAAATGTTAGAGTAATACCCTAAATAGTATTTATGACAGAAAACAAGGGCAATATTGTATAGGACGGAACTGCAGATGCTGGTATAAGACTGAAGATAGACACAAAATGTTGGAGTAGCTCAGCGGGACAGGCAGCATCTCTGGAGAGAAGCAATGGGTGACGTTTCGGATCGAGTCTCTTCTTCGTCTGAAGTAGATACTCTAGCAATTTGTGTCGATCTAAAGGACAATATTGTATTTCCATACTGGCTGATCATATCAGCAACAACAGCAAAGATGCATCAAATTCATGAACTGGTCATTATTTTTGAAATGGAGAGGGTCCTACAAGGGAGAGGACAAAGCTTGACCTACTCTTCGGAAATTGGGAAGGGCGTGACAGAAGTGTTGGTGGGCAAGCCTTTTGGGACCAGCTACCGCAGTTCTATTAGTTTTAAAACAGTTAGAGATAAGGACAGGGTGGACCCACAAGTTAAAGTGCTAAATTGGGACAAGGCCAACTTTGATGGCATTAGACAAGAACTTCTAAAGTTGATTACCGTATCATGTTTGTGAGTAAAGGGACATCTGGAAACTGGAATGCTTTTTAAAATCTGTCTTTTTAGAGCACCGCTGATAATTATTCTATGTTCCCCTGTCAAACAACCTTGGCCTGTGGATAACTCCACTGTTGCAGTTCCCTGTTTGACCATGTGTTATTGGACCAATCCCTGAGAGAATGAGTATAGATATGATTGATGCAGGAGCATATCTTGCTCACAGCCCGGTTAGCTAGGTCAGTAGAGCAGGAGACTCTTAATCTCAGGGTCGTGGGTTCGAGCCCCACTTGGGTGACACACTTTGGCGCCAAAATATGGAGATGGGTGCAAGAATTTCACCGTGCAGTGCATATGTGACAATAAAGAACCATCGAACCATCTATGCTACATGAGAAAATTCAGGAAAATTAATGAGTATGATTATCACATTACAGCTCATAAATGATGGTTTTCTTCAACAGAACAGCAGAACCTTCATACACAACAGAACCTTCATAGCGTACTGTAGATGGAGCATCAGTAATTGCTGATGACAGCTACCCAATTGTATAGAACATACAAAGGCAACAAAACTGCTCATTTTGCCATTGAGGCAATTTTTGATTCGGAATGGCTAATATTTGTCTGTGATTCATAACTAGAACGAATGGTCTGCTCGACCGAAGCGGATGACTTTTCTTCATCTTGGAAATGATTGCTTGTCCTTCTTTCTCAATTTGATACGGACACTATTGGCTTCTCCAAGTTATCATCCATGACATGACTGTTGACCATATTAACTGCATAACTTGAGGCATTGTACGCAGATTTCAATATCCTGATTGTATTGCGGTAAAACGATTGAGACTCACTATTCAAACATTGCTTAAGTCAGTCTTCAATTGTACATCACCATGCTGCCAAAAGCCAGATGATATATTATCAGGCTTAGCCTGTCTGTACTGGATCATGCATGACACCGTTATAACTTGTTAGCTGAACCCAATACTCCACGGACACTGATCCCTGATCAGAGCCAGAGAACCAATTCTGCCTCGTAAAATTGCTTGCCTAGGATATCTGCTTCTGCAAATGACAACTCTCAAGGCCCCTGATGGCAATCTAGCAGCAGCTATGATACTCATGGGGTTTGTCACTGAAAATCCCTCGCAATTCCCCTTTAAAAAATATTTTTACTCTGCATTTTCATGCTTCAATACTAGCAGATATCCTGCTTGTAATGTGTCAGATATGATTCAAAATTAGTTTCCTGTAGACGAGCCTCCAGGTGTGTGCAATTGTGTTCAAATTTCCCTTGATTAGCTTTTAACAAGACTATAAACCAGCAAATTACAATTTAATTAGCTATTCACTAAATTCATTAATCCTTTTTTCTAAGGGTAGGAATCAGTGGCAAAGCATCAACAATAATAAGCTTGTTAGCAGTTTCTGCTGTAAATTCCATCACTTATAATGGCATTGTCAACGCTACTAGGATTGAGATGAATCTTTGCTCCCCAGATCATTAATGGTGTTCCTGTAGAATTTACACCATTTCCTTACTAATTGTTCCACAAATTTTATTTGTTCTACTGATTTAAAGTCTTGCACTTTTACCTGTGATAAATTAAAGCTTATTAAATAAATGCAAGGCGCACTATAATTTTGTGACCTGTACAATTGTGTAATAGCCTACTGCTAATTCTGCTAATGGGTTGGATTTGGTGCATAAGATGCACAATTCATTTAAAAACCCATGGTATGAACATGCAGTGCCTGTTACTTCTGAATGCCCCTGTAGATGGTGCTGTGATAGATCATTCAATGTTAGGGATGTCGGACAGTGATGCAATGGGTCAGGAGATTTTGCAAATAAAAAAATAAAAAACAGTGAACATTAAACATTTTAAAAGCATTATAATAGAATAGTAAAACAGCTTATGGACACAAAAAGCTGGAGTAACTCAGCGGGTCAGGCAGCATCTCTGAAGAAAAGGAATCGGTGACAGTAATGTAGATGTTTTGGGTCGAGAACCTTCTTCAGGGGAAAGAGGAACGAGAGATATAGACAGTGATATAGAACAAACAAATGAAATATATGCAGAAAAGTAACGATGATCAAGGAAAGGTGGAGTCCACAATGGTTCATTATTAGCTGTGAGCTATGTGATAATATATGGACAATGAAACTCAACAGGATGACAGTGCAACAAGTGTGATGACTAGTGTGGGGGAGGGGCAGAGAGAGAGAGGGATGCACAAAACAGCTTACTTTCCATTTTAGACACAAAATGGGTGACGTTTCGGATCGAGACCCTTTTTCAGACCGAGGTCTTCAGAGAAGGGTCTTGACCCGAAACGTCATCCATTCCATCTCTCCTGAGATGCTGCCTGTCCCGCTCAGTTACTCCAGCATTTTGTGTCTACTTTCGATTTAAACCAGCATCTCCAGTTCTTTCCTGTACATTACTTTCCAATTTTACAGGTTTGAAATCTCATTGAAACTAATGTGATCTCCAAAAGTATGCAAGCACTTTTTCTGGCTTAGGTTGGGCTATGGGCCTGTTTCCATGCTGCATCTTTCAATTCATTTCAGGGCACAGCACAATGTACATCGCATATACATACGTCAAGCTGTTGTTCATCGACTACAGCTTGACATTCAACATATCACCGCCTCTGAGATGTGACTATTGCAATATATTGTGCCATTTGAATGCATACCCTTATATAAATTAATATGCAAGTATCCAAAGGGCAAACACCTAAAACACAATAATTTATTGATTAATATTCCTTGTCAGCAAGCATATGTAAAACCAATTTGCTCAGGCATCTGTAACAATCAAAACTTATTTTTATTAAAAAAAGCATTGATTCTCAGAGATGGGATTCGCAGCTGATTTAGTCCCATGTTAAACAAAGACAACATGTAGCATAAACAACATCAGTCTTCTGCCGAATACAAATAAATTCCGCTGACCCAAGGGAATGGTAGTGAATAGCATCACCATTAAATTGCACAGCAAAACAAACTAACCAAGATTTTATTTTCAAACTTTGACAATATCCTAATTGTGGGATATTGCAAAATGATTAAATACAATCATTGGTGAGTCCACACCTGGAGTATTGCGTACAATTTTGGTCTCCTAATCTGAGGAAAGACATTCTTGCCATAGAGGGAGTACAGAGAAGGTTCACCAGATTGATTCCTGGGATTGCAGGACTTTCATATGAAGAAAGACTGGATAGACTCGGCTTGTACTCGCTGGAATTTAGAAGATTGAGGGGGGATCTTACAAAATTCATCAGAGTGAAAATAGAAACTTACAAAATTCTTAAGGGGTTGGACAGGCTAGATGCAGGAAGATTGTTCCCGATGTTGGGGAAGTCCAGAACAAGGGGTCACAGTTTAAGGATAAGGGGGAAGTCTTTTAGGACTGAGATGAGAAAGTTTTTTTTCACACAGAGAGTGGTGAATCTGTGGAATTCTCTGCCACAGAAGGTAGTTGAGGCCAGTTCATTGGCTATATTTAAGAGGAAGTTAGATGTGGCCCTTGTGGCTAAAGGGATCAGGGGGTATGGGGACAAGGCAGGTACGGGATACTGAGTTGGATGATCAGCCATGATCATATTGAATGGCGGTGCAGGCTCGAAGGGCCGAATGCCCTACTCCTGCACCTATTTTCTATGTTTCTATGTTTCTAACAGCTTAAGAAAATTTTAAGAGCAGGGAGATACTTGATGTTGTGCATTCTTTTCTTGGTTTTGTAAAATCTAATTTTATATTTTTCATCGTTAAATTGCAAATAGTTGGTGGTTTGGGAATCAAAAAAACAATTTGTTATAGGATTGCAGCAGTGTAATCTTTAACATTTCAAATTTGTTCATCATAATCATAATCATACTTTATTAGCCACAAGTTTTGCAAGATATGAGGAATTTCATTTGCCATACAGTCATACCAATAAAAAGCAACAGAATGCACAACATACATTTTTACATGAACGTCCACCACAATGACTCCTTCACATTCCTCACTGTGATGGAAGGCGAAAAAAGTTCAATCTCTTCCCTTCTTTGTTCTCCCGCAGTCAGGGGTCTCGAGTCTTCCGTTGACAGGATGATCTTGATTCCATAGCCGGTGGTCGGGCCCTCACGTCAGGGCGATCATGCTCCTGCATCGGGGGGCAATCTCATCTTCCCCGCGCCGGGTGATCTACCCCCGGTTCAGGCTGGCGGAAAACCTTCTGCGATTTGTAGCTTCCCGACGTCAGTCTCTACCTGAGACTGCGAGCTCCTCGATGTTGAAGTCCACAGGCCGCAGTTGCAGCGTCAATCCCAGGCAAGGCATTGCACACTCTGATGGTAAGTCCACGTCCCCGCGGTGGGGCCCAAAGTCAGTCCTGAGCAAGGCCTCCAGCTCCATGATGTTAAGCCGCAGAGCGACCGGAGATACGATCCGGAAAACAATCGCATCTCTGGCAAGGTAGGAGATTGAAAAAAAGGTTCCCCCAATCCAGTGGGAAACTATCGTTTTTTTAATAACGCTTGATCTTTTGTTTGACATTCAGAACATTGGATGATGATCTCACTTCTTAGCTTGAGGATTACATGGAACCTGAAGCTGAAATCACTCATTGCTGACAGTACTCTGATCAGTCCTGAAATTCACCTTGTCCTTCTCTTTATTTATAAATTAGAATTAAGTCTTTAATCAGTCTGGAAAGGTGGGATTTACTGTTCCATAAGGATCAACACTGGGATCACGTTATTCACATTTGCGTAAGCAATTCTGGTTCAAGAATCAGAAGTTCAAGTTCACATTTGTGCATATGACAATAAATACTTGGCTGACTATCTGAAGTGGCATCACATTGGAGAGAATAGTTAAGGAAAATTCTTTAAAGAAGACAAAGTGTGGCAAAGTGAATTAACATATGAATAAACTTCACAATTGAGTTATTCCAACATATATAAACGGAAAAATATTTGATGGAGTGCAGGAGGAGTTCCATTCCTTTCCTTCCCTTGGCTTTATATCTGACCAGAGGGGGAGAAAAGGGTTACTTTGTTTTCGTTTGTTGAGACAAAGCACAAATGATTATCACATATCATTCAAAAAGAAAATCCAAGCAAACTCAAACCTTTCTTTTGATCATGGAAACATCAAAAGAGCAAATATTTGCATTTTATGAAGTAGCAAGCAGAAAATTGATCTGGTACTTGTTATAGAACACACGTGGATTTAATTTGACATTTAACTCAATACTATGTTTGCTATCTGCTGATTGCAACTTCCTGTACAGACCTGGGAGGGCGGATCGAGCTGTTCATCCACACATGGGTGGCCTCAGTGGCAGGTACACCCCAGGCAATGTCTTACTGTGGCTCTGGCTCTAGAATGCCTGACAATCTTTGACAGGAGGAAAGGCCTTTGAAGCCATTTTAAGTGTTTAAATGTCAATGATATTCAGAGAGATTTCATCGTTATTTTGTGGGGAAAAAACTGTTGTGAAATAATTACAACCGTTATTGAAGCTTTTAAATTTTTTTTAAAGAAAGGTGACTAAAAGCACATTAGGACATTTACAAATTAATAATAGCTAAAAACAATATCAAATATTGTAATTTAAACCAAAACCTTTTCACTGTCTCCAGGATGAGCTGGATTGAGTGTTGATAAACAAAGGGTTGATGGATTATTGGGAGGAAGTGGAAAGTGGAATTGAATTTGCATTTAGATCAGCTGAATGCTTACAGAATAATTGAATATTCAAATAACGCTGATGCAATCCTCTGAAAGAAAAAAAGATCACCTCATCTTTATCTTAAATCGACACACCTTATTTTTAAACAGTGGCAACTCAGTCTACATTCTTTCATAAGAAAAAGTCTCCTCTCCGAATCCACCCAATGAAGAGGGCAGCACAGTGGCACAGCGGTAGAGCTGCTGCCTTACAGCAATAGAGACCCACATTTGATGCTGACTACGGGTGCTGTCTGTACTGAGTTTGTACGTTCTCTCGGTGACCGCATGGGTTTTCTCTAGGTTCACCAGTTTCCTCCCACACTCCAAAGATGTAGAGGGGTTTGTAGATTAATTGGCTTTGGTAAAGAAATGTAAATTGTCCCTAGTGTGTAAGATAGTGTTGGTGTACAGGATGATCATTGGCAGACTCAGTGGGCCGAAGGGCCTGTTCCCACGCTGTATCTCTAAAGTCTAAAGATCCTACTCAGTCTCGACCCAAAATGTTGATTATCCCTTTGCTCCACAGATGCTGCCTGAACTGCTGAGTTTAGTTTAATTTAATTCAGTTTAGTATAGTTTAGAGATGGGAACACGCCTTTTGGTCCACCAAGTCCACACCGATCAATGATTCCCCCTTACACTAGTTCCATCTGACACTCAAGATATAATTTACGGAAGCCAATTAACCGAAAACACTATACATCTTTGGACTGTGGTAGGAAACTACAGCACCCGGAGAAAACCCACGCTCCATACAGCCAGCACCAGTAATCAGGATTGAACTTGATCTCTGGCGCTGTAAGGCAGCAACTCTACCGCTGCGCCATCATGCTGCCCCTACTGCCGAGTTCTTACAGTACAGGTGCTCCTCAGCTTCTGATGGGGTTCCGTTTCAGGAAACCTATTGGAAACCGAAAGTATTGTAAGTCGAAATGCATTGAACGCGTGCGATCACGTGGCCGGAAGCAAGCGGCGGCTCGCTACGGGTCACTGCCGTTTGCACCATCACAAAGTTGAACTATCGCAAGTTGAAACATCGTAAGCCGAGGAGCACCTGTAATTTGTTTTTTGCTGTCACTTCCAATGTTATGTCTGCACACCGCTCCCTCACTGACTGCCCAAACTCAGCTCCCAAAACTGTACTAGTAAACTTAAAACAAGTTCAAGGAATAACATCTCATCCTATGATTAGGCATTTTTGAGCTGCTAGCTTTAAAGACAAATTCAACAATTTTAGATCATTATCCTGCTCTCATTTTCTCGTATGATAGCTGCAGATAATGGTTCTAATGCATCCATTTACAATTTTGTTCATTCGATCTTTTTATTTCTTTGTTGTCCTATTATTACCCCTTAACCATTGCAATATATTCTCTGTTGTCACTGAATCACTCCTGACCTTCATCATCTCACAGTGTTGCTAGTCATTTCATCCCTTCCTCACATGTCAGTCATTTCTTTCCACTGAACTTATAAACTGTTTCCAATATTAACTCAGTTACAATACCCAAAAGCACATCAGTGGCTGTAAAGTGCTTTGGAATGTTCTAAGGTTGTTAAAGGTGAGAAAGTTGCTGTTTATAGCAAATCCATCTTTTCTTTCTCTAGCATCTTAATTTTAGTTTAGTTTAGTGTAGAGAAACAGCGTGGAAACAGGCCCTTCGGTCTACAGAGTCTGCACCGATCAGAATTCCACGCACATTAACACTGACCTGCACACACAAGGGACAATTTTACATTTACACTAAGCCTTTTAACTTACAAACCTGTGCGTCTTTGAAGTGTGGGAGGTAACCAAAGATCATGGAGAAAACCCACGCAGGTCATGGGGAGAACGTACAAACTCTGTATAGACATGCACCTGCAGTCAGGATTGAACCAGTGTCTCAGGCGCTGTAAGGCATTGTTATTGATCTTATTGTTCGAATGAAAGTGAATCAGCATTTAACATTAATTTAATTTCCCTCCTTATCTTTGTTTCTGTCCATGTTTTCTCACTCTGTCTCTTTATGTCTCGGTTTCTGTTTCTGTCCCTCTGCCTCTCTCATCACCAAGATCCAGGATCTGGACCTCTGTATCTCCCTTTGCAATTTGATCCTTGACATACTCATCAGCGGAACTCAATCAGGCCAATTGGGAACATCACCCCCTCACTAACCATCAATATAGGTGACCCTCAAGGCTGCGAGCTTAGCCCCCTGCTCTACTCTCATTTACACCCATGATAATGTGGACTAAGCATAGCATCCATAAATCTCCCCAATGACACCACTGCGGTTGGCCAGGTTAACCGTGGTGATGCGCACTTTGAGCCTTTGCTGGCTGATGTGGAAAATCCCCTACTTGCTTGGCTGCTGACTCCATTGATAAAAGCCAAGCTGCATGGCATGTTTGATAAAGGGAAATGCTCCCTGAAAAGGAGATGCTTTCATTGCAGCACCACATGAATGAATGAATGAATGAATGAATGAATGAATGAATGAATGAATGAATGAATGAATGAATGAATGTACGAATAGTTCCAATCACAAAGATGTTTGTTTGCCATAATTATAATATCTAGGGAAAGCATAGAAACACCCTGGCCATGTTGAGCAATGTATAGCCCAGTGTAAGGTACTGTATACATGCCGCAGGTGAGAAATGGTGGTGACCAAGATGGAATGTACAGATTCTTTGGAATAAATCAACAAGCCACACTGAAAAACACAGAGCTTAATGCCAATATGTTTAGTTTAGTTTAGAGATACAGAACAGAAGCAGGCCCTTCGGCCCACCTAGTCCGCGCCGACCAGTGATCCTCATACACTAACACTATCCTACACACTAGGGACAGTATGCAAGTTTTACCGAAACTAATTAACATACAAACCTGTAGGTCTTAGGAGTGTGGGAGGAAACTGGAGCACCGGGAGAAAACCCTAGCTGTCACATTCAAACTCCATACGGACAGCACCCATAGTCAGGATCAAACCCGGGTCTCTGGCGCTGTAAGGCAGGAACTCTATCGCTGTGCCACTGTGTCTTCAACTCCAGCAAAGGAGAAAGAACAATATGAAGGCAGATTTTATGATCACCAATTAAAAATACAGGACTCACACAAGAATCTGGTTATCCGGATGCATCATTAAATGTATTGGGCTGGATGATAGCTTTAAAATAAAGCTTCATCAAGACAGCCTAAAACCTTGCTGTCAAGGTGTTACCGACTAGTGATGACATTGCAGGGTAATCTGTGCTGCATCATTTGCAATCAGCAAAAAAAAACTATCAGAGGAATAGTTTAACAGACTATCTGTAAGTGGGAATCATTTTAGTTTTGGTTACAATAAGCTCTGAGAGTGCATTTTAATGCTCATTATTTCATATATGTTTTCATCCAAATTAAATGGGAAAAGAAATGATAAATCGTGCATGAAAGCACGTGGGAGTTCCGAGCTGTAATTCCTTCATTATTTTAGGGATGAGTGTCATATATAAAAAGTGCTTCTTACACGGAGGGATACAATTAAATTGCTGAATCCTGAGTGGTGTTTTAATTTTAATATTTTAATACATTAAACAGTGCCATTATGATATATAGCAAAATTAATTCATCAATATATTCCAATTAAATGCACACATTTAATTACAGCTGCCTGACATAATCTTCTTCTCTCTCTCATTGAGTCGTACAGCACAGAAACAGGCCCTTCAGTGCACCACATCCATGCTGGTTCTTGCCTATCTATGCTGATTCCATTTGCCAGCACCAGGTCAGCATCCTTCCATGCCTTGTCTTTTTATGTGCCTAATGAAATGGTTCGTAAATATAATAATGGGACCTGATTCCACCATACCTTTCAGCGATGAATTCCAGATATCAACCATTCTCTGTGAAAATCTTCCCTCTGAAGTCCCTTCTAAAACTCCTTCCTCTCAACTTAAACCTATGCTCTCTTGTTTTTTTTTAATGTCTCTCTCATGGGAAAAACTATTCAGACTAACTACTTTTTCTATGTTTCCCATCATTTTATATACTTCTATCTGGTCACCCCTCAGCTTACCTTTTTCCTCACAAATATAAGGCCAAACTATTCAATCCTTCCTCTTAACTAAAGTTCTCCAATCCAGGCAACATCCTGGTGAATCTCATCTGAATTCTCTCCACCTTCCTATAGTATGGTGACCAGCACTCCATACAATATTCCAAGTACAGTCTTATCAGTGTTTTCAATAATTGCAAAATAACATCCCAACTTTTATCTTCTGTGTCCCAATCTCTGAAGACATGAATGTTATTTGCATTCTTTAACACTATGTGATATCACAACATACTGGTGTTGCCACTTTCAGGGATCTACTGACGTGAACCATAAGGCCCCTTTGTTCCTTCGCACCTGACCGTGATTTTTGTTAGGCAGTTCATTGTGATCTCAGATGATTTACATGGGTTTTGTGCGGTGTGGGGTGGTTAATGAGGCCAATGAGGGAACCACAAATTCATCTGCAGATGTTAGATGGGGTGAGAGTAGGGGTGATCTGCTTCTTGTGGCACTCATGTATGCTCCTGATGTGTGGCTTCGATGTTCTCAATACACTGTCAAATGTTTATTTTCTACTTCGAGCAAGATTGGGCCAGGGATTTCCAGCACACAATGGGCATGTTGCATTTCTTCTATGAGACATTCAGCACATCCTTGAATCACATCCCCAGTACATCTGATATTCTCTTCCTGATCTGCCGAGCTTTTAGTTGTATTACCCAGAGTATGCAGAAAACATAGTGGGTACTAGATTTCTGGCGGACTTAGTTTCTTGTAAATGCCTTACAACGCCAGATACCCGGGTTCGATCCTGACTACAGATGCTATCTGTACGGAGTTTGTATGTTCTCCCCGTGACCTGCATGGATTTTCTCAGAGATCTCTGGTGTCCTCCCACATTCTAAAGACATACAGGTTTTTAGGTTAATTTGGTTTGGTATAATTGTAAATTGTCCCTAGTGTGCATTGGGTAGCATAAGTGTGCGGGGATCGCTGGTCGGCATGGACTCGGTGGGCCGAAGCTCCTGTTTCCGCAATGTATCTCTAAACTAAACTACAAAACATACCTGAAGCAATCAGCATTTGTAAAGAGATCAGAGGACTTGACATTGTGATGCATCTTGGATCAAAACTAGAACAGAGAACAGATGATGGCTTTTACAAAAAATAACTGAAATCAAAGATCATTCATATTGAAAAATGTTTTAATGGCAGAAATTCTGTTGCCAACTCTTTGGAAGTGGAGGATAGTTTTGCAACATTAGTCTTTTAAACATTGGACAATTATCTTTGCATCCACCCTACCTCTCCTTAAGATCATGCTGTCTAATGACAGTTGGGAATTGAAGAAAATAATTCCAATAATTGAAATGCAATATCAGCAATACTAGTCACTTCTGTCCTTCACACTGTCAAAGTAGAAGGCATTACTTGGAACATAGGTATCTTCAATGGTGGACTCACTGATAGCAGGTCAGGATCAACTCACAATCAAGCAGGAACAGGGATTCATCTTGCTTTTCTTTCGTCAGAGGGTGCTGAATCTGAGGAATTCATTGCCTCAGACAGCTGTGGAGGCCAAGTCAATGGATATTTCTAGGGGGGAGATTGATAGATTCTTGATTTGTGCTGGTGCCAGGGGTTATGAGGAGAAGGCAGGAGAATGGGGTTGAGAGGAAAAGATAGATCAGGCACGATTGAATGGCGGAGTAGACCTGATGCACCGAATGGCCTAATTCTGCTCCTATAACTTATGAGCTAATGATGCTTTATTAGTTGAAGCCCGCATTACCTATTCAATGACATGTATCATGACTTTATGGTGAATGATTTCACAGCCACATGCCCAGGTACTGCCATGCAAAGGCATATCACGCACAAAAACAATCCATTGAACTTCACATTTTATATGTATATGAAAATGCCAATTATGATTCCTGATTAATTTTGTGCTTTCAATGAACCGTATCACGTATAATGAACTTGCTGGATGATTTTAAAATTCCTTTGGTTTATTATTTGGAAAATTTGTACTGCTCTTAGAGGCATCGAATGTGAATAACAGACAATAAAATACAGAACACTTGCCTGAAGATCGAAATGACACAAAGCATGTGGTAATTCAACAAATTTAGCTCAGGGAAAGAACATTGTGATCTTTGTATTCAGCTGACAAAAGCTCATCAAGTTATATTTGACCCCTACGGTCTGAACACGCATTAACCGGTCTTTTTTTAGAGCAGCCTCTGGTCTTGTCTTTGGCAAGCTGTGCTACAATTGTACTGTAGGTACAAGAGATAAGGAAATCTGAATTGAGCAAGTCTCAGGCATTACTTTGCTGAATAAGTGGCTGACAGTAAAGATCATAAGTAAAGGGCCTGTCCCACTTAGGCAATTTTTTAGGCGACTAGGCTGTTGCCACATGGTGGCCGGGGTGTCACCTATATGGTCGTGAGTCGTCTCCAAAGAGTCATAGCGTCTTTCTGGTCGCCGCTGGATTTTCAGAATGTTGAAAACTTTTCGGCGATAGTGGGTTAGACGCCAATGAGCGTAGCTTGACGTATCCTGACGTAGGTGCTGTCGTAGGTTGTCACCAGGTTGTTACCAGGTGACCAAGTTAGTCGCAGGTGCTGGCTTTGGTGAATTCCATTGGCGACTACCTACGTCAACCTACGTCAACCGACGACAGGTACCGGCATCAAAACCAGAGGCAAAAGTCACATGAATTGTCTTCAGTTGTCGCCGACAGGGTCGTAGCTTGTCGTAGCTTGTCGTAGCTTGTCGCCGGTGGACGTAGTTTGACTTCGGTTGTCATAGGTTGTCGCCTGTATGCTCGTAGGTGCGGTCGTAGGTGGACGTCCTACTCGCGACGATTGGGTCGCCGGTTGTCGGTAGCTTGCCGTAGCTTGACGTCTACTACATGGCAGGTTGTTGTATCTTGTCATAGACATTGTCGTAGGGGGGTCCAATCTCCGGTTTTTCAGCGACCTGCTACGACTATGACAGTCACCGGCAGTCGTCTAAAAATCGCCTAAGTGGAACAGGCCCTTAACACTGGGAATTATTTGAATGATTCACGTCATTTAACTCATTCAGAATCACAGCTACATTTTGTAACCAGTACAGACCGAAGCTCTTAATGATTGATTTCATAATCCTGGGTATCTAGCAAAGGATTATGCTTATAAAGTGATTCGGTAAAATTGGCCCTGAAGTGCTCAGTGCTGCCAGCTCTGAAATAGTCTCAAATTGTTACTATCAAATTTATTCAATGAAAACACTTGTCTATCTATTTAATAACTTCTCAATTTCCAAATTAATTTTCTGGTTCAAGAAAATGTGGAACTCGTGTTAAATGAAAATTCTCCATTTTGAAAAATAAAAATGTCACTAAATTCCGAGAAGGAAGCGACGGCACGATGACTAAAACTTTTCAGTTGACAACATGAGGCTGGTTGAACATTTTGTAAACCAAATTAGTTAATTAATATTAGACAACAGGTAAATCAAAATAATCTGGCTTGCCTTTTGATTATAATTGCAGTCAGACCAAACTACACAGTTATGACTTGGTCTGCTTTTTAAAAAAGAGCTGTGCCACTTTATTACAACATGAAGCATAGAACAAAACAGCACAGAAACAGGTTCTTCAGCCCATGATGCCTCCACTGAACAAAAAGCAAAATTGAAGTTAACCTTCTGCCTGCATGTGATCCATATCCCTACATTGCCTGTATATTCATGCACCTATCTGAGAGCATCTTAAATGCCGCAAATGTATGTGGAGCCTCCGGCTGAGATCGGTTTAAAATTGGCACCTGTGGAATCATGTGGGAACAGCAGGTTTTGGGTCCTGTGGCTGTTATTTAGTGTGCCTCTGCTCAACTTATTTTGGGAAGATGTGATAACAATTGCCTCTAACATTTTGTTTGAATGATGAACCTATCCTTCATTATGGATGTGCTCTATCACAATGTGTGGCGGGATAAACTACAAACAGGTAAAAATGAACATCTCTGGCACCATCATCCATCACCAGAGTTGTTTACTTCCATATACTGTAAACTCATGCTCTAAAAACGTCTTTGACCTTCAATCCCCATTAAGCTAGGCGGAGGAAGGGACTCCATGAATGTTCTCATCCTGTATCGTAATGAACCACAGCACATGTGGAAGAAACACAGCTGAAATGTTTCAACGTTAAACTGCAGAGACACTAAACATATCTCATATCCTTCCTGAGGTTTCCACCATTAGAAATGCCAATACCAATTCATTTTGATTCACCCTATATTCAATTTGGTGACAGATGAGTGGATTGTTGACTTCAAACATTACAGGCCTGATACCATTATATCAATGGAAATAGGTGCTATTCCTCAGACTGTTTCAATACATCCATGACACTGTCATCTGCTAAACAGTGCAATGGGTTATGCAAGTGTGATTCATGTAGAAATATTTCTACAATTGTTGCTCTTATCAATTTTCTCCTGATCTTAGCAAGATCTTTGAAGGAATCACAAATTTTCTATCGAGTGCTATCTACTAATAATCTATATGCCGACTAATAGTTTATATTACAATGAAAACCGTGCTATTAAATGCCAGTACAGCACATGGGTGCATGTGTTGAATGCCAGAAAAGAGTCCTTTGAGGATCTAAAAAAACATGAGGCCAAATAAGGTTAAAGAAAATTATCTCAGTTGGAACAAATTAAAGGTTTATTTCATTCTGGAACAGCAGAGCTGGATGAACAGCAGAGCTGGATGAACAGCAGAGCTGGATGAACAGCAGAGCTGGATGAACAGCAGAGCTGGATGAACAGCAAACTCACGCTAAAGTGAAATACGTTTACTGATATTTGCATATTTTCTGACAAACATTTCAGGAGTTATTTCATGTGCATTCAACTGTAAATGTAATGGTCCATTCCAATTATTTATAGAACGATAAATACATGGAGAACTTGCCTAGAATCTTTCTGTTAGTATTGCTGCTAGTGCAGGCCAGGTTCAAAATCTATTTGCTTTCTGTATGTTTGTGGATTTATCCCTGCAGCCATTGAATATTTACCTGCACTAAATGTGATCTACCTTGCTATGGTGCTAGGACAAACATTCACTGTGCTGGGTAGTAGAAACGAGTATCTAAGGAACATTTGCCTGTTTTGAAAATAAATGAAAGTAATTTTATTCAAATGAGAAGTATCAATGCTAGAATATAGAATATGTTTCACTTTTTGATCTTTTTAAAGTCAAAAATAACTTTAAACTTTAAACTCTAACCGTGAACTTGGTGCATCACTTCAGGCATTCATCCCTCTATCAACTTCATTCAACTGTGTCTTCATCTTGATAGCCCCAAGGGCAAGTATTTTCTCATGCCAAATGCTTCTTTAATAGTTACACTCAATGTGCTCGATACGGCGTGCCTGCTTTCATGTCTGGCTTGCTGTGGCTAATCTGAGTGGTTCCTGAGCTCTCCAACATTGTCCTTCAGCAGTCGTAATCAGATCTCTCTTTCGAGAGACACTCGAGCAACGATAATTACAGCAGTTCCCTTTCAGCTTTTGAGAGAGACTTGAAATTACTCACTCTTATCACGTATGTGATAAATGCAATAACACCCCCATAAACATGCAAATCATTGCAGAAGATGCAGACATGATTTTTTTCAGCTAATTACATTGGGATCAATTATCAGAGCACTATTTTAGTGCATAAATTTCAGTGCAAATTTATTTCTGCCCCACTATCTGGACTAACCTCAGAAATAACAAGATGAAAAGTACACAATAAAATCTCTAATTAACTAGTGGATTCCAACATAATTAACTGTGTAGTGTTACAAACCCCACTCCCCAGACATCAACACCGTCCCTTTCTCAAGAGTTTAGAGTTGAGAGATACAACATGGAAAGAGGACCTTCGGTCCACCGGGTCCATGCCAACTAATAATCACCCGTACACTAGTTCTATCCTACACACTGGGAACAATTTACTGAAGCTAATTACGCTACAAAGTTGTACGTCTTTGGAGTGTGGGAGGAAACAGGAGGCATCTGGAGAAGGTACAAACTCCATATAGACAGTACCCATAATTAGGATTGAACCCGGGTCTCTGGCTTGTAAGGTGGCAACTCTACCACTGCACCACTGTGCCACTCAAGTCACTATCTGAGACTGAACCTGACCACACAAGACCCATGGATCATTTTTGTGCGGAGCTTCCTATCCCATATCTCTTCCATTATTAAGACTGCTTTCTGTAACCATGCCTTTCATTAGATCATCTAGAAATGAGAGGGATAAGGGCCAAACATGGGCAGGTGGGACTAGTGTAGTTGGAGGAGCTTGTTCGACATGGACAAATTGAACTGAATCTGTTTCTGTTTCCTCTCTCCATCATTCCCTTTACATCTGTGCTTTGATTTCAGTTCGAAATTAGCTCTGCTCCAGCAATCCACCAACCTTATTGTTAAATAACCCGTTGGCTTTATTATTCCGTCTTTTTACCGTCTTCCAGCCCGACCAAGTCATATAGCATGGAAAAAAGGCCTTTGACACAACTCATTCATGTTGACCAAGATGTCCTCTCTAAGTTAGTTTCATTTGACCATATTTGGCCCATATCCCACCAATTCTTTCCCAGTTTATAAACCTGTCCAAGTGCATTGTAACACTAATACACAGTGGCACAGCAGCAGAGTTGCTGCTATACAGCACCAGAGACCTGGGTTCAATCCCGATTGTGGATGTTCTCTTTATGAAGTTTGTACATATGCCCTGAGGCTGCATAGCTTTTATCCAGGTGCTTTGGGTTTCCTTCCACATTCCAAAGACGTGCAGATTTGTACATTAATTGGCTTCTGTCAATTGCCCCTAGTGTATAGGATGTATAGGATGCAAACTTAGGATAACATGGAGCTAGTGCGTGGGGGGTCGTTGGTTGGATGGACAAGGTGGGCCGAAGGACCTACTTCCGCTCTGTATCTCTAAAAATTGCTATAAATAATACCCGCCTCAACTACCTACTCTGGCAGCTCATTCCATATACCCACCACCTTCTGAAAAGATTGCCCCTCATGTTCCTATTCAATCCTGTCCCTCTCACTTTAAACCTATGTCCTCTGGTTCTTGGTTTCCCAGATTTTGCATGTATTTCAAACAGGTGAGGAATAATTTCCAGTCTTCAGTTAATCCTCTTATGTGGGATGAGTAGAAAACAAAATGAATCTAACTGCTGATAAAACCAATTTTCTCATAAAAATCAAATATATTTCAGATTTAAAATGAATCATTCCTGTTATATTAATTTGAAATATCAACTAATGATTGCTTTCTACAAGATATAAGTGATCACTTTATTTAAACTATTAAAATTCAAGATTTATATTCAATTATCTAGATTAAATTTTCCCTGAGCTACCCCGTGTTGTTTCTCCTGAATGAAATTTATATTCCCAGCCCTCTTCTGCACGTTTTCCACAATATTATCTTTTGCTTTACCACTGGCTATTGTAACTCAACGACATCAGATTCCAGATTTTCCTCCCTAAATTAGTGCCTTGGTGCCCCATGTACATGCTGACCATCAAATACCTATCTATATTAATCCCATTTAACTGCACTTGGTCAATAGCCTTTTATGGCTTGGCACTTGTCCAGAGAGTTCTTCAGTGTTGTGAGAGAACTTGCAATTCACAGCTCACCACTTCAGTACATTCCAAATTTCAAGCCTGAATCTGAGCCAGAGAGTCATACAACACAGAACAAGGTCATTTGGACAAAACCCATTAGTGCCAAACAACATGCCCCATCTACGCTGGTCTCACGGGCCTGTGTTTAGCCCATTCCTAACCATGACCCAAGTCACTATCAACTGCATCACCAATTTTTGTATTATCTGCAAACTTATCAATTATACCTCATACGATCATATTCAATTTATTGATGTATCTAACAAACAAAAAGGATCCAAGCACCAAATTCCCATGTGTACTTGTAATGAAATATATGCAAGATTCAAAGATTCAGATCAATGAATGGTGAAGATTACAAATAACTATTTATTAAAGCAAACACAAGTAAAACACAAGTAGAAACACTAAAGTGGAAACAAGTAGAAATTAATAAAGTAACAATACAAAATAACCGGTCTGACGCCCCTCTGTGTATTCGAGTCTCGTGTCTGCACTGGCCGGCACCGGCACACTCCACGGTCCAAGCTCCTCCTCTCTCTCACCTTGGCGAAGCTCTTTTCTCTTCCCGAAGATGAAGCTCATGCTCCCTTGGTAGAAGCATGTATTTATATATAATAATTTTTATCTCTAAGAACAACTGTCAAACTAGCTATCCACCTTGGTACCATAACGGCGTGAGTTAAGTGTCCTATCAGACACCGAGCTAGTCTCGGATGTCTCTGGGAAAGCAAATCTTATCTTAGTGACCTCGCAGGTGTCCTGATCTACTTGTCCCTTTGAATTAGCCCAAGCATTCTTCGAAAACATCTACTTGTTTTCCTAAGTAGGGTTTGAAATGTGTTGCTGCTAATTTAGCTGCCATTTTAGCTCACAGAGCCTGTTTAACCCTTACATTACACTACTTCTGGACACAGGCTCCACAGTAGCAGTAGAACAATCTGCCTCCTACTACCAAGCCGGTTTTGGATCTGATTTGCCAATCTTGCCTTGGGGTCCATGGATTCTAACCTATTCAACCAGTTCCCCTTATGGGACCTTGTCAAAGGTTTTACTACCTTAAACAGACCGAGTGAAAGTAAGTTTTAAAGAGGCAAAAACATCAACGTTGAGAAAAATTCTTTATTATGTAGTATTTGTGGATACATTTATTCCTACAGCCTGCCAGAAATTGGATGGTTGGGTGGGTTAAGATTAGATTACTTCCCTGAAGAAGACTCCTGGATATGACTAAATGGAATTTTAACCTGCCTTGTTATCACAAGCACACTCTCCAAATCCAAAAAGTCCCTCAATGAGACCTGAACGAAATATTGAAGGTGACTGCTGTGGAGTAGCCACTAAAGCCTTATTGTCAGGTGAATTCAACAGAAAGAACATCTGAGGTTAGTAAAGGCACAGGCAGCTACATTTTGTTTGCTTTCCTTGGAAGTGAGTAGGAACTAACTGCAACTGCAATTAGTTTCTCTCAGTTTCAGTTTAGTTTATTGTCATGTGTACCGAGATACAGTGAAAAACTTTTTGTTGTGTGCTAACCAGTCAGTAGAAAGACAGTACACAATTACAATCAATCCATTTACAGTGTATAGATACATGATAAGGAGGTGTCCAAGCCATTGATGTTCTATAATTTCCCTCTATTTCCCTCCTTTTCATATCTGTTAACATCTAAGGCAGGAAATAAATAGATAAACAGAAGTTTCTTTCAGAAATTATTTTCAGTAGCTGTTTTGGCAACATATAAGCTGTCTCTCTGTTCCTTCCCACTGTTGGATTGCATTCAGTGTATACTCCCGTACCTTGTTTGTCCTCACAAAATGTAGCTCCTCTGCATTAAATTGCATGGGCTACCTGCCTGCGCACTAATCTGCCCATCTCCTCGAAAACATTTGGCACTTGCTAGATAACTGTCAATGTCAATGATTTACAAACGAGTAAGTAGCTCCATTTCTAACATGTCACGAGGAAACAATGTTTTGCTACTTCTGCTATCAAATCTCATGAAACCAGAGCCTTGTAAAGAGCTGTCGTTTTGACTTAATGCTGTTAACACATCTCTGACCAAACTAGGGTTCTTGGACCAAGGGAGCAGGAAATTGGCCACACTAAAAAAATCATGAGTATTCTGCAGAGCAGAATAAAGTCCCATTGCACTGAGCTGTCAACTAATATTTTTTACAGCCCTTTAACATACTGAATCTCTACTCTATTATACCACATAGCCAATGGGTATGAGGAAACAATGTTTTCAGCGAAGGAAAGATTCAGATAAAATTTCAGAGCTGCCAAGGGTGTTTTAGAAAACATAACACAGTAAAGGACTATATAAAAATGGATCAATTATTCCAACAAGTGCGTGCTATATCTTAAGGTTTTTAAATGGCTTTTGCATGGTAATTTTCCTCAAGCAATTGAAATATGAAGATTGCGGAAGTAATTGTTTAAAATTGCATTTACCATTGCGACTAATGAACCAGGAAGAACGCTGATTTTGGAAAAAGGGGAATAGACAGGATGAATGCACAGAGTATTTTACCCAGAAGAGGGAATCAAGGACCAGAGGACAGGTTTGAGGTGATAGGGGAAAGATTTAATAGGAACCTAGCAACAACTTTTTCCACACTAAGGGTGGTGCGTATATAGAGGAGGTAGTTGAGGTGTTGTTAAACAATGTTTAAAAGACATTTAGACAGGTACATGGATAGGAAAGGTTTATGGGGGATATAGGCCAAATGTGGGAGAGTGGGACTAGCGAAGATAGAGCATCTTGGTCAGCATGGGAAAGTTGGGCCGAAGGACCCGTTTCCGTATCGTATGGGTCTATGACTCTATGACTTGAGTATGGTTCATATTTTGCCTTTATTTAAGAAGGGATGTAAGGACAAGGTCAGGGTATTGCAGTCCGATGACCCCCAAAAAGTGGTGGGAAAGTTACTGGAGGGGATTCTGAGAGAAAGGATTTATTTACATTTGGAAAGGCAAGGACTGGTTGGTGAGAATCAGCTTGCCTTTGTGCAATGAAAATGATTTCTTGCTAATTTTACTGAGTTTTTGAAGAAGTGAGCATGAAGGCTGACGAGAGCAGTGCAGTGGATGTTGTCCACATAGACTTTAGTGTGACCTTTGACAAGGTCGTGTGGTCTGGAAAATGAGAACACATGGGATACAGAAGAAGCTAGTGAATTAGATGCAAAATTGACATGGCGATAGAAGGCGGTGTGTGGTGGAGGAGAGTTGTTTCTCAGAGTGGAGGCCTGAGACCAGTTTTGTGTCAAAGTGATTGTCATTGAAAATTTTATTTGTCATTGAAAATGATTGGATAAGAATGTTGGAGGCATGATTAGTAAGTTTGCAGATTATGCCAAAATTGATGGTATAGTGGTCAGTGAAGAAGTTTGTCTAAAGGGCCTGTCCCACTTTAGGCGATTTTAAAGTGACTGCCAGCGACTAGGCTGTCGCCGACAGTTCGCCGGGTGTCGCGGGCATGATCATGAGGAGTCTTTCAAGAATTGTAGTGGATCTCATCGCGTCGCTGAGAAATCATCCGGTATGAAATTTCTCGGCGACAGCTGGCTTGTCGCCAGGTATCGTTGCTTATTGCCCGGTGTTGTCGCGTGCTGTCCCCAGGTTTGCTAGGTTCTCTTAGATGCATTTAGAAGCACATTATATTAAAATAAGTAAAGTCATTTCAAAATACCATAAAATGCTTGTGTTTAACCAATTTATTTACCGTCAGGACATTTGACAGGTAGATTGGAGGCGACAGTTTGACGGTCAGGTAAGCGTGGGAATTTTGCGATGTTTATGGCCATCAGCCATTACATTTAAAGTGGGCTCCCAACCCAGATATGCAACCCAGAAACCAGATATGCATCTCCCGTACATTTTCAAAGAATGCCCACACACATTTCACAAAAATCCACTTAACCACTTTTTTAATTAATTTTTTAAATACAGCTATTAGTAAACTGGAAGTCAATCCAGTTTATGCCTTGTTACCGTGAAGCTTCGTTTTTAAGTAACCCATACAAGATGTTATAGTTCAAAACTCTCAAGTACTTACCGACTTGTCAGTGATTTCAGCGAAAATGAGGACGCCGGAGAAGCAATGACAGCGTGGGAATTTCACGATGTTTCCGAAGACGCTGTAATCTCGATCTGACTCGGCCTTGTCGTGGTCATTGTCATCGGGTAAAAGAAAAGTTTGGCGATCTGCTACGACTTTGACAGTCGCCGGCAGTCGCCTTAAAATTGCCTAAAGTGGGACAGGCCCTTAAGTTTACAATGGAATCCAGATCAATTGGGAAAGTACACAGAGGAATAGCAGATGGAATCTAACTCAGGCAAGTGCTGCATCACTCTATGAGTCTAATAACAGAGTGATGTTTAATGTCTACAAGGGCCAACAATGCCAGGGGCTCCAAAAAGAGATACTGAATAAAATAAAGCAGCCACAAGGACCGTAGAAAGATAGTTTCTGTGGAACATATGTAAACTGTACCCGAGTCATCTCCATTTTAAAGACCTCTCATTGTCCATTTTTGAACCACAATTTTGCCAGTATATCTTTGATTCCAAATTTCAAATGCTTGGGGCAGTTTGAGTCTCATCCCATAAAAATGGTCATGCTCCAGATGAGTGGTCTATATCCTTTTCCATAACTGTTCCATGATAGTTGCCATGAACGCCACATCCCAAATATTTCCTTTCTGATTGTTGAACCATTTGGTTGGACTCATTCCCCAGGACACAGTCCAACAAACCCTACTTCCTCTTTGAACCAGAAATTTGCTGGCTAGGAATGTTTTTGTGTACGTGGTTGTCAGACTAATACTTGCCCTTTGAATTCAGGGGCATTGTTAGCTCATGTGTATTCTCAAGATCCTTGAGAATCACTGTTAATATGGTCTTAAAAAATGTTTTAAAGGTGGAGCACAACGTTTGAGCAAAATAAACTAGGTGATCTCTTGAAATTTAAGGATTTTCTAAAGACAAAGATTGAGGAGTAGGGCAAACTGCAACATATGTCAGGAGGAGAATTACAGGCTAGTAATGAACAACAGCTTTAGACGCCAGAGCATATGATACGGAAATGGATTTTGGGGGGAACACAAGAAATTGAAGCTCTTTCGTTCCTTGACCTGTTAGAAAGATGCTAAGGTGTGTTGAGAAACAGAGAACTTTTGAAAAGTTTCAGAATATTGCACTATATATTTGATTATGCAACATGTGCTTCTTGGTGCCAATCAATCCATTGAGCCCACATTTTGCTACTCCTGAACTTGCATTCATAAAATCTAGGAGCTCAACACTGCAAGCTTCACCCTACTATTACCAGTCCATTGATCCCTCCAGTCATCAATCACTTTTCCCCATCCCAAGACTTGATCTCAGCCCCTCTCGGCACAAGGTTCAATTTCTCCCTCCCTGGAATCAGGGTTGATCAGATCAAGGTTCAAGGTTTCAAGGTCAAGGTAGTTTTACAGTTGGTAAAATTGTAAAATTGTCCCTAGTGTGTTGGATCGTGCTAGTGTACGGGCATCGCTGGTCGCCAAGGACTTGGTGGGCCAAAGGGTCTGTTTCTACATTGTATCTCTAAACTAAACTAAACACCCCTTACCTCAGATATTAATTCACCTCTGGCTATCTATCCCGGACCAGTCATTCTTTTTGTTCACTTTCCCAAAGGGAGCTACCTTTCATGGCTGACTTCTGTGCTTTATTTAATAACACTCCAGTCATGTGCCATGGAGTATTTCACTATATTAATGGTGCCATATAAATTCAAATTATCATTGCTGAAACATTATCTGCTGGATTTGTTCCATTGGAGCAAGGAAAACTAATTTAACACATGAGCATCCTCCTCCCTGACTCTTCCCCTCCCTAATTAACAGCTAGTATTAAAATCAAAAACATATTTTCTATAATAATTTTCCTGAGAGACAAAATGTCACTCTTCTCGCTAAAACACATGAAGACAGTTTTCCCATTAACCAGCTGTCAATTGTCGCTGATCATCATAATTAATCAAAGATTTAAAAATAAACAATTTCAGCAAAATGCCAATCACTTATGTCAACATTCTGATAATGACACAACTTAGTTTCAGCAAACATACATTCGAGTTGTCCAGCACATGGCACGAGGTGTGGTCATATAATTCCCATGATGTCATTCCATCAAAGTTGATAATAATGCAATCACAACACCTTACATGGATAGGACAGGTTTGGAGGAATATGGACCAAACGTGGGCAGGTAGGACTAGTGTAGCTGGGACATGTTAGCTGGTGTGAGCAAGTTGGGCCGAAAGACCTGTTTCCATGCAGTATCACTCTATGACTCGATGACCTCTTAAATGAAAGTTTTATAAAACTGCAGATCCTGGAAATCTGAAACAAAAATTCAAAACTCTGATAGCATGATGTACCAATTGCAGATGACTGAATTAATTTACATATTCACCACACATATTCATATGCCTGACTCTAGCTGAGGTCATTAAAGGTGTCCCCTTAGATTTACCTAAAAATACCCTGCAGGGATTTGGAAAGACACAAAATGTTGGAGTAACTCAGCGGGTTAGGCAGCAACCCTGGAGAACATGGATAGGTGATCTTTCTGGTTGGGACCTAAACCAAAACGTCAACCCATGCTGCCTCCCCCACTGAGTTACTCCAGCATTTTGTGTCTTTCCTTGGTAAACCAGCATCAGCAGTTCCTAGTTTCTACATTTTGACCGCTTTACTGCAAACCTTCTTCCAAGGTATCCCTACTTGGAAGAAGTTCTCCCCCTCTCTCCGTTCGAGAAGGATCCCAAACCAAAATGTCACCTATCCATGTTCTCCAGGGATGCTGCCTGACCCGTTAAGTTACCTTAGCATTTTGTGCCTTTCCTTGCTAATCCAGCATCTGCAGTTCCTCATTTCTGCAGGGATTTGGGGTGTGTGAAATTGTAAATTTCTGACCACACAAATACCTGTGGAACTTAGTCGCTCTAAAGACAAAAGACTTCAACTGCTTCTGAATATTATTTATTTTCTTTAAAATGCGACCTTGAAGCAAAACCAGTCCGTTGCTCAGCCCCATCCTCTATACAATGTGACAAAACACCGTCAATGCCATAAGGCAATGCAAAGCAGAACAAGAATAATGACTTCTCTGAATCATAATAATCAAGAAACTGTAAACTCAGCTGTAAACTGTAAATGAATTATTTGACTCTTTTTGTTCCTAGATCATTTCCACTTTGTATTGTGACTCAGCAACTTGTGTCAAGATGGTAAGAATCATCCAGTGTCATTGAGAAATCCTATGCAGGCCGTCAGTTTTATCCAATTGATTACAATGGGTGCTTTAGCGCTGTGCTCAACTCCTTCAGCATCTATTTTAGGACAGTCAGAGACTATTTTAGAGGCAGTAGAGAAAGATTTGTCATTTATTAACTGTACACCTGTTTTTTTTAAATTGCTGATGTACATCTTTGAGATTCTGCTTGTGTTCCTGTTGTCTTCACAGCCACTGATTTTGACAACACGGCTTATAGCACATGACAGATGGATCAAAATATCTATTGTACTCGGGTAAAATGTTCAGAGCTGAAGCTACTCCAAATGAAAATCTGTTGTATTGGAACTGTTCGATTTGAGTATTAATCATTGAGTACTCTTTTAAACCTCTGTCAGACTTGATTTGCTGGTAAGGATTTAATGTGTCAAAGTTTATAAACAGCTGTCCTCCTCCTAGCTGAGCAAAACAAATCATCAATCAGAGATAAAAGACGTCTGTCTACCTTTGTTTCTCTGTTGACTGTTATCTTATAACCTGCACAGATCTGAATGTTACAATCTGTCTTTACTCTTGTGTTTTATTTCTTATTTATTCAGTTTTTTGGGATCTGGGTATAATTGACAACATCAGCCTATTCCTAATTGCCATTAAGAAGGTGATGACGAATCTTCTTCTTGAACCACTGCAGTCCTCCTGGTAAAGGTGGTCCCAGGCTGCTTTAGACTTAGAGACACAGCATGGAAACAGGCCCTTATACCAACCGTCCGTGCCAATCAGCGATCACCCCATACACTAGCACTATCCTACACTCAAGAAACAATTTACAATTTTCAGAAGCCTTTTAACCTCCAAACCGGTATGTCATTGGAGTGTGGGAGGAGACCAGAGCATCCGTAGAAAACCCACGCAGTCACATGGAGAACGTACAAACACTGTACAGATAGCACCAGTAGTCAGGATCGAACCCAAGTCTCTGGCCCTGTAAGGCAGCAGCTCTGTGTCTGCTAATGGGTAGGGAGTTCCAAGAATTAGGCTTAGTGAGACATTTCCAAATTGGAATGGTGACCACTTGGAGGGGACATGCAGGTGGTAGTATTCCCCTGCACCTGCTGTCCTTGACCTTCCAAGTTCTGGAGGAGCTATTGAAGTCTAGATAAGTAACGGCAGTACATTTTGAAGACAGTACACTACAACCACAATGATGAAGGGATTGTTCAGGGTGGTTGATGCAGTGCCAAGAAGTGGGCCGCTTTATCCCAGATGCTAAGCTTATTGAGACTTGTTCAAAGGACATACATTCAAGCAAGTAGAAAGTCTTGAAGCACTCTCCTGACTTGTGCCTTATAGATGAGGGAATGCTTTGGATGTCAAAAAGGGAATCACTTGCTCATGCTACTTAACTAACGTCTAAGCTGCAGTTGTAACCACAGATTTTATGTGGCTGATCTGGTTGAGTTTCTGGTCAATAGTGACCTGGATATTAATAGTGTAGGAAAATAACTGCAGATGCTGGTTCAAATCGAAGGTAGACACAAAATGCTGGAGTAACTCAGCGGGTCAAGATATTAATACTGATTAATTGATAATGGCAATGCCGTTGCAACAGGAGTTAGGTTCGCTCTTGTACGAGATGATCATTACCTGGCACTTTTGTGATATGGATATTAATTGTCACCTATCAGCCTACACCCGAATATTGTGCCGGTCTTGCTGTGAGGAGCAGGCATAGGCTGCTTTATTTGCTGAGGAGTTGAGAACGGAATTGAACATTGTACAGTCAGTGAGCATTCTCCCTTATGACCTTACAAGGGCAAGGCGGTCATTAACACAGCTAATTAGAAAGCCTGGTTCAATGTCACCTCCTTCCATTGGTCTCCACACCGCCTCCTTTGAACAATCCTGGTATAGGACTGTCCTTTCACCGAATCTTGCTTTTTATACCCTTTATGATTCATTCCAAATTTAGCTCAAAACACCTTGAAATGCTTACTGTCAAACACAACAAAAAACAATAATTTCTTTATGCTCTTGATCAGCAAACCAGCCTTATCTTTGATAGATAGTTCTGCCTTAACAAATTAAATCTTCACCCAGAAACAATCATGAGCTTGCTTCATTCTAACTGTTTCCTACTCCAATATCATTTATCCCGATCACCAAGATATCTGCCCCAGTGTAGATCAGAAAGGTGGTGCTTGACTCTGATATTCAGTGTATTATTTGGCCAATTTGGTTACTTAAATTCCTGCTCACATCACCCAAAGTTGTGGCACTCATGTCACCCTGGCAAACACTTTCTTTCAACGTGCACTCAGTTGTATTGAGGCTTACTGTCTGCAAGCCATCTGGGTCACTACCTATTCTCCCTCTCTCATTATTCCTACCTTAATGCTTTACCAAAACGAGTTGTTTGACCTTACTGTGGCCTTACCTTGCTCTCAAGCAAACCCTTGGCAAATGTTCCTTGATAACATAAGTATGTCAAACAGATTGTTGTGCCTGATTTCATTAACTCAATGTCACTTGCTGCCACAATGATAACATCTCACTTCCATTTGTTTTCTGAAGACGACAAAAATATAGGTTCTATCTTGTGAACAGTCTGGGTCTTGGCAAATCTTTCTTGACTGCTGTCTCTGCTACTGAGGCAATATCAAAGACCTACTTCAAATTCAGTTTCTTGACACAGAACAGCATTCTGAGCACACAATTATGTAATCTTGCAATATCTCCAAATTACTCGCTGTGTACTCTTAGGTACTATCATCATCTTTGATCGCACAATCCATTTATTTTCAACGGCTGCGCATTTTTCCAACTTTACACAAAATGCCAGTTTGCTGTGTTTTATATATTGTGTAGGTACCATTTTCTTTTTCTCATTTTTCAAAGCACTGCATAAAAGGATGCTTTTGCCAGTTGTAAATGTAAACACAAAAGTTGTCCCTTCTGTCTTTCCGAGTCGCAAGACTCAAAGCCTTTTAAGAACAAGCAGCTTTCATTCTACCCAACACAGATTCTATTAATACGGCTCATCACAAATTGTGATATTCATCATCCTACACCACACAGCTTCCACCTAATACAATGTGGATGAATTCATCATTTGAGAAGATGAGGTGATAATTAAAGGTGCCTGTCTGGTTACCTCCATAAACACAGTAAATGTGCCCTACATATTGAAATCTGCACGAATGGGATCCTGTTAGAATCTCATCAGAACCTACATGCTGAGTGTGTGACAGAGTTGTCCATAATCCAAGCGATCACAGTGCTGTTTTGTTCATTATAAACTACCTTCCTTCTCCCAGGCTATCTAAAATGCCCCTTGAGCAATCAATGATGTAATATACCTGTATATGTATATTCAACTTGGAGCTCGTTCAATAACAGATAGCTTGTGATTTTTAAGTTCATAAAAGTTAGAGAAGTCTGTGTTTTAAATAAGTTTGGGTTCTATTGCTGAGAATTGGGCAGCACGGTGGCACAGCGGTAGAGTTGCTACCATACAGCACTTACAGCGCCAGAGACCTGGATTCAATCCCGACTATGGGTGCTGTCTGTACGGAGTTTGTACGTTCTCCCCGTGACCGCATGGGTTTTCTGCAAGATGTTTGGTATCCTCCCACCTGCCAAAGACGTACAGGTTTGTAGGTTAGTTGGCTTGGTGTAAATGTAATATTGTCCCTAGTGTGTGTAGGAGAGTGTTAATGTGTGGGGGACGCTGGTCGGTGCAGACTTAGTAGTCCTGTTTCGGCGCTGTATCTCTAAACTAAACTAAGAAAGAATTGCTCTCAGGTTAACGGGATATTTACATTCTGGGGCTGGAATTTCCAACAGATGAATTATAGCAGCATAGAATCACAGTTATACAGCATGAAACAGGCTCTTTGGCCTCAAATGGTCATGCTGACAAAGGTGCCTTCCTGAGATAGTCCAATTTGCCTATGTTTGGTCTATATTCCTCTAAACCTTTCTTATTCATGAAGCTGTCCAATCATACCTATACCATTTGGTCTGGCTGTTCGATCTATATACCCATCATCCTCCATATGAAAACACATGCCTCATTTCTCTTTTAAATCTTTCCCCTCTCATCTTAACCCCTTTGGCCTATAGTTTTAGATTCTACTACCTTGGGAGTAAGTGTGACTATACCCCTCATCTGTGGCCCTCGTGATTTTATAAATCTCTATAAGGTCATCTCCTTTGTTCCAGGGAAAATAGTCCCAGCCTCTCCAATCTCTCCTTATAACACAAACCATCTAGTCCCAGCAACTTCCTTGTGATTTTACTGTACACTCTAGCTTAATCGCATCCTGCTCATAGTGTGGCAACCAGGATGGCACTCAATATTGTAATTGCGCTCTTACCAATGTCTTATACAGTTGTAACTTAACATCATAACTCTTATACTCAGTGCCCCGACTGGTGAAGACATGCGTACCATATGCCTTCTTCACCACATTGTCTACCTCTGTCGCCACTCTCGGGGAAGTGTACTTGTACCCTTCGGTCTATATTCTGTACACTCCATTGGGCCCTGTCATTTACTGTGCAAGTCCTGCCCTGATTTCATTTCTCAAAAAGGCATCACTTCACATTTGACCGAGATAAACTGCACCTGCTATTTCTATGCCCACTTTCCCAGTTGATCTAGATCCTTGGACATCCTCCGTCACTTCCATCTCATCACCAATGTTAGCGTCTTCCACTGACTTACTAATCATGCCAACCACATACTCATCCGATTTGTTAATATATATGACAAGCAACAGGGGACCCAGCACCTATCCCTGTGCTGCACCACTGGCCACAGGCCTCTGATTCCTTCTACCTAGTTATGAAATTTATAGGCTAATTTGTGCAGAGCTGATGAATCAAATGCATTTGCTATTTTGCCTTTTATTTTCTTCTCAATGAAAGGGAATTAAAATTATAGTACAATCCTGCAGGGGCACCTTTTTTTCTATTCTAATGAAAACTATAATGAGTTTTGAATATTTATTTTCAATCAAAACATTATATTACGAAGAGATGCCATTTGAATGCAGATGTTGGTTAAATTTAATGATGGAAGAAAGCACTTAACCTTCATAATTTCTGAATTTCCATAGTGCCATAAGAAAATAAATTCTTGCACTTGCACATTATCTTTTGCAGCTTTGCTCAGGATGTTCCAATAAACATGTACATCCAATAATTACTTTTGATGTGCAATCATTAAAAAATAAATCAATATATATATATATATATATATAAATCATGCCACACATATATATACCAATGCACCTGCATGCACTGCAAGGATATTTATCTGAAACTTCACAACAACAAAAAAAAGCACATTTATACAACATTTTTGTATAAATGCAGCAAAGAGAGTGAAAAACTTTAGTGGAATGTAGGCAAACTGATGGAAGAGGTAGATATATTTAAAATGTTATGCAAATAAATGGTATAAGATGAATTTTGTGAGAAAGAAAGAAGAGAACATAATTTGAAGGGTAAGATTGCAAAATGGATGCAGGAACTGAGAGACCTGATGGTATGGAAGCACAAATCCATCAGGTGACAGTGCAGATTTAGAAAGCAGTTACAAAAACATCAGGATCCTGAGTTTATTAATAGCGACATAAAGTACAAAAGCAAAGACCTATATGAAACTCCTACAAAATACCAGTTCTACCACATTGTGTTTAAATGTGGGGACCACACTTTAGGAAGGATATAAAGGTCTCCAGAAGCTGCATTAAAGATTTACCAGAATGGCAAAGAGACCTCATTTATGTGGCGTAGATTGGATTTGTTCTCTTACAAGATTGAAAGGTGATTTGGTAGAAGTGTTCAAAATTATGAAAGATTAAAAGAATAAAGCTGAAATGTTCCATTTGGAGAAAGTGTCAATAAATAGGGGACACAAATATAAGATAAGTGGCAAGTGAATCAAAGAAGACATCCAAAAGGCTTGTTTATGCAACAAATAGCGAAGACCTGTATTGAACAATCGAAAAGGTCAATATTCTAAAAATAATTTTCGATCAGTTCTTGAAGGGGAAAATAAAATTGCAGAAAAAAGTCAGGAATGCAATTAATTGGTAAACATGAGAAAAAAGTTACTGCAGGCTTGAAAGGCTAAAATGCACCCTTCCATGATGTTTTATCAGGTCACCTAAAATGAATTTACAGTTAGGTATTGTTGTCAATATTGCAACAACCATTTAATAAGTAGAGGAAATTGAAATTATAGTGACAGAAAAACAGATAAAAATTTCCAGAAAAATGCAATGAGTTGCACGTAAATAATGAGCTCAGAAATTGATCTTAGTCACTTACAATAACGCAGTCACATGTTGATCACTAGGAAACTGAGCCAATCATTCACACTGTACCTAGCTGCAGCTTTGTTGGAAGATACAGTCTTTTTGAAGTGGAATCACCATGGCGATTTAGAAAGCTCGGAAAAAACTGATTATGATGATCAGGTAACTATGTCAGTAATGGATAAATGCTAGTTTGGATGCTTCAGACTATCAGCATAGGATTTGTTTCATTCATCTGCATAACCAGACAGGGCTTCAAGTCACTCCCGCATTCAAAATGCAAGATATTACTCCCTCAGTACTTGGCTGGATGCCAGCCTGAATTTATTCATATGCTCAGATTCCCAGGATGGACTCCAACTCAATCTATTGCAGCGCCTTTAACTGAATTAACTTTTCACAAAGAGAATCAGTTGCACTTTTATTGTGTTTCTACAGTTGCTTTGGTTACAGCATCCTAGAATAGCAGGCCATACACTCACAAGGACCAAATGTTTTATGCAAAGATCCCCTTTAATAGAATCAAGAACAGTGACAATGGGATAGATGGGTTGCTGTTTCATTTACAATGTCGTTAGAATATCAATTCATGTGGTGACATGAAATTCAAATTGTAATCAATCCCAGTGGGATGATAATCTGCAGATGAGGGGAATGAAAAGAGTACACATTTTTCCCAGGATATTAAGGGCAGCACGGTGGCACAGCGGTAGAGTTGCTGCCTTACAGTGCTTGCAGTGCCAGAAACCTGGGTTTGATCCCGACTATGGGTGCTGTCTGTACCGAGTTTGTACATTCTGCTCGTGACATGTGTGGGTTTTCTCCGAGATCGTCGGTTTCGTCACTCATTCCAAAGACGTACAGGTTTGTAGATTAATTGGCTTGGTATAAGTGTAAAATTGTCCCTAGTGTGTGTTCATGTGCGGGGATCATTGGATGGTGCAGACTCGGTAGGCCAAAGGGCCTGTTTCTGTGCTGTATCTCTAAACATTATAGAAAGGAACTTAGAAAATTCTAGCTAACCAGGCAATGTCGACATGCCTTTGTGAAAGCGAAATCACATTTGAACAATTTATTGCATTAAAAGCTCATGGTGCAGAAGGTAACATCCTGGCATGGATGGGAGAGTGGCTATCTAAAATAAAACATTACTAAAACCTCCATACTTCACGAATGATAAATACTACAGAAAGTGGGAGGCATTTCACTGATGCAGCACTGAGTCAGTCTGAAGAAGGATCCCCTCCCAAAATATCAGCTATTCACGTTTTCCAGAGATGTTGCCTGACCCGCTGCGTTACTCCAGCACTTTATGTCCTTCACGGATGCAGTAGCCAGTTTTGTGCTGACTCCCTCAACTGCATAGTGGATGCGTTGACTATTCATACTGCAACCGGCCTGTGAATGGAATGCGCTAAAGATGAATATCTAAAATGGAAGCTACTCACTTTCCCAGATTCTTTTCTTAATGTAAAACATCGATGCAGGAGCAACTCAAAAACCACTGCGATTCTGAGGATTTAATAAAAGCTTGCTCTTTCAAAATTACCCGATGAAATTCAAAATAGCACAGAATCTGTGGATCCATCTGCAATGACGCAAATCAATATTGAATATCAAAATACTGACTTTGGGAATATAAATCGTGTGATTAAATCTGTAAGAAGTTGATTATTTCCTGGGCTCATGGAAATATACTGACAAGCTCATGTGGAGAGAAGAATTTGGCAGCATTCCAACCTCATCCTCAATTTTCTATGGGATGGCTGCTTGGTTGATTTGCCCTGTGCTGCAAGAGAATTTCAAGATAATCTGCCAGTGATTTAATTAGAAAACCTGATTTCAATTTCTACATGTTACATATCAAACCCTTCTCATCTCCTTTTGCGTTATATTGTCCTGAGGAATGATATTAAAATATAGAACTCCTATTAAAAATTAAAACATTCGCCATATTTATAAGTTTAACCAATTGACCCATTTCCAACTACAAAATTGGTCATATCCTGTCACTGCTAAGAGCAGAATTGGGCGAGAGGGATACCTGCTTTCATATTCTGAACCAACTCAGAGTTTGTTTTGCATCCCTGATAATTAACTGTATTTTCCTTTATTTTCTTTGCCTCCAGAAAATGGTGCTAGAGTGTGGTGACATTTTGCCAGTAGCTATTGCATCTAGTATGTGCGAGAAGATGGAACAAGCACGAATTTCATTGATCCATTTGTACCTGGTACAAATGACAAACACTCTTGACTCGTGCATGTGTTCAGCAGGTATACTAATCTTAACTAGATTAGTGGTGGGGTTAGGGGTGTACGATTTCTTGCCCCATAAATAATGTTAGAAGAAACAACACAAATCAGTGTTGTAACTGATCTGCAGGGGATGCAATCTCGCTGGCTCTCCACTCGGCACTGGACCATTTGGACATCAAGAGCTCGTACGTCAGGCTGTTGTTCACCAACGCCACTTGGTATTCAACACTAACATGCCCTCCAAACTTATTATCACCTCAGAGAATTGGGTCTCTACTTGGCTCCAAGTAATTGGATACTCGACAGACCACAATCAGTATAAATTGGCAACAACACTTCCTCCTTGATAACCATCAACACAGGAGCACCTCAAGGCTGTGTGCTCAGTCCCCTGCTCTACTCCCACTATACCCCTGATTGTGTAGCTAGGCACTTCAACACCATATTTAAATTAGCTATTGCCACCACCTTTTGGTGGATGAATAACAGGTAATAATGAGTCAGAGCACAGAGGGGAGATTGAACATCTGATTGAATAGTGCCAGAACAACAATCTTGCTCTCAACATCAGCCAGTCCAAGGAGCTGATTGTTGACATCTGAAAGAGAAAGCAATGAATTCATGAACCTGCCTTCATTGACAGGACAGCGGTGGAGAGAGTTCCTGGCCGTGCATATCTCTAAAGATCTGTTCTGGGCCCAGCTTATTGAGACAATCATAAATAAAGCTCATCGATGTTCTACTTTCTCGTAAGATTAAGGAAATTCGGTATGCCGACATATACCATCTTGAACTTCTGCAGGTCCACGATAGAGAGCATATTGTGTGGTTGCATCATGGTCTGGTTCAGCAACTCAAACAACCTGGAATACAGGAGTCTATAGACACTGCACGGACCATCACAAGTACTGACCTCCCAGCCATCGAAGGAATCTGTAGAAGGCACTGCCTCAAAAAAGCCACCCATATCAAAGACCCACACTACCCTGGCCAAGATCTCATTTCGTTCCTACCATCAGAAAGAAAGTATAGGATTCTTCTCAGCAACCACTTGGCTCTTGGTTTTTGCACTATTGTGGTGCAAAATTGCATTAATATTACAGTTATTCGTTTATTGTATAGTTGATTATTATACATTTAACCATGTGTTATTGCATTTACATGTTTGTTAGGCAGCAGCAAGTAAGAATGTGCTCCATTGTCAGTAAATATGACAATTCAGCACTTGCGACTCTCTTGACTCTTGACGGTGGAAGAACCTACCTTCTCACTTCAGCAGTCCTTGCCTCCCTTCAGCCATCCAATTTTCCAAGCATTTTGAAACCTGGCTGGTCATGGTTAAATCTCCAAAACAAGTTCAGTTAGTTCCAGTAATATAGGTCAATCTACCTCCTATGACAAGAATGTCTGGCCCTTCCTTGCCTCTCCTCCATTGAACTCAGAAAAGAATGGGTGAGAGATAAAAGTACGTTTTCTGGAGTTTCAACATTTCATAAAGTCTAGCCATATGATTTTCATGGCTTAGATTTTGGTCAGCCACAAGGTTTCATTAGTCTCAAATATTTCTCAAATCTTAAGAATAAATCTTTGCTGGACTTTGCGTATGGATTTTATTTTCCCTTAACTCATCCACAGTTCTGAGTCACTCATAGAGTCATAGAGTGACACAGTGTGGAAACAAGCCCTTCGGCCCAACTTGCCCAACACATCACAGCTACACGAGTCCCACCTGCCTGCGCTTGGTCCATATCCCTCCAAACCTGTTCTACCCATGTATCTGTTTAACTGTTAAATAATGGGATAGTCCCAACCTCAACTACCTCCTCTGGCAGCTTGTTCCATACACTCACCACCCTTTGCGTGAAAAAGTTACCCCTCAGGTTCCTACTAAATCTTTTCCCCGTCACCTTGAACCTATGTCCTCTGGTCCTCGATTCCCCCACTCTGGACAAGAGACTGTGCATCTACCCAATCTATTCCTCTCATGATTTTGTACATCTCTATATGATCACCCCTCATCTGCCTACGCTCCAAGGAATAGAGCCCCAGCCTACTTAACCTCTCCCTATAGCTCACACTCTCTAGTTCTGGCAACATCCTCGTAAATCTTTTCTGAACCCTTTCGAGCTTCACAATATATTTCCTATAACATGGTACCCAGAACTGAACACAATATTCTAAATGTGGCCTCATCAACGTCTTATGCAACTGCAACATGACCTCCCAACTTCTGTACTCAATACTCTGACTGATGAAGGCCAATGTGCCAAAAGCCTTTTTGATCACCTTATCTACTTGCGACTCAACCTTTAACGAACCATGTACCTGCACTCCTAGATCCCACTGCTCTACATCACTCCCCAGTGGCCTACCATTTACTGTGTAGGTCCTGCCCTTGTTTGACATCCCAAAATGCAACACCTCACATTTCTCTATATTAAATTCCATCAACCATTCCGCAGCCCACCTGGCCACTCGATCCAGATCCTGCTGCAACCTTTCACAACCATCTTCACTGTCTGCAAAACCACTCACTTTTGCATCATCAGCAAACTTGCTAATCTTGTCCTTACCTAAATGTTCTCATCCAAATGTATGTTCTTACCCAAATCATTGATGTAGATGACAAACAGTAACGGGCCCAGCACTGAACCCTGAGGCACACCACTAATCACAGGCCTCCAGTCCGAGAAGCAACCTTCCACCATCACCCTCTGCTTCCTTCCATGGAGCCAATTTGCTATCCATTCAGCTATCTTTCCTTGGATCCCATGCGATCTAACCTTCCAGAGCAGCCTACCATGTGGAACCTTGTTGAATGCCTTACTGAAATCCATATACACATCTACACCTCTGTCCTCATCGACCTTTTTTGTCATGTCTTCAAAAAAATCAATCAGATTTGTGAGACATGACCTCCCACGTACAAAACCATGGTGACTATCCCAAATCAGCCCTTGCCCATCCAAATGCCTGTGTAACCTTTCCCTCAGAATACTCTATAGTAACTTTCCAACTACAGATGTTAAGCTCACTGGCCGAAAGTTCCCAGCATTTTCCCTGCAGCCCTTCTTGAAAAGAGGCACAACATTTGCCACCCTTCAGCCTTCCGGGACCTCTCCTGTATTTAAGGACGACTCAACTCGTAAACTCGTCACTGGGGAAGCATTACATTTTATCTTCCTTGGACTGAAGGTGAATAACATCAAGCCAGTTCTCCAGGACACTGGAAACCATTGGAGTGTAATGTGTAAATGATGATGAGAAGGTGAGCAGACATGGGCAATCAAATTTAGAATGATGTGGTTAATAAATAATGGAAGCGGGCAGGTTGGCAAGTATTGATGATTTAACCCTGAGATTTATGTTGAGGTAGCACTAGAATAAAGAATGCCAGCTTTATAATCCATGATCATTAGCCAGCCATCATGCCAGATTTTGTACTTCAATCAAGAACAGATGGCGCTTGAGAAACTGAGATGGTAAGCCTTCATAGTGATACCTCCGAGACTATTTTGCAAGCCTTGTATTAATTTTAATCTCTTTTAAAAATCAAAATTCACATTTTAATTACTTACTGTGAATGTAGTATAAACATAATTGATGAGGAAGAGCCACGGTACATTATTAGCAGTATTCTGATCAAAGACTCTTCATGACTTCTCTGCAGTTGCCTGATATCAGGTGGCTAATTTGTGGATGTAATCCCTTATTCCTTCTCATGTATTATTTAAGAATCGCTCCACAATAACACCTCTTGACGAACTAATCATTTCCAGCAGGAATTAAAAGAAAATTCATGATTAGCAAGTGGAATTTTTTGCTAATGCATGTGATATACACAGCACCGTGGAAGATTTGCAGGAGATTAAAGCGGTCATGCTTTCACAGATTTGCACAATTACATACACATAACCAGTAAAATAACCAGGGCGGCAGGGTGACCAAGTGGTAGAGTTGTTGCCTTATAGCGCTTGTAACACCAGAGACCCGGGTTTCGATCCTGACCACGGTGCTGTCTGTGAGGAGTTTGTACGTTCTATCCCGTGACCTACGTGGGTTTTCACCGAGATCTTCGCATTTTCCTCCCACACACCAAAGACGTACAGGTATGCAGGTTAATCGACTTGGTGTATGCGTAAATTGTCCCTAGTGTGTGTAGGATAGTGTTAATGTGTGGGGATCGTTGGTCGGCGTGGACTCAGTGGGCCGCGCTGTATCTCTAAACTAAACTAAAATACTAAAATTCTTCCACTGAGAAATGCATTGTGATGCACAGTTGGCCAGTGCATGTCTTATACATCGGCATAATGCTGCAAAAATCTTCCATACACAAGACCAGAGGTTTAGACATAACCATGTAGGCCTGTTCTGACTGTAAGCACCAAGAAGACTTTCGTTTGCACAGGCAATCAATGAGAGAAGGAACACAAGGAAATTATATGCAGCAGGGAGGGCTGGGAAAGAAGGGAAGATTGGTTCATATGTGGGTTTGGACACTGGTGGTAGGAGGAATTATAATTTACTGATGTGAGTGTTCAGAAGGGTTCACAATCACTACTATAGACTTTCAAGTTTGAGAGATAGTGGTCAGCACTCATGAGAGGAATAGATTGGGTAGATGCACAGTCTCTTCCCAGAGTAATGTACGGGGATCGCTGGGCGGCACGGACTTGGTGGGCCGAAAAGGCCTGTTTCCGGCTGTATATATATATGATATGATATATGATATATGATATAGTAGGTGAATCGAGGACCTGAAGATGTAGGTTTGAGGTGAAGGGGAAAAGAATTAATAGGAATCTGATGGGCAACTTTTTCACACAAAGGGTGATGGGTGTATGGAACAAGCTGCCAGAGGATGTAGTTAAGGTTGGGACTATCACAACATTTAAGAAATAGTTAGACAGGTACATGGATAGGACAGGTTTGGAGGGATATCGACCAAACGCAGGCAGGTGGGACTAGTGTAGCTGGGACATGTTGGCCGGTGTGGGCAAGTTGAGCCGAATGGGCCTGTTTCCAAACTGTATGACTCCATGACATGATGATGCAACCTGCCTAGAATACAGTGTTTCAGGAGGAACAAGGAATACTGCAGCAGGAGGGGAGCACATGTTTGCACTAGTGGGAGTCTAGGACCAGAGGCCAAAGCCTCTGAATAAAAGGGCCTACATTTAGAAAGGAGATGAGGAGAAATGTATTTAGTTAGAGGGTGGTGAATCTGTAGAATTCATTGTCAGAGAAGGCAGTGGAGGCCAAGTGAATGGATATTTTAAGGTGGAGATTGATAGATACTTGATTAGTAAGGGTGTCAGGGGTTATGCAGCAAAGACAGGAGGCTGGGGCTGAGAGGGAAAGATAAATCAGCCATGATTGAATGGCCTAATTCTGCTCCTACAACTTATGAACGTAACTTTAAGGAGACCCACCTGGAGATGATTCCTCGCCAGACTCCTGGGCTGGAATTTGATCAGGCAGAACCATGCATTCATTGTGAAGGCTTTCTTTCATATGCTAAACCTATAGTGACATTGTTGCCATGCTCAAACTCAGTCAAGCTCAGCAGATGTCTAGACAACTTTCTGCATGAGTGGAACAAATGCAGAAACTGGAGAAATTTTAATGAGCTTCACAAAATACATAGGAATGTGTGGTGTGTGTTACCAAGATCTAAATGCTATCTTATGTAGTACTGTGGCCTGGAGATGACGCCTGGGTTGGCAGTGACCGCACCGAACCTCGCAGTAGGGTGAACATGCGGGATATATTTTACTTACACCGGTAAGAAATTCCAGGACCGCATGGGGGACCCTCACCGTCACAGCACATGTGCAGTAACGCGGCCAATCTCAGCCTTGTCCAAGCAACTTAGTCCTGGTCTTCAAAGGAGGAGACGTGGTGATCTCAGGCTTCTACCTGCAGTTCCCTCTTGCCTCAAGAGGAGGTACTGACAGTCTCACGTTTCTTCCTGGTGGCTCAACTTTGGGGGCTGAAGAGGTGATGCTGGCAGTCTCTGGATTATCTTAGTGACTCAGACTTTGCCTATATGTATGGGTACAGTCCCTCATTGTCCATGGGCAGAAAGAAGCTCTGGTATCTCAGGCTTGTCCCCCCACTTAGTCTCAGCCTCGGTATAGGCGCTGGCTGTCTGGGGCTTCTTCCAGGCAGCTCAGCCTGGTGGCACTAGTGGTCTCAGGTTTATGCTAGTGGCTCAGTCATACTCAAACCTGCAACAGGGGAACATAGCTAGCAGGGAGGTGCATTTCTCTCTTTCTCTGGTGAGAATGCCAGGGATTAAGAGGGAGTAGGCTGACGAGGTTCAAGTGGCCAAACCAATATCAGCTAATTGGACCCGGCAGTTACCAATGATGCTGAGGATTGGCCTTTCCTGGCCTGTCAACCAGGGATCAGATTGGCATCCAAGGGAGAGCGTGCAGTCACAGTTCATAAACATTGCACCAGGCAACAGTTTCTGGCACCAGGTTCTGGAGGTCTCAGGCTGGAACTGGTGTGATCCCACTCTCCTGCTCTATAAAGGAGCAGGTATGCACCAGAGGGGAGCAAGACGAACCCTGTCAGAATTTCCTTGTTATGTCAAGGAAGTTCATTACATCTGTTGGGCACCCTGTTAGCATTGGTCGACCATGAGTGCTCAATAGAAAAACCCTGGGTATAAGGCTAACAGAATTCGGCAGGAAGAATAAGGAAAGATGAAGAGCCGTAACAATGGCTTACTGCCATTCCCCAGAACGAGCAGTCTTTGGAGAAATAATTGCATGAAGAAGCAACATAAGAAGTTTTTGTTTCATTGCTAACTGGTAATAGAGTATATGTTTATCACGACAGCTTTTTAGATACTTTTAGACACAGGTTTAATCAAAGAGAATGTGAGGCATTTTTCTGTAACCTATAATTTGATGTGAGCAAAAATAAAGAGATATTAAATAAAGTTTGCACTGAAACAATTAAATATTCCATAACTTGGCTAGGAAAGACACCAAAGGCATTGTGTTGTTGTTGTAAAATAAAAACCAGGCAATGTATCATTATATTGGACAGTGCACTAGTTGATGATCCGATTCAGTGCACAGCTGACTGAAGACTAAAACTTGGTCTGGGGCGATTTCAAAGTAATGGCAGGCTTTACATCAGGAACCACTTCTAATTCTTAGCAAGGAATTGAAACAAAATACATAAATGCTAACATAAATGGGGATCAGAAGATTTGGATTATTTTAGTGGCCTTCCTGACTACTCGTCCTCCTCCGCTACATTTGGCAATCCATAGACTCCATTGGCAGCAAGAGATTGGATGACCCCCTCAACACCCATAACTGTGTAGCCAGGCACAGTTCCAATGCCATCTATAAACTTTCTGATGATACCACCATTGTTGGACGAATACCAGGTAAAGAAGGGTCAGAGTATCAGAGGGAGATTGAAAATCTGATTGAATGGAGCCAGAACAACAATCGTGCTCTCAACGTCATCAAGACCAAGGCGGTAATTGGTGATTTTATGAGGCTAAAACGGATGCTCCTACGCCTATCTTCATTGACGAGTTGGTAGTGAAGAGTCAACAACTTCACATTCCTGAGCTTGTATAACTCTAAAAGATCTGTCCTGTTCCCAGCACATTGATGCAACCACAAAGAAAAGTTCATCAATGCCCCTACTTCCTTACATGAGTGAGGAAATTTGGTACGTCGACAAATACTTCCTTGAACTTCTACACAGAAAACATACTGACTGGTTACATCAGGGCCTGGTTGAGCAACTCGAATGCCCAGGAATGAAGAAGATGACAAACGGTGATAGATACTGCTTTGACTAACACAGGTACTGAACTCCCCATCATCAAAGGGATCTGTAAGAGGTACCTCTTCAGAGACAGCCATTATCATCAAAGACCCACATGACCCTGCCCATGCTCTTATTTCACTCTTCTATTGGGACAAAGTTTTGGAAATCTGAAAACTGTGACAACCAAGTTCAAGAACAGCTTCTTTCCAACAACTATCAGGCTCTTGAACACTGCACAACATTAACGGGGCAGCACAGTGGCGCAGCTGTAGAATTGTTGCTTTACCACGCCAGAGACCCAGGATTGATCCTGACAACGGATGCTGTTTGTACGGAGTTTGCACATTGTTCCTGTGACCACATGCATTTCCTCTGTTGCTCCAGTTCCCTCCCACATTCCAAAGACATGCAGGTTTGTAGATTAATTGGCTTCTGTAAATTGTCCCTTATGTGTAGGATACAACTAGTGTATGGGTGATTACTGATTGGCAGGGGCTCGATGGGCCGAAAGGACTGTTTTTCCACGCAGTATCTCTAAACTAAACTAAACTAAACCTTAACTAGAAACTTCTATGGAATGTCTTTGGTCTGAGGACTTTGGGGTTTTGCACTAGCATTATGGTTATTAATCTATTCAATTTTTGTTTACTATATATCATCTATGTGTATTGTGTTTACAGGCCTGTTAATCTGCTGCAAGTAAGAATTTTATGCAGCATGACATTTAAATACTCTTGATTCCTCTTGACTGACCATCACCTGTATAAACGTTGCTTAATAAAGCACACAAAGAGCCTATCCATTGGTGCTGTCATTAATCTTCCTTTGTGTTCATTGTAGGATCTTGTTGGCTTGTGAAAGTGTGCAGCGGTCCACCTACATAGTTTGCTGAGTACCATCATTCAAGTTTAAAACAAAATAATACTCTTGAAATATACTATTTCAACTTTATCCAACCGTTTTCATTATCTTAAAAGACAGGTATTTCTTGCTCATATATCTCTCGAGTTGTGAATGTTGAGTAGGATAATGGCATATTTGCCTTTTAATCTACTGCACAATAATAGGATGTAATTCCTTGAAGCTCATGAAGGTCTTTGGTGCCTGATGCGGGTGCCCGATGGAGGTGCCTGCTCAGTCTCCTGACTACCCTCTTCACTATGCAGAATGTCAAAAAGCATATTTTAGTTTAGAAATACAGCTTGGAAACAAGCCAGTCGGCCCACTGAGTCCACGCCGACACGTTCACACAAGGTTCTGCGTTATTCTACTTTCTCATCAACTTCCGATGCACTAGGGGCATGTTGGTCGGCATGGGAAAGGTGGGCCGAAGGGCCTGTTTCTGCGCTGTATGACTTCATGACTCTATGACTCTATGACCTAGAAGGGAAGACCCAAACAAAGACTATAGTTGCATCGGATGTTAGGCTGTGGCTAGAATAATGCCTTTACATCTTGACATATAAAATCATTGGGTAGATTGTGTGCAATACGACTTGACAGTTTCACTCATGCTGCACTACTCCATTGGCCACATTTACCTTCATAGCTCTGTCATATCAATTGACCTCTAGGTGCACTATTATTGTTTGTTTGTTTTTTGTGTGTACGGATATGTGTATATATATATATATATATATATATATATATATATATATATATATATATAAATACACACACACACACACACACACACACACACACACACACACACACACACACACACACACACACACACACACACACACACACACACACACACACACACACATATATATATATAAACATAACACAAAAAGTAAGGAAATTTGTGTTTGGTAGATTATTTCTTTGTTGTAACAATGCTTCTTGGCAATAAATCTTATACCGTTGGAAAGCCTGTTTATTTCCCTTTTAAATGGTGCCACATTTGTAAGGAACATGCATTTGTGGGATGAGCAGCAGAGCTGAGTATATGGGTTGCGCCCATGAAAAATTTGCCAAATCTTCTCTGCCAATGCCAAACAGCTTATTCTACCATTGACTCTTGTTCGGTGTTGTTTGGGGAATTGGATGATTGAAGTCTGAAGAAACAAGACATATTGGCAATTTAACAATTTATTCATTTAATAAACAGGAGCCTCAGTAGCGTGTGGAAGAACCATACACAGCCACAACAGCCTGGCACCTCCTCCTCATGCTGGTCACCAGCCTGGTCACACACTGTTGTGGGATGGCATCCCATTCTTCAACCAGCATTTGTCGCAAGTCAGCCAACGTGGTTGTGTTGGTCACTCTGGCACGAACAGCACGCCCAAGCTGATCCCACAAGTGATCAATGGGGTTGAGGTCAGGACTGCTGGCAGGCCATTCCATCCTCTCCACTCCCAAATTCTGGAGGTAGTCTCTGAGAAACCCTGCTCTGTGGGGGCGAGCATTGTCATCTTGGAGGATAGAGTTCGGTCCCAGACTGTGGAGATATGGGATTGCCACTGGTTGCAGAATCTCATCTCGATATCTCTCTGCATTAAGATTGCCTCCAATGATGACAAGCCTCGTTTTTCCAGTGAGGGAGATGCCGCCCCACACCATCACACTGCCTCCACCAAAAGATGTTACTCTATCGGTGCAGCAATCAGCATAGCGTTCTCCGCGTCTTCTCCACACTTTGACCCTATGATCCAACTGCCGTGGGCAGAATCTGGACTCATCGCTGAACATAACGTTCCTCCACATGTTCAGGTTCCAGTGCACGTGTTGTCGACACCAGTGCAAACGGGCCTGACGGTGAAGGGCAGTCATGGCAGGCCTCCTGGCTGCCCTATGAGACCGGAGATCGGCTGCGTGCAGTCTGTTCCGAATTGTCTGGGCAGAGAGCCGTCGGCCATATCGTCCTGCAAACCTTGACTGCAAATCTGTAGAAGACAGCCTACGGTTCCTAAGTGCTGACAGGGTGAGGAAACGGTCTTCTTCGGGTGTCGTCTTCTTGGGACGCCCACTTCGCAGCCTGTCTCTGACATCCCCCGTTATATGGAACTTGGGCTTCACTTTGGAGATGGTACTAGGGCTCACTCCAAATAATGCCGTAACTTGGTTTTGCGGAACACCAGCTTGAAGTTGCCCTATCGCACGGGCCCTATCCAGATCAGTCAAACGTGGCATGCCGATTCTTGGAGCAGACACCTACTGACCACTGTAGCAGGGCCCATGCTCACAGATGCTGCCAATCAGGTGCCAATCAGGCACCTGATTGTCAGCACCTGGGGGTACCAGAAGCTCAAAACAAGAGTCAATAGCAACAGCAGAATAAGCTGTTTGGCATTGGCAGAGAAGATTTGGCAAATTTTTCATGGGCGCAACCCATATACTCAGCTCTGCTGCTCATCCCACAAATGCATGTTCCTTACAAATGTGGCACCATTTAAAAGGGAAATAAACAGGCTTTCCAACGGTATAAAATTTATTGCCAAGAAGCATTGTTACAACAAAGAAATAATCTACCAAACACAAATTTCCTTACTTTTTGTGCTATGTTTATATATATATATATATACACACGTGATCTATACACAAACTGCACTTTTCAATCATGGCTGATCTATCTCTCCCTCCTAACCCCATTCTCCTGCCTTCTCCCCATAACCCCCTAGATACCTGTAATAATCAAGAATCTGCCTTAAAATATCCATTGACAGGTTCCACAGCCTTCTGTGGCAAATTATTTCACAGATTCAACCCACAGAGTCACCAGCAGCCCTCTAAAGAACTACCAGCCACATTAGAACAAATTTCAACTTTGATTTCATTGAAAATAAATATTGAAATAAGTTGAGAAAGCCAATGGCTCACTGTCACCTCTTTATGGCACAATGTTCAGTTCTTTCTCAACCAGTCATAATATCTATATACTAATACTCTTGTTTGTTTGTTTGTTTGTTTGTTCCTGAACTACAGCCAAAACAGTACACGATAGCGCGGCAATTTTGGCCCACCTTACTCACCGTCGGCCCTTTGGTGCTAATGGAAGATGTTTCATTGAAATCGGTGTTATATTTTTAAAGTTATTCACATTTTTAAAGTTTAAATCTATCTCCTAGGAAGGGAGGGGGTGGAGGGAGGGAGGGGGAGGAGGGAGGATAAGGGGGGGTTGAGGGGATGGAGTGGGGGAGGGGAAGGGGAGAGGGAGAGGGGAGGGGGGAGAGGGGAGGGGTGGAGGAGAGGGTGCTGCACCAATGCAGGAGAGGTTTGGGCCCAATGGGTCCACTTGGTCTAGTAAGAATTAATGCTGAGAATTAGTGGAAACCTGTACTGACTCCCTAACTGAGATTGATAGACTTTTGTTTGGTTATGGTGGCACTTCCTCATGAATCAAAACCTCAATGGATTGTACCAGACCCAGCTCCCTCCCTTCCCCTCACTTTCAGCCAAAACAAGAAATGCTGGAAGAAGCCAGCAGGTCTGGAGAATCCATGAGGTGAGAGACAGAGTCAGAAATTCAGGCACATGCCTGTGTCAGAGCAAGAAAAATGAGAGAAGAAGTGTGTTTTAGGTTGGAGGGTGTGAGAGGTGGAGATGACTGTGGTAATGTCTATGATGGAATGCAGTCCAGAATCGTCAAGGTAACCAATAGATTAAGTTCTGGCTGCTTGAAATAGAAAGATAAAGTAACAAAGGAATAAATTACACCTAAAATATCCAGTATTACGCACGGAGAGAATAAAAAGAGACCAGTCATCTGAAATCTCTGAATTGAATATGAATGCCTGAACATGCCATTGCCAGAGATGAGATGCTGCTCCTTGTGCTTACAGTGTGCATTGTTGAAACACTGAGGGTGCAGTGGGAGTGGGTTGCAGTACTAAAGTCACAGGCAATCGAAAGCTCAGGGTCATTCTTTTGGACTGAGCGGAGGTGTCCTGCAATGCGGTGACACAGTCTGCATTTGGTTTCGCTGATGTAAACAAGCTCATCATGACCCCACAGGTGGATGTGGTTGGATAATTCAGATTCAATTCATAATTCAGATTCACCTTGTTCCATTGTTCAAGGCAACATCCTTGTAAATCTTCTCTGTACCCTTTCCAGCTTGACAACATCTTTCCTTTACGACGGTGCCCAGAACTGAACACAATACTCTAAATGCGGCCTCACCAATGTCTTAGACAACTGCAACCTGGCCTCCCAACTTCTATACATAAAGAAGATGTATATAGAACAGAACTTGTGAATATGACGGCTTCAATCAACCAAATAATTTGTTGAAGGAGACTTTTTCTAGGACTAGATGCTGAACAAACACTGACAAACTTTAGAGGTGATGGAGGGGTCAAGGAAAATGGTACCCAGTGCCCTGAATGTAGATATGGAAACTGACGTTGTGATTTTCAAATGATATTTTTGAGGGACAACATGCTCTTAAGAAATAGATAGGGCCCAAGGATAGATCCTGTGATCCTACAGCAAATATTAAATCTGAGGACATACCAGCAATGAAACATATTGCTCATCCTCCATTTCCATGAAAGAAAGTTAATTTGTGAATGTTCGTTCACAGTATGTGCTTAAGCACAGGAAAATCTCCTGTCAAATCCCTGAAACTTCAACAGCAGAAAGAAAGTTAGAATGTGTGAACGTGTTTTATAAAACATGTAGTATTGGATAAAAATTAATTTGCATTGCTAGATTCCCTAAGGACTGCACTGTGCCTCCAGACAGCAAATTGATGTCATTGCAAAAGATTGGGAATCAGCACAAATCCCTGTCTCATCTCTTTAAAAATACTATGAGGTCAGAAACTGATCAGAAATAAACCAGTGAAGGTTGTAGTTTCCACAACAGAATGCTCGTTATTGCAAAGATGATAGCAAGCACACTGAATCCATCATGCATGAGTAGCAAACATTATTTCAAAGGAGCTCTACAGCAAAACATTCATCAAAGAAAAGAAAGGCAACAGGGAGCAATGTTTATTCTATGTAAGTTCAATCTGCTTGTCACTATCTTCACTATTCTGCTATGGAGGCTTGTTTTGTGGGAGGGAAGGACCCCAATTGTTACATCATATTGTGGCAGCACTCATGTATTTTATTCAGGACAGTTGAATTGATTGATGATTTGACATCTTGGATATTTATGTTTTTATATGCACTGGATAAATTTAGTCCATTTGGCACAGAAGCAGAAAAGGACTGATTTTACCTCGTGATGAAAAGTGCGGAGCATGTAAGATAAAGCATTCAGTGAACTGACCAGACCCAGTCAGTCGTGTGGACCAGAAGATTTTAACTCTCAGACTTGAGTTATTAATGTGGAATCTGCCTCCTTCCAGAAGTAGATTGTGTGCCATAATTAAAGTCAAGTTTGGTATAGATGGAAGATGGTCATAATGGGGATGTGGCAAGTAAGAACCGAACATAACATATGGCTTGGCGTGAGTGTAGTCCATTGAATCTTTTTTGGATGTTTCAATTTGTTTACTCAAGTGAACATGGTTGCAGGCACACCCAAAGAGGGGGAGTGGGATTGAACAGAGAAGAAAATACTGAGGCTGAGCCAAATGTAACAAAATAGAGAAAGAACAATGTTGTAGGAAAGATGTTGTCAAGCTGGAAAGGGCGCAGGGAAGATTTATGAGGATGTTGCCAGGACTCAAGGGCCTAAGCTATAGGGACAGGTTGAGCAGGCCAGGACTTTATTCCTTAGAGCGCAGGAGAAAGGGTGATCTTATAGAAGTGTAGACAATCATGAGAGGAATAGATCAGGTAAACGCAGTCTTTTCTCCAGAGTAGAAGAACCGAGAACCCGAGGACATAGGTTTAGGTGAGGGTGAGAGAGATTTAATAGGAACCAGAGGGGTAACTCTTTTACACAAAGGGTGGTGGGTATATGGAACGATCTGCCGGAGGAGCTAATTGAGGCAGGTACTATCATAGCAATTAAGGAAAGTTTGGACAGGTACATGGATAGGATAGGTTTAGAGGGTTATGGGCCAAGTGCACACAGGTGGGTCTTGTGTAGATGGGGCATATTGGTCGGCGTGGGCAAGTTGGGTCGAATGGTCTGTTTTCACGATAACGGTAAAATGGTACGTTCCTATGCTCCTCCAGCTCACATGTCAGCTTCATTTGGACAAATATTGCCATTTTTCTATTATCACTGAGTGGGTTGACAGTGGAACAGTACATCTTGGCATTTTGGAACATATCCCCAAGAAAGATGCTGTTGTTCATGTGTTCAAAGAAGCCAGGTCTGGGGAACTATGGTCATTCTTACCACTGATGCTCAGAAACACTTCCTAAAATCTGTTATGAGACCATTTTAATTTAACCTATCCATGATTATTTCAGTTGTGTACGATGGTCAAATAATCGTGGATTACGCGCAATATAAGGAACTGTATATGAAGGAAAAAAACTTCAAATAGGATGAGGAAAAGTGTAACACTTTCAATTTTTCGGCAATGTGGAGAGAGAACTGGAAAAGCAAATGGTGTGTTGAAAAATATAATCAAGCCTCTGAAGGGATACTAAGATTTTACTGTGTATTGATCAGAATGTACTTGGAGGATCATCATGTTCAATTCAACTCACCATCTCAAATAGATAAGTGCAGCACAGGATGCAATGAAGAACTGCTAGGAATTTCCACCCGTAAGTTTGGAGATGCTGAATCTCTGTAGTTTAGAACGAGCAGTTTTGGGAATCTCTTGTGGTTTGAGGGTCCCAACCCGAAACATCACCTACTTCTTTTCCCCAGAGATGCTGCCTGAACCACGGAGTTGCTCTAGCACTTTGTCTCTATCTCACAGAAGGTTGCTTGCTGCCAGGACATCATTTCCACTGTGGAGTTGAAATTCGCTTCTTTTCAAGGGCCATTGACAATCCCCTCACACATAGGCACCGAGTCAGGTTGCAGCTGCCATGGATATACTTGACATCTTATTGACCCCAGAGAGTCTCACATGGATTCGCTAGATATGTGATTCTTGCCACCCTGGGAAGCTTGATTCTCGCATACACTGTGAGATGTCATCTGCAGCACGTTGCTTTTCTCATTGAACAGAGAGAACCTTGGTGGGTTGGTAAGCCTTGAAATTATACTTTGAAGCGGGGATTCCTCAGTGAGGCTGAAGTGTGTGAGGAACATAGAAGGGTCAGGAGTTGCATATTCAGTGCTGTCCTTCCTCTGTGACACAGCATATCCATCTACTGATCAAAGCCGAATGAGGAGGTCAGGTTGTGACACTATTCCATGAGTGGGTTAGTATGAATGTGATCATGCTGCGATGGAAACTCCATCATTGTGTTCCTGAGACTGGTATTGCTGTTGGTTTGTCATCAAGAATACCGAGATACGGTGAAAAACTTTGTTTTTGAGTGTAATCCAGGAAAGTCGTACCAGACATGAGTTTGTCAGGTGGTGCGAAAGAGAAAATAAGCAAAGTGCAGAATGGAGCGTGACAATTGCTGAAAAATGCCTATAAAAACTTTTGAGGGCCTCAACAAGGTATATTGAAAGGTCAGGAATTCAGCCCTAGCATATGAGAGATCTGTTCAAGCGTCTGATAACAGACTCTTGAACATGTGAGGCGGAAGCTGTTCTTAAATCTGGTGGTATCTGCTTTCAAGCTTTTGTATCTTTTGCCCAACAGGGGAAGAGAGGTGGTCCTTTATTATGCTGGCTGCTATCAATACGACAGCGTAAAGGAAAGTTGAACTCTGTGGTGGGGGTGGCTGGTTTGTATGATGGATCGGACTGTGTTCACAACTCTCTGCAATTCCTTGCAATCTTGGGCAGTGCAATTGCCATACCAAGCTGTGATGAAATTGGATGGGCTACTTCCTAGAGTTTACTTTAGTTTAGAAATATAGAATGGAAAAAGGCCCTTCGACCCATCGAGTCCACACTAACCATCAATCACCTGTACATACTAGTTCTATGTCATCCCATTTTTGCATCCACTCCCTACATTTTATGGAGGCCAATTAACCTACAAACCCACATGTCTCTGGAAACCAGAGGAAATCCACATAGTCGCAGGGAAAACGTGCAAACTCCACACAGGCAGCACCAGAAGTCAGGATTGACCCCGGTCTCTGGCGGTATGAGGCAGCAGCTCTACCAGATGCACCACTCTGTCACCTGTGGTGAATCTGTAGAAATTGATGAGTCATTAGAGATTTCATTAGCCTTCTTTGGCTGAATTTCCTGAGCCTTTTAAATAAGTAGAAGTGTTGATGTGTTTCTTGCTCATGGCCTCAGAGTGGTTAGACTAAGACAGATTGTTGGTGATATTTACAACCCGGAACTTGAACTATCCAATTGGTTCAATGACTTCAACTGAAAGTCATTACACAAGGTGAATACAAAAAGCATTCCTCATTACTGATTCTGAGAGGACTTCATTGGCTGGGCATATTAACAGTTTACTGCAGTTTCTCATTGTCATTCTTTAGTTTAGTTTAGTTTAGAGATACAGCATGGAAACAGGCCCTTCGGCTCACCAAGTCTGCACCGACCAGCGATCCCCACACCGATCGGATCCCCGCTATCCGACACACACTAGGGACAATTTACACATACACCAATTAACCTACAAACCTATACGTCTTTGGACTGTAGGAGGAAACTGAAGATCTCGGAGAAAACCCGCACAGTCACGGGGAGAACGTACAAACTCCGTACAGACAACACCCATAGTCGGGATTGAACCCAGGTCTCTGGCGTTGTATGGCAGCAACTCTACTGCTGCGCTACCGTGCCACACCATACCATTCTAAATGTTATTTTGTAATGTCCAGTCCTCTCAACTGTGATGCATCAAATAGTTATTGACTGCCATCAATGCAGATCAGAATTCCTAAGTGTGAAAAGACTTTCAACCCATGATAACACTGACGCTGCCACTTTTTCTGAGGAAGTTGAAAATATGTATAGGTCAAAGATCTTTAAGCAAAGAGCTATCCTGACATAAGTTTGTGCAAGATGTTTGAGTGATAGGACCAGGGATTTGTGCTTATCTGTACTTCAACTGGTGTAGGTGCAGAACAACATATGACGAATCACTTAGGCATTTTCTCCTGCATTATGCTGGAGAAGAGACAAGGAGAAATGAAGACCATCCTGTCTCCTCAGAAAGGTGATGAAGTTTGTACACTAATTGGGTGAATAATAGAGGGCAATCCAGAACTGATGTAGACAATGGAAATTTCATCAGGAGCAAATCAATGTCATTCTCCACTATTGTCTAGGTTATGGCACTTGTTGTAGTGATGCTCAGCTGAAGTGATGGGGGACATCAGAAAATAAATAAGGAGTGGGCAGCCTTCATAGAGTCATAGAGTCATACATTGTGAAACAGGCCCTTCAGCCCAACTTGTCCACACTGGTCAACATGTTCCAGCTACACTAGTCCCACCTGCCAGTGTTTGAGCCATATCCCACCAAACGTGTCCTATTCATTTACCTGTCTAACTTCTTCTTAAACATTGGGATAATCCCAGCCTCTATTACCTCCTCTGGAAACTTATTCCTATACACCCACCACCCTTTGTGTGAAAAAGCTACCCCTTAGAATCCTATTAAATCTTTTCCCCTTCACCTTAAACGTATGTCCTCAGATCCTCGATTCACCTACTCTGGGCAAGAGACTCTGGGCATCTACCCGATCTATTCCTCTCATGATTTTTTACACCTTAATAAGATCTTCATGTCCCTTGGTTCATTCCTCAGACCTTTGTCTTCCACCAGAATGCCTGGCTGAGCAGACTAAGAGAATGACAGAATCATGACAGCTTCCAGTAAACATGGAGAATGTGTTTCCTGACCAGGATTCTCAGTGTAGCCGTCATGCTCATACAAGTGCAGTCAATGGCAACTTAGACACTAGTGGAATCTGCAATACTTACAAATTCTTATCCATACAAAGTCATTTCAGCATCTCCGAAATTGAATCCTACAAAATATCAGCTCCTTAATTATGCAAGTGACCTCTCTCATGAAGCAATGGACAGCAATGAAATATGGTAGAGGTCAGCATAGAATGCTTCTAGGACTAGGAAGTTGCTGGTGAGTACTGTATGTGACCTTGGCAGGAAATCGCCCCCAAATGCATCAGCCCCTACATGCTTTTGAGAACTTGAGCTTGTGGAGAGGCCATAGACTCATAATCAAACAGCATGGAAACAAGCCCTTCGGCCCAACTTGATAATACCGACCAACATGTCCCATCTACACTAGACCCACTTGCCTGCATTTGGCCCATATCTCTCTAAACCTATCCTATCCATATACGCACCTATCTAAATGTACATTAAATATTGTGATATTACCTGTGATAGTACCAGGTCATGGTAGGATGTTGTGTCACTGAAATCTCTCAAAGGATGGGGCCTTTGCACATCTGTAGAATTGTGCCTCCTACCCCAGAGTAGCTGACCCTCCTTGAGTCATCTGCAACATTTAAATCCCACATGATTCACTGACATTTATTTGTGAAAATGTGATATTTTGTTTCTTTCTTTATTTTCAGACTATTTTCTCGGAACTAATGAAAGGATTTTTAATTTCAGCATCCTTGGGGAGATTTCCTACAAACCCCATCCTCTATAGTATTCTAGCCTTTCATTTATTGTGAGCTCTAAGAACTGCCAATTCCTTGGAGTGAATGAAATGTCCTACTTTTCATAATCAGGTTTTAAAGAGCACATATTTTACAATTCAGTAAAATCTGTTAAGCAATTATTTGGAAGTCTCAATGGCTCATCATCTGTCGCAGCTGGTTGCAGTTCCAGTGAGATAACTCAATGGTCTCACTTGCACAGAGCAAAGTTAAATGACTGCATTTACTAATGCGAAGATAGACACAAAAAGCTGGAGTAACTCAGCCGGACGAGAAGCATCACTGGAGAGAAGGAATGGGTGACGTTTCTGGTCGGGACCCTTTTTCAGAAGTCAGAGAGTTGTGAATCTGTGGAATTCTCTGCCTCAGAAGGCAGTGGAGGCCAATTCTCTGAATGCATTCAAGAGAGAGCTGGATAGAGCTCTTAAGGATAGCGGAGTCAGGGGGTATGGGGAGGGTAAGGGTAGGGAGGTTTCGGGGGGATGTGAGAAATAACTTTTTCACCCAGAGGGTGGTTGGAATCTGGAACTCACTGCCTGGGGTGGTGGTGGAGGTGGGAACACTCACAACGTTTAAGAGGCATTTGGATGGGCACTTGAAATGCTACAATATTCAGGGCTACGGTCCAAATGCAGGAAAATGGGATTAAAATTAGACTGTGTTTGGTAACAGGCGGCGCGGACATGATGGGCCGAAGGGCCTTTTTCTGTGCTGTAGGACTCTATGACTCTATGACTCTATGAGAAGGCAGGAACGAGGTACTGATTGAAAATGATCAGCCATGATCACATTGAATGGCAGTGCTGGCTCGAAGGGCCGAATGGCCTCCTCCTGCACCTATTGTCTATTGTCTATTTTCTAATGCTATGTCTGTACCAGGAGATGGGCACTTTGTGCAAGGTATCTCATCCCATCATTTTTCTATCAACAATCTTTGTCAATCAGAGTTCAAGCCGCACAATCAAATGTCAGCCACATTCTCATGGTACTTCAAATCTCACATCCACATCTTACAGCTTACACGTGCAACATCTTTAGAGGGGATGAACAGGCGATGTTTTAGGTCTGGACTCTTCTTCAGATGGATTCCGACCCGAAACGTTGCCTTTCCTTTCACTCCAAAGATGCTCCCTGATTTGCTGAGTTCTTCCAGCATTTTGTGTTTTTGCTCAAGATTCCAGCAACTGCAGTTCTTTATGTCTTCATTTTACATCTGACACCAAAAAAAGACGCAAAGCTCAATGTGTAACTCAATGTGTCAGGCAGCATCTCTGGAGAACATGACGAGCGAGGTAAGGTTTCAGGTTCGGGCCCTTCTTCAGAATCTGAAGAAAGATACTGACTTGAAATGTCACCTACGTGGCATCCACAGAGAGAGAAAGAGAAGTCATGTTTGAGGTCAAAGGCCAATGATCAGAACTTGGAAATGTTAGAAATCAAACAATGAATTTGATTTTTACTTTTTCTTTATTCTAATGAAAGGTTATTTACCTAGAACATTATCGCCATTTCACACTTTTTGTTATCTGATCAGCTAAGTATTTGCTGTATTTTTGGCCTTCACTGTGGATTTCTAGCATCTTCTCTGTGTCCTAGATTTGTATTTGGAGGGCAAATTGAGATGGGCTTGAAGAACATTTCCTATTCTGCTTGCGTTGCATACAAACCAAAGGTATAAATATTCAAATTTTCAAGTTCCGTTAACTCAGCCCCACCCCTGTGTTCTTCTCCCATCCACACTCACCTTCTCCCATTGTTCACCTTTCTATCTTCTCCCCCCCCCCCCCCCCCCCCCCCCCCCCCCCCACACCCCTCTTCTCACCCTCTCCCCCATCTCATCCCCCAATCCCCATTCCCGGATGGTTCCATCTACCCAATCATCTGGTTCCATTTAGTTTAGTTTAGCTTGCTTTACTTTATTATCACGTGTACAGTGATAATCTTTTGTTGCCTGCTAACCAATCAGCGGAAAGACAAAACGTGATTACAGTCAAGCCATTTCCAGTGTATAGATACATGATAAGGGAATAACTTTTAGTGCAAGGTAAAACCAGTAAAGTCCGATCAAAGATAGTCTGATGGTCTCCAATGAGGTGGATAGTAGTTCAGGACTGCTATCTAGTTGTGGTAGGATAATTCAGTTGCCTGATAACAGCTGGGAAGAATCTGTCCCTGAATCTGGAGGTGTGCGTGTTCATACTTCTATACCTTTTGCCCAATGGGAGAGGGGAGAAAAGGGAGTGGCCAGGGTGCGACTCATCCTTGATTATGCTGCTAGCCTTGCTGAGGCAGCGTGAGGCATATTTATCACCCACCAGCCTCTATTCCCATGCAGTCCTCCACCCCACAGTTATTCCCTTACTATGCCATGTACTTCCTCCTCAAGCAGAATCTTGACCCAAAACGTTGTCTTGTACCTTTTGTCTCCACAGATGCTGCTTGACCTGTTGAGTTCTTACAGCATTCAGTTTTTGCATTCCAAATTCCTGTATGTACTGTCATGGTTGCAGTCTGTCTTTAAATACTGCCCTTGCCAACATGCTCACATCCAATGACTAAATAAATAAGGACAATTGAATATGCTTCCTTTTGTCTTGAAGGCTAAAATGACATAAAACAGGCATCAGCGATAACACACGGACAGTGTTTAAGAGTTCCTGCAAGGAGTTCCTCCCATAGCAGAGGAAAAGATTGCCATAATTGAAGTGACTAACACACTTGTCTCCAATCTGCAGCCATAATTCTGACTGAATCATGGCATTATTCTGCTGAGGGCTCCTTTGTGATGAACCCTCTCAATGCACTTCCACTCCTTGAAGTGCGCATCGAAGAATTGCTCCCCAAACAGTTTTGCTAGTGGCCTTACTCTCCATTCTTCCTTTGTCCTGCCTGCATGTCCCTCTCTTCGTTCTCCCTATTATACTCGCCGTCAGGCTCCCATGGAAATGGTAACCAAACCCCTTGTCTGGCAGCAACAGCATTCTTTGGGGTCTCCAACTGAAGAAGCACAATTTTCTTTTCTGTAGCAACGCTCCCGGAAGATTTCAATAACAGCCAAGAGATTTTGAGAAAAACTAAATAACTTCACTCTGACACTCCATAAAACAGTGAGCGAGAAATATGTAAGTAATTGATGACCCCTTCATACAGCGTGACTGCTAGCTTCCTTCAAGATGCTAAATGTTGGGCCTCCAACTGAATTTTGAGCATGAAATTTGCTTCATCTTTGAGTTCCAATTTGGCTGAGATGATATCAAACAGTCTCACCCACAGATTGATATTTCTCTGCGTATTTCAAGATACTTCCCGCATACTACCACTACTTCCACTGTGACCACGGCTACTTGCTATTAAGGGCATGCAGCGTAGGTTTACTAGGTTAATTCCCGGAATGGCGGGACTGTCATATGTTGAAAGACTGGAGCAACTAGGCTTGTATACACTGGAATTTAGGATGAGAGGGGATCTTATCGAAATGTATAAGATTATTAAGGGGTTGGACACGTTAGAGGCAGGAAACATGTTCCCAATGTTGGGGGAGTCCAGAACAAGGGGCCACAGTTTAAAAATAAGGGGTAGGCCATTTAGAACGGAGATGAGGAAAAACTTTTTCAGTCAGAGAGTTGTGAATCTGTGGAATTCTCTGCCTCAGAAGGCAGCGGAGGCCAATTCTCTGAATGTATTCAAGAGAGAGTTAGATGGAGCTCTTAAGGATAGCGGAGTCAGGGGGGTATGGGGAGAAGGCAGGAACGGGGTACTGATTGAGAATGATCGGCCATAATCACATTGAATGGCGGTGCTGGCTCGAAGGGCCGAATGTCCTACTACTGCACCTATTGTCTATTGTCTATTGGCATTGCTAGAAATGAACGTGGACATATTGGAAAGCAAATCAGAACAATGTCAGCACTTACAATACAAAACAGTGGGTGCATGCACTCTCATTTCATGCCCCTTACATCATTAGACTTTAGACTTTAGTTAAAAATCTCTATGTTAAAAAAAAGACACAAAGTGCTAGAGTAACTCGGCAGGTCAGGCAGCATCCCTCGAGAACATGGATAAGTGACACTTCGAGTCGGGACTCTTCTTCAGACTGATGGTGGGAGGGGGATTGGAGAAGAAAGGAAGGAAGCTGGAAGAGAGAGGGGCAGGACAAAGCACGGCAGGTAATAGGTGAACACGAGCTGGTGGGGGGGGTTTCGACATCTCTATGTTGTGCTGATGATATTGAAAAATCAATGATCTGAAATGTTAATTCTCTTCCCACAGATGCTCCTTGCCTATTGAGTATTTTATTCCAGCATTTTCTACTTTTGAGATTTCCAATATCTGTGTTTGAAGAAGGGTCTCATCCCGAAACGTCACCCATTCCTTCTCTCCAGAGATGCTGCCTGTCCCGCTGAGTTACTCTAGCTTTTTGTGTCTATCTTCAGTTTAAACCAGCATCTGCAGTTCCTTCTTACACATCCGTAATATTTTATTCTTTTCATTTGGCGTGAATTGACGCACTGAATTTCAAATTTGTTTCCTTTAATAAAAACGGGTTTTTTTTGTTAAGGGTGTACCTCAGGTCTTTGTTAGACTTGACAAATTCATGCAGTGCAGTAACACAACGTGAAGAAATAGGAAGATGTAATTACCACTATCTTTGCAACCTATTAGCCTACCGAGATCCTCTGTCAGTGGTGCTTTTCCATTCAAAAAAATAAGACATGGACAAAGAATTACCTGCCTAAGTCCTTGAAGGTTTTTTTGTTTTTTGGGAGAATTTTAACCTGTGGTAGGCTGGAAAACAGCTCTTGAAATTTGCCTCTAACAAATTAGCAATTTATTTGAACTCTCAACAGCAAAATGTAATTTTTGAAGTATGTAGTAGTCCATTGAGGTAAAAGACTGCTCGTTAAGTAAAAATAGAATGAAACTATCAAAGCTAGAATGAGTCATATCAGTCAAAGAATATACAGGACAGTTAGATTTCAAGACAAGAATTTAATCTACTTTCATTTAGAAATATTACTTTCAATAATTGAACAGGTTGTGGACAATATTACAAAAATAAATCTGTCGTAGTTCTTTATGGAACTAAATTTAGTGTTGGCACCCGCTCATGGCTGCGAGTGATGGTGGTGTGGCTTTGACATTGTCCAACTTGGAGAGAGGAATGTTTCATCTGTGGTTGCATTTCCTGCTGTGCCTGACTCGGACTGTCCTTGAATTTTATGGAACAGGAAAACTTCTTGATTAGTACAGGTGTCAGAGGTTATGGGGAGAAGGCAGGAGAATGGGGTTAGGAGGGAGAGGTGATCAGCCATGATTGAATGGCGGAGTAGACTTCATGGGCCGAATGGCCTAATTCTACTCCTATTCCTATGACCTTATGACCAGGTACATTATTGGCTTGAATTTAATGCTTGGGTTTTGAATTGCAGATTATTAAATCACTTTTGTAAATCTATTTGTTTTCTTTCACCTACCCAGCCTATTACTGGCCCGACATACCCGAAAGAAGTCCCCTTTCATGAATCCATTTTGATTCTTCACAGTCATGTTTTGATTTTCTGTGTGTCCTTTTGCCAGGTCTGCAGTGATAGATTCTGCATTCTCTCTCATACTGTGTCAGGCAAACTGGTGCACAGTTCCCTTTTCCCTTTTCCCCATATTATCCCATAAATAGGGAAAAAAGGTTAGATTTGATGGTTACCACATACCATTCTAGGAACAGCTTGTAATTGCACAGGCAGAACAGCACTTCATCAACAACTGTCTGTACGCTGTGAGCTGTGAATTGGACACGAGCAAGAAACCATAAAAAGAATTATTCGCCTAGCCGGCCAATCTATTTGACTCTGGCACCATTCAACACCCAACTAAAATCCGGTATTTTGTATAAATATATCTGATTGATTTTTTCTAAATTCTAAGCAACACTCTGAGTCATTTGCTGTTGTAGCAGGACATTTAGATAGAGCTCTTAAGGATAGCGGAGTCAGGGGCTGTGGGGAGAAGACAGGAACGGGGTACTGATTGAGAATGATCAGCCATGATCACATTGAATGACGGTTCTGGCTCGAAGGGCCGAATGGCCTACTCCTGCACCTATTGTCTATTGTCTATTAATGCCACCTGCCATGAGTTGGATTTGCTTGTGCCCCCTTCACTTCTACCGATTAAGCTGCCAAGCGTGTGAGCTGATAAAAGGTACAGTGTGTGTACACCAGGGCATCTGGGACCTGAGTGTGGAGAAAAATGAGAATTAAGGACTAGACTGACTGAGAAGAATAGATTATTAATGAGGATGATTCCAATGTTAATATTAATTTTATGAGAAATAGTGAGGGGAACTAATATTGAATTAAGGCAGAAGGATAATTGGAGACAGAAATGAAAAGTTTAAAAAAATTGTTATGTTTAAAACGTCCAGCGACTAATGCCTGAGGCAATGAGACTCCATTTGTCATTATCGATTTGTAGTGTTGGTGTTAGGCAGTGATCTATACTTAACCAATTGTTGAATGTGTATTTAAGTCTGGAATGACCTTTTATTCTGTGATGCAGATGTAGCAATCTCCCTGCATTTGTTTTATTTCAGTGGCGAGATACACACACAACCTCAGAATTAATTGACGTACCTTTGGAATGATAATGAGGATAAATTTCTTTAGATAGAAGGTGGTGAATCTGTGGAATTCATTGTCACAGACAGCTGTTGAGGCCACATCATTGGGTATTTTTAAAGCAGAGATTGGTAGTTTCTTGATTAGCAAAGGTGTCAAAGGTTATTGAGAGAAGGCAGGAGAATGGGGTGTAGAAGGAAAAATAGATCAGCCATTTCGATTTTGCAGAAATGAACAGAGAAATGGCAGATGACATTGAAACCGAGAAGGTGCCAGGTGTTTTACTTTGGGAGGTCAAATGCAAGGGAAAAGTGTGCAGTGAATGACCAGACACTTAACTGTATCGATGTGCAGAGATATCTTGAGCGTGAAGTCCCTGCCTCCCTGAAAGTGGCAACACAAATAGAGTGGCAAGGGAGGTGCATGATACTATGTCTGTCAGTCTGGGCATTGAGTTTCTGGGTTAGGAAGCCACTTTGCACTTTTATAGGAGTTGGGTTGGGCTGCATTTGGAGTATTGTATACATTTCCAGTCAGCCCATAACAGGAAGGATATGGAGGCTTTGGAGAGTGTGTAAAGTGTACAGAAGAGGTGTACCAGAAAGGCTGCCTGGATTAGAGGGTATTAGATATAAGGAGACTGAATAAACTTTCTCTGGAGAATTGGAGGAAATTATGAGATGCAGAGAGACAGTAGACAGTCGGAACCTTTATCCTCGGGTGCAAATGTCAAAGACTAGAGGGCACAGCTTTAAGGTGAGAGATATGCAGGGCAAGTCCTTTTCACAGGGGTGGTGGTGGAAACAGAACCTATTGTGGTGATTAAGAGGCTTTTAGATAAGCACATGGATATGCAGCAAATGGAGGTATTAGACATGGCCAGAGAAGAGATTAGATAAACTTGGCATCATGTTAGGCATGGACATAGTGGGCTAAATTGTCTGTCCCTGTGCTGTATTGATCTATGTTCTAAAAAACTTCTTCCAACAAAGAACTCCATAAAAGTTTTAATTGCTTTCGAAAGCATTCAGAATAATTGTTGCAAATTACCTCTGAGTTCTTTAATTATTAAGAAGTTGTTTCGACAGCAACTTTGATGGCACTTGCTTTGACTCCTTGGAGAGAAGCTTGGCTTGCTTTACGTCTTTCAGGATGAGTTTGCCATCTTTGGACATTTTGTGACTTACAGCACCATACAAGAAATACTGTGCTGGTAAGTTTCCCATGCTACAAACAAGCTTTTATTATCGTGCCAAGAATGAGTAGTTAGGTTTGTTTTGATTCACAGATATAGCTGCAATGGGTGACATGGGATAAGCCTTCACATTTGTTTCAGTTTGGTCCTTGAAATCAATTTTCAAATCGCTGTTGTTCCTTGCGAAAGCTCAATGATTTTATGATCACAAAGTGCTGGTGTAGATAATATAATTTAAAACTTTTAAAGGAAAAGGATGCATAGAAATAGGCTCTTTGGCCCACCGAGGCATGCTGACCATCAATCACCCATTTAACATCAGTTCCATGTTATTCCACTTTTGCATTCACCCCCTGTATAATAGGGGCAATTTTACAGGGACCAATTAACCTGCAAACCCACACATCTTTGGAATGTGGAAGGAAACCAGACCAGTTGGAGGAAACCCGTGTAGTCACAGGGAGAACGTGCAAACTTCAAACAGACAGCATCCGAGGCCAGGATCGGACCTGTGTGCTGTGTGGTACAAGCTCTACCAATTGTGTAACCCTCGGTGTACTTTGTGTCCATCAAAATCTGGATTATCAGCACTAACAAAAGGAATATGACCTTATTCCACATTAAGCACCAACATTAAACATCAGTGCTCCCAGAGTGGATCAGCGAGGGTTTATCGCATTGATGTGGAGCATGTTATTTTGATATGATAAGAGGTGGCAATACTGAGATTGGGGTTGAATATATTGTTGAAGGAATACAGTGGTACCATCAAAATAAAATGACAAAGGTTCTATTACCCAAACAGTAGATGTTCAATACAGAAATCCAGCTTGTGCACACTCCAGATTCTCCCAAATAAAATCCCTGCATCCTTTCATTGGCAACAGGATGGCACAGTGGCGCAGAGGTAGAGCTACTGCCTTACAGCGCCAGAGACCTGAGTTTGATCCTGACTATGGGTGCTTGTCTGTACAGAGTTTGTACGTTCTCCCCGTGACCTGCATGGGTATTCTCTGAGATCTTTGGTTTCCTCCCACACTCCAAAAGACGTACAGCTTTGTAGGTTAATTAGCTTGATATAAATGTAAAATTGTCCCTAGTGTGTGTAAGGTAGTGTTAATGTGTGGGGTTCGCTGGTCGGTGCGGACTCGGTGGGCCGAAGGGCCTGTTTCCGCGCTGTATCTCAAAAGCTGTAAAATAAAAATAAAACAGCCTGTTACTTGGACAGTTGGAGCTCACAGTAGTGTGACTGATTGGACCATGCATCAATTTTTCAGAAGGCATTTTAATCTCGGTGAAAATTAAACTTCAACTCTGTTTTCTGAAACAACTGCCACTAAATTAGATTTATTTATAGCCTGACACTGCTGTTTCATTCCAATTTTTCATTGTTTTCTTTCGGCATATTTGAAGTTAGCCAGCAGAATGGAAATCTGAAGCTCAGAGGTTGGCCTGGTTTATATTAAAATCAAAATATAGAATGCATAAAAGCTGGAGAGAATGGAAAAGAGGCAATGACTCATGATGCAGTTGTTTATGGATTGCAACAATAAAAAGAAAGACTGCTTGTGAAGGGTTTTCAATTTTTTGCATGATAAAAGGATTTATTTTTCTTCATGTATTGGATGACTGCATGATATAGACCCCAGTAAGTTCCAATAAACTCTTCACCTGTTTTTCATCTCGTATGCCAATGGACTCAAAATGATATCTCTTTACTGGTCGAAGCTGCATCATCAAACTCAACATTGTCTCCTGCAAATGGAAATGCAAATGTCAATAGATCTGCAGACCAAAGATCTGTAGATTTGTTTTTAGATTTAGAGATACAGCGCAGAAACAGGCCCTTCGGCCCACCGGGTCCGCGCCGCCCAGCGATCCCCGCACACTAACACTATCCTACACCCACTAGGGACAATTTTTTTACATTTGCCCAGCCAATTAACCTACATACCTGTACGTCTTTGGAGTGTGGGAGGAAACTGAAGATCTCGGAGAAAACCCATGCAGGTCACGGGGAGAACGTACAAACTCCGTACAGACGGCGCCCGTAGTCAGGATCAAACCTGAGTCTCTGGCGCTGCATTCGGTGTTATGCAGCAACTCTACCGCTGCGCCACAGTGCCGCTTCTCTTGATGTCTTAACACACCATTTGGAATGGCAGTGGAAAAATTAACGGTGATTTGGCTCCAACACAACACGAAACTCAAAGATAATGGAAACATAAAAAAATCTTAAGGGACTGGGCAGGCTAGATGTAGGAAAAATGTTTCCGATGTTGGGGGAGTCCAGAACCAGGGGTCACAGTTTAAGAATAAGGGGGAGGCCATTTAGGACTGAGATGAGGAAAAACATTTTCACTCAGAGAATTGTGAATCTGTGAAATTCTCTGCCACAGAAGGCAGTGGAGGCCAATTCACTGGATGTTTTCAAGAGAGACTTAGGTATTGCTCTTCGGGCTAACAGAATCAAGGAATACGGGGAAAAAGCAGGAACGGGTACTGATGATGGATGATCAGCCATGATCATATTGAATGGTGGTGCTGGCTCGAAGGGCCGAATGACCTACTCCTGCACCTATTTTCTGTTTCTATGTTTCTATCATGGGTCCCAGCAAAAGGCAAGCTCACACATTCATAACGATCACCAGATACGACCTGTGGATCCCCCATACAAAAGTTAGTGGTTTTGCAGATAGTGAAGATGGTTGTGAACGATTGCAGCAGGATCTGGATCGACTGGCCAGGTGGGCAGAGGAATGGTTGATGGAATTTAATACAGAGAAGTGTGAGGTGTTGCATTTTGGGATGTCGAATAAGGGGAGGATCTACACAGTAAATGGTAGGCCTCTGGGTAGAGTTATGGAGCAGAGGGATCTAGGAGTACAAGTACATGGTTCCTTGAAGGTCGAGTCGCAGGTAGATAAGGGGTCAAAAAGGCTTTCGGTACTTTGACCTTCATCAGTCAGAGTATTGAGTATAGAAGTTGGGAGGTCATATTGCAATTGTATAAGGCGTTGGTGAGACCGCATTTAGAATATTGTGTTCAGTTCTGGGCACCATGTTATAGGAAAGATATGTCAAGCTTGAAAGGGTTCAGAAAAGAATTACGAGGATGTTTATATTGGCCCCTTACCGAGCGGGAAACTTTTTTCGTTCTTCAGGGCTCTATCTTTTCTTCCTGTTAACCTTTGTGCTGGTTCCTGTTTGTTAACCTTCTTTTTTGTTTGTTTTTACGCACTTGTTAACTTTTATTCTTGGGGTTTTTCTTGTTTTCCTTTTCTAGGCGAAACACCCAAACCGCTGCCACCATGTTGTACTTCGTGGTCCGGTACCTGTTGTACCTTTGTTGTGACTCTGGAAGGACCACGAGTACACATGTTTAAGATGTTATCATGGTGGAGCTTAACTCCAAGCTGTTTATTCCAAGGCCGCCTGGATCCAGAGTGACCGCCTAATCACACCCATCACTTATATACACAGCCATACAAAGTAGTTCTTGGATACGGTACGGTAGCGGAGCGGTAGAGTTGCTGCTTTACAGCGAATGCAGCGCCGGAGACTCAGGTTCGATCCTGACTACGGGTGCTGCACTGTAAGGAGTTTGTACGTTCCCCCCGTGACCTGCGTGGGTTTTCTCCGAGATCTTCGGTTTCCTCCCACACTCCAAAGACGTACAGGTATGTAGGTTAATTGGCTGGGTAAATGTAAAAATTGTCCCTAGTGGGTGTAGGATAGTGTTAATGTGCGGGGATCACTGGGCGGCACGGACTTGGTGGGCCGAAAAGGCCTGTTTCCGGCTGTATATATATGATATGATATGATATGATATGATATGTTGCCAGGACTAGAGGGTGTGAGCTATAGGGAGAGGTTGAGAAGGCTAGGTCTCTATTCCATGGAGCGTAGGAGGATGAGGGGAAATCTTATAGTATACAAAATCATGAGAGGAAAAGATCGGGTAGACTCACAGAGTCTTTTACCTAGTGTAGGGGAATCGAGGATCAGAGGACATAGGTTTAAGGTGAAGGGAAAAGGATTTAATAGGAATCTGAGGGGTAGCTTTTTCACACAGAGGGTAGTGGGTGTATGGAACAAGCTGCCAGAGGATATAGTTGAGGCTGGGACTATCCCATCATTTAAGAAACAGTTGGACAGGTACATGGATAGGACAGGTTTGGAGTGTTATGGACCAAGTGTAGGCAAGTGGATAGCTGGGATATTGTTGGCCGGTTTGGGCGAGTTGGGCCGAAGGGCCTGTTTCCACACTGTATCAATCTATGACTCTATCAGACCTTTGGGCGGCATTGTGGTGCAATGGTAGATTCGCTGCCTTACTGTGCCAGAGCCCCGGATTTGATCATGCCTATGGGTGCAGTCTGTATGGAGTTTGCACATTTTCCCTGTGCCCGCTGGGTTTTCTTCCGTTTCCTCTCACATTCCAAAGACGTGCGGGTTTGTAGGCTAATTATCTTCTGTAAATTGTCCCTGGCATGTATGGGATGATTGTTGGTCCCCACAGACTTGGTGGGTCGAAGAGCCTGTTTCCACACTGTATCTCTAAACTAAACTGAACTAAACGCTACTCCACATGATATAAAGAAATGACTGAGACCATTGGATACAGCAATGTCTAGCAATTTTCTGACAGTAATACTGAAGACTTGCACTTCAGCTGTCCCTTTAACCAAGCTGCTCCAGCACAAGATTAGCATCACCATCGCAATGTGGAAAATTGCTCAGGTATACCCCAGCCGCAAAGAGCAGGACAAATCCAATCCAACTGTGTTGCCAAATTGGTCTCTTCTCCATCATGAACAAAGAGAAAAAAGATGTCATCAACTCCACAATGGAGTGACACGTACTCTTCAATAAGTAAGGCCCATGTGGGTTTTCACCAGGGTAATGAAGCTGCAGACTTCAGAACAGTCTTTGTCAAATATCAAATAAGGGCATCAGGGTGGCGCAGCGGTAGAGTTACAGTCTTACAGCGCCAGAGACCCGGGTTCGATCCTGACTATGGGTGCTGTCTGTGCGGAGTTTGTCAAATCGACACCCAGCGGTGCTGTGGGTTGTTCTGGAACTTGCCATAATGATACCAGCAAGGCCATCGATGCTCATGGATGTTACGAGGTAAACTTGATGACAATTTCCGATATTCAGCAGTTCTTGTCATTAATATTCTGCTCCTCTACAGGTTGTGTTGATGCACTTTTAATTGAAGGAATGTTGACGGAATCAACATAAAGGCCTAATTATCTCCAGCTGGCTTAATTGACTCAATTACCCCAGTTGTTGTGCAGTAAAAATAACTGAAAAGGTTGGGGCTAGTCTTTCAGGAGTGAAATTTTCAGCAGTGTGACAAGTACAAATCACTGTTCAACAGTGTCAATAATCCTTTAAAAAAAAATTGTCAAAGTGTGAAATCTTTTTCCTGAAAAGATGCTGTGTGTTAATAGACATTTTCTATAATTACCATTTATTATTTTCATTTAAATCAAAACGTGAATTTAAAATCCCCAAAACAGTTCAAAAGAATTCAAAGTATTATGTTAAAGTATTAAAGAAGAGCTTTACCTTTTGCCTCCAAAGTCCGTGTGGCACAATAATAATGGGCACAATGATAATTGGCAATTATCAGCATAATGTTTTTGTAATTTACCCAGACTAATACTTGCCTTACATTCAGCAAGTACAGCAGGGGAACACACTGATGGATCCAGCTCTCTTAATCTGTTGTAAATCCTAGTGTATTCACAATGTATAATGGAGATCTAGAACTCATTGGAGTGTTAATGGATGATTGGCAATAGATCCAATTGGAACAATAAATAAAAGCAGCCCATTCTTTTCTAATAATGTCATCAATTTAGCGACTGACAAATGACCAACTTGTACACCATCTGATCTTATACATCTAATCAGTAAATAAGAAACTGGTATTTAATTTCCCAATACGCAGCTTGTTATAATAGCTGCAGAGAATTATTTCATCCACAGCGACGAGTTCTGGCCCATTAAACAAGATTGCTGCAATCATACGAACCAGATCGGCTCACTGAGTCAGCAAATCAGCACAGTCAGATACATACATCTCTATCTGTACATAAATCCATGTCTTTTGATTCCATTGTAGGAGTGGCTGATAACTTCTGAACACAATTAAAAATGTAGGTATTTGTGCCAAATGAAAACAATACTCATGAAAAGCATGGATTTTCTACATCATGTTCATCCTTTTAAAATCTACCAGTATACTGTAAATTTAAACTGAACATTGTTGGGCCTCAAGCTCATCCTTGATTTTAATAGTTTGTAGAAAATTACATTTCATTGTAATCCTTTAACCTCCCTTTAGTGATTGCAACTAACCAATTGTGTGCCTATGTGTACATATGAGTGTATGTGTCTTCCCTTTGTCTCTAGGCCTGTGTATTTCCATCTGTATGTTTGTCTGTGTATGTGTGTGTCTATGTATTTGTTTGCCCACATGTGTTTAACTATGCAGATGTGTTTTTCTGAGTGTGTGTGTGTGTGTGTGTGTGTGTGTGTGTGTGTGTGTGTGTGTGTGTGTGTGTGTGTGTGTGTGCAATTTCCCTCCTTTCAGATCAATTTCCCTCCTGGGATAAATAAAGTTCCATCATATCATATTGTATCATATGTGTTCGTGCATGTGTGTAGGCTTAGCCCAAAGGATGCATGTGCACTAGTGCAAAAGAACTTTTGGAGTCATCAAGAGGAGGTGTGAAAATGCTTGGTTGACAGTCCACAATTGGACAATCAATGATAGCAGCAGGCATCAATGTGAAGGGTATCAGAAAGTGGACATGGATGGAAACATCTTCTTCAATACTATAAGAGTGGGTTATAATGATGCCCTTGACTTACACAAACCTCAGATAGTATCCCCAAGGTGCCAGCATCACAAGCCCGTCACATGTGGGTGTCTCTTTAATCCTTTTACGGTGGGAACAAAAGCTAAGGACAAGATAAGTAGTATTTTCCCCTGAGATGCTGCCTGAACCATTGAGTTACTCCAGCATTTTATGCCTATCTTTGGTGGTATAAGCCAACATCTGCAGTTCCTTTTTATTACAAGATAGGTAATATGATTGTACCCCTCAGAAAATGTATCTGAATCTTGTCTGGCAGAATCGCAGTTCCTAAAAATTGGAAAATGTCTATTATTAAAATAAGTAAATTAAGATCATTAAATAAGACCACCTACAGAAATTCACACAAAAACCCATATATAGAAAATGGTGCCTCTCCCAAGAATACAAAAGTACTGAATTGGCCGAGCTGATTAATGCTAGGAACCTGGTAACTTGCTTTTAGTTTGACTGCAAAAGTAAGGTGATTTGGAAATGGTAGTGCTAGTCTTTTCATCTGCCTTCATGCAGCACTAACAGCTACAATGTCAGCTGTTCCTCAATGAGCAGCACTTCAGCGCAAGAGTTGTACACCCCTGTATGCCAAACTCAAAGTGACATTCAACAGCAGTAGCCAGGGAGCAGTGCAAGGTGTATGTCAGGTTAAGTGTGTCGGAAGGAACTGCAGATGCTGGTTTTGTGAAGATAGACACAAAGGAGTAGCTCCGTTCTCTCCCCTGACTCTCAGTATGAAGAAGGGTCTGGACCCAAAACGTCACCTATTCCTTTTCTCCAGAGATGCTGCCTGAGTTCCTCCAGCTTTTTGTGCCTATCAGATTGTGCTCAGTCAAGGTCCAAACTTCCCTCTCAAGTGGACAATTGGATGCAATTTCAAAGAAGAGCTGTGCAATTATCCCAATTGTTCATCTCCCAATCAACATTAGTCAAACTGATAATTTCGTCAGAACCACATTGCTGTTGAGAGAGCTTGCTCTATGTAAATTATCTCCTGCCTTTGCGAGATTACAACAGTGACATTGCATCAAAGTGACTCTTGGTCCATTAGTGTGTACGTGGAGGATGCTCATTCAAAATCAGATTTGGCAGGGAAGGAAGTATTTCCATCATTTTAATTAGTTTCTATCCATGAATTCACAGATCTTTCTGAGTTGATGACTGGCTTAGCATAATAAATAAGGTCCTGCGAAAATGCATCTCACTGTTTCAATTTCTCAAGGAGTAACTTTACAATTAAAACAGCTCTGGTGTAGCCAGCTGTGTGATTTGTCATTTGTATTTTCTATCCGTTTCATAGATTGAAAGCCTGTATGTTTCATTATGAGTTTAACATTATGAGTTTCATTATGAGTTTAACATTCATACTTGTCTAATGGAGTGTTTTGACATTGTTGACTACATTGCTGTTACCTCCTGCTCTCACATGAAACATCAAAGGTTCATCATCTCTATGGCTATTTTTCACCCGCTTTTCACTTTCACCTGGTCCATCTGACTCTACCGTTACTTTTCTCAACTTCTCCATCCATATCTCAGCAGATAGGTTCTTGATCAATACCCATTGCAAACCCACAGACTGCCCCAGCTTCCTCGACTACACCTTCTTCCACCCTGCTTCCAGAAAGGTCACCTTTTCATTTTCTCATTTCTCTTCCTTTGTCATATTTCTTTGATGAAGACGTACCTGAAATGGCTTCCCTTTTCCTTACACTTGACCCGGTCTCTAGCACAGTTGATGAGGCCTCAAGTATGCTTGCCCTGACTACTGTTCTGCCCAAACCGCCCTCTCCACCTACCCAAAGCATGAATGTGGTTTCCCTTTTCTCATCTCTTCACTCGCTTCACTCATCTTCCATCCTACCAGCTTCTACGTTAAAAAATCACCCTCTCCTTCAATACTATTCCGCCGCCAAACACATTTTTCCGCTTCCTCTCCTTTAAGCATTCCAAAAGCACTATTTGCTCTACAACTCCATCATGTGCCCTCCCATCTCCACAAATCATTCACTTTCTCGTGGCATATTCCTATAAAATAAAGGAAGATTCAGCATCTGTTCCTCCACCTCTTCCCAACTTCCCGGGATCCAAATATTCCTTCCTGTTGAAGAAGCAATCCTTTTAGAAATTACATTTGGTTGTGAGAATATCTTGTCTACAATAGAACAAGCAAATATTGATTCTGCAACTGCTCTGCAGAATATCTCTGCAAGAGCAACCCTGAGCTTCAGGTTCCCGCCACTTTAATTTTCCATCCCATACCCACTTTCCACCGTCCCAATGAAGCACAACATAAGCTCAAGGAACAGTATCCTATATTTCAACTGGGCATGTAACAGCACTCAGTGCTCAATAATGAATTCATCATTTTCAGATATCCAGCCTTTCCAGTTTGTGCCAGTGTTGGTCAGTCCTAGGAAAGGTCATCAACCCTTAACTCTAGTTCTTCACATTTGTTGCCTGGCACATTGTTTTTTTTCCAGTATTGTCTTATACTAGACCAAGTGGACCCGTTGGGCCAAAACCTCTCCTGCATTGGTGCAGCACCTGCCCCCTCCCCCCTCCCATCTCCCCCTCCCCCATCCCCCCTCCTCCCTCCTCCCCCTCCGTCCCCCTCCCCTCCACCCCTTCCCCCTCCCCCCACCCAACCCCTCCTCCCTTCCCCTCCTCCCCATCCCCTCCCCCTCCCTCCTCCCCCTCCCCTCCCTCTCCCTCCACCTCCCCTCCCCCTCCCATCCCCTCCCCCTCCCCTTCCCCTCCCCCTCTTCCCCTCCCTCACTCCATCCCCCTCAACCCCCACTTAACCTCCCTCCTCCCCCTCCCTCCCTACAGCCCCCTCCCTCCCTACACCCCCCTCCCTCCATCCCCCTCCCTCCCTCCCTCCCTCCCTCCCTCCCTCCCCCCTCCCTCCCTAGGAGATGGATTTAAACTTTAAAATGCGAATAACTAAAAATATAACACCAATTTCAATGAAACTTCTTCCATTAGCACCAAAGGGATGACTGTGATGGGCTTAAAATTGTCTCGCTACCGTGTACTGTTTTGGCTGTAGTGCAGGAACAAACAAACAAACAAACAAGAGTTTTAGTATATAGATTTCAGATTTCAGGAATAGTGGTCTGTGTCCTGTAGATTTTATTTTGGAGTTCTCTTTCCTTGCTCTTCTTTCATCTCCTTCCGTTCAGATCTCTTTGTAACAAACTACCTGCACTAAACAAGCCTTCACCACCACCTCTCAGCCAGCACCATTAAGTCTCTCTCGGTCTTCTCTCCATATGACAAATTCCCTTTGCTCTTTCTCCCACTTCCCATTCTCAAAAAATTAAAACATGCATGTTTTCCAACTTTACCTCGTTCTGATGAAAAGTTGTCAGGCTAAAATATTTGTAGTGTAGGAAGGAACTGCAGATGCTGGTTTAAACCGAAGATAGACACAAATAGTTGGAGTAACTCAGCGGGACAGGCAGCATCTCTGGAGAGAAGGAATGGGTGGCGTTTCAGGTTAGGACCCTTCTTCAGACTCTTGAAGATAGACACAAAATGCTGGAGTGGGAATCAGCGGGACAGTTCAATTTCTCTCTTCACAAATATCGCCGAACCTGCTGAATATTTCCAACATTTTCTGTTTTGATTTCAGAACCTGACATGGAATTATGCACCACTTTGTCTCAGTTAGTTGTGTTCTTGACTGCGTGGCTGGAGGTTGGGGGTTTTGGGTCCAAGCCAAAACTTGAATGTATAATTCTAGTTGATAGCGCAGAGCAGCATGAAAGCAGCAGTGGTGCTGTCAGCAGTCCTGTCCTTCAGGAGAAAAATTAGGGTTAATTTTACAATGCTGTGATGCTTGGAGGAAGTCCCATTTGTCAGCGATATAAATCATAAATCTGCTCACCATTTATTTTCTGCCCTATCATTTTATTGCTCAGAAAATTGCAGGCATTTAGCACCCAAAGTTCTAATTAGTATTGCTGGTAGACAAGTCCCCCACCGGCAGAGCTGCAATATAAAACGATGCAACTCATCCGAAGTGTCTGCTTGCATTGGATCTGGCTGCTAAAGCATCAATGGGAAGAATTCAGGCCTGCTGGTCTAGATGGAAGAGATTAAGTTGGCTGAAGACGTCCTTTTAATCAACCTATCTTGTGACATCATGTAAACAGGATGGAGATGAAATCTCTGCAGACCTTTGTCTTGAACGTAGTTTGTGTCAGAATGTTCACCGCTCTCAGAAGGATGACCTCGTTTTGTAACCTTCATTTATTCACACTTCACACTCAGTGTCGCTGAGAAGAGCGAGCGGTGTTTTCACAAACTACGTTGTCAGAAGCTCGGTTCCTTTGTTGGGAGGTGGAAGCAATTGCCAGTCATTTTCTTCCAAGTACAATAGGTAGAGCAAAGAGAAAGATACAGAGTGCAGAGTATAGTTACAGCTACGCTGTGTATCATTACTTGCTTTCTTGCCATTGGAATTCCAGTGCAAAATGTTACCGGCAGCTGTTCAACGTGACTGGAGGCCTTGCAGTTATGGGGAGGCTAGAAATGCAGGTGCTGAGTCTTTCCTGCACTGATTTAGAGTAAGGAGGTCCCCCTTACACACCCACTGCATCCCCCATCCATGAAGTTAACTTGTTTCCTTGGCCCTGCAATTAACCAAACTTCCCCACAACTGGATGTTCATCACAGACTCAGTTCAGTTCAGTTCAGTTTGGTTTATTGTCACGTGTACCGAGGTACAGTGAAAAGCTTTTGTCGCCTGCTAACCAGACAGCGGAAAGACAACATGATTATAATCGCACCATTTACAGTGTACAGATACATGATAAGGGAATAACGTTCAGTGCAAGGTAAAGCCAGTAAAGTCTGATCAAAGATCGTCCGAGGGTCACCAATGAGGTAGATAGTTGATTGTTCACACGCAACAGCTTAGGTGTTTCTTCTCCCTTCCATGTATCCCCCACCCTATACGCACACTGCTGATGATCCATGCTTCAGTTTCCCTTTCACCTTCCTAATCTCCCTTCAAAGCAAATCTACATCCCCTTCCCCTTCCCCTCCCCATCACCCCTCCCACTCCCCCTCCCCATCACCTCTTCCACTCCCCCTCTCCATCCCCCCTCCCACTCCCCCTCCCCCAATCATCCCTTCCCCATCCCCCCTCCAACCCCCCTCCCCAACCCACCACTCACTCCCCCCAATCAACCCTCCCCCTCCCCATCACCCCTCCCAATCCCCCTCCCCACTCCATTTCCCCTCCCCCTTCCCATTCCCCCTCCCACTCCCCCTCCCCATCACCCCTCCCACTCCCACTCCTCCATCACCCCTCCCACTCCCCCTCCCCCAACCCCACACCCCCCAATCACCCCTCCCCATCACCCCTCCCACCCCCTCTCCCCATCACCCCTCCCAATCTCCCTCCCCATCACCCCTCCCAATCCCCCTCCCCACCCCATTCCCCCTCCCCATCCCATTCCCCCTCCCCCAATCACCCCGCCCCTCCCCGTCACCCCCTCCCATCACCCTTTCCCCTCCCCTCCCTCTCCCCATCCCCCTCCCACTCCTCCTCCCCGTTACCCCATCAACTCCCCCCCAATCAGCCCTCCCCTCCCCATCACCCCTCCCAATCCCCCTCCCCACCCCATTTCCCCCCCTCCCCCTCCCCCATTCCCCCTCCCACTCCCCCTCCCCATCAACCCTCCCACCCCCCATCATATACAAAATGGCGGCACTGCCCTAGCAGCTGCCGCTCACCTGCGGTCCATTTGTCTTTGTGTTTTTGTTGGGTTTTTTTGGTCTTAATTGTAGTTGTGATGTGGTGTTTTTGTGTTTGTGTACTATGTGTGTATGTGGGGGGGAGGGGGAAACTGTAACACTGTAAATATGTGTCCCTTCAGAACGGAGACCCGACCTTTGTTTTCTGGGCCGTGTCTCCGTTCCTGCTGCGGCCTACCATCGGCCCAACTCCTGGAGCTGTCAGCCTCCATCGGACTTACCATCCAAGTCCGTGGATCGGACTTACCATCACCGGAGCCGGCCGTCTTCGGAGGCTGCGGGAGCGGCTGCGACTCGCCTTAGGTTCGGGCCGCGTGGATTCCGACATCGGGAGCTCCGGCAGCGGCAGCGTGTTCGCCCGCCCCGGATCGCGGGGCTTGGGGCGCGGACATTTCACCGTCCGGCGCGGCCTAGGATGGCCGCGGGATATTTCTCTGCTGGGCGGGGGTTTCAATGTCGGGAGCCACGACCGCCCCGACGTGCAACATCAGCGGCAGCGACAGCGTGTTCGCCCGCCCCGGATCGGACTTATCATCAGCGGAGCCGGCCGTCTTCGGAGGCTGCGGGAGCGGCTGCGACGCGACGCGCCTTGGGCTTGGCCCGCTGTGGACCGTCCGGTGCGGCCTGCAACCACAACAACCTGACCGCGGGCGAGGACAGCGGGAGAAGGGAAAGACATTGTGGCCTTCCATCACAGTGAGGAGAGAGAGGACTGGAGGAGACTCACTGTGATGGATGTTTCTTTGATGGATGTTTCTTTTTTGTGTGTTTTGGGGGTTGGGTGGTTTGAGTGCCTGTTTGATGCTTTTATTGTTGGACTGTGTTTTTGGGGGTTTTGGGGTGTGTGATTTGAATGTCTATTTAATGCTTCTATTGTTGGACTGTGTTTTGGGGGGTTTTTGGGGTTGGGTAATTTGGGTGCCTGTTTAGTGCTTTTATTGTTGGACTGTGGGTGATTGAATTAACATTTTGTTCAAGATGGCCGCGCCGTTGTGTTTGGCTGCCTGCCACTGTATGTTTCTTTTTTTCCTAGTCAGATGTGCAGCACTTTGGTCAACGTGGGTTGTTTTTAAATGTGCTATACAAATAAATTGACTTGACTTGACTTGACCCCTCCCACTCCCTCTCCCCAACCCCTCCCCACCCCATTTCCCCCCCTCCCCCTCCCCCATTCCCCCTCCCAGTCCCCCTCCCCATCAACCCTCCAAATCTCCCTCCCCATCACCCCTCCCAATCCCCCTCCCCCACCCCAATCCCCCTCCCCATCCCATTCCCCCTCCCCCCAATCACCCCGCCCCTCCCCCATCACCCCTCCCACCCCCTCCCCATCACCCTTTCCCCTCCCCCTCCCTCTCCCCCATCCCCCCACCCACTCCTCCTCCCCAATACCCCTCCAAATCCCCCTCCCCACATCACCCCTCCCACTCCCCCTCCCCCCATCACCCCTCCCACTCCCCCTCCCCCCACCTCACTTCCTAAGATCTACCTTGATCCTTCCAAGGTAAACACTGCCCTTAGAACATGAAATATGGAACAGTAAAGAGCAGGAACAGACCCTTTGGCCCACCAAGTCTGTACCAACCACAATGCTAATCTAAACTATGCCTGCACACGGCCTAAATCCGTTTATTCACGACTTGTTCATGTGTCCATCCAAATGCCTTTTAAGCATCAATATTGCATCGGTTTCTACCACCTCTCCTGGCAGGACATTCCAGGCACCTACCACTCTCTGTGTAAAGAGAAACTGTCCTCTGCATCTTCCTGAAACATTTCCCCTGTTACCTTATGCCTATGCTCTCTGGTAGTTGATCTTTCCACTCTGAGAAAAAGACTCTTACTATTTCTTAAATCCTCTCTTACTATCTCCAGCCTACCTTTGCCTCTCATAATTTTATACATTTCTGTCATGTCACCTCCTCAGCCTTCAACACTCCAGTGAAAATAATCCAAGTTTGTTCAACCTTTCTTTATAATAGGTGAAGATAGACACAAAATGCTGGAGTAACTCAGCGGGTCAGGCAGCATCTCTGGACAAAAGAAATGGGTGACGTTTCGGATCGAGACCCTTCTTCAGACTGAGAGTCAGGGGAGAGGAAACCTAGAGATAAGAAGAGATAAAATAACAAATGAATGAAAGGTATGCAAAAGGACAAATCAAAGCCACCAACAATGATCTAGGAAAGGTGGGGCCCACAATGGTCTATTGTTGACTGGAGATGGTAACAACTAGTGAAAATGACGAGTGAAACAGTGAAACTAAGCAGGACGATAGTGAAACTAGTAGAATGACTAGGGCATTTTGTGTCAATCTTCGGTGTAAACCAACATCTGCAGCTCCTTTCTACACACTTTCCTTATAGCATACACTCCAGTCCAGGTTACATGTTAGTAGACTAAAAGCATCCAATTTCTCTGATAAAATCAAACTTGTTTTTGATTCAGAAATGGAACAAAGCAATCCATCAACCTCTTACCAAGAATGTTCACACTAATTAACTGTAATTTTTCCTAAATAATATTGTGCATATTATAAATTAATTGATGAATATGAGTCACTAGAACATTTCAATGATAAACGGCTAGACAATTCAGCATGAATGATGCCCCGCTCAGTGTAAAGGAGAGCCATCACATAGTCCAAAGGTCTGAGAATCATTCAGAATCATTGCTTTATGGACATGTTTCTTTGGCCCTTCTGTTCCCAAGGTCTTTCATTCCATCATCAGGCAGATAAATATGATTTTTTGTTAATTTGCTGTCAGAATCAGGACTTCATTACCCAAGAGAATGCACCTTGGATCTCTGCAGTCCTCCCAGTGAAGATAGTCCCACAGTGATGTTGAGGTGAGGGTACCAGGGTCCCGGCCTGAATGTCACCTATCCACCTGACCCGATGAGTTACTCCAGCGCTTTGTGTTATTTTTCTCCAGTTTTGAGCTGCCAGATTTGTTCTGACTCTATCCCATTTAGTACATTTTTAATGCCATGTAACATGACAGAGGGTGTTTTCTACGTGATGAGGAGACTTTGTTTCTACAAGGACTGTACAATGCTCACTTTTACCTATGTCATCGTGGGCAGATGCATCTGGCACAGGTAGATCATTGAAGACTAGGTCAATCAGTTTATCCCTTGTGTAAATTCATTTACCATCTGCCACAGACACAGTCTGACATCTATGTCCTTCAGTACACAATCTGCTCATTTAGTGGCAATGTTACCAAGACTCTCTGGATGACAGACACTAAAGTTTCCCATCAAGTACATTCTGTGCCCTTGACATATTCAATGCTTTTTTCAAGTGATTCTGATTACAATAGCGAGCAGAAATGTGTCTCTGATTTCATAATGCAGAAAGTTGAAGAAATCCTAACTTCTGAATTATTCGTGTTAGAAGTCTCACAGAAATCTAGGCACCCATACAGATCTAAGGGCAGGCACTTAATATGCGAACACCAGATTTTTATCTTCCCCAGGATTAAGCAGACAACCATTTTAGTTTTGAACTACCATTTTACTGACCCGAAATGTTCCCGACCTATTCCCTCCATAGATGCTGCCTGACCCGCTGAGTTCTTCCAGCACTTTGTGTTTTGCTCAAGATTCCAGCATCTGCAGTTCCTTGTGTCTACCATTCAGCTGTTATTTCCAATGGGTCTTTCAATGCTTTTAACATTACATAATTAAACTTTCTCATTGTTTTTCCATTCTCATGCTCATGCCCCTTTCTCACCCCTTGTAAAAGTGCCATGCCAGTGGTCTCTATTCATGCTTCCCATCACCTGATTTCTTAAACTGTTTGACTTGCACCTCACTCCCCCCTACAACTCTGCTCCAAAAATTGTAAACCCTCCATTAGCCCTCGAGTTCCAAGGAAGGATAGGAAGGATCTTTGACCCGAAACATTAATTGGTTTCTCTTTCCATCAGATGTTGCTTGACTGGCTGACTTCTTCAGCACATCTATTTTTGCTCCAGCTTTCAGCATCTGCAGTTTACCTGGGTTCCATCACACAATTAAGAAATATATTCTGTTCACTCTGGTTCTCAACGTGTGCTTCTGGTTCGAGTAGAGTAACATGAATTAGGTTCGCCCGTCACAGCTAAGCAGTTTTAAAGTTTCATTTGATCAAAACCACATTGAAATGACCAATTTGCAGGATAGATATTAAGAAACAAGCTGATTCAGTTCACTTTGACGTCTATTCATTTTGGAAGCGAAACAAAGATTAAGGTCCAAAATCTATCTCTGGCTGAGTAGCAGTGTTTTCCACAATTAAAATTCCCAGCAAAGAACTAACAACCTCTGTGGCAAGAGCATCTGCTCAATGGGTCTCTGGCGTCCAGATGCTATGATGGCACCAAACTGGGCAATCAACAGCAAAAAACAAACTGATGGAGGAACTCAACTCAAGATTTATGAGGATGTTGCCAGGACTAGAGGGTCTGAGTTATAGGGAGAGATTGAGTAGGCTGGGTCCCTACTCAATTCCTTGGAGTTCAAGAGGATGAGGGGTGACCTTATAGAGGTGTATAAAATCATGAGAGGAATAGATTGGGCAGGTGCACAGAATCTCTTGCCTAGAGGAGGGGAATCGAGGACCACAGGACATAAGTTCAAGGTGAAGTGGAAAAGATTTAATAGGAATCTGAAGAGTAACTTTTTCACACAAAGGGTGGTGGGTGTATGGAACAAGCTCGCAGAAGAGGTAGTTGAGGCTGGGACTATCCCAACGTTTAAGAAAGTTAGACGGGCACATGGATAGGACAGGTTTGGAGTGATATGGACCAAGCACAGGCATGTGGGACTAGTATAGCTGGGACATGTTGGGCGGTGTGGGCAAATTGGGCCGAAGGGCCTGTTTCCACACTGTATCACTCTATGACTCTATGACAAAGTGGCAGGCAGCATTAGTGGAGGGAATAGCCAGTCAACATTCCGGGTAGAGATCCTTGTAAGGAATTTTCCTGGACAGAAAGGACCCATGAAGGAAAAAGCAAAATTGTCAATAAATTTTGGAAACATTCTTCAGTATTAATTAATGCCTGAAGAATACACATATGATTGAAGTCGAAGCTGAAATAAAAATGAACTTGTCTAAAACAAAGTATTATTATTTTGAAATAGTTACATGAGAAAATTGTGATCCACGTATATAAAGTCAGCATTTCTAAACGAATACGTTTGCAAAGTATCATTACAGCTATCAATGTCATTTAAATTCAGATTTCATGAAATGACAATAATGGCGTTTAAGAGGTTTTTAAATAAGCACATAAATATGCAGAGAATGGATATGGATCATGTGCAGGCAGATCATGAGGGACCCCTACCACCCCAGTAACGGACTGTTCCAGATGCTACGGTCAGGCAAACGCCTCCGCTGTCACGCTGTGAAAACGGAGAGGATGAGACGGAGCTTCTTCCCACAGGCCATCAGGACTGTCAACTTTGATAACCCCAGAGACTAAATTTTTGTCGACACTTTTTGTGCTATGTTTAGTAACTTATTAACTTTATTTATATGTTGTAACTGTAATTATTTTTGTGCACAACCCGCAGGCATTGCCACTTTCATTTCACTGCACATCGAGTATGTGTATGTGACAAATAAATTTGACTTGACTTGACTTGATAAGATAAGTTTATCTTGGCTTTGTGTTCGCCATGGACATTGTTCCTGTGCTGTACAATTCTTTCTATGTAAAACTTGAGGATTTCAGGATATTGTATAGCGAGACGAGCTGTAAATATTTGTAATTCACTTATATTCAATTAGGGGTAGCACAGTAGCACAGCAGTGGAGTTGCTGCCTTACAATGCCAAAGACCTGGGTTTGATCTTAACTACAGGTGCTGAATGTACGGAGTTTGTTCGTTCTCCCTGTGACCGCGTGGGTTTTCTCCAGGTGCTGCTCCATTTTCCTCCCTCATCCCATAGACCTGCAGATTGGTAGGTTAATTGGTTTCTATAAATTGTCCTTAATGTGTAGGATAGAACTAAACTAAACTAAACTAAACTAAACTTAACTAAACTAAATTAAACTAAATGACTTGTTTAGATAATGATGTTGGAAGATACAAATACTACATTCCGGGAAGAAGGCCCAAATTATTTCCTCAGGTCATGCACATGTGAATATTTCTCCCCCTGCCATGACCAAATGACAACAAAAACTGACAGTTTTGTGGCATTAATACCTCAATATCTGGGCCAAAGCACAAAACAATGCAAGGAGATACAAGAAGCAACGAATGCTGGAATCTTGAGGAAAAAAAACAAACTGCTGGAGTAATTCAGCGGGTCAGTCAGCATCTGTGGAAGGAATAGATAGACGATATTTCAGGTTGGGACTCTTCTCTGCAGATAGCGTAATGCAGTGCACAGCGAGAGTACTATTGCAAGAATTTGTGGACCTTAGATCCTGGTTCGATCCAAACTGGGAAGCCTGGAAACCGAGCTGGAAGCCATCTTGTGCAAGATTGTGGTCAGCCAAATGTTGAGGAAACAGGCATGACTGTGGTAGTGAGTCTGGGTCAGAACATGGTCGAAGAACAGGAAAGGAGCAGGAATCACAGAGGAGCAGCAATGAGAGAGTGTCTCACAGAACTCTCGCCGGAGAGAGGAGAACATCTTCAAAAAAGGCATGTGAGATTAGGAATTGGCATCGGCACTGTAATGCATAATTCACCAGGATGTTTTCTGGAAGGAGAACTTTAATTATGGGGAGCGATTGGACAGGCTGGATTTGTATTCCTTGGAGTGAAGGAAGTTGAGTGGTGACCTGCTAGAGGTATGTACGACTATAGCTGGCACAGATACAGGAGACGGTCAAAATCTTTTTCCCATAGGGTATCTAAAACAAAATGGCATCAATTTAAGATGAGAGGTAGTAGTTTTAAAGAGGATTTGAGGGATTTGAGGATTTTTACACAGAGTGTGATTGATAAAGGAATTCATTGCATGAGGAAGAGATGGAGTTAGACATTTAGACTGGCACAAATATGCAGGGTATAGTATATCAACATAATGCAGGTAAGAGGAACAGGTAAGACCAGTCTGGATGTGTTGGGCTGAAGAGCCTGTTTCTGTGCTGTCCGTCGCTATGACTGGTCATTGCAGGCTTCCATTCTGCACTGCCACCTTGTGGAATTTAGACACAGTCACGTTCTTGCTTGCACACTGTCTTAATGTTCTACCTGAAATGTCTGCCGCATGGTGGACATTTTAATGCTATATTTGTTCATCACAATGCTGCCTTTGGTGCAGCAGATATTGTGGGCAAAATAAGACACCTTCTGCAACTTCCATTGACAAAGCCTGATTGAAATTATCTTTACATTTTGAGAAGCTGTTTGTTATCTGCTTAATATCTTTAAACCACAATAGATTGTTAACTCTTTCATCAACAGACCGTCCATTCCCACCCCCCCTATGTTTTATATCTTATTTATTACAATAACAGGTTCATTTTTAAATGTTCATATTTATTCTGTAAAATTTTGCTTGGAATCGTGTTTCTTAGTACTTGGTATAGTTAATTCTCAATGTTGTAGTGAGACGAGCTGTAAATATTTGTAATTCACTTATATGCAAATGACTTGCTATGATTGTGATGTTGGAAGATACAAATACTTCATCCCATGAAGAAGGCCCAAGCTATTTATTTTAGGTTCTCATCCTCCAGTCATGCACACGTGAATATTTCTCCGCATTCCATGGCTTAATAACAATAAAAACGGACAGTTTTGTGGCATTAATACCATAAAACCTGGGACAAAGTGCAATATAATACAAAGAGATGCAAGGAACTGCAAATGCAGGAATCTTGAGAAAAACAACAAACTGCTGGAGTAATTCAGTGGGGAATTTTTTTGCTTGGAATTTTGTTTATTAGTACCTGGTATAGTTATGTTTTGTTTATCTTTCCCGCTGTATTGCTTTGAGCCATGCTTATTTCCACAGTTATATCCACCCTTGTACTGAACAGTCAACTCAACATCTGAAAAGTAATGACATGCCATCTGTAGCATTGCAGCATTGGTCTAATGCAATTGTCACACTGCGATTGAGCACAAGGGGCCAAGATTCACACCCATTCAGGCCTGACTGGAATGTTAGTAGGGGGAAGTGTGAGGGAGTTAGTATGGCTAGTGGGGTGGAGTGGAGGCTGGTAACATGGTCAGCACGGTGAAGATGACAGACATAGAGAGTGGCCTGCTAGAACAGACACTGGCAGAAGAGCTGTTCAAGCTGCCTCAAGTCTGAATCAATTAAGAAAAAAATCAAAATATACTTTATTCGAGAAATAAATATATACAATACATGATCCTTGCAAAACTCCATCCGCCATTCTCGGAGGCAAAACATACATTCAGTACTGTTTACGCAAATTACACAAATTTACCCCACACCCTTGCCATTCTAGTGGCCCACTGGCATGAAATCCCTTCCCTTATTTTGAGAGGCGTCTCCACCATACCCTGCCCCCCATATCCAGCTGCGGAAGGACCCTAGACTGCTTTAACCCCAGTTGTCTGCCGACGTGCATTGTGGCCCGTCGCACTCGGTCCATCCTCGACCCCCAGATGAAGTGGAAGACGGCCCGGGTGATCCCTGTGGCGAAGGAGGGAGGGACGGGTCACACTTGCGCCAAGAATAGCAGCCCTGAGAGCACCTCACACCTGATGACCAGAATTTTCCCCGTTTTAGAGAGAGCTTCCACAGCTCCAGTTTCTTCCCCGCCTTGGCTGTCTGCTCCAGCCAATTCTTCTCACATGCCTCAGCCCCCCCAAAGCAAATCCCCAGCACCTTCAAGAAGTCAGGCTTGATGGCGAAGGGGATGGAAGATCGGTTGGGCCAGTTGCCAAAGAGCATGGCCTCGCTCTTCCTACGGTTTACCCTGGGTCCCGTGGTCGACTCTAACTGGTCGCAGACGCTAATCAAACTGCGGACCGACCCTGGATCCGAGCAGAAGACAGTGACATCATTCATGTACAGGGAGTTTTTGACCTAAGTGCCCCCACTTCAGGCAATGTCACTCCTCTAATGCTCACGTCCTTCCTGCTGGACCCGGCGAAAGGTTCATTACAACAGACGAACAAGACAAGGGAGAGTGGGTAACCCTGCCTGACTCCATGCTTGACGGGGAAGCTGGCTGATCCCCACCCATTGATTTGGACTGCACTACAGATATCGGTGTAGAGCAGTTGGATCCAATTCCTGATTCCCTCCCCAAAGCCCATTTTGGAGAGCACGTCCCTCATGTACGTGTGCGATATCCTGTCGAAGGCCTTCTCCTGGTCCAAGCTGACCAGGCAGACATCCACCCATCTGTTCTGCACATAGGAATCCAATTAACCTACAAACCTGTACGTCTTTGGAGTGTGGAAGGAAACCGAAGATCTCGGAGAAAACCCACGCAGGTCACGGGGAGAACGCACAATCTCCGTGCAGTCGGGATCGAACCCGGGTCTACGGTGCTGCATTCATTGTAAGGCAGCAACTCTACCGCGGCCACTGCACATAGGAATCAAAGCTGAAACACATGGCCTCCATCTCAAGCTTCATTGAATACTGGCTGCACAATGCTGAACAATTAACTATGTACACTCATTTTACTGCCATTATTTCATTTTTCGAATTATGCTTTGGAAGAGAAAGGGCCAAGAGATGTGATTTATGGCTTCAATTAATCTTTTGCAAATGTCTGACATATTTAATACATTTTCCATTTCAATGAACCAGTATCACTAATTTGCATTCTGGAAAGCAAAACATAGCCTGAGGATCAGGGAGCTTGAAACGGATACAAATCAGGATCTGCAAGTCTGAATCAATCAGGAATCTGTAAATATTACTGGAGATGTGCACAAACTGAGCCACCATTTGTACAGAGCAGAGACAAAAAACACACCCGGATCTGCATCAAATAACCTCCTGCTGTTTTGTTTTCAAACAATACCAGTTAATCCCACTCCAAGAGCGAGAAACATTACATTATTTCAACACCACTACTACAAATGTTCCTGTCTAATGCAATTGAAAGAATTGGCAGGTTGGGGAAAAAAATAGGAGTGACTCAGCGGGTAAGGCAGCATATCTGGAAAATATGGATAGGTGACGTTTTGGGTCGGAAACCTGCTTCCAACTGATTATGGAGGGAGGGGAGGAAGGTGTAAAAGAGGAGGGGCAGGACTAAGCCGAGCAAGTGACAGGTTGACACGGGTGAGGGGGGTGGGGGGTTAATAGGCAGATGGTTGGACAAAGGCCAGAGATGAAAAAGCAGAAGGTGTGAGACAAAAGGATTGAAGAGTAGCGAATTGTGAAGTGAGAAGGGTGAATGTAGGAGGAAGGGGAAGAGAAAAGGGAGAAATAGGTGGTAGTTCAAGTGGAGCATGGGGGGGAGGGGCAGAAAGTGGGGGGTGGGGGGAAAGGAAGGAGGGTTTTGGTGGAGGAAGGGAATTATGTTGTTACCTAAAATTGGAGAATTCAATGTTCATACTGTTGGGTTGTAAACTACCCAACTGGAATACGAGACACTGTTCGTCCAGTTTGCATGTGGCCTCACTCTGACAATGGAGGAGGCCCAGAACAGAAAAGTGAGTACGGGAATGGGAAGGCGAATTAAAATGGTTGGCAACCGGGAGATGCAGTAAGACTTGGCGGACCAAGAGCAAGCGTTCGGCGAAACAGTTACCAAGACCACGCCTGGTCTCACTGATGTACAGGAGGCCACATTCAAAATAACAGAGGAGGCTAAAGGAGGTGCTTGTGGAGTGTTAGGAGGATTTGTTTTACATGCGAAATGGATGTTTAAAAAAAAAAAGTGATTTCAATTGCCACTTGAAGTAGAAATGAACACGTCTTACATATATGGAATGGCCAGAAATAGTCTATCTTCTTGTCATTGGTTTATTGCCTGATCTCCTGATGCAGACACAATTTCCTTTCATTTTCAGTTCCAAACTGAAGCTTTGGTGATGTGCTTAAAATGGGATTATTTTTGTTTGCTTTTAATAAGGATCAGAGAGTTCAAGGTGGAAGAAATCATCCATTGCATTGTGGGGGAAATAGCAAACAAGACCCGAACAAATTTATTACGTGCAGAGAGCTAGACTTCATTAAAAGTATAGTTCATTAGATGATAAGATCATAAGACATAGGAGCAGAATTAAGCTATTTGGCCAATCAAGTCTGCTCTGCCGTTCGATCATGGCTGATCTATTTTTCCCTCTCAATTCTTTCGTTTTTGTTCCTTTTCCCCGTAACCTTTCATATCATATCATATCATATATCATATATATACAGCCGGAAACAGGCCTTTTCGGCCCACCAAGTCCGTGCCGCCCAGCGATCCACGTACATTAACACTATCCTACACCCACTAGGGACAATTTTTTTACATTTACCCAGCCAATTAACCTACATACCTGTACGTCTTTGGAGTGTGGGAGGAAACCGAAGATCTCGGAGAAAACCCACGCAGGTCACGGGGAGAACGTACAAACTCCTTACAGTGCAGCACCCGTAGTCAGGATCGAACCTGAGTCTCCGGCGCTGCATTCGCTGTAAAGCAGCAACTCTACCGCTGCGCTTTAATATCCTTACTAATCAAGAGCCTGTTAATTTCCACTTTAAAAATTCCAAATGACTTGGCAATGATTTCCATCGATTCACCAGACTCTGGCTAACAACATTTCTCCTCACGTTGAGCTTAGTTTTAGTTTTAGAGATTCAGAGTGGAAACAGGCCCGTCAGCCTTTTGAGTCTGCACACACCGACAATCACCCATGCACTAGTGCTATCCTACAGACTAGGGACAATTTACAAAAGGTAATTAACCTACGAATTTCCATGTCTTTGGAATACGGGAGGAAACTGGAGCACCCGGAGAAAACCCACGCGGTCGCAGGGAGAACCTACAAACTCCATGCAGACAACATCCGTAGTCAGGATTGAACCAGGGTCTCTGCGTTTAAGGCAGCAACTCTACCACTGTGGCACTGTACTGCCCCAAGCTAATCCAAACTATCTAAGTAAATGAAATAATTTAATAAGTCATAGGAGTAGAATGAAAGGGTTACACTTTCCAAAGTAGAGCCGTGAGGGGTAGTGAGGTGATAGGTTAAGATAGAGCTGGGAATAAGCTACATGGGGAATGGCTTTTAGAAAGATGGATTGGCTGAGAACAGGGCATGGCCATGATGATGGGAAACAATGAGAGAGCAGTTTACCTGCCCCTGGATTTGATGGAGATGTGAAGCTGCCAGTGGAAGAGATAAACCAAACCCCTCCTTACCTTGAGGACAAAGTTCTGGAGCAACCTCGCCACTTGACATCCTCCATTCCCTCCACTTTCTTCTCTCAAATAGAAAGAATTAACAACATTATCTCCATGGGAAGGTCTGTTCTCCACATGAAATCAAGCAACATGTTCCAATGGGAACATTCCAATAAAAAATGATTATTGAAGTTATTCACAGCCGCAGAACAGAAAATAAAATCCAGAAATGAAACTATTCCAGTGCTGTGGACAAAAAGCAAAATGGCGGGGAATTACAGTTTATTATTTATAAATTCCATTTGTTTTTCCTTGTCCCTTTAAAACTTTGCACGTATAAAACAGCTGCTTAGAAATAGTAGAATGCACCGGGAATAATATTCAGCATTTAAAGCACCTGCTGAGCATTTCCAACATTTTCTGCTTGCATTTTAGATTCCAAACATCTGCAGTGCTTTGCCGTTGAATTAAACATTTTTGGCACCCATTGTGCATGGATGCACACAGCTCTGGTGTAAAAAGCAGAGAAATTGTGGGTTTTGAAATCATCCTCTTTGTTAAAATATTAAAAATGTACCTCCTCCACTTCCTGGCAGGCGTATCTTGCGCAGTTCCAAACCTCTGCCAGAGTTGGATGTGGTAGCTGTTATCGATGGTGGATAAGAAAGATAATCTCACCCCCTCATGCCTTCAATATCATTACGCCCACAGTCGCTCTCATTTATGGGAGTGAATGGAGCCTAAAATAGGGACAACAAAATTACACGAGAAGAGTAATTTGAAAATTAAACAGCAAACAACATAATTCTAAACAGCAAGAGGATGTACTATATGCAGAAGTACAAACACAATAAGCAAGCAACCTACAAGGACTGAGAGATTACAGCTGATGGGGAAAAGTGAACAAGATGGTGCTTTCTCCTGCAGTAAAAGCAGGGGGCAACACTTTCAGTTGCTTTGGGGAAGGCTTGAGAATGGTCATTGTTCAGCACGTCAATGAGCATTTTGGCCACGAGACGAAGACCAAGGCCGGTGATTCTGGGACCAGGGCCTGGCTGTGGTTGATGTGGTGAATGGACACAAAGCAGAGGGTGGCCCAGTGTTGGGCCTAAGAGAGAGGCTTGGTAGTCAATTTGGGGATCTGGGATGGGAGGGAGTGGTACAGGCTCAGTCGGAATCTAAGATGAGAGGGGAGAGACAGAGGATTGGTCCGGTAACAACCTGGGGAGTGTCAGAAATTATTGATTGGAACCCAGTTGTGGATGGAGGGAGGTCCTTGAGTATTGTTGGTGAAGGCCATGTGCTTAATTTTGGGGAGTGATAGTCAGCATAGCATTAGGGGCACCACAATGAAAGGCGATAACGGGCACCCAGTGAGCTGGGTTTACAGAACTAGGCTCACGGAAGCCCAATTTTAAATGGTGCAGATGCAGATGCAGTGGTGCCATTAAAACCAAGAGTAGCCAACAACAAGCAAACATCTGAGCAGGGTAGCCTAATTTCCTGAACAACTCACTAAATGACTGTGCTATGGGAAGCAACATCTTCGACGGACCATTCTGAAAAGAACTGACTTTCATTTACTTCATTTACAAAACCTTACACGACTAAATCTCTAGGTCCCAAGTCTTAAACAAATATGTGTAAGAAAGAACTACAGATGCTGGTTTAAATCGAAGGTAGACACAAAATGCTGGAATAACTCAGCAGGACAGGCAGCATCTCTGGAGACTGATCTGAAGAAGGGTCTTGGACCTACTCTGGCTTGAATGTATCCACATTGGAGAATTCAAAACCAGACTGGGCTATTATATGATAGGCAGTAAAATACAGTGAAAAATAATAAAAATAATAATAATAATAATGGAAGATTTATTAATACCAAAAATGACTGGAATTTGGAAGTGATCTACCCAACTACCACAGAGAGTGGTTGAGACAATTTTCTTGGTTGCTTTCAAAATGAAACTACATACAGTATGTACATGAGAGAAAAGGGAATAGAAAGATATGCAGAAAGGCAGGGATGAGACAGGTGGAAAGGGAGGAAACTCTTCAGGAGGATAAATGGCAGCGTAGACAGACGTTATGCGAAATGGCCTAAATCTTACTGTATGTTCTGTGCAAAGAACCAGTCCTGACTTAAACTGAGGATGAATAAATACAGGTATTTAAATCTAAATTGCATTTTTGGTTGCCTACGTTCAGTAATTTACTTCTATTGTCAAGCTCAGTAAATGAGGGTGCAACGGTAGAGTTGCTGCCTTACGGCACCAAGGACCCAGGTTCGATCTTGACTATGGATGCTGTCAATTCAGAGTTTGTACTTCTTCTGCATGACCTGCGTGGGGTTTCTCCGGGATCTCTGGTTTGCTCCCACACTCCAAAGACGTACAGGTTTGTTGGGTAATTGGCTTGGTATAATTGTAAATCATCCCTCGTGTGTGTGGATTATGTAAGTGTGCAGGGATTGCTGGTTAGCACGGACTCGGTGGGCCGAGGGGCCTGTTTTCGCACTGTATCTTTGAACTAAACTAAACAAAAAACTGGTACAACCAGCATCTGCAGTTATTTATGCACCACAATGGGTAAGATCTTCAGGGCTGTTGATGTCTTAAAATATTTACATATAGTTTCTTGGTCTGTATCAACAGAGGCTTTATTTACTTTGAATGGGTTAATAGCTCCATTAAAATTAGGGGGAAGGAGTTTGCATATTTCCTTATATTGCCTGTGCCGTTAATGAAGATCAGAGTTAATATTAGGGAATCAGTTTTCATTTAAATTAACTAGATACTGGAATGTTTTCTTGCCCAAAATCACAATCTGCCTTATCATCTCAGAGAGAGCAATTAGGACAGAACTTCAATCACCATGAATTGTGAAAATAACCCTTCAAGAATGATTATTTTGCTCTGATTTGCATTTCCTATAAGCTTTGCTTTGGAAATCTTCATTAATAATGCATCGAGTTATTCGCCAACTGTGCTGGTGCACTCACAGTAATTGGCCTCATATACAACCCTGCACAAACACTGCTCTCATTTAGAAACCAAAGGTTATGAAGTTCTATTAATGCAAACATTGAAAAGATACAGGCTCTCACAGGCTGGACAATTAATCATGCAACTATTTGTATTATATATGCCAATTCACTTCATTTACGTTATACTTGTTTAGTTTAGTTCAGAGATACAGCGTGGAAATAAGCCATTTGGCTCATCGTGTCTGCGCTGACCATCGATCACCTAGACACTAGTTCTATCCTACACACTCGGGACAATATAGAGAAGCTAATTAAACTACAAACCTGGATGTCTTTGGAGTGTGGGATGAAACCCGAGCACTCAGGTGTGCAGCACTTTGGTCAACGTGGGTTGTTTTTAAATGTGCTATACAAATAAAATTGACTTGACTTGACCCGGAGGAAACCCACACGGTCACAGGGAGAATGTACAAACAGCACTCATAGTGAAAATCGAACCTGGGTCTCTGGCGCTTTAAGGCACCAATTTTCTCTATAACTACCGTTGCGCCATTGTGCCACCCTTGGGTGGGGGGGGGGGGCAGTAACCTTATTGCATGAGGTCTCCGTGGAATAACTAACGTTAGGCTGGTTGGGGAATGAGGAAGGTGAAGATTCAAATATTCAGGCATTTAGCTGGATGTTTGTTGGATGCCTTGGATAAACACAGTTCACCAAAAATAACTTCAAATACCAGTTAGAGTTAGGCTGCTCAATGGGGTACAAATGTTTCTTTTATTTGGATCTAAAAATTATAACTGAAGTCCTAGTGCTGGCACTGATTTGGATATTTTAATGACTTCTTCAAACGAATAGACTGTTTCCCCACTCACGGAGGCACCTGGAAAATCTCTTCAATGGGCATAAATGAGAGGATGTTTCTCTGGCACCACTCAACTACATTGTCAATCTCACTTCGGCTTTACATTTCATTCCTCTCCTCGTCTTATCTGACATTCTTTTGTCTCTTTAGACTTTCCTTTAGACTTTAGAGATACAGTGCACAATCAGGCCCTTCGGCCCACTGAGTCTGTGCCGACCAGCGATCACCCCGTGCATTAGCACTATCCTACACACTTGGGACAATTTACAATTTTACGCAAGACAATTAACCTACAAACCTGCATGCCTTTGGAGTGTGGGAGGAAACCGGAGCACCCTGGGAAAACCCATGGTGTCACAGGGAGAACGTACAAGTGCCCAGAGTCATGATCGGACCCGGGTGCTGTAAGGCAACAACTCTACCGCTGCACCACTGCACAATCTCTTTTCCATCTCTGGTCTTTGGCCACCCATCTGCCAATAAAACCTCCCCTTCAGGTGTATCCACGCATTACTTGCTGGGCTTTGTTCCGTCCTCACCTCCCTTCCAGCTTTCTTACCCCTACTTCAATCAGTCTGAAGGAGGGTCCCGACCCGAAATGTTGACTATCCATATCCTCTAGGCATTGCCACCTGAGCCGTTGAGTTACTCCAGGACTTTGTGTCTTTGTTTGGTAAACCAGCATCTCCAGTTCCCTGTGTTTACTTGTCACTCTCCCTCCTATACCCTGAAGCTTCGCAACCCGTTATTCATCCAAAGATGGTGATATCATTGGTGAATTTAAAGATGGCATTGGAGCCGTATCTGGCTGTGCAGTCATGAGTATAGAGAGTGTAGAGCAAGGGTCTGAGAACACAGCCTTGAGATGCCCCTCTGCTGAAGGTAAGCAAGGAGGAGCTGTTAGAGTCATAGAGTCATAGAGTGATACAGTGTGGAAACAGGCCAGCCCAACTTACTCACATTGGCCAACATGTCCCAGCTACACTTGTCCCACCTACCTGCGCTTGGTACATATCCCTCCAAACCTGTCCTATTCATGTACCTGTCTAACTGTTTCTTAAACGTTGGGATAGTCCCAGCCTCAACTACCTCCTCTGGCAGCTTGTTCCATTCACCCACCACCCTTTGTGTGAAAAAGTTACCCCTCAGATTCTGATTAAATCTTTTCCCCTTCACCTTGAAACGATGTCCTCTGGTCCTCAATTCCCCTACTCTGGACACGAGATTCTGTGCATCCACCCGACCTATTCCTCTCATGATTTTATACACCTCTATAAGATCATCCCTCATCCTCCTGCGCTCCAAGCAATAGAGACCCAGCTTACTCAACCTCTCCCTATAGCTGATCCATTAGTCCTGGCAACATCCTCGTAAATCTTCTCTGAACCCTTTCAAGCGATAATATATTTCCTATAACATGGTGCCCAGAACTGAACACAATATTCTAAATGCGATCTCACCAACGTCTTATACAATGGCGACATGACCTCCCACCTTCTATACTCAATACCCTGACTAATGACGGCCAATGTGCTAAAAGCCTTTTTGACCACCTTATCTACCTGCGACTCGACCTTCAAGGAACCGTACACCTGCAATCCTATGCTCTACAATACTCCCCAGAGGCATACCATTCACTGTGTAGGTTGAGCGCTTGTTAGATGTTCCAAAATGCAACACCTCACATTTCTCTGTATCAAATTCCATCAACCATTCCGCAGCCCACCTGGCAATTGATCCAGATCCCGCTGAAATCGTTCACAACCATCTTCATTATCTGCAAAACCACTCACTTTTGTTTCATCAGCAAACTTGCTAATCTTGCCCTGTGTGTTCTCATCCAAATCATTGATGTAGATGACAAACAGTAACGGGCCCAGCATTGAACCCTGAGGCACACCACTAGTCGCAGGCCTCCAATCTGAGAAGCAACCTCCCACCATCACCCTCTGCTTCCTTCCATGAAGCCAATTTGCTATCCATTCAGCTATCTTTCCTTGGATCCCATGCGATCTAACCTTCCAGAGCAGCCTATGATAATGTTGAACACCAAGCTGCGGTTGATGATCAACAGCCTGAGTTACATGTTCTTGTTGTCTAATTGGAGAGCCAGTGAGATCACATCTGCTGACGTTCTGTTGTGATGTTAGGCGAGTTGAAATGGGACCAGTGCCAATATATTCGGCATGGAACTCATCAAAGATTTTTTCTCTCAGACTATTGGAATAACCTGTGTTCCCTCATTAAACATTCATGGCCTGTGGATAACTCAAGCCTTCTGTTGTAAAGTGGTTATGCTTCACATTCAAACACATCCAATCTGCACCAACCTGCGAGACTATGAGCACAGACTCGATTTAGGAGAACATCTCTCTCTCTCCTGAGCAAATGCTGCAGCTGTGACTGGAAAAACACCTTCCACAAGCAGTAATGGGGAAATCGTGCTTTCACCACACACACATCAGAATTGCCATGTGGCAGTCTGAATCGGCCATCAGCTTCAGCAGTAAAATGTTCTGCCCACTCAATTTCCAGTCCGCTTGGTCAATCCTTGCCTAACAACATTGGTCACATAGTTTAGACAGCTGCTACTATGGGCAATTCTAGTTACTGGCCATTTGCTTCAACATCCCCAAGTCAGTCTTGAGAATGTGTTCTGTGCCACAGGGTAAGTGACTAAATATTTTGGCATTGATATTCGTTAGTATAATGAAATAATCAGCCCACCGTATCAATCTGTGGTACAACACCGTGACATTGTCTTGTTTCTTCCCAATCATTGACACTCCTGGCATAGTTGCTGTACAAATTAAATTCTGCCTTTGCTGCATGAGTTTCAATGTTAAGCAGTGTTATTTTCTGTGTCGGAAGGAACTGCAGGTGTTGGTTTACACCAACAATAGACACAAAATGCTTGAGTAACTCAGCGGGACTGGCAGCCTCCATGGAGGCTGCCAGTCCCACTGAGTTACTCCAGCATTTTGTGTCTACCTTCAGTGTTATTTTCTGTGTTCAGTTGTCAAAAGATCTTCTTTCCCATTACACAATGCTAATGTATTGCTGTGTTTAGATTCCCATGCCGATGCTCTGTGTCCTTCTTTCTCGCATATGTAGCAATTTGTCTTAAAAGCACGGGTGTATGGGGACCGGCTGCCTTTAATCGGTAGCACAGATGCACACCAGTCACGTCCTTGTGGCGCTGACTCTGTTTCAAGAACAGAGCTTCCTCTGCTTCTTTTGAACCAAGGGCTACTGTTACATTTGTACCTGGCAGTGGATGGAATTTTTTGGCAGTTTTTCCATTGAAATTGCAATTTTGCAGGCCAGAACAAATGGGTAGCTGATCGTACATAACAGTTTCAATTTGATCCAGTCATCATTCAAGCCACACACAAATCTATCCCCAGCACATGGTCTAAACACTCTCCAAAACTGCAGCATCTGAAAAAGCTATCAGCACTACAATAGTCACTGATTATTTTCTTGTCTTTATATACCAAGTTTAAGGCTCTCCACTTTCCCAAATAACTGTGGGTTAAAGTACTCTTCCAAATTCTCTACCACCTCTGCAAATGAAACATCTTTGACTTTCTGGCGAGCCAACAGATGCCAGATTAATAAGGCTGCAGTGTGTTCAGTGCCAATTTGTGTCATTAAATATGGCTTAATTTGTTCTCTCTTACTGCACCATCCAGTGTCTGTGCATTCATTGTGGACCTCGACATCAAGAATATTATTAGTCAGAAAGGAGAGTGAGGGGTGATCTATTATAGTTGTGTCAAATCGTGGGAGGAATATCAGGTAGACTTACAGTCTCTTGCCCAGAGTAGGGGAATTGAGAACCAGAGAGCATAGGTTTGAGGTGAAGGGGAATAATTTAATAGGAACCCGAGGGGCAAATTTTTCACACAAAGGATGGTGGATGTATGGAACGAGCTGCCAGAGGAGGTAGATGAGGCAGGGACTATTGCAATGTTTAAGAACAATTAGATAGGTACATACATTGAACAGGTTTAGAAGGATATGGGCCAAACACAGGCAGGTGGGACTAGTGTAGAAGGGACATGTTGGTCAGTTTGGGCAAGTTAGGCCGAAGCGCCTGTTTCCATGCTGTATGACTCTAAGACTCTATGACTCTATAAGAACATTCATCCATTCCTCGCACATTGTGATTGTACTCTCAGACTGCCTATACAACCAGTTTGCACTTGAGATGCTATTTTGTTCCTTGTTCCATCAAACAATTTTCAAGAGAGAGTTAGATTTAGCTCTTAGGGCTAAGGGAATCAAGGGATATGGGGAATAAGCTGGAACGGGGTACTGATTTTGGATGATCAACCATGATCAGATTGAATGGCGGTGCTGGCTCGAAGGGCCGAATGGCCCACTCCTGCATCCACATTCTAAGAATGCTGACGCAAATCTTAGCTATAAATGCTGGGAATATGATATTAAAACAAAAAGTGCTTCTCTCTCTCTCTATGCTCAAGTCAGGAAGCATCTGTGGAAAGTGAGACAAAGTTAATATTTCAGGTTGACAACCCTTTGCCAGAATCAGGAAGGAACCATTCCTCTGTTTCAACACCCTTGATCACATGGTGAATCATTTTGATGGAATTAAAATAGTCTTAGCTCTTTGTCCTCACTCAGGCCAGCCACTAAGATTGGGTTGCAAGCATAACTCCCAATTATGTTTCGGAAGTTCACGCTGGAAAATTGTCACACACTTGAATTGGGGCATAAATGATCCATTCTCTTCTGGCATCATCAAAACCATTTGTTTTCAAAGTGGGTGCTGCAATCCTTGTGTTGGCGGTGTAATATTAAAGAGTGAGGCATTATTATTTCTTTAAATAAACACCCCTCCACAGATCTGAGAAATTATTATTATTGGAGCAGATGGGTTTAGTCACGAAAATAAATGAAAACCGCTAATCCAGGCAATTTATCCACCACTTTGTTCTGTTTTAAGTTCTTGCGTTCCGTCCATTGCTCAAATTGAGATGGAGGAATTTCCCATCATTACAAATCCTCTGAGTTACTCCAGAATGTTGTGTCTTTTTCTGTAAACCAGCATCTGCAGTCCCTTGTCTTTACAATATAGTTATGATGCCGTCTTTGTGTTGGAGCAGACTTGAGTCCATAAAGCCAGTAATGATTTGTGTTCTGAGGGCGATGATGGAACTTACTGACACTAAACATCTTGATGGCAAGATCCCCCTTTTCTATTTGAACATACTTTAGTTTGCTTTCCGTTAAAGTGTTGGGCATAAAACCTGTTTGTTTTTCCTGGCTGTCATCCATCTCTACTTCACTATCATGGCCTGAAGCATGGCAAGCTAATATTAATTCATGGTTAGTGTCATAATGGACAATAAAAACTTTACTATCTGTCTGTACTTTACGAATATCGTAAGCACATTGTTCTTTTTACCCTCAGGACCTTCTCAGTAAATGGGCAAATGTCAAATCAGGATGCTGCAAACCCCACGTAGTTGGACCTTCACTCAGCCAGGCAAGTGGACAATATTCTGTCACGTTCCTGTCTTGTGCCTTGCAAATGGTGGAAAAGCATAGGAGTGTTACGAAATGAGTCCGTCGCCACTGGCTACTCAGCCTCTGACCAGCTCCTATACTGTAAGAAAATAACTGCAGATGCTGGTACACATCGAAGGTATTTATTTCACAAAATGCTGGAGTAACTCAGCCAGTCAGGCAGCATCTCAGGAGAGAAGGAATGCAGAGAAGGAGAGAAAGAAGCTCCTATAATGTAGTCACTGAATGTATGTGATTGCTCCCGTTTAAGTTTAGTTTCGAGATACAGCATGGAAACAGGCACTTATGCCCACCGAATCCACGCCAACCAATGATCACCCACCCGTACAATAGTTCTAACATACACACGAGAGACAATTTACTAAACCCAATTAACCTACAAACCTGTACATCTTTGGAGTGTGGGAGGAAACCGGAGCACTCGGAGAAAACCCATGTGGTCACAGGGAGAACGTATAAACTCCATACAGATAGCAAACCATAGTCAGGATTGAACCCGGGTCTCTGGCACTGTAAGGCAGCAACTCTACTGCTGTGCCACTGTGCTGCATGAAGTGCATTTTAGTTATGGTACGCACTACAGCAATAGTGCAGAAGTGAAGAAGCGAATGAATGTTTTGGTCAATGCCGACTCCTCAGGATATTTGTGATGGGAGACTGGGCAGTTGCAATACTATTGTCAAAGACAGGTGAGTAGACATCACTTTATTAATTTCCCTGATTTTCATTTTTAATGGTTACAACATGCACGTTATACATAGGAATGAGTTTCCTCATCATTCTTGTCCACTGAAATGAAATTGAACAAGATCACCCAATTTTGCCTTCAGTGTGAGTCGCAATCTGTGATATACCACAATACGACTCTTACTTTGGCTTCAGTAACAGATAGCTGTCTTGAATTTGCATCACTGCTCTGCAAGATTATCATCAGAGATGCAATGAAAAACAACCTTTATCAAAAGAAATTTCAGGCACACTATGCAACTTAGACTGGATGCTTTTGTCAATCAATCCACAGAGTTCCTTCTTTCAGGCTCTGTTAAGAAACTCATTAAAATGGAAAATAATGAAGGGTTCCAAATTTCTGACTTCCAGTTATTCCAAAGGTGAGGTGTAGGATTGAATTTTTTCCTTCGTCTCTTTTATCACCACTACAAAGAGGCATCTGTTGCGTTTTGAATATGAGTAAAGTGGATGAGGTGTGATAAACCTCTGGTCTAATTTTAGTTAAGAGGATCAGTTTTTTCTGTTCAAATGTTTGTTTGGATTATTGTCAAATTCTAAGATACCATTCTTTAAAAAAGTACTTCCATCACTCAATATATGTAGAAACTCTAAATGAAACTTTTAAACTTTTCACTATAAATAGACAGACCAGCCACTCTTCTTCATATATCATTGGCACCAAAAGTGATGTTTGGACTCAAACAGGCGAATTGTTCTCGCTATTTCAAGAATGGTTAATTCAATGGTGCATCATTCAGACCACTGAGCTACCAACACCACCTTGTTGAACATAACCCCATGTCACTGTGTACCTTGAAACCAGTTTTCTTGGCATGGACTGTGACACTTTGCATGTAAAACCTGGATCAGCATATACTCTGTATAGAGGTGGCTGTTGCTGTCACTGCAGCCCCTTACAGTGTCTTTGTCCCTGGCTTGTACTATCCAATGATGTTCCTAAGAAAATGACAACTATTACTAGTGTGAGGGTTTTGGGTTAACGCTGTTTCACTTGCAGTGGGGAATTCATCTTTTACACCGAGACATTTTGAAAGAAGCATTTTCTCTCTCCTATATTAATTTATTAGAAACATACAAACATAGAAAATAGGTACAGGAGGAGGCCATTCGGCCCTTCGAGCCAGCCATTCATTGTGATCATGGCTGATCGTCCACAATCAATAACCCTTGCCTGCCTTCTCCCCATATCCCTTGATTCCACTAGCCCCTTGAGCTCTATCTAACTCTCTCTTAAATCCATCCAGTGATTTGGCCTCCACTGCCCTCTGTGGCAGATAATTCCACAAATTCACAACTCTCTGAGTGAAAAAGTTCCTTCTCACCTAAGTTTTAAATGGCCTCCCCTTTATTCTAAGACTGTGGCCCCTGGTTCTGGACTTGCCTAACAATGGGAACATTTTTCCTGCATCTGGCTTGTCCAGTCCTTTTATAATTTTATATGTTTCTATGAGATCCCCTTGCATCCTTCTAAACTCCAGTGAATATAAGCCTAGTCTTTTCAATCTTTCCTCATATGACAGTCCCGCCATCCCAGGGATCAATCTCGTGAACTTACGCTGCACTGCCTCAATTACAAGGATGTCCTTCCTCAAATTAGGAGACCAAAACTGTACACAATACTCCAGATGTGGTCTTACCAGGACCCTATACAACTGCAGAAGAACCTCTTTACTCCGATACTGAAATCCTCTCGTTATGAATGCCAACATGCCATTGCCTGCTGTACCTGCACGCCAACTTTCAGTGACTGGTGTACAAGGACACCCAGGTCTCGCTGCACTTCCCCCTTACCTAACACCATTGAGATAATAATCTGCCTCCTTGTTTTTGTCACCAAAGTGGATAACCTCACATTTATCTATATTATACTGCATCTGCCACGCATCTGCCCACTCACTCAACCTGTCCAGGTCACCCTGCAACCTCCTAATATCCTCTTTACAGTTCACACTGCCACCCAGCTTTTTGTCATCTGCAAACTTGCTAGTGTTGCTTCTAATTCCCTCATCCAAATCATTAATATAAATGGTAAACTGTTGCGGTCTCAACACCAAGCATTGTGGCACTCCACTCGCCACTGCCTGTCATTCTAAAAAGGACTTGTTTACTCCTACTCTTTGCTTCCTGTCTGCCAACCAATTTTCTATCCATGTCAACACCCTACCATATTCCCGCCCAATACCATATTCCATCTTTGCAATATCTTCTGTACAAGGTCCTAACACCAGTAAATACATTGGATACTGAGGAATAATAATGATTTACTCACAAGGGAAAACTCTTAACATCTAAACTATAAACAATGTTACTGGTACAACCTCCTGCATTGACTGATTGTTCCAATTACTTAGTGTTGTAAAGTAAATATAACATAGGTCTATCACATGGCTCTCATGTAGAACAAGCGTAATATGTCTTTAAGTGGAAATGCTTTACAATGGGCAGTGCAATCCTTCCTAATGATCATAAAGTTAGCAAATATTTCACATAACAACTTTTTTTGAAAATTACCTGAACACAGGACAGATGTTTAGGAGATTTATTAAATGCAAACCAATAACAACTCAAAAATTGCACAGATGATATATGTTAAAACCATTTATGCCCTATTAAATGGATTGATTTTCCATCAGTTCAAGTGTAACTTGTTAAATATTGCCGGTACATTGCAATTTCTGACTAATGATGAAGGGATCATGGCATTGTTTTGTGCTCATCCAAACCCATTTTGTTCAGCTTATCACTGGTAATAATCTTTTTTTTGTAGTTGTGTCTTTATGCATGCTAGTTTACACTCATGCTCTTAAGTGAAAGTAGTAAACCATCAAATCTGTTGACCACAATACTGCCGGGGATTGAAATTATGATTGAAGTTGGACAGACCAAGCACTCAGTGCATTTGGTGACTTGAAGGAAAGCGAGTTAGAGATCACTCTATCAGGAGAGCGTGGCTGATTGATTGTACCATCTATTTTTGTAGTTCCTGAGGCAACAACCTGATGATAACATTAAGAACTGATCTTCTCAAGAATGTGAGTCAGCAAGAATATGGAACAGCTATCTAATTTTTGACAAAATCCTACAGCTACCGAACAGCACAGCGACAATAACATGCAAGAACAGTAACGGGCAGTTTTGGCCTGAAGTTTTGTAGCATCTTTCCTGACATTTCTATATCACTTATTAAAACATAATGAACGTTTAATTAGAAAGCCTTCAATATGAAGAGTTGTCGGGCGGGGTGGGGTGGGAGGGTTCATACTGCAGAATGGAAGTTTATCCATTGCTTCCATTGCAGGTAAAACAAGAACAAGTTCATCTATGCAATTACTAAGGACATCCAGCATTAGTGGCCCCCACCAAATTTCTTAAAGGGGAAGTGCATTGAGCCTGCACCAGTTCCTCTCAACATCCCAGCAGTCTGAAGAAGGGTCCAGATCCAAAACATCATCTATCCATGTTCGCCAGAGATGCTGCCTGACCTTCTGAGTTACTCTAACACTTTGTGACTAAGATACATCATAACTAGGGGGGGGAGAGGTTGGGGGGGAGGGGGGGGGAGGGGGGGAGAGAGGGAGGGAGGGAGGGAGGGGGAGGGAGGGGGAGGGAGGGGGAGGGAGGGGGAGGGATGGGGGGAGGGAGGGAGGGGGGAGGGAGGGAGGGAGGGAGGGAGGGAGGGAGGGAGGGAGGGAGGGAGGGAGGGAGGGAGGGAGGGAGGGAGGGAGGGAGGGAGGGAGGGAGGGAGGGAGGGAGGGAGGGAGGGAGGGAGGGAGGGAGGGAGGGAGGGAGGGAGGGAGGGAGAGAGGAGGGGAAGTAGGGGGGGGTGGGATGGGGAGAGGGGATGGGGAGGGGGGAGTGGGGGGGGAGAGGGGAGGGGGGAGTTTGCGAGGAGAGGGTGCTGCACTAATGCAGGAGAGGTTTGGGCCCAATGGGTCCACTTGGTCTAATACTGTATATTAATCCCTCTTTTTCAGGACAGATTGGTGTTTACAGATTCATGTTGTGCCATAAAAGGATTGCTTTCTCATCACCCATGTCTGGAAGTGATATGTCTGTATGGACATCTTGGCATCAGCAAAAATTCCTTCAGCACTTTCCAGACTACTCTCTAGATCTTCAGTGACTTAAGTGACTCTCAAAGCAGCAGGTACTTGTGGAATTGTGGAACCGTCCACTGAAAATCAACCAACTAAGCTGGAAGCAGTTTAGCACTTTAAGTAATGGTAGTGTTATAGAGTTATAGTCATAGAGTGATACAGTGTGGAACAGGCCCTTCGGCCCAACTCGCCCACACCAGCCAACAATGTCCCAGCTACCCTAGTCCCATTTGCCTGCGCTTGGTCCATAACCCTCCAAACCTTTCCTATCCATGTACCTGTCCAATGGTTTCTTAAACGATGGGATAATCCCAGCCTCAACTACCTCCTCTGGCAGCTTGTTCCATACACCCACCACCCTCTGTGTGAAAAAGTTACCCCTCAGATTCCTATTAAATCTTTTCCCCTTCACCTTGAACCTATGTCCTCTGGTCCTCGATTCTCCTACTCTGGGTAAAAGACTGTGCATCTACCCGATCTATTCCTCTCATGATTTTGTATACCACTATAATATCTCCCCTTATCCTCCTATGCTCCATGGAATAGAGACCCAGTCTACTCAATCGCTCCCTATAGCTCACACCCTCTAGACCTGGCAACATCCTCGTAAATCTTTTCTGAACCCTTTCAAGCATTTCTGCTTGTGTTGTACTGCTGAACACACATTCCACTATACCGGGTTTGGAGAGGGCATATTAAGCTTCAACATGGACCTGCTGGCAATTAGATAGGAATTACATACTGATTGATGCCACGAACTGCTAGACACTCATTGTAAAGTGCTCATCTTGAGTGCATTTCTACTGCATGGTTGGATGAGATAGGTTACTTATGAGAGTAAGTTTATTACAGTTGTGATGGAGCTGTGCAAAAGTGCGTACCTATTCTGAAACACCCAAAGCCAAAACAACCTTCTCAATTTATTCCAATTTATTCCAAATTCCTTATGACCTCCACTTAAACATCTTTCACTCAATACTTTGCTAGGGAGGAGGCTTTCTGTTCCATCCTGTCTTAGTCCATTGTGCAATCTGCCTCGGAGGGAATATAAATTGCCTCTCATATTCCTGTTATTTCTGGGTGCTGATCGGACCACCTTCATTGTGAATATTTATTGTATTTCTGCAAGTGCGATGATCAACTCAATAAAAGGTTTCCTCCTTTCTTGGTGTTGAGCAACAATTTTTTTAATACTTATCAGCCTTCAGCTGATTGGGTGCTAAGCAGCCTCCCCTTTGTACGTTTCATGTAATGGGCATAACTATAAAACTGAGGGCTTTTAAACCTCCCAAAGTTCAGCAAAGTGCAGCAGCAGTTGTGATGACAGTGTGAACCAGGGGTTGAAATGTTAAGAAACGCAAGCAAGAAATATTACTAGTGAAGTAGCCAGGGTGTGGCAAAATTATAGAAGTGACTAACAAAGATAAAACAAAGAATGCAAATATTTCCATTATATATATATATATATATACATGGAACTGATTTTCCTGGCTCAATGCATTCTGGAGTAATGGGGGAACTGGCTATTATCAACAAAGTGAAATGTGAATTCAGAACTGCCTGAACTTCAAAGCAGCAGTGACAGTGTGATGATATTGAGTGTAAGAAAAATAGACACAAAATGCTGGAGTACCTCAGCAGGTCAGCAGCATCTCTCGAGAAAAGGAATAGGTGACCCTTGAGGTCTGAATCCTTCTTGACTCATTGAATGTACCCTTTCTAGCTTCCTAGGCTTAAGTCGACATTGAGCCCTATCTGTTATAAGTACTCTCACTTTAGAGAGATAATACTGTTTCAACCTACAGTATATTTCAAAGACTAATTTACTTTCCCTATCTTAGTCTCCTTTGAAGGAGCTTAGTTGCCAATATCACTATTTTCAGTGGTAGGTCCCCACTCCCAACCAAGGAGGAGATACTTCCATCTAACAAAGCAGTTTAAACACAGTTATATTTTTAAATAGAGCACATTTAATTCTGAAGAGTAATTTCTACAGGGATTATTATTTACAAGGGACTTCCAAAATATATACAACACTTACAATCTAGAAAAACATACCAATAAATTACAGAAGAACGAGCTGTCCTTGTAAAAAGAAGGCTTCAGAGAGAGATCCTTCTTGGACTCGGGCTGGGGAGTAGATTCTATGGCTTCATCTCTGTAACCCTTTTTTTCTAATATTTATACTGTTTTTCTCAGAGTTTACATCATCTGGATGTGATGTTTTACAGCTACATTGCTTAAGTAAAATAGATGATGTAATTAGGTTATCTTGCCCTATTGCTCGGGTCAGCAGATCATCGTCTTAAAGTCATCGTGGTTAGTATTGTTATCCTTGATCATGTCGTGAGGATGGGCAAAGTGTACGAGTTAAAAGTTGAATCTAATCACTAAAAAGCATTTTGAACCTTGGTCAGTTTCTGCTGCAGCACTAAAAAGCTGAGGATAGCAGTCAGTGGTTTGGACATTGAGTGAGTGGCCTTTTTGGGCCTGGATAGTGAAAATCCATCACAAAGGTAAAGGGCCAGGTCAACTGAAAGTCTCTTGACAACCAAGAAGTGACTTCAAATTTTGGCAGCAGAACATTTAATTGGTTCCTTAGTTGTGTCTTAGAGAATCTGCAATTTTCCTCTCAGCTGCTTCCATGCTATTTTCAAATATATGTCCTCTCTGTGGATGAGGCTGTGCCACTGGGCTACATCACACAGTTGGCAATGGTATTCCAGGCAAACTTAGAACGTCATTCGGAAAGTGGGACCAAACACTAACCGAAGCATGACGTGCTCAGAAGATGCAAGGAGTTCTGTTTTGTCTGTGAGGTCATCTTTTTTGGTTATTCACAGGCCAGGGTCTGTTTTGGGATCTAACAGCAGAAGGTTTTCTGCCCAGTAACAGGGAAGCAATGACTTCGAAGGGCCAGGCATATGTTTTCAACAGCCAACCACCAACATTTGGAGATTCATCTGCCTCCAAATTAGCCAAATAACAAAATCAATCTTCATCACTAAGCAAGTATTGTAGCCACAGAATCAGTTTATATTCATAAATGCAAAATTTTTAAAAATACATCAGTCCTGGAAAAAATCGTCTGATACTTCAATGAAACTAACAAAAAATCCAGAAGCCTTTAGAACACTGTTTGTCCTTGAGCTACCACTGGCTCTATTTCAGAAAATCTATCGGAATTCCTGTTGCTTATCTGCAAATAATTTTGCATAGTTATTTGTTCACAGGCTGTGGCCATTGCTGGAAGGGCTGATATTTATTGCTCATTCCCATTTGTCCTTAAACTGAATGGTTTGCAAGCCATTTGAGAAGCCAGGTATAAATTGTGGGTTTGGGATCAGACTTAGTTAAGTTTAAAGATACAACATAGAAACAGGTCCTTCGGCCCACTGTGTCCATGCTGACAATAGATCATCCACTCACGATAGATCTATATTAACCCATTCCTTACAATCTAGGGGGCAATTTACAGTGGCCAATTAACCTACAAACATGTACGTCTTTGGGATGTGGGAGGAAACCGGAGCACCCGGAGGGAACCCATGCGATCACACAGACATAACGGGCAAACTCCACACAGGCAGCACCTGAGGTCAGGAGTTAACCTTGTTCTCTGGTGCTGAGAGGCAACAGCTCTACCAGCTGCACCACTTTGCTGCCATTGTTGCCAGAAAATATAAAGGTATCATATTTCCTTCCTTGAAGGCATTTAGTAAGCCAATGGGTTGTTACAACAGTCTAGAAGCTTCATAACAACTCATTGCAAATTATTTTATACACCTTAGCTTAGTTTAGTGTTTAGTTCACAGATACGTCATGGAAAGAGGACCTATAGCCTACTGTCCATACCTACCAATGATCACCCATAATCTAGTATTTATTCACAAAATGCTGGAGTAACTCAGCAGGTCAGGCAGCATCTCAGGAGAGAAGGAATGGGTGACGTTTCGGGTCGAGACCCTTCTTCAGACTGTGATTTATAATCTAGTTATCCCTGGTTCGCATCCTGAACATTGCAATTTACAGATGCCAATTAAACTACAAACCTGTACGTCTTTGGAATGCAGGAGGAAACCGGAAAAAACCCACACAGTCACAGGGAGAACCTTTAGACAGACAGCACCGAGGTCAGAATCAAACCCAGGTCTCTGGATCTGTACGGCAGCAACTCCACCACTGTGCCACTGTGCCACCATTGAATTAAAATTCTCCAGTTACCATGGTGAGATTCAAATTCACATCTCAATATCAATAGATAACCATATATGCTACAGTATCCCTGACAAGAGACAATGCCTTATGAAGTTCACTCAGGTGCAGCTATTTGAAATTTATACATTGAACATTTTAGGCTGCAATGTGATCCAAGCACAAAGGGATGCCTTATAAGCAGGTGATACTGAAGGAAAATAAATATTGGCAAGCATTAATTGTTCTAGGAATCTCAAAAACCTGCTGAACCAATCTATGTTTCTTGCTTCTGACCTGACTAAATAGCACCACCGGGGAATGCATATTTGTATGTCTATATTGCCTTATTTTTAATTCATTGAATACTTTTAGCACTTCTTATGGAAGTTTGGAAACTGTACAGCTGGCAACTGCTCTGAATTCAGCAGTACTATTATCACTCATCTTAATGTGCACTAATATAATGTAGACATCACACCCAATGTTAACAAGGTCCTCCCATTCGTCAATAATAAGACTATCATCCATCTAATTAGGTGACTTTCATAGTCTCCTGCAATGTTTTTTCAGCTCTGCAGCAATAAAAATGTCAAATTTACATCAAAAAGCTGAAATCACAATCTATATTTACCCTTCAGTAACCTTGAGAGGGCCTAGCATTTTTGCATCTCACAGAACTGCTTATCTCTCAGTGTGTTTAACTTGTAGAAAGGCTACTTTCTAAGTAAGCATGAAGTGATACGGCTACAACAGTGCCAGTACAGCAGAGCATATGCAATAAGAAAAGGAGGCAGATAAGTTTGAACAGACGTGGAAGTTACTGAGAAAGAGTAAGTGAGGGGCTAGGGTTGGAATATCAAAACAGTAGACTTTGAAAGAAATGGCAAGGGCTACGTCTACTGACAATTGGGTTGAATTGCAGCATGAATGGATTCCGAAAAACAGAGTTTGATTTCAGACTAGAATTGAAAGATGAGAGAGCACAGCTTTAAGGTAAGAGGGTCAAAATGTAAAGAAGATGTGCAGGGCACGTTTCTTTACACAGTGAGTGGTGGGTGCCTGAAACACACTTCCAGGTGTGGTGGTGGAGGCAGATACGATAATGGCATTTAAGAGGCTTTTAGATAGGCAGATGGATATGTGGGGAAAGTGGGGATAAGGATCACATGCAAACAGAGGAGATTAGTTTAACAGCCTTGTGTTCGACACATACGTTGTGGGCTGAATGTCCTGTTCCTGTGCTGTACTGTTCTACATTCTATGAAAACACCCTGGATGGCTTGAGTTTGGCTCAGGGATTGTAGAGATTCTGGGTGGTGTGGCCAGGAAGAGAGAGTTATTGATGGGAAAAGACATCACTGAGGCATAAGATAGAAATAGCTCAGGAATACCAAATGCAGATTTGGGATCAGCTCGAAATTGAATGGAGCATAGATTCAGACAAAAGTGTCACTGGAGAGTTGGCGGCATTATTGAGAAATAACAGCATTACTCTCGAGATCAGAGTCACACACAGTAGAGAGGTGATGATGCGAGTTGATGTGGACCAGGATATGGAAGTAAGCACAAGGAAAGGATGAACACTCTGGTAAGATTCCTATCGCATTGGTGATTAAAAAAAACGCAGAATGAGGCCAGTGTACAGCAAGCCATGTATGAGTGGGCTGTAGCCTTGGTTAGAGCAGCATGGTGGCGCAGCGGTAGAATTGCGGTCATATAGCACCAAGGATCCGGGTTCGATCCTGACTACTGGTGCTGTCTGTACGGAGTTTGTATTTTCTTCCCGTGACCGTGTGGATTTTCTCAGGGAACTCGGGTTTCCTTTCACATTCCAAAGACACACAGGTCTGTATGTTAATTGGTTTTGGTAGGAATTGGAAATTGGCCCAAGTGTGTAGGATAGTGCTCTTGTAGGGCGATCACTGGTCAGAGTGCACTCGGTGGGCCAAAGTGCCTATTTTCACATTGTATCTCTAACCTAAATAAACTTCAACATTCCACTAGTTTCATGGCTATTTCTATTGAGATTTACTTTTAATTGAATTGCAGATTTATTTTAAATACTTGGATTTAAATATTTCCAGCTGCTTTGATGGGATTTAAATCACATCTGTGCACCACTGATCCAGAACCTTAGCTGCTCGTCCCATAACCACAATGTAAAAACATGTGTTCTCTCTATGCATATACAATATGATATAATTATGTTTTTTATCATGTATCTAATTTCTGTGGTGCACATAAATGCAGAATGATGCTTTCCCAAGCAGAACCATATGAGCAATCAATATATCTTTCATCCTATTCTATTCCATAAAAATCTCAAGTAAATGCAAAATGAACGCTGATCTAATATCAGGGACTAATTCCACGTCTTTCATAAGCAGTATAAATTCACTGTAATTCTTCAATGTCTGACTTCAAACTACGTTGAGCAAAGATTATTGAGAGCAAGGAAACCATCATTCCTTTTCTGAGTACCACGGTCCCAAGCCAAATCAAATCAGCTATTTCCATGGTATTCAATTGTTTCTTAGGTGACATTACTCCATTTTCTGGAAAATAAAATTGTTGACATTAATACAACTTTCTCCAAGTCTTTACCAATTTTCAACCAACAGGGTAAACTCCTGGCAACTGCTTTCACATTCACAATTCTAGTATGTTCAGTGTCTAGTCCTGCAACCCATTTCCTAACAAAACTTGAATTGACTTCTCAATGTCACCATTTTTAATCATTTGGATTGTTGACAATTCAAACCTACAGTTAGAAAGTCTGTGAAGTTAAAGTGGACACATTTCCAGGCTGTTCAATCCATCAAAATACAGTGCCCTCCATAATGTTTGGGACAAAGACCCATCATTTATTTATTTGCCTCTGTTCTCCACAATTTGAGATTTGTAATAGAAAAAAATCACATGTGGTTAAAGTGCACATTGTCAGATTTTATTAAAGGGTATGTTTATACATTTTGGTTTCACCATGTAGAAATTACAGCTGTGTTTATACATAGTCCCCCCATTTCAGGGCACCGTAATGTTTGGGACACATGGCTTCACAGGCGTTTGTAATTGCTCAGGTGTGTTTAATTGCCTCCTTAATGCAGGTACAAGAGAGCGCTCAGCACCAAGTCTTTCCTCCAGTCTTTCCATCACCGTTGGAAACTTTTATTGGCGTTTATCAACATGAAGACCAAAGTTGTGCCAATGAAAGTCAAAGAAGCCATTATGAGACTGAGAAACAAGAATAAAACTGTTAGAAACATTAGCCAACCCTTAGGCTTACCAAAATCAACCGTTTGGAACATCATTAAGAAGAAAGAGAGCAGTGGTGAGCTTACTAATCGCAAAGGGACTGGTAGGCCAAGGAAGACATCTACAGCTGATGACAGAAGAATTCTCTCTATAATAAAGAAAAAACCCAAACACCTGTCCGACAGATCAGAAACACTCTTCAGGAGTCAGGTGTGGATTTGTCAATGACCACTGTCCGCAGAAGACTTCATGAACAAAAATACAGAGGCTACACTGCAGGATGCAAACCACTGGGTTAGCCGCAAAAATAGGAGGGCCAGGCTACAGTTTGCCAAGAAGTACTTAAAAGAGCAACCACAGTTCTGGAAAAAGGTCTTGTGGACAGATGAGACAAAGATTAACTTATATCAGAGTGATGGCAAGAGCAAAGTATGGAAGTATGGAAGTTTGCAAAGTATGCCACCGTACCGGGCGGCACGGTAGCGCAGCGGTAGAGTTGCCTCCTTATAGCGAATGCAGCGCCGGAGACTCAGGTTCGATCCTGACTACGGGCGCCGTCTGTATGGAGTTTATACGTTCTCCACGTGACCTGCGTGGGTTTTCTCCGAGATCTTTGGTTTCCTCCCACACTCCAAAGACGTGCGGGTATGTAGGTTAATTGGCTGGGCAAATGTTAAAAAAAATGTCCCTAGTGGGTGTAGGATAGTGTTAGTGTGCGGGGATCGCTGGGCGGCGCGGACCCGGTGGGCCGAAGGGCCTGTTTCTGCGCTGTATCTCTAAATCTAAAAAGAAAAGAAGGAACTGCCCAAGATCACTAGCATACCACCTCATCTGTGAAACACAGTGGTGGGGGTGTTATGGCCTGGGCATGTATGGCTGTTGAAGGTACTGGCTCACTTATCTTCATTGATAATACAACTGCTGATGGTAGTAGCATGATGAATTCTGAAGTGTATAGACACATCCTATTTGCTCAAGTTCAAACAAATGCCTCAAAACTCATTGGCCAGTGATTCATTCTACAGCAAGACAATGATCCCAAACATACTGCTAAAGCAACAAAGGAGTTTTTTAAAGCTAAAAAATGGTCAATTCTTGAGTGACCAAGTCAATCACCCGATCTGAACTCAATTGAGCATGCCTTTTATATGCTGAAGAGAAAACTGAAGGGGACTGAACACCAAAACAAGCATAAGCTAAAGATGGCTGCAATACAGGCCTGGCAGAGCATCACCAGAGAAGACACCCAGCAACTGGTGATGTCCATCAATCGCAGACATCAAGGAGTCATTGCATGCAAATGATATGTAACTAAATACTAAACATGACTACTTTCATTTACACGACATTGCTGTACCAATGTACACAAACATTATGGTGCCCTCAAATGGAGGAACTGTGTATTTCTATGTATTTCAGCTGTAATTTCTACATGGTGAAACCAAAATGTATAAACATACCCTTTAATAAAATCTGACAATGTGCACTTTAAACACATGTGATTTTTTCTATTACAAATCTCAAAATGTGGAGTACAGAGGCAAATAAATGAATGATGGGTCTTTGTCCCACACATTATGGAGGACACTGTATGTTCATAAACATGCTTTAACTGGCTAAGTTACTTGGACAGTCTCAATGGCTGGAAAACCTGGTCTACAGGTCATGATGGAAAATGAGGGTGCCGTTTGATTTTATAGTTTCACAGGTAAACTGGACAGAAGATCTGCAACTTGGTTTGGTTTCACAAACAATATATAGTTCGATAAACGCACTGTTACAGCATAACTGCCCAGCTTGGCATTGAGGAAGTTGCTGTTGGAGTTGCTGATTTCGACCCAAAATCACCAATAATGGCTAACAAAGATTGTTGAAATCGTTTCACATTAAAGCTACCTGCTAATGGTTCTTTTACAGTTTGCAGGAGTAATTAAATTCACTTTCATTAAGAATACACAAGGCACGTGCTGTCTCTGCCCATCATCACCTGTGTGGGAACTTAAAGCATCAGGTGCTTGCTTAAAGTTCCCTCCACACAATAGGCAACATAGAAAGTTGGCATTCATCTGTGCTAAATGTGCATTGGATTTATGCTGCATATGAGTTCAATTCCATTCATGTTCTTCAGGTCAGACAATGAGTGTGGAAAGAGAAACAGAGTTATTGTTTTATATCTGAGGCCCTTCATCCAAAATGTGAGAGACAGATATTGTTTATTATCCAATCTCTGACTTAAAGTTACTTTGTAGTTGGCATATGATTGCAATGTTCTATCTTCTTTTGACACGAATACTATTGGAATTGTTGATGTATGAGTTTTGTTGATGAAGAAAACAGTTTTTGACATCTTCATCTTGTTTTCCACTTGCATTTTCAGGGAATAAAATCTAGCCAGGGTTTATAGACGACAGGTTTGACACCATGGTTAACATATTGATGTGATAGCTCTCTAGATCCTACCCATGGAGTGCCAAATTATAAACCAGCCCTTGCCTGATAGAGTCTAGTCTCCCACAAAAATGGATAGTTGAAAACTCTGACTATTATGACAGATTGCATCTCTCTCAAGACTTTCAAAAAGTGTCCAGTTTAAGTCCTAAAATTGACTTTGCACCTTTCCAAGGTTAGGTGAATGAACTGTAGTTGTTGAATATATTCTTTTGGGTTATTGAAATGTCTGCAGCAACATTGATCTGCGTCTGCATTAAGTTTCCAGCGATAATGACTGAAGCCAAAATCCCATTGTCTCACATTATGTTTTTTTTGTTGTTTAAATGCTATCCAAAGTAAATTTTGTGTCATCTGGAATAGTTGTGATATTGTTCAGAAAGTGGGAATTGAACGGCAGGTTGGCAACTCTGTGCTGATTTTGCATTACAGGCAGATCTGTTATCATTTTCCTGAGTTTCAATTTTCACACTAAAACTATTGGCTGTCCTTTCTAAGAGTCCTAAAGTCATGCAGTCAAACAGCATTGAAACAGGCCTCTCAGCAGAACACATTCATGCTGACTTGTGGATACAAATTAATCCCAAGGCCAGCATTCGACTGGAAGAACAGTACAGTACAGATCCATGTAGAAAGTATCCTGACTAGTTACATCATGGTTTGGTACAGCAATTCCAAAGCACAGGAACACAAGAAGCTGCAGGAGGTGGTAGACTCACCCTAGTCCATCATGGGCAAGGCTTTCTCCTCCATCAAAATGATCTACATGAGGAACTACCTCAAAAAGGCAGCATCAGTCATCAAGAATCCCCATTATCAAGGCCATGACGTCTTCTCATGGCTACTATTGGGCAGGAGGTACAGAAGCCTGAAGTCCTACATCACCAGGTTTAGGAACAGCTACTTTCCTACAACTGTCAGGTTCTCAAATCACCCGATTCAATCCTAATCCTACTTCGACAACAGAAGACAACTACCCATCTACTATGGGCTTCCTTTTTTTTTCTAATTATGTTTATCGTACTTGTGTCATGATTTTTGCACAGCCCCCTGTGTAATTTGTGTACAATTTATTTTTGTGTGCTTTTCTGTGCTTTTCTGAGTCTACGTGCCTGCGATAATGCGAACTTAGTTTAATTCAGTTTAAAGATATAGCATGGAAACAAGCCTTCAGCTCACCAAGTCCACACCAACCAGACACGAGTTCTCTGTCATCCCACTTTCACATCCATTCCCGACACGTCAGGGGCAATTTACAGAGGTCAATTAGCCCACAAACACGCACCTCTTTGGGATGTAGGAGGAAACTGGAGCACCCAGAGCCAACACTAGCAGTCACAGGGAGAACATGCATACTCCACACAGACAGTACCCGAGTTGAGGATTGAACCCAGATCTCTGGTGCTGTGAAGTAGCGGCTGTACCAGCTGTGCCACTGTGCTGCCCGCTACCTCACCCTACTCATACATATGACAATAAACTTGAACCTAAACTTGGCCCATTGCCTTCAATGTCCAGGTGATATGAGTGCTCATCTACATACCTTTTTAAATGCTGTCAGGAACTCTGTTGCAACTCTCTCCAGCCATCTGCAGAATTTGAATTAGCTAAAAGGACAGTTGCTTTGAGGAATGGGTGCCCATACATTAATATAATTGAATCTCACCATTTCCAGTGACGCATTACTGTTTCTGGATCTGGACTGAGCTTTGAGAGTTGTCGACAATCACCTATTCTCATAACTTGTGCTTGTGACGGTCTGCAATTCTTAACATTCTTGTGCCATTCCAATGAAAGTCGAAACCCTGCAAGCTAAATCAAATGTCTTTTTGTGCCTAACACCTTTGAGAGGATTCTTTCATCCCTGAAACCATGCACAAACCTGTCTCTATTAAGCACATTCCAAAAACTTATCAAAGTTGCCTCATAGATCTTTTAATGTGACAATGCAATCACTCATCTTTCCCTTTTCTTTGATTGGCTTTGCATAATTTATTACTTTCTTTTATCTCAAACTGTAGCGACCATAGAGAATGGTCCAGGTCGTCGAACCCTCGGATTGGCCAGCGAGGTCACGTGGGAACGCGACCGTGGGGATTGGTCCAGGGAGCGACATCGCTGATTGGCCAGCGATGTCAGGTGCGCGTTTGGCGCCCGATTTAGTCAGTTCGGCGAAGTCTTCAAGGAAGACAGTAAGTTTGTGATGGTTGTCCTTTACCTTGTTGTTTAACTCTGTATTCGAATATTGCGGCTGCAATAAACTTCTTCTACAACCAACAAGTTTCGGACTCGCCATAAAACGATTGAAATATTCTTCTAACCTTTGCACCATATCTACAAAGAGGGTACATTTAAATTTCCATAGAGCCATTTAGTGAATGTGTGAGTTGCCATCAGATCTGATTTCAATAGCCAGCCTGTCTGTCATTGCTCTCAGCACCACCTTCGACTCAAGAATATAATTGACCTGAGAAACATCTTCATCATCCCCATACTGTATGTGAATAAAGCTTGCTTGTGCAGAACACTTTATTTCATTTTTCAGTCTCCTGTGTGTTCTTGGACTTGAAACCTGGCTTACTCCACTATTATACAGAGGGATCTTAGGGTCTAAGTCCATAATTCCCTGAAAGTAGCAATGCAAGTAGATAGAATTGTAAAGAATATGCACTATGCTTGCCTTCATCAGTCAGGGCATTCAGTATAAGAGTCACGAAATCATGTTGTAGCTTTATAAAACTTTGGTAAGGCTGCATTTGCTGAATTGAGTGCAGCTCTGGTTGCCCACTCTCTCATGTTGAAATATCAAATAATAGAAAGCACAGCGTTAAGGTGAGAGGGGGAATGTTTAAATGAGATATGTGGGATAAGTTTTTTTACACAGAGAGAGTGGAACTAACAGTAGTCATGGTGGAAGCAGAAACAATGGTGGTGTTGGAGAGGTTTTTGGATAAACACATGAATATGCAGATAATGGAGGGAAAATAACGTATGTACAGGGAGAAGGGATATTTTAATTTGGCATCATTTTTGGCACTTGACAAATTTTGTGGGTTGCTCTTTTTTATGTGTAGGAAGGAACTGCAGATGCTGGTTTACACCGAAGATAGACACAAAATGCTGGAGTAACTCAGCAGAACAGGCAGCATCTCTGGATAGAAGGAATCGGTGACATGTTACGTTACGTGACATTAAGGGGTCGTGACACTTACTGTAGTATAAGAAAATAACTGCAGATGCTGGTACAAATCGATTTATTCACAAAATGCTGGAGTAACTCAGCATGTCAGGCAGCATCTCGGAAGAGAAGAAATGGGTCTCGACCCGAAACGTCACCCATTCCTTCTATCCCGAGATGCTGCCTGACCTGCTGAGGTACTCCAGCATTTTGTGACACTTACTGTTCTACGTTCCTTGTTCTATTATGTTCCAGACTTAACACTGCTTAATTTGCTTTAATTTGTTATTGTTTGTTGTTGCTTTAAGACTGAGTGCTGCTATGTCTCAAATAAAATGCATTTACTTGCACTACTCACATGCTCTTCACACTGACTCAGGGTAACTGTGCAAATGCGCATGCAGTCCCAGCACCAGCAGCTTCAAGAGTGGAGACCGTTCACTGCTGTTTCTACTATTTACAACCACAGAGATTTCCATGCGTTCCATATCAAACAGGATGAGGGAACTATCTCTAGTTGTGTGATAATGCTTTTCATTTATTTAACTACTTTTTTCCCAATTACCAATCCATATCGGTCATTCAAAGCAGCCTCACATCAATTGTAATGTATCTGAGCGGACCTTGAATTATAATGGACTATTGACTAAGTTGAATAAAACTTGCAGAACATAGAGGCTTCAAAACACATTCTGTCTATTTCTATTTATAGAGTAACAACAGCATACACTAACTGATGTCGACCATCAAAGCAAATAAAAACAACTGTGCCTGCAGGTTACTTTTTAGCATTATGTTTGTTATGGGACTTTGGTGCCTCAACTTACATAGACAAAGATAATTTCAATATGTTCTTTTTACATGACTTATTTACACGTGATGCATAAATGCACTAAAGGCATCAACAGTAACTTTGGAGCCAAACACATAAGGCACAAACCTTTCACAGAAACGGCAGCATGATGGCGCTGAGATAGAGTTGCTGCCTGATAGCGCAAAAGACCAGGGTTTGATCCTAACTTTGAGTGCTGTCAGTACAGAGTTTGTCTGTTCTCCCAGTGACCGCGTGGGTTTTCTCTGGGTGCTCTGGTTTTTCCCCAAACTGCAAAGTACTGGTTTGTAAGTTAATTGGCATTGGCAAAAATTGTAAATTATCCCCAATTTGTAGGCTAGTGCTAGTGCATCGAGATTGCTGGTCGGCATGGACTCGATGGGCCGAAGGGCCTGTTTCCGCGCTGTATCTCTAAACTAAACTAAATTAAAGAAGTTAATTCTCACAGACGTTTGGGAGGGGGAAAAACTAAACAGGCATTTTAGCAATGAGGTTTGCAAGAGTTAGGGGAATGGTTAAATCTTTTCTATGTAGCTTTTCAATATAATAGATGTTGTATTTCTGGATTTTTAAAGAGATATATCGATGTTTTGCTATTTAAAACAGTTTGATAACTTTCATTTCTGGACTGGCAGTTTTTAGATTACACTAGACCAAGTGGACCTGTTGGGCCCAAACCTCTCCTGCATTGGTGCAGCATCCTCTCCTCCCCCTCTCCCCCCCCCTCCCCTCCCACTCCCCCTCCCCCATCCCCCCCTCCCCTCCCCCCTCCCCTCCCCCTCCCCTACACCCCCCTCCCCCCTCCCCTCCCCCTCCCCTTCCCCTCCCCTTTCCCTCCCCCGACTCCATCCCCCTCAACCCCCCTTATCCTCCTCCCCCTCCCTCCCTCCCCCCTCCCTCCACCCCCTCCCTCCCTTCCACCCCCTCCCGCCCTAGGAGATAGATTTAAAATGTGAATAACTTTTAAAATATAACACCGATTTCAATGAAACTTCTTCCATTAGCACCAAAGGGACGACGGTGAATAAGGTGGGCCTAAAATTGTTGCGCTATCGTGTACCGTTTTGGCTGCAGTTTAGGAACAAACAAACAAACGAGAGTTTTAGTATATAGATAACTATTACTTCTCTTTCAGGAAAAGATTAGTGAAGACAAATGTAGGTCCCTTACAATCTGAGAGAGGTGAATTTACAATGGGAAACAATGAAATGGCAGAACAATTAAACGAGTACTTTGGTTCTGTCTTCACTAAGGAAGACACAACCGATCTCCCATAAATGCTAGGGGACCGAGGATCTTGTGGGAGGGAGGAACTGAAGGGCATCCACATTAGTCAAAAAATGGTGTTAGGTAAACTGTTGGGACTGAAGGCAGATAAATCCCCAGGCCCCGATGGTCTGCATCCCAGAGTACTCAAGGAGGTGGCCCTTGTACTCAATGGATGCATTGGTGATCTTTTTCCAATGTTCTCTCAACTCTGGATCAGTCCCTGTGGACTGGAGGGTAAGAAAAGAGGGAGAGAGAAAACGGGAATTATAGACCAGTTAGCCTTACATCAGTAGTGGGGAAGATGCTTGAGTCGATTGTTAAAGATGTTATAGCAGCGCATTTGGAAAGCAGTGACAGGATCGCTCAAAGTCAGCATGGATTTATGAGGGAGAAATCATGCTTGACTAAGCTTCTAGAATTTTTTAAGGATGTAACAAGTAGAATGGAAAAGGGAGAGCCAGTGGATGTGGTGTATCTAGACTTTCAAAAAGCCTTTGACAAGGTCCCACACGAGATTAGTGTGCAAAATTAGAGCACATGGTATTGGGGGTAGGGTATTGACATGGATAGAGAACTTGTTGGCAGGCAGGAAGCAAAGAGTAGGAATTAACGGGTCCTTTTCAGAATGGCAGGCAGTGACTAGTTGGGTGCCGCGAGGCTTGGTGCTGAGACCCCAGTTATTTACAATATATATTAACGATTTAGATGAGGGAATTAAATGTGACATCTCTAAGTTTGCGGATGACACAAAGCTGGGTGGCAGTGTGAGCTGCGATGAGGATGCTATGACGCTGCAGGGTGACTTGGATAGGTTGGGTGACTGGGCAGATGCATGGCAGATGCAGTATAATGTGGATAAATGTGAGGTTATCCACCTTGGTGGCAAGAATAGGAAGGCAGATTATTATCTGAATAGTGACAGATTAGGAAAAGGGGAGTGCAACGAGACTTGGGTGTGCTTGTACATCAGTAACTGAAAGTAAGCATGCAGGTACAGCAGCCAATGAAGAAAGCTAATGGCATGTTGTCCTTCATTGCGAGAGGATTTGAGTTTAGGAGCAAGGAGGTCCTACTGCAGTGGTACAGGGCTCTGGTGAGATCGCACCTGGAGTATTGTGCACAATTTTGGTCTCCTAATTTGAGGAAGGACATTATTGCTATTGAGGGACTGCAGTGTAGGTTCACCATGTTAATTCCCGGGATGGCGGGACTGACATATGATGAGAGAATGAGTTGACTAGGCTTGAATTCACTGGAATTTAGAAGGGTGAGGGGGGATCTTATAGAAACATGCAAAATTCTTAAAGGATTGGACAGGCTAGATGCAGGAAAAATGTTCCCGATATTGGGGGAGTCTAGAACCCGGGGTCACAGCTTAAGAATAAGGGGTAGGCCTTTTAGTTTAGTTTAGTTTAGTTTTAGTTTACAGGTATAGTGCGGAAACAGGCCCTTCGGCCCACCGGGTCCGTGCTGACCAGCAATCCCTGCACATTAACACTATCCTCCTACTCCTAAACCCACTTCGGACAATTTTAACATATTTTACAATTTTTATATTTACCAAGCCAATTAACCTACAAACCTGTACATCTTTGGAGTGTGGGAGGAAACCGAAGATCTCGGGGAAAACCCATGCAGGTCATGGGGAGAATGTACAAACTCCATACAGACAGTACCAGTAGTTAGGATCGAACCCGGGTCTCCGGCGCTGCATTCACTGCAAGGCAGCAACTCTACCGCTGCGCCACCATGACCGCCACCATGGCCAGATTAAGATGAGGAAAAACTTCTTCACCCACAGAGTTGTGAATCTGTGGAATTCTCTACCACAGAAGGCAGTGGAGGCCAATTCACTGGACGTTTTCAAGAGAGAGTTAGATTTAGCTCTTAGGGCTAAAGGAATCAAGGGATGTGAGGAAAAAGCAGGAACGGGGTACTGATTTTACATGATCAGCCATGATCATATTGAATGGTGGTGCTGGCTCGATGGGCCGAATGGCCTACTCCGGCACCTATTTTTCTATGTTTCTATGTTTTGATCTGGCTGGTTGCTTACTGGTCTTATCTCCTCTGCATCGTTAGTTTCTGTTTAATGAAATCAGTGTTTGAACTAATCATGAGAAAATGTGACCTCTATTTAATATATCAGGTGTGATACCCAAGTGTGACAGACACAGGTGCATATGCAGATCACCTGTCACATTGTTCATGGCAAATTAGATGATCCATCATGTTAAGAGCGACAGAAATACCACACTGGAAGATGCAATATGTACTATTTTAAGTACTGCGCATTATCCTGCAATAAATCCTGCGACGTTCACGGTAGATCGCAATGTCCTCTGGCCGCTTCTTTGCTCACCACCTTTTAAATTTAATGTGCAGGATGTAATAAAGTGCCCGCGTTCTGCCTCTCCTCGCCATGTCTAACAATAAATCTTCAAGCAGAAGAACTGTGAAACACAGTCGAACCGTTGATATGGGTTTTGCCTCCCAATAACTTCACTCAAACTTTAATTTTCAATAAAAATGGCAGGTTAAGACTCCCCAACCATCTGAGCAATTTAGCAGAGGGCCAAAGAGGAAATGCCAATGAAAATCGATGAATGTATGTGCTGTATATTTTTAAAGACTTTATTAAGTTACAAACCATACTTCCAGCATTGAGCATCTGCGAGGCCAAGTTTAGAAACTGAAAGCATTTTGACAAAGTATTTGGAGTGATCTCGTTGACTCCAGCTTCTGCAGCCATCTGGATGGAGAATTTTGAAGGCACGTGAGACACAACAATGACAAAAATAAATATACAAAAAATTAGCAGTTATTCTAAGTAAACTGGACCATCACAGTGCAAAAACCAAAGTATGTATTGCAACCATACCAGAGCAAAGTCATTGTTAAAGTAGGGTGGTGGTTAAGATTGTGCAGGGTGTTTCAAGAACCTGATGGTTAATGAGAAGAAACTGCTCTTGAACCCATAGGTGGCAGTTCTCAAGCTCCTGTACCATTTCCCGATGATAGCAGGGATTGAATGTTGCCAGGGTGGGTCTTTGATGATATTAGTTACCTTCTCAAGTCAGTGATTCCGGTAGATCCCTTTGATGGTGGGATGGTCAGTACCTGTGATTGTCGCAGCAATGTCCACCATTTCTGTACCCTTCTTTGTTATTGTGCATTTGAGTTTTTGAACCAGGCTGTGACGCAACCAGTCGGTATGGTCTTCAGCAGACACTTCAGATGTAAAATAGAATATTCTGCCGCATGCTGAATCTTCACGAACTCTGAGGAAGTAAAGACTTTGAGGAGTTGGCTTTGTGAATGCAACAATGTGTTAGGCCAAGGACAGATCATCAGTAATGTGTACATCTTGGACCTTCAATCTATTGACTCTCTCTACCACCATCTCGTCTACAAAGACAGGTAGATGGTACCTCAGCTTTGCCTTCCTGAAGTCAACAATAGGCTCCTTGGTCTTGCTTATGTTGAGAGACAGATTATTCTTCTGGCACCCTTCAATCAATTTATCGATCTCCCTCCTGCACTCTGACTCAGCGTTACCCGTTATTCATCCAACAACAGTGGTCCAGCCCAACTTCACAATGCATTACGGTACAGTGGCGCAGCGGCAGAGTTGCTACCTTACAGCACCAGAGTCCCGGGTCCCGGGTTCGATCTTGACTATGAGTGCTTATCCTTACGGAGTTTGTACATTCTCCCCGTGACCTGCATGGTTTTTCTCCGAGATCTTCGGTTTCCTCCCACACTCCAAGGACGTCCAGGTTTCTATGTTAATTGGCTTGGTATAAATGTAAATTGTCATAAGTATGTGCAAATAGTCTTAATGTGTGGGGATCGCTGATTGGTGCGGACTTGGTGTGCCGAAGAGCCTGTTTCCACGTTATATCTCTAAACCTAAACTAAAACTAAATCAGGAAGACTAGAAGTATCATCAAAGATGCCTGCATTTCTGGCCTTATTCTTTTCTCTCTTCTACCTTTTGGGATAAGATATAGGAGCCTGAAAGCTTGGATGTCCAGATTTCCTCACTGCTGTCAGACTTCTGAACCAATCACCCCTCTCACACCCATTCCCAGAGGTACTGCCAAACACTCTTATCCTTAACTCTACCTCATTCAGTCATTCTGGTATTGTACCTTTTTATTGCACCACCTGAGGTTGCACTACAATCTTGCAACATTCTGTTGTTTTGTATTTGTTATTATATTTGTACACACACCTCTACTTCCTCAGAAGAACTAATGAGGTGCGGCATGTTTAAGGGATATTAAGGACATGGAAATATCTGGGTAAGCATTAATTCAAAGGAGAACCAGCCTTCAGAATGTACAGTAAACTTCACACAGAGAGCACCCGAGGTCAGGATCGAACCCGTGTTCGAGTGAGGCAGCAGCTCTACTAGCCTTGATATTTTGAAGTTGACAGATGATTTAATTGAATGACATATTTATCATGTGAGCACACTATCACTGTTTTCTTGTCTGACAGCATCACAGAATTATCAGTCTTTCTGCCATCTTCTGGGACATTTATCATGAGTTCTTTCCTGAAAACAAGGCTGTGAAATACACAATACATTGCCATGATCCACACGATGCTCCTTAGTGGATTATGCAATATCCATCAGTCTCTTTATGCCTTCTATTGAGTGTTCCAATATTTGGCTCATTTGAACTTGCCACCGAGATGTGCAAAGGAGCCTTCATCCAGCCCCTAGATGCAGCTGTCAAAATGGAGGTGAGATACTGTGCCCGTGAAGCCTGAATGCATAACAGCACCATTAGATCTCAAATTCATGTGCAAGTAGTCGTGCCCATTACTGCATCTGGTGCATTGGGAAAGGAAGCATTTCCTGTTTGTAAATGTTTGGATGCTGCTACTTAGTGCCCCTAATCAAGCAGGGCTGCAAACCGCACCCTGTGTAGTGTCAGACAATCTCTCAGTTCTCTGAAATCTGATAGTCACTACAATCACCCGTGAAAATGCTGTTATCCTTAATCAAAAACCTTTCCTAAATATCCCAATTCATCAGGTATTTCTACTTTGATGAATAGGTTCTGTAAGTATATGTCTTTTTTTATTATTGTTGACAGCACAGTGGTGCAGGGGCAGTGCAGTGGCACAGCTGGTAGAGTTGCTGCCTCACAGCACCAGAGAGCCAGGTTCAATCCCGACTCCGGATGCTGTCAGTGTGGAGTTTGCACTCTTTCCCTGTGACAGCGTGAAACTCCTCCAGGTGCTTACGGTCTCCTCCCACATCCCAAAGTTATATGGATTTGTACGTTAATTAGCCTCTGTAAATTCCCAGTGTGTAAGAGGTGGATGTGAAAGTGGGATATCTTAGAACTAGGGCGAATGGGTGATGATTTTAGGTGTGGACTTGGTGGGCTGAAGGGCCCGTTTCCATACTACATCTTTCAATTATTAAGAATGAATCAGAATTGAACAGAATTTGGGGCTGGCGTTGTTGTTGTATTTTAAGTTCTTAATTTTGTACTATTAAAATTTCCATTACATTATCCAAATTCAAAAACCAAAATCCCATCAAATTTGGATTTTTGAAATGTTTGCAAAACACATTTCACCCAATTGCAGTTTGCATAGCTGTGCCTTAGATAGTGCAGGTAAGTCTTACACCTATCCCCACTTCCAGGGAGGTTTGAAGATGAACAAAATGGGATTTAACTGGTTCAGAGACATTCTTCTTGAATTCCAATTTACCTGAGCCACGCATGAAATCCAGCAAGATAATGAACAAGGACGAGACAGAGTACAGGAAGGAGATATAGAAATTAGTAACATGGTATCAGGGCATCATCCTCTCCCTCGATGTTAGCAAGACAACGGTGCTAGATATCAACTTCAGAAAGCATGGGGAAGACATCAAAGAAGCCATAAACCCTATGGTTACTTAATGCAAAGGTTTGGGCACAGATTGCCAGAATGGCTGCTGGAAATAAAGAAATCAAAGAAATAAAGCATCAATAGTGCTGAAGTGGAAATGGTTGAGAGCTTTCACTTCCTTGGCGTAAACATTACCAACAATCTGTCATGGACCATCCACAGCCAAGAAGGCACACCAACACCTCTACTTCCTGAGGAGACTGAGGAAATTTGGCATGTCTCCAATAACCCTTACAAACTTCTACAGATGCACCATCGAAAGCATATTGTCCTTCGACCCATATCCCTGACACTGTACTAATCAAGAATCTATCTATCGCTTGAAAGTTCTGCGCTGGGATAATGAGAGGGAGACAAGTCCAGACACAGAAGAATTGAGCAAAACTATCTTCATAGAATTAAGCAATACAGTACCATTGTTTGGTTAAATAGAATGTATTTCATAAGGTCATAAGGTCATAAGTGATAGGAATGGAATTAAGCTATTTGGCCCATCAAGTCTCCTCCGACATTCAATCACGGCTGATCTATATCTCCCTCCTAACCCCATTTGCCTGTCTTCTCCCCATAACCTCTGACACCTGCACTGATCAAAAATCTATCTATCTCTGCCTTAAAAATATCCACTGACTTGGCCTCCACAGTCTTCTGTAGCAAAGAATTCCACAGATTCATCACCCACTGACATCTCCTTCCTAAAAGAACGTCCTCTAATTCTAGGGCTATGATAGTCCGAGACCCTCCCACCAGTGGAAACATCGTCTCCACATTCATTTTCGAATGTCTTTACCAACTGAATATTAATTATGTGCTTAATAGTTTGTGCTTATCTTTGCTTCATTTTGGGGAAGGATCTAATTTGTTCAAATACTGAATGGTTAGTTTACATTTTGAATGATAATATTAAAAAACATGATGGTGATTCAAGTGCCCATTAGACACCTTGTAGCCAAATTAACATTGTATATTATGTACTAGCAAAAGTCTAAATCATCCTCAAAGAAATGCAGTGGTGCTGCAGTAACGAACATTTTATTCTTGGTGGCATTTAGAGATCTCCTGTTAATAATAATAATAATAATATATTTATTTTATATAGCGCCTTAACACATGCACAAAGCGCTTTACAAATACAATTAACATAGAAACAAACAGACAAACAGACAAACTATCTACGTGCATATTCTACGTGCATATTCTACGTGCATAATCTACGTGCATATTCTTTAAAGGTCAATATTGCCAGATCATTTTTTTTTACAAAATTCTTTCCCGTAATAAAAAGTGACTGATATTGCATTCAACATAAAATCCCGATGCTGTGACGAGCACTATCGAATAATTTACTGCATATTGGCAAGTTATTAACAGTTGGAAAGCAGAACCATTCTTGCAAAGTGGCATTATATCCATTCTGACAGTCTTAAAAGAGTAATAAAAAGTGACTGATATTGCAACCCTTACTTTTGGTTGAATGTAGCTTCAGCACTTCTGCCAGCTTGTTAATATTCTAAGTTTATTTCTTTATTTCCAGCAGCCATTCTGGCAATCTCTGCCCAAACCTTTGCATTATATAACCATAGGTTATGGCTTCTTTGATGATGAAGCAGATAAAATGGAGTCCTAGCCTGCCCAACCAACCTCTCCCCATGGCTCTAGCTCTCGAGTCCTGACAACAACCTTGTGAATCTTCTCTGTTCTCTTTCCAGCTTAACGGCATCTTTGGTTTATACACCTCTATAAGAAAATCCCTCAGCCTCCTGCTCTCCAAGGAATTAAACTTTAAAAACATTTTTAATATTTGCTTCTTTCCCTACAAGGATGCTAGGTTTACCAAAATATAGTTCCCTGTATTTTGGTTAGTAAGGTTTTGGAGTGATAAGGGCTAAAAGTGAGCTGGTGGGACTAGTGTACATGGGGCATCTTGGTCAGCATGGGCAAGTTGGGCTGAAGGGCCTGTTTCCATATTGTGTGACTCTATGTCTCTAAGTCAAAACTTTGAGTGGGTTTAATTGGGTTTAAAGCAGAGAGAAACAATCAGTTAGCATTTCTAAATACCATTTAGTGACCGTGTTAAATGTGTTGGGTGGTGAGACAGCAACAGCATATCCGGATGTACCTCTAGGTCCAATGTGCTCCTACTGAGCCTAACACTCTCCCACTGCCTTAGCAAGCATTTGATTTCTTGCTGTTTGTCAGATCTTCCTGTACAAAAAATGGCTTCTTCATTTCACACTGGGCGCACTTTAAAAAAGTTATTTCCCTGGGTTTTAAATAAATTGATATTCAGCAAAATACTGAAGATAGACACAAAAGCTGGAGGAACTCAGGGGGTCAGCCAAAATCTATGGAGAAAAGGAATAGGTGACATTTCGGATCGAGACCCTTCTTCGGACTGAGCGATAGGGGAAAGGAAAACGAGAGATATAGAAGTTACATGAAACAAATGTTCTAGAAGTTCCGTAGAACAATGAAAGATAGACACAAAAAGCTGGAGTAACTCAGCGGGACAGGCGGCATCTCTGGAGAGAAGGAATGGGTGACGTTTCGGGTCGACCCAAAATGTCACCCATTCCTTCTCTCCAGAGAGGCTGTCTGTCCCGCTGAGTTACTCCAGCTTTTTGTGTCTATCATTGGTTTAAACCACCATCTGCAGTTCCTTCCAACACAAATGAATGAAAGATATGGAAAAAGCAATGATGATCAAGGAAAAGTTAAACCCACAATGGTCTATTTTGGCTGTGAGGTAGGTGATAAACCTCTTCAGATCATTCACCTTGTTTTGGTGAAGAGGCTTGCGTGCCCCCATGATTCAGAGAGCGATGCCGTCGGAAGCACCAGCTTCTGGTAGGGCCACCCATGGCGGTAAGGTCGAGGATGACGGTCCAGACTAAGAACGATCCAACATACAAGATCTCAACAGCGGACCAGGCGGACGAAGTTATCTTGAACTCAACGGCTGTGAAGGCGGATGAAGGCTGCAATAAATCTATCAGCTCCAATCCTCTTCGTTCCCTTGCCATTGGAATTAGTTGATTGATTTCTGAAGGATCGTGTGCTTCTTGGAGTGCAACATCAAGTACACGTTAAACAAACACTCGCACAGGCGTCTTTGTTCTGACATCGGAACATAGACCATCACCCTCGACCTCAAGGGATAACCACGACGATGTGGTGATAAAATACCTGTCTGTAGATGAGTGTGAAATTTAATGCAAATAAATCCATCTTGGCTTCGTGCTTTGAAGGCATCGGAATTTTTTGCTGATAGAAATATACCCACCATCATAACAAGTGAAGTGTGTGAAGTGTGGTTTTAAAATGACTTTGTATGGTTGGAAAACATGTGAATTAACAGAAAGAAATCTAGTGTCTGCATATTGCCACCAGAGAAACCTTCCTATTGAAAGGAATTCTCCATTCAGTGAAAGTGATCCATTTTGACCAGATTATTTTTTTGTTCCCTTGGGAAATGTGAAGTCGTCATCCATTTTATACGTGGTGCCCTGTACATTTGTTGTACCACAGAAAAAACAGCTTCTGAGCTCAGTTAAAAGACCCCTTGTAAGCTGCCCCTCATTGAGGGACATTTTCCAGCAAAATGTCAGTAATCTCAACTATTTAAATCAACCTGCTCCTCCATAGCTGTTCCATGTGGGAAATTTGATGCATTATCCTGGTTTTAATCAGAGCGAAAGTTTCTGTTTAAGGTTAAGAATCTGAAAAAAAGGAATTAATCAACAACACAACGTTCAAACTGCTCGAGGGAAAAGTGAAACAAAAAAAAGAAAAGTGTTTTCAAATGTATGTGTGAACTTGACTAACCTATTCTATGTTTAAACTAGGTACTGTGTCTTTTGCTATCCAGTTTTTATTTATTCTTTATTTGACCTGCAACAATATAGAATTGTGGTTCATGTAGGTGAATTCTGCAGATTCCAGAATTAGACTCCAGAATTCTGAGGATATCCAGATTAAGAACATTTAATTAACTCTATTAATGAGTATAATTATGTATTAACTGGTGAGAGATAAGGTAATATGTAGAATGCAAAATAAATTCAAACCAAATTAACACGTTAGATTCATAGCAGAATTGCAAATCTGCTTATATATTTCGACACTATACAATTTTGGTTGTACTGTCTGCTCCTATTCTATCTGATAAAAATAAAGACAAATGGATATAAATTTCAGTGAGAAAGGGTAAGGATGGGGAAAAGCAAACGAAGCTTGTTTCCAAACATATTTTCATTTCAGTCATCGTCTGCTCCTTCATCTGGGATTCTCTCAGGTCCCAATAAAAAGTAGAGCTTCTATCCATCACAAGGGTTCACTCCAACTTCAAATAAATTTGCAGCCTCAGGAGGATTTACATTTTCTACATGGGTCCTCCTCACCTTGCCTACTGAATCTGCTTCCAGGAGAACTAACAACTCACTGGGGCTGAATCACATTGACATCCAGCCAGTGCTTTGGTAAAGAACTGCTGTTAGTGGGTGTGTTGTAGACATCTACACCTGTCCACTGCAATGCATAAACTCTGAATAATGATAGATTCAGTTAAGTTATCTGATTAATTTTTATATCACTGTAACTTTGTTTTAATTAATTAATAGTAATTCATTACCTTTTTAAAAATTGCTTTTAATTTGTTACTAATGTTTCTTTTTTCTTTACAAATTTTCCAAATATCTCTGATCGTCCTAGATATTTGGAAATAGTGGCAAAGGTCTTCTATAGCACCCGGTCTGTGGGACTAGTCCAGCGTGATCTCTCCCATCTTTTCTGATGCCTTGTTTACATTGGGAGATCAATTTAAATTGAGATCGTGAAACAGGGACACTAGGAACTGCAGATGCTGGTTTACAAGTAAATACACAAAGTACTGGAATAACTCAGGGGGTCAGGCAGCATCTTTAGAGAACATGGATAGATGATGTTTTGGGTCAGGACCCTGTGGGGTGAGTTCAGTGTTATCTTTCCCAACAGGTCTGCTGATCTAAAGTGATACACATTTCAGTTTGCTTTGTTCTAATAAAGTATTTCTCAACCTGTCAGGCAGCATCTCTGGAGAACATTGATAGCTAATGTTTTGGCTTGGGTCCGACAGGGTCCCGACCCCAAACATCATCTATCCATGTTCTCTAAAGATGCTGCCTGACCCCCTGAGTTGCTTAGTACTTTGTGTATTTTTTTGGTAAACCAGCATCTGCAGTTCCTGGTGTCTCTATTTCTCAACTTCAATTGAAATTGACTTCACAAGGTAAACAAGACATCAGAAAAGATGATTAGAGAGACACCAGTACCTAATGAACACATACTCAAAGATTGAATTTGGTCTTGATGCTTCACAAATCAGATTTTTAAATATTGTGAAAATTAGGAGAGTTCCCTGTCATAAATTGTTCAACAATTATACCTCAAACAATATCTCCAACCAAAGGATACTAAGAATATCATGATGAGGCAAAGCTCCATCTCCCCTCAGTCCAACTAAACTCCATACACCAAGAATAACAAAGTTTACTTTAGTGTTCAACGCATACATAATATATCCATTGCTGGAAACTGGTCCATGTATCCGTGAATGAAGCATATCATTAAAACATTCACTAAATCACAAGTCATTGCAAAATATATGTGTAGGAGCCATTTGTGTTTACTAGCTGTCTTCGCATATTATATTATTTTGTATCTTGCTGTATTATTTTTGGACACTTGGGGGTTGTCGTGAGATGAATACATATATGGGCATAATGGGCATATATAGGCATTGTAATGTCCCGTCATATCTGTTAGTCTTGTGTCATGTTCTGTGTTTAGATTCTCATTTCAGGTCCCTTGACTTCCTGCCATTGTAATTGTCAGCCCCGCCTTGATTGTTTCCACCTGTGTGCCCTTACCTCATGTATATATAGTCCACGCCTCCCTTTGTCCTGTGCCAGTTTGTATTGTGATTCATGTGCTCTCGGTCGTAGTATAGCTAGTAAGTAATTTTTGTAACTAATGTTTTTTGTAGCTGAGTAAGTTTAGAGTTTTTGGTTCGAATTGCAGTGTTCTTTAATGTGAAAATTAAAGAACGCCTTTATTTTCTCCAAATTGACTCTTGTGTGTGAGTCGTGCGTTTGAGTCCAGTTCCTGTGTGCCCCAGAGCATAACAGAACGAACTGGCCATAATATGGACTCAGCTGACTCTAAGATTTGGGAATCAGCCCTTGCCAACCAGGGCACTAAGATCCAGCACCAGGAGGAGCAGCTGCGCTCAGTCAGTCACGGGGTGCGCGAGCTGAACGATAGACAAGGCGAGTTCCATTCATCAGTGACGACCCAGATTAACCACCTCGCTGTACAACTCCATCAGGTTCTGGCTCGTCTCGACCCAACCTCGGCAGCTTCTCCACTGGCTCACGTTGAACCTTCAGCCGGCCATCCGCCTACTGTTCCGGCCACGCCTGTGAACCCCATGCTGATTCTACGCCTGGCTTCACCAGATAAGTTCTCTGGAGACTCGGAGAATTGTAGATCATTCCTTGTACAATGTGATCTCCACTTCAAGCATAACCCTGCACACTTCCCATCAGACCAGGCCAGGGTAGCATTTATTGTGTCCCATTTGACGGGACGAGCCGCAGCATGGGCCACTGCGGAGTGGTCTCGGGGCTCCACAGTCTGTCAGGATCTAAACCTCTTCCAAAGAACATTTAGCAGTATTTTTGATCACACTTCCTCTGCTAAGGAAGCTTCCCGAGTCTTACTGCAGCTAAAACAGAACACTCGCCCAGTGATAGACTATGCCATTGACTTCCGAACCCTTGCAACAGACAGTGGGTGGAATATGCCTGCACAAGTGGATGCATTCATGAATGGGTTGTCGGTAAAAGGGGTGGCTCACCAGTGAAAAGGAGGACACTGGTGAGCCAAGTCCCCGTTTCGGACTTACCTCCTCGACCTCTGACACAGGCCACCCTCACTCTGAATCAGCAAATTGTGACTCGGGGGGTTTTGATCGACTCCGGAGCCGACGAGAGTCTCATGGACTGGACTCTAGCTCGATCGTGTAAGGTTAAATCTGTGCCCTTGTTGCAACCTATTGTGGCGAGCGCTTTAGCTGGACGTCAGTTGTTTGAGATAACTCATCGTACAGAACCTGTCAAAGTCATGTTCAATGCTAACCATGTGGAGATAATGTCTTTTCACTTGTTTGACTCAGCTCAACATCCCTTGGTCTTTGGTTTCCCTTGGCTGCAGAAACACAATCCTCAGATTGATTGGCGATCTGGCAAGATCAGACGATGGGGGGTTGAGTGCACACAATCATGTCTTGTTGAACCAGTGAACAAAGGGGTGAGTTACGGGAAGATCGGGGCGGTTTTGGGAATAAATGTTCTTAAACCTGAAGAAATAAAGATTTCTAATGATGATGATGACTATCCCGATCTGTCGAAGGTTCCACCATGTTACCATGAACTGAAGGAGGTGAACAACAAGTCCAGGGCCACCACCCTACCTCCTCATCGACCGTTCGACTGCGCTATCAACCTGCTGCCGGGGGCCCCTATTCCCAAGGGGTGACTGTACTCCATATCCGGCCCCGAGAGGAAGGCGATGGATGAGTACATTGAGTCCTCCCTGAGGACGGGCATTATTCGCCCGTCCTCCTCGGCAGCAGGCGCGGGGTTTTTCTTTGTGGGCAAGAAAGATGGGTCACTTCGTCCCTGCATAGATTACAGCTTCCTAAACGAGATTACGATCAAGAATCGTTACCCACTTCCTTTGATGTCTTCTGCTTTTGAACTGTTGCACAAAGCCAAAGTATTCACTAAACTAGACTTAAGGAATGCATACCATCTAGTGAGAATCAGAGAGGGGGATGAGTGGAAAACTGGGTTTAACACCCCTAACGGGCACTACGAGTATTTGGTGATGCCGTTCGGGTTAACCAATGCCCCTGCAGTCTTCCAAGCTTTTATGAACGAGGTCCTCAGGGAATTTCTCAATGAGTGTGTTTTTGTCTACCTTGATGACATTCTTATCTTCTCTCCAGACATACAGTCTCATGAGCGTCATGTCAAGTGTGTGTTGCAGAAGCTCTTAGCTAACCGTCTGTATGTGAAGGCCGAGAAGTGCGACTTCCACGCAGACACAATGTCCTTTCTGGGCTACATTATATCGGCCGACCACATCCAGATGGACCCTGGTAAGGTCAGTGCGGTGGCCAATTGGCCCACCCCCACTAACAGAAAGAAGGTGCAACAGTTTCTCGGATTTGCAAACTTTTACAGACGTTTTATTAGAGACTTCAGTGCTGTTGCTGCTCCTCTGCACTCTCTCACGTCTTCCAAGACCCAGTTCCAGTGGAATCCTCAGGCCGAAGCCGCCTTCCAGCGCCTCAAAACATTGTTCACCAATGCTCCTGTTCTGACCATCCCAGATCTCCAGAGACAGTTAATTGTGGAGTGGATGCCTCCAACGAGGGGATTGGGGCGGTACTTTCCCAGAGAGCGGAGAAGGACAACCGGATTCATCCCTGCGCCTACCTGTCACGTAAGTTGACCCCCGCAGAAAAAAATTACGATGTCGGAAACAAAGAACTGCTGGCGGTCAGAGCCGCATTGGGGGAGTGGAGGAACTGGCTGGAGGGGGCCGAGCAGCCTTTTCTGGTATGGACAGATCACAAGAACCTGGAATACATCCGTAAAGCCAAGAGACTCAACTCACGTCAGGCCAGATGGACTCTGTTTGTTAGTAGGTTCAACTTTTCTCTGTCTTACAGGCCCGGTTCCCAGAACACAAAACCAGACGCCCTGTCCCGACTTTATGACCCTGAACATGATACCAGAGAACCCGAACCCATCCTGCCACTTAACCGTGTGGTAGGAGCGGTGTCTTGGCAGATCGAAACAGATGTGAAGCAGGCTAATGATGAGACTCCAGCACCGAGTGGCTGTCCTACTAACTGTTTGTTTGTTCCTGTGACATTGCGCCCCCAGGTAATCCACTGGGCTCACACGTCCCTGCTCACATGCCATCCAGGTGCCAAGAGAACTGTTTTTGTGGTTAAACAGCGTTTTTGGTGGCCTTCACTTGAGAAGGATGTAGCTGAATATGTGGCCGCCTGCCCTGTCTGTGCAAGGAGCAAGCCCTCCAGACAAGCCCAAGTGGGCCTGCTGCACCCACATTCAGTCCCTCAGAGGCCCTGGTCCCACATCTCCATTGACTTTGTTACTGGGTTGCCGGCCTCCAAAGATAACACAACTGTCCTGACGGTGGTAGACCGATTTTCAAAGATGGTACATTTTATCGCTGTGGCCAAGCTCCCCTCTGCCAAAGAGACGGCAGAAGTAATGATGTCTCACGTTTTCCGTATCCATGGTTTCCCTACAGACATTGTCTCGGACCGAGGTCCTCAGTTTGTGTCCAAGTTTTGGAGTGAGTTTTGTTCCCTCATAGGTGCCACCGTGAGCCTGTCTTCTGGTTACCATCCGCAATCCAATGGCCAGACTGAGCGGATGAACCAGGAGCTCGAGACCTGCTTGCGCTGTCTGATCGCGCAGAACCAGACCACCTGGAGCGACCATCTCATCTGGGTCGAGTACGCACGCAACACGCTTCCTACGGCTGCCACGGGACTCACACCCTTCCAGTGTGCCTACGGCTACCAGCCCCCCTTGTTCTCGGCTTATGAGGGTGAGGTGACGGTGCCTTCTGCCCACGCCATGATCCGACGCTGTCGCCGAATCTGGGACGGAGCTCGGAGGGTTCTACTCCGGGGTCAGTCCCGGATGAAAGCGGCAGCCAACCGCCACCGCAGATCCGCTCCGCATTATCGCCCAGGCCAGAAGGTATGGCTGTCTACAAAGGACTTGCCACTTCACGTCCACGCCAGAAAGCTGGCTCCAAGGTTCGTGGGTCCATTTCCCATTTCGAAAGTCATTAACCCTGTTTCGGTCCGTCTACAACTCCCCAGGTCATTAAGGGTTCACCCTACATTCCACGTCAGCAAAATAAAACCGGTCAAGGAAAGTGCACTCGTGCCCGCCTCCAAGCCCCCTCCACCCCCCCGGCTCGTTGACGGTGGTCCGGTCTACACAGTTAAGGCACTTCTTGCAGTCCGCAAGAGAGGTCGCGGTCGCCAGTTTCTGGTCGACTGGGAAGGCTACGGTCCTGAGGAGAGGTGCTGGATTCCTGCCAGCTTCATTTTGGACCAAACTTTGATCAAGGACTTTGACAAGACTCATCCTGACCAGCCTGGACCGTCAGGGGTCGGTCCTAAAGGGGGGGGTACTGTAATGTCCCGTCATATCTGTTAGTCTTGTGTCATGTTCTGTGTTTAGATTCTCATTTCAGGTCCCTTGACTTCCTGCCATTGTAATTGTCAGCCCCGCCTTGATTGTTTCCACCTGTATGCCCTTACCTCATGTATATATAGTCCACGCCTCCCTTTGTCCTGTGCCAGTTCGTATTGTGATTCATGTGCTCTCGGTCGTAGTATAGCTAGTAAGTAATTTTTGTAACTAATGTTTTTGCAGCTGAGTATCATATCATATCATATAATATATATACAGCCGGAAACAGACCTTTTCGGCCCTCCAAGTCCGTGCCGCCCAGCAATCTCCGTACATTAACACTATCCTACACCCACGAGGGACAATTTTTTTTTTTTTTTAATTTATTTATTTTTTTTAATTTTTTTTTATAAACATTTACCCAGCCAATTAACCTACATACCTGTACGTCTTTGGAGTGTGGGAGGAAACCGTTTAGAGTAAGTTTAGAGTTTTTGGTTCGAATCGCAGTGTTCTTTAATGTGAAAATGAAAGAACGCCTTTATTTTCTCCAAATTGACTCTTGTGTGTGAGTCGTGCGTTTGAGTCCAGTTCCTGTGTGCCCCAGAGCATAACAGGCATAATGGACTGGGAGGGGCCAGAACTAGGAGTATATTTGGGAATGCAGGGATAGGAGGGGTCAGTCGCGGAGAAGCTATGGTGAGATACAGTCCTTACCAGACATGATGGGGGAAATACAAATCTGTTTGTATCACTACTTCAATAAACGGCTAATTAAACTGAAACGTCGTGAAGACCTCTCTGTTATCGGTTTGCATCAAGATTGATCACTCCACTCCTCCGTGAAATGGTGGTAAGCCTAGAGCACTTTATTGTAAAGACTGAAGTTGCCACTACAATATGTATTGGAAACACACATTGAAAAACTGAAAGAAAGGACTCAGACCAATTAAAGTTGAATTGATATCAGCTGTGACTGTGGGATTAATGGATTCACTGATCTCTTTATATCTGAATGTATGCAGCAAAGTTAACCATTGGGTTAAAATTAGTCACCAACTAAAATAGCACACTGGGATTTCAACTATGTTTGGTAGGTGACTATTTAATATTACAATCACTGCACTGGTGCTGCGAACATATGGGAACAGACACTAATGGCTCAATGGGAACTGAATTGACAACTGCGTATCAAATCACAGTGTGCAACTTCAAATATCTATTGAAAGTGTCATTTGATGAAAATGGAAATTATCTGAAAATTCCCGAGCATATTTTATAGCTGTTATATGCTCATTTTGTTCAGTATATAATATCATAAACTGAGCCAAGGTTAAAACAGTCACTAACTCTGCACCAAGTTATGCTAATTGACTTTAACTGCAGAATCTGAAATGCTCCATTTCCATGGAGTAATGGAAACTAATAGCAATGGTTGTCAACCATCTCAGTGAATCTAATTACTGCCACAGAAATATTAATTCATGCCAATCCAAGTAATTAAAGAGGAAATGTGATCTACATATGAATCTGCTCGAAGTCAAGGAAGACAAAGCTTTTGAAGGATGTAGTCCATATGTTGAACAGAATTTACAAATATAATTTTTAACATTCCTAATCTTCACTCCCATTCTATTTCCTTCATTTTTTTACTTATCCATAAGTGGAAAGGCTAACTGAGAAAAAAAAATGGGATTTGCAAAAGGAAAGAATAGTCATCATAAAGAGTCTGTCCATTTCGGAGGGTTCACAGAATGTTATGAAATGCACTCCAATTTAGTGAAGTGTACTCCAAGAAACAACCATTCACCTGAAATAAGACCAAAGAGATATAACCTTGCATTTTTATTTTGTTCTTATGACAGAAAAATAACTCCCATAAACAGATAAGTCTTTTATAATAATAATAATAATAATAATGCATTACATTTATATAGCGCTTTTCATATACTCAAAGACGCTTTACAGGGATTTAGAGAACATAGGGAAGTGAATAAATAGATAAATAAGTAAACGAACAGAGAAAGGAGACAGAAGGTGAGGTGACCTTCAGTGGTTGAAGGCAGTACTGAACAGGTGAGACTTCAGTGATGTTTTGAATGTGATGAGTGTGGAGGAGTCTCTGACGGTTTGGGGTAGTGAGTTCCATAGGGTGGGAGCAGCGATGGAGAAAGCCCTGTCCCCCCAGGATCTGAGTTTGGTCCGGATGTGGGGGGATAGGAGATTGGCAGCAGCAGAGCGGAGGGTGCAGGTTGGAGTGTGCCTGTGGAGGAGGTCGGTCAGGTAGGATGGGGCCAGGTTATGGAGGGCTTTGTAGGTCATGAGGAGGATTTTGTACTGGATTCTCTGGGGGATGGGGAGCCAGTGGAGTTTGTAAAGGACGGGGGTGATATGGTCACGGATCGGGGTGTGGGTGAGTAGACGGGCAGCGGAGTTTTGAATGTATTGAAGTTTACTGATGATTTTTGAGGGTGCGCCATAGAGGAGGCTGTTGCAGTGGTCCAGACGGGAGGTGATGAAGGCGTGGATGAGGGTTTCTGCAGCTGTGGAGGAGAGGGATGGACGGAGACGGGCAATGTTTTTGAGGTGGAAGAAGGCTGTCTTTGTGATGTGTTTGATGTGTTTGTCGAAGGAGAGGGTTTGATCAAAGATGATTCCAAGATTCCGGATGTGAGGGGAGGTGGATACTGGGAGACCATCAATATTGAGGATGAAGTTTTGGGTGGATTTGGTGAGCGTTTTTGGACCAATGATGATGATTTCAGATTTGTTGCAGTTGAGTTTGAGGAAATTTGATTGAAGCCAAGATTTTATTTCAGTGATGCAGTTTGTCAGTGTAGAATGTGTGGTGGGGGAAATTGACTTGGTGGAGATGAGGAGCTGGATATCATCGGCGAAGCAGTGGAAGTTGAGACCATGACGGCGGATTAATTGACCAAGGGGGAACAGGTAGAGGATATGCCTTTATATGCCTTTATATAGTATGTGAAAAAGCAAATTAAAAGACTAACAATTATCTTCAACCTTTATACACTGAATTTAATGTACACCCACTTTGTTTTCTCTAAAAAAATGTTAAATACTGTGTTAATGGAGCATTGTCTTCAGCCATGTGCCATGTCATTATAAGAGGTAGAAGTAGTGAGATATAGTACGAATGCACAAAATAATAAAAATGGAAGACATCAATTAAATATTAAAACATGCAACTTTAACATCAGCGGCGGTGGGGCCTCACGGTCGACCCACGATCAGTGGTCGATGAGTCTGAGGGGGGAGGGGAAGACAGTGGGACCCGGTGTGGGGGGATCGCTGCGAAGAACAATGGGGACCCAGCGTGGGGGACTGCTGTGAGGGACAGTGGGAGAACAAAGGGGGACCCGGTGTGGGGGAGGGGGTAAGCCTGCGTGCGTTTGGAGATAAGCCTGCGTGCTTTTGTTTGTTTGTTTGTTTGTTTGTTCGTTCATTCCGGTTAAGGCTGTGCACAGGGCAGCCAGCCAACCGTTGCTTGTCTTTTTCTTTTTTCCCACTTTTAATTTAATTTTAATTTCATGTTTCCGTGCACCATGTTGTGTGTTGAGACTGTTGGCAGACCAATTTCCCTCCGGGGATGAATAAAGTTCTATCGTATCGTATCGTATCGTACTTCAAATGCACCATCGAACAAAAGCATGGATAGTATATTCATGCCAAAGAAGCCATCAATGTTAAGCTACTAAGATTCTTCCCTTCAAACAGACTACTGATGGCCAGCCACTGAATTTAATGAATTTGTCTGGTTTTTTTTCCTCAGTGCATTGACTTATTAAAGATGAGCACCTCAAACTGAGGCCATCAATCCGCCAAGCAAATGTTCTTTGTAGCATGGGAACTGGTGCTGACATAAAGACTTTAAGTAAAAGTGCGGATAAATCAGATCAGATTAAGGTATGGGTTTTCACTGATAGAGACAAATAAATTTGTAAAAGTGAACCTTACGACATTGAACATGAAAGCCTACAGTGGAGCAAAGGAAAGAAGGAAGGGAGAAAATACATTTTGGAAGTGAGAATGGGGAAGGGATACGTTCTTTAAATGAAAAGATTCTAAATAGAATAGGACGGTAGGAGCTGGAGAAGTATCCTCGATTTTCAGTACCACTGGACACACAACACCCAATAGCAGAAGTCCTTCCAAGGCTACCTCGATCACACAAAATCATATCTATTTTTGTCGTCCCATTATGTGGAATGAGAAAATGAAAACAGATTCACATAAAGATGATAATGAATGAGAACTAGTAAAGTTAGGGTTTCTATCTCTGAAGTTGTCATAGAGAGTCATTGAGTCATAGAGCATGGAAACAGACCCTTCGGCCCTATTTGTCCATGCTAGCCAGGATGCCCCATCTCCACTTGTCCAACCTGCCCCAAGTTTGGCCCATATCCGAGCTCAAGTTCGAGCCTGTCCAACCTCTCCCTATAGCTCAGACCCTCATGTTCACCAACATCCTCGTAAATCTTCTCTGCACTCTTTCTAGCTTAACAACATCCTTCCTATAGCAGGGTGACCAAAATGGAACAGAATACTCCAAATGCCACCTCACCAACATCTTGTACAACTATAACCTGAACGATGAAAGCTAATGTGCTGAAAGCCTTCTAGACCAGCCTATCCACCTTCGATGCCACTTTCAGGAAACTATGTACCCTCACACCTAGATTCCTCTGGTCCACAACACACCACAGACCCCTGCTATTCACTATGAAGGATCTGCCCTGGTTTTGACTCCACAAAATGCAACACCTCGCATTTATCAGCATTAAACTCCATTAGCCATTCCTTGGACCACTTGCCCAGTTGATCTGCTGTAATTTTTGATAACCATCTGCACTATCTATGATACCACCCACCCTAGTGCCAACTGTAAACTTACTACTCACTTATTTGTACATTCTCATCCTATTCATTGATATAAACTGCAAACAGCAATGGTCCCAATATCGATCCCTGAGGCATACGAACTCATCACATGCCTCCAGTCCAAAAAACAACCCTCCATCATCATCCTCTGCTACCTTCCATGAAGCCAATTCTCTATCTAGTTGGCTAGCTCTCACCGGATCCTTTGTGATCTAACCTTCCAGAGCAGCCCACTATGTGGAACAATCTGAAATGCCTTTTGCTGAAGTTCATATAGACATTGTCAACAGTTTTGCTCTTGTCAACCTTTTTGGTTACTTCTTCAAAAAAGCACTATCAAGTTTGTAAGAAATGATCTCCCACGAACAAAACCGTACTGACTTTCCCCAATCAGCCCCTGTCTATCCTAGTGCATAAATAAATTATCCCTCTAAATCCTCTTCAGTAACTTGCCTACCACATCTCCATTAATTGTCCCAAGTTCCCCTGCCTTCATGTCTTTTTTCACATTTGAAACAGAGGAGAAACGCTAATTGAGGACCTTGCCCGTATTCTGCGGTTCTACAGAAGGTTGACCACTTTAGTTTCTGAGGGCTCGATTGTCTCTCCAGTTACCCTCTTTCCTTTATAAAATCTCTTTGGATTTTCCTTAATATTATCTGCCAGAGCTATCTCCTGCCCTCCTGATTCCCTTTATAAGTCTGCTCTTCTATTCCTGAAACTCCTCCATGTATCCACTTGATTCCAGCTGCCTATACCTGTCCCATGCCTCCTTCTTTTTCCTGACTAGAGCTTCAATTTCTCTCATCATCCAAGATTCCTTATTCCATACTCCCACATGCCTTGCTCTTCACACTAACAGGAGCAAGCATGCACTGAACTCTTTTCTATGCACTTGTCCTGCCCCTTCTCCCTCCTGCCTTTCTTCCCACCCCCACAAGTCTGAAGAAAGGCTCTGACCTGAAACATCACCTATCCATGTTCTCCAGAGATGCTGCCTGACTGGCTGTTACTCTGGGCACTTTGTGTCTTTTTTTTTGTAAACCAGCATCTGCAGTTCCTTTCTTCTACATTCTTAGTTTTGCTTTAATCTTGCTCAGAACAGGGTTCTGGATAAATTTCCACTTTGCTTTGCAGATATCATTGATGTTAACCGGACCAGGGGTGCATTATTCCTGAACCACACATTATCAGCATGACAGACAAGATGTTACAGGTGCTCTGGACATTGGTATATCCAACAGTGTCAGCTTCTTAAGTAATTAGATAATCAAATTTGCAGATGCTGAATAAAATATATTCTCACTGTTGCCGCTGTCCATTTAAATAATACATGGTAGATCGTCAACACTCCATCTTGGAAATAAGCATGCTCTGATACCTGAGTTCATATTGCAAATTTACAGCCAATTCAGAATTCAAAAGATTTGTTCGAGTTGCATTTTCCATTGGGATAGAAGTGTGTTAATGAGCAACAAATGATTTTAACAGCTGTTTTGCAGAAACAGCGCAGGAGACTGAAAGTCAGGTCATAAGAAAAGTTATAAGAAAAGAGCATTAGCATTTTATCTCCAGCACGATATAATCTCTCACAGTGCCACACGTTTCACCATTATAATGCACTTCCACTGCCGCTTTGCCAGAAATATCCTAGGCAGTCAGTTCATGCAAATAAATTCATGCAGATACCAGCTGTTATTAAAAAAATGATACGTATTCGTAATAATATCACTTTTGCACATAGGTGTCATTCTTCCCATTGATTCAGAGGTTGGAGGTTCCATACCCTATTCCAGACCATTTTCATTCAGATTGGCATTTCACTGCAGATAGTTATGAAAAATACCCTGAAATGCACATCCTGTTGATCTCTTGCCTATGTTTCTCCTTCCACCAATATTAACATTAAAGAATTATTATCATTCAAGAGTTCTTAAGACCAAGTGCCACCAATTTGCACAAAGTTTGTGTCAAAATACCATCTGAAGGGGTGAATTTATTGGACATTTATGTTAACGCACATCCATTGGAGAATTTCCAATGCTAAATGCATGTAATGCACAAGTAAAGAAAAAAGACTCATTCTGGGAATAAAACATAAAGCACTGGTGGAACTCAATGGCTCAGGTAGCCTGTGGGGTGGGGAGGGAATGGACAGGCCCGTTTTGGGTCAGGACCCATCTTCAGAGTCTGATGGCAAGCAAGGTTCACAAGGATCATTGTCAGGTGACTGCATTGGAAGCACCACCCTGCCCTCCCTTTCACCTATTTCAGACAACCTTCCTGCATGTCAACTGCACACATTCCCTCATTTTCACACCACAACCCTTTATTGGTCAACATAAACAGTTGTACAGGCATCAATGGACTGTTCTGTTGATATCTGAATCATACGGTGATGTTTGGCATTAGACAGCCTCATGTGAAGAAGATCTAGGCCAACCATTCAAACTAAACTCCTTTGGCACCATTCAAGCTCTATTCAACTTTGAAAGTATATTGGGATATTCAACAAGGAGGTACAGGTTTGCAGGCTGCAGCACTCTTTTCTGACCTCACCATGCCTTTTCTCATTGTGGCCTCCCACAATTAGATTGGCCTCCCACCGAAAGAGCATCTCAGGAACAGTTTATGTCTTTTGTTGCATGGGATCTTTCACATTCACTGAACAGGTGGATGGACCTGTGGAGAATTGTAAATCACAAATGCAGTGGGAATAAGAGCAAGTTCAAAAACATCTGTTTGCAAGCTTGAAGATGTCAGAGGGAAAAGGGCTGGGAGAATACAAATCATTTTCCATGGAATGAGGATTTATGCCTCGTCATGCATTTGTTTGACTTGTTTTCTTTACTGTGCTGTAAAGTATCGATGACACAAAATGGTGGTATAGTGAACAGTGAAGAAGGTTATCCATGATTATAATGGAATCTTGATCAACTGGACCAAAGGAGTGAGGCATAGCAAATGGAGCTTCATTCACATAAATATGAGGTGTTGCATCTTGATAGGACAAAACAGGGGAGACATATACATTGAATTGTAGGGGCCTGGGAAGTGTTGGAGAACAGAGGGATCTAGGAGTACAAGTACACAGTTCCCTGAAAATGGCATTCAGCTGCCTTTATTTCACCAAACCTTCACAAAAAAACGCTGAAAAACTAGTCTAGCTGATGTAATTAAGGGCATCACGGGTAGACAGAGTGGTGAAGAAGGCTTTTGGCATACAGACTTTCATCAGTCAGGGAACTGAATATAAAAGACAGGGCATTATTATGTTACAGTTGTACAAGATGTTGGTGAGGCTGCACTCGGAGCATTCTATTCAATTTTGGTCATCCTGCCTCAAGAAAGATGCCGTTAAGCTGGAAAAAGTGCAGAGAAGATTTATGAGGATGTTGCCAGGACTTGAGGGTCTGAGCTCGAGGGGGAGCTTGAGCAAGCTAGGACTTCATTCCTTGCAGCGCAGGAGGCTGAGAGGTGATCTCATAGAGGTGTACAAAATAATGAGGGATAGGGTGAATGCTCAGAGACTTTATCCCTGGGTAGGAAAATTAAGAACATAAACGGCACAGGTTTACGGGAGAGGGGAAAGATTCAATGGGAACCTGACAGGCAATCTTATCACAGAGGGTGGTAGGTATAAGGAACAAGCTGCGATAGAAAGTACTTAAGGATGGAACAATAATAATTTAAAAATCATTGGACAGGTATATGGATAGGAAAGATTTAGGGTGATATGAACCAAACGCTTGTGAAGGAGACTCACTTGGATGGAGCATCTTGGTCAACATGGATGAGTTGGGCTGAATGGCCTGTTTCCATGCAGTATGACTTTAACTCTAAAATAATCCATTATATCTGGAACGAGGATAAAAATGAAAATTGAGGCTCCAGTTCCAAGGAATTTATTTTTGACATCAATCAAATATATAATGGAACTGCATATAACCATATTAAATTATCTTTCCCCATTCACGACATTTACGTATATTATTTTAAAACATTTTATTGCCAGTCAAATAGCAAGTGAGTTACCTCTGAATGGTAATGCAGATCTGGTTTAACTGTGAAAGAAAATCAAATGAACAAAACACATAAGGAATCGGGGTGGGAGCTGCTTTACTTCCTCGTCGTCCACCCTGGGTAGTTCTACAGAACTGGCAAAATTTGCAGCAAAGTGTCAACTACGGTACTCTGAAGCACCAATTGACGCTTTTGATTGTTGTAGTTGACATACGAAAGAAGAAGAACATAAGGAATCTGATGTTCTTGTCAAGGACTTCGCTCAAAGGACTATAGGAAGGCCTTGGTGTGGCCTAGTGCTGGTCATAGCTCGACCAAGAGTAAAATCCAAAGAAAGACACAAAATGCTGGAGTAACTCAGTGGGACAGGCAGCATCTCTGGAGAGAAGATATGGGTGAAGTTTTGGTGTTACCCCAGCATTTTGTATCTGTCTTTGGTTTAAACCAGCATCTGCAGCTCCTTCCTACACAAAAGTAAAGTCTGCATTGATGTATAAAAGTTCATCAAGTGCATGATGAACTTGTCTATCCGGAATGGCGGGACTGTCATCATATGTTGAAAGACTGGAGCGACTAGGTTTGTATACACTGGAATTTAGAAGGATGAGAGGAGATCTTATCGAAACGTATAAGATTATTAAGGGGTTGGACATGTTAGAGGCAGGAAACATGTTTCCAATGTTGGGGGAGTCCAGAACCAGGGGCCACAGTTTAAGAATAAGGGGTAGGCCATTTAGAACAGAGATGAGGAAAAGCTTTTTTAGTCAGAGAGTTGTGAATCTGTGGAATTCTCTGCCTCAGAGGGCAGTGGAGGCCAATTCTCTGAATACATTCAAGAGAGAGCTAGATAGAGCTCTTAAGGATAGCGGAGTCAGGGGGTATGGGGAGAAAGCAGGAACGGGGTACTGATTGAGAATGATCAGCCATGATCACATTGAATGGCGGTGCTGGCTCGAAGGGCCGAATGGCCTACTCCTGCACCTATTGTCTATTGTCTATTGCTTTTGCACACAGACTGCATGCCAATTTCTTGATCCAATCTAGATGGAGTTCATGTCTTACTGCATCTATGGCTGATGGAAAGAAGCTGTTTTTTGAAGTGTCAGGCCCAGTTTATTTTAATTACTGGCGAGTAGAGCAGCAAATTTATTTTCAGTGCCTGGAGGCATTCTTGCTCTTTATTCAACAGTCACAATTGAATATAATTGGATTCCAAGCACTTAAGGGCCTGGTAAAGATTGCAAGATTCTCGCCATGAAATCAGCAGCAATGCTGCAACTTTAATTTTATGTTCTTTCCCCACGCAAAAGGTGACATATGGGACTGCAGATGCTGCAAAAAGCAACCTGCTGGAAGAGCTCAGCAGGCCAGGCCACATCTGTAAAAGGTGACGCTCCAGATTGTGGGTAATATAATCTTCTTTCTCCACGATAGCATAATGGTTGACTGGTCAGTCTAGCAGTCAGACCTCAGCATCATTGACCCAAAAAACATCATATCAAATCTCACATATCACGTAGACAATTCAAAATAAAGTATTTAAATACATTAAAAATCAATGGATGAAAATAACAAGTTATGAAAAAAATTCAAATATCTTTTATGGAAGGAAATCTGCCATCCTTATTGCATATGTGACTCCAAATGTCTTTCTTTCCCCAGCATGCTCAACTCCCCAACCACACCAGCAGCCATTCTACTTCTTGACAAGCCTCAAACTTCAAAATAACAATTTTTCCTTCCAATTAACTTTTCAAATAACGTTGCTCGCAATCACTGTGGAATCAAAATGGTTTTTTTCTCAGTAGATTGGTCTTTGAATTGGTGCTCTGCATCATGACATAGAAATACCATTGAACTGAGTGAATTAAAGAGAAAGGCACTCACATATAACGCTTTAATCATCCATAGTTCTCCTTAAAGATGCTATTATTCCCTTTGGATCCACTAATCTGCACTAGAAAATCCCTGTGGAAATTAAATGTGCAGTGTACAGTATATATTTCCTAGCCTTTACGGCAACAGATAAGTTTAAGGTTTCAGTTAGTCATTTTAAGGCCATTCCCTTGTTATCGAGAAATCACAAGGGGTGGGGTGGGTGGGTGTTGGGCGTGGGGGGGGGGGGGGGTGGGGGGGGGGGGGGTGGGGGGGGGCAGGGGGAGTGACAGCATTTAGCATTTAAAATTGCATTCACTAATTTTGAATTAATTTCAACAGATTGACCCTCTGGTACGAGTTTAGAAAGAAATGTAAGAAACATTAAAAGAATTATAACAACGTTTCCAAACCTGTCCCCAAATCTAGAAAATAATAAACTTTCCTTCTTTGCAATAGTGCTGTGACTATGGTGATCGTGATCCATTTTCCATTGCACCATTTGTTAATTTTCCAATTGCTGAGTTGCAACACAGGAAGTGATAAAAAAAAGATAACATGAGATACCATCATATCATTGTACAGATGACTTCTACTGGACAGATTTGAAGGAACATTTTGAAGTGGATTACAATTTTAAAGTGATTATGATCACTTAGTTAAGCACTTCGATGTTAAAATTGCCTGGGAAATATAAATTAATATTTTACTACAAAAATGGTTCAAGTAACACTTGTCAAGTCCGATTTATATTTATGATGCTTTTTATATTACTTCTCAATAACATACATTCAGCTTATGTGGTATAAATTGAGTGCGTACGTACTTTTAAAATCTATGTGCACCAGTTGTATGACTTTTCATGAAATGACTGCATCAACCATTGTATTTGGTTCAGTGATATTTTTCTCCAGTAAGGTATATTTGATTTGCTCCAACATTAATTACTTGCCTTAACAAAATGGCAAAATAGAGAAAAAATAATAGATATTACACTGGCAATGAGCTTGGGATATTGGTGAACATCTGGTGCATAATGAACAAAATACCGCAGGGGATCCAAAATGTTGATGCAACCCATAAGCGATACCGTGCTATGGAGATTCACCAGTAGCATTTGAAGGTTATGTGGCAAATACTTGGCAGACTACAGAACCACAATGTATGACTGAAACAGAACAAATGAAAAGCACTATGCAATTTGAGCTTCATAATTGGCCAGAATGGCAAAGACCCAGGAGAGGTTGAGAACAATATTAGATGTTAATAAACCAATTATCATTACTGTGGCCTATGCTTTTCCTCAGATACTTGGTTATTACTTGAGGTTTTTATGTGATGTGGCCGGCAGATTTGTCCCCTTACAGAAATTGTTAACAATGCAAGGTTAGTTCCATATAAGCTTTGTAGTGCAACGTCAAATACATAGAAACATAGAAACATAGAAAATAGGTGCAGGAGGAGGCCATTCGGCCCTTCGAGCCAGCACCGCGATTCATTCACCGCCAATACGAGAGGCCATAGCTTCAAGGTATGAAGGGCAAAGTTTATAGATGTGCAGGAGATTTTTTTTACACAGAGAATGGTGAGTGCCTGGAATGCAATGCGAGGGGTAGTTGCAAAGCAGATATGAAGTGGTATTTAAGAGGTTTTTAGAAATGCACATGGATATGCAGGAACTGGAGGGGTATGCATCATGTGCACAGAGGAGTTAAGGGCAGCCATGATTGTATTGAATAGCATAGCAGGCTTGAGGGGCCTACTCCTGCTACTATTTTTGTGTGTTCTTGCGTCCAAAGGATTTATGCTCAAAACGTTTTGGAAATGTTTAGAGATACAGCATGAAAACAGGCCCTTTGGCTCACCACCCATGCCGACCATCCATCACCCATTCATACTAGTTTTACGTGATCCCACTTTCTCATCCACTAGGAGCAATTTTAGGGGGCAATTAACCTTTGGGAAGCGGTACGAAACCGGAGCACCCGGAGGAAAACCCATGGGGTCACAGGGAGAATGTGCAAACTCCACACAGCCAGCACCCGAGGTCAGGCTCGATCCCGGGTCTCTGGCGCTGTGCGGCAGCAGCTCTACCAACTGCACCACAGTTCTGCCAAATGCTTAGTGGTCAAAAATCTGTTGAATTATAAAAATGATATGAAAACAGCACTTCAACCATGCACAAGAAACACAGAGCTGCCTTATTTGAAACCCTGCTGTGTTACAAGAGCTGGTTTGTTTTCAATAGATGTGTAAATGGAGAATTACTCCAATTTATGTACAGAATGCTACTTCATAAATAGCAATAGTGAGGGTTGATCCACTATCACAAACAAACAAAATAAACACAGCAATTCATCAGAAGTATTTCCCCACCTATAACACTATTGAAACTATTAAAATGATTGAAATTGTGTTTTACCAGCTGGAATTTAATTCAAATTGTGACTTTTGTAACATAATGAAATAGCATTGGGAGCTTTGCTTCGAAAGTGTACAGAAACAGCAGCAAGAGCGCATCAACTCTCAAACTACCACCATATAAAGGAGGATAGTAAAAGCTTTTTTAGGTACGTGAAGAGGAAAAAAATAGTCAAGGCAAATGTGGGTCCCTTGAAGACAGAAGCAGGGGAATTTATTATGGGGAACAAGGAAATGGCAGAAGAGTTGAACTGGTACTTTGGATCTGTCTTCACTGAGGAGGATACAAACAATCTCCCAGATGTTCTAGAGGTCAGAGATCCTAGGGTGACAGAGGAACTGGAGGAAATCCACATTAGGCAGGAAAAAGTTTTGGGTAGACTAATGGGACTCAAGGCTGATAAATCCCCAGGGCCGGATGGTCTGCATCCCAGGGTGCTTAAGGAGGTGGCTCTAGAAATTGTGGACGCATTAGTAATTATTTTCCAATGTTCTATAGATTCCGGGTCAGTTCCTGTGGATTGGAGGGTAGCTAATGTTATCCCACTTTTCAAGAAAGGAGGGAGAGAGAAAACGGGAAATTATAGACCAGTTAGTCTGACATCAGTGGTGGGGAAGATGCTGGAGTCAATTATAAAAGACGAAATTGCGGAGCATTTGGATCGCAGTAACAGGATCGTTCCGAGTCAGCATGGATTTACGAAGGGGAAATCGTGCTTGACTAATCTACTGGAATTTTTTGAGGATGTAACTAGGAAAATTGACAGGGGAGAGCCGGTGGATGTGGTATACCTCGACTTTCAGAAAGCCTTCGACAAGGTCCCACATAGGAGATTGGTGGGCAAAATTAGAGAACATGGTATTGGAGGTAGGGTACTGACATGGATAGAAAGTTGGTTGACAGACAGAAAGCAAAGAGTGGGGATAAATGGGTCCCTTTCAGAATGGCAGGCATTGACTAGTGGGGTACCGCAAGGCTCGGTGTTGGGACCGCAGCTATTTACAATATACATCAATGACTTGGATGAAGGGATTAAAAGTACCATTAGCAAATTTGCCGATGATACAAAGCTAGGTGGCAGTGTGAACTGTGATGAAGATGCTATGAGGTTGCAGGGTGACTTGGACAGGTTGTGTGAGTGGGCGGATGCATGGCAGATGCAGTTTAATGTGGATAAGTGTGAGGTTATCCACTTTGGTGGTAAGAATAGGAAGGCAGATTATTATTTGAATGGTGTCAAGTTAGGAAAAGGGGACGTACAACGTGATCTGGGTGTCTTAGTGCATCAGTCACTGAAAGGAAGCATGCAGGTACAGCAGGCAGTGAAGAAAGCCAATGGAATGTTGGCATTCATAACAAGAGGAGTTGAGTATAGGAGCAAAGAGGTCCTTCTGCAGTTGTACAGGGCCCTAGTGAGACCGCACCTGGAGTACTGTGTGCAGTTTTGGTCTCCAAATTTGAGGAAGGATATTCTTGCTATTGAGGGCGTGCAGCGTAGGTTTACTAGGTTAATTCCCGGAATGGTGGGACTGTCATATGTTGAAAGACTGGAGCGACTAGGTTTGTATACACTGGAAATTAGAAGGATGAGAGGGGATCTTATCGAAACGTATAAGATTATTAAGGGGTTGGACATGTTGAGGCAGGAAACATGTTCCCAATGTTGGGGGAGTCCAGAACCAGGGGCCACAGTTTAAGAATAAGGGGTAGGCCATTTAGAACAGAGATGAGGAAAAACTTTTTTAGTCAGAGAGTTGTGAATCTGTGGAATTCTCTGCCTCAGAAGGCAGTGGAGGCCAATTCTCTGAATGCATTCAAGAGAGAGCTAGATAGAGCTCTTAAGGATAGCGGAGTCAGGGGGTATGGGGAGAAGGCAGGAATGGGGTACTGATTGAGAATGATCAGCCATGATCACATTGAATGGCGGTGCTGGCTCGAAGGGCCGCATGGCCTACTCCTGCACCTATTGTCTATTGTCTATTGTCTATCCTGCCTTGTCAGGTACCTCCTGACCCGTCTGTGGGAGATTCTGCCATTCCTGCACTGGCCTCACTGGAACCCTTAGAGTGGAAGGAAGTCAGCCTTGAAGCTAAAGGTCTGACTATGAAGGAAGAACATTGCATTGACCATTGAACATTCAGCTGGAGCTGCCCAGCTCTTTAACTCCCTGAGTAGTCTCTCTGAGTTTGAGTTTAGTTTATTGTCACATGTACTGAGATACAGCGAAAAGCTTTCGTTACATATAAACCGGTCAGTGGAAAGACACTACATGTATTACCTTTCCACCGAGAGAAAGGAAAATATGTATTTTTTTGCATGAATGCTTCTTTTATATCAATTGGATTAAAAATGATTTATTTGCAAAAAATCAAAGCCTAAGCAGGCCTCTAAAAGGTTCACTGTGTACAATACTCATAGGCTGTAGGTATCAAGATTTGATGCCTATCTGAGTGAGCCATTCACAGCTAAGGAACAGTAGCAGAGGGCAGCGGAGAAGGGTGACTCAACCGAGTCCATCATGAGATCTCTCCACCATTGGAAGCATCCACATGAAATGCTGCCTCAAAGAGGTGTCATGTTCATCAAGGTTCCCCGCCATTCTGGCTTGCTTTCTTCTCACTGCTTCCATTGGCCAGGAGGTGCAGAATCCTGAAGTCCAGGAGCAGCTACTTTCCTGCAGCTATCAGGTTCCTGAACCGACCCGCACAACCTTAATCCTACTTCAGCCACAGGACACCATGGATCATATCTTGCACTATCATGGACGTGTTTCTTAAATGTGATTAGGGCTAATGTTTTGGTTTTTTGCAGTCTTTTTCTTTCCTCTATCTTGTCGAATTATTGAGAAATTTATGTGTAATTTATGTATAGCTTATGTATAATTTAGGCTTTTGTGTGTTGTCTATGTACCCGTGATGCTGCTGGAAGGATTTTTTTTGCAGTATCTCTACCACACCATACATCTGCAACATGACAATAAACTCATGCAATCATAAAACTACCTGAATAAAGAAGGTGCAAAAGTATGTGCCAGTGTTTCTAGTACTGATTGAGAACCAATGAATACTGTGTTAGCATGGTGGCACAGCGCCAGAAACCAGGGTTCGATCCTGACTGTGGGTGCTGTCTGTATGGAGTTTGTACATTCTCCCCATGACCTGCGTGGGTTTTTGTCTGGGTGCTTCGGCTTCCTCCCACACTCCATAGATGCACAGGTTTGTAGACTAATTGGCTTGGTAAAATTGTAAAATTGTCCCTGGTGTGTGTAGGATAGTGTTAGTGCGTGGGGATCGCTGGTCAGCACAGACTCAGTGGCCCAAAGGGCCTGTTTCCACGCTGTATCTCAAAGCTAAACTAAATTAAAATCTTGTGTGGGAAGGAACTGCAGATGCTGGTTTAAATGTTCCTTCTCTCCAGAGATGCTGCCTGTCCCACTGAGTTACTCCAGCATTGTGTGTCTATCTTCTTTAAATTAAAATCTTATGGTGTTGAATTACTGTAATTATTCTTGATAGTTGGTGCAGACCCAAACCTAGGGGGCCGAAGGACCTGTGTTCATACTGCACGACTCTATAAAATGTTTGATATCCAAGAAAAACGGAGAGTCTTCGGTGAGGGAAAACAATGAATGAATAAAATAAAAACACACAGAAAACCTAAAAATTATTATGAACAATAAGAGGAAGCTTTCTATTCTTATTTTTCAGTAAAAATCATAAGCGTATTCACCTTCTAATGTCCCATTTATAAGTTTATTATTTGAGGAAATATACTTCATGCATAAATACATTTACCAAAAGAAGGACTCGAGAGAATGCTATTAGATTTCCAGCCCTACTTCATCGTTATAAGTAAGTTTTTCTGTGACTGTTTGCAATCTCACATGCGCTGGGCAAAGCACGGGTTAAGGTTGCAGTAGGTTTTCCGAATGGCTGCTTGATCGGTGTAGCATATCCATAGCACAATTTTCATGACAAATGCTTTACTAAATTGGTGGAACAGATCCAACTATTCCTAATTTTGGTCAGATGTCAATATATCTAAAGGACATTCATCATCCCACTGGCAGATTGTGGCTTCAGGATGGTGCTCAGAACAGGTTGGGAGCGCATCTGTTTCCACTGAGATAACGTCCACGTGAAAGTCTCTAGGACACTCGTTCAAACGCAGCCAGGTTCAGACACAATGGCATTGAATTTCAAAGAAATAAAGACATTGGAGCTTCCAAACAAATATTCTATTTTTACCAGCAAGCCAAAGGAAGTAAATTAAAATATGATTTGGGGTTTAACCGTGGTCATTCAGTACAGTGTGGCCTGATCATTTGTCGTGAGATGTCTCACAGGATTTAGATGCAAACCGAAACGGGTGGAATTCAATCAATATAAAATGTATGGCCATCTCATATCATTTACATGGTTGTGCGGGCAGGTGGGGAGAGGGCTTTAATAGACTCTGACATCTAGAAGGACACATCAGTTCTTTCATCCCAATTCTGAAATCTGTCTGATTCCAAGTTCAAAGCCATAGATAACTATTACCACTTAGCTCTAGAGGCTCAAGTGAGCCAAAAGTTATAAATATTTTTAAAGTAATTAAAACAAATTTTGGCTTCCACTTGGTATCCCTATCCAGCAAATGTGATTGATCTTCCTGGATTCAATTACCTCATTCTAGTATTAGTTTGGTTCAAAGAGATGTGTGAAAAAGTTACCCCTTAGGTTCCTATTAAAACCCTTTCCCCTCGTCTTAAACCTATGCCCTTTGGTTCTCGATTCCCCTTCTCTGGGCAAGAGACTCTGTGCGTCTACCCGATCTACTTCTCTCGTGATTTTGTACACCTCTATAAGATCACCCTATGGCGAGTCCGAAACTTGCTAGTTGTAGACGAAGTTTATTGCAGCCGCAATACACGAATACAGAATCAAAACAACAAGTTACAGGACAACCAATATAAACTTACTGTCTTCCTTGAAGACTTCGCCGAACCGGCTAAATCGGGCGCCAAACGCGCACCTGACATCGCTGGCCAATCAGCGATGTTGTTTGCTGGACCAATCCTCATGGTCGCGTTCCCACGTGACCTCGCTGGCCAATCCGAGGGTTCGACGACCTGGACCATTCTCTATGGTCGCTACATGACCCCCCCCAGAACCCGAGGTGCGGAACCTAGCAGGGAGCCGGATTTCGCGACCATAACGAGTACGGAGAGGGACAGCCTGAACCACAGGAGCCGGAGGTTCCGGACTTGGTGGAACAGCCGGAACGGGAGGTTCTGGAGGAACTACCGGAACGGGGGGTCCTGGAGGAACTGCCGAAACGGGGGGTCCTAGGGGAACTGCCGAAACTGGAGGTCCCGGAGGAACTGCCGGAATGGGGGTTTGTGGACTGGGCGGAACTAACGGAGGTCGGCCTCTTCTAGGGGTTTGACCGACCAGGACTGGTTGATCTGGGTCCAAATGGGCAGGTTTGAGCCGGGACACCGAGACGAGTTCACTCTTGCCGCCCATGTCTAAGGTGAAAGTAGCCGTTCCCTTACGTAAAACCCGAAACGGCCCTTGATAGACCCTCTGCAACGGGGCGCGATGGGCATCTTTACGCAGAAAAACAAACTCACAGTCCTTCAGGGAAGACGGTTCATGTACCATGGGACACCCATGACGTGAAGTCGGCACTGGAGCCAGGGAGCCCACCCGTTCCCGGAGAGCTGCTAACGCTGATGGGACTGTAGGGAGCAGGGCTGAAGTGTCCGGAAACAGATCTCCAGGTACTCGAAGGGTCGAGCCATATACCAGCTCTGCGGACGACGCACCGAGATCTGGCTTAGGAGCCGTCCGGATACCCAACAGAACCCAAGGGAGTTGGTCTACCCAGTCTGGGCCTTCAAGCCTTGCACAGAGGGACGCCTTAAGTTGGCGGTGGAACCTTTCTACGAGTCCATTTGCCTGGGGGTGATATGCAGTTGTGGGTTGTAATTTGGACCCGTACAGTTCCGCCAGCGCGGCCCAGAGGGACGAAGTGAACTGTGGTCCTCTGTCAGTTGTAATAACTGCCGGGACCCCGAAACGAGCTACCCAGTGAAGGGCCAAAGTCCTAGCACAAGACGCTGACGAGATATCACACAATGGGAAAGCCTCTGGCCACCGGGTGAACCGATCCACCACCGTGAGGAGGTGGGTGTAGCCCCGGGAGGAAGGCAAAGGCCCGACCAAATCCACGTGGATGTGGAAAAAACGAAAAGCCGGGACTTCGAAATCCTGTACGGGGGGCTGGACGTGGCGCTGGACCTTAGCGGTCTGACAGGGCACGCAGGAACGTGCCCATCCCGCTACCTGTTTCCGCAGGCCATGCCAGACAAACCTCGCTGCCACCAAGGCAGAGGTGGAGCGGATGGACGGGTGTGCCAGCCCATGAATGGCATCGAAAACCCGGCGCTGAAGGGAGGGCGGTACTACCGGCCTGGGGCGAGGAAGAGAAACATCGCACCAGACTTTCGTGCCCTCCGACCCACAAGCTACCTGGGCCAACTTCAATCCCGAAGTGGTGGACTGGTACGTCGAAACGGTATCCGCCAGGAGCTGTGCCTCCGCGAGCTCCTGGGGATCCACCTCGCAGTCCACCGCCGAAATAGGGGGAAAAGCAGGTCTAGACAGGGCGTCAGCAACGGCATTCAGCTTACCCGCGATATGACGGACATCTGTGGTAAATTCTGAGATAGCAGTCAGGTGCCGCTGCTGGCGGGCCGACCATGGGTCAGACAATTTCAAAAAAGCAAATGTTAATGGCTTGTGGTCCGTAAATGCCACAAATGGGCGGCCCTCGAGGAAATACCGGAAATGACGGACAGCTAAATGGAGAGCTAGAAGTTCTCGGTCAAATGCGCTATATTTCAGCTCGGCCGAATTTAGTTGCCGGCTGAAAAACGCTAAAGGCTGCCAACGGCCACCAACCTGCTGCTCCAGAACCCCGCCCACCGCCACGTCAGAGGCGTCAACCGTCAGGGCCGTGGGGCTCGGATGGACCAGCATGGTGGCGTCTGCCAAGGCTGCCTTAGCTGCCGTAAAAGCCGACTCTGCGGTCGGGGACCACAACAACTCTACCGGATTACCTGCAAGGCATTGGAAAAGTGGGCGCAGGACTCGCGCCGCTGCCGGAACGAATCTATGGTAGAAATTAACCATGCCTACGAACTCCTGCAGCCCTTTTACTGTGGTAGGCCTGGGGAAAGCCCGGATAGCCTCCACCTTCTCTGGCAAAGGGACAGCGCCGGCAGGGGTAATTCTGTGTCCTAGAAAATCGAGAGCAGGCAGGCCGAATTGACATTTGGAGGGTTGAATAATGAGCCCGTGGTCTTGGAGCCGCTGGAACACGGTCCGCAAATGGGCCTGGTGTTCTTGCACTGAGGGGCTGGCTATCAGGATGTCGTCTAAATAAATAAACACAAAGGGTAAACCCCTGCCCACGTGGTCCATCAGTCGCTGGAAAGCCTGTGCCGCGTTCTTTAAACCGAAAGGCATACGCAACCATTCAAACAACCCGAACGGAGTAATAGTTGCAGTTTTTTGTATGTCCTCCGGTCGCACCGGAATCTGATGGTATCCTCGCACCAAATCGATTTTGGAAAACACCACCGCTCCTTCCAGTCCAGATGAAAAGTCCTGTAGGTGCGGTATGGGGTAGCGATCAGCCGTGGTGACAGCATTGAGACGCCGATAATCGCCACATGGCCTCCACCCCCCAGATGCCTTGGAGACCATGTGTAACGGCGAGGCCCACGGGCTGTCAGACTGACGAACAATTCCCATTTCCTCCATCTTCCTGAACTCCGCCCGTGCCACCACCAGTTTGTCTGGCGGTAGTCTCCTGGCCCGAGCGAAAACGGGAGGGCCTTCAGTGCGGATGTGATGGACCACACCGTGCTTAGCTGAAGGTGCGTCAAAACGTTGGACGAGCAGCTCTGGGAACTCTGCCAGAATCGCAGCATACGAGTCGGGGGCCGCGACGACGGCCTGGACAGTAGGGCTGGGCGAGGAGGCGATTGCCGGAGCGACGTGCTCGTCTTCAGCAGCGGGTCGGAGGTCATTACCACGGACATCAGGAACCAGTGAAAAAGCCCAGAGAAAATCTGCGCCCAGGATCGCTTGTTTGACGTCGGCTATGATGAATGGCCATTCGTACGTGCGGAGGCCTAAAGCAAGGGACATCTTCCGTGTGCCGAAAGTGCGAATTGGGCTGCCGTTAACCGCGATGAGGGTGGGACCTGTCTTACCCGATCTGGTTTCGAGGTCGGTCGGCGGCACTATGCTGACGATGGCTCCGGTGTCTACCAAAAATTCTGTGTCCGTGAATCGATCATGGACATAGAGGCGCCGGTTCTGGCCAATCGTAACTGCCCCTATGTACGATCGGCCGAGGCATTTCCCGCGAAGGTACAAGGCAAACGACAGTTGCGGGATTCGTTACCCCATCGTAGGTGATAATAGCACCAGCCGCGCTTGTGCGGATCTTTTTGGCGGGCTTTCGGGGAATTGGCGGGAGACGTGGCGCCATCTTTCCGTCGCTGTGGCGTGGTCACCGATGTCGAGACTTTGTTGATGGAATCACTTGCCTTGTTTTTTCCCGCTATGAGCGCGTCCGCTTTCGCTGCATATGCTTCGGGGTCCTTAAAAGAACAATCCGTAAGCAGCAGTCGGACATCCTCGGGAAGTTTCTCGCGGAAGGCCTGTTCAAACATCGGGCAATCCGTATGCTCACCGGCTAGCACCATCATTTCAGCCATGCGGACGGAAGGCAGTTGGTCTCCAAGCTCCGGTAGGTGCAGAAGTTTTGCCGCACCACCATGCTTATTTAACCCGAAGGTTCGCAGTAATGCCTTCTTCATGGTTTCGTATTTGTCTTCCGCAGGTGAATTTATGATAAACCGCATCATGCGCTTGGTTGTGTCCGGCGATAGAGCGCTGACGAGGTAGAAGTACTTCGTGGAATCGTCCGACACCTTCTTTATGTGGAATTGAGCCTCGGCGTGGATAAACCAAGCTTGCGGTGCGTACGTCCAAAATAACGGAAGATGAACGCCTGCCGCGCTTGACTCCGGTGTGCCCTGCTCGGTCATCGTCAACGAGGCGTCGGGTTCCTGCTCAGTTGGTGATCGTCCAGATCACGTTCGGGGTCACCAATATGGCGAGTCCGAAACTTGCTAGTTGTAGACGAAGTTTATTGCAGCCGCAATACACGAATACAGAATCAAAACAACAAGTTACAGGACAACCAATATAAACTTACTGTCTTCCTTGAAGACTTCGCCGAACCGGCTAAATCGGGCGCCAAACGCGCACCTGACATCGCTGGCCAATCAGCGATGTCGTTTGCTGGACCAATCCTCATGGTCGCGTTCCCACGTGACCTCGCTGGCCAATCCGAGGGTTCGACGACCTGGACCATTCTCTATGGTCGCTACAACCCCTCATCTACTTGCGCTCCAAGGAATAGAGTCCTAGCCTGCTCAACCTCTCACTACAGCTCAGGCCCATCACTGCAGTCAATATTTGGAAAGAAAATATCCCACCACTATTACAAGCCTATTATTTTTGCACCTTTGCCCCAGAAGAGATACCACTGTCCAAAAACCTGAACCCAAACCCTCCGTCAGCTCTTTAGCCATGCATTTATCTGCCTTGTCCTCTGACTCCATCCCTCACTAGCGCATGGCACACATGAGCATTCCAGAGATTACTTTCTATGAGGTGATGCCTAATTCCCTATATCTCCAAAGATATACACAAAGTGCTAGAGTAACGGCACGGTGGCGCAGCGGTAGAGTTGCTGCCTTACAGCGAATGCAGCGCCGGAGACTCCGGTTCGATCCTGACTACAGGCGCTGTCTGTACGGAATTTGTACGTTCTCCCCGTGACCTGCGTGGGTTTTCTCCGAGATCTTCGGTTTCCTCCCACACTCCAAAGACGTACAGGTATGTAGGTTAATTGAATGGGTAAATGTAAAAATTGTCCCTAGTGTGTATAGGACAGTGTTAGTGTGCGGGGATCGCTGGGCGGTGCGGACTCGGTGGTCCGAAGGGCCTGTTTCCGCGCTGTATCTAAAATCAAAAATCAAATCATACTCAGTGGGTCAGGCAGCATCTCTGGAGAAAAAGGATGGGTGACATTTTGGGTCGTAACGCTTCTTCAGGATGGAGCCTAACTTCCATGCAAGACTTCATCCCTTTCTGAGCTAGAACATAAATAATTATACTGGAGAATATAAGATCATGGAAGTCATAAGACAACTTTCGAAAAGTTTGACCACAGCTGTATCGCTACATGCATAAGAGCAGAAAGGATGTGAATGCACTGAAAAGGGTGTGGAGGAAATTTATCTGGAGATTCCAGGGGAGTATTTGAATTATAAACAGAGAATGGATATGTTGAGATAGGCTAAGATTATTTTCCTTGAAAAAGTGGATTATGACATGCAGATCATGACCGTGCAGATCGGGTGGATATTAAGAACGTTTTCCCTATAACAGGGGTATCTACAATCAGAAGACGTAGGTTTAACATGAGGAATAAGTTAGAGGGTATTCAAGGTAACAAATTGTTCATCCAGATGGTGTTGCAATTTGGAATGCACTGACATGTCAAGGTGGCAGAGGCTGGTTCTGTCATAACATTTAGGGACCATCTGGACAAGTACTTGCCAAGTGCTTGGAAGTGCTTTCAATTGCCAAGGTGTGAAAGGTTATAGCCAAGTGTTGTCCAATGGGATGAGTACTTGATGGTTGGCATGGACATGCTGGGCCAAAGGGCCTGTTTCGGTGCTGTAATTCTATGACTCCATAAAAATGTGACCCGTAAATGGATAACATTTTCTTTTTTTTATTTGGTCAGAGGTAAATTGACACAATCCTTTTAGTTTTTTAGTGCTCTATTTCCAGATAGCAGAAATCGACATTTCTGAATTTTGACGGTTAACACAATATGATCCACTCCTTGCATTGCCTGGTGCTGTGCAGTTGGAAAGTACTGATTTAGTTTAGTTTAGTTTAGTTTAGAGATGCAGCCTGGAAACAGGGCATGGAGTCCGTGCCAACTAGCAATCCCCATACACTAGCACTATCCGACACATTAGGGGTGATTTACAATCTTTACCGCAGCCAGTTAACTTACAAACCTGTACGTCTTTGGAGTGTGGGAGGAAAGCTGAGCACCTGGGGAAAATCTACGTGGCCACGGGAAGAACGTACAAACTCCATACAGACAGCATTCATAGTCAGGATCGAACCCAGTTCTCTGGCACTGTAAGGCAGCAACTCTACCACTGTACCACCATGCCACCCCACAGGATATCCCTGGAAGATTCTGTGATTAGGTACACAAATGTATTACATGTCAATTGCATGCAGATCAGTTTCTATTTGACAATGGATTTAAATCAAGTTAAAAAATAAGCTCTTTCATATTGACTTCAAGAGTTTACTTTCATTTAGGTTAATTCAGAGCATGGTGGGATTTCTAAGTTAAATTACATTAAATGGCTCATGCACTTTGCTGAGTGACTGGGTGTAGGTGGGATTGTAAGGTTGGTGTTTAGGTGAACACCTACCAGCAAAGCAATCACCAATAAATGGTTAAAGATTATTTGAGAAATTATTATTATTTGCTTCCGCATTAAGACCAGAATTATGGACACATTTTGACAAAATAATTTATCATCGTGGAACCTCAGCAAATCGAGGGAGAGAATTTCTGTACAGATTCTTGAGCATTTCTGTCATAACTAGAAGAATGTTAAAAAGAAAACACAGACGTATTTTAATTAACTGTTTACTTCATATCTCCTGGGGTTTCAATGGATCTTCTGCCATAGTTTTGGCAGAATTAACTAATTTAATTACAAATAAAACTCTTTTATTGGGTATTTTACTACCAATCTCCAAGCTTCTAATTGGAAAGCACAAGTCACTGCCGTACTCAGTACCAGATGGCCCTTATATTTCTTCCATTTCCACATCACATTAATGCTGTCCTCCTTCATGATGCTGTCAAACAGAGTAAAGACAGAGTAAAAAACAAGGGCATTGGAGGGAAGGAACAGATGAGGAATTGGTTAGGGACCCTTCTTTAGATTGATTGGAGCAGTGCTGAGAAATATAGGATGGAAGAGGGCAAGGAAAGCAGCAGGATGACTGGGGTGGTGGGAGACGGTGGGAGAAATGCACTGAAGTAGTGGCAGGGGAGAGGTGGTATTACTTGAAATTGAAGAATTCAATGTGCATACCATTTTGAGTTTGAGTTTGGTTCATTGTCACGTGTACCAAGGTACAGTGAAAAGTTGTTGTCGCATGTTAACCAGTCAGCCAAAAGACAATACATGATAACATAAGCTAGAAAAATAGGCAACATTTTTGAGACATCACAGAATAGAAGACAACGCAACTTTGAGCAGACTTATCAAAGAACATTGTTTGAACAGTGACAAAGCAGTGTCAGGGCAATGGGAATACCCGCAGTCCTGTACAGAGGATAAACAATATAGAGGAAGTGTGTGATTTGCAATAAGAAAATCAGTTCACTGACGTGTAAAGATGAAGGGAGTGCCATCAGGATTCACAGATAAGACAAGGTGAAAAGCTCAGCATGGCCATTTTTGTGAAGTTAATTGATGAAGTTGTAGTAGATGAGTGCACAAATCACTGGGAAACAGTTTGATGCCGTGGCCAAGCTGCTCTCACATCAGGGAAGCTGGAGGTTTGTTGGAAGTTGGCCAAACAGATACTGGACAAGTGGAAGATCCAATCCACATCAGAAATTCAGTCTGGACTCACATGTTAATGAAGACACAAGGAACTGCAGATGCTGCTTTACAAACAAACCTTACCACACACTTCTTATCTTTTCATCTCTGGCCATTGTCCAACCATCTGCCAATTAAAAACCTCACTCACCTGTATCCACCTCTCGCATGCCAAACTTTGTCAGCCCCCACCTCTTTTCCAGCTTTCTCCACCTCCCTACCACAATCAGTTGATGCAGGGAGGGGCTGGCATCAACAGTCCGACCTGGAAGCAGTGTGGGTCAGGGGTGCATTCGTCAACCCAGCCTGGCGGTGAAGGTCAGCAGGTCCATCCACTATAACCAAAATCATGTTATATAGACACAAAATGCTGGAGTAACTCAGTGGGGCAGGCAGCATCCCTGGAGAGAAGGAATGGGTTGAGGCCCTCCTTCAGACTATTGTTATAAAGAGGTCTGTAATAACCAGGGTTTACTGTGGAAGGTTACAGCTCTACTACAGGATGTGATCTATCATATGTTTGGCATCCTGCAATGGATATTGTACAGATGTTGAGTGCTGAGCCACCGGGAGTTCAGGAAGGTTAAGATGGACTGAGCGGAGGTGTTCAGTGAAACGATCGCCGAGCCTGCGCTTGGTCTCGCCAATGTAGAGAAATTGACACCTGGAAGAGCGGATGCAGTAGCTGAGGTTGGAGGAGGTGCAGTTAGATAGTTAGACAGACGAACAATTCACTGCGTTCTTCCTCACTAAATATGGATCTCAAACAAGAGCCTGCTTACTGTACAATCATTCTAATCTATTTTTCCCAACCAGACTGAGATTAATTTGAGATGCTCAACCTGAAGTTGACACTAACCACTTCCTCAGCAACTACAATCATCTGTAGCTGGGTTTGGAATACACTACAGATTTTGATATTGCATTACTAAGCTTTGGTTACCTTGTGTGATTATTAAAGGGCCTGTCCCACTTAGGCGATCTTTTTGGCGACTGCAGAGTCGTAGCAGATCGCCAAACTTTTATTTTACCCGACAACGATGACCACGACAATGCCGAGTCAGGTCGAGATTATAGCGTCTTCTGAAACATCGAGAAAATTCCCACGCTGTCAATGCTTCTCCAGCGTCCTAATTTTTGCTGAAATCACTGACAAGTCGGTAAGTACTTGAGAGTTTTGAACTATAACACCTTGTATGGGTTACTTAAAAAACAAACTTCACTGTAACAAGGAATAAACTGGATTTACTTCCAGTTTACTAATAGCTGTATTAATTTTTTTTTTTTAAAGTGGTTCAGTGAATTTTTGTGAAAAGTGTGTGGGCATTCTTTGAAAATGTAAGGGAGATGCATATCTGGTTTCTGAGTTGAATATCTGGGTTGGGAGCCCACTTTAAATGTAATGGCTGAAGCCAAAAACATCGCGAAAATTCCCACGCTTACCTGACCGTCAATCTGTCGCCTCCAATCTACCTGTCAAATGTCCTGACGGTAAATAAATTGGTTAAACACAAGTATTTTGTGGTATTTTGAAATGACTTTACTTATTTTAATATTATGTGCTTCTAAATTAATCTTAAGAGAACCTTTCAAACCTGGGGACAGCATGCGACAGCGACCGCAATAAGCTACGATGCCTGGCGACAAGCCAGCTGTCGCCGAGAGATTTCAAACCGTTTGATTTCTCGGCGACGCGCCGAGATCCACTACGATCCACTACGATCTTTGGAAGACTCCTCACGATCATGCCCGTGACACCCCGGCGAACGTTTGGCGACAGCCTAGTCGCCGGCAGTCGCCTTAAAATCGCCTAAGTGGGGACAGGCCCTTAACTTTTTGGACTATAGATTATTGTATATTTATTTGTTTTATTGCTTACCCTGCAGCAAGTAAGAATTTCATTGATCTGTTGCCAGTACATTTGGTTATTAAACACTCTTGTCTCTTGATATCAAATTAATTCAATTTCCAAATCATGAAGAAAATCCCGTCACTCAAATTTAATGACATTCCAAAAAGAGTTCTGCAATTAGTCCGATTTTACAGTGAAAAGAATTTGAACCAAAAGTTGCTGATTCTCAACATGGTATAAAATTGGTTATACTAAAGTTAATTTTTAAAATATTTATGACATTCAAATCAAAGATTTCCAACGATGTGAAGAATTCTAATGTATGTGTGCAATGTGATGCATAATATAAAAACCTGTTAATGTTTTAAATCCATATACCTTGATGCTCTTCAGGATGACTGCTCCCTCATTACATAACTAATTCTGGCTTCAGCAAAGTAAACAATGTTTTATCATTTTCACAGGCTTTTTATTTTGCAATGAATATCCACTTTAATTAAAGAGAGTGGATCATCATCGCATATAAATGAATAATGCGGGGATCCGCTGGAAAATGGGATCGATACTGTCAAACAGTGCCAGTACGCAGTGGAAATGTGACTGGAGAAATGTGAAAAATTACCAGCGTGCACTCTCACTGGCATGGAATCATAGGCTGCATTAACTAGAGCTCTCCCTTTTACCGTCCCCTGCATCCTTCCAAATCACTATCAGCAAATAGCAATTAATCTTGCTAAGACTTAATCTAGACCAAAATGATTTGTTAAATATCAATTCCACCACCAATCTCTGGTTGTTGGAGAGGACTGATCCATAACAAGTCAATGGATATTTTTAAGGTGGAGATTGATAGAGTCTTGATTAGTAAAGCAAATCAAATTCCTTGTATGTTTACATACTTTGCTAATAAATTAATTACAATTAATGGGAGAAGGCAGGAGAATGTAGTTGAGAGGGAAAGATAGATCAGCCATGATTGAATGGTGGAGAAGAATTGATGGGCTGAATGGCCTAATTCTGCCCCTAGAATTTATGAACATGAATTTATGAACATCATTTACTAATATGGTTCTGTAATCTCATTGTACATAATTTACATGTGAGGGAAGTGAATCAATGGTGAACTATGAGCATATCAACTCACAAAAGATTGATGGATTACTCCTACTGGATCTATTCACCAAGACTGTCATTGCAAGAAATATTTCATAATCATAATCATTATCGTAATTTATTAGCCAATTTATTATGTAACATACGAGTAAATTGGTTTGCCATACAGTCATACCAAACAAGCAGCAAGACACACAACTACATATTTGATATAAACATCCAGCACAGCGGCTCCTCCACATTCCCCACTGTGATGGGGAGTCTTATCTTCTTTCCTCTTCCTCCTGCGGTCGGGGGAGTCGAAACATCCGCAGTTGCGGCGATTGAAGCTCCCGCAGCTGATGATCGAGCCTCCCGCGATCAGGGTGGTCGAAGCACCCGCGGCTTGGAGCTCCCGAAGTCGGTCTCTAACCAGGGACTGTGAGCTCCACATTGTTAAAGTCCACAGGCTCCCGCGGTTGGAGCTCCCGAGGTCCCAGCGAGGTCCCGAGGTTTCATCTTGCTTCTCACAGATCAAACATCATGACAGAGCTGCAGTATTTAAAGCGTTTCATTTGAGATAGTTTATCTTGTACTCATTCGCCAGAAAAATGAGGGATAATCCAATTTTCATTCCAGACTGCTTCAGGAGTGCCAATCAGTCAATTTATGACTTGTGACAGCTCAGCTACAGATGCAAGCTATCCCAGGGCAGCTCAATTTCAGTGTACAATGCCACATGATTGCAGGGAAAGCAATCAACTTTAGCATTGTAGGAGCCCAATTATTGTAGTTTAGGGATACAGCATGGAAACAGGCCGTGGGCCCCCAGAGTTCACGCCAACCATCAATCACCCATACAATGCGGTGGTGCATTGGTTCCGTGCTGTAGTAGAGTTGCTGCCTTACAGCGCTTTCTGTGCCAGAGACCCGGGTTCAATCCCGACTACGGGTATTGTCTGTATGGAGTTTGTACGTTCTTCCCGTGAACGTGTGGGATTTCTCCAAGATCTTCTGGTTCCTTCCACACTCCAAAGATGTACAGGTTTGTAGGTTAATTGGCTTGGTATAAACATAAAAATTGTCCCTGGTGAGTATAGGGTAGTGTAAATATGCGGGAATCGCTGGTCGGCGCGGACTCGGTTTGCTGAAGGGCCTGTTTCCGTGCATTATCTCTAAACTAAACTAAACTAAACATTATCCCACACACTAGGGACAATTTAGAGGAGCCAATTACCCTACAAACCTGAACATCTTTGGAATGTGGAAGGAAATCGAAGCATCCGGAGGAAACTCACCCGGTCAAGGGGAGAACGTATAAACTCCATACAGACAGCAGCCTTTGTCAGGATCAAACACGGGTCTCTAGTGCTGTAAGGCAGCAACTCTACCACTATGCCACTGTGCCTGCAAAAAGGGAAATGGTCTGCATTCATCAGTCCAGAAGCAAATGAAAAACTGGAGAAAGTCATCAGATAGATGAGGTGGCGTTAATGGAAGGACATTGCCGAGGAGATATTTGTAAGGGAATGAGTGCCCTTGTTGAATGCCGACACTTATGGGAGTCCTAAACTCCAAATAAATGCCGGTTCCAGCCATGAAAGTAAAAGGCACATTTATCAAAACTAAGTTTTCCAGTTGGCCTGTGGAGCTATTCTTGGTGTTGTCATTGCAGTAGTGAGCAAATAAATGTCAGATAGAGCATGCGGCAGCTGAAGCCAGCTGCATAGATCCCCGGGCAAAGCTTCTGTAAGTTAAGATGACTGTCACATTGAACATGAAAACAGTTCAGATACTTGTGTTTGTTTGCAAGACAAAACCTATAAGACAAACTAAGACAGACTGTGAATTTACAGAAATTGTTGAAAGTTACAATTAAACACGTGCTTGAATTGATCTTAAAGTCAAAGTAAGTGTCACTCACCCTCAAAAACCTTGTCTTTGCAGGTTGTCTTTAGTTTAATTTAGTTTAGAGATACAGCGAGGAAACAGGCCCTTCGGCCCATTGAGTCCGCGCCGACCAGCGATCCCAGTACACTAGCACTATCCTACACACTAGGGCCAATTAATAATCTTTTACCAAAGCCAATTAACCTACAAACCGGTAGGTCTTTAGAGTATGGGAGGAAACCCGACCACCCTGGAAAACCCCTGGATGGTAGTCGTTAAGGCATGAGATCTTGCTTTTCTTCGGCACTGGGATTATAGTGGTCTTCTTTAAGCAAGTGGGTACCTCACAACGGAGCAGGAAGAGATTAAAGATATCCTTGAATACTCCCACTGGTCAGTCCGTGTGGTTTCTAAGGACATGGCTAAATCCTTTACCTGTAGAACAAATAGCTCGACCCTTCGCAACCATTAGGGACGAGAAAGCATTCAATATTACAGAACAAGAATTACAATGCAATAAGCATGGACTAGCTTCCCATTAGTTCTAGCTAAAAATAAACAGAAACGCACATAAAAATACCTACAAGAACATAATGTGCTGGAGTAACTCAGCAGATCAGGCAGCATCTCTGGAGAACATGGATAGGTGAGGTTTTGGGTCAGGACCCTCCTTCAGACTGCAGTGAAGATTTCTTCAGCCTGAAGAAGGGTCCTGACCCAAAGTGTCACCAATTCGTGTTCTCCAGAGATGCTGCCTGACCCGCTGAGTTACTCCAGTACATTATGTCTTTTTGTGTATTAACCAGCACCTGCAGTTCCTCGTTTCTAAAAATACATTTTGTTTTAAGTTACTTTCTCATCACACCTTGCACTGCCCCAACCCTTCCCACCAAATAACCAAGTCAAAATATGTTGGAATAATAATGTTGCCTAAAAATGGGATTACTTCTTTCTTGGGCTCAAAAAATATGGTGTTAGTACTAAATTGGGTCACTAAATTGGTTGCAAAGAAGTGCATGTGTACCAGCATAGTTTGCACCCAGAAAGATGTGTTTAATTGTGTTCTTGGCACTCGCCATGTATCACAGTGGTTGCTTCTTTACTCCACAGTAATCAGAGAATGGATTCAGCCTTTACAGGCACACTATCAATGATGACTGTCAGGCAACAGCTATGCCTATTGCTCAGAAGTAAATTCGAAATCTATGTAACCCGGAATAAATCGCCCGAGGGTTGTATTACAATTGACACCATTACAAGTAATTCCCGGGACTAAATGTAGCATAGTGGATACCAACTGGAAGACTGAAATCCAATCTTGTGATTGACATCATTTCATACAAAAAAAGAATCACTGACTTGATTTGCTCTGGGTTATGTTGCCGTGGATTGCCGTGCACTGTAAGAATACACTGCCGTGCAATCCAATTTCATGGCTATTAATCTTTAACATAGCAATAGAACTTACAGGCACAATTGTGATTGAATGAAGATGCCATTCTTTTCCATCATAAAAATTGTCTTCTTCTTCTTGCGTTTGAGGCAGCAGAAATTATGTAACGCCCTCCAGGTGTTGGTGTTGAGCTTCCTTGTTGTTCAGGTGAAAGGCCATTGTGGTAGTTTTTGCCATACTCAGTTTTAGTCTCCAGGTCTTAAGGTAGCCCGCGACAAGTTCCATATCCGCCGAGAGCACATCCTCAACATTTGACCAGTTCTTGTCCGAGTGCAGTAGGGCCAAGTCATATGCGTATCCATACTGGCACGAGGTCGTGCATGGCAGTTCACTGATATAGAGATTGAAGAGCATGGGGGCCAGTACCGAGCCTTGGGGGACTCTGTTTCCTAGGCGTCGCAGTCGGCTAGATTGTCCGTCGCTGGTCTTGAGTACAAAACTGCGGTTGGCAAGGATGTTGGCAAGGAGCCGCACCAAATGACGGTCAGGGATGGTTCGGAGGAGCTTCAAGATCAGGCCCTGGTGCCACACTGTATCATAGGCGGCGGTGGGGCCCACCAGGGTGATGGTCAGGGATGGTTCGGAGGAGCTTCAAGATCAGGCCCTGGTGCCACACTGTATCATAGGCGGCGGTGGGGCCCACCAGTGTGATGCCCACCTTGTCACCCTTTTCGAAACTGTCTTCGATGCCATTGGTCAGCTTGACTATTTGGTGGGTGGTGCAGCGTCCACGTCGAAATCCGGCTTGTTCAGCGGGTAGTTGAGGGTCAACGATTGGATCGAGCCGGGCCAGGAGAAGCCGTTCGAGGAGCTTGTACGTGACACAGAGGAGTGAGATGGGCCGATAGTTCCTTGGGTTGTCCGCAGGCTTGTTTGATTTTGGTAACACAATGACGGTGGCTTTCCGCCAGATCTTCAGAATGGACTGACCAATGAGACAAGAGCAATAAAACTCACGGAGCCAGGCCAGGCATTTAGGACCGCAGTGTTTCCACATTTCAGTTGAGAGGTGACAGAAGAAAGTTCTGCAGAGGAAAAGGCTGCTGACAGGTGCCCATCAGCGCCTGGAGCTTTCCAAAGATTAGTGGATTCCTGTTTGACAGAACGAGTATGGTTCTTGTCCGCGTCTTTCGTGTGGCCATTGGCCAGGAACTGGTGGGCGATGGAGTTGGCCGTGACAAGGCAATGCTTTGGGCGGGTACTCCGACCGGTGAGGCGATTGAAGGTCTTCCACGCCACCCTACTGGAGTGTGTGAAGTCGACGCCTTGGACTGTCTCTTCCCACCGCTCTCTACGCTTCTTGTCGAGGCAGTTTGTCAGTTCCGCAGCCTTGGAGGCAGCCTCTTCGCCAGGTTCAGCGTACAGGAATGCGTCGTAGCATGCGTCACACTCTTCGCCCCATGTGGGGATGTACCGGCGATGATAGCCGCGAGGAATGGAACTCTTTGCTGCCCTGATGAGGTGTTTGCAGAGGGCTGGGGGCATTGTCCAGATTGGTGGGGGTGGGGGTGGGAAGGCTGTCGATCCAGAGGTCCACCAGACTTGTGAACTGGTCCCACCTGGCCTTGCGAAAATTCCACCTCTTCGCAGATTTGGTTGGGACCGGCTCGATGGGATGTCCGGGATAATCAGAGATGGACGATGTTGTGATTTCGGGAAGTGATCCAGGGCGGTACGGTGTGCGGATGGTCCATTCAGGTTTGCAAAAGCCAAGTCAGGGTTGGTAGTGGTGTTCCACCTGCCAGAGCGGAAGCTGTCCGGTTGTTTTGGGTCGTACAGGAGTTGAACGCCAGTGGCTGAGGCCCAGTCTTCTAGTGCAGCGCCATCTGGGTTAGTTGAACGGTAGCCCCAGGTGGTGCTGTGGCAATTAAAGTCTCCAGCGTACAGCGTCAAAAATTGTATTCATCTTGGGAGTGGTCAAGAATCCAGTTAACTATCTAGAACACTGCTGACAACTGTTCCTGATTAAAGTTCTTCAGTGCATGGGTGATGTTGCAGCTAGTGAAGCCGTCTGCAACTATCTCACACACATCCCCGTCGTAGTTGGTATTTGCTGACATCACATTGCCCTTGTTTGCTCTTTGGTAAATTACTATGTGTTGCTCAGAATGTCTCATGACATTACTTGAAATTTTGCAATGATTTACAGCCTGCAGTTGAACCAAAGCAACCTTTCCTATCAAGGAAGTCAATCTTCTCCTGGCTATGAGGCCAATTATGTGACTCTCCAGGGCCCTTTCCTTCAGCAGGCGTTGTGAAATACTGAGTGTGATAACACATATCCCGGACTGGCCAACTCTTCATTTCTTCAATTGCACATCACTCTATCCCCTATCTCACCCTCCTCGTTCCACCCAGACTCAGTGGATGGATTATTATGCTGAATCTTTGCCAGATCTTCTTGCCTCTGGCTCTTCTGGACCATTGTACATGCAGTGATGCCTTGAAGATGAATATTATACAGCACACACCTTAGCTGTGCATGGAGTCATTAAAATAACTCCCCTTCTAATACAAGGTTCTAAAGCATCTGTTTCTGTGCTCTGTCTCTGCAACCAACCATGCTAGTTTTTAATTTTCTAATTGACCTTTTCCCTAAACAATAGCTGCAGAATAGTTTAGAATAACGCTGTAATGGGCAAATGGGGTGGGAAAGGAAACTTTGATGATTCTGCAACCCCTCTTTAGTTAAAGCTACTTAATCTGCCTTCAATGCCTGGATAAGTATTGTCTGATTTCATAGCAAAGCAACAATGAAAGAGGATAAACCAAAATCAAGGTGGCTGCATCTGCATCAGGTTAATTTGATAGTGCACAAGCTAAGATAGTACTCTTGGCCACTTAATTATTCAAGAACATATGAGGCTATAGTGCTAGAATTTAGTATAGTTTAGTTTAGTTTAGAGACACAGCGTGGAAACAGGCCCTTTGGCCCACTGAGTCGGCACTGACCAGCCATCCCTACACACTAATGCTATCCGATGCAGTGCTTGTCTACACGGAATTTGTATGTTCTCCCCGTGACCTGTGTGGGTTTTTCCTGGGAGTTCCGGTTTCCTACCACACTCGAAAGACGTACAGGTTTAATTGGCTTGGTAAAATTGTAAATTGCCCCTCGTGTGTCAAGGATAGTGTTCTTGTGCGGGGATTGCTGGTCGGCGTGGACTCCGTTGCCTAAAGGCCTGTTTCGGCGCTGTATCTCTAAACTAAACTAAACAGACAATTTATAATTTTATCATGCCAACTAACCTACAAACTTGTACGTCTTTGGAGTGTGGTTGGAAACCGGTGCACCCGGAGAAAACTAACACGGTCTCAGGGAGAATGTACAAATTCCAGACAGACAGCATTCATAATCAGGATCGAACCCGGGTCTCTGGTGCCGTAAGGAAGCCACTCTATTGTTGCGCCATTATGCCACCTTAAGAATTAGAAGTCACTATCGGTCAGACTGCCACATGGTTACCCTGACTGTGCCACACACAGTCTCGAACTAACAATTAATTTATTTGTGCTTTGTGATACTGATGTTCTTTAACTTTCTTCAGCCACTGCTCAGTCCCAAGTGCCTCAGAAAGATGGAAAGCTGGGTAATCATATGACTTGGCTGACTATATGTTTCCGCATCAATTTCAACATTCAGAATAAAAATTGTCCCATTATGACATCTAAACGAATTATTAAAAAATAACTGAAATAACTTTTGGCAATTCATATGCCTTTCCATAAAAAGTATTTTAAACCTCTGTAGAGAGCAATTTTAATCCACCCCAGTTAGCAGGAATGAGACAGGCAGCTGGTTATCATCTTGAAAGTATTATTTGCTTAATTCCCATGGATGTACCTTGTAGCCATATGCTCAAGACCCTGCTGCATCAGAGAGTTACATCACCATCTGCTAATGTCACCAACTCAATTATCCTTAGCTGCTCAGCCACCATATTAAGTTTAAAAATGAGGACATTAGCAGAATATTTAATTCCATTTGCAACATGTTAAAAAGTGAAACGGTTTGGACTTGTGAGTAGCAAGGCCTGGACAAACATTCCACTTGGACTGATTACTGCAAGGGATATGTGTACCAAACAAGCTCCAACCAACAACCATTTCTAGCACGACTAAGTCCATCGACATACTCCTGACTTTCAATGGCTCTGGCATCATACGATACGATAGGACTTTATTTATCCCATGAGGGAAATTGATCTGCCAACAGTCATAAAACACAAGATACATGAAACATGAAATTAAAGTGACGAGTGGAAAGAATTGGGGATGTGCAAAGATTGAGGGAGGGGTGGGGGGGACGCCAGTCTACCCCACGACAGAAGTGGGAGGAGTTGTACTGTTTACATTCTACAGTTTTATGCATACAGATCAGCAAGACTATCTCCATAATCCTCACCATCAACAATCTGTGACCCATCATTGACTAGAAACTTTGTTGGATCAGCCGTATAAAGGCAGGTCAGAGGCTAGCTATTCTGTGGTACATGATCCACTTTGACAAAAGCTTTTCCATCATCTTCAAAGCATAAATCTTCAAAGTGTGAGGGAGCATCGGCTTCACTTCCTGTACAAGTGCAGTTCCAACAACTTTCAAGGAGCTCCACTCCAGCAAGGAAAAATGGTTCAATGGTTCAGTGATTTCTTCATTATCATGCATACCAAGGGTACCGTGAAATACCATTTATGCATTCAGATCTGCAAGATTATCACCATAAATAAGCATAATCCCCTGGTTACTACAGAATGTACAGAACAGCCCACTGATCCTAGATGCGCTAGTCTCCATTTTGACACCATTTTACAGTCCCAGTTGCAGCTGGCAACAAAGGCTCATTTCAACTGTTCCCTCCATTCCGGTTGTCCCGAGAATCGTTGACCCTCTCCTTGCACGTCCCGCTTCAGCCTTTGTTGTCTGGGTCTGGCCTTGAGGCGGCCTGCCTCAATGGCTCCAACCTTGCTCAATGAACATTTGACTTCTCCACTTCCAGTCCTCTGGAGCTGCTGTTTTAAAATCACATACTTGATGCAATGCAGCATTTTATCAAGGATTCTTTAATAGCAACTCCAATCCTGAAACATTTAATATTTAGCAATGTGTAATGGTAGCACAAATACTAAATTACCAGATTAATAATTCAGAGGTCTGCACTAGCAAACCAGAGACTCAGGGCAGCAGTGAAATATAAATGCAGTTAACAATGGTATTTAACAAAAATCTAATGTTTTGGATGAATTGTTGCCCATCTAATGGTTAAATAATGTCTGTTCAGGGAAACAATTAATATAGTAAAATTAGCTCAATATCTTATATTGGTTAAGTTTAAAAACGTAATGTGAACAGGAAGTGAATTAATTTTATTACACAACTACACAACCAAATTACAACTCGAACACCAAATTAAAATAGTGGGGTTTTTTCCCCCCTATTTCCTCATTCTTCTTTCTTCTACATTTTCCTCTCCCTTATATCTAAGCAGCACAATTATCTATTTCAGACACATTTGTTAATTTAATAACACGTTCAACTTACCTTTAACTCTGCATTCTTTCACCACTTAAACTATTTTGGAATCAGAAAGCTAGGAAGTGTGTTTTGATTAACAGAGAGCAGCAATAAAAATGAATCAGCAGAAAAATAAAAACATCTGACGAAACATGTTGCTTCATCACTGATTTTGTCAATGTTTGATAAAGCAATTATATCCATGCCCAGGACTGCTGATAAACAAAGTCATACTTGGCACAAGCTGCTGCTGCCCGACTATGTTTAGATGAGAAACTCATCTGTAGTGCTTGAGGAATTAAAATTCAATAGCTCAAGTCAGTGTTTTTCAGACAGTTAAAATAAATGCCTTGGATTTATTTTGTTCTCCATTCTACATCAAACCAATTAATACAGTATTCCTACTTCCATTTCCATTTTCAGGGCCATTGATTTTTTCAATGATGCTTAATTACTTTCTTTTCTGATTGTGCTCTTTCCTATTGCAGCCCAACGCTACAATCCTTAGTCATGAAATGACATTGTTTTCCAACTCCATTTTGAAATGATTTCATCAATCTTTTTTGTCAATATTTCATATTTGACATATACCGTCTATATCTTTTAATAAATTAGACCTAGCACATGCACACTCATTTCTGCACAGGCCCTTTTATGTCACAAGGTTAGGCAGATCACTTTTAAAAGAAGTTGTTTTTGAACTGCATTTTTCTTTTTTTTTCCCCCCTAAAAATTATGGCCAATAATGCATCATTCTATCCAAGGCAAGTAATTTAAATTAGCACAAGTACTTGTCAGAAATTTCAAAAAGAACTGACCGATAAAATAAAATCATTCCACGGGATGGGAGAGGTTTGAGTAAATAAAATAAAGATTTGTGGAATTGAAATAACAGTTGTCTTTTAAAAATATCTTTGTTAAATAAAAAAGACAATGCCCCTCGTTTTAATTAGTCCACGTGCCAGCCAAGAATGTATCATTCAGATATTTCTCATTCATCAATAAACATTTGTTCCCCTTCATGACACATATAATCAAGGCTATATCAGACACTCTTTATAAAATGTGGGAAAGATCCAATAGCTTGTTGAAGTAATGTTCGAAACATTACCTTTAAGAGCTGGGACAGTTGGCTGATTATGATATTGATTTATAATTCACCAAAAGCAGAAAAGATAATTTATTTCTTCAGTGATTCAAAGTGATAGGCGTGCTTTATGGGCTAAAAGTACTTTTGGGAATATCTTTTTGCATGATTTTTGGCTGAATTGGTACCAGATATTTGGAATTATTAGCAGGCATCAAATTCTAATGACTCTGGAAGCTCACTTAGCACTCTGTGCATTCTCAGAAATGAGACAGATATGGATGGGCAATTGTTGCAGAATATAGAGTGAGATGTGGTATTGTGTTGGGGACTTGGCATGAAAACCTGCAATCCTCACTGCTATGTGATCTGTGCTGGAAGTGAGGGCTCGGCCCTCTACTGGCTCTCCTGCAGCAGTGACTCAGTTAAAGTGATCTCATCACCACATGACTGGGTGTGAAGTGAGTCATCGTCATGCTCCATGGTTGACTGAGGGTTGCATGATTGGTGTGGATGTTCAGTTCTGACTTGTAGAACTCACGGTTGCTCTGTGACTAGACAAGAGAGTAGAAGCCGTTTCTCAGCAGCAGAGGTTTTTCCTTGTGTTGACAGGCTGCCCAGATCCAATGGCTTCTCTCATCGAATCGTGGTGGACACGGTGAAACCTGTTGTCTTCCTATGCTTTAAGTATGGCTGCACAATATCTGCACTCCATTATCTCCTCCATGTCAATGGTATGCCCAAGGCCTTGGTCACCACAAGTTAGGTAATGCAGCTTTGCATCAATGTAGTGGGCTGCCTTGTCCATCTCTCCCAAAGACCAGGAGATGCCCAGGCTATGTGTGAAGAGAGAATCAGGGCACCAATATCAACAGTGCCGGTAGGTTTGTATGAGTACTTAATTTACCTTGCAGGCTTCTCAAGTCAGTTCTCTGCAAGTTAGACCACATTACCCTGAGAGTCCTCGAGTTAGAGGTGTATGGTATAGAACAGTCCCTTCAGTTCGTTGCGTCCATGCTGACCATCATGCCTATCTTTACAAATTCCACTTGTCTACATTAATTCCACATCCCTCCCTGATTTGCTCATTCAAATACGTGTCTGGATGTCTCTTTCGTTCACTACTGCCATCTGGATGTGGAAAAACATACCTTTTAAATCCACTTTAAACCTACTCCCTCTCACCGTAAGCCTATGCCCCCAAGGTTGGTATTGGAAACAGACTCTGGCTAGTTAACTTATCTATGCCTCTCATAATTTTACCTCTATCATGTCACTTCTTGCCCCCTTTTAGTCCAGGGGAAACACCCAGCATGTCTCATCTCTCCTTATAACTCAAGGCTTCAAATCCAGGCCATATCCTTGTGAATCTCGACCATGGTGCCATGTGGCCAACCATGATACTGCGCCTATCCCTCCGGTAGCAGGCCTGGCTCATCCATCATAGAGCCGGGAATGCTTTCCCATGAGGGAAGCCACCAAGCCCTGTGCTGCTTGTCGCCATGGGTTAGAGAGAAGGGTGAAGAAATCCAAGATGGCAGTAGCGAACGCAAGGAACAAATGGCTAGTAAGTGGACTGGTTGCGGGAGGTAGTGCAGTGTGGGTCGCTGGAGGCCCTGCAGCAGCCTGGGACTCAGCTGGATCAAGCGCCACACCCAGAGACCAAGCGAGTGGACCAGACGCAACCTGCAACAGCACGGAGTGGTGCAGCAGCAGTGGAGGACACCAACGGCTGTGCTTGGCCAGACCAACCCCTGCAACTCTGTCAGGACAACGGGCCTTTATGGGCAGGTTAAGAACTCTGCAGTTATGACAACTTGGACTTGAAAATAGCTCCAAACCTAGCGACTCTGGTATACTCAGTATACCATTGAACTATTGAACCATCGTTTCTAGCTTAATCACAAAATGCCCAACAATCGGCATCTCAGAACAGCATGACCCAAGCTCCATTGCCATGCTTGGAAAAAACTCACTTCAGGATGTTCTACAATAAAAGTTGCCTTTTGGCAGATGCAAAACAACTTAGAGATGACTGTCATCATATTTCCCTCTTGAATAATTTGATTTCCAATTGCATATTGCTGAAAAAAGAGTTTTACAATTGAATTTTCATGGGTATTTGAATTCAATCTCAATGCAAAACATCCATCTAACTAAGATTTTTCTTTTCTTTTTAGCTTGTGCTTTTGTGGGTCTGAGGATAACTGATGAGTTTCATGGGAGATATGCAGATTTTTTTTTTCCACTGATGGGCATGAATACCTGATGGGGCAGGTGAATACACAGCTTGCAAAATAGTGTGCAACTCTTTCCCAGGCAGAACTCAGACTGGATAGACACAAAATGCTGGAGTAACTCAGCAGGTCAGGCAGCATTTTTGCAGAAAAAGGATGGGTGACGTTTCGGGTTTGAACCCTTAACTGGATGTTATCTTTTGGGAATCTGGTGTTAGGAATATGAATACTGTGGCCTGCCCAATGGAGCCAATTGAGTGCAACTAGGTCTTTGATGGCTGGGTATGTCAATCTAGAGGAGACACTGATGATGGTTCATTTATCCTTTCAGTGGATTTGGAGGATTTTGCCAAGCCATCAATGAAGGTATATTTCTGGTGCCTTGAGGAATGTGTTCAAAATAGCCAGGTGGGTATCTCAGTATATATGTTCATCAGTTCATAAATGATAGGAGCAGAATTAGGCCATTCGGCCCATCAAGTCTACTCTGCCATTCCAACATATCTTTCTCTCCCTCCTAATCCCATTCTCTTGCTTTCTCCCCATAACCCCTGACACCCTACTAATCAAGAATCTATCTATCCATTGACTTGGCTTCCACAGCTTTCTGTGGCAATGTGTTCCACAAATTCACTACCTCTGACTAAAGAAATTCCTCCTCATCTCCTTCCTAAAGGAACGTCCTTTAATTCTGAGGCTATGAACTCTGGTCCCGGACTCTCCCACCAGTGAAAACATCCTCTCCACATCCACTCTTTCCAGGCCTTTCACTGTTCGATAAGTTTAAATGAGGTCCCCCCTCATCCTTCTAAACACCAGCGAGTAGAGGTCAAATGCTCATCGTATATTAACCCACTCATTCCTGGGATCATTCTCGTAAACCTAAGGATATGGTGGGTACAGGTCACTGCCAAGTAAACCATGCATCTTGGGCAAAAATGCCCCTCAGAGACCAATCTGGAGGAATTTGGAAAAAAATTGGGTGTTGGGGACCAAAAAATATACGGTTTACCCTGAAAATGTCAGGATAATCTTAGTTTAGTTTAGCGATACAGCGCAGAAACAGGCGCTTTGGCAGACCAGGCACACACCCACCAGAGATCCCCATACACGAGCACTGTCTGACACACGAGGGACAATTTTACTGAAGATAATCAACCAACAAACCAATACGTCTTTGGAATGTGGGAAGAAACCGAAGCACCCTGAGAAAACCAATGCAGTCATGGGGAGAACTTACAAACTCCGGACAGACAGCCCCCATAGTCAGGATTGAACCAGGTTCTCTGGCGTTGTAAGGCAGCAGCTCTACCGCAGAGACACAAGGTGCTGGAGTAACTCAGCCAGTCAGGCACCACGCTGGACTCTGAAGAAGGGCTCCGACCCGAAATGTTTTCTCCAGAGATGCTTTGTGACCAATTGATTTACTCCAGCACTTTGTGTCTCTCTTTGGTATAAACCAGCCCCTGTACTTCCTTTCTTCACATTCCCTCACACTATATTGGCCCTGTTAAGTCCCCCCCTTGTATACTGAGTCATAGTATCATAAAGTCATTGAATTGTATGCCACAAGAACAGGCATGCCCACCCACCATTATCAGTCCAGTCATTGACCACCGGTTTACGCTAATCCTGTTTCATTCTGGTCACTTTCCCTCAACCTCCCTTAGACTCTATCACTCCCACTATGCTCAACCACTGCTGACGACCTTCTACCGCTGCACCATAGAGAGCATCCTAACGCAAGGCATCCCTGTGTGGTACCTCAGCTGCACGGAGGCAGAAAGGAAAGCTCTACAGCGGGTAGTCCATAGAGCTCAGAGGGCCATCGGAACACAGCTACCAGACTTGGAGGGCATCTACAACACACGATGCCTCAGAAAAGCCACCAGCATCCACAAAGACTCTTCACACCCCTGCAACAGTCTGTTCGAACTCCTTCCATCGGGCAGACGATACAAGGCCTTCTACGCCCGCACCTCCAGACTCAGGAACAGCTTCATCCCCAGGGCCATAGCTGCTATGAACCGGTCCTGCTGAGCCGGATGGCCACAACGCATAGATCAACTTGCACTTTACCCTGTCTAAAAACTGTTCCAACTGTTTCGTTTCGTTGGGTTGCTGTTAATTACTTAAATTATTGCATCGTATGGGAGGCGCATTCCCAATCTCGTTGTACCCCTGGGTACAATGACAATAAAGATATATTGTATTGTATTGTATTGTATTGTAAGGGCTCTTCACATGGGCAATAAACCTACCAACCTGCAAGGTCTGGGTCGAGAGGAGGAAATTGGAGGACCTGAAGGAAACAAATGTGATGACACTGAGAAGGTGCAAACTCCACAAAAGAGCACAGGAGGTCTGGATTGAAACTTAGATCAGTGAGCTGTGAGGCAGCAAAAAGAAAAAAAAATGCGGAACTGTGTGGCTACATTACATTATTGGTTAGGATTGAAGATGTAAATTTTAGCTAATGATTCCAATTTTCTCTATCACCAATATATCCTTGAAGAATAATTAAGTTTATGTAACTCGTACTTGATGGCACTGAAGAGAGACAAGGTGAAAGCAATAAACGTCATGAATCATTGCACATCAATATTTAAATGGTCAGCATTGCCGGAACATTCCAGGAATGATGCTGCCAACCATACACACACACGTTCTCTTCGACTCCACGTCCTGGGTGACCAGTTCTTTAAGTTAAAGTTAACAGACAGATGTTGCCATAAATTTTCAGCTGTAAAATAGGATCTTAAGTTCTTACCACATTTTTACTGTTTAAAAAAACTATGATTTCCAGGTAAATCATGATGTTGTGATTTTTTATGATTATGATCTCTAAACAGAAATGCTGGTCTATTTTCAAACACTTTGGATGCGAGTCCAGATATTAAAGCGGAAGACTTAAAATTTGGCATTTGGTTTTGTGGATTGGAGAATATAATTTTAACTTCATATATATAGCAGAAAAATTATGTTATTAGAATGACTAAGGGTAGCACGGTGGCGCAGTGGTAGAGTTGAGCCTTGCAGCAACCGAGACCCGGGTTCGATCCCGACTTCGGGTGCTGTACTGTACGGAGTTTGTATGTTCTTCCCATGACTGCATGGGCTTTCTCCGAGATCTTCGGTTTCCTTCCACACTCCAAAGGTGTACAGGTTTGTAGGTTAATTGGCTTTCAACTGGCTTTTAAATGACTCTCACGTGTCAGATGTGGACTTACCGATTAACAACTGCTCCAAATTTACTCTCCCCAGCTTCTGCCTAATAACGTTGTAATCTGCCTTACTCCAGTTTAGGAGCTTCTCCAAGGTCCAGATTTTATCCCTGTTCAATAGATAATAGACAATAGACAATAGGTGCAGGAGTAGGCCATTCGGCCCTTCGAGCCAGCACCGCCATTTAATGTGATCATGGCCGATCATTCTCAATCAGTACCCCGTTCCTGCCTTCTCCCCATACCCCCTGACTCCGCTATCCTTAAGAGCTCTATCAAGCTCTCTCTTGAATGCATTCAGAGAATTGGCCTCCACTGCCTTCTGAGGCAGAGAATTCCACAGATTCACAACTCTCTGACTGAAAAAGTTTTTCCTCATCTCCGTTCTAAATGGCCTACCCCTTATTCTTAAACCGTGGCCCCCGGTTTTAGACTCCCCCAACATTGGGAACATGTTTCCTGCCTCTAACGCGCCCAACGCCTTAATAATCTTATACGTTTCGATAAGATCCCCTCTCATCCTTCTAAATTCCAGTGTATACAAGCCTAGTCGCTCCAGTCTTTCAACATATGACAGTCTCACCATTCCGGGAATTAACCTAGTAAACCTATGCTGCACGCCCTCAATAGCAAGAATATCCTTCCTCAAAGTTGGAGACCAAAACTGCACACAGTACTCTAGGTGCGGTCGCACTAGGGCCCTGTACAACTGCAGAAGGACCTCTTTGCTCCTATACTCAATTCCTCTTGTTATGAAGGTCAACATTCCATTGGCTTTCTTCACTGCCTGCTGTACCTGCATGCTTCCTTTCAGTGACTGATGCACTAGGACACCCAGATCTCGTTGTACGTCCCCTTTTCCTAACTTGACACCATTCAGATAATAATCTGCCTTCCTATTTTTACCCCGTGGATGTTCAGAATAATCTTAAATCAATCTCTGTTTTCATTCTGTGCTGCCAACTCCCACTTCTCTGTTATTGCCAGTTTTCCAGAGCCCTGGGAAATGTATATCTGCACTCCGTGTCCACAGTCCACAGTATATCACCTACTTTACAAAGTTTCTAGCTGGAGCATCTGAACATCAGGAGTTAATCACTGATGCACTCTAGTGAATGGTTGATCAAACAGTCCACAAGAACCAAAAGCCACATAGTGAATGGGTATATTTGAAGACCCGATACGTTACCTAGCCATGCTCTCCAGAAATGCTGCCTGACCGGCTGAGTTTCTGCAGCATCTTGTGCCTTTCTTTGGTGAATCAGCATCTGTAGCTCCTTGTTATTACAGAATATTGTTCTGTGTGGTATAAGCCAAAGGATTATGTTTGACAGATATTAAATAAGTGATGCAGCTTGAAGCATTTAACAGGTGTGGAAAGGAAAATGTACTGGTGATATAGAAAGCTGATGCAGGAAGGTTATTAAAATTATATAAAATATCTGCTTTTCTAAACCAACAAACCCTACTCCATCTTACCTGTAGAGTTATACTGGTGCACACATTGGATTTCCGTACATACTGTAGGTACCTGGAGTATCAAATAAATAGTATTTTTTAGGTCCTTATGACTGTGGCACACCTGTACTGAGCTGCTGCCCACTATATACTCTGTTGATAAGAGATACTGTTACATTAATAGACAATAGATAATAGGTGCAGAAGTAGGCCATTCGGCCCTTCGAGCCAAATTGATACATTAATTGTGAAGTTGGCATGCTCTCTTTTAACATACAGTTTAATGGGAAATAAACCAAAATCAAATTTGTTATCTATAATGTTAGGAGTTACATCGGGGATTCATTTCCTCTGCGCATTCCTCTGTACATGAATAATCAATTTATATTAATACTGCGGCTAAATTCCAGTTGAACTGTGCTGAAATAATATACAGAAGGTAAAGTTTGTTGAGTAGTTCTATATAAAAATACTTTATACTTAGAACGTTATTTTTTGTTGCTGAAAATTTCAATTGCAGCCTAAACAAGAGCCAAGTTGAAACCATATGTATATGCAACAGCTGACATGACGTCAGTCTTAACAACACTCCCTCTGCAGCCCGCATTCTCATTCCAGTCATGTTGTATATTTCAGAGACTGGTTGGATTCACTATGAAAGCACACTTACATCAGCTACGATTCCTGCCTTACTACTTACCTGAGCACGTAATCGAGGTTGATACCTTAGAGACGTATTGGGGAATTGTAGCATTTTCAGGAATGCTGAGTTCTGGATCATTATTATTATAATATTAATAATCTTCCTGCATCCACTTCCTATATCACCAGGTGGAGGACATTTTCCTTTCCACATCTGTTAATTACTTCAAGCTGTATCATTCATTTGATGCAACCTCAGCGGATTAGGCAGCATTTCTGGAGAACATGGATAGGTAATGTATCGGGTCGGAACCCTTCTTTAAATATACCCATTCATTGTGTGGCTTTTGGTTCTTGTGGACCTTTTGGTTCTTGTGCACAGTGGTTCCACCTACTTGCTTAATGTAAATCCTTTATTAAAGTTCTACTCACTCTATTATAGAACATGGAGGTGTCTGGGTGCTCTGTGAAGTATTTTGCCTTCATTGCGTACTATCAAAATCCACCAACAGGTTAGTTTGTTTGCTATGCGAGTCCATGCTGCACACAAAGAAGCCATTGCATTTGCCCACAATACACCACTGATTACATTCCAAAAGCAAATCATTCGTTAGAAATTGCTGAGACATGTCTTGAGGACATGAAAAATAAGTAGACAGAAAAGCAAAAAAAAGTTGAAAACGCTCAGCAGGCCAGGAAGTGAACAGGGAAATAGAACTAATACAGATACAAATGCTAGAGTAACACAATGGGTCGGGACCATCTCTGCAGAACATGGATAGATGACATTTTGGGTCGGGACCCTTCTTCAGACTCATCCTTGGGATACTTAAAATGGAATTAATAAAGGGTTAATAAAAGTAAGTGGCTGATGGGCAGCAAGGATTAAGTGACTGAATGGCATGTTTCCATGCTGTACCTCCTTATGACTCTATGAATTATCTACCAATGGGACTCTAATATAGAAAGCTATGACTGTGTAATCAATATGCATCTATTTTAACATAGACCCATGGTCATACAGCATGGAAACAGGCCCTGCAGTCCAACTCTTCTAGGTCTATCAAGGTGCTTCCCGAACCTGGCCTATTTGCCTGTATGTAACACATATTCTTCTAACCCTATTCTATGCATAAACCTGTCCAATTATACATGTTTATTACATGTTCAGAAACATATTAAATCTTGGCCTTAAAACAAAAAGGTGAATAAAGAACAAAGAACAGTACAGCACAAGAACAAGTCCTTCGGCCCATAATGTTTGTGCCAAACATAATGCCCATCTCTTATCTACCAGCGTACAATCATTGAATATGTTAACATTGCACCCATGAATATTGTCAAAATAAATGCAATTTGTTAATAAGAAACTGGAAGTTCAATTTATGAAAACACAATTTGAACCAGGACTAAAGCAATACTGATAGCAAGTAAGTTGAAGTCTGATGGGGTGAAACAATATTCATTTGTCACACAAGATGCATCGGATATCTTTAGGACAGTGGTAACATTGTTTGGCAATGACAACGTGGAAAGAATTCAAAAGTTGAGAGCAAACCAGATTAATCAATGAAGCCGGTAAATTTATAGTGATAAAATGGTAATCAGAACCAATGAATTCTGCAGCCCAAAGGGGAATGGGGATTAGTAAAATAATTGTAATGTGCTGGCATTTGGAAATTATAAACAAGGTCGGACAGAAATTTACATTAGCAAATAACCTTCTCATCACAACCACAGATTGGAAAATTGCAGCTAAATTGGTCCTCTCCCAGCTGATATTTATCCTTCAATCAACGCACCTAAAACAAAAAATCTCAAACGAGTGAAAACAAGACATCAAAGGGGATGCAGCTCAAGGCAAATGTAGAATAGATCATTGTTAACTAGGAGAAGGTGACAACAAAGCATACACAATTTAATCAAGGGGACAGTCAGACTGGTCAGAGAACTAGGAAGGGGGAGGGATGGAGAGAGAGGGAAATCTGGGAAATCCTCTCAGATCGGGCAATGTTTGAGAAGAAAGACAGTTAAAGTTTCAATTCATTAATTTCCTATTTTGATCACTAACAAAGCTTTTTTTTTGTTATTCTTACATTGCTGTCTGTGTACAAATTGTCTGCCACATTTTTTACATTGTAAACTACATATCAAAAGAAACCTATTGGCTACAAAGCATTTTGGACAGCCTGAATTGTGAAACATGCAATAAAAATGAAGCTTTTTTTGACGTCTTAGAAAATATAACTAAATTTATAATATAGATTAAAATATGTCTTGTACAACAGTGACATGAAATCGACCCAGAAAACAGGTCTCTCATGTTATTAAACCAACTTATTTATGTTGATATTACAAACCTGTCACTAAGTAACTTCAACATTGAAACAGAACTGATAGAACAGCATGGTTGTCATCCGAACTCACCAAGTTTCCATCTCTTTCTTTGCCAAAAATCTCCAATATATTTTAGTGATATAAACGGGAAACAATTGAGTTTAAAACTTTAATTGTGCTTCTCTCTCTGCAGATGCTGCCTGATTTGCTGGTATTTCCCGGACTTTCTGTTTGAATTTTTGTGTCCCTGTAATGTCCCAGCTGACCCTTGTTCAACCAAGATATTTGGACAGGTACATGGAAAGGAAAGGTTTAGAGGGATATGGTGAAATGTGGGCAGGTGGGACTAGTGTAGATGTTCTACCTTGGTCAGCATGGCAAACTGGGCTGAAGGGCCTGTTTCCGTGCTGCATGACTCTATGAGGTGCAGCTCAGCCTTCATTGTCAAGAGCACAGATTATATTTCTGGTACAATGCTCTTGTGATGATCTTCCTCTGTGTCTTTGATCTGATGAAACGCTGGGCCCACGATTATATATTCAGATCTCATGAATGTGTGTGAAAACATAAAGCTTCAGAATCTCATAACACAATGTATTTGGAGGAGGAAGACCACACTGATAATGTTCCCTCTCCCCATTATTAGTTCTACCTCATACACTTTTAATGGATACTTGATTTTCCAATCTACCTCGATGTGGCCCTTGCACTTTTTTCTTTCATCTACACTTTCTCTGTAACTGTAACACAATATCCTGTATTTAGTTTCTCTTTTACACTATCTGTTGTACTCATGAATGGGATGAACTGCCTAGATAGCACACAAAAACTTTTTCACTGTTTCTCAGTGCAAGTGACAATAATAAAACAATACTGATACCAATACATCCATCTTGAGGCAGATTGAGCAGCGCTGATTACAATGCAAAAGCTATTCAACATTCATTGCCTCCCAATCAAATCCTCAAATATGCTTCTTCTCCTGCCTCCAAGGGTAAGATCTAGATGCAGGAATTCCAAAGATAGGCAATTGTACTTTCATTTTCATTCACTCTGGCCCCCTCTTTCTGCAAGCCAACTCAGAGCATAACACAGAGGGAAAAGATAGGTAGTTTCCCCCACTGAGTCAGTGCGCTCAACCAGATGAAATAAGCAGCTCTGGGAATGATGGGCTTTGCAAGAGTGTTGATCCCTTTAGACAGAAAGATTGGCAGGCTGACTGTGCAGGCAGGGTACCTGTCTATTATGTGCAGACTTGTGCTTCTCAATATAATCAGGACATTCATCTGGCTTGACCAAATCATAGAGCCATTGAGTGGTACAGTGTGGAAACAGGCCCTTCGGCCCAACTTTCCCACTCTGGCCAATGTCCCAGCTACACTGTCCCACCTGCCCTCATTTGGACCATATCCTTCCAAACCTGTCCTATCCATGTACCTGTCTAACTGTTTCTTAATTGTTGGGATAATCCCTGCCTCAACTACCTCCTCTGGCAGCTTGTTCTATACACCCACCACCCTTTGTGTGAAAAAGTTACCCCTCAAATTCCTATTAAATCTTTTCTCCACCTTAAACCTATGTCCTCTGTTCCTTGATTCACATACTCTGGGCAAGAGACTCTGGGCAAGAGACTCTGTGCATCTACCTGATCTATTCCTCTCATGATTTTATACCCCTCACACAAGCAATTATAAGATGTGTCACACAAGCAATTATAAGATGTTGGAAATTCAGCCAAGAAACTTCTGCATCACGGCTGAATGTATGAAGACATCTGCTTTTAGCTTGTGTGGAGTATCACGCTGTTCAGCACACTGCTGTCTCCTATGGATCCTTAGTAGAATACTAGAAATGCTGAAACTGGACATACACAGCAAGATGTGTTACCAGCTGGTGTACTTCAGATATAGGCTCAAGTTCCATGATTTTCTGAGTAAAGGAATTGGAAATGAAGACCATTGCAATGAAAACATTGAACCTGCATGGTGGCAAAAAAAATAATCCAAACAGCTCAAAACACATTGGTTGTTGGGAAATCCTAGTACATTGAAGGTACTTTAGACATTACTTTATTTTATTCATTCTCTCTCTTATTTAACTCAGGCTTCATCGCTTTCTCCCTTTCTTACTCTGCATCTCCAACTATGTCCCGTTCTGTATTGCCTTCTTCCTCTCTATCCATTTCTTTCCTTATTTCCCTCATTTTATTCTCTTTCTGATCATTTCTCTGTCCTTTTAATTTGTTATTTTCGTTGTATTCTCACCAACTCTCCTATCTTAATTCCTCATTACTATTTTCTTTTATTTTCACTATCTCCACAACAAAGAGCATGATAAGATATGTATATTGCACCAGCCACTTTCTCTTAAGAAGCAACTTCCATCCTATGCTGTCTCAATGAACTACGATCTTGAAAGCCTGTAGCATGTTTGAATCTATTAAGTAGAGGAGAACAGTGCTCCTCCTTTCCTAAACAGAGAATATAACATGCTGCGTGATTGTACTGTTAAAGGAGGCCTGAAGCCCTTAGCATAAACATTCAGATGCAGTAGTGATGTAAGGAATAGACAAGAGATAGATCATTCTTCCAAACATGATAGACTCAGTGACCACCTTAATAATCAAACTGCTTGTGTCATGCAGGCAGTTATAGGAGACTAAAAATACAGCAAATAAATTTCTGCATCCTGGAAAATTGGCTTTATATTGCTCATGGGAGCTTATGGCAATCTCCACTGTTTTGAAGTTTCAAAGTTATCCATTTAAACCGTGTCTCATAACAGATCTTGCATTTAACTATACATCAAATCATTCATTCTCTCTTCCATAGTTGTATCGCTGAATACATCGGATATATGTTCATGCCTATCATAAAGGTTATCCTAGGTTAAAGCAGAACATTGTGCCTGCCTTATCTGGAAAGTATATTTCAGAAATGATCCTGTGCTCTGATATTAATTGAAGGAACTGAGTGGGTGAACTATCCACAACAAGAGAACTAAACTGATAAATTACAACATTAATTCACTTGCACTTCCACCTGGCTGGGCAAGTGTAATATTATCAGTGGTCTCAGCTGCTTACCTTCTTTCCCTTTTACACGTTTAGTCTTGAGGCTGGCAGAGGGGGGTCAACATGGAAGTTTTAATGGAGCAACCATGTATTTGTAAGGAAACTAAAATGCTCCTAATTTCTTCTTGAGTAAATTAAGCCTCAGAGTTATGCAGTCACAGAGTCATACAATGTGGAACCAGCCCATTCTGCCCAACTTGTCCACAACGACCAACATCTACTCTAGTCCCACCTGCCTGCGTTTGGCCCATAACCCTCGAAACCTATCCTATCTATGTACCTGTCTAAAATATTTTAAATACTGCGATAAGAGCTGCCTCTTTTAACACTGGAGTCCAGTAGACCAATTGACTTCATTGCCCGATATATTTCAGTCCCGTTGGTGTGGAGTACAGCTTGTGACAGCTGGCTGGGGTGACGTGTCATGTTATTTTAATTACACCTGAGATGCCTCTACTCTGAAACCTGAGTTTGCATATTTTTCAGTTTACCTGCTCAATCTCATCATGTTTCTCCTCTGCTCCTCTTATCCATGAAACCTCGTTATTACATCTCAGTGCTGTTTTCATCCAATTGATGACCACCCAACAAATTCACATTCTCGTGTTATCCAAAACAGTTAACAGTTCCCTCTCGCGAGGTAATGTCCATCTCCTTTTATATTCAGTATCAATGTCAGACCCATATCCTTGTAAACTATCACTTTGCCTGCATCCAACCTTTCCTTTCCCACAACCTTTAAAGGGAAGCCCACCCAATTTCCTGGATCTGTTTGATTAATTAGTTCAATGAAATTTCTACACCTTTCCCAAAACTGAAAAGAATTCTTATTAAAGTTGCCAGTGTGAATGTGATCTGAAATAATATTTCTGGGCACCCCATTATGGGAAGGGCGAGGAGGCTTTGGAGAGGGTGCAGAAGAGATTTACCAAAATGCTGCCTGTGCTAGGGAGTATTTTTGACAAGATTGGATTGTTTTCCTCTGGGACGTCAGAGGTATTGATAGGGTAGACAATCAGAACCTTTGTCCTAGGGTGGAAATGTCAAAGACTAGAGACAAAACTTTGGAGAGGGGCAAAGTTTAACAGAGATGTGCAGTGAACGTTTTTTTCACACTGAGAGCGGTGGGTGCCTGGAAGACACTGTTAGGGGTTGTGGTGGAGGCTGATATGATTCGGGCATTTAAGAGGCTTTCAGATAGTTATATGTATATGCAGGGAAATGGGTGGATATGGATTTTTCAGGCAGAGCAAATTAGTTTAACTTGTAATCATGTTCGGTGTGGACCAAAGGGCCTGTTCATGTGTTGCACTGTTCTTTGTATGTTGTGCATTCTTCATCCACCTCATCCTGACTGTAGCCTTTGACAGAGTTAGTAAAACAGCTTACACATGTATTGGTATCTGGCTGAGTACGACTGATTTCATATAGCTCATGTATAATATACGTTTAACATTTTGTACAATGGCTTATTTTTCTCTGTCCCATGTTATCTCTATCTTTAACTCTAAGCAACCTCATCTGAAACACACATATACATTGACAACAGCAAGATCTATGCCAATCTGGATCTTGCTGTTGACAGGTCTCCTTTGAAAGATCCGTTTCCCTAATTTGTCACATTGAATGCCCAGTATCCAAAAATGTCTACCTAGTACGTGTAAGGAAGAGTAAGACATTGTCCCAGTGTTAGACAAAAACACCATTCTTTAATCACTAACACTCACTCTTACTTTTCCAAATTGCCTGAATATGTACCAGAGTATTCATAATCCCAATGTCAAATATGGGACTACAGGCTGTAAAGGGTAGTCATTATGCCAACTACACAGAGAGTGAGGTTTTCATCAATAACGCTTAGGAAGGACTCAGATAAGGACCATCATGGTGAGCCTACAGAAGAAAGCTGATCATGATGCAAATAGAAATGGCTGGGCATTATCCACCTTTCCTAAAGTGTATGTATCATGAAGCAGACAAGCTCCGATTGTAACATATCATGGTTTAAGTAACATTTGTATGGTTCCTCGTTAACTGGAGTGAGGATGTTAGTTGTCTTGAAGTCCAGGTTGCCAGAGTTAAAGCAGCCGAGTGACAGTTGCTGTTGTCATTGTAGACTGTGTAGCTCAAGGCTCATCTGTGTGCAACTTTGATCAGATAAAGAGCACATTTCCTGGGTGTTGCATCATGTTGAACTGCAGTTGATGAAGGTAGCTGCAGCTTTCTGTTTGAAGTACAGCATTCTTCCATGCATGTGTAGTTCTGTTCTCTCGCAATCGTGACATGCTCTTTAGATAGTAATGCGGCTTTGCAAAGTATGGATCAGAGTCCTTCACAGAGGCAAATGCCTTATCCGACATACTCTTGAACAGTAATTATGTATCCTAATTCAGGTAATTGCCAACATTTTTGAAAGTGTGAATGGGCTATTTCCTCCAAAAATGTAAATGCTGTCCTATAGTTGTATAAAACTTTTCATAGGCTAAAAATGGTAAATTGCTATCAGACTGAAGAAGGGTCTTGACCTGAAACGTTACCTATTCCTTTTCTCCAGAGATGCTGCCTGACCTGCTGAAATACTCCAGCATTTTGTGTCTACCTTCAGTTTGTAAGGTTTGTTGGATTTGGAAATTCCATCCTTTTGACAGCATGTTAAGCATTGTTCTATTTATTTCTTCTATTGGTTTGTATAGATGTTAAAGATTCCATAGCACCATCGCAGAAAAATCTGCATATTTTTGTTGGTGTACTCAAATGTTACTTCACAAACCACCAAACAGCTTAACAACTGTTGTTTGGGGTAATCTGATGAGCCCCAGAGCCTTTTTGTTCGGCTGTACAACATAATCAATATTGGTCTAAGATGCTTTTATCTGTGGAACTTTATATCACTTCCAATAAATGCCTCAAGTTGTTTTATACATTCTTGCTATCTTTCTGCTCCAACTGGAATCGTTTAGTTTTTCCCATGGCATCAGTTATTATTATTCTTTTTGGAGTTGCTCCACATCTTAAATCCATTATTGCTTATTCCTAAACAGAAAGAGAGGTTGCATATTTAAATGCTCAACCCACTCACATTTTCCCATCCATATTGTGTTGGTTGACAAGTGTGTCGGAAGGAACTGCAGATGCTGGTTTACATCGAAGATAGACACTAAATTCTGGAGTAACTCAGCAGGACAGGCAGCATCTCTGGATAGAAGGAATGGGTGACGTTTCAGGTCTCAATCCGAAACGTCACCCATTCCCTGTTGGTAGAGAAGACAGCTTTGGGAGTCATTCCAATATCCCTTCACAGTCCGAGTCTGAAAAGGGTCCTGACCCGAACCATCACCTATACATGTTTTGTAGGGATGTTGCCTTACCCTCTGATCCACCCCCCGGCTCTTTTGTATTGTAAACCAGCATTTGCAGTTCCACGTTTCTCTCTTCACATTTTGGTGCTAGATCACCATTTATGTACTCCTGGCAGTCCAAAAATGGGCTGGGAATGGGATGAAGGCAGGGCTTAGTAAAAACCAAGATAAAGATTCAGCATTTGGTTTTCTAAATTACATCTTAAATATTTTAAACTATTTTCTTAGTATAGAATATTTTTCATGCTTACTAAATTACTCCATTGATTGTAAAGAGACAGTAATCATTTGTATGATTTAGATGTGTTGCTAAATTATTAATGCAGTTGGAAAATGGGGCACAACATCCTGCACACTTACAAAGATCGATCGACAGAGACCAACAGTTTAATTAAACATGTATTTATGCCTTTCAGTCTGGACTCTAAATTAATCTGGGCCTTGAAATTACTATATGTGAATATTAATAATATGTTTGTATGGCATGCCTACCTCTGCCAATGCACCGACAGTCTGAACCCATAATGGACTATTAGCCTAGATTTTATAATGTTAACATCAAAGCTATTGTCATTATTACAGGGTAAATAGATTAATGTGTTATCCAAACTTGCCCAGCCAGCCATAAATATTATGTTACAAATCATGTTCCTCCACAAGATGAATTCTTGCCAAAGGTAGAGAAAATCAATGTAATTGTATAGACTGTTCTGAACACATTTTGAATTAGTATGCAAATGTTCCCTCCTATTGAAACTATATTTTTCCCCAGTTCTGACAAAGGGTCACAAAGCCAATATGTTGATTGATTCTCTTTCCATAGATTCTACCTGAGTTTTTTTCCTGCATTTTCTGTTTTATTTCCATCATCATCAGTTGGGGGTTTTTTGTGCTAATAGTTGGACATGGAGGTGGTACTACCGGTAAAAGAAGGTTGTGTACAATTTATCTCTATGCATGTTCTTCCATTCCGGCCACTGTGATATTAGGCCAATAGCTAAGTAGATGACTTTAGAACATAGAACAGTACAACATAGGAACAGGCCCTTTGGCCCATAATGTCTGTGACGAACATGATGCCAAGTTAAATGAATCTTTTATGCCTGCATGTCATCCATATCCCCACCATACTTTGCATATTCATGTGGCTGTCTAAAAGCCTCTTATATACCTCTATTGTATCTGCTTCCACCGACATCCCTTGCAAAGCATTCCAGCATTCAATATTGTGTAAAAAACTTGCCCTGAATAGCTTGGTATCATGTTCAGCATAGATGCTGTGGATCGAAGGGACTGTTCCTTTGCTGTACATTTCTATGTTCTACTAGACCAGGTGGACCCGTTGGGCCCAAACCTCTCCTGCATTGGTGCAGCACCCTCTCCTACCCCCCTCCCCCCTCCCCATCCCCTCCCCCTCTCCATCCCCCCCAACCCCCCTTATCCACCCTCCCTCCCTCCCCCACCTCCCTCCCCCTCCCTCCCTCCCTCCTGCCTCCCTAGGAGATAGATTTAAAGTTTAAAATGTGAATAACTTTAAAAATATAACACCGATTTCAATAAAACTACTTGCTTTACCATTAAAGCGATGACTGTGAGTAAGGTGGGCCTAAAATTGTCAAGCTATCGTGTACCGTTTTGGCTATAGTTCGATCACAAATAAACAAACAAACGAGAGTTTTAGTATATAAATGTTTTTATGGGATCACCTGCCATTCATCAAAAGTCTGAAGAGCATGGTGTAGACTGTCTAATCTTTCCTCATTAAAATAATATCTAAACTGAAAATCAATCTAGTGAACTCTCTCTTCCACAAGTATATCCTTCCTTAGGTTGGGAACAAGAGCAGTACACAGTATTCCAGGAATGATCACACCAGCATCCCAATAATTTCAGTAAGGTGTCTTTACTCAAATGTTCTTGCCAAACATGCTGATTGTCTTCCTGATTGGTTGCTGCATCCACACATGAAGTGTACAAGAAGAGCACAACATTTCAAATGTCTCCACTTTTCTCTTTTGTCTGTTTAAATGGATGCCTATTACATTTCCCACATTATATTCCATTTTGCAAGTCCTCACTCAATCTCTTAGCCTGCTACATCTCTTGAGGTCTCTGCATTCCCCTTACAACTATCACAGCTATCCTGCTTTGTATGATCAGCAAATTTGCATGTATTGCATCTTGGCACCTCATCCAAAACACATATGTGGATTGCAAACAGTTGACATATGCTTATTTCTACTTTGTTTTCTGTTTGACCATCTATCTCAGTATGTAGGGAATACTGGGTCTTTATCTTACAGCACAATGGGTGTACTTTCACTATGTTGTCTACACCATTTCACAAAGTCGTTGAAAATTGCATTAATAATGAAAGGCCTTGATAGAGTCGATGTGGAGAGGATGTTTCCAGTAATGGAAGAGTCTAGGACCAGAGGGCAAAGCCCCAGAATAAAAGGATGTACCTTTAGAATGGAGATGAGGAGGAATTTCTTTAACAAGAGGGTGGTGAATGTGTGAAATTCATTGCCACAAATGGCAATGGGTATTTAAATGTGGAGATGGATATTTTAAAGCGGAGATTGATAGATTCTTGACTAGTAAGGGCATCAAAGGTTACAGAGAGGAGCAGGAGAATGGGTTGTGAGGGAAAAATAGATCACCCATGATTGAATGGCAGAGCAGACTCAATGGGCCAAATAGCATAATTAGAAACATAGAAAATAGGTGCAGGAGGCCATTCGGCCCTTCGAGCCAGCACCGCCATTCATTGTGATCATGGCTGATCGTCCACAATCAATAACCCATGCCTACCTTCTCCCCATATCCCTTGATTCCACTAGCCCCTAGAGCTCTATCTAACTCTGTTAAATCCATCCAGTGATTTGGCCTCCACTGCCCTCTGTGGCAGAGAATTCCACAAATTCACGACGCCCTGGGTGAAAAAGTTCCTTCTCACCTCAATTCTAAATGGTCTCCCCTTTATTCTAAGACTGTGGCCCCTGGTTCTGGACTCGCCCAACATTGGGAACATTTTTCCTGCATCTAGCTTGTCCAATCCTTTTATAATTTTATATGCTTCTCTAAGATCCCCTCTCATGCTTCTAATTCTGCTCCTATGTCTTATGTCTTGTTGTCTTAAACACTAAGCTCACCAGGGATGCCACAATTACATAAATAAATAAAGAAATAAGTATTATTTTAATAGAAACCAATAAATCCATTGGCAGAGTGAGGCCAAATGCAAATTTGAGGAATAGCATCTCATATTTCGCTTGGGCAGCTTGCAACCCAGTGATATGAGTTTTGATTTTTCTAACTTCTACTAACCCTTGCATACCCCCCTCCCTCCATCCCTACCCCACTCAAGCCGTACCAGCTTCAAAGTCGTCTTTTTGAGTTTCATTGTCTGTAACTCATTCTCACCTAACACTCCACTAACAATAACATTTCCTTTATCATTTTTTTCCATATCTCTCTACATCACCATCTATATCTCTCGTTTCCCTTCCCCCGACTATCAGTCTGAAGATGTCTCGACACGACACGTCACCCATTCCTTTTCTCCAGAGATGCTGAATTACTCCAGCTTTTTGTATCCATCTCTGGATTAAACCAGCATCTGCAGTTCCTTCCTACATATCTCCAGCAACACAGAAATGTACTAATAGCATCCTCTTGTGATCAGAACTGGAAATGCGCTTTTCATATTTAGGAAGGAATAGGAATACTTTGTCGCATGTGACTAGGAACAGTGACATTTCTTTGTTTGCATACCCAATGTATAGCTTCTTCATTCTGTTCAAATGAACTTGAAAATCAGAACATTGATCAAAGTGCAGCTCAGGAGTGGGCCCTTCACCCCATGTGTATGGCTAACATGATGTCAAGATAATCCAATCTTATCTATCCGCATATGATCTCTAACCCCCAGCAGAATCAGAATTACCTTTATTGTCATCCAAAAAAACCAAGTCTTTTGGACGAGATTTCGTCACCCACAGTCCAACAGTAAGAGCAATAAAATAAGCAATTACACAACCACAAACCAACACAAAAAAAAAAAAGAGAAACATCCATCACAGTGAGTCTCCTCCAGACACCTCCTCACTGTGATGGAAGGCCAGAATGTATTTTCTCTTCCCCTGCCGTCTTCTCCCATGGTCAGGCTGTTGAACTTGCCAGGCCGTGCCGGACGGTGAAAGGTCCGCAGCGGGCCGACCCAAGCCCCCTGATCCGGGGCGGGCGACGACGCTGCCGCTGCCACTGCCGCTGCACGTCGGGGCGGTTCTGGCCCCCAACATTGAAGCCCCCGCCGAGCAGAGAATTTCCGTGCATTTCCATGTGCCCATCTGAAAGTCTCTTGAACACCACTTTCGTAACTGCCTTCACTAACACCCCTGGCAGCATGTTCCAGGCATCCACGACTGTCTGTGTACATGTTTGCCCTGCATATCTCCTTTAAACTTTGCCCCTCGATGCCCTCTAGTCTTGGATATTTCCATCCTGGGATAAAGGTTCTGATCGTTTACTCTTTCTAAGCCTCTCATAATTTCATACGCTTCAATCAGGTCTCCCCTCCACCTCCATCATTCCATAGAAAACAACCCAAGTCTGTCCAACCTCACCTTATAGCTAATTCCCTCTAATCCAGGCATTTTGGAAAACCTCGCACCTTCTCCAAAGTCTCCATATGCTTCCTGTAATGGAGCAACCAGATCTGCATGCAATATCCTATAAAGCTTCATTACATCCTGACTCTTTTACTCAATGCCCTGACCAATGAAGGCAAGCATTCCATATGCCTTCTTAACCACTATCTACTTGTGTTGCTACTTTCAGGGAGGTATGGCCTTTAGTCCCTCAAAATATTAATGTTATTAAGGGTCTTGGTTTTCACTGTATACTTTCCCCTTCCATTTGACCCATAAGTGCAACACTTCACGTTTAATCAGATCAAACTCCATCTGCAATTTCTTCACCCATTTCTGCAGCTGAGCTATCTCCTAGTATGTACTTAGGCAGCCTTCCTCAGCTTGCCAGGGATGCCCAATACACAAATAAATAGAAAAAAACCTTATCTTGATAGAAACCAATATATCAGAGAAATGTATCAATAGCATCCTCTTGTGAAAAAATGTACTGAACATGGTTTTCATATATGGATGGGCTTCTTCATTCTGTTCAAATGAAATGTAACTAAATTTAACTAGACCAAAGTTGGATAAAATATCCAGTGACTCAAAACACAAACCAATCTTTCTGTCTTAAACTCTTAACAAATGTACATAGAAACATTTCACTGGTTTACTTATAACCAATGTATCGATTTTAAGGTCTTTATTGGTGATTATCTTATGGTCACAACCCATGTTATCCTTACCTGCCACTGGATCACTATGTCACCAAATCATGTCAAAATAATTTTAATTCACTACTTAAATATACATAGTAAAATGCCAGGTAATGTTGGTTGAATCACAGTCTTTAATTGAATTTTGTATAAACTACAGCTATCAAAAACAATAAAACTGCCGATTTTGCATCATATTAAACCTAAAACATTGTCGAACCAAAATATTTTTCCCTAATATCACATTTGACAGGCTGATTCCCTAAAAATAATGAATAATTCAGTTTGGTTGTAATTTAAATAGGATTACAAACAGGCAGTTGTACCATATTTTCAAGATTGTTCATATTTATATACAATGAGGTTCTCAAAAAGCTTGACAATAAACTTTTATGTTTTTGAATGAATTATACATGTAGTATACAATGGAATTTCACACAAGGTGAGCCAGGACTGTCCTACTTGTGTTAGAATCCCAACACAAGATCAAACAACCTATGTTTATTGAAATGCATTTATTGACATCCAGCAAATAATTCACATCAGTCAAGCTCTCAGCAACATCTCATCACCACCTCTCGTGTGTCAATACTTCTTCCGTGTTGTCGGATAAGGTGAAATCTCATAAAATTGGACAATTTACTTTCAGAAATTATTCTGAGATATAATATATGGGTAATTTGAGACATGTCACATGGTGGTCAGTTGCGCCTCAATTGGCAGCATTCACATCTGAGTCAATCACTTGTGGGTCCATTCCAGAATTTTGCAGACCAATGTTACTCCATTGAAATACTGAAATTGCTACGCTTTTGGAGACAGTTTCTGTAACACTCTTGCTTGCCCTTTCTGAAAGAACAGCAGATACGTTGTGAGGGGTAGTGTGGAAGGGAGAATGTCATGTTGAACCTGAATCTGCATTATGCAGTTGAGGGACAGGAGGCAACACAATTCAATACAAGACCCAAGTCAGATTTCTCAGAACGTTCAATAAGATGAGGAGAGAAAAGCTATCAGGAGATTCTTTGGCTATTCTTTGGATATGAGATGAAGGCAGTCTCCTCAAGTGGACAATGGAGGTGACAAAATAGAAAAATGATGCGATTCATTGTGATAAAGAAAACAGCATTTAATAGTGGAAACAAAGAACTGCAGATGCTGGTTTACAAAAAAAAGACAAAGTGCTGGAGTAACTCAGCCAGTCAAACAGCATTTCTGGAGTTTAGTAACTGGAGGTTTTATCTTCATAATTCAGCACAAACACATCCACTGGACTAATTCTGACCCTGTACTGATTCATTTCTCTTTCCCTTATTAAATCTGTTTATTTGCTGTGCACTGCAACATTATGGAGAAGCAAGTTTGGTAGCTTTATAGCTTTTTATCTTCCTACTCCAGCGCAAATCATGGCTCTCTTCACCGAATCTGCATTTCCCTTATCTGTTTTCGCCTTGGTTGCAGTAACCATCAACACAACCCACCTCAGACTATTAACTGCTAGTAAGTATTTTTAAAGTTTTTAATATTGCTTTTGTCAAGGCTTGATCTCATTGAACATGGGCATCTCTGCTTAAGACCTCTTAGTCATCCTTCCTGGGCTTTCCTTCTTTTGCCACAGGAACCATCTTTTTTTAAAAATCTTCCTGGAACATATCTCGATGTTACATATGTTATGCAAACATATTTTATATTTGTTGGAAAATAAATAGCTGCAGATGCTGGAAATCTGAAATTGAAGCAGAAAATGCAGGAAGCTTGTCGGGCAGCATGGCTCTTCAATCTGAAACATTAGTTCTGTTCAGTTTAAACCAGAATCTGCAGTTCCTTCCTACAGTTGTTTAGAAACAAGGAACTGCAGATGCTGGTTTACAAAAAAAGACAAAGTACTGGAGTAGCTCAGTGGGTCAGGCAGCATCTCTGGAGAACATGGATAGGTGGGGTTTTGCGTCAGGATCCTTCAATCAACGTTTCATCACTTACCTAACCACCACTAAGGATGAGTCTGAAGAATCCCAACCCAAACCTTCACCCACCTACCCATGTTCTCCAGAGATGCTGCCTGACCCACTGAATTACTCCAGGACATTGTGTCTTTATGGCATTCAATAGTAAACCTTTCATAGCATCATACTGTCCTAGAACACAGAAACAAGCCCTTCAGCTCAACTGGTCCATGCCGATCAAGATGCCTCACCTAAGCTGGTCTCATGCACCGCATTTTTCCTATATTCCACTAAACCTTTCCTGCCCACATACTTGTCCAAATGTCTTTTAAATGTTGTTATTGTGCCAGTCTCAATCACTTATTATCTTGATCATCTTGACACAATATAATTCACTAAGTGAAATGTTAATGATTATATGTTATTGCAAAACTAGATCCTAGGTTCCTCCCATGATATTTGCTTTATGGACTGCTATATCCTTGGGAAGCAGTTTATTTTCCTCGTACTTCATTTTCAATTTACCTCTGCAGTCATTCTGCTTACAAAACAATTCTCTGCTCTTTGATTATTTTGTCGATCGTCTCATTTTAACAATCACAACAGCAAGGATTCTTCATTGGTTAACCAAAGGACGCGTTATTTAAAGGAACATTGCTGAATGAATGCAATATTTATAGCAATTGTGCTAATTATATCCTGGTAAAGGTAGCTTTTGACCTTCCTTTGCCTCAAAGAATGTGTAAGAGAGAATGATTGTCTCTACACGTGCCATTGCCGGATCTTGAGCAAACTCTGGATCAATGTAAAAGAAGACTGGCATGTCCACTTCTTCATGGGGATTTAACCGTTGCTCCTCAAAACAGAAACACTGAAAGACAGCAAATAAATCCAGCATCATTGAGCTGGTGTTATATCAATTTGCATGGATATAACAGACATTACAGAAGAAACAAAGACATTTACTATAATTAGCTGCACCTATTAAACTCGCATTCTCGCCTGAACCAAATTTGATTCTTACTTTGGTCAGGTTTTTTAAAGGAGGAAAAATAAGCAATTTCATAAATTGTGAAACAATACTGCAAAAAGTCATAATGAATATTGCTTGAAAGGCTGCCCTGAACACTGCCCTGATCAGGCAGATATTGATCTTTGAACCCAGTTGAAACCTTTGACGTGGGAAAGATCTTTAAGCCTTGGAGACAATGCCATATTGAAAGATGACACTGAATGCTGGTTTCAAATAGCTGAGGTAAATTATGTTTTTTTAGCATGGCAAGATCTGAAGAGGAAATAACTGAGGTGAGACCATAGCAGGATAATAGGAAAGGCAAATCTATAGCATTATTCAAAATTAAACATTTTCTAGAACAAACTGCAACAATTTTAAAACTATAAAAGATAATTCAGAACTGTATCCAAGCATGATTAATGTGCAAAATGGATGTCCAGGTATGGTGGTCATGGGAGTAAAGTGGAAATTATTTGGTGAGAAACGGAAGAATATGCTACTGTTACATGTATGGTTTCCTCAATGACAACCAAGTTCCACCTTCCACCAGTTCCATTTACCTTGCATCAGAAGAATGATATCGGACTTTTATGCTGAAAATAATGCCGTTTATAAAAAATGGAGACCCTCTACCCTCAACTCTTGTCTGCTTTATTTTTGTCAGTGATGAGTAAGAAGTCTTTCTGCCTAAAATTACTCAATGAGTTGAGATAAACATTAAATTTAGAGTGATGAAGAGCTGATCTGGAATTACTTGCTCCTGCCAAAATATTTTTCCAGGTGAATTTTCAGAGTTTGGCGAGTAGCATATAAAGTGTTGGGCTGATCAGCTGCACAGTGATGTCCTGGCCAAACCAAGGCAGTAACTGTCACTGTGATCATGGGTGGCAAGGATACATCATTTATTAAAAACTGTTTCCACAGATTAACTTTTCCTTTTACATGTCACAACATATTAAATCTTCCTAACAGACATATGCCCGGGGAAGGAAAATCTGCAATACATCGGCTTTAAAAAAAAACTATCCTCATCCCTATGGCAACTTTTACATTAAAAAAAATTACAAACAGATGGTCTTGGAGGTGTTATATTATTTGAAAAGAGTCCTTAAATTGTGGAACTTCCATCCAGAGGGCTTAAAAGCTTTGCCTTACAGAAGTCAAAACATCCTCCTAAAACCACATTGGACAAAATTATAAGGTGTTTAAAGAGTATCTCTTTCTTTTAACATTTGCATCATTGTACCATACCTGTATTTTGTTAAAGTACTGCCCTGCATCATATGGCACTACATTGTAGGTAGAGATTCCGATAACTGGCTTATCAGTGGGATTCTTTGCTTTATAAAATGCTAGAGCAGTCTCTCCGGGAACCACCTAAACCAAAAGCAAAAACAAAGGTCACATTGGTGTGGGATTTTGGAAGTGGGATTTGATTAAAAGGCCTGCAGAGAAGATCATAGACAAAGACCAAAGACATATGGCCTGGTTCAATGTTCTAAAATCAATTGATAGCATGGCCAGATCTGAAGGAGCAATGCACTCATTTCCAATGTCACCTCCCTGTTAGTACATTAAAATCTATTTACTAATTTATGCATTGCATACCTGCAAAGGTCCCAAATTAAAACTATGTCTCAAAAACAAAGTTTAAGTGGTTTAGGTTTCCCTAATTTAATTTGCATTGTTGAGTGGTACATCAGTTTCCTCATATCATGTACATCATTAGTACATAAATACTCACAAAGATTTCAGTTTGCTGAGGTCTAAAGTTCCATTGCAGGCTGGAATGAACATCAGCATTAAAAGCAATTTTAATAACTCGATCTTTCACAGGCTCCATCGTGGCTACTTGTTCCATGTTGTGACCAGCTACTGGAGTCCCTCCCAGTCCTGAGGCCTGAAAGTAGACAATTTGTTAAAACTAAAAGCAACTAGCTGAAATGAGAATAACTTTGAATTGTTTATTTTATATACATCGTACAATTAATTGGGATATACAGCTAGTTCTTTTCATTTAGACATCCATAAGAGCGCCTTGCTTCACGCCAATAAAGAATAGCCCTGACCTGAAATGTCATCCATCCATTCCCTCCACAGATTCTGCCTGACCCATCTAGCACTTTTTTTTGCTTAAGATTCCAGTCCACAGTTTCTTGTCTTTCTTTGAGCTATTCACAAAGTGTAATCTTTTTGACCATGGCATATATAAAAATCATCTACCACATGCCATTTCAATTCTTTATTTCTTTTTGTTTTACAGACAGAAATTGAAATGTGCGCACATAAACAAACATACCAGTCAGTATTTCTTTTTATCTAATATGATAAACACAACAGTTTGTCAAAGCATCTTTTGATCGAATGCAATCTTGAACAAGGGAGAGAAATGAAAAAACAGTCGATTTTGGTTCCTGGGAAAGACAAAATGCTGAAGTAGCTGAACGGGTCAAGCAGCATCCGTGGAGGTAGATGATATCTTGGATTATGATACTTCTTCAGACTGGTTCCTGGAGCCTGTTCCAACCGATAAGATTGTGGCTAATCTGCAAACCAAATCCATCCACCTGACTTTACCCATTTCCCTTAAAACCTTCAGTTTACAAAAATCTATCCTTCAGATTTTAAAATAACAATCGACCTAGCAATTAATATGAGAACACCGCTAACAGTAATGCAACTCTTTCATTTGTAAAATGTTTTGATTAAGATTGAAAGGTGTTAAGTACAATCTGGTATTTTCCTGAACTAGTAATCAAGTCTGCAGTTCTATCAACAATAGTATCAGTGCACAAACCTTTTCAAACTGATTACAAAAACCCCCCAATGTACTTGCATTTAAGTAGCATCTTGCATTCCTAGAACATCTGAGTGTAGATCACATAACTGCCTTCTAGAATAGAGTGACTTTTATGTTATTAAATGCAGCATCCATTCCGCCTTATGAGAAAGAACCCACATTCCTCCATTTTTTTTCACCTATGTTGTTTATAAATGCACTACAAAACCAAATCGCAACGAAAACTTTAAAAAAGGCTGGCCATGCATGTGCATCCAACTCTGTCGATTCAGTTACTGAACTTCTATAAATTTGTGGAACAATTTCTGCTAGTTTCCACAAGTCTCAGGCATGAGATCTGGTATACATCAATTTGTTTCTCTGGCGATAGAAGAAGGGGATAGTGAGAGGTTTTGATCGGACCAGTTGCTTTATCAGATACATTAAAATTACTGCACTTTTAAATCACATCGTTCACTTCAAAGAACCTGTTAAAAAGTGTTTAAAAACATTTAGGCACAGACATATTTTTAATACTTGTTAATGTCTATTTATCATGTTAACGTCAGTAAATTAGTTGCATACTGGGATAAGCACCGACCTGGCAATAAAGTCTGTAGAGAGGTACAGCAGCATATGACACGCCAATCATCCCAATCGCTGCTGCTGCTATGTAAGTGAGTGCAGTTTTATTTCTCTTTCTCCATTGCTCTTCCTGATTTCTAGTGAAGGGATTACGGCCATTCACACTTCTCACTGACTGTTGAGATGAAAGATTGTTCAGTTTCTGAAGTGTAACTCGATTGACTACGGAATAAAATCTCGGTAAATGAAACTGTTGTAGCCTTCTTGCACATTCGTTACAAGAGGGCACCATGTAAACCCTTGAGATGCTTGTCCAACAAGACCTCAGCATGCCGACAGTTATTCAGTTTGTGGAACTATTGTGCAATCTTTTCTCTTCTCGATGCCAAAAGCTACCTGCAACCTACTGCAAGATCTGCAAACAAACACAATTAAAATTAGATGTCGTAAAACTTGTCTGTTTCTTCCTTTACGAGTGCATTATGCAAGTGCAGACATAGTATTCTACAATATTTAAACATTGAGATGGAGTGCAGTATTAACTGGGAGAGGTAGGTATACTGAATAAAAATATTACTAACTAATGTTACTGCGGTATCACCATCTTGTTTCAATTGTTCTAATTTCCGAATAATTAAAGATAGCATTTTCCTGCTCGCTTGAAATCTATTTGCACCATACACCCCCTACTGGCTCACCAATTATACTGCATTGATACAAGGAAGTGCAGACTGATTCAAATATGGTCTCAATGCCAGAATACCATGAATTAGTCACCAGCAGTACAAGTGTAAATCAGAGTGAGACATAGGAGCCGAATTAGGCCATTCGGCCCATTGAGCCTGCTCCATCATTTGAGCATGGCTGATCTACTTTTCCCTCTCAACCACACTCTCTTGCCTTCTCCCTGTAACCTTTCACACCTTTACTCATCAAGAACATATCAATCTCCGCTTTATAAATAACTGACGACTTGGCCTCCACCCAGATCTCGTTGAACATCCTCTCTTCCTAACTTGACACCATTCAGATAATAATCTGCCTTTCTATTCTTACTTCCAAAGTGAATAACCTCACACTTATCTACATTAAACTGCATCTGCCATGTATCCGCCCACTCACACAACCTGTCCAAGTCACCCTGCAGCTTTATTGCATCTTCCTCACAATTCACACTACCCCCCAGCTTAGTATCATCTGCAAATTTGCTAATGGTACTTTTAATCCCTTCATCTAAGTCATTAATGTATATCGTAAATAGCTGGGGTCCCAGCACCCAGCGGTACCCCACTGGTCACTGCCTGCCATTCCGAAAGGGACCCATTTATCCCCGCTCTTTGCTTTCTGTCTGTCAACCAATTTTCTATCCATGTCAGTACCCTACCCCCAATACCATGTGCTCTAATTTTGCCCACTAATCTCCTATGTGGGACCTTGTCGAAGGCTTTCTGAAAGTCGAGGTACACCACATCCACTGACTCTCCCCTGTCAATTTTCCTAGTTACATCCTCAAAAAATTCCAGTAGATTTGTCAAGCATGATTTCCCCTTCGTAAATCCATGCTGACTCGGAACGATCCTGTTACTGCTATCCAAATGCTCAGCAATTTCGTCTTTTATAATTGACTCCAGCATCTTCCCCACCACTGATGTCAGACTAACTGGTTTATAATTACCCGTTTTCTCTCTCCCTCCTTTCTTAAAAAGTGGGATAACATTTGCTATCCTCCAATCCACAGGAACTGATCCTGAATCTATAGAACATTGAAAAATGATCTCCAATGCTTCCACTATTTCTAGAGCCACCTCCTTAAGTACCCTGGGATGCAGACCATCAGGCCCTGGGGATTTATCAGCCTTCAATCCCATCAGTCTACCCAAAACCATTTCCTGCCTAATGTGGATTTCCTTCAGTTCCTCCATCACCCTAGGTTCTCCGGCCCCTAGAACATTTGGGAGATTGTGTGTATCTTCCTCAGTGAAGACAGATCCAAAGTAACGGTTTAACTCGTCTGCCATTTCTTTGTTCCCCATAATAAATTCCCCTGCTTCTGTCTTCAAGGGACCCACATTTGCCTTGACTATTTTTTTCCTCTTCACGTACCTAAAAAAACTTTTGCTATCCTCCTTTATATTATTGGCTAGTTTACCCTCGTACCTCATCTTTTCTCCCCGTATTGCCTTTTTAGTTAACTTTTGTTGCTCTTTAAAAGAGTCCCAATCCTCTGTCTTCCCAGTCTTCTTTGCTATGTTATACTTCCTCTCCTTAATTTTTATGCTGTCCTTGACTTCCCTTGTCAGCCACAGGTGTTTCTTACTCCCCTTAGAGTCTTTCCGCCTCTTTGGGATAAATTGATCCTGCAACCTCTGCATTATTCCCAGGAATACCTGCCATTGCTGTTCTACTGTCTTCCCTGCTAGGGCCTCCTTCCAGTCAATTTTGGCCAGCTCCTGCCTCATGCCTCTGTAATCCCCTTTGCTATACTGTAATACTGACACTTCCGATTTTCCCTTCTGCCTTTCCATTTGCAGAGTAAAACTTATCATGTTGTGATCACTGCCTCCTAATGGCTCTTTTACCTCTAGTCCCCTTATCAGATCAGGATCATTACACAACACTAAATCCAGAATTGCCTTCTCCCTGGTAGGCTCCAGTACAAGCTGTTCTAAGAATCCATCTCGAAGGCACTCTACAAACTCTCTTTCCTGGGGTCCATTTCCAACCTGATTTTCCCAGTCTACCTGCATGTTGAAATCTCCCATAACCACCGAAGCATTACATTTGTGACACGCCAATTTTATCTCCTGATTCAACTTGCACCCTATGTCGAGGCTACTGTTTGGGGGCCTATAGATAACTCCCATTAGGGTCTTTTTACCCTTACAATTCCTCATTTCTATCCATACTGATTCAACATCTCCTGATTCTATGTCACCCCTTGCAAGGGAATGAATATCATTCCTTACCAGCAGAGCAACCCCACCCCCTCTGCCCACCTGTCTGTCTTTTCTATACGTTGTGTACCCATGAATATTCAGTTCCCAGCCCTGGTCCTCTTGTAGCCATGTCTCAGTGATATCTACAACATCATACTTGCCCATGACTAACTGAGCCTCAAGCTCATCCACTTTATTTTTTATACTACGCGCATTTAAGTAAAACACTTTAACTTCTGTATTTACCTCCCCTCTCACATCGGTCACAAATGGCCCTGCCCTTAATCTCTTTTCCCCTCTAGAACTTCTGTTCCCATTCTTCCGAGTCTTCTGCAATATCTCCTGTATTCCCTTTAACCTCATCTTCATATTCCCAATTTGTTAACCCCTCCCCCCCACTACTTAGTTTAAAGCCACAGGTGTCGCACTAGCAAACCTGCCTGCCAGAATGTTTGTCCCCCTGCTGTTAAGATGTAACCCGTCCCTTTTGTACAAGTCACCCCTAGCCCAGAAGAGATCCCAGTGGTCCAGAAATCTAAATCCCTGCTCTCTGCACCAGCCCCTCAGCCATAAATTCATACCCTCTATCTCTCTGTTCCTGGCCTCACCAGCACGAGGTACAGGTAGCAGTCCAGAGATAACCACCTTCGACGTCCTACTTCTCAGTCTTTTTCCTAACTCTCTAAACTCCCGCTGTAGCACCTCCTTCCTCTTCCGCCCGACGTCATTCATGCCCACGTGCACAACGACTTCAGGTTGATCGCCTTCCCTCACTAGGATTTTCTGAAGTCGGTCCGTGATGTGCTGAACCCTGGCACCAGGGAGGCACAGACCATCCTCCTTGAGGGAGTGCAGCGTAGGTTTACTAGGTTAATTCCCGGAATGGCGAGACTGTCATATGTTGAAAGACTGGAGCGACTAGGTTTGTATACACTGGAATTTAGAAGGATGAGAGGGGATCTTATCGAAACGTATAAGATTATTAAGGGGTTGGACAGGTTAGAGGCAGGAAACATGTTCCCAATGTTGGGGGAGTCCAGAACCAGGGGCCACAGTTTAAGAATAAGGGGTAGGCCATTTAGAACAGAGATGAGGAAAAACTTTTTTAGTCAGAGAGTTGTGAATCTGTGGAATTCTCTGCCTCAGAGGGCAGTGGAGGCCAATTCTCTGAATACATTCAAGAGAGAGCTAGATAGAGCTCTTAAGGATAGCGGAGTCAGGGGGTATGGGGAGAAAGCAGGAACGGGGTACTGATTGAGAATGATCAGCCATGATCACATTGAATGGCGGTGCTGGCTCGAAGGGCTGAATGGCCTACTCCTGCACCTATTGTCTATTGTTTTCTCCCTCCCTCCTTTCTTAAAAAGTGGGGTTACATTGGCTACCCTTCAGCCCACAGGAACCGATCTAGAGTCGAGAGAACATTGGAAAATTATCACCAACACATCCACAATTTCTCGGGCCACCTCCTTGAGTACTCTGGGATGCAGGCCATCAGGCTCTGGGGATTTATCTGCCTACAGTCCCAACAGTTTACCTAACACCATTTCCTGACTAATGTGGATTCCCTTCAGTTCCTTCCTCCCACGAGATCATCAGACCCCTAGTACATCTGGGAGATTGTTTGTGTCTTCCTTAGTGAAGACAGAACCAAAGTGCTTGTTTAACTGTTCTGCCATTTCTTTGTTTCCCATTATAAATTCATCTGTCTCTGATTGTAAGGAGCCCACATTCGTCTTCACTTAACTTTTCCTTTTTACATATCTAAGGAAGCTTTTAGAGTCAGTTTTTACATTCCCCGCAAGCTTTCTTTCATGCTCTCCCCCCCCCCCCCACCCCTTAATTAACCTCCTCTGTTGAGTTCTAAATTTCTCCCAGTCCTTTGGTTTGCTGCTTTCTCTGGCCAATTTATATGCCTTTTCCTTGGATTTAACGCTATCCTTGATTTCCCTCATTAGCCACGGTTGAGCCTTCCCCATTTTATTTTTTCGACAGACAGGGATGAACAATTTTTGGAGTTCATTCATGCAGTCTTTAAATATTTTCCATTGCATCTCCACTGTCAACCCTTTAAGTATAATTTGCCAGTCTATCCTATCCAATTCTCATCTCATACCTTCAAAGTCTCCTTTCTTTAAGTTCAGGACCCTAGTCTCTGAATGAACCATGTCACTTTCCATCCTAATGCAGAGTTCCACCACATTATGGCCACTGTTGCCCAAGGGGCTTTGCACAACAAGATCGCTAACCTGTCATGACTTCTGAAACACCAACCTTCAACACATCAAGTAACTTCCAGGGAACAAAGAAAACACTTCAAGGTCATTCTTAAAAAATATAACTTAATTATACAAACATTGCAGTGATATGCCATATTCCTAATAATGTTCAAACTAATTGCTCCTATATTTGGATTCCTCCAAACTTTGTCATTACTTTTTCTGTTATGGTCAGATATGCACTTATATAAGTTACAGAAATTCGAGTGTTAAATAGTAGCGTCTCATCTTATTATTTTTTATTAAAAATATTATCCACATCTTTAGCCAATACGTGGTTGCTGTATTAGAGAACACAGCTCTAACTATAGGTATACAATGGAGTTGGGCCTGCCTACCCTCATAATTGAAACTGGAAAGTACATTTGAACAAAGTTTCCCGGGCTGAGAGATACGGTGCAGCGTGATTGTCATATAATTGCCTTGACTAGTGGAGAACGGATGAAACGGTCCTAAAGATACAGAATGTTAATATACACAAAATGCTGGAGTAACTCAGCGGGTCAGGCAGCAACTTTGGAGAGAAAGAATGGGTGACGTTTCGGGGCGAGACTCTTCTCCGCAGATGCTGCCTTCGCCGCTGAGTTACTCCAGCATTTTGTGTCTATCTTCGGTGTGAACCAGCATCTGCAGTTCCTTCCTACACCAAGAAGTAGACTGTTCGCTCTGTCTCTCTCCCCACACAGGCTGCTCGGCGGCTTGAATAATTCCAGCAATTTGTGTTGTTGGGATTGAAGACTGTGGCCGGCGACCACCTCAATACGCACAAGGCCGACATTTCACCCCCCTGCCCTCCCTCCGAGCGCACAGCGTTCACCGACAACAGCCACACTCCCTGACAAACCAGTGTCCGGTGCCCTGTCCCCAGTCGCGCCGCCGCCGTTCACCTTCTCTGGCAGCAGGACCAGGTCCACCGGCCGCCTCTGCCTGACTAGTTCAACGCCCTGAACAATCTGCCGATTGAAAAATAAATACCCTTTTCTAATTTCGTGCAATGCACGTAGTCCATTCACCCCCCAAGTAACTGCTCCAATTGTTGGGCAATGGCACGGCAGCATTTTTTAATTTTCACCTGAGATTTACGGACTACATCTCCCATCGTGCACTTTTTGGGCCTCACGACGCATGCGCATTCGTGCGGTCACGTGTCGTGGACATGAACTACAGTTCCCACGGTGCCAAGCGGTGTTGGACGCATGCGCAAGATCGCTGGCTATTGCTGTTCGTGCGGAGAAGATGCGTAGGTAAGTGAGAGCGACCGAACATTTGACGGTATTGATTCGGATTTATTTGTCGCAGAGGAATCGGTAATGGGGCAGGGTGTCAGCACGATCAGAGCTGGTTATTAATTCTGCTTGAGCTGAAGAAAGGTTGTTGTATTCAGTGAGACACGGAGGAGAGGGAGGGGGAGAGATGGCCGCCCGTGGAGAGACTTGTGGGGGAGCCAAGGAGGGGCAATAAAATACAACACTGGCTGCTTGTAATAATATGTTCCTGTTCACAATGATAATTCACGCTTTTCCCACAACCCAAAACGGATCTCGAGTGTGCAGAGTGGGACTATATTTAGGACTGTAGCACACATGCTTGGCCGTCTACGTTGCTTCATCTTCCTTGCTTTTGTTTGCTGACTCGTTTTATAGCTTCATGGCATTCGAATCAGAAGGTCGTGTCGTTATGTCTCTCTTCTGAGACCCGAGCAAAAACGCCTGCCCTGATTTCCCCGCTGTATTATGGCCAAAGGAGCAGCCTCGTTTGCTGGAAACCTACGTTGTGTTTAATTGGCGAGTGCAGAACCGAGCGTGCCTTTTATCTACTTTTCTTGGTCTAATTGAATGTATTTACACGGTGTCCAGCTCGGAGTAAGAAATGAAAATGGCTGGAGAGAGTAATTTCCCCGATGTTAATCTGGCTTCAGAAGGATAATGGAAACTGAGCACTTACTTATACAATGGGATGGGATGAAGAAAGGGGGAGGTTTTCGAGATTGGAAACAGTAATATCAATATGCAGTGTGAGGACTTTTGGATTAACCTTGGAGAAGGAAGAAAATAATAAATAAATGTACAGGTACATTGCAGAAACTCATTAGCAAAGCCAATGAAGTTCATGTAATGATATTGAAAATAAAAAAAGCTATAGATGCAGATCATTACACAAAACATGCTGGAAATGCGCATCAAGTAAGGCAGCTTCTGTGGAGAGAGAATATGAATGATTAATGACAGCTGGGAAATGTTAGAAATTAAATGTTTTAACCTGCAGAAAGGGATCTTTTGAATACCCACAGAACGGTAGTACAATACTGTCTGCTCATAGTGAGCTTCTTCAGCTCACAGCGGCAATGAATTATTTTCAAATGTATTCAAATCCATCTCGAGTAATATACCTCCCCTTTCCTTACAACTTAAAACCTGTTCAGTTTCTTTGTTCTGATGAAAAATCATCAGACTGAACTGTTAATTGTTTCTCTCTCAATAATCAATACATTTTATTCCTCAATGTTTGTTTCAGTTTTGTTTGACAGCCCTAAATAAATAAATCTGATTCACAGATGTAATTTAATTTGATTATTTGAGAGTGTACTTTTTACTTGCACACCTCAAGGGGCAAATGGATTTATTATTGCTTGTGGCAATGAAGAGACTTATCCATGGAAAGAAAAACTACTGTCTTTTTCCTTTTGATCTCTAATCCATTCTGCACTATTCCACAAAAAATCATTGAAATCATGCATTTGGTAGACAACCAGGAAAGATTTCTGCTAAGAGTATGTTACAAATCCTGTTGAGTGGAGCTTGCCATTTTTAATCACTGCTCAGGTTTGCCATTGCTCCACACTCAACTTGGTTTGGCATCAACTTTGCCAGTTGTGTAAATTGCCTCACTTCAATAGACAATAGACAATAGGAGTAGGCCATCCGGCCCTTTGAGCCAGCACCGCCATTCAATGTGATCATGGCTGATCATCCTACCCTCTCCCCATACCCCCTGACTCTGCTATCATTAAGAACTCTATTGAACTCTCTCTTGAAAGTATCCAGAGAATTGGCCTCCACTGCCTTCTGAGGCAGAGAATTCCACAGATTTACAACTCTGAGTGAAAAGGTTTTTCCTCATCTCCGTTCTAAATGGCCTAACCCTTATTCTTAAACTGTGGCCCCTAGTTTTCCTCATCTCCGTTCTAAATGGCCTAACCCTTATTCTTAAACTGTGGCCCCTAGTTCTGGACTCCCCCAACATTGAGAACATGTTTCCTGCCTCTAACGTGTCCAACCCCTTAATAATCTTATATGTTTCAATAAGATCCCCTCACATCGTTCTAAATTCCTGTGTATACAACCCTAGTCGCTCCAGTCTTTCAACATACGACAGTCCCGCCATTCCGGGAATTAACCTAGTGAACCTACGCTGCACACCCTCAATAGCAAGAATATCCTTTCTCAAATGTGGAGACCAAAACTGCACACAGTACTCCAGGTGTGGTCTCACTAGGGCCCTGTACAACTGCAGAAGGACCTCTTTGCCCCTATACTCAACTCCTCTTGTTATGAAGGCCAACATTCCATTGGCTTTCTTCACTGCCTGCTGTACCTGCATGCTTCCTTTCAGTGACTGATGCACTAGGACACCCAGATCTCGTTGTACGTCCCCATTTCCTAATTTGACACCATTCAGATAATAATCTGCTTTCCTGTTCTTACCACCAAAGTGAACAATCTCACATTTATCCACATTAAACTGCATCTGTCATGCATCCGCCCACTCACACATCCTGTCCAAGTCACCCAGCATCCTCATAGCAGCCTGCTCACAGTTCACACTGCCACCCAGCTTTGTGTCATCTGCAAATTTGCTAATGCTACTTTTAATCCCTTCATCTGTCATTCATGTATATTGTAAATAGCTGTGGTCCCAGCACCGAGCCTTGCGGTACCCCACTAGTCACTGCCTGCCATTCTGAAAGGGACCCGTTAATCCCTACTCTTTGTTTTCTGTCTGCCAACCAATTTTCTATCCATATCAGTACCCTACCCCCAATACCATGTGCTCTTATTTTGCCCACTAATCTCCTATGTGGGACCTTATCAAAGGCTTTCTGAAAGTCCAGGTACACTATATCCACTGGCTCTCCCTTGTCCATTTTCCTAGTTACGTCCTCAAAAAATTCCAGAAGATTAGTCAAGCATGATTTCCCCTTCGTAAATCCATGCTGACTCGGACCACCGATCCTGTTACTGCTATCCAAATGTTCCACAATTTCTTCTTTTATAATTGACTCCAGCATCTCCCCCACCACTGATGCAGGCTAACTGGTCTATAATTTCCCGTTTTCTCTCTCCCTCCTTTCATAAAAAGTGGGATAACATTAGCTACCCTCCAATCCACAGGAACTGATCTTGAATCTATAGAACATTAGAAAATGATCACCAATGCGTCCACGATTTCTTGAGCCACTTCGTTAAGTACCCTGGGATGCAGACCATCAGGCCCTGGGGATTTATCAGCGTTCAGTCCCATCAATCTACCCAACACCATTTCCTGCCTAATGTGAATTTCCTTCAATTCATCCGTCAACCTAGGACCTCTGTCCACTAGTAAATCTGGGAGATGGTTTGTGTCTTCCTTCGTGAAGACAGATCCGAAGTACCTGTTCAACTCGTCTACCATTTCCTTGTTCCCCCTAATAAATTCACCTGCATCTGTCTTCAAGGGACCCATGTTTGTCTTAACTATATATTTTCTCTTCACATACCTATAGAAGCTTTTACTATCCTCCTTTATATTCTTGGCTAGCTTACCCTTGTACCTCAACTTTTCTCCCCGTATTGCCTTTTTAATTATCTTCTGTTGCTCTCTAAAAGAGTCCCAATCCTCTGGCTTCCCTCTCATTTTTGCTATGTTATACTTCTCTTTTAGGTTTATACTGTCCTTGACTTCCCTTGTCAGCCACGGTCGCCTCTTACTCCCCTTAGCATCTTTCTTCCTTTTTGGAATGAACTGATCCTGCACCTTCTGTATTATTCCCAGAAATACCTGCCATTGTTGTTCCACCGTCTTCCCTGCTAGGGTCTCTTTCCAGTCAACTCTTGCAAGCTCCTCCCTCATGCCTCTATAGTCCTCCTTGCTCAACTGCAATACTGACACTTCCGATTTTCCCATCTCCCTCTCAAATTATAGATTCAAACTTATCAGATTATGATCACTACCTCCTAATGGATCTTTAACCTTGAGTTCCTTTATCAAATCCGATTAATTACACAACACTAAATCCAGAATTGCCTTCTCCCTGGTAGGCTCCAGTACACGCTCTGTAAGAATCCATCTCGGAGGCACTCCACAAACTCCCTTTCTAGGGGTCCTTTACCAAGCTGATTTTCCCAGTCTACCTGCATGTTGAAATCTCCCATAACCATTGTAGCATTACCTTTGCGACATACCAATTTTAACTCTTGATTCAACTTGCACCCTATATCCAGGCTACTGTTTGGGGGCCTGTAGATAACTCCCATTAGGGTCTTTGTACCCTTACAATTCCTTAGTTCTGTCCATACTGATTCTACATCTCCTGATTCTATGTCACCCCTTGCAAGGGACTGCATATCATTCCTTACCAACAGAGCGACCCCACCCTGCTCTGCCCACCTGCCTGTCTTTTCGATAGGTCGTATACCCCTAAATATTCAGCTCCCAGCCCTGGCCCTCTTGCAGCCATTTCTCTGTAATTCCCACAACATCATACTTGCCAATATCTAACTGAGCCTCAAACTCATCCACTTTATTTTTTACACTTCGCGCATTTAAATACAACACTTTAACTCCCTTGTCCCACCAGTCACTATTGGCCCTGACCTTACTCTTTTATCTCTTCTCGAACTTTCATTCCCATCAATTCAGGAGTCTTTTGCAATTTTTCCTGTATTCGCTTCCCCTTTAATTCCATCTTTATACTTCCAATTTGTCAACCCCTCCCCCCAACTACTTAGTTTGAACCCACACGTGAAGCACTAGCAAACCTGCCTGCCAGAACGTTGGTCCCCCTCCAGTTAAAGTGTAACCCGTCCCTTTTGTACAGGTCACCCCTACCCCAGAAGAGGTCCCAGTGGTCTATAAATCTAAATCCCGGCTCCCTGCACCAGCCCCACAGCCATACATTCATATCCCCTGTCTCCCTGTTCATGGCCTCACTAGCACGAGGTACAGGAAGCAATCCAGAGATAACCACCCTACAAGTCCTGCTTTTCAGTTTACTTCCTAACTCTCTAAACTCACTTTGCAAAACCTCCTTCCTCTTCTTCCCGACATCGTTCGTGCCAACGTGGAAAACTAGTTCTGGCTGTTCACCTTGCCTTTCGAGGATATTCTGAAGTCGGTCTGTGACATCTTTAACCCTGGCATCAGGGAGGCAACAGACCATCCTAAAGTCTCGCCTGCCTCCACAGAATCCCCTGTCCGCACCTCGGACAATGGAGTCACCCACTACTATGGCTCTGCCGGACTTGCCTGTATGATTACTTCCCATGGTATCTGTACACTGTGGATGGCTCAATTGTAATCATGTATTGTCTTTCCGCTGACTGGTTAGCACTCAACCTTTCACTACCTACACAATACACGTGACAATAAACAAAACTCAACCCAACTCATTGTAAATAAACAACAAAATTATGCCCTTTGTATTTCCATCTGTCAAGTTTTTACAATGTTTCTGTTATTCAGGAGCATTAAAAGGAATTATGATTGATTGATTGATTGAAAGATACAGCATGAAAACAAACTCTTTGGCCCACCGAGTCCATGCCAACATCAGTAACTCGCTCATACTAGCTCTACATTATCCCACCAGGGGTAATTTGCAGGGGTCAATTAACCTATATGTTTTGGGATGTGGGAGGAAACTGGAGCATCAGGAAGAAGCCCATGCCGGCACAGAGAATGTGCAAACTCTGGGAGGAGATTCTTTGACCAGATTTTCTAGCATCATGCTGTACCGTTGGATTCCATGGATCCAAGTGGCAGAATGTGTTCACCAATTCACCTACTGGAATCCATCAACAAGTGAGGACAAATATATTTGGTTGCAACATGGGCTAATATCTCAAACTTGCCATTGTTTATAGGGATGTAGACCAGCTGCCTGCTATGGAACTGTTAGCATGTGCCAGAAGGATTCAGATCATTGTGTCCACCAAATTAAAAAAACAATGAACTTTAAAAGTGATGCTAATTTTCCAAGCAAATCTTGCCCTTAAAAACACTTTTTCCTCTTATTGTAACCACCCCTGAGACCTCCATTTTGTTTAATAACATTTAGGGTTAGTAGTCGTATTTGCTATGATGAGGACGTTGAACCAGAGGATCTGGAAACAGAAGGAGAGAGGCAGCTACAAAACCTGTTGAAGCACCAGCTAGACACAACTGTGTCACTTGAAGAGTAAGTATAAGATTGACAAAATATCTGTTTCTGTATGAATATGAAATGACATGTTAATAATTTCGTACATTTTGAAATATTTTGCATTTTCAATTATATAACCCATTTGGACATATTTCGAGTTTGTCAGTATCTGAAGAAAATATAGACAAATGGTTCTTTTGTTGAGTTTAATTTTAGTTTAGTTTAGAGGTACAGTGCGGAAACAGGTCCTTCGGCCCACCGGGTCCGCGCCGACCAGTGATCCCCGCACATTAACACCATCCTACACCCACTGGGAACAATTTACATTTACCAAGTCAATTAACCTACAACCTGTACATCTTTGGAGTGTGGGAGGAAACCGAAGATCTCGGAGAAAACCCACACAGTTCACGGGGAGAACGTACAAACTCCATACAGACAGAACCCGTAGTTGGGATCGAACCCGGATCTCCGGCGCTGCATTCGCTATAAGGCAGTAACTCTACCGCTGTGCCACCGTAACTGCCCTTTATTGGAAGTTGATTTTTTTAACAACCCAAGCATTTTCTATTTTTACGTCATTTGTTATTGTTTAATCCCTGCAAACTCTTTGTCTTACTTATTTGCAAAAAAAATTCTTTCCTTATTTAAATTACGATTTACTTGTTTAATTGTATCTCATATAAAGCATACTGATCCACTGGATGGTTTTAATTTACATTTCAATATTAATCATAGTCTTTTTAGAAAGTTTAAAATATTCCCATTGAAAGGCATTATGCTAATTAGTGCTAAATGGATTATTTCACTTGAGCGGGAACAACCAATTTATTAAAAAGATCCTTTATCCAAAGTGGTAACCCATTCTAAAAGAACCTGGTGCTACCAATCAAATCAACGTACATTAAAACAAAATGCATATCCTGTGAAGTAAAACACGAATCCTACACCCACTATCTGCTATTCTGCATTTGGATCACCAGGTGATGTTTACTGTGCTTCCTGTTCACTTACCGTGGCCCCAGTTCCCATACTCTTTGTCCACTCGTTGGTACTTTGGTTCTCGTGCTTTCTCGTCCTCTTGCCATGTATTTTCTGCTGCCATGTGAGAGGAAATTGGAGCATCCAGAGGAATCAATGTGGCCATAGAAAGAATATGCAAACTCCACACTGACTACACCCGAAATCAAGGTCAGGTTTTTGTTGTGAAGTAGCAGCTCTAACAGCTGAGCCATCTTGCTGCATTACTGACTAATAGAATACCTTTTAAACACTTTCTCTGCAAGTACAGCCTCTTTCAATGAGTTATAAATATATGGATCCAGATCTCTTTGTTCTTGTGCTTATTCTAGAATTGTGCCCTCTAGTTTATATTGCTTCATCTCATTCATCTTACCAAAATCTAATATTTTGCATTTTTCTGTATTGAATTTTGTCTCCCATTATCTGCCTGACCACTGCCTCTTTCTCTTCTATAATTCCTTCAATCCCCTTACTTTTTTTATGCCTTTGTTTTATGTCATTTGCAGATTCAGCAATTATGTCCAAATAGACACAAAGATTCTGACAAAGTAAATAGACACAAAGGTTCTGATGTTTTGGGTCAAGAGAAGGATCTTAACCCAAAACATCACACATTCCTTCTTTCCAGAGATGCTTTTTTCCTGCCCTGCTGAGTTAGTCCAGCTTTTTGTGTCTAACTTCGGTTTAAAACAGCATCTGCAGTTCCTTCCTACACAAAGGTTCTGACTATCCTATTGATGCAAGTGTCTTTTCGAAGTCAATGACGCTCTCTCTTACTTAATAAAAACTGTATTGTTAATTGGATGTGATATTCCTTTAACAAATCCATATTGACATTTTTTAATCAATCCTCATTTGTCCAAGTGACTGCTGAATAGTCCCCAAAAGATCATGTAATTCTGAATAGCACCCTGCAATCATGGAATTATTGGTCTATAAAATACAGGTGGTTTTCAGAAGTTGATAGTTCAACAAATCTTTCTTGATAACTTTTCCCCATAGCTTTATGTAGACACATAGCTTTTGTTGCTGCAGATGTATTCTAAGAAATGAACATTTACAGTGCCCTCCATAATGTTTGGGACAAACACTCATCATTATTTATTTGCCTCTGTACTCCACAATTTGAGATTTGTAATAGAAAAAATCACATGTAGTTAAAGTGCACCGTGTCAGATTTTAATAAAGGCCATTTTGATACATTTTGGTCTCACCATGTAGAAATTTCAGCAGTGTTCATACATAGTCCCCCTATTTCAGGGCACCATAATGTTTGGGACACAACAGTGTCATGTAAATGAAAGTAGTCATGTTTAGTATTTTGTTGCATATCCTTTGCATGCAATGACTGTTTGAAGTGTGCAATTCATGCACATCACCAGTTGTTGGGTGTCTTCTCTGGTGATGCTCTGCCAGGCCTGTATTGCAGCCATCTTTAGCTTATGCTTGTTTTGGGGGCTTGTCCCCTTCAGTTTTCTCTTCAGCATATAAAAGGCATGCTCAATTGGGTTTAGATCAGGTGATTGACTTGGCCACTCAAGAATTTACCATTTTTTAGGTTTGGAAAAACTCCTTTGTTGCTTTGCAGTATGTTTGGGATCATTTTCTTGCTGTCGAGTGAACCGCCAGCCAATGAGTTTTGAGGTATTTGTTTGAACTTGAGCAGATAGGATGTGCCTATATACTTCAGAATTCATTATGCTACTACCATCAGCAGTTGTATCATCAATGAAGATCAGTGAGCCAGTACCTTCAGCAGCCAAACATGCCCAGGCCTTAGCACCCCCACCACTGTGTTTCACAGATGAGGTGGTATGCTTTGGATCTTGGGCAGTTCCTTCTCTCCTCCATACTTTGCTCTTTCCATCACTCTGATATAAGTTAATTTTCATCTCATTTGTCCACAAGACCTTTTTTTCCAGAACTGTGGTTGCTCTTTTAAGTACTTCTTGGCAAACTGTAACCTGGCCATCCTATTTTTGCGGCTAACCAGTGGTTTGCATCTTGCAGTGTAGCCTCTGTATTTCTGTTCATGAAGTCTTTTGACAAATCAACACCTGACTCCTGAAGAGTATTTCTGATCTGTCGGACAGCTGTTTGGGGATTTTTCTTTATTATCGGGAGAATTCTTCTGTCATCAGCTGTGGAGGTCTTCCTTGGCCTGCCAGTCCCTTTGCGATTAGTAAGTGCTCTCTCTTCTTAATGTTCCAAACAGTTGATTTTGGTAAGCCTAATGTTTGGCTGATGTCTCTAATAGTTTTATTCTTGTTTCTCAGTCTCATAATGGCTTCTTTGACTTTCATTGGCACAACTTTGGTCCCCATGTTGATAAACAGCAATAAAAGTTTCCAACGGTAATGGGGAGACTGGAGGAAAGACTGGGTGCTGAGAGCTCTGATACCTGCATTAAGGAGGCAATTAAACACACCTGAGCAATTACAAAGACCTATGAAGCCATGTGTCCCAAACATTATGGTGCCCTGAAAAGGGAGAACTATGTATAAACACTGCTGTAATTTTTACATGGTGAAACCAAAATGTATAAAATTGGTCTTTAATAAAATCTGACATGTGATCTTTTTTCAATAACAAATCTCAAATTGTGGAGTACAGAGGCAAATAATACATGATGGGTCTTTGTCCCAAACATCATGGAGGGCACTGTAAGACCCTCAAGGCAAAACTTTGATATGTGAGTTTCAAATGCCCAACGCCAGTAAAGGAGTTGGCCACATTTGATGATTAGACCATCTACCATGGCCAGCATTTTCATTTCTATTGAAATGCTTTGCTTTTAGTGAAAAAACTTTCTGGGAACTTAGTTCTGGGAAAAGATAGAGCTCAGGTCTAGAGTCTGTGAACATTCATGAACTTTACTTACTCTGATGACCCACTGCATTGTCTCAAGAAACAGTAGTGGACTTCAGATGAAGGTTTTTTTTTCTTAAATTGTTATCTTTTGTTCCTATCTCCCTACACATTGCTGACTTACGAATGCTTTTATTTCTTAACTCGAGTTTCTCCTTATCATAGATGCATAGCTAAGAAGAAATGCTTTACTCCAAGTGCTTTATACAAGCCTTTTGGGGAGCAAGCAGCAGGTGTGTTGAGTCTGTCACAATTCCAGACTCTACAGGATGGAGATGGGGAGATTGCTGCACTGAGAGACCTTGGACTTACTGACAGGGAAATCCAACTCTGGCAAGAAAGGGAATCTCTAGTCAAGGTGAGGAATGCATGAAGGGTTTTGCAAAGCACAGGCAGGGTGAAATCATAACTTGCAGTGTTAGCATCCAAATATGCTTAGTTGAACTATTAGCCACGTGAAAAGATAAAATCTTTTTTATAAAATAACTGATTTCTATGTCAATGTGTCCGCTTATACTTAAGTCCTGTTTAATCGTGGAAAGGTCTGTGATTATGTACTTAAGAGTTACAGCTTTAACCAAAACATAAGTCACCATTACCACCCGCAATTGAAGTGATGTTGAATTGTGGCCCACTCAGTTTTTAAACTATTTATCAATTATTTTCTCATTCTTGTTCTTTATGGAATGTTTTTGTGGAATGGTGCATACTTGCATAAGTACCTTTTACTTTTTATAGCGATTTTTGGAATATGCCCTAGTGTAACGCCCCTGATTTTCTTTAAGCCATATCTGCATCAAAGTGAAATCTGGCAGTTTATTAATGAGGGAGTATTGAGGAAACCCTTTCATTGAAAACCATTCTATCGTTTAAAGTTCTCAGGGCTTGGAGCAGATCCAGCAGCTATGCAGCAGAGACTCCGTGCCATTGAAGAAAAGATTGAGGAGCGCCAACGACTTCTGTCATTGCCGCAGAGATTTGCTGGAAGTAAACAGTTGAATAGGAGAGAGATGGAGATTGAAAAAGCCATGTTCCAAGGAACTGACCGACATACTTTTCTGAAAGCACTCTACTACCAAGGTATATATTTTGATCTTTAAATAAACGTACATTTTCCACTCTCTTCATTTGACACAATCATTCCCTAGGCAAGAGAAAGGAAGCAACCTGTTTCCAAGTTTCTTTTTAGGGAAATAAGTAAGAATAGGTTGGTATAAAATGCCTTTGATTCTCTTTTTTGTTAAAAATGAATGAACTAGCTTGTTTGCTAACTCAGGGTTTACAATTCTGTAGAGCAGGGCACAGGAGCTGTAGAGCCATAAGACCTGAAGTATTCATCTTTAATTACAGAAAGAACTCAAGCCTTCTGCTTCAGTTCAGAGGTCAGAAAGCTGTGTTTCATTAAATGTTGTTCTTTGACTAGGCAGTTTTGTGGTCAGAGACGTTTCTTGTTCTATTTAAATACTTACAGACCTGTTCTGTGAATTGTATGTTTCTATGATTCAAATTTGTAATACTTATTGTTCTGTACCCTTCCAGAATATTTGTGACAAATAAATGGCAAATTTCCAGAGTAGTGGACACAGAAAATGGTACTGTATGACATTGTGCCAGTCATCGTCTGAGGGGTGACAGTTAATTATGTTTTTGTTTTGTAAGTCTCGTTCACCCAATTTTAGTTCCTGAAATCTCCTCAACATCATGCACCTTCCCCAACTACAAGTATGGCGTAGAGAACTGCTCCCAAAGTTCTGCCAAAGTCACTATGTAACTGATCAACGGATATGCACAGGACGGGCGCAGATGACATGTACTTTTATTTTCCCTTCTCTGGTTTCTAGTTCCAAACAGCATTAACATTAGAAGCCTAACATGGGGAAGATGGGGCATAAACCTGCATCCTGTAACCCATAGTGTAGCACAGCATGGCTCCAAAGTCCTTGCTTGCTTGTTTTTAATGTCCAAGTACAGCAAGCTACCTAACTCAGTTTGGCAAACAAGTGCAGAGAGGTGAGGCTGTGAGTGGGAAAGCAAATTGAAGTGAATCAGTAACAATTAAGCCTCACAGCCACTGATTCTAGAATGGGTTGGGTAGAGAGCTTTGAAAATACTGAATAGCATTGCCTGTTCTGATTAGGGAATGATGCATGGCGCAGAGGACCAAATTAAATGAACAAAATAACTTGCAACATGCTATTCAAGAAACTGTCAGGTTGGCTGCTCGTAAATGGGGCAGATGGTGCTATTTTTTGTCATTTTCTTCCCTCACTACCAAATTGGGTTGCCACCTAAAAGAATGCTACCCTCTCTAGATTCCCTGTCTATGTTGATGCAAAAGTATCATTGATTATGGAGCCTAACAGCCCCAGGAAAAATTAAGGGATAAGTAAAGGCCGCTTCTTTTGTCTGCAAGAACAAAGTTAATGGTGAAGTGAAAACCACTTATTTTGCAAGGCTGGTCCATCTTGTATCCAACATGATTTCATTTCCTAAAGCTTTTCAGAATGCTGACATCCAAATTGGACTGCTCTAAACATCACTTTTTTTGACCAATTTTTTTTTTTCAAATTTAATTTTAACTTCATTTAATTTTTGTCAAATTTGTTCACCTTCATGTTAAAACTGAGAAAAATAAATCACAGATATTTGCCTCTATTATATGATTTTATTTGTATTAAATTTAATGTTTTAATGTGCAGTTACAAATTATATTATTATATCTTTATTGACATTGTACATTCTCACTGTTAACTTTAATTGGATACAACATATAATTATAAATTTACAAGTGATTTAACCAATGTGTTGTGGAACAAAGATGTAAAAACTCAATCTTTCCATGGTTTAATAGAATTTCCGTTTTGGTTGAAAGTTTGTGCCAAAACATAGCACCAAGTAATTAGAATTTCTTTAATTTTTGTTATATTTGAAGGCCATGAGAATCATCCCATGGCTGATTTAAAAAAATATATATTATCAAAAAATACTTTATTCAAGAAATAAATATATACAAAACATGTTCCTTCCAAAACTCCATCTGACATTCTTGGAGCCTATACATACATTCAGTACACCAATTACATACAATTTCCCCCCACCCTTGCCACTCATGTGGCTCACTGGCGTGGAATTCCTTCCCTTATTTTGAGGGGCATCTTCACCACACCCTGCCCCCCCCCTCTCCCGACCCCCCCCTCTGCCCCCCCCCCCCCCCCATGTCCAGCAGCGGAAGGACCCTCCTAGGCTGCGGTCCTCCCCCACAAAGCCTTGCCGTTGGCTGCACCAAGCTTCAGTGCGTCCCTCAGTACTTACTCCTGCAGTGGGCCAGTCGGCAACATTCCCCGATGGACATCTCGCTCCGCTGGTAGGTCAATAAAGCTCGGGCAGACCAAAGAGCGTCTTTCACCGAGTTGATGACCTTCCAGCAGCACTCAATGTCAGTCTCTCAATGAGTCCCTGGGAACAGTACTTACATCACTGAGTCCCTCTTTTTTAAACAAACCCATCCGACATTTCCGGAGGTTACATATTCAATACAGGCATTTACTTAGACATTTACATACATTTACATACATATCCCTTATTTGGAGGGGCGTCTCTCTCCACCACACCCTGCCACCTCCCCCCCATGTCCAGCAGCGGAAGGACCCTAGACTGTGGTCCTCCCCCACAGGGCCTTGGCGTTGGCTGCACCGAGCTTCAGAGCGTCCCTCAGCACGTACTCCTGCAGTCTGCAGTGGGCCAGTCGGCAACATTCCTTGACGGACAGCTCGCTCCGCTGGGAGGTCAACAAGGATCGGGCAGACCAAAGAGCGTCTTTCACCGAGTTGATGACCTTCCAGCAGCACTCGATGTCAGTCTCGGAATGCGTCCCTGGGAACAGTCCGTAGAGCACAGAGTCCTCTGTGACGGAGCTGCTCGGAATGAATCGTGACAGGGACCCCTGCAGACCTCTCCAGACTCTCCTGGCAAATCCACACTCTGAAGAGGTGGGCCACCGTTTCCTCTCCGTAGCAGCCGTCCCGAGGGCAGCGTGTGCTGGTAGTGAGGTTCCGGCGGTGCAGGAAGGATCTGACTGGGAGGGCTCCCCTCACCGCCAGCCAAGCCAGGTCTTGGTGCTTGTTGGTGAGTACTGGCGATGAGGCATTTTGCCAGACAAGCTGGGCTGTCTGTTCTGGGAACCACGCCACAGGATCCATGGAGTCATTCCCCTGCAGTGCCTGCAGGACGTTCCGTGCTGACCACTGCCCGATGGACTTGTGGTCAAAGGTGTTGGTCCGGAAGAACCTGTCCACAAACGACAGATGGTTCGGCAATGTCCAGCTGACTGGCACATTGCGTGGCATCTGCGCCAGGCCCATCCTTCGCAACACCGGGGACAGGTAGAACCTCAGCAGGTAGTGGCATTTGGTGCCCACGTGCCTTGGCTCTATGCTCCGCCTGATGCAGCCAAACACGAAAGTGGCCATCAGAATGAGGGCGACGTTGGGCACGTCTTTACCCCTGTTGTCTGCCGACTTGTGCATTGTGGCTCGTCGCACCCGGTCCATCGCCGACCCCCAGATGAAACGGAAGACGGCCCGGGTGATCCCCGTGGCGTAGGAAGGAGGGACGGCCCACACTTGCGCCAAGTAGAGCAGCCCCGAGAGCACCTCACACCTGATGACCAGGTTTTTCCCCGTGATGGAGAGGGAGCGCTGCTTCCACAGCTCCAGCTTCTTCCCCACCCTGGCTATCCACTCCAGCCAATTTTTGTCACACGCCTCAGCCTTCCCGAACCAGATCCCCAGCACCTTCAGGAAGTCAGGCTTGATGGTGAAGGGGATGGAAGATCGGTCAGGCCAGTTGCCAAAGAGCATGGCCTCGCTCTTCCTGCGGTTTACCCTGGCCCCCGTGGCCAACTCAAACTGGTCGCAGACGCTGATCAGTCTGCGGACCGACCCTGGATCCGAGCAGAAGACGGCGACATCGTCCATGTACAGGGAGGCCTTGACCTGAGTGCCCCCACTGCCTGGCAATGTCACTCCTCTTATGCTCGCATCCTTCCTGATGGATTCGGCAAAGGGTTCAATGCAACAGACGAACAAGACAGGGGAAAAAGGGCAACCCTGCCTGACTCCAGACCTGACGGGGAAGCTGTCTGATTCCCACCCATTAATTTGGACTGCACTACAGATATCGGAGTAGAGTAGTTGTATCCACTTCCTGATTCCCTCCCCAAAGCCCATTTTGGAGAGCACGTCCCTCATGTACGTGTGCGATATCCTGTCGAAGGCCTTCTCCTGGTCCAAGCTGACCAGGCAGGCATCCACCCGTCTGTCCTGCACGTAGGCAATGGTATCTCTCAGCAGCACCAGGCTGTCTGAGATTTTCCTGCCAGGTACAGCACAGGTTTGGTCCGGGTGGATCACCTGTCCCAGAGCAGACTTGACCCGGTTGGCGATGGCCTTAGACAGGATCTTGTAGTCTACATTCAACAATGTGATGGGTCTCCAATTCCTTAAGTCATTCATCTCCCCCTTCTGCTTGTAGATCAGGGTGATGTTGCCCTTCCTCATAGAGTCTGACATGCTGCCGGCTAGAAGTATATCGTTGTACACTTCCAGCAGGTCCGGGCCCACCCAGTCCCACAGAGCCGAGTACAACTCTGCCGGTAAGCCATCGCCTCCGGGAGTTTTACTCGAGTCAAAGGAACGGATGGAGCCAGTCAGCTCCTCCAGGGTCAGTGGTTGGTCCAGACTCTCCCGCTTGCTGTCGTCCAAGACTTCCGTGATGGAGGACAGGAAGTTCTGGGAGGCGGTGCTGTCTGTGGTCTTTACATCGTACAGATCCTTATAAAAGGATCTGCAGATCTTGAGCATGTCTGTCTGCGAGGATGTTACCGAGCCGTCCTCCTCCCCAAGGCTTTTGATCACAGAGCTCCCCCTGTGAACCTTATGGAAGAAGTAACGTGAGCACGTCTCATCCTGCTCAACATGGCGGACCCTGGACCGGACGATGATCTTGGAGGATTCAGAGGTAAAGAGCCGAGCTTGCCGGCCCTTCAACTCTCTCAGTTCCTCCCTCACATCCACCCCTCTCCTCTGCAGAAGGAGTAGCTGCTGCAAATCTGTCTGGAGTTGACACAGTTCCCTCTTACCCTGTCTTGCTCTCTGAACACCTTTGGAGACGAAGAACTTCTTGATGTTCTCCTTTGTTGCCTCCCACCAGAGTGTCGGGGAGTCAAAGAGGGGCCTCACAGTTCTCCAACATGCGTAGTCCCTCTTTAGCTCCTTAACGTTCTCCGGGGTCAACAGCTCCACGTTTAGTTTCCACGTCCCTCTGCCCGCCTTCCGGTCCTCCTGTAGGTGACAGGTGGCCTGAAGGAGGCAGTGGTCAGAGAAGAACACCGGCGCGAGGTCGGTGTGTCTGACCGTGACGGCCCTCGATGTGAAGAGGAAGTCTATCCGGGACTGGGCTGAACCGTTCGGTCCTGACCAGGTGAACCGTAGCTGGACTCCGCCTGCAGGGTCACTGAAGGCGTCGCGCAGCTTTGCATCTTTGACCGTTTCCACCAGGAGTTTGGAGGTGCCGTCCAGTCTGTGGTTGGCACTGCCGGATCGTCCAGCCGCATCGATGATGCAGTTGAAGTCACCGGCCAGAACGAGCGGTCTAGACGTGGCCAACAGCGGTGGGAGCTGCTGGAGGACGGCCACCCGCTCGCTCCACCTGGGTGAGGCATACACATTAATCAGCCGGAGCGGAGAACCACGGTACATTACATCCACCACCAAGAGACGCCCCCCCCACCACCTCCCTTACCTCAGTGATGGTGAAGCCCCCTCCCCGCAGCAAGATCCCCAGACCGGACGCACGACAATCATTTCCCCCCGACCATACCGACAGTCCATGGGGCCACCATCGCGACCACCTCCGATAGCAGCGAAGGTGTGGCAGCCCGCACTCCTGTAAAAAAGTCACATCCGCCTTTACCTTGGCCAGGTACTGCAAGGCGGATACACATCGCACAGTGCTCTTCACACTGCGCACGTTTAAGGATGCCAGTTTCAGCTCCATTGTCCTTTAGTGTCCCAGGTGATCCTCCCGCATGCCAATCATCTGGCTGAGTTCCTGCACATTTTTGTCGCACAGGTAGTGGTACAGGTTGGTGGCTTCCTCAGCACAGGGTGTATTTTCTGGCGAGGCCACTGCGCTGCTCCCAGTGTCCCGGTCCTGGGGCCCATTGGCCACTGCACTGCTCCCGGTCTCCCGGAGCTGGGGCCCATTGGCCACTGCACTGCTCCCGGTCTCCCGGAGCTGGGGCCCATTGGCCATTGTGCCGCTCCCGGTCTCCCGGAGCAGGGGCCCATTGGCCGTTGTGCCGCTCACGGTCTCCCGGAGCAGGGGCCCATTGGCCGTTGTGCCGCTCACGGTCTCCTGGGGCTGGGGCCCATTGGCACTGCTCCCAGTCTCCTGGGGCTGGGGGGCAACAGACACGTTCTTTCTCTTACCTTCCTCCTCCCCCGTTTTCTTCCTCTGCCTCTGCCTCCGTTGTCGGCTCTTCCTGGTCGTCTCATCCTCCGATGCGGAGAGGCTGCTGGCCTCGTCCTGGGAGAGGACTCTTTTTTGGGACTTGCTTGCCCCCTCCGCCTTTTTCTCCGTGCGCACAGCCTTCAATGTTTTCCTCGATTTTACCAACTGCCATTCCTCCTCTTCCTGTTCCCCCTCTTCCATCGACTCACCCTCGTGGGCGGGGGCCTGGGGGGCTCTGTCCTGCGGTTGGGGGCTCCTGGTGGTCGCGTTGTCATCGCCCCTGCTCTCCTTTCCTTTTTGGGCTTTTGTCGTGGTAGGAGGCGTCTCGTCCACCCTGGGGGTGCTGGCAGCGGCCCCTCTTATCGCCTGTGCATAAGTGCTAGCTCTTTTAGGGCAGGCCCTGTAAAGGTGGCCTGCCTCCCCACACAGGTTGCAGCTCTTACTCTCTTTACAATCCCTTGTCTCGTGGCCTTCTAACTTGCAGTTTCTGCAGACGACTGTCCTGCATTCTGCCGCCACGTGCCCAGGTTTGTTGCATTTCCTGCACACCCTGAGCTGCCCCGCGTACGTCATGTAGCCCCGGTTCCCTCCGATAGCGAACACCGAGGGAGGGTGGATGATGAATCCCTTCCCGTCCACCCTCAGCTTCACCTTCACTTGCCTCTTGCTCGTCCAGATCCCGAACAAGTCCTTTATGTCCACACAGTTCCCGGCCCCTTCGACGTAGCGCGCAAGGAAGGTGAGGACATCCACGACGGGCACATCACTGAGTCCTCTGTTCTCATATACGTACTGGACTTCTCAGATGTTGGCATGCTTGAGGCAAGTGCTGTGTCCATCATCCCAACCCATACTTGGGCCAAAGAGAATAGTATTGGGTACAGGGAGAAGGAATTGATCACTTTGACATGCTTGTTTTATTGTGTTTTTTCTCTTGAGATGCCTTTTGTTAATATATTTGTGTTGTTTCCACTTCAGATGAAAAATATGTAAAAGACCAGAATGACCCAATCAACCAATTGGAAATGATGTTATTAAAATTCAAAAATGATACAGTTGGAATGGAAGAAAATCCAAAAAACAGGCCAGGGTCTTCCACAGAAATTCCTTCCACAGCCACAAGTGAAGGAGTTGGTTTTGGAGAAATGACTAGCCTGCTTATTCCACCACAACATGAGCTCAGTGTTGTCGACCAATATGAACATCAGAATACCAAAAGACTTTCTGTCAATGTGCCTATCAGAACCCTCCCCAGCACTGGCACCCAGTGTCCTCAAAAAATCACACAGCATGTGGAAGCTGTTTCCATAGAAGAGATTCGAAGGAACAAACTTTCTGAGGAGGAAATCAGAATGATTCCCAGATTTTCAAACTATAACCCAGGACAGCCAAGCAGGGTAGGATATTTGTCATTAGTTGGAACAGTATTCTTGATGATTTTACTTGAGCGAAAAATGGCCTTGCGGCGTGGTATTTGATGAAGTGAACTCCCAAGGGAGGACTGCTGATGCTGTAGTTTTAATGAGATCAACTAGAGCAATCTCACAGTTCAGTTACTTAAAGAACTGAAACAGTCTGTAATGGAACTCATTACATTTGGAATTAATGTTGTTTCTTAGTAAAGGAATTGCATATACCAGGTGCTTAAAATGCAAATTTAAAAAAAGTTAAACTACATTTATTGTCATCTTTCTCACTCAAGGGTCTTGAGTCTGAAGAAGGGTTCCCACCTGAAATGCCGCCTGTCCATTCTCCCTCGGATGCTGCCTGACGCACTGTTGCTCTAGCACGTTGTATTTTGAATCTTTTATCTTTGGTCTGACCCATATCATACAATTTTTTCCTGCTTGTTGTAATCCACTGCAGAATTAATTCCTACACCTGTGTTACTTACTTTTACATTTAAATCTCTCCTGTTCCGTCTCGCCCACCTTGTTGAACATATTTAATCGGTCCCATCACAAATGTTGCTTTTGCTAATTACTTATGGGTCTGATAGTGTGGGCTGGGAAAGGAACAACCATATTTTTAAAAGCTACTATGAAAAGAAAATATATATCTTTGTTTAATATCAACAGACTTTGTGAAAGCCTCAGATAACTTACTAACTGATGCTCCATAGCACTCTTGCGCAGGGAATTCCAGAGATCCGCTACCCACTGGCTGAAGAAATTAATTCTCTTGGTCCTGAATGGCTGACCCTTTTAGATTGTGTTTCCACATTCTATACTCCCAGACAACAACTCAGCATCAACACTGTCAAACCCGAAAAGCAACCTATCCCTAAAAATAAAAAGAGCCATTTGTTGGTTATTGATGGATATTAAACTTCCTCCTGTGTGATTGCTAAATGCCTAGGATTAATCTTGTGTAGTGTACAATCTTGTATCCACCCATATCATCTTTCTGACTACGTTGCTTCGAAGGTGATCAGTCGTTATTTCATGTCCTCTGCACGCTTGTTTACTTGTGCTTCAGTCACTTGGATTCAACATGACATGCAAGGGGCAAATTGACTGCAGTATTTTATGGATTCAGTAAAGTGGCCTCAGACGTAAGCCCTATTGATTTGGGAAACCAAAACAAATTGCACATATCATAGAAAAGACATCTGACTGAATGGTTTAAGAAATAGAAATGCGTGGTTTGAGTTAGCAAAGGATGCCCATTTCAGGGTGTGAGAAAATAGACATTGTTGTATCTAAGTCCCATTAATTAAGAGTCACAAATGTAATTCCATCAGGATCATGAACATGCGTTTGTAGAAAGAAGGAACTGCAGATGCTGGTTTACTAAAATGACAGTGCTGGAGTAAGGCAGGTTAGACAGCATCTCTGGAGAACATGGATAGGTTACATTTTGGGTCAAAAATGGTTTTGTTGCTCCCGCCATTGCTGGAACCATCACCTGATTTGACATGAAAGATCAATTTGATTAAGCAGAAAAATATTTTTTGTGGCAACATTGGTGAGTTCACTCAGATTGCTTATGGTTGTAAGCCATTAGCCATGATAATGTACCAATGTGCAATTGACATTTTACTTCAGTGTGTTTCATTCCTTTGCTTTCTCTTTTCTCTTCAGGTTTTGTACTTGAAAAATCTGAATTCAAAAGCCACACTGGAAGATCTGTTTTCCTTATTTGTTTCATTCCAACAAAAGGATGGCCCTCAGCTCCTTTTCCGGTTACTGACCGGTCGAATGAAGGGACAGGCGTTCATCACCTTCCCAAGTATGTGTAGCGCGGAAGGAAGAAGTTTTTTTAACGTTTATCACAGTGATGTTTTGTTCATCAAACGTCAGAGAAAAATATCTTTATTTTCCTTTAATTGTCTACAGTAAGGATTTTTTTTTTAAAGGTTCTGTTAGTAACTATCTCTGGGGACTGAAAGCTCACTGGCTGGTAGTTTTTCATAAGGGCTATAAAACAGGTGACCGGTAGGAAAGAAAGAATCATCTGTACAAGTATTGCTAAGGCTTCCTTCCACTTTCAAATGTACTTTGTCATTAAAATTTGTGAAATGCTGTTATTACCAAAGGCATTTTTTTTGTGCTGAGTTTCTAACACGAGAGGATACCAAGGCATGTTAATAGTAGGAGATATTTGTAAATGATTGAATACTTGAGAACTATCCTGAAAAATTCAGCTGAACAGGTTTAATATTAATCTTTGTCAAAATCAGGATCTCTTGTGAATATAAATTAAATTTTTGCTCTGATTATTCGTTGGCTCTGACTGTAAATTTAGTATATTTAAACATAAAGAAGTGGATCTGCCTTGGTTGAGGTCCTGTCGATGGTCTAGTGGCCTTCTGACACTTGTGTTTAGGTTTATACATTAATGTGGTGAGCTTTTTATTTTTATTTCTGCCATGAGTTGAATGTATAATTGGCAAAAGTTGCATTATTTCATCTTAATTTTCAGTTATTTCATTGCATTTTAGGTGTCGAATTGGCAATGGAAGCGCTCAACATGGTGAACGGCTATAATCTAATGGGCAAGCCAATTATCATTGAGTACGGGCAGAATCGATCTGACCAGTGACCAGTACTTTCAGTGCTATGACCAATGGAAGGAGTTTCAGTACAATGAGGTGGCTACTTACTCAATACACTACACATTGGAAAGTGACCTCCTCCCCTGCCCCACCTTCCCCCAAGAAAGATATTTAATACGTTACAATACTTGGATTTTCAATTCTAGAAAATACTCACTTAATATAGGCAGTGATGCACTTATATGCATAATGAAAAAAAGTAAGGGTATGGTTTTAAAAAAAATCTTTGGCCTGATGTGATACTGAGTATTTACAACAGGAAAGATCCAGATTTAGTCTCAATTAACTGTTCTCAGTACAAGTTCTATTTGGACTACTACAGTTGAATGAACTGTTAGATTGGAGAACATATCTAGAGTTTTTGTTTGTGTAGTTAAATGATTCCAGCTAAGGCGACTTGATGTTGAAACACCAGGCAAAGTTAATTTTTTTGTCTCAATTGTAAAATGGACCTGTGTGCAAGGTACCAGTTATAAAACAAAAACTAGGTAAGGTCATTGTTTCGGAGAAGAGGGAATAAATCTGAGATAATAAATAAAAAGCCACATAGTTAAAATAAATTTGAATAGGTTATTTTATAAATGAATAAAATATGGATAGAAAAAAATTGTTACTTGTAATTTCTTTGGAGAAAATGAATCCAGAGAAGAACTTTTATGGAAAAGCTTTATGTATACGGCCAATTAGGTGTAAAGATTTGACAAAAAGCAGACCCGGGAAAGCAGAAAAATATGTGCTTTTTGCAACCTAATTAGTTGCAGTTTTTCAGCTTTGCAAAACCTGGAAAGTGATTGCACCTAACGTATCCATTGTGAGTTTGTCCAGCAAATCTAAATTCATCCATCTCTACCCTCTTAAATTTTTTTTAACTGCACACAAATAATAGAATAAATTACGTCCATGGGCAGCACGTTCAAAATGAGGGATAACTTATGCATTATATTTATACTCATTGTGATTTTTTTTAGACACTTCTGTGTCAAAGAAGATAACTTGTTTTGATTAATTATAACATAAGCTTTGGTAATAATACCAAAATTGGCAAAGACAATTCCAATTCACTGTGTTTATGATTTTAAATTACGATGTGATTAAGGTACATCTAACATTGAGATATTGTTTGAAAGTGCAGTGATATTCTGCCGTGAGATCAAAACTCAACAAGTCTGTTTATTTCAGTTTGCTATGTGCCTTCCTATTTGTAAGTTGAAAACTAATTCAAAGGGATAATATACCGATTCCCCTACATTCCGTTGTAATTAACTTAAGGAATTGTAACAAATTATTACGTAAAAATTTTGAGGTTATCCTCTATTCCTAGTATTTGTACTTATTAGCCATAAAGTTCTGGAGCCATATCTTTGACATTCAAGAATTGTGTATTAATGGCATTATATTACTTGGGACTTCAAGATTTTTGCAAGTGAAAAATGTTTTACTGTAGTCACTTCAAATGATGTCATCTGTCAGTCAGTTTTAAACATATGTGGCATTTTGTTGAAAATGAATGATTAATCTCCCAACCCCGCCCCAAAATGGAGGTTGTAAGCTTGTGCAGAGTCTGGAAACAAATGAATTGGAATTCTTAGAGAATGATGAAATAATGCTTCAAGTTGCCAGGTCATTGTCTTTTCGGTTATTGGTCAGTTCTGTTATGCAAAGATGACAGATACTAATTCCGAGTTTTGGCATGTATTTTAATGTTGATACTGCTCGTGGTGACAAAGGTAATTTTCCCTTTAGAATAATTGTATGCACCTGTTTTAAAATATAGTCTTTTAAAGTAAGTCTTGTGAGTCAAAATATTTTGTTATTCTGCATGAGGGTCTTGTGCTTTTCACACATTTGGGTTTTCAAAGTCAGTAAGAAAAATGATCAATCAATTGTCAGTAATAAAACAATGCAGGAATTTTGTCCTGTTCAAAGATTCCATTAGGAATCATTCAAACCCCCTTGGAAATAATAGAAATAGGGAACGAGAAGAAACAGAAGAGTCACGCTTGAAATAAAAATTCCATAAATGTAGGCATTGTATATATTGTCTGGTAAATAAGTTCAAGGCTGTAATTTAACTTTATGAATTAATTACAATTTCTAAGCAATATTAAATGCCATTTCTGATCATGGATTTACCTGTTGTCTCATGTTAGTTAATAGGTATTTATTCACAAGTGTGAAATAATAAAAATGTTTCTGACCAAAATGAACCCAAGTTCCACTGTACCATTTGTATTTTCCCCTGAGATAATGATCAGTTAATAGGGCAAATCGTTCTAGCCGCAGTCATATTCAAAACTGTTGGAATTAGGTTATTTATACTTATGGAAGTGACTTCCACATATGATATCAAACATGGTCTGACACTTATTTAATAAAATGCTTTATTTTTGGACACCACATGAAATTTACTGGCCGAGATAGTCTTGCTAGGATTTTCTGGGGAAATTATAACTCACTTTCTGTACCAAGTCAGACTGGCAAAGATCTTGGGATCCTGTTGATTGAAATGGGAATTTCAGGCCTGTTGAATAGTAGATAAATAAGTGTTACTTCTCTAACTTCAGATAGTCCCTGCTTTCCCTCTATCCCCTCCCCTTCCCAGTTCTCCCACTTGTCTTCCTGCCTCCGACTACATCCTATCTTTGTCCCGCCCCTTCCCCTGACATCAGTCTGAAGCAGAGTCTCGACATGAAACGTCACCCATTACTCTCCAGATATGCTGCCTGACCCGCTGAGTTACTCCAGCATTTTGTGTCTACTTTCTTTTTAATTAATCATGTTAATGTAACATTGTTCATTGAACTTTATTAAAATTTCTGTAAATATTAAATGTTTCAGGCATTCATGCTATTAAAATGCGTTACCATTTCGCCAGAAGATGAAATTAGACTCCGACCATTGGTTCCGTCAAAGTAATCAGGGGCATTCAGGGTGGGGTTCACTGCAGGTGATGTAGTGCCAATTGCTACCCAACTACAAAGTGTAGAGGGCTAACAAGACTGGCCCTTCAGATCCAGCCCATATAAATGCAGGCATGGTGCAACTCCAAGCAGTGGGCCAGCACATTGATTCCAATGAGGAACACTGGAGAATGTAGGATTCAGTTCTGTAAATTCTACAAATTATATGCTCTTGTCTGGTGTAGGAGGGAAAGGGAATAGCATGTAATAACTTTAAATCCCAGAACAAGATTTGTTATTCAAAAGTCACATGGCTTAAAATCAAAGCAGCAAATGCTGGATATCTGAAATATAAAAACAAAACGTTGAAGCACTTAGCAGTCGGCAGCATCTGTGCAAAGAAAAATAGCCTGAAATGTTAATTCTACTCTTTCCATTGATATATTCCGACTTGCTGGGTGTTTCCTTAATTTCTTAACTTTTTAATCTACAACATTTGACCAGCTTAGCCTGTTCAATACATTTAACCACGTGTGAATTTTATAAGATTTGAATGACATTTTTTTGGTCCAGGGAATATATTTATTTTAACTACACTTACATAAGGCAGATGCATCAGGAATGTCTCCAAGGGATAGAGCTGGTGAATAAAATTTTGAGAACAAAGAGTACAAAGAGTACCAACGGTTTAATTTTCTGTCAAATTTGATATCTACTGTATGTATTACCTACTGTATGCAAGGTACCAAGTTTCAAATGATGCTACTATCTATTACACAATTATATAAACACAAAAATACAAAATAAAAGCAGTTAGGCCACTTGGTCCCTTGTGCATGCTCTAAGTAATGAAATCTTGGCTGATATTTTAATCATTGCAGCATTCCCTGCATTGATTCAGTTAATATCTAAAAAAATCAATGTCTTGAATTACTGAGAATGCCAAAGACAAACCAAATTTTAGATGAATTGTTTTTTTAGACCTGCAAGCCAACCCCTTATCTTTAGATTGTGCCCCCAGGATTACTTTCCCCCCCAAGTGAGAAGCAAATCATCTCTGCATCCCAGCTGTCAAATCCTGAAGGATTTTATATTTTCAATAAAATCGTTCTTCCAAACTCAAGAGCATGGGGAAAAATGGTTAATCTACACTGTAATCTCACAAACAATCTGATAAACCTTTACTGTATTCCATCGATTTCATGCCTATCCTTGGGTATGGAGACCAGGAGGCTCCATGTAAATTATAACATTTGTATTCTGTTGTTTGGGATCTTTTTACGTTAAAAGAAATCCTTCTCTTCTTAATCCAGTGTGCTGGAAATGCCCCCTAATTTCAAGTGGGTGATTTGTGCAGGTGTAACAGTAAACCAGACCATTTTTTTCCTGCATGACATCACGATTTGAGTTATCTATTGATATTTGTAAGATGTGAAATTGTGTAATGTTTATAATCAAAAAGACCTAGTTATGACAATGAAAGCCAAACATAAATGCAACAAGTAGGAAGGAAAGTGGTCCATTAACCAGCAAATGTAAAGGACCTGGAATAAACCACATGTGGAATGTGCAAGGTTTTTGTTTGTACTTATTGTAAAGGGACTGCAGCTAAGTTTCAGGCACTCGTGAATTTGCTGAGTGAGAAAGATTGAGTAGACAGGACTGTTTTTTTATAAAGTGATAGATGTCATTAAAACATAAAATTCTTGCAGCAAATAAATCTGCAGATGTTGGAATTCATAAATAAAAACATAAAATGTTGAACTATTAACTCATTTAACCCTGTTTCTATATCCATCGATTTTGTCTACATTTTCTGTTCCTATTTCAAAACACTCGCAATGCTTGACTGGCTGGGTGCAGAAAGGATGGTTCCATTACCTAATTAAACTCAAACCAAGAAATAGAAGGGAATCTGTTCAGAACTTCGATGAGAAATGTATTAATTGTTGGTGGTCATTTTTAGGAATTCCCCAGCTGTGGAGGTTCAGTTATTGCGTTCCTTTAAAGTACAGATGGATAGCATTGAGGAATATGGGGAGATGACAGGGAGTTTGCTTTAATGCAAGAAAATGGTGCTGAGGTATTGAGCAATTAATGAGATTATTGTCCTCAATGTGAAGGAAAAGTACAATACGTTCCAATTTAGATACAGTTCTAAAAGAAGTATCATGGGTGATAATATTGTGGTTTAAGTCTGTACAGCTAGACAGTTGTGGTGATGTATTAGGTTTTGTTTTGAATTTAAAATTTAGGTGGGTGAGTACAGTTAAGTGACGAAAACAGGCATGACTCCAAGGGTTAGATAAAGTTCTCACAAGATGTGCTGGTTCATAATTCAAACTAATATAGTGTAGGGGGTCCTTAAGACAAAAGACTGCAGATTTAGGAATCTGGAATTCAAGTCAAGCTGCATGCCACCAGGCCCATTCTCTCTTCCACCTAGTTCCATCACTCAGCCTGCCTCATCACCAATCTGATTCCACTGATCACCTACCAGCCTCTCTCTATCCCACCCCTTCCTTATAATTCTGCATACTGGTAATCCTTCCTCTCAATCCTAATGCAAGGTTTCTCGATCCCTGACTTGGAACCTTAACAGAAAACATTGCTTCCACTGGAAACTAGAGCTTAAGACCACCTGCACCTGAATTAGTACAGAGGCTAACGTGGTTCCAAAACATAACGATTCCATTTGTTTAAAACATTTGCTATGTTCAATACAGCAGTGTCTGCATCGATTGCACTTAAACTCTTATAAATTACATACAGCTCCAAGGCTCGAGGAACTCAGTGGGTCAGGCGACATCTGTGGAGGGAATGGACAGCCAATATTTCAGGTCGGGACCCTTCAGACCCAAAATGTGTCCATTTCCTCCACAGATGCAGCCTGACCTGCTGAGTTCCTCCAACCTTTTGGGGGGGTTTTGTGCAAGATTCCAGCATTTGCAGTTTCGGCAATTGCTCAAAGGCAACATTGCTATGAACCATAATTAAGTAAATGTTCAAATGTACATAAGACAATTATGTTTCCATATTACCTTGCCACACCTGGTGATAATGTATTTCTATTGCACTGTAGCATCTCAATTAATTTTGGATCACAAATTAAAGTTTATTTTGTAAGCCATGATTCCAGAATTACAAAAAGTTAAATGCTTATGGTACAAAATCATATTTAGAATTTCTACAGTAAAGAGCAGGTCATCTTACTTATTAACAATTGTCATGAAGACATTGTCACAGAATGTACCCAACACAGAAACAAGTGTATCATCCTGCCATAACTATGCCGATCCAAGGAACCCACCTATGAGAATAGATGAACACATGAGCCGAATAAAATGGGATCAATGTACAATTTATTCCAATGTTTGGTTGATGGAGTAGACTTGGGCACATTTCCAGCCCTGGTTCAAATTTGCTCTAACCTTTTGGAGCAGTTTCCCATGCATATCTTCTCAAAAGCCTTACTACCATACCATCTCATCAATACTGACCATTTCATCAAACATTTGAGCTCAGTCCACCAAGACCAGCAAGGGTTTCCAGAAGCTAACCATTTTAACGTCTCATTCCTATACAGCATTTATGTACTTGACTTTCAGCATTGCCAGTGAGGCCATATACCAATGGAAGAACAAACAACCTAATATTCTGCTCAGTTGGCTTACGAACCAAAGAGAATATTACATTTTCCAACATTAAGTAATATCCTCAAACCCTACCCATTTCCCCCGCCATCACTTAAATCACCTTCCTCCCCCATCTTCCTCCTGCTGCTGCTGCTTTTCCCTTCTTTGAATACCCATTTTTTTCCACACCTTGCCATCGTTTGTCTTTTATTCTCTAGCCATTGTACTCTCATTTGCCAATCAAAAAACATACTGACCGGTTTCCACTCATCACTTCCAAGGCTTTGTCCCATCCCCACTCAACTTCCCTCCTCCCGTACAATCACTCTGAATGACCCAAAACATTGCCTATTGATGTTCTACAGACATGCTGCCTGACCCGCTGTTACTCCAATACTTGTTTCTTCTAAACCAGCATCTGCAGTTCCTTGTGTCTGCATGTTTTCTTTCACCCACGTCCCGCCCTGCAACTTTACATTTCACTCATCCTGCTCGTTATGACACCATGTTATCTCCTTTTCACCTCGAACCTTGTCACTTACTCCACCCATCTTTAATCAGTCTGAAGGGTCTCGACCCGAAACGTCACCCTTCTCTCCAGAGACGTTGCCTGTCCCGCTGTTACCCCAGTATTTTGTAGCTATCTTCCGTTTAAACCAGCATCTGCAGTTCCTTCCTACACTGCCAATCAAACCCCTTCATCTGTATCCACCCATCACTTGCCAGGCTTTGCCCCCACCCGTACCTATTTTCTATCTATCTCCCTACTGCACCAAGAAGGTTCCGACTAGAAATGTCCTCTATCCATTTCCCCAATGACATGTCTTCTCTGTCATGCTCCCTGAGCCGCTGAGTTCCTCCAGCACTTTGTTTTGATCAGCATCTCCCTCACTCCCCTCCGCCCACTGACGCCAAGCTGCCAATTTTTGCATAATCAATACTTTTCCGAAGAACTTTTTCTGTCCCTGACCCTTTTCTTCCCCCCCCCCACACCCTTAAAACGTCTATGCCACTTGTGTTAGACTAACTAACGTGCAGTATCTTGCTGTCCTGCTGTCTTTCTAGCGAGAAAAGATAGATCAGATTTGTCGTCCTCCATTCATCGAACACCTTAGTTGTGGCCTGTCTGGGGCACGTCTCTCTCAGCAGACGCTGGATATTTACTGTGTAGGAAGGAACCGCAGATGCTGGTTTACACCGAAGATGGACACAACATGCTGAAGTAACTCAGCGGGACAGGCAGCATGTCTGGAGAAGAGACTCGACCCGAAACGTCACCCATTCCTTCTCTCCGTTGAGGCTGTCTGTCCCGCTGAGTTACTCCAGCATTTTGTATCTATCCTGGGGATTTACAGTCAGTTAAGTGAGAAAATACTGTCCCATGGAGGTTACCATGTTGTACGGCACTCTGGCCAATCGAAGGCGACTTCTCCGGCCCACGGGCACCGCCATGTTGTACGGCAGCTCTGGCCAATCAAAGGCGATTTATCCGATCCTTGGGCGCCGCCATGTTGTACGGCAATTCTGGCCAATCAAAGGCGATTTATCCGATCCTTGGGCGCCGCCATGTTGTACGGCAACTCTGGCCAATCAATGGCGATTTATCCGATCCTTGGGCGCCGCCATGTTGTACGGCAACTCTGGCCAATCAAAGGCGATTTATCCAGTCCCTGGGCGCCGCCATGTTGTACCGTAGTTCTGGCCAATCAAAGGCGTATTATCAGGCTCCTGGGCGCCGCCATGTTGTACGGCGCTGCGCCGCCGTTGACAATACTGCGCCCTCACCTGGGAAACGAAGGATTCTTGATCAAACATGGCGAGGTTAAGCGAGCATGGGATTCGCCTCAGTGCGGTAAGCTTTAAAACACCGAAACAAGCCAGGGAAATCAAACAGAGCTCCATTGCAAAGCTGGCAAGGGATGCTGACGATGTTTTATTTTGCTCTTTAGATGAGCCCGACCTACTTACACACCAACTCGACTAGTCATACCTGGCCTTTCAGCGCAGTCGCCGAGATCATAGGTAAGGGGCGGAGACGCATTGATCTCTTAATAACACGTCACCCGTGCCGGACAGCGTGGCCGGAGCCGGGTGTTCTTGTAATTTACGTTCAATTATTTAATTTGGTTCAAAGTCGCCACTGCAGCGACAACCAAACTTGCAGAGGGGGCGCGTGATCGCTCCATGACGGACGGAGGTCGGGGCCAATCGGGTGGCACGGCCTCAATGCGGGGGGCGGGACCGTGAGTGGGGATGTCTGATGGACGTGCCGGGCAGCCATTGAGCACGATGCCTGGTGGCTGGGCGGGACCTATATTTGATTGGCGGCGGCAGCGGCCAATGGAGTTTGAACTAACCGGCGTTAACGCCCGCGGGGGCGGGACCGGGCGGCGCCCTGTCATTGGCGGAGGCAGGTGGGCGGGGACTGGGCCAGCAGGTTAGGTTGAGGGCTGGAGAGACGCATCAGCGGCTGTTTAATAACAACCATCCGTGGGGCCACACGGCGGCTGCCGGCGGCAGGGCGGACGACGGGCGCGTTTGGCATCGGTCGGGGTCTCTCCTGCGCCCTGGCCGGCGCCTTGCTCTCACTTTTTGAGGCGTTTGCTGCCGCCGCCCAATAGCAGTGTGCAACGGAATCACAACAAACACCGCGTGACAAAGGGGATGAGCCTGAGGCTTCCGGGTTGCAAGCTGCTCAGGGAACATGCGGCCCACTGTGACTGAGCAAGCTGCAGTCTGTAGGGCGACGAGGTGTCAAGGGGGCTCATTAGCCAAACCTTCTGTGTACAAATTAGAGAAGCTTCTCATTAGGGTCTGTTAACACAGTCGGATTCCCGCCTCTGAATTAGCCTCACAACCTGTTTGGTTATTGCATCCAATGTCTTTGTTGCGAAGGGAAACAGGAGTGTAAGGACCGACGTACCTTTTAAGGTGAATATAGACACTAAAAGCTGGAGTAAAGCTGACTCAGCACCGGGTTAGGCATCATCTGTGGAGAAAAGGAATAGGTGACTTTCGGGTCAAGATCCTTCTACCTTTTAAGGTAGCAAACAGTGCAGTTATAACATAAGATATTACATAAGTTATAACATAAGATATAACTATTTATCCCAGGAGGGAAATGATCAAGGATAAGATATTTGCATTTTGTTGGCTGTGGTGTGGGAAGATCATGATACATGGAAGCAATATACAAATTAAACCACAGCTAAAGTATTGTGCACATAATATGTCTTAATAACAACAAAGAAGTGAATACGGCTGGAAGTACCCTCCAATTTCCCCAATGGTGGAGATGATATGATTTTAGGAATCTCTCTCTACCTGTCTTTAAAAAACGTAACTATTCTAAATCCAGTGCCCTTTCAGAACAGGGTTCCTGAGGACATGACCATTTGATGGATGAAAAAAATATCCTTGTCTTAAACAGTTGCCCCAAAGCCTTTGATCATTGATCCCTTGTTCTCGATCACTCCAAAAGAGGAAGCATCGTTTCAACACCCACCCAATTGACACAACTATGGGTCTTTTGTGTTTCAATCCAGTTACCTCTCACCTGAGTGGGCAAGAAATCTTTCTTAATTGGTATGGTCTGGTTCTCTTGCTGATGCACTTTTGTTTATTAAATCCTTGCTTGACAGGTTGCTGTGGGACCAACGTCATTTTAGATGAGCTTCTAAGCTGCTCTCCATCTCTCTACATAATTGAACTACCTGGGGAGCAATATGCCCTGCAACTTTAAGATTTTTATTTGAACCCTGAAATCTATCTATTCCCGTTATCCTTTAAAATTATACTTTATTGATTATATTGGTTCTTTTCATCCTGGCTCCCAAAATGTTATTTCTTGCAATAATGTGAGCTTAATTATGTTATTGTTTTGCCTATTTTATCTGTCCACCTAAGTCTTTTTTCAATTTTTTGCAAATTTGAAATTTTATCTGCTATATCACGGTTACCTATATCAAAAAGAGCAGCAAGTCTAAAACTCACTCCAGGGATGCATTACTATTTTGCTTCAATCCGACAATGAATGATCCTTTCCTTTTCCCTTGGCAATGTTGATGTGGGTTCTTTAATCCAATGGACGTTTTAGCTAAAAATAAAGTCCTTTCTACTGCATTTATCAACATCCCTTTGAAAGTCCATTTTTAAACTCTGATACTTTCATCAATGGATAGGAAAGGGTGAGAGGGATGTGGGCCAAACATGGGTAAAGAGCTTAAATGGGGCATCTTGGTCACAATGGGTGTTGGGCTGAAGGGCCTGTCTCTCTACTGTTTGACTGACTGATGGTTATTTCCTTTAAGGAATTTTAAAAAAACTCATATACAAGATTATCTAAATACATGTTGATTATCATTTATTAACCTGTATTCTAATAATGTATTTTACTTTGGATAATGATCTCTAGAACTTTCTGTCCTCTTAACAAGCCTCCAGAAAGGAGGTTTATCATTTATTCGCCATGTTTACTCTGAACTCTTCATTGACTCATGGACAAGGCATTTATCATCAGTCTTGTGGATGATTTAAGTGACATACCGACTCTAACAAAAACATATCTTAGAAATGACAATATCTCCCTGACTGCGTGTTTATCCATTTGCTCCATTCATACTACTGCAGTGGTCCTTATCAGCCTGCAGTTTACACAGGAAGAGCAAAGAAACAAACATCAATTGTAACAGGGCAAAGTTGGGAAATTTTCTGTTTCATATCAGGATGATGAACTAAATGAATGAATTAGTCTCTTAACCACGAGACTAGGAGTACCGAGATAAATGAACTGTACATTGATTATTTACTTAATACTTGAAAGATCATAATTATTTTTGCATCTGATGTGCTGTCAATTATACTTCACCACAGGCCATATTGATGTGGATAAACATTTGTGAATTTCAACAATCAGCATCCAGTTTGAGCACAGTTTTTTTCAAAGGCTAAGACTTTATTACATCAATATTCATTGATGAATGGGGAAACCTGTGCTGGTTACGTGAAAGGCCACATAAACTTATATTCTAAAGCACATGGCAAATAATGCCAAGACTAAGGATGTCTTATCTGACACCCTTTCGTCTGTTCTCACCTCTACACTTTGTCATTTATTCGACCCATCGGCCAATAACCCCACCTTCACTCTCTTTTCCAGCTTTCTCCACCCACTCCCTTCAGTCAGTGTGAAGGAGGGTACCAAGCTGAAACGTCACCTACCTAATTCCTCTACAGATGCTGTTTTTACTTGTTGAGTTTGTCTTGCACTTTGTTTTTGCTCAAGATTCCAGCATGTGAAATTCCTTGTGTCTCAGGACATGCCTTCATGGTTGAATTTAAAGTAGAAGGTTAAAGATCCAGCTGTAATTCATTTGGTAATCAGTGACATTGAATGGTCAGAAGACGAAGCTTCTGCAACAGGAATGTGAACATTTTGGATCCAAAAAAAACCCAGAGCAACAGAGAGAATCTTTGGATTACTCCCTGAGCCATGTACAAGATGACATAGAGTCAGTAAGTCAGCTAGTTGAATACTTTGTTCACAGACTGATGTAGGAGAAATGGATTTTGATTTTTTTATGAGACAAAGTGCTGAAGTAACTCAGCGGGCCAGACAGCCCTGGAAAACATGGATAGGTAACTTTTTGGGTCAAGATCCTTCTTCAGATTGATTGTAATAGAGCTCCCACAGTTATTTGAACTGTACCCCCTCCCACCTTGCCATATGCAAAGACTCCATTCCCTACGTCCAATTTCTCTGTCTCTGCCGCATCTGCTCCCAGATATTCATCTCATCGTGATGGAATCTGCTCCCAAAATTCCACTCTCATCTGAGGTATCCTCTTTCTTCAGCAAAGTTGGTGTCTCTCCCGTTATCATAGATGAATCCCACACCCTTGTCTTCCATGTATCCCATAGTTCAGCATTCACTCCCCCTCACCCCAGATGGAACAAAAAGAGAGTTTACTGTTCTTAACTTTCACCCCACCAGTCTCCTCATCTAACATATGATAATTTTCACTATCTTCGGTGTGATCCCACCACCGGTTACATCTTTCCTTTTTCCGTAGAGACTCCCTGATTCACTCATCCCTTCACACCCAAACCATCTCCTTCCTGGGTATCTTCCCTGGCAATCACAGGCGATGTAACACCTCTCCCTAAACCTCTTCCCTCCTATCCATACAGGAATCATTTGGATCAATGCCAGGCTTTGTCCCTCCGACAGTCTCTTCCAGCTTTCGTCCCCCTGCTACAATCTAAAGAAGGATCTCAGCTCGAAACATTGTTAATCCATGTTCTCCAGAGATGCTGTCTGACCTGCTGAGTGACTCCAGCACTTCGTGTCTTTGTTTCGTAAATCAGCATCCGCTGTTCCTTGTGACTTCAATCAAATCTTTGGGCATTTGCATCAATATTATTATTTTGGGATGGGCTTCACATGAATCAAGCTTCAAAGTTATATGTTATGTAGACACAAAATGCTGGAGTAACTCAGTGGGTCAGGCAACATCTCTGGAGAGAAGGAATGGGTGAAGTGTTGGGTCGAGACCTAGTCTAGTTTAGAGATGCGGGATGAAACAGGGCCTTTGGCCCACTGAGCCTATGCAACCATTGATCACCCATTCACACTAGTTCTACGCACATTTTAGAGGTCAATTGACCTACAAACCCTCATCTGAGGTCTGCATCGCACCCGGATCTCTAGCACTATGCAGCAGTGGCTCTGTCAGCTGTGCTACTGTGTCACACTGCCTGCTTGGAATAGAGTTCAGTTTTCATGGAAATCATGTGAAAACTCATATTGTGTAAAAACAGCTACTTTAGCAACATCAGAATTCACATCTGAGCCTCAGGAAGACCCAACCTAACACGTCACCTATCCGTTCCTTCCACAGATGCTGTCTTAGCTGCTGAGTTTCTCCAGCACTTCGAGTTTTGCTCAAAATTCCAATATCTGCTATTCCTTGGATTTCCATTTGATCTATATGTCTCGGACCACCTGCTTTATTATAACATGGTTCATTTGAGGAACAACATCTTTTCTTCATTTATTCATGAATAAATGATGAATTTAGCAGATTTAAGGATCTCACTCGCTCTTTTATCAGAATTGGTTCATTTTGTTGTGGCTCACCGATCTATAATCTTGGCTAGGTTTCTCTTTCTCTATTAGCACGGCCTGATCTTTTAGTATTTCCTTTTCCTTAACATTTTATAACGTCTGCTCCTTTGTATGTTATTTCACTAACAGTCCTCATTAACCCATTAGCCGCATTATGTCAGCAGCAGATTATTCGCATGGCATACCCACCCCACTTCCACTGCAATATAAAATTAATTTGTTTTCTCTCTTCCCAGTTATTCAACCGGAATCATTGAGTCTCTTATTCTTTCCAGAGATGCTGCAAGACCTGTTGAATGTTTTCAGCTTTTCTTCATTTTATTACAGCGTTAACGCTGTTTTTCCATTTGCTTCAATTGTGGAAGATTCAGAGCAGACAGACATGATTGGTTGAAAGTGTGTAGCTAAGCAACTGAAGAAAAGATTGAAATTTGTCAAAGAAAAAAACAAAAACCCATATTTCCACTCCTAATTACTACTTGGTGCAAAAAGAATTTACCCAGAAACTTTGATTACATTTGGGATTCAGAGATACTATTCGGCCCCCTGAGTCTACTACCTTTAACAATAACCATAGTTGATTTGACCACGACTTTATCGCATTGAACGTGGCAACCAATATTTTTTTGGAAATCACCTAATTTCGGTCTTACAACCTCCCATCAGCTCAGCACTCACACCTGTGAATTCTTGACTTTGCTAACTTTACTTCTACTTCATCCCTCAATCTTCAATAGTCTGAACTATGGATGGAATTAGGTATGCTACAACAATCCCTTAGTTTAATAGTATGCAAAGACAGCCACTGGGCACGTAGAATAGGAATCGGGGTAAAGCATCTGGTGCTCTTTTTGTCTGGAATCGACACTCAAATTAGCACATAGAGGACAATCTAGCATGAGGCATTTTGCTCCCTATGACTTCAGTAGTACATCCCATCCCAGAGTGCCACAAGCCATAAAGCTATTGCAGAAACTCCAAAATGAGAGTAATTCATATATATTGAATGGCATTTGAATGTAGAATGAGACCGCATGTTATTTAGAAACAGGTCCTTTGGTTACCGAGTCCATGCCGGCCAGTGATCCCCACACACTAACACTATCCTACACATACTAGGGACAATTTACAATTTTACAAGCAAATTAACCTACAAACCTGTACGTCTTTGGAATGTGGGAGGAAACTAGAGCTCCCAGACAAAACCCACACAGGTCTCGGGGAGAATGTACAAACTCCATACTGACAGCACTCGTAGTCAGGATCTAAGTTAGTCATGGGCAAGTATGATGTTGTAGGGATCACTGAGACATGGCTACAAGAGGACCAGGGCTGGGAACTGAATATTCAGGGGTACACAACGTATAGAAAAGACAGACAGGTGGGCAGAGGGGGTGGGGTTGCTCTGCTGGTAAGGAATGATATTCATTCCCTTGCAAGGGGTGACATAGAATCAGGAGATGTTGAATCAGTATGGATAGAAATGAGGAATTGTAAGGATAAAAAGACCCTAATGGGAGTTATCTATAGGCCCCCAAACAGTAGCCTCGACATAGGGTGCAAGTTGAATCAGGAGATAAAATTGGCGTGTCACAAATGTAATGCTACGGTGGTTATGGGAGATTTCAACATGCAGGTAGACTGGGAAAATCAGGTTGGAAATGGACCCCAGGAAAGAGAGTTTGTAGAGTGCCTTCGAGATGGATTCTTAGAACAGCTTGTACTGGAGCCTACCAGGGAGAAGGCAATTCTGGATTTAGTGTTGTGTAATGATCCTGATCTGATAAGGGGACTAGAGGTAAAAGAGCCATTAGGAGGCAGTGATCACAACATGATAAGTTTTACTCTGCAAATGGAAAGGCAGAAGGGAAAATCGGAAGTGTCAGTATTACAGTATAGCAAAGGGGATTACAGAGGCATGAGGCAGGAGCTGGCCAAAATTGACTGGAAGGAGGCCCTAGCAGGGAAGACGGTAGAACAGCAATGGCAGGTATTCCTGGGAATAATGCAGAGGTTGCAGGATCAATTTAACCCAAAGAGGCGGAAAGACTCTAAGGGGAGTAAGAGACACCTGTGGCTGACAAGGGAAGTCAAGGACAGCATAAAAATTAAGGAGAGGAAGTATAACATAGCAAAGAAGACTGGGAAGACAAGAGGATTGGGACTCTTTTAAAGAGCAACAAAAGTTAACTAAAAAGGCAATACGGGGAGAAAAGATGAGGTACGAGGGTAAACTAGCCAATAATATAAAGGAGGATAGCAAAAGTTTTTTTAGGTACGTGAAGAGGAAAAAAATAGTCAAGGCAAATGTGGGTCCCTTGAAGACAGAAGCAGGGGAATTTATTATGGGGAACAAAGAAATGGCAGACGAGTTAAACCGTTACTTTGGATCTGTGTTTACTGAGGAGGATACACACAATCTCCCAAATGTTCTAGGGGCCGGAGAACCTAGGGTGATGGAGGAACTGAAGGAAATCCACATTAGGCAGGAAATGGTTTTGGGTAGACTGATGGGACTGAAGGCTGATAAATCCCCAGGGCCTGATGGTCTGCATCCCAGGGTACTTAAGGAGGTGGCTCTAGAAATAGTGGAAGCATTGGAGATCATTTTTCAATGTTCTATAGATTCAGGATCAGTTCCTGTGGATTGGAGGATAACAAATGTTATCCCACTTTTTAAGAAAGGAGGGAGAGAGAAAACGGGTAATTATAGACCAGTTAGTCTGACATCAGTGGTGGGGAAGATGATGGAGTCAATTATAAAAGACGAAATTGCTGAGCATTTGGATAGCAGTAACAGGATCAATCCGAGTCAGCATGGATTTACGAAGGGGAAATCATGCTTGACAAATCTACTGGAATTTTTTGAGGATGTAACTAGGAAAATTGACAGGGGAGAGTCAGTGGATGTGGTGTACCTCGACTTTCAGAAAGCCTTCGACAAGGTCCCACATAGGAGATTAGTGGGCAAAATTAGAGCACATGGTATTGGGGGTAGGGTACTGACATGGATAGAAAATTGGTTGACAGACAGAAAGCAAAGAGTGGGGATAAATGGGTCCCTTTCGGAATGGCAGGCAGTGACCAGTGGGGTACCGCAAGGTTCGGTGCTGGGACCCCAGCTATTTACGATATACATTAATGACTTAGATGAAGAGATTAAAAGTACCATTAGCAAATTTGCAGATGATACTAAGCTGGGGGGTAGTGTGAATTGTGAGGAAGATGCAATAAAGCTGCAGGGTGACTTGGACAGGTTGTGTGAGTGGGCGGATACATGGCAGATTAATGTAGATAAGTGTGAGGTTATTCACTTTGGAAGTAAGAATAGAAAGGCAGATTATTATCTGAATGGTGTCAAATTAGGAAGAGGGGATGTTCAACGAGATCTGGGTGTCCTAGTGCATCAGTCACTGAAAGGAAGCATGCAAGTACAGCAGGCAGTGAAGAAAGCCAATGGAATGTTGGCCTTCATAACAAGAGGAGTTGAGTATAGGAGCAAAGAGGTTCTTCTACAGTTGTACCGGGCCCTGGTGAGACCGCACCTGGAGTACTGTGTGCAGTTTTGGTCTCCAAATTTGAGGAAGGATATGCTTGCTATTGAGGGCGTGTAGCGTAGGTTCACTAGGTTAATTCCCGGAATGGCGGGACTGTCGTATGTTGAAAGGCTGGAGCAATTAGGCTTGTATACACTGGAATTTAGAAGGATGAGGGGGGATCTTATTGAAACATATAAGACAATTAGGGGATTGGACACATTAGAGGCAGGAAACATGTTCCCAATGTTGGGGGAGTCCAGAACAAGGGGCCACAGTTTAAGAATAAGGGATAGGCAATTTAGAACGGAGATGAGGAAGAACTTTTTCAGTCAGAGAGTGGTGAAGGTGTGGAATTCTCTGCCTCAGAAGGCAGTGGAGGCCAGTTCTTTGGATGCTTTCAAGAGAGAGCTGGATAGAGCTCTTAAGGATAGCGGAGTGAGGGGGTATGGGGAGAAGGCAGGAACGGGGTACTGATTGAGAGTGATCAGCCATGATCGCATTGAATGGCGGTGCTGGCTCGAAGGGCTGAATGGCCTACTCCTGCACCTATTGACTATTGTCTATTGTCTAACGCTGTAAGACAGCAACTCTACCGCTGTGCCACCATGCCATCCACTTAATTACTCACTTGTGCTATTGTTGGTAATGTATTGCTGCAGTTTTCATATTGTGCTTCTACTATTTGCATCAGAAAAAATAGCAGGCATGTGAATTTTCCGCGGATTTCCGCGTTTTTAAAATCAATTTTCTGCGCTTTTTGCATGGTTTCCGAGTTTTTCACTTTGCCAAGTAAACGGAGAAATCGGATTGAAAAAAAGAAAGAAAGAAAAAACGATGTATAGACTTGTGATGAATACTAGGTTCCGCTAGAGGTTGCTAGGGGTTCCACGAGAAATCCCCCCGCGCGTCCTGGAGGTCTCCCCGAAAATGTGGCACCTAGGCTGGGCAAAGCAGCCAATCTCGACCTCATCGGGACTTCCATGGTCAATTTGTCAATTCGGTCGCTAGAGGTTCCGCGGGAAATCCCCCGTGCTGTGGAAGTCTACCCGAAAATGTGGCACCTAGGCTGGGCAAGGTAGCCAATCCCGACCTCATCGGGACTTCCACGGCCGATTGGTGGGTTGAATTTGCAACCTGCGGCCGGGGCTCCGGAACTCCAACCCAGCTGGAGCCAGCACATCTATCCCCATAGCCGTCTTCCTTGGCCTGCTGGATAAACCAGCAAAGCTCTGGAACCAAGTGTGCCAGAAAATCAGTGGTGGAACTGTAATGAGTAAATATTAAATTTAAGTGCAAGATTATATAATTCAATTAATTAAGACAGGGATAAAATATAAAACAAAGCAGAAAAGTAAATTGCCACCTTTTTGAGCTGATTATCAATTAATGTGCGAATTTACTTCAAAATGTTATTAGTGTACAATGGCATTCACTTAATTTGTAATGTCTCTGTTTACTTTGAAATGCACTAAAAGAGGCTTGAAACTGGTAATTTTGTGTGTAATTTTTTGACCTCCACTGTGCAAGCGCTTGGATCTTTTCCTCTTTTCTTTTTTTACCTCGCTCGCATGCCTGAAATAGGCAATGCTGAGTTTTTCTACTTTTAATAGAAATTGGTGCTCATTCAAGAGAACCAGTAATCATAATATCATAGGTCTGATTTATTAAGAAACAATGTTGGGAAATTCACTGAGTAAATTTGGCACCAAATTTAACCATTGATGCAATCAATATCCCTATTCAAATAAAATCACTAGAAACGTTGCCATAATATGGTGATTGTGCATTTGTGAGTTGTGCAAATGAATTTCACTGTGCTATGCAGAGGTGACAATAAAGAACCATTGAATATCTATATACTAAAACTCTAATTTGTTCGTTTGTTCCTGAACTACAGCCAAAACGGTACACGATAGCGCCACAATTTTAGGCCCACCTTACTCATCATCATCCCTTTGGTGCTAATGGAAGAAGTTTCATAGAAATTGGTGTTATATTTTTAAAGTCATTCACATTTTAAAGTTTAAATCTATCTCCTCGGGAGGGGGGTGGGGAAGGAGGAGAGGGGATAAGTGGGGATGGAGTGGGGTAGGAGAGGGTGCTGCACTAATGCAGGAGAGGTTTGGGCCCAACGGGTCCACTTGGTCGTTACATTTAAAAATATAGTTGTGCATGCATTCAGGTCAACATTTTGCTTCCTCCTACACTAGTGACCAGCATGGACATCTTGGAGTGCAACATTTTTCAAATTGCTGTGTGGACACAGTTTCAAATAGGTCATCCTAATAGTATATAATTGGAAATATGTTAATAGTGTGGCAGCTCCCAAGGGTCGGGCCATACCACTAGTGTTCTGTGGACATGAAATAGTTTGCTTATGGAAGCAAGCAGATCAGGCAGCATTAAATGTTATTCCCTTATCATGTATCTATGCACTGTAGATGGCTCAATTGTAATCATGTATTGTCTTCCTGCTGACTGGATAGCATGCAACAAAAGCTTTTCACTGCACCTCGGTACATGTGACAATAAACTAAACTAAATTGAACAAGATAGCAAGAGAAATTGAGACAACCCTTTGACAATACAGCAAGCCAAGATTGTGGAAGAGGAAGAAAGATTATGATTTCCTAATTTATGCCTGCAACGCCCATTTTGAAAAGTACATATTACAAAATAGTTTATTGAACTGGCCACACGAAACTGATAATACTCAATTCAACCATTCCTATTAGTGCATTATGGTTATTAACATAACATGTATCTTATTCAATGCCTGGATATTAAAGAAGAAATTCTAATTCACAGAACAGAAAAGATAGTTGATGTTTCATGCCGAGACTTTGCATCAGGGGTGAGAGTGTAGAAGGGAGATGAAATGAGGGACAGGAGGTTGTACTGAGCAAATGGTTTCATTCCTCTTGCATTGATAGGCTATGATAGTTTGATCATAGACCTAAATAACATGCTAAATTTTACAACTAGAAACATAGAAACATAGAAAATAGGTGCAGGAGTAGGTCATTCGGCCCTTCGAGCCTGCACCGCCATTCAATATGATCATGGCTGATCATCCAGCTCAGTAGCCTGTACCTGCCTTCTCTCCATACCCCCTGATCCCTTTAGCAAAAAGGGCCACATCTAACTCCCTCTTAAATATAGCCAATGAACTGGCCTCAACTAACTACCTTCTGTGGCAGAGAATTCCACAGACTCACTACTCTCTGTGTGAAGAATTTTTTTCTCATCTCGGTCCTAAAAGACTTCCCCCTTATCCTTAAGCTGTGACCCCTGGTTCTGGACTCCCCCAACATCGGGAACAATCTTCCCGCATCTAGCCTCTCCAACCTCTTAAGAATTTTATATGTTTCTATAAGATCCCCCCTCAGTCTTCTAAATTCCAGCGAGTACAAGCCCAGTCTATCCAGTCTTTCCTCATATGTAAGTCCCGCCATCCCAGGGATCAATCTGGTGAACCTTCTCTGTACTCCCTCTAAGGCAAGAACGTCTTTCCTCAGGTTAGGAGACTAAAACTGCACACAATACTCCAGTTGCGGTCTCACCAAGGCCCTGTACAACTGCAACAGAACCTCCCTGCTCCTAAACTCAAATCCTCTTGCTATGAATGCCAACATACCATTCGCTTTCTTCACTGCCTGCTGCACCTGCATGCTTGCTTTCAATGACTGGTGCACCATGACACCCAGGTCACGTTGCATCTCCCCTTCTCCCAATCGGTCACCATTCAGGTAATACTCTGCTTTCCTGTTCTTGCCGCCAGTGGATAACCACATTTATCCACATTATATTGCATCTGCCATGCATTTGCCCACTCGCCTATCTATCCAAGTCACTCTGCAGCCTCCTAGCATCCTCCTCGCAGCTAACACTGCCACCCAGCTTCGTGTCATCCGCAAACTTAGAGATGTTGCATTCAATTCCCTCGTCCAAATCATTAATATACACTGTAAATAACTGGGGTCCCAGCACTGAGCCTTGCGGTACCACACTAGTCACTGCCTGCCATTCCGAAAAGGACCCGTTTATTCCTACTCTTTGCTTCCTGTCCGCCAACCAATTTTCTATCCAACTTAACACTGAACCCTCAATACCGTGTGCTTTAAGTTTGTACACCAATCTCCTATGTGGGACCTTGTCGAAGGCCTTCTGAAAGTCCAGATATAACACATCGACTGGTTCTCCCTTATCCACTCTACTAGTTACATCCTCGAAAAATTCTATAAGATTCGTCAGACATGATTTGCCTTTGGTAAATCCATGCTGACTTTGTCCGATGATTTCACCACTTTCCAAATGTGATGCTATCACATTTTCAATAACTGACTCTAGCATTTTTCCCACTACCGATGTTAGGCTAACTGGTCTATAATTCCCCGTTTTCTCTCTCCCTCCCTTTTTAAAAAGTGGGGTTACATTAGCTACCCTCCAGTCCTCAGGAACTACTCCAGAATCTAAAGAGTTTTGAAAAATTATCACTAATGCATCCACTATTTCTGAGGCTACTTCCTTAAGCACTCTGGGATGCAGCCTATCTGGCCCTGGGGATTTATCTGCCTTTAATCCATTTAATTTACCTAACACCACTTCCCGACTAACCTGAATTTCCCTCAGTTCCTCCATCTCATTAGACCCCCGGTCCCCCGCTATTTCCGGCAGACGGTTTATGTCTTCCTTAGTGAAGACAGAACCAAAGTATTTGTTCAATTGGTCTGCCATCTCCTTGTTCCCTATGATCAATTCACCTGTTTCCGACTGCAAGGGACCTACATTTGCCTTAACTAATCTTTTTCTCTTGACATATCTATAAAAGCTTTTGCAGTCTGTTTTTATGTTCCTTGCCAGTTTTCCCTCATAATCTATTTTCCCTTTCCTAATTAAGCCCTTTGTCCTCCTCTGCTGGACTCTGAATTTCTCCCAGTCCTCTGGTATGCTACTTTTTCTGGCTAATCTGTATGCTTCATCTTTTGTTTTAATACTATCCTTGATTTCCCTTGTTAGCCACGGATGCACTACCTTTCCTGGTTTGTTCTTTTGCCAAACTGGGATGAACACTTGTTGTAGTTCATCCATGCGACCTTTAAATGCCTTCCATTGCATGTCCACCGTCAACCCTTTCAGCATCAATCGCCATCAATTATCTTGGACAATTCACGCCTCATACCCTCAAAGTTACCTTTCTTTAAGTTCAGAACACTTGTTTCTGTATCGACTTTGTCACTCTCCATCCTAATGAAGAACTCTACCATATTATGATCACTCTTGCCCAAGGGGCCTCGCACAACAAGACTGCTAACTAACCCTTCCTCATTGCTCAATACCCAGTCTAGAATGGCCTGTTCTCTCGTTGGTTCCTCGACATGTTGGTTTAGAAAACCATCTCTCAAACATTCCAAGAAATCCTCTTCCTCAGCACCCCTGCCAGTTTGGTTCACCCAATCTATATGTAGATTGAAGTCACCCATTATAACTGCTGCACCTTTAGTGCATGCATTTCTAATTTCCTGCTTGATGCCATCCCCAACCTCCCTACTGCTGTTAGGTGGCCTGTACACAACTCCCACTAGCGTTTTCTGCACCTTAGTGTTTCGTAGCTCTACCCATATCGATTCCACTTCCTCCAAGCTAATGTCCTTCCTTTCCACAGCTTTAGACAATAGACAATAGACAATAGGTGCAGGAGTAGACCATTCAGCCCTTCGAGCCAGCACCGCCATTCAATGCGATCATGGCTGATCACTCTCAATCAGTACCCCGTTCTTGCCTTCTCCCCATACCCCCTCACTCCGCTATCCTTAAGAGCTCCATCTAGCTCTCTCTTGAAAGCATCCAACGAACTGGCCTCCACTGCCTTCTGAGGCAGAGAATTCCACACCTTCACCACTCTCTGACTGAAAAAGTTCTTCCTCATCTCCGTTCTAAATTGCCTACCCCTTATTCTTAAACTGTGGCCCCTTGTTCTGGACTCCCCCAACATTGGGAACATGTTTCCTGCCTCTAATGTGTCCAATCCCCTAATTATCTTATATGTTTCAATAAGATCCCCCCTCATCCTTCTAAATCCCAGTGTATACAAGCCTAATTGCTCCAGCCTTTCAACATACGACAGTCCCGCCATTCCGGGAATTAACCTAGTGAACATACGCTGCACGCCCTCAATAGCAAGAATATCCTTCCTCAAATTTGGAGACCAAAACTGCACACAGTACTCCAGGTGCGGTCTCACCAGGGCCCGGTACAACTGTAGAAGGACCTCTTTGCTCCTATACTCAACTCCTCTTGTTATGAAGGCCAACATTCCATTGGCTTTCTTCACTGCCTGCTGTACCTGCATGCTTCCTTTCAGTGACTGATGCACTAGGACACCCAGATCTCGTTGAACATCCCCTCTTCCTAACTTGACACCATTCAGATAATAATCTGCCTTTCTATTCTTACTTCCAAAGTGAATAACCTCACACTTATCTACATTAAACTGCATCTGCCATGTATCCGCCCACTCACACAACCTGTCCAAGTCACCCTGCAGCCTTATTGCATCTTCCACACAATTCACACTACCCCCCAGCTTAGTATCATCTGCAAATTTGCTAATGGTACTTTTAATCCCTTCATCTAAGTCATTAATGTATATCGTAAATAGCTGGGGTCCCAGCACCGAACCTTGCGGTACCCCACTGGTCACTGCCTGCCATTCCGAAAGGGACCCATTTATCCCCACTCTTTGCTTTCTGTCTGTCAACCAATTTTCTATCCATGTCAGTACCCTACCCCCAATACCATGTGCTCTAATTTTGCTGACTCGGAACGATCCTGTTACTGCTATCCAAATGCTCAGCAATTTCGTCTTTTATAATTGACTCCAGCATCTTCCCCACCACTGATGTCAGACTAACTGGTCTATAATTACCCGTTTTCTCTCTCCCTCCTTTCTCAAAAAGTGGGATAACATTTGCTATCCTCCAATCCACAGGAACTGATCCTGAATCTATAGAACATTGAAAAATGATCTCCAATGCTTCCACTATTTCTAGAGCCACCTCCTTAAGTACCCTGGGATGCAGACCATCAGGCCCTGGGGATTTATCAGCCTTCAGTCCCATCAGTCTACCCAAAACCATTTCGTGCCTAATGTGGATTTCCTTCAGTTCCTCCATCACCCTAAGTTCTCCGGCCCCTAGAACATTTGGGAGATTGTGTGTATCTTCCTCAGTAAAGACAGATCCAAAGTAACGGTTTAACTCGTCTGCCATTTCTTTGTTCCCCATAATAAATTCCCCTGCTTCTGTCTTCAAGGGACCCACATTTGCCTTGACTATTTTTTTCCTCTTCACGTACCTAAAAAAACTTTTGCTATCCTCCTTTATATTATTGGCTAGTTTACCCTCGTACCTCATCTTTTCTCCCCGTATTGCCTTTTTAGTTAAATTTTGTTGCTCTTTAAAAGAGTCCCTATCCTCTGTCTTCCCACTCTTCTTTGCTATGTTATACTTCCTCTCCTTAATTTTTATGCTGTCCTTGACTTCCCTTGTCAGCCACAGGTGTTTCTTACTCCCCTTAGAGTCTTTCCGCCTCTTTGGGATAAATTGATCCTGCAACCTCTGCATTATTCCCAGGAATACCTGCCATTGCTGTTCTACCGTCTTCCCTGCTAGGGCCTCCTTCCAGTCAATTTTGGCCAGCTCCTGCCTCATGCCTCTGTAATCCCCTTTGCTATACTGTAATACTGACACTTCCGATTTTCCCTTCTGCCTTTCCATTTGCAGAGTAAAACTTATCATGTTGTGATCACTGCCTCCTAATGGCTCTTTTACCTCTAGTCCCCTTATCAGATCAGGATCATTACACAACACTAAATCCAGAATTGCCTTCTCCCTGGTAGGTTCCAGTACAAGCTACATTTACAGCTATATTCTCCACCATCAATGTTTCTTTCGTCACATCATCTGCCCTTGCACTGGTCTGTTTTAGATCTCTGCAGCTTAATTATGGCTATTTTCGAACACAACCCTTTTCCAAAAATCTTACTGTTTACTGCAGATTTAAAATAATTGACTACATATCCCTATATTGCCAAACAATCTTACACTACTCTTTGCATCTGTGCCTCACCCCTGTATCTGACCAATCAATTTTCCTATGTTTGGAAACATTTGAATTGATAAAACTTCTGGAGTTTAGGTGTGGCATTGTGATGTTATTGGCAGCCTCTGGGCCTGATTGAAAATATTACATTTAAAGAAATAGATGTACAATATTATTGTGTTGGCAGTGTTTAATGAAGCAGAAGTGTGCATGCTTATACAAAGTTCTTGCATTCGGGTTGTTTGTATTTTTGTTTATTCAGGTTTAAAATGTGGCTATAAATACTTTAAATATAATGCTGGCCTTGATCTATGATAAGGCACCCTTGGTTGAGGTTATTTTGCATTGTGGATCACTGGAATGAAGTACTGATGAGCTCAGACTCATCTCTGCTTAGTGCTGTGACAAATTTGAAGATATTAATTGAAGGTAGTAACATGAAGCAAGATATTGGTATCACATTGAACTTATGTGCCAGTTGATTTCCCCCCACGCACACCTTTTCATTGATATTAATTTGTTAAATGTTTTGAAAACGATTTTTCCGTTCTGTGAATTAGAATTTCTTCTTTTATGTCAAGGCATTGAATAAGATACATGTTATGTTAATAACCATAGTGCACTAATTGGAATGGTTGAATTGAGTATTATCAGTTTCATGTGGCCAGTTCAATAAACTATTTTGTAATATGTACTGTTCAAAATGGGTGTTGTAGGCATACATTAGGAAATCATAATCTTTCTTCCTCTTCCACAATCTTGGCTTGCTGTATTGTCAAAGGGTTGTCTCAATTCCTCTTCCTATCATGTTCAATTTAGTTTAGTTTATTGTCACGTGTACCGAGGTACAGAGAAAAGCTTTTGTTGAGTGCTATCCAGTCAGCAGAAAGACAATACATGATTACAATTGAGCCATTTACAGTATAGATACATGATAAGGGAATAACATTGTGTGCAAGGTAAAGCCAGCAAAGTCTGATCAAGGATAGTCTGAGTGTCATCAAAGAGGTAGATAGTAATTCAGCACTGCTCTCTGGTTGAGATAGAATGATGCAGTTGCTTGATAACAGCTGGGAAGAAATAGTCCCTGAATCTGGAGGTGTGCGTTTTACCTGATGGCAGAGGAGAGAGGAGGGAGTGGCCAGGGTGCGACTCGTCCTTGATTACGCTGCTGGCCTTGCCGGGCAGTGTGAGTTATAAATTGAGTCAATAGAAGGCAAGGTTAGTTTGTGTGGTGGTCTGGGCTGTGTCCACAATTCGCTGCAATTTTTTGCGGTCTTGGATGGAGCTGTACCCAAACCAAACTGTGATGCATCCTGATAAAATGCTTTCTATGGCTCATCTGGTGCATGTGTACTAATCATAGTGAAGAATCAGAATCACAAGGACTGCAGCAGTTATACATATCTCTCCCGACCCAAAACTTCACCTGTTCATGTTCTCTAGAGGTGCTGCCTGTCCCGCTGAGTTACTCCAACATTTTGTGTCATTCTTTAGTAGTTACAATTACCCTGAAGTATCTTTGTATTTTACTGACTAAATATTAAATACAGAATAAGATTTTTTTGAACTTTAGGAGTATATATTTAAAATGTAATTTGTTTACTTTATGGCAGAGTCGAAAATCTTGTAAACCAATTTCCAATTTAGAAATTACTTTCTAATAAAAATATTTGGACTTTGCATTTAATTGGGCTCAGTGTGCAGTTATACAGAGAGGCAATGTGCAGGGTGTGGTGGGTGGTGTGCCAGTTCAGTGCTGAAATACAGGACTCGAGCTGCACCTTGGCTGGGAACATCAGCAGCAGCTTCTCCATCTATTGAGACTGCCCAGATACTATAATCTCCCTCATCACCTCTGATTGGAAACTGTTGCCTCCTTCTCTGTGCTTGACAGCAGTTACCACTGAAAAATCACTAGAACTGAGAGAGCTAGGCAGCCAGGGGCGGGGAGTCAGCAGTTTACAGGTCACGCAACACAAGGTGGTGAAAGAGCACTAGTAACTGGGCAGTCTGCCAACACCTGGAGCAGTCACTGCCAGCCAGGATCCATCCTTGAATACGACAGCTCAGCAAAAAAACAACCAAGCTGCTTGCCCAGTCTGCCAGATGCCAGTCTTCGCAGACACTCATTGCATATTGCCTCTGTGGCTCACTCCACACTGAACCGTGCAGCGATAAAACCACTAATTAATTGTTTCATTGTTGTGGAGGAACCAGCAGATGGCTGTGCCTTCAACTAGTTCGCAGCACACACACATCTTTCAATTACCAATTCTAGACTAATTCAACTGATGCTCTCATTCTTGTCCTTGCATTCTTAGTCCCAAGCACTAAGGGAGATAATTAATTTTTGGGAGATAATTATATTCTGGTAAATAATTCTGATCTTCAGCTCAGACGGGTGCTGTTCAGGAAAAAATATCAAGACCAAAAGTAAGAAAATTGTAGCAACTTCATTAAAATGCTTTAAACTTGAAATTACTTTTCTTCCATTTCTTTGGAAGTCAGAATATTTTAGGCATGTCTGGGTGACGTTCAAAAATCAGACAATTGCTTATTGGAGCAATGACAAGCTCCATAATGTCGGTTCTTGGAAGATGCCATGCCAATTTCCTGGGTCTTGTTGTACTTGGAGAAAACATGGGCAAATGGGTAATGCTATTCTAACAATTTTTGTTTTTCTGAGAGCAATATAGTAGCACAGGCTATTTAACACCGTATATATACACAACACTGGAATTGGTCCACACAAACTATAATACACTTTGTATTGGGCAATTAAATGAACAGAGCCTGGGTGATACCTTCCGTAGGGATATCCAGATTCTATATTGTGAAGCGGTGTTGGCATGAAAAGCAGAGCATGGATTTTTACCCCATCATTAATGTTTGGGTCTATAAACAAGCCTACATAATGGTCCTTTGGATATTTTGCACATTGTCCACTTTCATTGGTGCCCTCTCTGAATTCTTCTTGTCATGAGTCTTGTAGACACAGCCTGAAGAAGGGTTCTGACCCAAAATATTGTCTATCCGTATCTTCAGAAATGCTGCCTGACTTGCAAAAAAGCATGTTATGCCTTTTTGTTTGTCATGTCGTTCATTCTGCTTTTTACCCTTTTCTGCAAATCTGCCAAATTATTTTTGTGGTCCCAAATTGCTGTAAAAAGTTGCTTCACTTCATTTAGCCTCTACTGTACTTATTTAAATTTGCTGTCATTAACTGTCCACAGCCTTGTCCTTTCCCTGTCTCTAAACTTCTATATGTTTCTCTAGCCCAAATGTATCACTAGTGCCTTTCACCAACTGAAATTCAATCCCTAAATATCTCTGGGCTCCTCGTTTTTCTCTCCTTTCCTCTATTCAATCTGCAAAAATCCATATTCTGTTTGAATTCAATCCAGTCAAATGTCTTTGCAGGTGTTTTATAAATGTAAGCTGATTGATATGACGAACATCTCTCTTGTTAATGAAAAGAATGTTACCATTTCCTCCAGAATTAAAAAAAAATTCTTATACCATGAAATCTAATATTGCAAATAACATTTAATTGGAGTTTTTTAAAATAGACTATACAAGAAAAATATTGTTCTCGGGATCTTTTATTTTGAATAAAACAGTGTCATACAAGGCTATTAGACAATGCCCTAAAGATCAGTTTCATTGTTTCACAGCAACAATTTTAGGCCCACCTTACTCATCGTCATCCCTTTGGTGCTAATGGAAGAAGTTTCATTGAAATCGGTTATATTTTAAAAGTTATTCACATTTTAAAGTTTAAATCTATGTCCTAGGGAGGAGGGAGGATAAGGGGGGTTGAGGGGGATGGAGTGGAGGAGTGGGGGTGGAGGAGGAGAGGGAGGAGAGGGTGCTGCACCAATGCAGGAGAGGTTTGGGCCCAACGGGTCCACTTGGTCTAGTAAAAAGACTAAAACTCTGTCAGTTTAGCAGCCGACTACATGTATATTGATTCTGCATCAATGCCATATAGAAGAATGGAATTCATTACCAGGTGTAAATATAGGTTAAACAATAAATTTGCAATAACTAATCCCAAATAAAGTCCCTGCTTAACCAACTGAACTCAGTGATGTTGAAGTGATATCGAAGGTGTGCATTACATTTTGTATCTCGGATTGATTTTACAAAGTTCTACATAGGTTTATTTATGCTGCTTAGTAATGGAGCAATAAGGGCAAAGCTTGGATTCAAGGGTAAGAAAACGTTACTGTTTCTAATGGGATCTGCGATTAATTGAGAAATTGTTTTTATCTATTCATTGGCAAGGCCAGCATTTACCACCCATCTGCAATTACCCACAAGAAGGCACAATGTTAGATATAGCTCTAGAGGCTAGTGGAATCAAGGGATATGGGGAGAAGGCAGGCACAGGTTACTGATTGTGCAAAGTGAAATAAATTCCTTGGATTGAAACCTTCGTTTCTTTATAGCCTCCATCCTGTATCAAAGCAATACAGATTCACAGTAATGAAGCAAATATGATACAACAACATAGAATTAAGGTTAGACTATATTTTGAGCACGGTATCTATTTTATGTCACTGAAGTGGAATGAACGCATTTAAAGGTTAGAAAGAGAACTAGGGGTTGTGGGTTCCACCTACTAAAAAGTAATCAGGTAAATGTATATCATTAAATTGTCTTTATACTGAGAATTATTACATTTTAATGGTCTTCCTGAGGAAATGGTGGATGAATCATATTGGGGGAAAACACTTTGATGTTGCATTTTTGGGATTGGTTTCAAAGCCCATCTAGGTGGATGGACTTTCCTCACTAATAATTGTCCACAAAAATAAAGATGTCTCCAGAGATGCAATGGATATGTAAAAGATCCTTAATAGATTGGAGATGTTGCCAAATCAAGGCAAAAACACCATCAATAAATGCAAGGCTAATTTAAGACAGACAAGGAAATCCATTTAGGTGGTGATGTTTACAAGAACAATGAATAATCCCAAGATATGGAGCACTTGTGAGAAATGGCTAGTTGTGCAGGGAATAGGGAAGAGGACTACTGGAAGATTGAGATAAAATAGGAGCTGTGTTACTTCACAAATGGGATTTCCGCCATAAGGCAACGTTTAATTTAATTCAGAATGGTGGATGTATACAAAAATGTCATAGTAAGATCACTTCTGAGAACTAAAAACGGAATGGAAGCATTTCCAAACATCTTTGATTTTATCTCACAGGAACAGTAGGTATTGACCTGGCAAACTTGGAAGTGAATCAGATGGAACATGTATCTGGGCAAAACCAAATGATCGTTGTCACGGCAAAGAGACTGGAGTTGTGTGAAATGGTGCAGAATTGGTTACAAGCTCTCAACTTGGAAGAGAAAGAACATTTGCTAACAATATCTTAATAGAAGAAAAATGTACCTTCAGTACAAAGAGAGCATAGCAATGGATTTCACAAAAATGGGAAATCGAGGAAAGTGATGGAGTCTTTGTAAGAGACGAGGGGAACAGAAAGAAAGCGTATTTTCAGATTATTGCCAAACATTGGTTTGTTTATTTAAATGCCAGTAGAACTATGTACAGTTTTACGATTTTCACTTTGTCTCTATTATGTGGCATCACTTATATTTAGCTAGATGTGGGATTACTTAAAAAAAGACATTCATTGACACAATATGTGGAAGTTGTAAACTTTATAATGTTAAAACATATCTTATTAGTTTTTTTACCAACCAGAGAACTGCAGGAGTAATTTTAGTGCAAGAATAAAAAATACATGCAGGTGTACTTTAGAGAGCATATTGACTGGTTGCATCACGGCCTGGTTCGTCGACTCGAAAGCCACAAAAGAGATTACAAATGTGAATACTGCCCAGTCCATCATGAGTACTGACCTCCCTACCATTGAAGGGATCTATAGGAGGCACTATCTAAAAAAGGCAGTCGGCATCCTCAAGGACCCACACCACATTGGATACGCTCTCATTTCACTCCTACCAGCAGGAAGAATCTATAGGGGTTGGAAAACTGAATCGTCCAGGTTCAGGAACAGTTTCTTCCCAACAAACATCGGGATATTGAACACTACGAACTCCAACTAAACTACAAACTGCCTTGATTGCTCCAGGGACTTGTTTTGTTTTGTTTTTTGCACTGTGATGGGTTTATTATTTATTGACTTTTTTATGTTTGTTTATTATATATCTATTGAGCGTTGTGTTTACAAATCTCTTGTCCTATTGCAAGTAAGAATTTCATTGTTCCGTTTCAGTATATATGACAATAAAACAACTCTTGACCAATAAGTCCTAGATTCAAACTTTGGCTGAATCTATTTTAGATAAAGCAACATTTGGAGCTCCACATCAGATCTTGATATTTGTGGTGGGGAGGTAAAAATGTAAGTGTAACTAAAGCAGAGTGGGTTTTCTGTCATATAAAGTTACAACAGAATTAAGTTCTGCTCTTGAGCCTAATTGTGACAAACTAGACTGCTGACATGTACCAGGTGTGAAGAGACTACTTGGGGAAGACATCCACAGATCAGTAGAATTCATGGAACTAAACTCAGCATAAGCCAGGAACTTCAGGAGAGTAAGGAAAAAATACAGGGAAAATAAAGGACTGTGGCGGATCAGGACTATCATTAAGAATTTCATTCAATGTAAAAAAGTTTCAAATAAGTGTAATGTGAATGAATGTCTTCAAAAATGAATTATACATATTTATGATAAGTATGCAGAGTTATTATACAATGTTGGGTGGATTCTATTTCATGAGCAATTGAGGTAACAAGTGTTTATGAGAATTTATGAGAATTTATGCATTATCAGTTTATTGCCCAACCAGTTTCTGCTTGCAAAAAAATAGTAACTGCTTTAATGATAAGTCCCTTTTCTATTCCAGATAATGCATGTGATCCAGGAGTGTGTGCCAAACAAATGTGGATTGACGTGACTGAGATTAAAAATGAGCTGTGCCTGGTCTTCACTGATAATGGGAATGGAATGACTCCAATTAAACTACACAAAATGTTGAGGTAGAGTGCTTAAGGATGAATAAAACAAATCCAATTTTATTAAGATACATTCATAAAGAAAATAAGGGCTGAAGTTAACAAACAAGATGAGAATTCAGTCAAAAACAAAAAGTGCAAACTTAATTAGGTGCACAACACATCATGCGTGGTTTAGAATGGAACAAGAGATAAAATACATTGGAGGAGAGAATGATAATCGTTATTTATCACGTATTTTTTTTAGTGTTACGTAGTAATTTCTTGCACCACTGCCACCCCAGCTAAACATGGTGTGAACATATATGCTATTTGGACTGCTGTGTTTTAGATGAGATCACCTTCTCAATTATGTATGTAATTAATATCATCCACCTCCAAAGAAGAATATTAAAACATGTATTCTCCTAAATTCAATTAAATGTAGTCCCAATTGTTAAGATTCAAAATGTAATTATCTGTTGATAACGCACAATGTTTTTTGTTTCATTATGTACACAAATATTTTTTGTTCAGTTCAAAAGAATGTAAAGATATTTGGTGCAAACTCATGCCCTTGAGCTGTACATAACTTTAAAATTCACTGGATTATTTCAGAACAGAATCATCATATTTTATTATGTACATGCTCGGGTGATCTTTCAAAAACCTCCCATACTTTATTATTCACTCACTCAAATGCATTCTGGTAACTAGTAGTGCATTTTGTTTAATTTTCATGATGTTACAGTTTTAATTTTGAATGTAATTTTATCTTCTGAAAATTGTCTTTTTGATCGGGTGAACACCAGAAAATTTTCATATTTTTGGTATCAATGAACATGTCTATTTATATATTGCTTATTAAGATAGAATTTATCATGTCAAATACATGTTTATTGCTGTCACTCATTACCATACTTTTAGAGAAATTAACAGTTGACTATAGAATAAATCTATAACTTTCAGAAATAAATATTTATCTTTATTTTCTAGATTTGGAATAGTTATTGACATTTACACCAGGGTGCAATGAAATTCTTGTTCACTTGAAGCTCGCAGCTTAAACAGTATATAATCAGCAATGATACATACAACAATAAATACAATGATGAGTACAAAATAGGAGAATGGTGCAAGATTGTAGTGCAAGATTGTAGTGCAATCCAAGAGCGCAATAAACAAATATTGAAGTATTATAGTAATGGAATAACCGATTGACAGAATAACCAAATTATGGAATAATTCTTGTTGATAGCAAACATTATTTATGTGAAATTTTGATCCTATTATTAATAAATACTAGACGACCCGTGGACCCGTTGGGTCCAAACCTCTCCTGCATTGATAAATTTCTAAACGCAATTTTCTTTACCCCAAAAGCGCTCAGCAAGATCCCAGGGTCAAGGGCCGCTGCCGGGCCCGGCAAGTCTCCCACAGCTGGGCACGCGCGGATACCGGACCCGGCAAGCCTCCCCCAACTGACGACCCGTGGACCGTTGCCGGCCGGGAGTCTCCCCCGGGGCTGGGCGAGGGGAGAGAGGAAAGGGGAGAGGGAGCCACTCACCCCGGCCCCGGGAGGCCATCACGGCAGCCAGCAGCAGGAGATCGGCCGCAAGGCGCTGCTGCATGTTCGTCCTGCCAGCGGCTATCCTCTTTGACCCTCTGCCACCGCGCTGCACCATGGGAGGAAGGTTAGGCATGGGACACACCGGGATGGGCGCCGGTCCTCCCGGTGTGGCTGCGCAGGGGGAAGGAGCGCATTTATTAAAGTTTATAAAGTTAATTACTTTTAAAATGTAACGAGACTCGATACTGCACACTGCAGGCGAATGGTGAGTACGGTGGGCCTAAAATTGTTGTGCTATCGTGTACTGTTTTGGCTGTATGTCAGGAACATACATACATACATACATACATACAAGATGAGAATTTTAGTTATATGTGTGTGTGTGTATATATATATATATATATATAATAGATATGGATAGATAGATTATGAAAACTCGTGGTCCAGGGAGAATTCGGCTACTATTCCCATTTGTACCAACACATTAGTGTATCAAACTAAATATATAACCAATATAAATTTTCCCCAGCGTCACCTGTAACAGGACGATCAACAGTTGTGTATTGTTGGATATAATTTTCCTATTCTCTTTTATGCATGTGCAGATGCAGGCCTTGAAAACAGGAGGCCTGGAGGCATTGTTATTTAAATGAGGCCGGCCTAAGCAGGGTCCGGTGCTCATTAACCCCTCCTACCCTGTACCACTCCCACCCTGACCTTTCCCTGCCTCAATGGGATCATGAACTCAGCCCAAATTTTAAGGACTCAATTCTTTTTTTTAATCTGTTGCCTCCACCCAATCCATTTAGTAAACCTCCATCCAATCCATTTAGTAATTTGGTGATCTGATTCAACACAAAACATGGAAGAACATTGGTATAATGGGATATTAACAGTTAAATAAATTATTACATTCTGTTAGATCTCAATTAACACTGATCTATTATTTGCCTCGTTAGAAGTATTAATATTCCATTTAATTTACCTATGGTAAACATGTTCTTGGGGTTTTGTAAAGTTGCCTTGACTTTGCTTTGTAACTAGTGTATTTGTTTCAATTTGTTTCCACTAGCAAGTTTTTATTTATTTTTTTGATCAAAAATGTTTTGATTGTTTTGATGTGGTTATGCTTTATTCTTAATAGTTAACTGTATGTTTGTGTTGTCATTTGTGAGCGGAGCACCAAGGCACATTCCTTGTATATGCACATTCATTCATTCAAAATAATGGATCGCCTATCGACTTCAATATAGCATTTGGGTAATTTCCCAGCCCCCCTAATTGATTTGGAAGTTTTGGAAATGAGCATATCACCTAGACAACACTGTAGGGTTGCTAGGTTGTTGCGCAGGCTGTTCAGGTGGTGAAGTAAACCTGATATTCTGCCTGTTCAACTGTCTTGACTTATGGTGCCTTTTAACTGAATAGAGAAAAACAGATTGAACTGATCATCAATCTCATCATTTGTAGCTGGTATAGAACCGTGGGCATGATCACATAGAGAGGAATAATTAAATAATTGGCTTTGAATACACTGGTATCATCTAATGTGCAGTGCTTGTTTTTCAATTAAACCCTGTATATCATCATTCGAAATATAGATTTGCTGCAATTCCTTGTTTTCTGAAGATTTATAAAATTACTGGGAAATATTTGTGAAAAGGGTTTGTTGTCGTCAATGCTACAAGCTTGTATCTCCCGTAAACACTTCCTTGTTGCTCACTCAAGCAGTCTTTGTCTTGCTTTAATGACAGTTGACACAGTCCTTTCTTGTATGCTGGTGGGTTACAGATGGAGTAGAGGGGAATAGATAAGGTGAATGGACAGAGTCTTTTACCCAGAAGTTTTTCACTTGACAATAAACTAAACTGAAGCTACCCCTGACTAATACAAAACTCACTGACTCCTAGAGTCACCATCCTTATCTCTTCATTTCTCTGTCTCTGCCTCATCTGCCTTCGAGATGAGACTTTCCACTCCCGGACACCTGAAATGTCCTCCTTTTTCAGGAAACACAGCCTCCTCTTCACTGTGATTGACTAAGCAATCGGCCATTTCATCTCTACATCCCATACTTCTGCACTCGCCCCACTTCTCCCCAGAATGAACAGGGGTAGGGGATGCTCCACAAACTTCTCCATCAAGCACATTATTCTTCAACATTTATGCCAGCCACATCATGATCCCATCACCAGTCACATCCATTTTCCACCCATTCTTGCTTTCTGCAGGGAATACACTCTCCATGACTTCCTGGTTTGCTTAACCCATCCCATCCATCTCTCAACTTCCACAGGTACTTTCACATGTAACTATATAAGTAACACATGTCCCTCCACTGTTGCTTCCATCTATGGACAAACAGCCTTTCCAGGTGAGACAGTGAATCTGTCCCTTTTATCTCTCTCCACCCATCCACCCTGGTGCTCTTTCCATACCCTTCCCACCTTACTCCTTGCTCCCAATATCACCGTGTCATCCCCCCATCCCCTACTGGATCCATTCTCCTCCCTCAATGCTCTCCTCTCCCTTCTCTCGGTTGTTCCTATCATCTCTTATTCATTTCCATTCTTCACTTTTCTTGCCTATCAAGTTTTTAGAATCTTCAGCCTTTTGTTGCCCATTTATCTCTGTTGCTATCTCCAAACATTTTTCCGCCACCTGACTGCAATCTGCCAATCAGCTCATCTAGCTTGTATCACCTATTGATAGCTAGTTCTTGCCCCATCCCACCCCCATCTCCTTTTACTGGCTACTATCCCTCCACTCTTTCAGTCTAGATGAAAGGCCTTGACCAGAAACATTGACTGTCCATTACCTTCCACAGATGCTGTCTGACCCACTGACTTCCTCCAACTCCTCCCTTTTTTGCTACAGCTTCCAGCATCGACAGCCTCGTCTCAACAAGAAGAAGAAATTTGGTTAAAATGATAAGCTGTTTTGTTCAGAGTAACATGTAATATACAGGGCTGATGAGAATGGTGCAGCTATTTGAACTACTGTCTCAAAGCACCAAAGATGCGGGTTCAATCCAGACCTTGGGTACTGTCGGTGTGGAGTTTGCACGTTCTTGTTGTGACCTTGTGAGTTTCCTCCGTGCGCTCCGGTTTCCTCCCACGTTCCAAAGATATGTGGGTCTGTAGATTAATTGGCCTCAGTAAAATTGCTTCTAATATGTAGGAAGTAATGATAAAGTGGGATAACATAGATCTAGCGTGAACGACTAATCAGTGGTCGGCATGGACTCACTAGGCCAAAGGGCCTATTTTCCCCGCTGTATCTTTAAACTAAACTAAACTAACAGAAAACAAGGGAAATGTATGTTTCAGGCAGCCAATAGACAATAGGTGCAGGAGTAGGCCGTTCAGCCCTTCGAAACAGCACCACCATTCAATGTGATCATGGCTGATCATTCTCAATCAGTACCCCGTTCCTGCCTTCTCCCCATACCCCCTGATTCCGCTATCCTTAAGAGCTCTATCTAGCTCTCTCTTGAAAGCATTCAGAGAATTGGCCTCCACTGCCTTCTGAGGCAGAGAATTCCACAGATTTACAACTCTGACTGAAAAAGGTTTTCCTCATCTCCGTTCTAAATGGCCTACCCCTTATTCTTAAACTGTGGCCCCTGGTTCTGGAAGCAAGTGCATGTCCACTGTCAAACACTTATTTACACTCATCCTTCACTGATCCAATTTTATTCTCCACATTACCAACAAATCCCACTCTCAAATGCTACCACTCACCTGCACATAATGGGTTATTTACAGTGGTCAATTAAGCTAATCTTGAGCACATCTTTGAAATTTGGAATAAAAGTGGAGCACCCAGGGTAAACCCATGTGGTCATAGGGAGAATGTGCAAACTCCATACAAACAGTACTGGAAGTCAGGATTGAGCCCAGATTGCTGGAGCCATGAGACAGATACTCTACTGGCAATGCCACTATACATCTGATGCATGGGATTGCACTAACCATAACGTGCTTACGGAAAAAAGTTTTTGCAAGTGAACATTTTTCTTTTTTTTTTACTCTGTTCCATTTGTTTAATACACACACACATCGAGCAAAGAAGGAATTGGGCAAACAACAAGATGGATTTTTGACTGCAGGCAAATTTGAGCACAACTATGCACATATTTAAATATCAAATGATTCTTGGAACCCAAGACTTCCTAGTTCTTGCATCTCCTCTCATCTCCTCCCCGGTATAAAATTAACTGAACTTACCTAGTTTTAAATGAAAGAAGCAAGTTAATTTTGTAATGTCAGTTAATGGAAACAGAATGAAATACAGATACTGTATAGGCAACCCCTATGTTGGGGGAAGGGGGTGCTTGTGTTCCTAGAAAACGACAAATATTATGATTTTCCATAATGCAAAGCTGCAAATCTGTGCTGGCACCAAGAAATGCAATTGGAATAAAAAGTTTATTTATTTATTTTTTTACAGACAGATTTTGAAAGCAAATTTTTATTCCATATCCCAGACTTTTTGGTCGTGATTTGTGATTTACATGAGGGTGAATTTCTGTTAAGCAAATTGCAGAAATGCAGGAGGTTGCTTATATATATATTTTTAAATTATTATTACATGGCTTTTTGTTACTAATTTTCTCACTTCACTCTTTAATCATATTTTGCAGCTTTGGCTTCACTAACAAAACCGGGAATAAAAACCACTTGCCAATAGGAGTGTATGGAAATGGGTTTAAATCAGGCTCCATGCGGCTGGGAAAGGATGCTATGGTCTTCACCAAGAATGGCGGAGCATTAAGCGTGGGGCTCTTATCGCAGTCGTATCTGGAGCAGATTAATGCACAAGCTATAATCGTCCCCATTGTGCCTTTCAACCAACAGAATAATATCCTTTTTACATATTGGTATTTATGATAAAAATGTTTTATTTTAGTAGGCTTCTTTGCATAACAGATTCCACAATTTGTCAATGTAATGCAAGAATGTACATTTCTTATAATAATGTTCTCTTGTTTCTGCAGCATTGTATTTTATTTATCTCAATTCATTCAAAATATGTAAGTGCCTTAATATCTTGTGTGTGTTACAGTCCTTAGTAAATAGAACTGGACTCTGAAATATTCTAAGCACGATAATATGCAAATAGATTAATCCCTGTAAAAATGTGAACCACAGTTTTGAAAATTGTCAGTGAATTCTTGAACGTTAGATGACGTTGTCAGTTTTCTTATTTGGGGGAGCTGCAAAAGGATTCCCATCCCTGTGGATAGTAATTGGGGAGGGGAGTAAGCCAATAGGTGAAGATAGATTGATAATTATGAATAGCAATGGGGCGGGTGGAGGATGAATTGGTACAAATGGGAAATTGCAGGAAACATGAGTAGCATATGTCCAAAATGTATTTTGATTGTTTTTTTAGTTGAAACTCGCTGTTTTTTTCCCCAAAGTGCTTAAAATATATTACTGATAAGCAAAAAATGAAAATTAAAGCAACGTTTGGTACAGGCATCAAATCCTCGATATATCTGCTGAAAGACAAATGATCTGCATGAAATCGGGCCAAGATACTCTGTCATTCTGTGGCACCTTTTATGGAACTTTAAAACTCAAAATATACATTACAGTGGAGGAGAAGTAATGTAACCACAAGATGAAACCCTGGATCAGACTGGGGAACCATACCTGGCCACATGTCTCAGGAAATATATTTGGGCCTTTTGTGGTTTTTGCAAGATAGATTTCTCAGAATAGTAATCGTATGACTAGAATTTGCATAAGGAAGTCTTGCCCATATTGACTAATTTTTAAGAAATTGAGAAAACCTGGTAAGATGAACAGAGGGAAACTATGCATGAAGGTTCATCTGGGCCATTTTTCTTGTGTGAAATAATGTTAGCAAGCTCTGAGCCCCCCCCGCTACCCCCATCCTCCAAACACACCTAGTATAAATGCTGAGATATCCAAGAAAGATGGAGCTCTGCAGCTAGACCCCACAGAGAGCCAAATCCGCAGTTAAGTTCAGGCCTCCTGGACTTTTTAGGAGAACAATTGGTTCAGTTTAAACAAGTAAATGCTCGCGGTCTGTTCCAGAAGATCTGGGCCACAATATATAAAGGGGTTGAATGCATCGTAAAATAAATAATCAGGGAACGAATTTGAAGTGGAATTATGAATAGATTCTTCAGAATATTTCTTAACCCCCTGAAATACAGAACCTCATAGTTACTGAAGATTCAGTGCCAAGTCTGGAGGCTATTTTAAAATTTTCAGTCTTCAAGTCGCAGGAGGAGCTACTGGCAGAATTTGACACAATTGTTGGCAAGAAAGGAACACGGATTATTGTTTGGAATATCAGAAGGTAGGTGTAGAATCTTATTCACCTGAAGAGTAAAGTTTAACTGGTTTATTTCAGCAGATGTGAGACTGTCTTGTGAATTAATTTGCATACCTCGGTTCCTATATGAATCCACCTTCCCTCGAGTTGTCCATGTTTTGCCATCCATACTTCTTTCCTGTCCTTTGATCCCATTCTCATCCAATTCCGAACCTCTCTGCTTTACCTTGTCCCCTTCTAAATCTCCTCTGCCCAGCCAAATTCTCAGCTAGCCAGTTGTGGAGGGAAACTGGTTCATTGTTCCCCTAAAAGTTTCTGTATGATCTCCTCCACACTCCAGTAATCCATTATTTTCCCTCATTCTGCCTATTAATTGTGAACTGCATTGCACCTCAGCCCTCCACCTCTACTCTGCCTTAGGTTTTTTTTTCTCTCTCATGTTTAGTGATGTAACCTTGCAAGATGTTTTCTGATGTCGCAGAGCAGGATCATTTGCAGAGGTTGCTGTAGCAGCAAGCGATTTCCTGGGTAAAGTTTCCCTGACTTGCTTGGAGTGTGCGTGGATGATTCATACCCCATTCTTTGATGGTAATCCATCATAGTAATCAACGGAAGTTATCCTGCAAAGAATGATGTGATTACACGTCATCAGCTACAGTCTGAAGAAGGGTCTCGGCCTGAAACATCATCCATTCCTCCTTTCCAGAGATTCTGCCTGTCCCGCTGAGTTACTCCAACGTTTTGTGTCTGTCATTAGCTACGGATTGTAATCTGGAAAGGATCACTTCGTCTGGATGGGGGATTGTGATTTTGCAGGCTCTTTATGAAAAACATCTCTCCCTGTCAGCGGATATCTTTTTGGTCATGGTGAATACTTTCCTCCTATGTTCTGTTGGAAGATGAGGCTTTTGATATTTTGCCTTCCTTTTCCTCTTGCTTGAGCTCTGGTCTACAGGCATATCTGCCTCTCGAACTACTGAGTGTCATTGGATTGCTAGGTCCTGAACAAACAGCACACAGAAATGAAGTCCCTCTATCTGCTGGGGTTCCCCTGGACTGATGCGGTCATTGGAATTTCATGTTCCCAAGCCAGTGGCTTTTCCACCGAGCTGTTGTTGAGGCAGTCACCAACTGTCAGGACTGCCAAAAACGAAGTGGGTAGTCCTCGTCCCTGGACGCATCTGGAATTTACCATCAGGAAGATTATTTGATGATCCCTAACCAACTACATGTTTAGAGTGAAGATAGACACAAAATGCTGGACTAACTCAGTGGGACTGGAGAGAAGGAATGGGTGACATTTCTGGTCAAAACCCTTCTTCAGACTGATGTCAGGGGAGAGGGAGATACATAGATAAGGAAGTGTAAGGTGTGCTGTCCTGGGCCTCCTCCATTGTCAGAGTGAGGCCCAGTGCAAATTGGAGGAACAGCACCTCATATTTCACTTGGGCAGTTTACACCCCAGCGGTATGAAGGAACTTCCCTTGCTTTCCCTCTCTCTCCATCCCTCCCCCTTCCCAGTTGTCCGACCAGTCTCCGACTACATTTTATTTCTGTTTGCTTTGTTGTTACCTTCTCCCAGCTAACAATTATCTATTCTTCATTTTCCTTGATCTCCATTCCCGTTGTCCAGTTTTCACACCGAACACTTGCTTATATATCTCCCTCTCCCCTGACATCAGTCTGAAGAAGGGTCTCGACCCAAAACACCCATTCCTTCTCTCCTGAGATGCTGCCTGTCCTGCTGAGTTACTCCAGTATTTTGTGTCGATCTTTGGTTCAAACCGACATCTGCAGTTCCTTCCTCTCTGTTTAGAGTGGAGTCTTGAGGAGAAGGTCTAGATTATTAAGGGGAGCTCTATGGACATGTCCAGTCAATGCCTGGCTGCGCATGGAAAACCAGAAATTCTGGTTCATACTCCTGCCCAAGATAACACCTAATTGTCAATTAAATTGAAATTGATGACTAAATAATGTTTGTGTAACCTCCATGATGCTGCAGTGAGTAGCAAATTCTGTGATATGACAATATCTTGCAGCAACTTGGAAAGATCCTGTGATAAACAAAAAGTTGAAAATTGATGTAACCATAATTTTCTCAAAGAGATGAGATTGTGTACAAAGTCTTCATCTCAATGAAGTCCAGGTAGGAGATGGTTTCTTCGATAATTCTGTGGGAGTAGACCTGTATGTTGACCTGTTCTGGAATCCTCCTCCATGTCCTGAACCATCAGTCTTTGTTACACCGACACCTTCCAGAAAGGATTGTTGCCCGTAGCGTCACCATTGAGATACTCATTGAATAACGATTTTGACAGCTAAATGCTGGAGAAAACAGTCATTGTTAGTGTAAGCCACGTTCAAAAGATGTATAAGCAGCTGACAGTCTCACAAAGATAACATAATGTCCTCTTTAAATAACAGTAATAGCAACATGGTGTACTTCTAGTTACAGAGTGACTTTAAGATTGCACATAAAGCTTCAGTTTATGCCAGTAAGGCTAGAAATGGACATTGCACAAATTGCAACATGGCTGATGCTAGAAGAAAAGCCACAAGATATGTGTTGTGTCTTGTGAACTAAGCCACTTGGAGCCTAAATTTGGTTAATATAAAATCTTTATTCATCAAAACAAACAGACATTCTCTTGGAGACTCTCGGTAGAATCTTCCAAACTCACAAGCACATCGAGTTGTTATACTTTTTTAAACACCATGACAACAATGAACAATTAACTACTGTTTGAATGGTTGTAATTGCCTACTTAGCTTTAACATTTTCCATATAGACAGGTAACTTTGCAGAATGACATATTTGCAATGGGAGGACACTAGCTGCCAAGATACCATTGAATATTCAAATACCAACTAATTCACATGGACGATCTAGACGTTTCTGAGGGCAACTCAGACACTTCAAATATGCTTTCTGCAAATATGCTCAATCTGCCTAGGCCTACGCGCTCCCAGTTGCTAAACACTTTAACTCCCCCTCCCATTCCCATACTGACCTTTCTGACCTGAGCCTCCTCCACTGTCAGTGAGGCCCAATACAAATTGGAGGAACAACACCTCATATTTCAATTGGGCAGCTTACCACCCAGCGGTATGAATATTAATTTCTCTAACTTCAAGTAACCCTTGCTTTGCCTCTGACCCTCCCCCATCCTAGTTCTCTGACTAGTTTCACTGTCCTAACAATGAACCATTCTACATTTCCTTGATCATCGTCTGCTTTGATCTGTCATTGTCACACCTTACCCGTCCATATCCCTAGTCTCCCGCTCTCCTGACTCTCAGTCTGAAGAAAGGTCTCGACCCGAAACATCACCTATTCCTTCTCTCCAGAGATGCTGCCTGTCCCGCTGAGTTACTCCAGCATTTTGCATCTGCTTCTTTTCTTACTAGCAAGACCCAATCCAGGCAAGCCCAAGCTGCTTGGCCTCCCTTCGTCGGCTTCTTAGGATGCGTGGATCGACCAGCGAACTGACGTCCCTCTCCTCGCCGGTCCACCTTAGTGTCCCTGGGGTGCTTTCTGCAGCCGTGGTAAGCCAGAGCCTGGCCTCTCTCCTACCGGCTTGCTCCTCAGCCCAGTCATCGTCAGCTCCATCCTCTCCGGTCTCTGACCTTCAGGGGTCAAGCAGGGCAGACTGCAGCTTTCCTACTACAGGCCACGGCCCATCGGGTCTTTACACATCCTGCCATAAGGGGACGACCAGTAACCGGCTCGGTGGTTCCTGCTACAACCTGTCCACCGGGAGCTTCAGGTCAATCTCCCAGGTTGTTATGGCACAGTCTCAGCCTTGCTTGCCCTTGTGTCCATTCCCTTAATTCCCTGCATATCCACCCCTGAAAATATTTATTGAGCATATTGCATTTTCTTTTGGTATTATATTTCTCAGTCTAGGTCTGATTAATGTAATATCTTTGCTTTGTTTTGCATTGAGAAGGATGTTTAGTTTAGTTTTCGTTTAGAGATACTGCCCGGAAACGGGCCCTTCTGCCCACTGAGTCCGTCCGCTCTGACCAGCGATCTCTTTACACTAATATTATTCTATACATTGGGAACAATTTACAATTTTTACCGAAGAAAATTAATGTACAATCCTGTACGCCTTTGGAGTGTGGGAGGAAACCGGAATACCCGAGGGAAAACCCACACGGTCATGGGGAGATTGTACAAATTTCATACAGTCAGCACCCGTTGTCAGGATTGAACCTGCATCTCTGGCACTGTAAGGCAGCAGCTCTACTGCCGCTGTGCTGCCCTTTTTAAAATTTTGAAGTCATCCAAATTTATTTGCACCAGTTACAAATAATATACAATTACGATTTCACGACTAAATCAGCTATGTCATTGCATAGTCTTTAATTTCTACAAAAGAGCTGATACCCTGTTCAGCATATTATTCCTTGCTTCCACAGAGAATAATCAACTTTGGTTTCATCCTTGATGTCACTGTTAAGCGATTTTCCATATTTGTCTTTGTATATTCATCAAATCCACCTCGGAATGAGAAACCAGAATTAAATAAATAAATAAGTGATAAATTAATTCATCATGTCTGATTTATTTTCTGGACCTGTCCACAATGAATTAAGGCTGTTGGAGTGCCAAGATGTATTGATTCTCTGGAAAATCATGTTGGGGACAATTTGTTACCACAGCGGTTTCCAGCTCAATCCATTACAGAATTGATTTTGAAAATAAATATTAAATCAAAACAAGCTCCAAAATATATAGTTGTGCCTTACATAAAATTGTTCATCTGTAATATGATATGTCTGTGATCTCTAATATGATATGTCTGTGATGTCTGTGTCCTCAGAAACATTTAGTGTGCAACATCATATGTCTCCATGCTTGTCTAACAATCTTTATTTATGTCATTATCAAATATCTCTGAAACTGATGTAACTCAACATGCTTTTAGTAGGCAGATTTGCTAAGTAATTTCAACTAACATGTTCAATATGAAAATTCTAAAAATCTGTGGAATGTCAAAATCTGAAATAAAAACAAAACATGGGAAATGTTCAGCTAGGCTGAACTGTGTGGGCTGTGGAAAGAGAAACAAAGTTTATGTTGCAGGTTGAAGATCCTTCAGCAGAATTGTTCTGATAAAGGGTCTTTGCTTTGAAACCTTTACTCTGTTTGCCTGAACACAGATACTGAATATTTACAGAATTTTCTGTTGTTTATGTTATATATTGTCAAAGAGATTTTGTTGAGACCTTTTCTGAAAGGATCCTGCTGGACCAGTTTTTAATTTCTCTGGAATTTCTTTTTATTTATAAATGGCTTTATATCTTTTCAGAAACAAAGATGGAAAACCCGAGCTGGATTTTGAAACAGACCAGTCTGACATCCGAATCCCAGATATCAATTGTGACGAGAGTGCAGGAAAGAAGAAAAATTATAAGCGGCCAGAGAGGATGGATCAGCAAATTCCTGAAAGTGACTACTCCTTAAGAGTCAGTACTTAATTGTGTGTGGATTTTTTTGTTCAGGTTTATTTAAAAAAGAGTAGAGTTGATTAGAGGCTAGACCTTCACATTAGGATTGGCGATTTTTGTTTGCTATGTCTGGATATTGGATCATGTATAACCATGTAACATTTGATGACATGTTTGATAATATGATCATATGATCACTTGTGATATTTAATCACATGAAATTTGATTAAGTGATTTTTATCCACTATTTAAATGTCTTGGTTGAATGCCTCCAAATCACCAACTGCCAGACTAAATTACTTTTTGTGTTGTTGGGAGCAGTTAATTTTATACATTTATAAATCAAAGAAAGATCACAATAGAGTAGAAAGATTTAAGGATGAATATTGTTTTGAATAAATACTGCTTCAGCAGTGTTTCTAAGGTTTCAGCTGCAATGAGAAACAGGCAAAGATTTCTGTATAAAACTTGCATTGTCATAATCCATCATCTTAATTATCTTTTAAATTTTTTAGAGAATATAGCCTTAGAGAAATATTTTCTTCATCGCTGAATGTACTGTTATAATACACTCCACTATAGGGTGAGGGCAGGTGGTTGCATTCCTAGAAGCCACCCTTAGCACAATCTTTGTAATGCGAGCCCTTGACAAGATTTATTGTTTCCTTTTGTTTTTTGTAATTATTCAGTTACATTTTCCCTTCATAAATTCCAGAAGGGTAACTTTTTATACTGTATCTCAAATGATTTGTCAATTGGGTAAGGGCAAATTTCCATTGCCTGAAATGTTACAGTTCTTTAGTTGATGCAGTGTGCTTTAATTTCTGTGGCAAGTGTGCCATGTGCCAGAATGGGTTTCTTGATTTTAGAGCCGTGCACCATAAAAACTGTCCTTTCACCTCACCAAATATATATTGACCTTTTTGCCCATCTGCTCATCCCAGTTGCTGCATTTGGACTGTAACCCCTATGTCATTTAAGTGTCTGTCTAAATGCCTCTGAAATATAGTAATTGTATATGATTTCATCAACTTCTCTGGTAGTGAATTCCAGATCTCAACCACTTTGTAAATATTTTAAAAATCACCCTTCAGATCCCCCTTAAAACTCCTTCTTCTCATCTAAACTTGTTTTAATATCCCGACCATGGGAAAAAAGATTTTGACCGTCTACCCTATCTATCTATGCTTCTATCAGGTTACCCCCTCAGCCTCATTCAGGTTATCCGTGTGATAATTTCCATTAGACCAGGTGAGAGGGAGGGACGTGCAGTCGGAAAAGTCAGAAGTTCTTCTCTATTTGTTTATTGACGGCCTGACCATAACTATTTACCTGATTGTGCTGAACTTTGTTTTAGAATCTGTAAATTATGTTGAGTTTATTATTATATGCACGTTATACTGATACACGTCCTGATTTTAAAACTATTGTTGCATTGACTGGTTTATTGCTTGAAGAAATAATGAAGATCATTACAAAAGCTGAGGACTGCAAGATGACTAGCTAATACTATGTTTCTTTATCTGATGATAGGCATATTGTAGCATTTTGTATCTGAAACCTCGAATGCAGATCATATTGCGTAAGAAGAAAATCAAAGCACAGCTTATCACAAAGAGTTTGGCGCATGTGGAATATGATGTTTATAGACCTAATTTTATTGTATCCTTTTTTGGGTATACATTAATAAGCATTAGTCTTGTTTTGTCTTTAAAATTACAATCTACTGTCTTTGCTTGTATTGAAGTTGCTCAGTTTTTCAGATTGCGGTCAATTAAAGAAATAGTTACCACTGTTTCCTCTTCTGAAAACAAAATTCGAAATCATTAGCAATCGCCATTGTTTTGACTGCTAGATTTGGACATTGTCTGAAGCAATTTGTAGATTTTTTTTGTCAATAGACAATAGACAATAGGTGCAGAAGGAGGCCATTCGGCCCTTCGAGCCAGCACCGCCATTCAATGTGATCATGGCTGATCATTCTCAATCTGTACCCTGTTCCTGCCTTCTCCCCATTCCCCCTGTCATTTCAACAAAGTGTTGCATACGGCCTGGAATTGTGTAAAAGGTAATATAATCTGTAATTATCTAAACTTACATAATACTCTTTATGAATCTCACCCATGAACAAGTACAACAAAATCAATTCCTTTATCTAAATTTCTTTGAATTGTAAGTGAATAATGGTGGAAATCACAAACCAGCGTTATACTAGAACAGGTTGCGGGGAACTTTTAGATCAATGTTGTATCTAATTAGCCAGCTACTGGATTTATAACATAATACTCTTTATGAGTCTAACCCACGAGCAAGTACACCAAAATCAATTCCTTTTTAATTTAATCAGTACTTATGTTTTCAATGCTCCTATGCTGTATTTTTAGTGCTCCTGATTTAAATGTATTTCATTATATGTTTAGCAGTACATAGCATTTTCCAGCCAAAATCACAGTTTTCAAGCATCAGAAAATTCTGTAACTTGTAAGTTTCTTCTTTATTTCAATATAAAGAATACAAGGTGTGAAATGTCAAGCATCTGTCATCTAAATATTACTGCCTAGAAATTTCATTGCAAAATGTTGTTTTTCAACATTTCTTAGAATAAAGGGGAAGCCATTTCTTAGAATAAAGCGGAGGCCATTTAAAACTGAGGTGAGAAAGAACTTTTTCACCCAGAGAGTTGTGAATTTGTGGAATTCTCTGCCACAGAGTGCAGTGGAGGCCAAATCACTGGATGGATTAAAGAGAGAGTTAGATAGAGCTCTAGGGGCTAGTGGGATCAAGGGATATGGGGAGAAGGCAGGCACGGGTTATTGATTGTGGATGATCAGCCATGATCACAATGAATGGCGGTGCTGGCTCGAAGGGCCGAATGGCGTCCTCCGCACCTATTTTCTATGTTTCTAAATTCAATTTTGATTTCTTTAGTGAAACAAAAGGATGACCATATTTTGGTCATTTCACATAATTAATAAATTGATGAGCATCATTGATAGGTTATCATGAGCAATGAGGTCCAAGCTACCCCCTTAGTTTTTCACGGGACGTTATACTATGTTGTTCAGGAGTTGTCATTTCCAAATAATCTGATTTTCAAAGTAGCATTGACCTTGGAGGTAAAGGGTCTTTGTACCTTCCCCTTTGCATCGCATCAATTCCCACACTATCCTGATTTCCAGTCCATTTGCCACCATGCTGACTCATTCTTTCTCCACACCCCAACACCCTGTCAGGCTCGCATGCCAGCAAGTCTTGCAATTCTCCCAAATCCCTTAAGTATATTAATCCTATATCTGTACTCCAGACCACCATGTCCTTAAAACATAACTATTGAAGTTGCAGTTATTTCTACACTGCATTATTGGCACTGTGCAGGTTTGTCTTAAAAATGGGGTGAGGTGTTTAGAATTAAAGTTGTAGCTTGGTTTTGTATGTACGGTTTAGCATTAATGGTTGCTTAGTGGTTAGGTTTAGAAAGGTGCAATATTATGACTGATATTGTGGACAATGTTGTCACTGTTTTAAGTAAGTTGTTTGCTTCCTGTATGGAAACTGAGATATCTCACTATTCTAATTCTCTTGTCCTTTTGCTAAAGAGCAAAATAGAGGAATTAAACATAAAATTCCAAACTAATCAGTTGCCCAAGAGGTATGGTGGCACAAAGACAGTCAATTAGATTAAAAAAGGTATGAAGTATGTATAGTGTAAGCAACGTTAGTCATTATGTGATTTCAATAACTCCTCCGCCTTCATACTTTTTGTGAGGTGCACTGATACTCGCCTGATACCTTTCTCTTACCCTTTTAATGTATTTTCTTTGCTGTACTTGATTTTAACATGGAAATGGATCATGGGAATCAATGATACCACATCTACCTTTTTTATATCCATTGTCACTGTCAATGACCCAAGTTTACTTTTCAATGTGAAGCAGTAATTTACGTACATTATTTCCACTTTAATATAATGAATATACTGCTCACCTTGTAGTTTCCCCCATATTGGTAAAAGCCAAATGCAGATGGACTGGTCATTTGGTGGAACAACTTCATTCATTTTGCGAACACGACTTGGAGCTTTAAATTACAATTTTAGTTCTCCATTCCAGTCCTTCTGACCTCGCTGTCTTTTGCCTCTTTCCCTGTTCCAGTGAATCTTGGCACAACTTTGAGAAACAGTACCCCATCTTGCTACTGAACACATATCTGTAAGTTCAACAATTTCAGAAGCTCAGCAATTTTATTTTGTATTTCATCTTTATTTATTGTTCTCTTTACTAGCTATATTTTAGATAATAACTTTCTCTTGTTTCTCCACTTCTACTTTATTTTGTTAATCACTTTCACCCTGCACTATAATACTTTTTATTATTTAATTTCTTACCCTAACATGAATCCTTTTGTATTTCCTTTGTGAATGCAATTCATAACCCACCAATTAAAGTCATAGACATATAGTGTGGAAACAGACCCTTCAGCCCAAACTGTCCATGCTGACCAAGATGCCCCATCTAATCAAAAACCATTTGGCCGATTACCCCTTTCCTCACCATTCTCACCGTACCTGTCCAAGTGTCTTTTATAGTACTTGCTTCCACTACCTTCTCTGGTAGCTCATTCCATTTATCCACCCCCTTCTGAATGAAAAAATGTGTCCAGTATCCCTATTCTGTTCCTTACCTCCTAATTTTTGGCCGATAACAAAAGGGGAATGTGATTGTTCTGTGGGAAATAGCAATGGGCTGCAAGATCTCGTGTATCATAATGTGTAAATTAAGTTGACTGCTATAAATATGTGGCACCTAAAATTTGTTTCACAAACTCAGTTTATCCCAAGCTTAACGTGTATTTTACCTTAATGGTTGGATTAGAATAAACGTGTAAAAATAACCTTTGGTTTTAACTGCAAGAACAAGGAACATTATGGGATAATGATGTACAATAAAAATCGCCTTATCAAATCCTATGAGAAAGTTGGATGTCAGACAAAGGTAAGAATATAGTATTCAAAGAATTTGGAATGATCTTATTAATTGACACCCAAAACTCCTTTTAACCAATGTTCCTTGTCTGAATACCTTTCCATTGAATAAAAACAGCAAATGCAGGAAATGTATAGCTGGTGAGGCAGTACTTGTGGAGAGAGATGTGTTGTTAGCATTTCCATTGAATAAGCTTTCATCAGAACTAGGAAAGGTAAGAAAACAAAGTTTTAAGTTGCAGAAAAGGGGAAAGGTGCAGTGAACGAGGGGAAAAATGTTTGTGAAAAGTCCGAGAGAGACGAAGAGAGATTGAATGACAAATGAGTTGCTGTTGGCAAGGAGAAGATGGTTAAGGTTTGTTGGTTACAACTGATCTGTTTAGAGGAAATGTAAACAGATGCACAAGTGAGAGAAAAAATAGCAACAACTGTGATTTGTGAGATTGCAAGTGTGGCAGTTTCTGGAAACCTGAAATGGAAGAAAGTGCTCAAAAGAAACAAGCGGATTAGGTAATATCCATGGAGAAAGGATCATTGAGTTGATTTCCCTTTCATCTGAACTGGGTGGTCCTGATATAAACTGGAGTGGCTGACCATCTGAAATTCTTGAATTCATTACCGTTTAATTTGGTTAAATTTGATATTGTCTGTGTTGAAATGTTCAACTTTCAAGCCTATCTTATATTTGCCCCAGACAATGTTTCTGATTTATCGCCTTCAATCTTAAGCATTGTGATTGTTTGCATCATTGATGTTGCAACTAAGAAGAAGCTAGCTGACACAAGCCAAGAAACAAAACTGCATTCTGTTATGTGCCATTTCATGTATCAGGCTGAAAACCAATAAACAACCTAGTTGCTTTCAAATGTATTGCTTTAAAGAAAAGTACGAAGAATAACTTTGAACAATCAAAAGAACAATCGACCATGTTACAAAAAAGGGTGTACATAATGGGGTTGCAAAGGTCAAGAGATATCTAACTTTAAAACACTGACTTAGAATTATAATTTTTCAGCACTAGATTTTGTTACAACTGCACAATAGTCCCTTATAAAAATATTTTAATTTAAAAGCTTATTTTTTGGAGTAAGTAGTGCATGTGAATAATATGAGCTGCATAGAAAAATGGATTAATCATTTTAATTATCTTTTTGCTCCAGTCAAACTCCAGAGGATGTGGAATTGGTGTAATTGGAATTATTGAGTGCAATTTTCTAAAACCAGCACATAATAAGCAAGATTTTGAATACACCAAAGAATACAGGTAAGTCTGAGGAAACAATAGTACATAAATATCTCAAATGTAAATGAAAGGGTCATCAGCTTTGATCATATTAAATGAAGTGCACACACAGGAGACTAAAAGCTTGCATGAAGCACAGATTTGGATAATGTTCATAGTTCATACATTAAAATAATAATCTCTAATTGCCCAGCAAACTTATTTAAATCTTTTTAGAGTTATTGGGTGTAAGTTATCATTTGGGTTATAGTCGATTTATAGATTTCTTCCCCCCTCTCTCCCCGTCTCTCTCCCCCCCCTCTCTCTCAGCACCAGCGAGATCTGCGCCGCTCCTCCACTCTTGGATTTAAAAAAATTACACAAGTCTTAATATATAATGGGAAACAGATCAGTGACTTTTAAAAGATAAACAGGTCCATTTTAATCCTGCATTCACGTCCATTCAAGAAAATGTACTAGTTAAGCCATTATCAATAAGACTAGGAACTCCTTTTAATGTAATGTAAATAATGTATTGTGCCATTCAAACCACACAATGTGGGCCAAGTTTTGGTCAAATAAAATAAACTTCGATACTAATTTTTTTCCCCAAAGATTTGAATATATTGATTTCCATTGTCGTTCTGGTTGGAAATATTTTAAGTATGCTTTGCTCAGAAAAAAATGGAGGAAACACATGGTGGTAAAGAATAAACCAGTTTAAGAAACTAATCCACACTCTTTTGTGTTTGCAAGCTGCAATAAGATTTCACAAAGTTGCAATTTTCACAGCAAATCTCCACATTTGACTTCAAAATATTCTGTGATGTATGTCATCTGTGGTTCGAGAAGTAATTATTGTTACATCTATTATAGAAATTTAAGGAAACAAAATAGATTAGAGCATAAAATATAGTTTTAAGTATATTTCAAAATTCAGAATACTTTTCCAAGAAAGTTTACAAATTTGAAAACTGAAAATGCATATTTGTTTAGAAAATCAGTAATGTAATCAAGAATTATATTTACCATGTGGCATTTGACTGTTCTAGGGTCTGTCAAATTAGTTTCAATTCTTGGAAGTGTCACAGAGGAAAGTGCACAGTGCGGTTGCAACAGTGAGAATTTTCTTCATTACAGCTGGACTTCTTTGCTGTCTCCTACAGTTTTATAATTATTATAGGATAAAATGCCACCAATCATCTTCCCTGGTACACAGAAAACTGGATTGATTCTTTTTAACTCTTGATCATTAGAAGCATTTTTGTATGAAAGGAATTTAAAAAAAGATGTGGGATTGATTTGTTTTTCAACTCTTAGAGATTAGAAGTATTTTGCGCTGGGATGCATCCTCAGTGATGTAACCTGGGGTCATCGGGTGTTTTGGGTCTCACAACATCAGACACCCTCGCCCAGGCGACCCAGCCGGCTTTGATCAGGCCCCGACTTGCGTCTCAGCAGCAACCGCCCACGGATCAGCCCTCTTAATCCAAAGCCACCTAGTGGCTTTCTCTGCGGCTTCGCTTACGGATTGAATGGCCCTCTTCTTTGCCAGCCCTGTAATGCCCAACTGGTTGAGGACTTTGCAGAGTGAGTGTCCTGCAAAGCCTCTACAGCCCACCTCTATTGGTTCATAGTATGTCTTCCGGCTTCTGTCCTGGCACATCTCCACCAGTTCCTGGTACTTTGCGCGTTTCCTCTCATTTGCTTCTTCAATATGCTCTTCCCAGGGCACTGTCAGCTCCAGAATGATCAGCTGTTTTGTCACTTCGGAGGTGATGATCATGTCTGGCCGGAGTGATGTTGCTGTGATGTGCTGCGGAAATTTCAGCTGTTTGCCCATATCGACGTGCAGCAGCCAGTCAGTGGCCGTGTAGAGGAGGCCCGCCCTTGTTTTTGATTGTGGTTGGGGCTTCTCTCCAGCTTTGACAAAAGTGATTAATTTCTTTGGGGCGTGGTGGTGTTTGCTGCTACTGATGGCAGTGGCTATGCTCTCAGCAACCACCTTGAGCACCTGGTCATGGCGCCACCAATAGCGACCTTCGCCAAGGGACTTTGGGCAGCTTCTGAGGAGATGTTCTAATGATCCTCTTCCAGAGCATAGCGGGCAGGAAGGTGTCTCGCTCTTGCCCCAGACGTGGGAGTTTGCTGGGCTTGGTAGGGCATCGTAGACAGCTTGGACAAGGAACCGGACACGCTGGAAGTCTGCCTGCATGATGTTTGACCAGGTAATCCTGCACTGCGGTCTGCCTTCCCACCTTGTCCACGCTCCCTGCTACCTGAGCCCCACCGTCCTGCTCGCACGCTCTCCCTCCACATCTGATCGGACCTCTTCCTGGACTAGATGGTGTCTCTCCTTGCCCTGGGCCTTGCCAACCTGGATCTTAGGGAAGTATCCCAAGCCCACTCTGCCAGTTGCCATGACTCCCACCAATGCCTTTTGCCTCAGGCGTGACTCTGCCACCTCCACTGCTTTCTCCGTCCTCCATTTCCTCCCTGTTCTCACCTCGATGCCAGCCGATCTGGTCCCTGGAGTCCCTGTACTGTCGGGCTTCTCTTGTTCGCGCCACCATAAACTCTTCAGTGAGGCCACTGAATGGGAGCTGCAAGATGTTATTGGTCCCGTATAGTTCTGCACAGTTGAGGCTGCGGGAAAGGCCAAGCCACATGCAGAGAAAGCCACTGATCTTCTTTTCGAGAGCCTCAACTGTGGTCAATGGAACAGCATAAAGCTGCAGAGGCCAAAGGACTCGGGGCAGGATGGAATGCTGATAGATCCAGGCCTTGAATCTGCCAGGCAGGCCTGCCTTGTCGACTTTGTTGAGCCAGGCTTCAAGATTAGAAGTATTTTTGTATGAAAGGAATAAAAAAAAAAGATTTGGGATTGATTATTTTTTCAACTCTTAGAGATTAGAAGTATTTTGCATACAATACATTTTAAAAAATGTTTCAGATAAACCTGATCAAGACTTCTTTACCCAGAAGTAGCTGTAAAGATGATCCATACTACACATTGATAGGATTAATAGTTCATCGGCTAGATGCATATGTGCAACCCAAGGAATGTTTTTTTACTGCAATTGTTGAACTTTTTTCCTTTTATTACCCTTGTTTTATGATATATGTGACTGACAGCACCTACATGGTACAAGACTATTTGGAGGTGCATTATGCTAAGTTTTCGAAGAGTAAAGCTGCACTAACATCCTATCACCTTGTTGGTGAAATCAATTTTGTACGATTTTCATCCATTATCGTTTTCCAAGTTCGGAATTAGTTTTAAGTGAATTTCAACGACATTTCAAAACTGATGATAAAATGAACTGCTCTTGAGGCTAGACGAAGGTAAATTATGTGGATTACTTTCTGTCAATAATTTTGACAAAGAGACTGTTTTTTGGGCTATCCTTTGGTGAGGAGATAGACTTCAAATGGTTCATTGTTCAGTACTATAAAATGTCATGTCTAAGATTAATGTAACAAACTAGATCTATTGTATACATGGAGTCCTTAAGAAAGATAAATAACTGAAAAGTTTATCATTAGGATCTATAGTGTAAGAGAGCTAGAATCTTAAATGTTTCTAAGTAACATTTTATTTTTGATAGTTTTGTGCTGGTTTCTTGTGCTGGACTTTACCAGTAGCCTGCTGTCATTGATCTGCAGTCAATATGCCTCATACAATTCTACCCACAAATGCAACTTGATTGGCATAATGCAAATTATGCCGACTAAGTGGAGATTTGCCCAACATGTCTGTCTAGTTCTAACCAATTTTTACATACTGTTGCACATTTTTATCCTCCAAATATTTAGCTATTTACCTTTGGAACATTACTGTTTAATTTGCCTCAAAACTCCTTTATATACTTTAATCATGTCACAATTAACTCCATAAAAAAATAATGTAGAGAGAAGACATTTGTCTTTGTAATTTCTTGCTTCCAGTTTCACTCCTGATAATATTTGGCTTGTGATGAGCAAACGTAAATTTTGACCGTTATGTGGCAAACAAAAGAATCCCAAAAATGGAAGGAACCTGCCACAGTGAACTTTCCACCATCTGCCAGGGCTCTAATGGAATTACAGTAGCAGAATGGCAGAATTCACAAGGAATGTTGCTTCATTTTTAAATCAATTGTCACAATTTCTCTTCTATGAACTTAAAATCTGTTCCTTGGAATCAAGGGTTTAACGGAAGTTTTAGAACCTGCCCATTTATCACATGATGCATAACAAAAAGTATGCTGGAACCCTAGTTGATGTTACTTTTCATTTTCCCAAATGGTTGACCTTGTGTGCCCAATTGGGATTCTGTTGGAATGCCAACGACTGCTTAAATCAGTTGGGATGGATATGTGACTAATCTACTGGAGTTCTTCGAGAATATGTCCAGTGGAGTAGCTGCAGGGGAACCAGTGGATGTGATGTACTTGGATTTTCAGAAGGCTTAAAAAGAGGCCCCACACAGGAAGTTAATGAACAGGTTTAGAGCATATGGAATCGTAGATATTAAGTGTTGCTTAACAGCTAGAAAATAAAGATTATGAATAAAAGTTCCTTCTCGGTCGGCACACTAAGGCTGGGGTCTGAGCACCAGGGTCTCATAATCCATATCATTGATTTGGTTGAAGGGACTAAATATAACATTAGACATCACATTAACGGTGAAAGTGGGTAGAGATAAAGATGCAAAGAGACTTGAGGGTTTATGGACAAGTGGATTTAGGGGAAAATAACATGGCGGATGGAGTACAATGTGGATAAATGTGAGATTATCTATTTTGGTAGACAAAAATGCTTTAATTTTTAAATGAGGGGGATTGGGAAAGATTGTCCAAAGGTTGTGTGACCTTGTTCCCATGTCCCTGAAAGCTGATATGCAGGTGCAGCCAATAATACTAGGGAACAGAGGATCTAGGGTGACGGAGGAACTGAAGGAAATTCACACTATTCAGGAAACGGTGTTGGGTAGACTGATGGGACTGAAGGCTGATAAATCCCCAGGGCCTGGTGGTCTGCATCCCAGGATACTCAAGGAAATGGCTCTAGAAATGTTGGACACGTTGGTGATCATTTTCCCATGTTCTATAGATTCTGGATCAGTTCCTGTTGATTGGAGGCTAATGTTATGTCACTTTTTAAGAAAGAAGGGAGAAAGAAAGCAGGGAATTATAGACCAGTTAGCCTGACAACGGCGGTGGGGAAGATGCTGGGGTAAATTATTAAAGATGTAATAGCGGTGCATTTGGAAAGCAGTAACAAGATTTCTCCAAGTCATGAAGAGGAAATCTTGCTTGACTAATCTTCTGGAATTTTTTGAGGATGTAACATGTAAAATGAATAAGGGAGAGCCAGTGGATGTAGTGTATCTGGACTTTCAGAAAGCCTTTGATAAGGTCCCACACAGGAGATTAGTGAGCAAAATTAGAGCACATGGTATTGGGGGTAGGGTATTGACATGGATAGAAAATTGGTTGGCAGACAGGAAACAGAGTAGGAATTAACGGGTCCCTTTCAGAATGGCAGGTAGTGACTAGTGGGGTGCCGCAAGGCTCAGTGCTGGGACCGCAGCTATTTACATTATATATTAATGATTTAGATGAAGGAATTAAAAGTGACATTAGCAAACTTGCAGATGACACAAAGCTGAGTGGCATGCAGGGTGACTTGGATAGGTTGGGTGAGTGGGAAGATGCATGGCAGATGCAGTATAATGTGGTTAAATGTGAGATTATCCACTTTGGTGGCAAGAACAAGAAGGCAGATTATTATCTGAATTGTGTCAGATTAGGAAAAGGGGAAGTGTAATGAGACCTGGGTGTCCTTGTACATCAGTCACTGAAAGTAAGCATGCAAGTACAACAGGCAGTGAAGAAAGCTAATGGCATGTTGGCCTTCATAAAGCGAGGATTTGAGTATAGGAGCAAAGAGGCCCTTCTGCAGTTGTACAGGGCCCTGGTGAGACCACACCTGGAGTATTATATGCAGTTTTGGTCTTCTAATTTGAGGAAGGACATTCTTGCTATTGAGGGAGTGCAGCGTAAGTTCACAAGGTTAATTCCCTGGATGGCGGGACTGCCATATGATGACAGAATGGAATGACTGGTCTTATATTCATTCACTGGAATTTAGGTTGAGAGGGGATCTTATGGAAACATAAAATTATTAAGGGATTGGACACGCTAGATGCAGGAAACATGTTCCCGATGTTGGGGGAGTCCAGAACCAGGGGCCACAGTTTAAGAATAAGGGGTAGGTCATTTAGAACTGAGATGACGAAAAACTTTTTCACCCAGAGACTTGTGAAATTGTGGAATTCTCTGCCTCAGAAGGCAGTGGAGGCCGATTCACTGGATGCATTCAAAAGAGGGTTAGATAGAGCTCTTAGGGCTAGTGGAATCAAGGGATATGGGGAGAAGGCAGGAACGGGGTGCTGATTGTGGATGATCAGCCATGATGACATTGAATGGCAGTGCTGGCTCGAAGGGTCAAATGGCCTACTCCTGCACCTATTTTCTATGTATCTATGTATCAAGAAGGCTAATGGTTGGAAGAAACTGCAGATGCTGGTTGATAGACACAAAATGCTGGAGTAACTCAGCGGGTCAGGCAGCAACTCTGGAGAAAATAAATAGTTGATGTTTTGGGTCGAAACCCTTCTTCAGACTCAGAGTCAAGGGGGAGGGAAGGCTAATGGTATATTGACCTTTATTGTAAAAATTGGTTTTGAGTGTAATCGTGAAGTTTCTTACTATCATTTGCCAGAACCAGATGGCTATGGAGACTTGGCAATTTATTTCAAAATAGAGATTAATAGATTTCTGGATAGCAGAGGAATCATGGGATATGGTGAAAGGGCAGAAGAAAATGTTGTGGTTGAAGATTAGCCATGATTGTATTAAATGACGGAGCGGGCCTCCTTGTGGTACTATTTGTAGTGTTTCTACATGTTTCCCTGTAGTGATCCAGAAGATTCATTCTGTGTGCATTATTCCAAGTACCATTGATGTGGAATTAGGGTGAGAGACTTGTGGGTGGTCAAATTTCCGAGTGACTTGAAACAATCAGGAGATGTTCATTATCATATTTCTTTGTAGAATTTTTTTCCAGAAATATTTTCCATAATGAAAGGCTGTCAAAATGAATAAAAAGCAATTGCGTTTTCAAGCTGATAATTTTTACTTCAGGCCGATAATCATATTTGGTTTGTTGCTTAGCTTTTCAGTCAGTGCTTTGTACAAGATGCTCTGAAAGAAGTATTTTGCTTTCAAAACTCAACCCCCCTGTGGGTATTTATGTGGTTGTTGTACAGGAACTTCAGCAACAAAGGATATCCTACTCTGCTGTCCACGAACATTGCCGAGAGCAGATAAAGACGTTTACCACATACTGTTAAAGCTTAACTGCCAGGATAAATTTTAGCAATTCATGTGTTCTGTCAAATATCGGGCAGCACTTGTGCTCTGGTACAAAATTCATCTGTACACATCATTTTTTTAAACCGCAGGGTTTCAGCAATGAAATAGTCCTGTAGATTACATGCATGGTTATTACAATAACCTCACTGATGTATTGGTACTTTTTAATGTCTTACCTTCGCTGTATATTTTTAAAGTGTAAACTTTGAAATATAGATTAAAAATGCTTTCAAATTATGGATCCAGTTCAAATCCTCCAGTAATTTATACTTCATGGTGAAATATCCATTTGTTTCATAAATGATTTCATGGATGTGGTCTTCATTGCTTCATTCAAGTATTGATCTATCCATATGTAAGGAATAATTTATTGTTTGGTTTCGAGATATAGCGTGGGAACAGGCCCTTCGCCCCATCGAGTCCACGCTAACCAACAATCACCCATACACTAGTTCTATTCTACACACTAGAATTCAAAACAGAGCACCTGGATAAAAACACATGCAGTCACAGGGAGAACGTACAAACGTCCTACAGCCAGCACCTGTAGTCAGGATCGAATCCGGGTCTCTGGCCCTGTAAAGCAACAACTCTACCGCTGCGCCCCTGTGTGGCCCGCTATTGGTATCTGTTTCTAAATTTAACTGCCGTTTGTCTGTTTTAGTTTAATCTCAATCAATTCATTTTTCTGATTAATATTTATTAAACTTGTAACAATCTTTGATGTCTTTGCAAGATCACCACTGGAGAAACCTTTACTTAAGGCTGTATGGCCACAGGGGAGAAAAAGCAACAATTTTTTTTTTACCAATTCCACTTACTTCTACAAATTCAGTTCTTTCTCTACTGTGGCCAGCCAATAATTTGCTTGAATATAACACTAGAAACAAAAAGCCACCATTCTCCTCTCCAGATCTCAAGTCTTGTGCTGAGAATCTTGTCCACAATGCTTTCACTGTCTCTCATATTTCTTGGGCAGTCATAATGGTCTTAGTGGAGTCTGACCAATGCACGGTAGGAACTTATTCGTGTCTTTCCTCACACACAGTTTAGTGTGGTTCCTCATATACTAAGTTTCTCATATGCAAAAAAATGTATTCCCGATCTTCCAATTTAACTCGTTGCAGCCCCTGCACTTCTTTTTTAATCTGTCCTTATTCTGTAGTGGTAACACTAAATTTTGTATTCTGTTTATTTTCTCTTTTGGTATGATCTGCCCGGATAGCATACAAAGCAATGTTTTTCACTGTCCCTCAGTACACATGACAATAATAAATCAATACCAATATATAGTGCTTGTTTTGACTGCTTGCACATCATTGGTATTGAATCAACAAATACCCCTAGATTTCTTTGAACTATAGCACGAGCAGTTTCAGTATAATTTATGAATTGTATGTGTTACGTATACTTCATATGTTTGCTGCATTTTACATTTGTCAGTTTTTTTGTTTTTTTTTAATCACCTATTTTACTCAAATATTTTGTAATCTGTGAGCTTTCTCTTCCATTTCGCTTTCTTTGCTGGTATAATTTTGGATGTTAACTGTTTGCTTTGTAGTAAGTAGTATTTGGGGTAGAATAAGTTCCCAGACATAAATCAATACCTTAAACTAAAGAGAATTAAGGGCCTGCAAGAGAAAAAAATAAACAGAATGCAAAATGTAGAGGAAGAGATAGATCAGCCATGATTGAATGGCAGAGTAGACTTGATGGACCAATTGGCCTAATTCTGCTCCTATCAGTTATGATCATATGTACAGGAAATATATCCAATAACAGTTTCTGACTGACTGCATTCCGCAGTTGGAGCAGTGGATGGATTCACTATGGAGCGATCATGATGCAGATGACATGGTGCGTAACTCTTTGAGGCAGTGCACAGGCAGGAAAACAATGGGCATGCTCAAGGTAGAGTAGTAAATTTGCTAGGGTTCATTTTAAAATATGTAAGAGTAGTAAATTTGCTAGGGTTCATTTTAAAAAGTGTGCTTGGAGACAAGGAATGGATTCGGATGGAGACAGCAAGGATCCAAGAAATGGAACTCGAGCATTACAATGCTCAGAGAACTGAGAACCTGTAATTGTTGTGTGTTTGGACCTTCTAAAAGCTTTCAATAAAGTCGCACAATATAGTTTGCAAAATTAAAGCATCTGGGACTGCTTGGGCAACAGGAAACAAAGAGCAGGAATAAATGTTTTATTCCCAAGTGGTGGCTGGTGATTAGTGGGAGGTGACAGGTGTCAATGCTATAGCTTCAGCTATTCACAATAGAAATGATTTGGAAATGAAGAAAATAAATATCTATGCTCTGAAAATTTACAAATGATACATAGCTAGGTGAGATGAGCCGTGAGAAAGACACAGTGTAGCTCCAGTTTTGGACACACTGAAGGAGCAGGCAGATGTATGGTAGATGTTATAATATGTAGGAAAATTAAGGTTATTCAGTTTGGTTTCAATAACATAAAAGCAGATTATTATCTGAAAGGTGATAGATTCGGAAAAGGGGAAGTGAAACCAGACCTCAGTGACTGTCTACCAGTGCTTGCAGCTACAACCGGTAATTTAAAAGGGAAATCTAATGTTGGTGTTCACGGTGAGACAGGAACAGGGATTTCATGTTCTTCAGGGATGCTGCCTAACCCGCTGAGTTACTCCAGCATTTAGACACAAAATGATACAGTAACTCAGCGGGTCAGGCAGCATGTCTGGAGAAAAAGAATAGGAGGACGTAATGGGTCGGAACCCTTCTTCAGACTGTCTTCAGTCTGAGTTACTCTAGCATTGTGTGTCCATCTTCGGTATAAACCAGCATCTACAGTTCCTTCCCATACACTTTGTGTCTTTCCAGTGATGTTTCGGATAAAACAGGGTATTGATCAAAAAGTCTCCTTAAGTTTCATCATCAAAATATTGCAACTAATTTGCAGACCAAAAGGCCAAGATTATGAAAATGTTTCCATTGTTTTGCAAAAGCCAGTTGACTTATTTATTTCTTAGGGTGAGGAGCAATAGGGGGAGACATCTTAAATTGCACAATTTATTTTTATACTTTGTAAAAATTATTTTATGTGTACTAATAATGCAGATGTTTTGTAGCTTGTATGAAATACCTGCTGCTATTCTACATAAACTATTCACTATCATTCTTCAAGGACTGGTAGTGAGTGGAAAGACACTCAGCAATTAAGGTCAGGAGAAATAAACTGTTTTGCCCCCTCTCACCAAGTTTGGTCTTAGCGCTTGTTGTAAATTAGACTCAGGAGCAGATTCCTTGGACTTGCTAGCTGCCTCTCTCTAGCAGAGTGGGCTAGGCTGCTTGATGCCTCAAATCAGGTTCACATGAGCCTATGTATTTAGATCATATTACCAATGACAGAATATAGATAAGGACAGGTAGGGCACGCTAAGGTTAAAAACATAATGAGTGTAGTGCAGGATTCCACTGCAATTACCTAAATTGAAAAGTCAGCTTGTCAGAGGTAATCCTGCACGTATAATAATAATAATAATAGATTTTATTTGTCATATGTAGGTTGGCACAGGGTCAACGGTACAATGAAATGTATTTGACAAGACAACGGGTCACCTCAGCAGTAATATTCCAAGGATAAATAAGATTTTTAAAATGACATTAGTAAGGTAAAAAGACAATATTAAAAATAGGTAAAAAGACAATATTAAAAATAATCAACATATATGATTTGAAATGTGGTTGAGTTCAGAAGCCTGATGGTAGAAACTGTTCTTATGTCTGGTGGTACGCGCAGCCATACTCCTGTATCGACTGCCTGATGGTAACAAGGAGAACAGCCTGCGTGCTGGGTGGCTGTGGTCCTTGATGATGCTGCGTGCCTTCCGCAGGCACCGCCGGTAGAAAATGTCCTGAATGGCCGGGAGACAGTTGCCAGTGATGTACTGTGCCGTCTTCACCACTCCCTGTAGTGATTTGTGGCTGTGGGCAGAACAGTTCCCGTACCAGACTAATGCAGCCCGTCAGCAGGCTCTCGATGGTGCATCTGCATATGTTTGTGAGGATGCTGGCGTTCATGCCAAACTTCCTCAGTCTTCTCAGGAAAAAGAGCCACTGGTGGGCCTTCTTTGTTATTGTGTCCGTGTGCAGTGTCCAGGAAAGGTCCTCAGTGATGTGCACACCGAGGAACTTAAAGCTGCTGACCCTTTCAACATCAGCATCACCGATGTGGTATTAACCCGAGGATTTAAATCATCCCTGCCAATAAAATCCACGGTTGACATCGCCCACTCACTTAACTTCACTTCCTAGTAGAATCAAGTAACTGCAAATGCTAGTTTACAAAAAATACACAAAGTTCTGGAGTAACTCAGGAGGTCAGGCAGCATCTCTGATGAACATGGATAGCTGACGTTTCGGGTCAAAACCCTTCATACTGATTGTGGGGGAGGTTGGTGAAAGAACGCTGGAAGAGAGGAGGGGCACGACAAAGCCTAGCAAATAATAGGTGGTGAAAGGGGGTTTTGATATGCAGATGGTTGGATAAAGTCCGAGATGAAAAGATGTAATGATTGAAAAGTTGCGAAATGCATAGCTAGCGGAAATAATGGAGGGGGAGGTGAGAAATGGGTGTAAGTCTGGGTGGTGCATGGGGGAAGGGGAGAGGAGAGGGATTATGTTCACTTCTCATTTTACCATTGATAATGTCCTGTTTCATTTGTTTAATTTTTTTTTAATTTCTCAAGTTAGAAACATTTTTACGACTTTTTATATTATCTCTGGTGTGGAAGAATACAGTTTGTAAATTATGTAGGAAAGAAAGCTGCAGATGCTGGTTTAAATCGAAGGTAGACACAAAATGCTGAAGTAACTCAGCGGGTCAGGCAACATCTCTGGAGAGAGGGAATGGGTGATGTTTCGGGTCGAGACCCTTCATCAGACTGATCTTTATGTGTGACTTCTGCAATTAAAGCTATACCTTTAGGAATTAAGTCTTAGGTGATTATTTTTCTGTGCCATTGCAGCTTTCTGAATTATATCAGTCATGGTAGATCTTTTTTTTTTTCCCCGTGGTTATCCCATTTAAAATATCAACATGCATTTAATCAAAAGTGCTGAGAAACTAAAGATTTTTATTGGAGGGAAGAAAGAAAATGCTGATATCATTGAGCAAGTTAAGCTAAATCTTTCTGCGGAGAAAACATCATTTCAAGTCACTGATCTTTGGCTAAGTGAAGCAAGTAAGAATGATGAAGCATGGTTCAAAAGTAATGAAAGAAAATAAATATGTCTGATTATGTAAACCATTGTGTAAATGGTTAAAATAGAATGCTAAAATTGGGGGGGGAATGTGATATGTAAGAAAAAGTCTCAGGGGATAAGAGTGTGCTTGAAAATATAATTAGGTTGAAACCAGATATCAAACCATATGGTGAATGGGGATTCACCAATGTAACCGCAATGCCCAAATGCTATTCCAGAAAATGCTGGTAACATTTGCCTTCATTACCGGCACTTGACATAGACTATGGGGACTATGGTTGTTATGAAGCTATTAAAGTTGGTGTTAAGCGCACAGAGCCTCAATTACCTACAACTTCCTTGAGCTTCCTTCAAGATCTGGTCAAAGGCCATTTATTTGAAATGTGGACCTTACCATTTCCATCCAAAGGATGCTGTCTTACTTGCTGAGTCCGGCATTAGTATTGCTGAGTCAGGTAATACACGCATTAGTATTTTTGGTGCACCCGCTGTTTGTAAATAAGATTTAGAGATATGTGTTTCTACACAGATGAAGACATGCCTGCCAGAGATTTATCCATCGCAATAGAAACTCAGTGTAAAAAAAAATCAAATTAGCCAAGCCATCAATTATAATGAATTTCTTGAAAATGTTGACACAATACCTTAAAGCATTTGAAAATATAAACCTGCATATGAGAGAATTCTGAACTAAAAACAGAAAAGCCATTCATAAATGAACATCAGGCCTTGGGCTCAACAAACAGGGAGTTACGAATTTTAACAAATACAAGTCTCCTCCTCTCCGTGCCTGACTCAACGGATTGGGCACAGGCCAAATCATGGTGCCCAGCATTTTGGATGTTTTAAAATCAATGGGGAAAGTGGACAGTCTGTGAGATTAACTGGGTGGAACTGGTCGATCACCAGGGCATTATTGTGGAAGGAGTAGATTTGTGTTGATCAGATGATAAATGACCATTTACCAGGGGTGGTGGTAGGATTAACCGGTAACAGGAATGGTAGCAATTTAGGGGATATTGATGAAAAGTGATCCAAATTTTGACATTTTCATTTCTAACTATACTTCCTGAAGATGTGTGGCACAATATTGATGCCAGGAGATGGCAAGTACTTACCTTTCTTAGGCACTGCAGGAAAATACTCTGGGGGAATGTCTTTCTGTTGAGCTACCATAACAAAAGCTGCAGAAACTCCTGTATTTCCTGTTCTATTAATCTCCTGTTTGCATTGTATTTGTCGTGGATCAGTGATAGACCCTTCCAGAAATATAACTCTCTGCACACCCATTTGACAGCTAAGGGTTCTCTAAAAAGAGCCCGTCTTTGGTGTGTCTCAAGCTCTTGTTAGATACACCCTGTTATGAAAGTGTGAAATACTTCCAAAAAACATCTATGCATCAAAATAGTTTTGCTTATAATTGATACAATATCCTAAAAGACAAAGTTATGTTTTTCAGGTTGACTTTACAGGCACTGGGGCAGAAGCTGAATGATTACTGGAAGGAAAAGAAAATCAAGAAAAGACAAGAGGAAGCAGATAGCACAGAGATGATAGAAGAGCCACGGTGAGAGATTTTTGGCTCCTGTTCCCTTGTTAACGATGCATTGAATGCGTCAGTTTTAATGTGTCCTGATAACAGGCTGCCATCCAAACCCTCAAGCCCAGAAAATTTATCCCACATTTTGCAGATTGGTGGATGATGAAATGTTTCAGTAAACAGTTTATCAACCTCCTGGAAATATTGTGGAATATCCTTTGAAACAGACAATTGATTGATTGATAAATACAGCACAGAAACAGCCCCTTCGGTCCATACGACCATTTATCAGCCATTTACACAAATTCTATGTTATCCCACTTTCATATCCACTCCCTACACCAGGAGCAATTTACAGAGAATCAATAACCAACAAACCTGTACATGTTTTGATGTGAGAGGAAACCGAACCCAGAGGAAACCTAACCCAGAGGAAACCAACGTGGTCACAAGGAGAATATGTACACTCCACACAGCCAACAACCGAGGTCAGGATGGGACCCGGTCTCTGGCGTTGTGAGGCAGCAGCTCTACCAGCTGCGCCATTTTGCTGCTAATGATGTTAACCTTCAACATTTAATGGGCACCATCACACAGAAATGTTGAGTGGAGGGTATAAGAAAGCAGTGCAATCAAAGCTGGTAGCAGATTTTTTTCATCTTGCATTCAGTTTCTTTCTAAGGTTTAGAGTTCATAATGGCAACTTCAGACTTTGTCGATACTAATTGTTGCCAGACATGTCATTAACACTTGGATGACTACCTTTTGATTCTAACTTTATTAAATGTTTCATTTTATTATAGGGTTACTGTATGAATATTTAAACAAAAAAAAAGTTTATTCTATTCTGTTGTTTGTACATTCAGAACTGCTCCTGATCAAGCGTGGGTTCAGTGTGAGACCTGCATGAAATGGCGCAAATTACCACCAGAAGTTGACCCAGAATCATTACCAGAAAATTGGTACTGTAATATGAATCCTGACCCTAAATTCAGGTAAGGAGGATCTGGTGCTTGTCACCATAAGCAGATACAGATCTCTTAAATTTAATTGGTAAAATTGCTGTTTAAAAAAAAAAAGGGTTACAGTGGGGTAATCATATATGACCAGAGTCATCTGAAAATATGTTCTTCATATTGCATTAGTGTGGCTGATTTAACTTGTGAAAATCTGTACCATTTGGACAACAGCTCTAATACATTAAGTTCAAGTGGTAAGCCTCAATTAGTCGGCACGTTGGGGAGTGATATTGTTCAGATCACCTAATTTGCAATTTAGGATGTGTGATTGATTCTCCTTTACCTAGTCTTTCAAACCTATCTCGTGTATCCTTTAGCTCCCCCCCCTGATTTCCCTCTTAAGTTTATTCCAACACCCTTTGTAATCCTCGGGATTTACTTGATCCCAGTTGCATAAACGTGAAACAGCTTGGTTATGGTCATAGACAGTTCTGAAACATGCCATCGACATTCCAGTGAGAAAATTGTCAGGATCCATAGCAAGGATTCGAGTGGTCTCTGCTGTTTCTTAATAGCGCATAGATCAAATTGGCTTACGATAGGTATTTCAAAAGTAAACTGAGCTGATTCATCACTTGGCACTTCTTGGTGGAGCTGCTTCAGTCCTGTTTTTTGTGCTTACATTGAAGATCAGGATATCAACTGTTGGTTAATTGACCTCCTCCATTCTGAACTGGATGTTTCAGAATGACTGAGCTTTGATCAGATTCATTATTGTGGAACATAGGTTTTTTTTTTAAATTGACATAGCTTGCATTGTTTAGTACAGATGTAGTCCTGTGTAGTAGCTTTAAAATTAAGCACCAGATTAGTAGCTTAATTTTTCAATAAGACTGGTGCTGCTTGTGCTCCTTTAGTCCCATAATTGACTAGGTATGATCTGCTGCAAAGACAACACTCCAATGGAAATCAGCTAAACACCTACAGTGACCTGCAAATTCACTCTGAAGGTTTGCACCAATAATGGTGGGATACAGATCAGCCTATAATAAAACCATGATAAACCTTTGATGTAAGATAACAGTTTGTGATATTGAGCATTATTGACTGAATAATCAAATTAGAGTCAGCTTAATGTCAACATCCGCACTTTGCACTGAAAGCTCAGTTGTAACTGTATACACAGATAACTCTTCCTTTCAATAAGAGTTTGCAGATTGGTGTGGTCAGTGGTTTCGCATAACACGTTAGAGTGAAGACAGGGCCTCATCTTTACAAGGAGTGTGTGATGCTCAATAGTGTTATGGCCAGATGTTCCGATGTCTGATAGATTAATGAGAACTGGGTCAAGGGTTTTCCTTTCACTTTGTGAAAGGAGACAAACATCCTTTAGGACTTGCCCAGCCAATTAAAGGTGATTATGCTGATGTCCTCTTGAAGAAAGACGCTGAAATGGCCTAACTGGCTTTCTTCAAATACTGCTCAACATGGGGGACAAACAATTCATCAATGGGGCAAGGGGGAAGATGATAATTAGCAGCTGATTTTCATGCTTATGCGTGACCTGATGCCATGAGATTAAATGGAGTTCAGAGACAATTGAGGTCCCCCCCCTCGTACTGACTGTGCCACACTGACATCAGGTTTCTAGGGCATTTGCCACCCCCCCCCGGATCAAGGTGCAGTCTTGCACGTGGACATGCACATAGGATGTTATCATTTAATCTATGCCAAATTGTACTGCCATTAGTCTATGGAAACTCCACACAATTTCAACATGCCTTTGGAGCAGGATTTTCACAGTCTTGACTTTGTTGATTAATGTGCCTTCCAGTTTTGTTCCGATAGTTTCTGGTAGCACATTGATATAACTGAGTGGATGATAAGCAATTTGAGAGGGCATGCAACATCAAATGCATTTGTTGTTAATATGGAGTCACCGATGGACCAGATCAAGTAAAGATGGTGGATTTCCTTTACAATCTGCAAATTACAATCATCCAATAGTTTCTTGATTACTGTAGGAAAATAACTGCAAATGCTGGTACAAATCGAAGGTATCAGAAAATGCTGGAGTAACTCAGCAGGTCAGGCAGCATCTCAGGAGAGAAGGAATGGGTGACTTTTCGGGTCGAGACCTATCTTCAGACTGTCATTGACGACTGTCTTGATTACTGTCATTGACATCAGCTTTTAAATTGCAGATCCATCTAATTAACAAATGTTAGTTCCTCATCCATGGTGGAATTCAAACATTGCTGTAAACACCTCCAGTTTCATGGATCATTTTGCTACTGCAGCTTCTTGTGGAATAAGTAGTCTGTTAGCCTCCAAAGAAATATTAATGTCTATTCTACAGGGTAATAAATAACATGTATGATGATAAAATGCTAACATGTAGACTTGTTTTCATTTTAGAGACTGTTCTATACCAGAGGAACCAGAAGAAAGTGATGATGAGATTACACCCAGTTACGAGAAAACATCAAAAAAACAGTTAAGTATCACTGAGAAAAATGGTCTGTTTGCAAGATGGAGACAAGCATATTTCTATTTCAGGTTCAACCACTTATTTAACCTATTTTCAATTGATGACATTCCCTTTATTTCCAGCCATTAATAAATAGTGATTAAAAATTTTCTGGTTCCTATCTTAAATTTAATTTAATCTTAAATAATTATGTTTGGAAGCAGTAATCAGATCAGGCACCATCTGACTGTGTGAGAGAAAATGCTAATATTTAAGATAAAAGATCCCTCATCTGCGCCAAGGACCTTTCATTTATTTTGTTGTGCCTCTCATTCTTGAGCCCTCAAATACTAAAAGTATTCTGTTCCCTCTATTTTATTCTATCTATTAATAATTTTAATAGATTAGCTAATAGTAGGCTTCAGGAGAATTTAATAAAATTGGTGGGGGAATCTTTACCTCTTCTCTAGCATGGTAAAAACCAAAGACCTCGCAGCTATTTTAGATTGTTACCATATTTTCAATTTAATGTGCAATGTTTTCTCTTAGTGATCAAAGTCTGGAGAGAAAAAGAACAAAGTCTTTGGAACAAGAGAGTCTCATGGTAAGAAATTATACAAATATAAAATAATCTCTTATATAAACAGCTGTAGACAATTCCAGGTGACTTATGTATGTATGTGATACTCCAAACTTGAAAACTTCATCAGGGAAAGAGTCATATCCTAATCGAACCCTTTGTGAAAAAGCAAGATCTAAATGCTGTGTAGCACACAATCTCTAGTGTAACCAATGTAATGGTATGAGAGTGCCTGTAATTAAGGCCACTGGTTAACCCAGTCTATTGTCTGGGCTCCAATAATTAATGTTGTAAGAGAGAAGGACTTTTCTGAGATTTATGGTGGCTTCTTTAAAAACCAAGCCAGAAGGACTGCAGAAATCACACTTCAATGCCACAAACCCATACCACAATAATCTACTATTTACTTAGTTTCCAAAGTAGATTCAAATTAGCTTTGAAAACTGTGAGCTGTCTCTTGTTAAATTATTTACACCAAGTTATATTTCATACTGATAGGCAAATAGATTATACTTTGTTCAGCCAAGAGCTGGATCATAACTTTTTCCCTGGTTAAGCACTCAAGTTGGATAAATGATTTAAATGTGTACTGAACTTACTTTTAATGATTCCTTCGAATTACAAAATGGCATCACGAGTGTGACCTATGTTTATGTATGTATCTGTACACTATTAACTTGAGTTAACAATATTTTTTCTACCTTTAGATATGCGAGAAATTATTTAAGCAATGTTAAGCAACATGTTTTCAATTGCATATAACTAAAATTTCTTGTTCTTATACTCATTACCAAAATTGTGTGACTATATACAAATCCTAGCAGTGAATCCAATGTTCCAGCCATGTTTTCTGCATTCACTGAATACAAGAAATTGTCATAAGCGTCTGTTCATCCTGGCTTACAAAGTACAATTGAGAAGATATTTTAATGTAGATATTTATTGTACTATGGTTCCCCAGTTATTAGTAGTTTCAAACTATTGCATTAGTTCATTTGTATATCAACTATAGGATAATCGAGAGTCTCATAGCTTATCCATACATTGACAATATTCAACAGAGTAATTGTTCTACAATAAAACTATTGTAGTTTCCCAGTGATTCAGCTGTGAAGTGCATTTCCGCCTCTTGTACTGACCAATAAAGATTTGAGATGTTTCAATCTGTAGTCTGCTTTTGCAACTTGCACACTGGCACTGCAGGTGCTACAGCTCCAGTTTCCCAGGCTCACTCTGACCTCCTGTGCATCTTGTGATTGCACAGGTTTTCTCCTGTGATTGCATGGGTTTTCTCCTACATAGCCAAGGTGTGCAGTTATTTGGCCATTGTAAATTAGCACGAGTGTAGGTGGATCATAGGACAATCAACTGGACATGGTCATGTCTGTCTGAGATAGAATAGGTTGCAAGGAAATAAGTGTGGGAATGGAACACTTTTGAGATCCTGCATGAACTCGATGTGTTGGCTGCCTCCTTCTGTGTCATAAGGAAAAAAGATGATATGATGTCCTATCACAAGTTCCACCTTTATCAGGAAAATAGTCACACTGCATTCAAATTTTGTGTGGGAAATGTGGTTTATTTTCCTGACAATATAGTAAACAACCCTTGGTATAAAGAAATAGCAGGTTCCTTTTGAGAACTAATTTGACTGTAATTTGAAAGCTCCAGACGGTTGATTCCATCAAAGATATTTTGCAGTATCATAAGTATGATTTCTGCAGACGGTTCTTGTATAGGTCTTGACTAGGCCTAATATATGTTACAGAATAGGGCAATCACTTCTGTGTTGGCTGTTACAGCCTAACAATGTTTGAGATCAAATAATAATGAGACGGTGTACAGGAAGGAGATCGAGAACCTTGCGTCCTGATGTTGAGACAACAACCTTTCTCTCAATGTAAGCAAGGCAAAGGAGATAGTGATTCACTTCAGGAAGCGAAGCGGTACACATACCCCAGTTTGCATTGATGCCACTAAAGTAGAGATGGTTGAAAACCAAATTCCTAGGAGTCAATATCACCAGCAACTTCTCCTCGACCACCCATATTGAAGCAATGACTAGGAAAGGTAGACACAAAATGCTGGAGTAACTCAGCGGGTCAGGCAGCATCTCGGGAAAGAAGGAATAGGTGACGTTTCGGGTCGAGACCTTTCTTCAGACTCATCTCAGGAGAGAAGGAATAGGTGACGTTTCCATCTCGCTAGGAAAGCACACCAATGTCTCTACTTCCTTATAAGGCTTAGGATGTTTAGCATGCCCTCTATAAATCTCACCAATGTCTAGAGATGCACCGTAGAAAGCATTTTATCAGGATGCATCACAGCTTGGTTTGGGAACAGCTCCATCCAAGACCGCAAGAAATTGCACCAAATTGTGGACACAGCTCACACAAACTAACCTCCCTTCTATTGACTCCATTGCTACCTCGTGCTGCCTCAGCAAGCCCAGCAGCATAATCAAGGACAAGTCGCACCCTGGCTACACTCTTCTCCCCTCTCCCATCAGGCAAAAGGTATAGAAGTGTGAGAAGATTCCAGGACAGTTTCTTCCCAGCTGTAATCAGGCAACTGAATCATCCTACCACAACCAGAGAGCAGTGCTGAACTACTGTCTGAAGTCTGAAGAAGGGTCTCGACCCGAAACGTCACCCATTCCTTGTCTCCCGAGATCCTGCCTGACCTGCTGAGTTACTCCAGCATTTTGTGAATAAATACCTTTGATTTGTACCAGCATCTGCAGTTATCTTCTTATAGTGCTGAACTACGATCTTCCTCATTGGTGACCCTCGGACTATCCCTGATCGGACTTTGCTGGCTTTACCTTGCACTGAACCTTATTCCCGTATCATGTATCTATACACTGTAAATGACTCGATTGTAATCATGTATTGTCTTTCTGCTGACACAACAAAAGCTTTTCACTGTACCTCAGTTATATAGTTCATGACTCGGCTTAATGTATGTTACAGAATAGGGCTATCTCTTCTATGTTGGCTGTTACAGCCTAACAATGTTTGAGATCAAATAATGATGAGAAGGAGGACAGGAGGGCGATCGAGACCCTCGGGTCCTGATTTCGAGACACCGACCTTTCTCTCAATGTCAGCAAGGCAAAGGAGATAGTGATTAACTTCAGAAAGTGTAGTAGTACACATACCCCAGTTTGTATTGACGGTGCAGAAATAGGAAACGTGGAAAACTTCAAATTCCATGGCGTCAATATCAATAGTCAATAGTCAATTTATTTGTCACATACACATAAATGTGCAGTGAAATGAAAATTTGAAAAAATTCCCGCAGTTCAACAATAAGGACTGCAGGCAAGCCGCAGCTGCAAGGGCAGTGCTGGCTCCTCACCATCAACTTCACCTGGACCACCCATCTTGAAGTAATGACCAAGAAAACACACCAACGCCTCTACATCCTTAGAAGGCTTAGGAAGTTCGGCATGTCCCCTACAACTCTCACCAACTTCTACAGATGCATCATAGAAAGCATTTTATCAGGATACTTCACAGCTTGGTTTGGGAACAGCTTCTTCCAAGACCGCAAGAAATTGCAATGAATTGTGGACGCAGCCCAGACACTCAAATAAACCAATCATGACTTCCCGACTCATACACTCAATGCCCTGACCTATGAAATCAAATGTCCACTTTTGGCACTTCTCATTTGAGGCAGGTAAATATATTGAATAAAGCAAACGCATGCTTTATCTTGCCTCAGAACACTTGATACTGGTCACTTAACTGCCTCTTTACAATGTTCTGTTCTCAGAATTGATAAAGCTTGCTCAAAACATAAATCTAAGATGAAAAACAATTTGTGGTATAGATCTGAGATAAAGAATTTGACTGAAAACAAATCCCAGTTTTCATTTCCATGTATTGGAGATTTTTCTGCATTTCTTATGTTTGTAGTCTGTGTCAAAAAGCAATATTTCCAGTTATTTTTTTAAGAATTTCAATTGAAAATGTTGTTTCTGGATGAAGCTGGAAAGAGTGCAGAAAAGATTTATGAGGATATTGCCAACACTTGAGGGCTTGAGCTATGGGGAGAGGCTGGCTAGGCTAGGACTTTATTCCTTGGATTGCAAGGGGCTGAGAGGTGATCTTACAGAGGCATGTAAGATCATGAGGGAGTAGATAGGGTGAATGCAGAGTCTTTTACCCAGAGTAGGGGAATCAAGAACCAGAGGACATAGGTTTAACATAAGAGGGGAAAGATTTAATAAGAACCTGAGGGGCAACATTTTCACACGGAGGGTGGTGGGTATATGGAGCAAGCTGACAGAGGAGGTAGTTGAGACAGTTATGAAAACAACATTTAAAAGGATTTTGGGCAGGTACACGGATAGAAAAGGTTAGAGGGATACGGGCCAACCGTGGTTGGGATTAGTGGGTATGGGGCATTTTAGGCAGCATGGGCAAGTAGGACTGAATGACCTGTTTCCGTGCTGTATGACTCTATTAAAATCTTTTCCTATCGCAGTCTATTGTTGAGAAGATGTAGACTAATATCTCTGCCTTGAGAATGACATGGTTTTGTTGATATTACTGTTCGTTCTATCTCAGAACTTTGTGGTTTGGAGGCCCAATGCATGCATGTATCATCTACAACTGTTGAGTTTGCTTGTTTCAATTTCATGGGGGGTTTCTGTCTTTTCCTGCAATATGTTAAATACTATTGAAAAATTCAAATTGAATTCCTAAAATTAATTAACACATTTATTTTGAAGAACATCTCAAAATGATAGTTCCTTGGCCAGATTCAAAAATAGGATTATGAAAACAAATATATAAGTTTTGCATTTTCACTGAAGAGACATGGCTTAATTTACAATTATTCTTCTCTCCACAAAAATGGTGGCGAAAGAGTTTCATTTGATGAGAATAATTTTTTCCTTATTTTGCTGAATGGGGAAAGTCACACTTATGGTCCATTCGTGACTGGGAAGTTACAGCTGGACTCTATTCTTCCTGGCTGTCACTGACAATTATTTTTTTTTAGCAGTTTCTTGGTTACATTCTGCTTTTTCTGTCGATGAGTTGGGCACTCCTGAATTCCTAAACTCAGTGGGAAATTGGCTTCTGCTGATATTGCATTAAATGTAGTGGCTGAGGGGACAGAGTGGTTTCCTTCTGAGGTTTTGTATCAAGCTCATTGGGAGCTGATAGTCTCCTGTTTCTGTGCATCAGGTTTCAGGGAATAGAATGGACTTCTCCTTTTCCTGTGTAACAGTTTCAATGAGCACGCAATCACGTCTGCCTGTTCCTCTTTAACAAACTGAGCATGAGGCCGATTTCCTTTTTTCCTGTGCAAAAGACACAAAGGGAGCTGATTGACTCCTCTTGTTTCTGTATAACACACTCAAAAGAGGCTTAATGTCCCTCTGTTCCCCTGCAATAGACTTTGATGTCAGGAACAGTTGGTTTCAGCTCATAATCAATTTGAGATCTATGCAATTATTTGTGAAGTTGAGTACACCTGGCCGAACCCAACCTTCAGCATGGTGAGCAATAACTTCTATTATGGCATCAGTAATGAGAATATTCTTTCTTTATAATCATTTACAAAATTGGTATGAATTAACACAACTGCACAATTTTCTGTATTATAAGATAAAGTAAGTGTCAGAGCTGTACTTATGCAGTTTGGCTGATGGTGGCTAATTCTTATCTACTAGTGTTAGGCATTAGTGCTGGAATTTTATCCATTACTACTCTTTTGTGGACACTTAGTGACTTCACACCATATGATAATTTGTTGCATTGTTCCAATTGATGTAAAAGCTTAACTGATTGACTAATTAATTCCCTTTTGTGTTTTCTAACACTTTTGTTGGATATGTGATTCAAATGTACACTGTATTGTTGATTTTACATGGTTGATTTTGCATACCTTTAGGCGGGTGCCTAACTATTTTATCCAGCAAGATAAAATCCTCTTTTTATGAAGGCCAACATGCCATTAGCTTTCTTCACTGTCTGCTGTACTTGCATGCTTACTTTAAGTGACTGATGAACAAGGACACCCAGATCTCGTTGTACTTCCCCTTTTCCTAATTTGACACCATTCAGATAATAATCTGCCTTCCTGTTCTTACCACCAACGTGGATAACCTCACATTTATCCACATTAACCTGCATCTGCCCATGCACACAACCTGTCCAAGTCACCCTGCATTCTCATAGCATCTCCTCACAGTTCACACTGTCACCCAGCTTTGTGTCATCTGCAAATTTGCTAATGTTACTTTTAATCCCTTCATCTAAATCATTAATGTATATTGTAAATAGCTGTGGTCCCAGCACCGAGCCTTGCGGTACCCCACTAGTCACTGCCTGCCATTCTGAAAGGGACCCGTTAATCCCTACGCTTTGTTTCCTGTCTGCCAACCAATTTTTTATCCATGTCAGTACCCTGCCCCCAATACCATGTGCTCTAATTTTGCCCACAAATCTCCTATGTGGGACCTTATCAAAGGCTTTCTGAAAGTCTAGGTACGTTACATCCACCGGCTCTCCCCTGTCCATTTTCCTAGTTACATCCTCAAACTATTCCAGAAGATTAGTCAAGCATGATTTCCCCTTCGTAAATCCATGCTAACTCAGACCGATCCTGTTATTGCTATTCAAATGTTCCGCTATTTCATCTTTTATAATTGAGTCCAGCATCTTCCACACCACCGATGTCAGGCTAACTGGTCTACAATTCCCTGTTTTCTCTCTCCCTTCTTTCTTAAAAAGTGGGATAACATTAGCTATCCCCCAATCCACAGGAACTGATCCTGAGTCTATACAACGTTTGAAAATGATCACCAATGCGTCCACGATTTCTAGAGCCACTTCCTTGAGTACCCTGGGATGCAGACCATCAGGCCCTGGGGATTTATCAACCTTCAGTCCCATCAGTCTATCCAACACCATTTCCTGCCGAATGTGAATTTCCTTTAGTTCCTCCGTCACCATAGGACATTTGGCCACTAGTACATCTGGGAGATTGTTTGTATCTTCCTTAGTGAAGACAGATCCAAAGTACCGGTTCAACTCGTCTGCCATTTCCTTGTTCTCCATAATAAATTCACCTGCTTCTGTCTTCAAGGGACCCACATTTGTCTTAACTATTTTTTTTCTCTTCATTTACCTAAAGAAGCTTTTACTATCCTCCTTTATATTCTTGGCTAGCTTACCTTCGTACCTTATCTTTTCTCCCCGTATTGCCTTTTTAGTTATCTTCTGTTGCTCTTTAAAAGTTTTCCAATCCTCTGGCTTCCCACTCATCTTTGCTATGTTATACTTCTTCCCTTTCATTTTTATACTGTCCTTAACTTCCCTTGTCAGCAACGGTCGTCTCTTATTCCCCTTAGAATCTTTCTTCCTTGTTGGAATGAACTGATCCTGCACCCTCTGTATTATTTCCAGAAATACCTGCCATTGTTGTTCCACCGTCTTCCCTGCTAGAGTCTCTTCCCAGTCAACATTGGCCAGCTCCTCCCTCGTGCCTCCATAGTCCCTTTTGCTCAACTGTCATACTGACACTTCCGATTTTCCCTTCTCCCTCTCAAATTGTAGATTAAAACTTATATTATGGTTACTACCTCCTAATGGCTCTTTTACCTTGAGTTCCCTTATCAAATCCAGTTCATTACACAACACTAAATCCAGAGTTCCCTTCTTCCTGGGACGCTCCAGTACAAGCTGCTCTAAGAATCAATCTCGGAAGACACTCCACAAATTCCCTTACTTGGGGTCCAGTACCAAGCTGATTTCCCCAGTCTACCTGCATGTTGAAATCTCCCATACTTTGGATGGAATTCTTCAATGTTCATCACCATGCATGCTTTGGCGTAACAGCTCTGTCAAAGACAGTTGTCAAACTGGGCCTGGAGTAGGTAGTTGGAGCACTAATTTGACAAACTCGTCCTTGCCAAACTGCTGGTGGCAGATGTGTTGGTGGAAATAACCATCCAATATCTGATGTAGACAAAATCCATCTTCACACTGTGTACAGCTTTTTATCAGGTTGCAAAGCACAGCGGATATGATGAGCGTCTGGCAGTTCAAAAAATGGGCATTCACGAGTCATGTTGATCAGCAGCATCACCACAATAACCTTGACCCTACCAGTACATTCATAGCAGGGGATCAAGCTTAGTTCAACAAAGGATGCAGCAGAACATGTCAGAAGCACTACCAGGCATACCTAACAATTATGAAGTGCCATCTGAATGAAGCTGCAGTACAGAATTGCATAATTGCTAAACTGTAAAATAACACAATAGATATAAGCAATCTAATAGATCAGATCTGTGGTGCTGCTATTTCTCATCTGCAACAGAAGAAGGATGCTCCAAATGAAACTCAGTCCTCAACAATGGGCAGAGTCAGCATATGACTGCTAAAGACAAAGCTGAATCATGTTCAGCCAGAAGCACAGAATAGATGATCCTCTAGACTTTTTCCAGAGAGCGTAATTACAGTTTCAAGTTTAAGTCTCTTCAATGTGATATCAAGAAATAGCTGAGAACATTGAACACAATATAGTACACAAGGATCCCTGGTAAACCTCAAATTAGTGGGCATCAGACAGAAAAGACTCCATTGGTTGGATACCAATACTCCCAGCCTAAGAAATCACTGCAGAGGTTTTTCAGATGAGTGACTTTAGCTGCTACATCAATGACTTACGAACGGGTCAGTAGTGGGGATAATCACTTCACTATTGAATGTGTGATGTTCAATTTGGAGCTCCTCAACAAGTAAACCAGACCATACCTGCATGCAGCAAAACCACATTCAGGAATAAGCTGATAAGTGGCAAGTAACATTTAAGCCAAATAAAAGTGCTGGTCAATAACCATCTGCAACAAAAGAGAGTGGAATTTTCTATCCTGAAGATCATGCCATTACCTTCACCAAGGCCCAACCATCAACAATCTGTTGAATAGAAATTCAGTTGAACTAACAACAGATTTCCATCATCTGCAGGTGTTTGATTTTCATTTTCAGTGACATATATGCTGTAGCTATAAGACCAGATCAGAAGCTGAGCATCGTGCGGCCATACGTGGTCTTCTAATATACCTAAGCCCTTCCATTGGAACATCACCACTTGCAGGGTCACCAACAAGTCGCACAATATCCTGACACAGTGTGTCACAGGTCCTTCATTGTCACTAGGTCGAAATCCTAAATCCCAGGACAGTGGGAATACATTCACCCAAAAATTTACAACAAAGAGACTCAGCACAACCATCTAAAGTGTACTTTAGAATGGAAATAAATACTGGCCTTGCCAGCGATGACCATATCTCAAAAACATGAATAAATACAAACAAAATTAGTTTTGCCCGTACCATATATCTTAATTGCATCCTTAAACATCTCTGTCTTGCCGTCTTTTTTGCATTCATTTAAACTATTGCTCGGAGATTGAACTTAAGACATTTTGGTGCACCAAATTAGTGCTGTGCAAAGCATGAATGCAAATCCGAATTAAAAAAGATTACAAAAATTAGATATCCATGCTTTAAAATATTGTTATCAAGATTTGCTCCCTCTTAAGCCTTATGAAACCTGAGTTTGTGTATTTCAAGATGCCAGCTGTGTTCTTGCTCTCCGCTGTTGTGTTATTCACATGCTAATCCACTGGAAATGCACAGTTCTTTTCAAAGAGTTTGCTTCCTAGCAACGGAGATAGAATAAAAAAGGTGTTAGAGAGAGATAGTGAAATAGTGAGGACTGTATATGGCTCTCTCCCTTCCTGATATATGGGGCATATGTCACAGGTAGCCTCAAGTCACCATGAGAAGCAGCAACATCAGGCTACCAGTTGATAATTCTGCAAATTACAATTAGTTCATTGCCTAAAATTTAAATGAACCGCCTTATTATTCCCATATTATTGAATTTAAACATTATTATTGAAATGAACTACGTGTATACTTCTTATATTATAGAAATTAAACTTGATCATAGGTATTGATAATTTTCAAAGAAATATAAACTTGAAATGAAGAATTAGTTCAGAAATTAAGTTATTGTGAAAATTAGAGGTTATTGCAAAAGTTTAGCACCTTCAGAATTTTCCAGTAGCTTTCCTCCTGCTATGTATTTGTTCCTGGAGTACAAGAGCCTAATGCCCCATAAAAGTACATGGTTGTTGTTGAGAACTGAATAATTTATTGTTGCATATTAATTTATTTTCATATTTCAGAAACTGTTATGATTTGTTTGTAACTATGCACAGCCTTGAGGATTGCACAATAATTTTTGAGTTAAATTTATTGAAAAATTGAGGAGTGAAATCTAACTGAAAATCAGCAAGTAGAATGTTAATTGAACATTTTTTAATTAATCATTTAAATTTAAAATAATATTGTGGAAGTCCTCAAATGTTCTGAAACTTGTCGAGCTGTGTTTTTTTCCTTAATATCTGCCCTTTTCTTTACAATTATGCTTATAATTTTAATTGCCCACTTTGTATTTCGGTCTTTCTCCCTGAATTACTTGGTGTGTATCTTGCTTTCAATTTACTTTTTCATATTCTGTCTGGTATCTTTGGCATTGTTTTCGAAGTTCCTGATAAATTCTACTTTTACTTGTTAAACCCTAGCATTTTGAATTTACAGGCAATATTAGCGTGGTGCCCTGTGTCCTGCCCCTTTCCTCCCGTTTGGAGTTCTCAGCCCAGTTTTCGCTCAGGATGCTTTGCCACTTAAAAGGTCTGCTTTCAATTCTGAACTTCAAGTCCTCACTCCACACTGAGAATAACTGGGGACAATGGTGATGTTAATCTCTTCAGAATGATTCTATCATTCCTCCTGTAGTCTGTACTCACAAACCATTAATAATCCCTGGCTATGCTACTGCTGCCTTGCATGTTTAGAGATAATATCTCCTGCTCTATTGGAGATTCCTAACCACTGTGGCATGCTTTAAAATAAGAAATTGCATCAAGAATGTTAACATATTTTCTACCAGTAAGCTTCCGTACTAAGTAGTAAGACTCCTGTGTTGCTAAGATATGAATGAACATTGAAAACAAATGTTGACCATGTTATGTTCATTCGATAAAGAGTTTCTGCTGTTTGCTGCTTGCATATAGATCTCTAAAAAAACATTTACAAAGGCAATGTGCAGGTGGATTACAGCTTTATTTTTGTTGCAGATCTTAAATGGAACCTATGAGATTGTGCTTTTTCAACACTCAGATTCTGCTTTGAAAAGTACTTTGAAATGAATCCAAAATAACATAGAATGGGGTGTAATTGCAGTACTATTCAGACTGATTGAAGAATAATATTTTATTATCCCTGTGCACTAAAGGCCATTTCAAGTCAGTAACTTGTATCTGAGCTTTGATCTCTGTTTTGTGGAGAGCTATCTGAAACATTGAGGGTGTCTGTGAAGATTATAATTAGGGCAGAAATATTAGTCATGGTTCCCGCTTGCAATCACCATACAATGATTTCCGATAGAAAAGTACAAATATTTAATCATATACGTGTTCAGTGGATTGGGCTAGGCTCTAAAGCATCTTATAATTGAATACCTTGCTTATCCTCTCTTATTTGATTTGTAGGACAGCAAAGGAGTTTTCTGGCAAGGAGACGGTACGCTGTAAATATATGTCCCTCATTGCATTATCATCGTCATTATAGACTGCAGTCCCAATTTAGGTTAGTCCAAATATAAGTGAATGGTTTAGAACCAATGGAATTGTACACACATGAAGCAAAATTCTTCATTTCATAGTTTCTGGAATTTCAGAATTGGAGTTGTTTGCCTCATCAACGGTCAGTCACAAGTCCAAGTCCATAACACCTTCAAGTGGCAACAAAAGTAGATAAAGTGGTAAAGAAGGCACATGATATGTTTACCTTCATAGGTCGAGGTTGAGTATAACCTCAGGAAGTCACGATACTGCATTATAGGACTTTGGTTAGGCTTCTTTTGGATTATTTGGTGCAGTTCTGGTCAGCTAATTGCAAGAAGAATGTGCAGGCTTTGGAAAGGGTGCAGAGGATTTTTTCCAGAATGATGCCAGGATTTGGTGGTATTAGCTCCAGGGATAGGTTGGAGAGACTTGGGTTGCTTTCTCTGGAACTCTGGAGGTTGCAGTGAGACCTGATAGAGGTATATAAATTGATGAGGCAATAATAGGGTAGATGGTCAGAACCTCTTTCCCTGGATGGAAAAATCAAATACTAGAGGGCTGTAAGGTAAGGTGAGAGGGGCGACGTTTAAAGGAGATGTGCGTGGCAGCTTGTTTTACACAGAGGGTGGTGAGTACCTGGAAAAGGCTGCTGAGATTGGTGGTTGAAAGAGATATGATAGTCGTATTTAAGAGACTTATGGGTAGGCATATGGACATGTAAGGAATGGTGGGATATGGATTATGTGCAGGTAAATAAGAGATGGCATCATGTTCGGCACAGGCATTGTAGGCCGAACGGCCCGATCTTGTGTTGTGCTGTGGTGTTCTGTGTTATGTGTTCTATAAGTAATTTTAGTTTTTGTAACATCCAAAAATGCTGGCCATTAAGAATAGTTTTTACTAATGAACTGTGAGGATGGCACAGTGGTGCAGCAGTAAAGTTATTGCCTTATAGAGCCAGAGTCCTGGTTCGATCCTGACTATTGTACGGAGTTTGTACTTCCTTCCTGTGACCATGTGGGTTTATTCTGGGTGCTTCCTCCTACACTGCAAAGACGTACCTGTTTGTAGGTTAATTGACTTTGGTAAAATTGTAAATTGTTCCTAGTGTGTAGGATAGTGCTGGTATCGATGGTTGACCGAAGCATCCGTTTTGGCATTATATCTCTAAAGTCTAAAGTTATGATGTATTCTAAGGAGTGTCACAGAATGTTAGGATGGGAATTGCAAGCTGGAACTGTGTGGGAGAGCTATGTCAGTTAGAATAGAACTTCTCCCTCCTGATGCCCCTTCCTGCCAGAGCCTCTTCTGTTCATTCTCATCATTATGATCTTCAGAAATACACTAGTGAAATTTACAGTCTGAAAGTTCAATTACAGGAATAAGATGGTAATTTTGCCTAAACCACACTTTTTTTGTAACTAATAAAGAATGAGATAGAACAAGATATAAAACTAACATTTGATCTTGTCAGTTTTTTAGAAGGTTACATTAGAATAACTCCAGATGTTTTTACTTTTGAACATAATAGCTAAAAAGGGAGTTTTTTTAATGGATAAAGCTAAAGATTTGTAGGTTGGGGTAAGCCAGAGAAGCACCACTTTCTGAATTCCCCATTGAGTTGCAATCTCACAATCATTGCCTTTGGTTTACCTGGTAGTATTAGTGTATGAAGGTAATTAGGTGATTGAATGAATGCTTGTTATTTTCTCTAACAAAATAATACCTTAGTTAAATTAAGTTGTTCATCACAGGTAAGTGCAATTCGTGAACTCTGCATTTCTTCACATATTATTTTCAAATATGTTGTAGATTTAGAAACTAAAGAAGGAAATGACAATTGTTATTTTAGGTTGAAAGATGTAATATCATAACTTTTTTTAAACAAATGCAGCAAATTTTGTATTAGTATTTGCACTGGTGAGGATTAAGAGAAATGTCACATTGAGTTTGCAGTAATTAGCATTGTCAATACCAACTGAATTTCAGTCTTAAACAGATTGTGGAGTTTAATTTCCTTAATGCCATTGTGCAATTCTTTTACTACACCTTTTGTTAACTTATTTACAGACTGTGCTAACGTGCTGCACGTAAGAATTTTACATTTAACATATTATCAAATGTAATTCAGTTTGGTCATTTCACATGATCGTGTAATGGCGTGGCAGAATATTTACACCATGTGTATGAAATAACAGAAATTAGAACAATTTCATTATTCTTAAATTAGTGTAACAGGAGCATTGAGTTCATACTTTGATTCCTTGTATGTAGCACTCCAGCATTCCCAATAAAATTAAATTTAAAGCAAAGTTTTTTTTCAAATGATATAAATTTTTCCACCTCAGTCCCCTCCTCTCCTCCCAATCCACTGGATCTTAAAAGATTCCCTGTTTTGTTTCTATTTCTATAAGCTTCCAATCCAAATCGATATAGCACAGGTGGGAAAATGAGGAAGAGCTGCCTCATGCAAAACTGGAAGATCCCTGATTCAATCAGTGTTTTGTGCAAGTGGAGGTTGGTATGTGTGGTCTCAAAGAGTAAAAAAATAATGATCAACAGATAGCTAGATATCAAAAGAATCAAGAGATCAGTGCAGGAAAATGACGCAGAAAATGGGGACTGAATGACGAAACAGGAACAAGGGGCCAAATGGTCTACTGCTAATTCTGTCTTTTTAATGTTATTTTGATCACATTTTGGCAGAAAGTGCATGGGTCATCATGTGAAAAATGTAGAGTCAGTTTTCAAGAGAGGGCTAAGGGAATCAAGGGATATGAGGGGAAAGCCAGAACAGGGTACTGATTTTGGATGATCAGCCATGATCATATTGAATGGCGTTGCTGACTCAATGGGCCGAATGGTTTATTCCTGCACCTATTTTCTATGTCTATGTCTAAACATTGGTCAATTGGTCTAAAGATGATTGATGACTGGATTTTGACAGGCTTTAATTATTCCTATGTTTGGGTGAGTTTCCAAAGTGCATTTGGAACCTATGCAAGAGTCAGGACCAGAACAATTCCTGTTTGCAATGCATGTTTTTTATTTTTAAGATGTGGAACCTGGATTTGTCTCAGCTGGAGCACAGGATATGGGGTCTAAATTGGGTTGTCAAATACTCTTTCACTTATCATTGAAATGCTAGGTTTTGAGAAGCTACCATACGACCTTTCTGGACTTCTGACAATAGCTTTTGCTAATGTCGAAATTAGAGCCCAATAACTTAAACAGCAAAATATTGCTGAACCTGGAAATCTGAAATAAAACAGAAAATGCAGAACATACTCAGCCGGTAACCCTAATGTTTCTCTGGCAGAGAGAAAATATTCGTATTTCAGTTTAGGAACTCAGTTCTGATGAATGGCCTATTCAAATGTTCCTCTTTCAGGTATTGTGCTGAGTATTTCCAGCCCTTTTTGTTTCATTTCAGTAAACTAACACTTCTTTAAAGCCATTGAACAAATTTTGAGTTCAGCTACATATATCTTACATGACACCGAGAGAAGAGTTTCTCAGTTACTCTGATTAGTATTTAATGAAAGAAGAAAAATGTTTAAGAAATTTTTGGTTCAAATATTTAAAGTAAAATATGTTCTTTGAATGAGTTTACAAATATCCAAAAAATAGAATTTTATACTTTTTAAAGTAACTCCATATTATTAATTCAAACAAATAACTCCCCTGAAAATCATTGTTGGGATATGGCTGCTTTCATGTGCCCAGTCATCATTGTTGGACGCTGCATCATTTATTTGGCTTTATAAACTTCTTTTTCCCCACTGAAATTTTGAAATATTGTTTTGTTTTGCATTCTTTTCATTTATAGTTACCTGAGCAGCAATCTGAACTGTTTTCTCCAAGCCAAAGAAAAGATAGCCTGAAAACAGAAGAGAGTGAAGAGAAAGAGGAAGAGGAGGAGGAGCAAGAAGAGAGAGGCTGCAGAACACGATCATGTATCACCAGTGTCAGCACAACTTCAGGAAATGCAGATGTCGTGAACGAAGAACGTGTTGTGTCCTCCAGTCTCGGACTGAACAGGTTCTTAGTCTGCTTTTGCACTTGTATACTGAAAATTCCATGTCTAAAGAAAAATTATAACATTAAAAAACAAAGCTTGCAATTACAGCCATATGAATTGTTGTGGAGTAACTTTTTTGTTTCCTCCTCCCCCATAGTAACAAACGAAAGCAGAGTCCAAAAGGTAAAAGCCGAAATAAAAAGCGTTTTAAAGAGAAAGGAGAAGAATTGGTCACTCCTGATGCAGACCAATCAATGGAATCTGGAACTGTGAATTCGAACAGAGAAATGGAAAGTAGCAGTAGTGATGAGGATCTCATCATCATAGATAATGAAAGTATCCAGCGATTTGAAGACATTCCACGAAGCACCAAGGAGGAAAAAATAGAACCCGTGGAGTTCTCTAGACCCCATGAAGATCATCCTGACAATGAAATAATTAACCAAAATGGTGAAAATAGTGATGGGTCAGTTATTCATGTCTGTGCAGAAAATGCACTTATTTCAATTGGAACGCAGACCAATAAATTTCCTGTGATAAAGAAAATTGAAACAAACTCTAATGGCACGAATGAGCCCACACTCTCCCATTTTAATGTTGGATCCCAAGGAAGTGTTTTAACAGACAAAGTTCATGAAATTGTTGTCGATTCAACAAAATGTGCTCCAGCTTCAGTGCAATTTTTAGAGAACCAATTGGACCATGCAAGAAAATTATTGGATGAAATAACTGCAGAAAGAGATTGCTTTAGGAAGCAAAATGAAGAACATGCAATTGCACTAAAGCAGATAACAAAACAACTGCTGGAGTACCAAGAAAACGAGCGCCAACAACAAAGCAAAATGAAAAAAGAGGCTGAAATCTGGAGTCTTGAAGAGATGAAAGCAGATTACAAGAAAATAATTGAAGATCGCGATTCCTTGACTCAGCAGTTAGAAGATGCAACAAAGGGGATGGAAAATTATTCCTTAGAAGGGAATCTTTTGAAAGAAAAGGTAATTTCTATTTAAAGGCAGAAACAGGAGGGTGATGGTAAATGGTTGTTTTTCACATTTGAAGGATGGTAGACTTTGATGTTCCTTGACGTCATTACTGGAACTGCTGCTTTTTTGATGTATATATTAATGACACAGGTGCAATGTATAGAGTACAATTTCCACACTGGTCGATAACAAATCTTGACGATGTGATAAGCAGTGAGGGAAAAGGTTATAGCCCCAACAGGCAAAGGTAGGCTGGCCAAAATGAGTGAAGAAATGGTAGGTAAAATTTCATACAGAAAACCAGAAAGGCAACACCATGGCAGATAGAATAAGGAGAGGCAATATTAACTAAGTAGTATGGTTGAGTGATCTGTGTGAATATGTGCATAAATCATTAAAAGTGGGTGGGCACATTGAGAGTGTGGTTGGTAAAGAATACCGAATTAGATGCCTTAACTATAAAAGCAGTACATTTATATTATGCCTCCGCAATTCATATTAAGATCCCACAACGCCATGGGCGCAACTACAGTATTGTGTCCAGGTTTGGTTACCAGATTTTGGTAGGATTGTTGAAGTCCTCCTGGAACGGGTGCAAAAATAAATTGCGATTTTGTTTCTGGGATAAAATATTTCAGCTATAGTATGGAGAAACTGGTTTATTCTCTTCAGAATAGAGACATTTGAGTAAAGATTTGATGCAGATGTACGAGGTCTTAACCGGTTTGTACAGGGCAAAGAAAGGGAAGCTATGGCATTAGCACATGACTCAAGAATCAGAAGACAAATACAGGGTGATGTGAGGAAAACATTTGCACAGTAGGTAGTTAGAATCACAGCTTGCAATGTCGATGGAAACAGAGTCAATAAATCAGTGTGTTTTAAAGGAAATAGTTTGAAAAAATGATTCTAAATACCTTCTTAGTTTGTGAGCTGAAGTGACTTTCAAAAATGTGTAAGTTATTATTTGCATTTTCCCCTTTTCCCTCCATGCTAAGAATCCATCTCCAGCTAAGAGGATGAGCTGGAAGCCTGATATTATCGCTTCTAGCAATTGGCATGATTCGAAAGGAAATGCATGAAAGAAACATGGGTTGGCTCTCACTCACAACAAGGGAAAGCTTCTGGTCTCCAATGCATCTTTATAATTACACAATTGAAAGCAAGAATTCACTTTCACTATGGCTTGAAACTACATGCCTTTTCAGAGTCACAGCACTGGTATTGGGTAGAAGTTTGCATCTTGTCATTGCAGATGGTCAGCAGCTGTTATCACCAACACAAGACCACTGATCAGAATTATTGTTGCAGAGGGAAGCTGGTATATTCATGAAATGTTGGTATGAATTTTAATACTTGTACGAGGGTATTTATTCATGATTGAGCAGTCGGTTTAAGGTGAAGGGGAAGAGATTTAATAGGAATCTGAGGGGTAACTTTTCCACAAAAAGGGTGGTGGGTGTATGGAACAAGCTGCCAGAGGAGGTAGCTGAGGCTGGGACTATCCCAACGTTCAAGAAACAGTTAGACAGGTACATGGATAGGACGGGTTTGGAGGGATATGGACCAAACGCAGGCAGGTTGGGGTAGTGGTCTGGGACATGTAGCTGGGGCAAGTTGGACCAAGGGATCTGTTTCCACGCTGTATCGCACTATGACTCTATGACAGTCGCTAGATTCTGAATGACAAATCTATGAAGGATCTTTGGTTGCACAAGGGAATTTGGGTTTATTTACACTCGCATAGAATTGTTGAATTTTTGTTTATTATATATTATCTTTGTGTATAGTGTTTACAGGCCTGTTATACTGCTGCAAGTAAGAATTTAATTGTTCCATTGTCAGTACATATGACAATTAAACACTCTTGACACTCTCTTGCCTAGTCCACTGTCACAGATGATTTCTGAGCTCATATGTGAGTGCAGCATTTTAATGAACAGTAAATGGCATTTATGTACTCAGCTGAGCAATGAGGAAGAGGCCAACAATAAAGAAAAGGCTGGCTATTTACTATAAGTTTCAGTGACTGGAATTCTAGTGAACTGAAAAACTGAAAAGAAAAAATAGTTTTATTGAAACACTAAAATTAATTAGGATATTGGTAAAAGCTAATGTGAAAAGAAATTTAAAAGTAAAACATTTGTACTTTACAAGTTAAAATGCAACTGTATGATAAAGATTAAATAGTAGAATTTGCTGTAATCCTACAGACTTTATTAACAGTGCTTGTGCTTCAAAATCATTCATATTCATGCAGCAAAAGGGTCCCACTGTAACTCATCGTGCTTTGTGCAGGTATATTTATGTATTTTTCACTGCTATTTATCTTGTGAGTTGGATGTGAATGGGAGGACAGTCTTTGAATTATTCTTTAGTTTGCATGTATTTTGTTTCAGTAAACTCAGTCCCACAATCTGAATCTATGAATGCCACTTGAATATAAATGCAATTTTTTTGTAGTTCTGTTAAAATTCAGTTCATTCGAATGAACTGTTTAAGTTAATTGGGGGGAGAAGAGTAAACTTTTTAAATCTTTTTATCCCTCATGAATAAATCTTTCTCTTCCTCTTCGTACTTGCATTATAAAAAATATGACTAGAAAGGAATTTATTCCAAATCACCATATTAGTGAAGCAAGGCGTTTTTCCACATTTATTATTTGATGGTTATCAGTCAACGTAACCTGAAATGTAGATTTGAGAATCTGTTGATGAAAGGGAAGTATTACATTCAAACAGATTTATTAACATTTTAATTTAAAGTCACATTTTGAAAAATTGATCATACTTCTTTCACAACCAGGGTTCTTGTTAACTGGTGGCTGGAGAACTCTACAGATAATTTCATCAACAGTGAATACATGTCTGTAATGAGGCAATTCATAATTTTAAGATATATCTTGTACTAATAAAGATTTTCAAATATCCAGCTATGTTGCTTGGATGCAGTAAGGCACAATCTAGATTGGAAAGGAACCTTTCTGGTTTGGAAATTTTACTTCTGAATGGTTGTCTCAAAGAACCTATTAAAGTTTTTAAAAATCACTCTACACTCCAAAAAAAAAGTGATTTAACATCGGCGTCCCGATGCTGTATTTTCAAGAGGTTGACTATTGGAGAAAGATTTTAGATTTATTTTGGTTTTTATCCTTGTATACAAAGTTACTCAAAAAGTGGGCACAGCTGATCCACAGTTAGATTAAGAAAAGGATGAAGATTAGAACAGTAGGGAACTTCATCATTAAATACAAGGCTTACTGTTTTAGTTTATTCATTTTGGGCGTATGGGCATTGCTGGCAATGCCAGGTTTTATTGCGCACAGAAGTGCCAGGCAATGGCCATTTCCAACAAGAGAGACCTACGATTTATGCTTGACATTCAGTGGCATTAACATCGCCATGCTCCATGCCTTCAATATCTTGAGAGCCATCATTGACCAGCCTTGTAAATATGTGGCTATGAGAGCAGGTCAGAAAATCCTACAGTATGTGATTTAATTCCCCAATAAATCAAATATGCACAAGAAACTTAATTGCATGAAGGAGAAAACAGCCCTTTAAATTATCTTTACTTCCAATAGGCTAAATATTCATTCTCACAGTCAACAATACTATGTGGCTCCAGTGTATACTGTTTTTAAAATGCACTCCAGCGACTGACAATCTATTGTACCAATGCTTCCCAAATTTCCATCTGCCATCAATTTGGACTTCAGAAGCCAGAGAGGACCATAACCTGCAGGATCCCCTCCAAGTCACATATATCCTGACATATATCACAGTAGATGATGATGAAGATTGGAACAGCAGTGAACTTCAGCATTAAATACAAGGGTCAACTTTTTATTTTTGGACGTTATGGGCATTGCTGGCAAACTCACGTTTTATTGTGCACAAAAATGTCAGGCAATGGCCATTTCCAGCAAGAGACAGACATTGTTGTCACTGATCTAAACCTTGGAATTTCCTTCCCAACAATACTGTACATGTTTACCAGAAGGCTGCAGTGGGTCCAGAAGGTGGCTCACCATCACCTACTTAAGCAATTATGGATTGACAATAAATGCTTTCCTTTAAAGATATTTAATTTGAAAAATAAGAATGTAAATACTCAGGTTTCGATCTCACGTTTCTCAATTTAAAAAAATATTCAAAGGGTGGAAGGTATGAATTTATACTAAAAGGCATGGGAAATAAAATACTACTTTTTTTTAGCTCGTGAACATGGAGCAAGAAAGAGATCAATTCAGATCAGAATGTGATAAAATAAAGCAGGATATGAAATCCAACAGAAACAAAGGGGATGAATTTTATTGGACCAAAAAATCAGCTGCTGCCTATAGATACTCGGAACTAGAGCTGATGCGGACAGAGGTGGAGAAGTTAAAAGGACAAAAGGAAGAGCTGGAGAAGAAATTGGATGAAGCCCTTAGATGTAATGCATTACATAAAGAGGCATTGGTTCCTTCCACCAGTCAAGGAGTTGCACAGGCTAACAGGTAATGAACATATAAGTATTTAAGGCTAAAGAGAGTTTTGCTTTACAAAGACCCTTTAACAAAGTTATACCATTGAAAATTCTTGGGAAACTCTGGGTATTGCAAAATTACTTAACATAATTGTTTATCAACAATCATTTGAAAAATTATTGAAAATTTAAAAAAAATTAACTTACATTGTGGTTCAAACCAAACATAAGGAATATTTTAGAAATCACCAGCTTAAGGTGCAGGGATATCTGCTGAAGCTGCTCCTGTCAGAGTCCACAAGTTCAATTACATAGCGCACATGTCTTGGAATTGTTGAGCAGAATGCTGGACTTCCCATTGCCTTCCATAATCCAAACTTCCTCCCAATTAAACAAATAGAAAGCCAGCTATTCTGATCAGAACAATAGTTTTGCAAGTGAAAGTTCCAACCCACTGCACTGTTGCAAGCTTTAGACACCAGAATCTTTGTTGAAGTACTTCATGCTTGTAGCCACAATGATATGTAACATGGAATAACAAGATTGAAATTGTGAACAACCCTACAAATTCTCTTCCAAAGCATCAGGAAAATTAAACGGTGAGGCAAATTTATAGGAATTTGACATTGTGTGAGATGCAGTGATGAGTTGAAAAGCATTGCTAGCCAGTATTTCACTCTGTACAGTCTAGTTACTTGAGTTCCAAGTTGCACTATGCGGAGGCAAGTTCACACCAAGTCCTGCTTCTGTCCTGTTCTTGAAGTCCACATGAAGAAGTGAATAGTAAACTGAGCAAAACCCAGAGATTATGAGCGATCAGCAGTTGTACTGCTATTACATGTGGAAGAAGAGTTTGACTGGGACAGTATTGAAAAACATAAGCAGATAGGTCCACTTTCTGGCCTTACAAACCACACAGTCCCTTCAACCAGACTTCTCTTCAAGAGAACATAAATGATTGGAGTTTCAAAATAGTGAATGTATGAGACTGTTTCCAAAATGGCAATGTACAGCAAATGTCTTCCAGGCAGTTTTTATTAAACAAAAACAAGGGTGATGCTTCAACCAAAACTGAATGAGCTTTCCTTTGAACTAAGCTTTTCTCTTTCAAGTGTTCTACTTTCTATCAATGTTTCTTCTAAAATGTGAACAAAATAATTAAAAATAACTTCTGTTGTGTTTCAACAGTTTAATGGCAAAGCTGAAGTCATTGCGAGTAAAGGTTGGGCACCTGTTGGGTTCTGTTCTGCCGCACTTGGACTTAAAGGATATCAGTTATGAAACAGACACAATTGACGATATCCTGGAAAAGGTCATAGAAGCAAATAAACTCTGAACTCAATCTCTCATATTGTATAAATACAGTAACAACAGCCGATGATTGTGTTTGACCAAAATGTGAGAGCATTTGTAATGTTGAATCTCAGAAAAATAGAAAAAGTGATAGCAGTGTACATCAAGTATTTGCACACTTAGCTACACTGACTACCTACCAAAAACACAAAACTGAATGTTTTGATAACTATGTAGTTGATTAGATTTATACATTTGTAATGAAATTGTCAGAGTTGCTGGTAATTACACAAATTTCTGCTATGTTTCTCAATTTTATTTTTTTTCTTACTGAGATATGTGGTGCAAAATGTATCCTCCAGCAGTAACGCAATTGAAAATATGTCTGAAGACAAATGATTATTTTGTTGTATTTCAAAGAGTAGAAACTTGTATCCAGGGCAAAAATCCATCTGCTGGAGGAACTCAGTGGACCAATTCTGAAGAAGGGTCCCAACCCGAAATGTCATCTGTCCATTTCCCTCCACAAATACAACCAGGCCCACTGAGTTCCTCCAGCAGTTTGCTTTTTGCTCAAGGTTCCAGCATATGCAATCTCTTGTGTCTCCAACGAGTATATAGGACCGACTTAAGATAATAATAAGCTATACGTAGTGGAGATACAGAAGCAGATATCTGATGTCTGTTGTTGCTTTATGGTTTTAAACCTGTGCATTGAAATGACTTACCATTCCACTGAGATCTCATTCTCAATCACTTTTGCAGTCCCTAAGTTTGTTTTTATATTATCTTCTTAGATTTATCTATGGTTAGAAAGGAAAGTATTAATGAAGATCACTTTTTCCTTTCTTAGCCAGTAGATGATTGAGTAAGCCTGTAAAACAATTGGCAGATTGGTGTTGAAATTCAGTAACAAAGAGTGACAACTCAAAGATAACATATGTATGTACTCAATTAGCCAATTCTCCGACTGCTATTACAAGAGAAGTTCTTAAGATGCTTTCTTAGCATCCTCCTCTTACAAAAAATGTTTTCTTAGAAACCAAGACTATTATAACAAGATGGTTCATGTAGTTACGAACAAATCAATATGTTGCCTTTGGCTAAAACCTGAACCAAAATCGGATTTGAGTGATCTGGTTACTTTTAGAATTTGCTGGTTACTGCAAAAATGTTCATTTCTACAGTTATTTGGATTCAAAGTACTCTGACTGATTCCAAGATGTTAGCTGAAATAAAACACAAAATGCTGCAAATATACAGTAAATCAGGCCACACCTGTGGCAAGAGAAACAGAGTTAACATTTCATATCAAAGACCTTTTGTCAGATTATAACTCCCTTCCTAAAAGATTACTGATTACTGATCAATAAGCTGATTTTTTCATTGGAATGTTTCACTATCATCTAAAGCAGAAGCAGGGAGAAGTACCGTGAAAATTCTCAAAGATGCTTATTTCCAAAGCTCCAGCTGAATTGAAAAAAAAATGTCTAGCTTGACTAGGTGAGTCTTTCTCCCATTTGTTAATTTTTATTACATTGGAGCAGAAGTTAATTGTTGGTGTCCAAAACATGAAGGGAAACCCAGTGAATTAACTGGAATATTCCTTACTTTCAATGCAATATATTGTATTAGGCATTAAACCCCAAGCGAGAAATTTCCTTTTGTTTCTGGCATTGAACATGTGAGAACATGTATTGTCAGTTGTTTATGCTTCCCATCTCGGAACTAATGCTTCAGGATGGGAATGCAACCAGAAACTGATACTTTTGTACACATTGTGCTCAAATGGACAAAGGTATTTTTCTCCTTGTAATTCCAGAAGGTCCATTCCCCCTGTGGAAGTGTAGCAGAGAAGCCTTGACATTCGCCATTGGAAACAGAAGGGTGCAGTTTTTAGCATTGTCAGGATTGGCTACTGACGTTCTCATCACTGGCAGTTATCTTGGCAGGCTCAGAAAGTTTAGAGACAGGCATCTTTAAGTCATTTGTTGATTTTTTGAATATCTAAGTAATGTTCACGTTTCTATGATATCTACAGGTGCTTTACTTATTTCCAGTTGATCTCTTTATCTGAATTTGTTACCGTTTTCAGCAAAATACCCAGTCACACAGAAAGTGAATCATAAATTAGCTTATCAAAGGAAGTACACTACAATTAGTTTTAATAAACTGTTTTAACTTTTAAAGATAAATGCAAAATTATGGCTTGCTTGCTCAATATATAATAGTCCTTTCACATTGAGGATCTGTGTTTTAATATTACAGTGTGATATGTTGAAATGTTCCCTCTTTGACAGTAATGAAAGTTTGAACTCATTACAAGCTAACACTGCAGACCTGTTTGTATTTTGGTATTAAACTGGCAGTCCTTTCCAAAGAAATTTGAAAGGTGATTTGTGGAATGTAAAACTATCTAGGCCATTGAGTAATTACTACTCTGGATACCCTGCTTCTTTTTCATACATCTCAGATTTAATATACTTCAAGCTATGTCAACCAGACTTGTATGTACTTGATGGAGCAATGTTTGGTGGGTAGATAGTCTTGCCTTGTTATTAATTAACATTACATTTAATTTAATAACAAATTTGCTGTCAATACTGGACATATTGGACAAACCTGTGCCAATATTAACATTCATTTTTGTTATTTAATTTGTGCCTGAACAAAATTCAGTGTATCGAAAAGTAAATCTTTTTTTTACATTATCACAATGTACAATTATTGTTACTGTAGATAAATTTAGCAGCCACTTTGTGCATACTTGTTCTGTGTTCTGTGTAATGTAAATGAGATAACCAGTTCCTGGATGTTTGAATATGTCGATTGAAGGACAGCCATTAGCCAGGGAACCAGAAGAAGTCACTTCTCTTCCTTACAGAGTCTTGAGATTTTTTTTACGATCCACTGAGCAGTAGCGGTTTATGGTTTATGGTTTATGTCACACCTAAAAGGCAGCACCATTGGCAATGCAACTCTTCTTCAGTTCAACACTGAAGTATTAGTCTGGAATAAATGTGAAATTTATTGAGTGATTCTACTTTATACAGACCTGCAGCTTAAGTAAGGATTTACTGAATGAGATAGCAGTTTGATGGTTATAGCTCTATGTGAGCGCCTCAGAGTATGTTCAAATTCCACCCTACAAAGATTACAAAATTGTTATCATTAAATAGAAACAACCATAAAAACTGCTGATTTGTCTCTAATCAATCTAATCTAATTTCAAATCATTCCTTAATATCCCTCAGGGTGAGGCTCATGCCCATTCTATGCAGTCCAACCTAAATGACTGCATTATAGCATTACTCGTTGTTTTTAATGATGTCTGAAATTGGCTTCACGCACACTCAGCTGTAAGAAGAACGGTTAAGAAAAATGAGTCTTCTCAGGACGTAATTGTGTCACTTCAGTCCACATCCTGCAAATCTGCCATTCGATAACATTTTCAAATTGAGTCTGAGGCCTGTTGAGTAAAAAAGGTGGTGCAAGCTTTCCGTTACATCGAGCCATGCTGCCTTTGACTAGTTGTAGCTTGATACTTACACTTTCAAAATATAGACCTTAATATATTTTAAAAGAAAAAAAACATAAAATTGAAGCTGATTGCACTTAGTGCAGATTCATTGCAATTTCACTGGATTGCAATTTTATTACAAATATTTAACTGAAAGATCAGCTTGACTCTGCTGAAGGAGAATTTTAAGGAGTGTACAAATTCTCAATAATTGCTCCCCTATACATTTTCTAGAAATTTTATTTTTTTAGTCTTTGAATCTGGATTAAGTATCATTAGGATTTGGAGTGCTGTTTCATTGTAATATATCTGAATATTAAATAAACAAAATTCAAAACATGCTTTGTATAGTCATACCACGTATGAGCATAGAATGACAGCATTGTTTTAGAGGTTGAGATTACAGACCTTGCACACACAAGGAAATGATTCCTCTTCCGAACTATTTCCCCAATGGAATTTGTTCAGAAGTGCAAAACATCATTATATAAGATTTTCCTTAAAAAATAAAGTATGTAAATATATATGAATTTACTTTAGCCTGTTTTGCCCATGGAGATATGTTATTTGTACTGACAAATAAGATCATTTTTGAAATGTTTGAAGTTTACAAAATTTCTTTTTAATATGCTTTCTGCTATTGCCTCGCTACTATTGCACACTACTTTCATCTTCTTAAACTAAACCTCCTTTGTGTGCCATATGCTGAAATATTCAATTCACAAAAGGTTTGACAATACTAACTGAAATCTAAGGCATCCTCACAATTGGAGGAATGAAAATGCAATAGAGACATATCAAAGGGCTGCGTAAAGTGCTGTTGGGTCTGCTAATGATGGCAGTAACAGCTCAAAACCAAAAATATTCGTAGACCCCCGTCTTTCCACACCCCCCTCTCTATTGAGAACCAAAAAGCATAAACCTTAAAAATGCAAGTTTATTCAATGTAAAGAGTGCAAATAATTTTCTTAACTGCTACATTGTTAAAATCATTTTCCAAGAAAAGCAATTGCAAGCCTCTGATTCCTGGATGAATTTACATTCCACCTTATTGTGACCTCAGTGGTATTGCAATTGTCCAATCAATAGATAAAGCATGCAGACCTCTCATTTCCCTATTCGTGTATGCCCATCTCTATCGATTGGTTAAATTATTATATTCAATCAAATTGATAACTTCAATATGTTTTTATTTTTCTGCCTGTATATATTTGGGCCTAAATGTATTTCCATGATCACACTGCTGGTGGAAAAAGGACAGAGATAGGGTCTGAGTCCTGTGCTGTGTTTTCCTCCTAATTCAACTTTATTTAAACTTAATACCAACAGTATAAACAACCTTCTGGAGATTGTCAAGAAACTGGACTGGATCATCAAACTCTTTTAGGGAAACTGCCATTCTTACTCTTTCTAATCTTGATACAAGTTCAGGTCCATGTCAAAATATTTAATTCTGAACTTCCATTTTAAAATCTTTTTAGTAAGCTACTCAATTTTATGAAAATAGGGGGCAGTTTTTAAAGAGATCTTAAACATTTTAAGACCAACATCAAATTTTCACAGGACAGTCAGTAATTGAATTTTGTTTAAAATAAATGTTTAAATAACATTTGAGATTATAAACTACTTTCCTGCAGTTATCTAACTCAGGACCTGCAATTCATAGAGGACCGCCTGGGTAACAATAGCAGCAAGCCAAGGCGAGATTTCTCTGCAGCAAAGTAGAAGCCTAAAAAAAACATAGGAAACAGGAGCTAAACCAGGTGACCAGCTCCTGGAAGATGGCTGGTGTAATCTTAGCCTCAGCATCATTTTCTAGCACCCTCACCATTCCCCTTGTTTTCTTTATAGTCATCTCTGTATGGAATATATTCATCAACTCCTGAGTTAAAGAATTCCAAAGATTCATGAACCTCTGAGAGAAGTAATTCCATCTCAGTTCTGTCTGAGATGGGTAACCCCATATTCTGAAACGATCCCCCTTGTTCTAAACATTCCCACAAATCAAAATATTCTCTTTGCATCTACTCTGGCAATCCCCCTCACAATCTTTTACATTTCAATGAGATCACCTCTCATTTTCCTACCAACTAAGCATGTCTTCATGCACCAAGCCCATCATCCTTGGAATCAACTTGGTGAACCAGCTATGCATTGCCTCCAATGCCATGTTAAACGTGGAATCTGAATCAGTATATGAGACTCTTATTAGTTCTAGTCTTACAAGATGTTGCTGCAAAACTTCACTATTTTTATAATAACCTCAATTACCTCCACGCTCACTTTTGTGTTTCATGCATTCACTTTGTAGCACAACATTTTAGTCTCTCCATGTAAATGATTGTTTCTTCATTCCAGTGAATAATCTCTCATTTTTCAGCATTAGACTATTCTTGCTGACTCAACCTACCTATATCCCTTTGAAGGCTCTTTGTGTATTCCTCACAACTTGCTGCCCTACCTGTTTTGGGTTTTATCGCTCAATTTTGCAACTATACTGAATCCCTTTATCCAAGTCATCACTATAGGTTGAACCAACATTAAACCTCTGCTTACTGATTGCCAATTCCAAAATGATCAGTTTATCCCAAATCTCTATTTTCTGTTGAGGTCTCTCACATTTATCCATGCTAATATATTACTCCCAATTCTGAGCACACTTATACAATAACCTTTTATGTGGCATCTTATCGAATGCCTTATGGAAATTAAAATACTCTGCATCAACTGGTTTCCCTCAAGGTCAATAGTTAACTGTTTTTAATGAGCCACAACCAACAGATTTAAAATATTAAAGGTGCAATGTACATCGTTATGTGTGATCGACTATCATAAAAGGATTCACATCCTTTTGTAATACTACATTACATGAACTGATGTTTTTGTATCTTCTGTATAGGTTTCAATAACTTCTGATAAGTTTTATTCATAATCAGTTGTAGAGTTTAGGTATAGATTGTCAATGATTTTAACAAAGTGGGTATTTTTATTCCTTTCATTAGATTAGTGCAGTAGGAATGTTCTGTAATGAAAGGTGAAATATTGATATATTTTAACCAAATATATTTTTACAATAAGTATTTGTCTTGCTTTGGTGCTGAAGCCCAGTATTTAATTTTTTTATAATCAATATTAATATCCAAGTTATTAATGAGGAACTTGATTACAGTTACCAACTGAAGTGAGTTTCTTTTGCCAATTTGTTGACCATTAAAATGGAGGAGGGAGGAAAAGGAATATGACATAGAAATAATCGGAATATTTCTCATTCAATTTGTGGATTTAATTTTAAGAAAGTTTATAGTATAAAATTGTTGGATCCCTATAGGTGATGAGATTTTGACTGGAAAACCCTGTACCACCTGAAGTGAGCAAGACCAACTGGCATTACAACAAAAAATACGTGCATTATGTCTACACTTTCCCAATGCAAAATCTGGCAGGATTTGAGATGGAGTGAAAATCATGATTTGATTTGTAATGTTTCCTCTGTTGATGATTCAAATTAAATTAAAACCTAAAAAAAATTTAAATTAAAAATTTGAAATTTGAAAATTTGGATTTTTCAAATCCAAATGACAGAGCCACAAGTACTTGGGTCCTGCCTGTTTTTGGCACCAGTGGAAATGTAATCTATACACTCATATCTCCTTAGATGTTCATTTTTTTCATAACTTTGAATAAAGAAAAATGTCTATTTCTATTAAATTAATATTTATTGTTTGATATTTACAGAGGGCTTTATTGTGTATGTAGGTAATATTTTAATTGTAGAAATATCTCACTGTCATCATGCTATCTTATGTGCAGTAACAAGGTAATTGATCAATATTTTATATCCATGATTGTGGCTCATTGAACTAACAAAACTTTTAAAAAGGGTTTTGTGTTTGTTTAGTAAACCTGTTGTTTGTAAATACACTGCGCCATATATTGATTCAACACCTGAATTTCCTTGGCCCCCATGTAATAAAAATTCTGACCTCTTGTGCATTCTGATCTATGCAGTCCTGTTTTAAACCTGTGATTCACTTGTACCTTTTCCAACAGGAACACTAGAAACTACTGTGAGATGTCCCTTTCACTGTTAGAATATGCAAGGGAATATGCATTCTTGTGATTTACTGGGATATCTTGCAGTCCAAATATGATGCTGCCAATCTAAAACTCTTCAAATGTTTAAATAAGTCATGTAAATAAAGAGGAATAAAGATTACAAGCATTAGGAATATTCTTATCATTTACTTATATAAGTGAAAAGTTCTTTGTGGACAACCACACTCCATATTCCACAGTGTAAGGACACTGAAAATTCTGCAGGGAATGGAGAAATATGGATCACATGCAAGCAGAGGAGATTGTGGGCTGAGGGCCCTGTTCCTGTGCTGTACTGTTCTCTGCAATAATGTTGCATAAGTGAAGTTGCCTTTGCTTCCATTTCCTCTGAAATTGTGTCGGGTTTGCACCCAAATCATATATTTTTTGGTGCAATCTATCAGGTGTAGATTGAACTAGGCATTCCTCCATTTAACTATTTTTATGTCTGACTTCTTTGTGCTTTTCCACAACTTTGCTAAACCTAATGAAACTATAATCACTGTCCTCCAACTGCTAACTTACTGAAACAATCATCCAGTGAGCACTTCATTTCACAAAACAAGAATGAGCACAGCTTCCTCTTTATCAGACCAAGGAAACGCTGACTCGGAAAGTTATTTAGTAAGTTTCTCAGGTTCCCTTTTTTCCCCTTGCTATGTTATTCATCCAGTCTACATGAGCATAATTGAAGTGCCTCAATACTAGTTCTTGCACATTTTTTTAAGTGGCCCACACCCTATAATTTATAAGCTTTCTCGTTTAATTGTAACAACGAACTGCCCGAATTTGACCTCAACTAAATTATCACTCACTATTTCTGCAATGGTTTCATTTTTCAATACTGCTACATTTCTGCACTTCCCCATTATTCCCAGATAACTTGTAGCCCGTAATGTTGTTCCCAGTTACCCCTTTAAATCTTTTCCGTTTGTGTCTTGATATCACACGATGATTTACACCGGTGATCTTACTGACATTATAGCAATGTGTATTGTATATACATATATATATATATATATATATTCCAAACATATCTCAGACTGTCCTGCAGTTACATCTGCTCTATTCCATACTTTTACTGAACTATTTTCACTATGATTGCTCATCAGGTTCTACAAGTACCTTGATTTCCTCATGGTTTTATCCCAGATCCCCTTAGTTTAATAGATTACCATGGATTTTTCTTCTTGCAAGGCTCAAAAGCTTTGAAGCATGACTTCATGTGATGATCAAGTCCTGACTATTTTTCCACTTGATAATTCTGCAAGGGCAAGACATTGGGCCTTTCATAAGAGGACTATTTTAATGAAGCCTGTGGGAACAAAAGCGGGTGATCCAGATTCATGGCTGCAGTTGGGACGCTGGGAAGAAGAGGACCAGTAGTTAGTTGTCAGTGCGTTGTAGATTGGAAAAGGCTGGCCAAGGTAAGATTGGATGCCAGTGATTGAGGTGTTAGAAGCCAATGATTAGCATCTGGCGTGCCACTGATGGACACTCGGCAGTTTGGTTGGTTGCTCGCAGTCTTCAAGAACTCAGAGAGGACCCTTGTAAAAAAGTGTTGGTATGGGAACGCCCAATGGCAGTCACACTTTGAAACCACATTGCTGCAGCAAATCTTTAAAGAAATGTTGCATTTCTATTTGCATGCCCAACATGAAAATACTGCTGAGGCATGATCTATGACAGGAAGTGCCTGTTCGAATTTATAGTGGTTTGATTTAACCCAGAAGCCACAGGTGTTACATTCCACTTTTGGAGAAGATAACGTTTTCACACATATAGCATCAAGAAAACAACATTGTTCAAGAAAATATCAACTTTGAACTGGTAATTTGAGAAACAGTGGACGCATGTTTTAAACCTGCAGGATGTTACAATGGAAATTAATTTACATCAGCATGGACTAAATAATATTAGCTGGTGCCATTATCAATTTCTTCTTGTTAGACGATTTAGCTGTCTGATCTTTCTGATAGTCCAGGAAGGAACTGCAGATGCTTGTTTAAACCAAAGATAGACACAAAAAGCTTGAGTAACTCAGCAGGACAGGCATCATCTCTGGAGAGAAGGAATGGGTGACGTTTCGGGTCGAGACTTCTTCAGACATCAGGGGAAAGGGAAATGAGAGATATAGAACGAATTAAAGATATGCAAAAAAGTAACGATGATAAAAGAAACGCCATTGTTAGCTGTTTGCCAGGTGAGAACGAGAACCTGGTGCGGTTTGGGTGGGGGAGGGATGAAGAAAGAGGGAATGCAGGGGTTACTTGGTTAGAGAAATCAATATCATACCACTGGGTTGTAAGCTGCCCAAGCGAAATATGAGATGCTGTTCCTCCAATTTGTGTTTAGCCTCACTCTGACAATGTAGGAGGCCTAGGACAGAAAGGTCAGAGGGAATGGGAAGGGGAATTAAAGTGTTGAGCAACCGGGACTTTAGGTAGGTTCAAGTGGACTGAGCAAAGGTGTTCTGCGAAATGATCACCCATGTCTACGTTTGATCTCGCTGATGTACTGTATCAGTGTCCACATCTTAAACAACGGATACAGTAAATGAGGTTAGAGGAGGTGCAAGTGAACTTCTGCCAAACCTGAAAGGGCTGTCTGGATCCCTGGAGGAGGGAGGAGGTATAGGGACAGGTGTTGTATCTCCTGGGATTGTAGAGGAAGGTTCCTGGGGAGGGGGTGGTTTGTGTGGGAAGGGATGAGTTGACCAGGGAGTTGCGGAGGGAGCGGTCTCTGCAGAAGCTGGAAAGGGGTGGAGATGGGAAGATGTAACTCGTGTTGGGATCCAGTTGGAGGTGGCAAAAATGTCGGAGGATTATATGTTGTATGCGACGGCTGATGGGGTGGAAGGTAAGGACTAGGGGGACTCTGTCTCTGTTGCGACTAGGGGGAGCGGGAGCAAGGGTGGAGCTGCGGGGTACTGAGGAGACACGAGTGAGGGCCTCATCTATGATGGAAGAGGGGAACCCCCATTTCCTAAAGAATGAGGACATCACAGATGTCCTGCTATGGAGCACCTCATCTTGGGCGCAGATGCGGCGTAGACGGAGGAATTGGGAGTAGGGGATAGAGTCTTTGCAGGAAGCAGGGTGGGAAGAAGTGTAGTTGAGATAGTTGTGGGAGTCAGTGGGTTTATAATGGACATCAGTCGATAGTTTATCTCCTGTAATGGAGACAGCAAGATCAACAAAGGGGAGGGAGGTGTCGGAGATGGTCCAAATTAATTTGAGTGCAGGGTGGAGATTGGTGGTAAAGTTAATAAAGTCCAAGAGTTCTGCATGGGTGCAGGAGGTAGCACCGATGCAGTCATCAATACAACAGAGGTAGAGTTCAGGGATAGCATCAGTACATGTCTGGAACAGGGATTGTTCAATGTACCCTACAAAGAGGCAGGCATAGCTGAGGCCCATGCGAGTGCCCATAGCTACCCGTTTGATTTGGAGATAGTCTTTCTATTGCCAGCTACATGTACAAGTGGAGACCATTTGTCAACCAGCTTCTTACAATATCTGTGATGTTAAAACCTCCAGTCCACCAGGTGGCAGAGTTACCCTGTGCAAATTGCATCTCCACACAACCTAACTGAGAAATGTCATTGTATGTTGCTTGCTGGTATCTTAGTAACAATATGAGGGCAGAAACTGCCCATCTGCAATTCTCTCTTCCCTTTTTCTCCCTTGTTCTAAACTAAATTTGTGTGTAAATGCAACCACAATATGTAAGTGCATGCCCATCATTATGTATAGGAAAGAACTGCAGATGCTGGTTTAAATCGTAGGTAGACACAAAATGCTGGAGTAACTCAGCGGGACAGGTAGCATCTGAAGTCTGAAGAAGGGTCTCGACCCAAAATATCACCCATTCCTTCTCTCTGGAGATGCTGCCTGTCCCACTGAGTTACTCCAGCATTTTGTGTCTACCTTCAGTCTGAAGAAGGGTCTCGACCTGAAATGTCACCCATTCCCTCTCTCCAGAGATGCTGCCTGTCCCCCTGAGTTACCTCAGCATTTTGTGTCTACTCATCATATCCTGGCAAGGCCATCATTTAATGCCCATCTGTCATTGGTTGAGAAGCTGGGAGTGAGACACTTTTTTGAACGGTTGCTGCCTTTCTGATGAAGGTTCTTCTACAGTGCTGTTGGGGAGGAGCTTGTGACAAGAAGGAACAATGATATGTTTGACAGTTAAGAAAACTGTGGGTGATGCTATGTCTGTCCTTATGCTTCTTAGTGATGGAGGTTATGAGTTTGCACAATGCTGTCAGAGTAGCCTCTATGCTGGAAAGTGTTTTGTGTGAAGGAATTGGTTCAGTTGAGTTACTCCAGCATTTTGTGTCTATCTTCAATTTAAAGCAGCATCTGCAGTTCTTTCCTACATCAAGTGTTTAGTGTGTTAAGTAGAGAGAAACTTGCTGCAGGATTCCCCACCACTGACCTGTTGTTATAATCACAGTATTTTTCCAATTTGCTTCTGGTCAGTAGTAAGCTCCAGAAATGTGAAATTTGATGGTGGTTAGGTTTTTGGAAATGTCCTGGCAATTTAGCACTCCATGGGTGTGAAGCAGTTTTTTTCCAGTGAGAACACTATTGATAAACATCAGGTTGGAAATTCTCTTTCACTTTTACTCTACCTTACAGCTTCACTAGCAAATCCTAAACTGAGTTTCAGTGAACAGATATTAGTGAATAAATAGTGTTTGATAGCACTCTTTGTTGATGATTAAGAGTGGACTGATTGAATGGTAAATGCCAGATTAGCTATGTCCTTTTCTTTTGCGTAGGTAGGAACTGCAGATGCTGGTTTAAACCGAAGATAGGCACAAAATGCTGGAGTAACTCAGTAGGACAGGCAGCATCTCTGGAGAGATGACTTGGGTGATGTTTCGGCTGAAGACCTGAAGAAGGTTCTCGACCTGAAACGTCATCCATCCTTCTAACCAGAGATGCTGCCTGTCCCGCTGAGTTACTCCAGCATGTTGTGTCATTCTTTGTTTTAGATTTGGATATATCTGTCTTTTGTTCACATTGTCACGTGGATGCCAGTGTGGTACTGGAAATGACTCTACAGATGCATTGAAGAAAGTATCCTGGCTGGTTGCATTACAGCAATTCCAATGCATAGGAACACGAGAGGCTGCAGAAAGTGGTGGGCTCACCCTGGTCCATCATGGGCATGGTTCTCCCCACCATCAAAGGCAAAAGATGGCATTGATCATCAACGACCCCACATCCCAACCATCCCCTCGTTTCACGGCTACAATAGACCAGGAGGTATAGAAGCCCGAAGTCCCACACCATCCGGTTCAGGAACAGATATTTTTCCACAGCCATCAGGCCTTTGAACTGATCTTCAAACTCCTAATCATACCTTAGCAACGGGACACTAGAGCCCACCTATCCTCGACTTAATTTCTAATTGTATTTTGCAAAGATTTTTTCCACTGTCTTGTAAAATTCATGTATGATTTATATTTTATGTGTTATCTTGACGCATAACTTGACCCATGGCCAGTTTCAGAGCTGTGGCCTCTCCTCTACTGCTAGGTGATTCACTCCCACAGACCTGGCTGCATTCCATGTCATCCTGAGTTATAACCCCTCCATTGTGTAGGAAGGAACTGCAGGTGCTAGTTTATACTGAAGATAGACATAAAGTGCTGGAGTAACTCGGTGGGTCAGGCAACATCTCTGGAGAAAAAGGTTAGGTGATGTTTCAGGCCAGAACCCTTCTTCAGGCATTCTTCTGAAGAAGGGTTATAATCTCTCCAATTTGTGACCTCCTTTTTAGCTATGCTTGGTGCTGCTTGCGTCAAGCCCTTCTGCACACATCATTGAAACAAGAACAACCAGCAATGGGAGACTGACGAATTTGCCTGGCCACAAGCTGACAGACTGGTGGAGTGCAGTGCCTCTGGAGGGCCTGGCTTTGACCTGCCTGATTTCCCCTGAATCTTCCCCATTGGCAATGAGTTTTAGGTGATGATGGAATACAATGAGTGTTTGATTTGCAATGTTCCACAAATGACCTTTTAATTTAAATCAATCCAATGTGCGATTGAGATTAAGTAGAAACTGGAGTTTCGATGGTTATTTTTTTACTGAATCCCTTCACTGCGAAGTTAGGATAACATTGTCTGCTCATTGCATTCCTTAGCTGCCTCTGCCAAGAAATCAAGTTTTAAAATAAAGAGCAGAGTTGAATGCTGGCTCAGTTAGTACAGTACAATATATTCATATATCACTGTTCACAATACAAGACGGATTACATTCATTCTGCACAGAGCCTGGCATACTTGGGTGACTCATTCCAGTTGAAGGATTAACCATATCAGATGACATAAATTTTCCAGTATCTATATTTGCTGACAAACAGCATGGGGGGGGTTTCATTGGATCCAGGCACCCAAGGTATAATAGTGGGAGATTACTACACGATTGGCTTTTCTCCAAAAAGCTCATGTGGTGGCTATTCAAGGACTGGTGGTTCTCTCAGCATGGTGGCACGTGCCAGTCTGTGGCACTGGATGACCAGCACATTTTGGGCAGAGCAGAAGGTGCTTTTCAGCAAATTGATTGTCTTTCAGCACCAGACAATGTTTGTCACTGGGAACAGCCAGAAGAGCACAAAGTCTTGTATTGTACAGCAACCTGGGTGAATCTTGAGAAAGACAATTTGGTTGTCAGGAGTTATGAGGAGAAGGCAAGAGAATGGGGTTAGGAGGGAGCGATAAATCAGCCATGATTGACTGGCGGAGTAGACTTGATGGGCTGAATGGCCTCATTCTACTCCTACCACTTATGACCTTATGACCTTAAGTTTATGACCCATACTAATCAAGAATCTATCTATCTCTATCTCAGTCAGGATGCATTTGGATTATTATGAGCAATTTTGGGCACCATATCTGAGGAAGGATGTGCTGGCCCTGGAGAGGGTCCAGAAGTTTACAAGAATGATCCCAGGATTGAGGGGGTTAACTAATGATGAGCATTTGATGGTACTGGGCCTGTACTCGCTGGAGTTTGGAAGAATGAGGGGGGACCTCATTGAAATGTACTGAACAGTGAAAGGCCTGGATAGAGTGGATGTGGAGAAGATGTTTCCACTAGTGGGGGAGTCTTGAACTAGAGGTCGCAGCCTCAGAATTAAAGAACATTCCTTTAGGAAGGAGATGAGAAATAATTTATTTGGTCAGAGGGTGGTGAACCTGTGGAATTCTTTGCCACAAAAGGCTCTGGAGGCCAGGTCAATGGATGTTCATCACATTTCATCCTGCTCCAAAGAGGTGAATCCAGATTGGAAGATAACTTTGTCGGTCTCAGGGGAATACAACAGGTCTTGATGGCCTTTTTCCTTGGAGCTGCCCCTCAACATCCATCCCCATCATGTTTTTCTGGAGTTGATCTATTTCTCTGATTTCTTCTTACTTTCTGAATATGCTTGAAGATGCGCTTCATGTTCACAGCATCATCGAGCTATAGAACAGGATCTTTGGCCCATCTCGTCCATGCAACCGAGTTGCCTAACGAGCTAGTTTTACTTGCCTGCAACTGGCCCGTATCCCTCCAAACCTTTCCTATCCATGTACCTGTCCAAATATCTTCTAAATATCATCATTGTACTCACCTCTACCACTTCTTCTTGCAGCTCATTCCATTCACGGACTACCCTTTGTGTGAAAAAATTGCACTTTTAAATCTTTCCTTTCTCACCACCAACCTATAGCCTCTAGTTTTAGGTTCCCCTAACAAGGTTTCACAATTCTTTTGAAGCACCTAAGGTTTTTGAGGGTCATCAGTCTCACATCCAGCTTCCATATCCCCTCTGCTAAGCCTATTCATCTTCCTGTAGGAGGCAGTCAGCCAGTTGGAGGCAGTGGTCTGTAGCACCACCAGGATAGCAGTGGAATTCATTATGGATTTTCAGGCTTTCCACTTTGTCATCCATCCCTCTGCAGTGTCTGGGCTGTGGTCCAACTGCACTGAGGGTGTCAGCCGTTTATTGGATCCTCTATGTTGTCCTATCGAGTTTTAGTGTACTTTAGAGATACAGCGTGGCCCACCGAGTCCACACCGACCAGCGATCCCCGCACATTAACACAAGCCTACACACACTAGGGACAATTTACTCTTCTACCAAGTATACAAACCCAAGCCAATTAACCTACAAGCCTGTACTTTTTTGGAGTGTAGGAGGAAACCGAAGATCTCAGAGAAAACCCAAGGGGTCACGGGGAGAATGTACAAACTCCGTACAGACAGCACCCATAGTCAGGATTGAACCCGGCTCTCCGGCATTGTAAGTGCTGTAAGGCAGCAACTCAACCACTGTGCCACCTAGCTGCGCAACTCTGTAGCTTCCTTGTTCTATACCTACTCCTTGAAGAGGCCCTCCTCACAAGTGATGATGGTGATGAAGAGTTGACCTGTGCTGGCCTTTGGAGGAGTTGCAATGTGTAAGCACAGATATGTCCAGGTTGGGAGAACAGTGGGAATGCAGTAGCAGAGAGGATCAGTCTGCGCTCCTCTAATGTGAATCCAGTTAATGTGCCAGAGATTGGAGAAGGCAGTTCTGCTGTAAACCACAATATTAGGGCCCTTGGACATCACCGGACTCAAGCAAAAGTTCTATTTAATGAAGGTGAATTCATCAACAGGAGAGTGGCACTGGAAGTGTGCGTGCCCCAAGTCATACCAGACACTGTAAGCATGTTCTCTAAACTAGAGTGGGCTGCAGTAATTATCACCAGCTTCTGATGCTCTTAACATTGAATATAATGATGATCCCACTTGAATCACAAAACTGCTGGGGGATATTTACATTTTATTACACAATAAAGCTGGAAGTGGACATAGTCCTGTCATCAAGCAGTCAATTAAGGAGATTCAACCATCCAGCTCCACATGCTTGGATCACTTTCCTTCACTATGTGAATTATTGTATGCTTCTAAATAATTTGAATAAATAAATTGGCCAGAAAACCACCTGGCTGGAAAATCTGATTAAGTCCTGTTGACAATAAGACTTTGAGCTGGGCCTCGTGCTGTTTATGTTTCTAACTTTAGGCCAGCATTTGACAGTAAACTTGTTTATGATGTGTTTATCCCAGCTGAACTCAGTCTAGAGATGAAAAGGGTGCAGACAGAAATGAGGCCTGAAACAAGTTCCTCAAAAATGACTTAGAGGAACAGGCTCAAAATAGTGGACTGAACATTAACCAGAGTGAGTTAATTTATTATCCTGTTTATATTTAACTTCGTTCCTCACAGAGAAATGGCTGTTAGCAGGAAACAGAGTTGAGAGTACAAAATGTCTCACTAAGATAATTCTTGTAACACAGATAAAGAAGCGATATTAATAATAATGTTACATCAACCCAGAAAAGGGTAAAATAAGAACAGGAGGGAGGAGGTAATAATGATAAGGAATGGCATTAATCCAAACCTAAAACTCCTCCAGCTCCTACTCCTGCACCTATTTTCTATGTTTCTATGTTTCTAAAACAAATGCCAGCCGTCAACTTTTGAACTAATAGTGTGCTGATTCGGTGATTGAGAAAATTAGAATACTGTTTTTAGTTCAAAAGGCTCCAAGAGATAGCCCCAGCATATGAAAAGTACAAGTGAATTTCAAATAAGTGACCAACTATCGCATTGTAAAATAAAACATGACTAAAATTATTAGGGGGTTGGACACGTTAAAGGCAGGAAACATGTTCCCAATGTTGGGGGAGTCCAGAACAAGGGGCCACAGTTTAAGAATAAGGGGTGGGCCATTTAGAACTGAGATGAGGAAAAACGTTTTCAGTCAGAGAGTTGTGAATCTGTGGAATTCTTTGCCTCAGAAGGCAGTGGAGGCCAATTCTCTGAATGTATTCAAGAGAGAGCTGGATAGAGCTCTTAAGGATAGCGGAGTCAGAGGGTATGGGGAGAAGGCAGGAACGGGGTACTGATTGAGAATGATCAGCCATGATCACATTCGGCTCGAAGGGCCGAATGGCCTCCTCCTGCACCTATTGTCTATTGTCTATAAAAAGGTAGCTAAACTGACTGTAGAGAACTACAGTCTGGCAGAACAGATTTGTGACCTGAAAGTGGGTTCACAACTTGATCCTGAAGATCATTAAATTGTCAGTTACGGTACAAATAGATGAAGCAGAACTAAATATTATAAACGTTTAAAATTTCAGAAGGGCATATCTAGTGGATCTGAGAAGACATCCGGGGGGGAATAACTGTGAAACAATACTAAGAAGTAAAACTAAAAATGGAATATTTCTAAGGATGTGGAAAAGAGATATGTTCGTGAGTGAAGACAGAAACACAGCAAGAGCCACACCAAAGCAGCTGAATAAAGAGATAAGATGCCACCTCTGGGCAAAGCAGAAATACTTTGAAAGAAACATGAAACAAAATAGAGATGAAGACCGAGAAAACACTGTCAGGAAGATTAGCCTGGTGGGATTGTAAAACGGAATAAAGGTAAAGAATAGTTCCAGTTTAATTATGTTTCACTCACTGAGCTTTGTGTAGTGGGACATTTTTTGGTAATTTCTATGGTTGAATTACTCACTCAACCCGCGTCACTAAAGCAGAGGGTTGGCAATTCCAGTTAAAATCATGAAAGGTGTAAAATTGGAAGAAATCATGACAAAAAATTCTTGTTACACCCATTGATAATGATGGCCATCCAAAGAGTTGAAAAGTGCAAATGCCCATGAATTGGATCATGTAACATCAGGTATGTGCACAAGAGTATTGCATGATTTCTAAAACCATTGTGTTTCTGGCAAACATTTCAATAGACAATAGGTGCAGGAGTAGGCCATTCGGCCCTTCGAGCAAACATCGCTTAAGCAATTTCCTTAAGCAAAAATTGCTACGCCAAAAAGACATTTCTGTTTAGGCTCAACGTAAGGGCGGCACAATGCGCCGCGTTAGAGCTGCTGCCTTACAGTGCCAGAGACCTGGGTTCGACCCTGACTATGGGTGCTGTCAGTACGGAGTTTGCATGTTCTCCATGTTACCGAGTGGGTTTTCCTTGGGTGCTCCAGTTTCCTACCAGCCTCCAAAGATGTACAGGGTTGTTGGTTAATTGGCTTTGGTAAAAATGTAAATTGTTCGTAATGTGTAGGATAGTGCTTATGTACGGGGTAATCGCAGGTCGGCGCGGACTCGGTAGGTCAAAGGGCCTGTTTCCGCGCTGTATCTTTAAAGTCTAAAGTAAGAACTTTGGTTGCATTCTAGAGCTCAATAACCTTAGTTAAAAAAAACACAGACACTTAAACTTATCGGAAATCATATCTTGACACAAGCATCTGAAATAATAATGTTATTTTATTGGCAATTAAATCTTAAAGAGAGATAATAAAGAGGTACATTTTCAGGGAACCAGCAAAATGAAACAAAGATTCTGAGTGGATTGGATGCAGAGGGTATGTAGAATATTCTGGATCTAGGGGTAATTTCCTGAAAATAATAATTTTCTTATTTTAAAACAGAAGTGAGGCAAACCTTGAACCCGACCAATAGCAGGCATGGAGTCTTTAAAGAAAAGATTTTGCTTCACCTTCATTTGCCTCATCTTTACTGTAACATTGGCAAATTTCTAAAGGACAAAACTGCTTCCCGGGCATCAGCAGCCATGTCCTTAATATCGAGTAAAAAACATAAAGTGTTGGAGGATCTCAGTGGGACAGATAGTCTCTTGAGGAAATGGTTAGGTGACGTATTAGGTTGGGACCCTTCTTCAGACTGATTGTAGGTGGGGGGGGGGGGGGAGACGTGAAAGCTCGAAGAGTACTGGGGGTGGAACAAAGCCTGGCAAGTGATAGGTGGGTGCAGGTCAGGGGGTTGATTAACAGATGGGTGAACTGTTCCTCTGGTACTTTGTGTTTTTTTCCCTCAAGATTGCAGCATCTGCAGTTCCTTGTGTCTACATGTCCTTAATATTAACTGGATGCCCAGGGGTATTGCTAGAAATGAGTAATGCTCCGTTATCCAAGTTATTCCTCACACAATGTTATTTGATGAAAAGAGAGAGAAATTATGACTTTTAACCTTGTAAGGTATCACCCAGGTATTTTTGCAGATCACAATATCACTGGAAGATCTTTGAACATCCCTCCAGGCCATTCGGATTCTCTGATTGGTAGATTAAGGAAGGCTTCAGTTAACTGTCTTTTAAGCCATTGGCCATATAGGGAAAAAAAGTAGGGTTATCTTTGGATTGCATTGCTTCCAGATAACTGTACACAAGGCCATCTTCTTCCAAAAGAACCACATTTTGTCCATATTCAGGAGGGTAGTCACCTTCCCCAACTATTTGCTTCAACTCCTGAGGAAAATCTTCTGCTACCATGATATCTGCACTTGACGCCTTCTCTGTAAATCCAATATTATGCAGGTTTGAAGGCTTTCTGCCAAGTTCAAACCAGTTGTGGCTGGCTTGGAATATATCAGGGACCTATAGTAGACCCATCACCTCCTCATGTTCATTCAAGTCCTGTCAAAACAACCTCGCTCTTTCTGGGATCATCATCAAATTCGGGTGTACATATCTTTGATTTTGATCCTCGAAACATGCATTTAACACTTTCACCATTCTCTACATTAGAACACATTTGCTCTTATATGTCTAAAGGTAGCCTTTGACTACTAGCTTTTATTCTGTCCATGTTGTCATGGACTGTTTGCAAAGTTAAAGTTGTAAATTTAATGATCAGGTGATTCACTTAACACGCAACTCCTTGACTTCTATTAATTACATCCAGCTTAGAGTTTGTAGTTAAATCTTGCCGTGATTGCTTAGTGATGGAGATATCCTCAGAACTGCTGGTGTGTTTTGAAGTCATCTTGAAGGATGCATGAAATAACTTGATGTATCCTTGTAACAGCACAGCTCAACACTCTCAAAGTGAAAAAGATGTGGCAAGAGGTAAGATGCAATGACAAAGATTGCCAATTGTCATTTAAGTGATTAAAGTTTTGCAAACCAAAGACACATATCCAAAAGGTTCAATGGTGCAATAGTGAATATCTGTAAATCAAACGTTGTAAATTGAAGAATATACAATTCAAGTTCTATGAAAACTTGTGGACTCTTGCCAAGAGTAACAAAGACCATGATTTTCAGTTGATATTCTCCATGAATCTGATACACCAACGACCTCAGACAAAGCCACAAACATCGAAAGGTAGACGCAAGGAACTGCAGATGCTGGTTTACAAAAAAGGGCACAAAGTGCTGGAGTAGTGGGTCAGACAGCATCACTGGAGAACATGGATTGGTGATGTTTCGGGTGTGTACCCTCTTCACACTTCAGGATCCTGGACCTCAAATGTTAACTGATTCCCTTTCCACGGGTACTAGCTGACCTGCTGAGTGTTTCCAGCATTTTCTGCTTTTCTTTCAGATTTCCAGAATTTTCAGTATTATTTGACACATCTGGGTGCCATTTTTATCATTTTAAGTGATGCCTGCCCAGAACACGGCACGTTCAGACTCCTCATACTGATATAAGGCTTTCACATTGTCTATAAGGGCTGCTTCAGCATAACAAAGGGGATTTTCCTGAGCAGGTACCAGCCTGGCATAGGGAAACCATTTCAGGTAGGTTCCCTTTAATTAACATACCCTCCCTCATTCACTGATCTGCCAACCTGGTCCATCCCCAAAGTAATTCAGCATTCCCTCTGAACACCAACCAGCAGCCCTCACCACCTGAATACCAACTGCTGATCACTGCACACCAGCTGTGCACGTGATGGACATTTCTGCCTTTAAGCAGGGCCTGCACTGAATTTCCTCAGGGTGGACTCAGAAGAAAAACACTTGTTTCCTGTTGTGCCACAGCAAAGGGTAATTGGAGTTTAGATGCAGGATGGAGGAGACAGTGAGCAGTATATAGTGGAGAAGGTAGACTCAAAATGCTGGAGTAACTCAGCGGGTCAGGCAGCATCTCTGGAGAGCATAGATAGGAGATGTTTCAAGGATGGGACCCTTCTTCAGACTGACTGTAGGGGTGGGAATGAGGCGGAGGAAAGCTGGAAGATGGGAATGGGCAGGACAAAGTCTGGCAGGTAATTGGTTGATAGAGGTGAAAGGGCTATAACAGTGTCTCTGATACATCTACACTGATACTTTAAACAACTTTTTAAAACATTTTCTTGGAAATCCCCCAAACCCCATCATCATTAAAGTTATCCCGTGAGCGGATGGCAAGAATGTTACTTAAATAGCTCTTGGCAGCTGTGGTGGAAGAAGAAACAGTTCCAGCTGATTGCCATGGCGAGAATACATTAATCTGTGACCACAAAGGCTAACCAAGCAATGGGTTGTGTTTGAGTACGAAATGGAGTTAGCCATTTTATTTCTCTAAGTAATATCATTGCTAAAAGTCACATTTACAATGTGTTCAATTCTTAAGCTATATATTTTCAATCGTTCACTGACTTGAGTCATATCTTTACAAAGATGATTGAAAGATTCACAAGAGATTCACTTGAAGCATTAACTCATAGGAAATGTAGATATTATGTCTATGAATGCAGATGTACTTATTTAACTTAAACTTCACTTGTAGTTTCAAGCATGGTATAACATTTTTTTAAAAGGTGCAACGGTATTTGACCAAGAGGCAGCTGAATGTTTTACAGATAAGTAGGCTCATAAATGACTTGTTACCAAAGAGAACACAATAGTTACTGTGCTACAGGGGCACGGAAATGTTATTAATGGAATAGAAGTGCTTAAGGTTGTGAAATGTAGATTATAACGTAGTTTAACTTAATTATCTTTGGGCAGGTAGAAATGTTATCTTTTTTAATGAATTGGTTGTGGTTAGACTTCTTGTGAAATTATTTACATTGGATACAGTGCAGAGTAATGCACAGAGCAAGTAGGAGAAATCCAATTTCCTTCCTAATGTCATTATATATTTTTATTTCTGTGTCTTATCGATAATACCGCAACAATGGGTCGTGATTTAGTGATTGAGTGGCCTGATTGACTGGATGGAAATTCTGCTCCTTGAAAGACCCTGTGGGAAATCCCAGGACAAGCTGGAACCAGTGTAAGGTAGTGTTGGCAAGTGGTAGAATTAATACCAAACACCTAACACTGTTCAGTTGGCACGACTTATTTTTGCCGACTCACTCGAAAACCTCTGCTCCAGTTATTTTTACAAACAGCTTGTTGGCTGTGCTGTTACCAGCTTATGTTCATTCAGGAGAGTCACACTCAACCTTCGGCCTTCTGCTTTGCAAGATAAACATAGAGAACATTGAGGCAGTGGAAGGTTACACGAAGAGCAGCCCACATTATACTCAGAATCAGAATGCAAGTTCGAACAAATTGCCACATTTCAGGATTTTTTTTCTTCCAAATAATTATTCTGTGAATGAAGACATCATTGGCATTGCATTTTAAAGTCAATGATTTTCATTTAAAACTAGTTGCGTAATGCTGCAGATGGAAGGCAAAGCGCAAATGGAGATGATAAGGGTCAGCTCTCTGAATGGAGCGGCAGTATGGAGCAATAGAACAAAATCAGAGAACTCTGGCAACATAGCAGGGCAGGCAACACATGTAGAATTGGGAAACCCAGTGAATGTTTCAGGTCGAACTAGAAAAGAGAAAAAAAAACGAGTTTTTGTTTGCAGAGAAGGGAGGGAAAGAGGATATCTGATTAGGGTGAGGCCAGGACACATGGATTAAATAGGAACAGTTAGTGGGTGGTTGTACTTCTTTGTCTGTGTTACATGTCACTGGATTCCTTTTATTTTTGTTGCATAGAGTTCACTAAATATATTGCTGTACATAAACACAATTATAATTAAGTACAAGAGTATAGGAAAAGTAGATTACACCGAAACAGTACACGGGTTACCAGCATTTTGCACGATTCAAGGCCAAGGTTGGACTTTAAAGCCCAGTTGTCCTGGTGGTAGCACACGGTTTGGAGTTGCAAGGATCAGTCTGGCTTGGCGATGCTGTTAATGTAGTCCACCACTGCTCCACCACTCCGTGCCTTTACAGGTTGCGTTCGATCCACATGCCCAGCTTCTTGGAGCGGCACCTGTTCCACTCGAGCCCCAGGCTGCTGTAGGGCTTCCAGCAGCCCACTCCACCAACACCTCGATCAGGACACGTTAACCTGTGAGTGCCCGTACCTCGCATCGCACGGCCACCGCTCAGCTTCTGTGCCCAGGAGGACATCCCATGGCCAACCTCAGAACACCCAGATTGTCTTCATGAGTGTGGGTAGTAAGACTCCCAGCCCACTTACCCGCACCGTTCCTATCCTGCATCCTCCAACGCCGCCATCTTGAAGTGCACTTGTCTACACCCAGAATCACATGGTCAATCACATTCAATGAATCATCCTCTGTAATTTTCAGCTGATCTTGGTACTGACATTACCAAACATTGCTTCTTCTCCCTTCCCCACTCCACATTCTGAGAAAACCTTCTCTCCACTAAAACTGGGGCCGTGCCTCAATCCCTGCCAAACTGGGGCCATGCCTCAATCCCTGCCAAACTGGGGCCATGCCTCAATCCCTGCCAAACTGGGGCCGTGCCTCAATCCCTGCCAAATCCTTTGCTTCCCTTACAACCACATATGGCTTTTCACCTCCTTATTTCCCACAGACCAGGAATGTAAAAACCTGACCTGTTACGTGTTTGTGAATTTCTACTTTTATGTGTTACCTAACATCCACATTTCTACCAACATGCCAAGAGGTAAACCACTGAACAAGGAGAAAATCAGAGGAGAGTTATTTTCTTCTTCCCATGATTTCACGCAGGAAAATAATTCTGTTTTGCAGTTATTACTGTAACAGATTAGACTTGAATTTGGGTAGGACCTCAAACTTACATTCCTTTGGAATTATTTTCTAAAACTTTTTGTGTGGAGAAAGGAAAGGGATGATCCAGAAATCTCTCGGTTTTAGGTTCATCAAAACCATTGGCAATTTACACTGAAAAGATCCCGCATTCACTCCAAAGTATCTGAACTCTTAGTTCACCAATAATTCCCGAAAACAAATAATTAAAGGCACATTAAACAATTAAAGGATTGCATTGAGGAAAGAATGACCTACGTATATGTATAATTGTGAGTCTGTAACAGACTCCTATTTGCATGTGGATGGTTATTCATACTTGGTACATGGCCATTTTTTATCCTTAATTATTACATTAACTAATTCGCTTGCCAAGTCATTTCAGAGACATTTAAGAGTCAAACACATTGGTAGAGATCAAGATACCAGGAACTGCAAATGCTGATTTACAAAAAAAAGACACAAAGTGCTGGAGTAATTCAGTTGGTCAGGCAGCATCTCTGGAGAAAAAGAGTGGGTGACGTAATGGGACGGGACCCTTCTTCAGACTGAACAGCATATAGAACATGAATATGGATGTCTGAAGAAGGGTCCTAACCTGAAATGTCACCTATTTGCAGAGATGCTGCCTGACCCACTGAGCTACTGCAGCACTTTGTGTCTTTCGTTGGTAGAGATCAAACTGGATAAGGAAAATAAATGTCCTTCCTCAAAGGACACTCGTTAACCAGTTAGATTTTTATGAATGAAGAGTAATTTTGCAGTAGGCGATGTTTTAAAAAATCTAAACTTTATTATAATAACTGAATGTAAATGTCACAACTGCTATGGTGGAATTTGATTTTTTTCTGGGTCATTAGTCCAGGCATTTAGTTTACTAGTTTAAGTAATTTAAAGTTTTTGTACCACTTTGTGAGTGGAAGCAGAAGAAAGATTAGTGCTCAAGTTTCACAAGTTTGCATTTGCTGGGATTTATTGCCAACTACAGAGTTTTTTGTGTGTGACCGTTGTTAAACTGTTGTGTCATACCTACCAGGAGACAAGAACATTGGCAGTAGTGTTTTTATGGTCTTTGGCTGGAAGGCTATTGTCTTACAGGCACAATGTCATTTATGGATGAGAGCAAAGGAACATAAATATTTTCAAGGCAAAAATTACCAGAAATGTCTTAACAATAAGTCCTCTCAACTGTCGAGATTCTTAAACATGACCCACTGTGGGTATTCAATGTATTCACATCCCAATGACTAATATGGAAAAAATAATGCAATTGCAGAACCCCCTGGGAGTGCTTAGTATTGTGGTGGGGGTGGGGAAGGGGTGGGGGGAGGGGGGGGGGGGGTGAAGGGGAGGGTTGGGGGGGAGAAGGCTGTATATATAATTTGGTTGAAGAAAATAGGAAGCCTTAGAAAGTGGATTAGTAGATACAGTTGGGAAGATGTTTAGGAAAGAACTGCAGATGCTGGTTTCAGTCGAAGGTACTGAAGGTTACCAAAGGTTACCTAAAGGTTACCAAAATGCTGGAGTAACTCAGCGGGACAGGCAGCATCTCTGGAGAGAAGGAATGGGTGAAGTTTCGGGTCAAGACCCTTCTTAAGAAGTTGGGAAGATGATTGGTTATGAAGAATAATTATGATGCAGGTGATATTTATTGGCATTTAAGAAGTTCAGATACAATATATAATCAATGCTGGTAGCAACACACAGACGGCTGATAAATTCAAAAGTGTGTGCCTAAAGAGTAAATTTTGGGAACGCAGGGCACATTTATTTACCCAAAGCATCATGCTGTTAGAAAAGTTGATATACTCACTTAGGACTTCATTGAAATGGAATGTGCACTTTGTTATTCCTTTCTTTCTGTGCACCCTTTCCAGTGCCTCTTCGTCTTTGTGAAATGCTGACCAGAAGATTAAACATTACTGTGGGTATGACTTAACCATGGTTCAATGCAAACTGAGCATAACTTATTTTCAATTCAATTCTCCTAGAAATTAAACATTGTTTTAGTTTGCTTTACTTTATGGCCTCATTGAATTACATCAGTTCTTGCAATGATTTGTGTGTTTGTATTTCCAAATCCCTCTGTTCTTCTAGCTCATTTAAATTCTATTTTTTGAGTTTGTGACCTTCTTATTTTTCTTTCCAAAATGTAATACTGGTTCAGTTACTTGTGATGAAATTCATTTGACAAATGTATGCTTATTCTGCGAATAGTCTATTAATGTCCCCATGTTCTTGTTTACTATTCCCCTTTGTATTGACTATTCCAATTTGATATGCTCTGAAAATTTAGAAACTCTATTATTGATTCAGTATCTAAGTTATTGCAATTATCTTAGCATAGATCCTTGTGGTACTACCTTTTACACAATCTCTCACTCTGAATAGTCACCATTTGTTGAAAATCTTGCAGCTAGCTCATTAGATATTTTCCCTTCTGCTAAATATCTTGTGATTCACATGCTCAGATTTTATTCATAAATTTATTATGAATAAAAGCTATAAAACTCTAATTGAAGGCTTTTTTTGCAAAATAGATTTTAATTTTATAACATTATGCTTGTCCATGCTGAACATTAATTTTTCAAAGGATTCAGTGATGAGTTTGTCAAGCAAATCATTTCCTTTTGAATCTTGCATGGATTATTTATAACGATATGTTTGTTTTTAAGAATGTTTTTCTATCTTCTTAAGTGGACACCCCATTATATTTTGCTGCTACAGATAGTAATCTGGCTGGCTCAATTTTCCTTTTATTATCCCACAAGGAATCCTTTGCCTTTTTGTGTTCTTACCTTAGCTTAGAGATACAGTGCGTGAACAGGCCCTTCGGCCCACCGAGTCCACGCCGACCATCGATCACCCATGCACTAGTTCTACGCATAGTAGGGGCAATTTACTAGAAGGCAATTAACTTACAAACCTGCACATCTTTTGAATGAGGGAGGAAACTAGAGAAAAACCGATGTGGTCACAGGGAGAATGTGCAAACTCCGTACAGACAGCACCGGTAGTCAGGGTTGAACCCGCATCTCTATGCTATGTGGCAGTACCTCTACTGCTGTGCCACTGTGCTGCCTGTTCCGATCCTGTGCCCCAAAGCTCTTCAGGAATATTTAGACAATAGACAATAGACAATAGGTGCAGGAGTAGGCCATTCGGCCCTTCGAGCCAGCACCACCATTCAATGTGATCATGGCTCATTTAAGCATTAGAGCTATTAAATAGTTGTCTAACTGGCAGAATCAATGTAGTGTTCTGGAGGAGCTAAAAGCTGCCTCATTGTGTGGAACCCCTACTAATTTGACAAGTCAAAAACGAGCAGCTTTATTAGTTCATGGTGCAAAATTCACCCATACTCTTGTTTAAGGATTTCTTCATGGAGATTTTATTCATCGGCGCACAGATAGAACATTAAAAGAAAAATGAATATTGTGCGAGTGAAACTGAGTTTGGTCTTTTTAAAAGATAAAGTTGAAAAGCAATATGATGTTCTATTATTTGACTTTCTAGAAAAATGGGAATAATTCTACATTTCAACAGTGAGACTGTGGGGAATAGGACAAAAATGGAGAAAATTTAGTGTTTAGTTCGAATTGTATGAAAAACTAAAGAAGCAGTGGCACTGTAAAACAAAAATGGGATAAGGAAAAGAAACTTGGAATGTGTGAACTTTAAAAAGTTAAAGGTGAAAGAGGTACTCTTTGTTTAAAAATGCCCTGGGAGCCTTTAAGGATTTAGGTAGTACATTAGCACAACAACTATGCTCGTTAAAAGATTAAAAGGTCATTTTAAGACAGTTTATAACTTTATTGATCAATTCACATGAATTAGTTTCACATTTTCCTGTGTGCTAAATGACTTTCCTTCTGCAATAAAATAATCTAGTTTCAGTCACAAGTTTAGGAAAGATGATAAACCAATTGGCAAAAAGAAATAAAATCTAGTTTTATGTGGGTGACTCACAACTAGACTTTTAAGATTGATTTGCCCATTTAAGTTGCTTTGTTTTCTTGGGATGAAAGTTGCATATTTGAAACAAAAGTTTGTCTCCATTTCAGGTTAGCCGTGACTAAGTTATTGGAGCTCACGTTCTGAATTAGAAGACACAAATTCCATTCCAGAAACTTATGCATAAAAATCTTTAGACTGGTTCTCCATGCTGGCCAAGGGATTGCTTTACTCTTGGAGAAGGTGTATTTCAAATGCACTTTGAATTGTTTTGCCCTGTTGTGGAAGAAAGTCAGATGTCCTTGCCTGTATTGGTTTGTATGACTCCAAACTTCCATTGATCTGGTTGACTTGCAACTGGTCTCTTTGGTGGAGATGCAATGTACTAATCAGTATTACATTGACTGAATAGCACATGGGGGTTTTGAATGAATGAATGAATAAGTTTATTGGCCAAGTATGTGCATATGCAAGGAATGTGCCTTGGTGCTCCGCTCAAAAATGACAACACGAACATACAGTTAACAATTAAGGGCAAAGCATAACCACATCAAAACAATAAGGATACAACATTACGGTCTAAACATGTGGGTGAAAATAAACCAGAGCAAAAAAGAGACTACAGGCTTTGGTTTTTGAGTAGAACTACTACTCGTGGAAAAAAAGCTGTTTTTATGTCTGGCTGTGGCTGCTTTGACAGTCTGGAGTTGCCTTGCAGAGGGAAATGCTTCAAAGATTTTGTGGTCAGGGTGAGAGGGGTCAGAGATGATCTTGCCCGCTCGCTTCCTGGCCCTTGCACTGTACAGTTCATCAAATGCGTCATAATGTTGGTAAAGGACATGAAAGTCACTCTAAATCTGCTCCTTTGATTCTTCCACAATTTGTATTGGAGTTTAGTTCAGAGATACAGCGTGGCAACGGGCCCTTCGGCCCTCCACGTCCGTGCCGACCAGCAATCACCCGTACATTAGTTCTATCCTACACAACTTACAGAAGCCAATTAACCTACAAACCTGCACAGATTTTGGAATGCAGAGGAAACCAGCCCAGAGAAAACCCACAAGGCCACTCCGAACACTTGACCTAATATTTCTGCTCCAATCGTCCAATCTATCCCTCAGCCACCAATCACTCAGTGAGTCTTTTGCCCTTACACCAGTACTCAGGCTGTCCTCAATCGATCCTACCCTCGAACTCACTGACACCCTCCCACTCTCATTTGCAATAATGACCAAACCATTCATGTATTTATTCTGTACTGTGCGAAAACGTGGACTTCCTGCAGGAAGCATGATTAGAAGTCAACCAGACAGGTGTAAGTTTAGAGTGCCATCCTGGCTTGACTGCCAATCCGTATGCAATACAGAACCACATTCCCACTCCTGGGCTGCTTTTCCTCCCAAACCACACTAGCTTGGATTTGTTACTGTCTATCCACAACCTGCACTGACGTGGAGGCTGAAGAAAAAAGGCTTCTCCTGGGATCATTCACTTGAGCCACTGAACGTAAATCTGAAGATGGGTCTCGACCCTGTGATGTTTGATGGACCGTGTGGGGTGGGAGGACCCGTTGCTCCTCCCGTGCATCAGGTGGCGCTGCACAGGACAAAGGGAGATGTTTTGTACATAGTTATCTTGGCTGTACACAGTGTGGAGTGTACAGTCAGACCGTGTGGTTGCAGCCATTTGAGTTGTCTTGCTGCCAGCATTGAGTTACTGTAATAAAGACTTCTATTGTACCTTGAAGACTCTCAAGTTTTATACAGACATAGAACAAGAACACAAAAGACCCGAAACGTCATCCGTTCCTTCTCTCCAGAGTCCCGCTGAGTTACTCCAGCATGTTGTGTCTATTTTCGGTTGAACCAACATCTGCAGGTCCTTCCTACACTGAACATATGTAAGTGATGAACTCATGAGCAAAATGGTCATTTCTCAGACCTTGTCGTGGTGCATGCTTAGGTCATAAGGTCATAAGGAATAGGAGTAGAATCAAGTCTACTCTGCCAATCAATCATGGCTGATCTATCTCTCCCTCCTAACCCTATTCTCCTGCGTTCTCCCCATGACCTCTGACACCCGTATCACTGCTCACTGCACTGTTATTTTACCTGCTCTGAGTCTTGGATAAACCATTCCAATTCACCATACTTCCTATTTCCATTTGACTCAAATGTTCCCTTTCACATTCTTTAACTTTTCAAGCATCTTGGCATATGATAACATAGTGTTAAAATATTAGATTCGTTTCTGGAGGTCTGAGTTGATCCAGTTGACCCGAGTTTGAACCCCACTACAGCAAGTGAGGAATTTAAATTATGTCCTTCAGGGAAGGAGGTCTGTTGCCCTTGCCAGTTTTGGCCTAAGCGTGATTCCAAATTCACACCTACCCAGGCAACTTGTAGGTGCTCTCTGAAATAGCCCACTGAAGCCACTGTTTTGCTGCCGGAACATGGGTGGCACAATAAATTCCACAGGAATAAATAATTAACTACACTCATGATCATTTCTATTGAATCTGTTTAGTTTAGTTTAGAGATATAGCGTGGGAACAGGCCCTTCGGTCCACTGCATCCACACCGATCAGCGTTCTCCCAAATGCTAGTTTTATCCTACAAACTAGAGACAACTTACAGAAGTCAATTAACCTAAAAATCCTGCACGTCTTTGGAATGTGAGAGGAAACCGGGGCACCTGGACAAAATCCACGTGGTCACAGAGAGAACATGTAAACTCCGTAAAGACAGTAACTGTAATCAGGATTGAACCTGTGTCCCTGGCACTTTAAGGTAGCAGCTTTTCTGTTGCGTCACTGTTCCGTCAACTTTTGTGGGTTGTGAGTGGCAGAGGAACTTGGCCTCATCTCAATAATTTCTCTTTGGACTCCTCTCACTTCATGTTAAGGAGTGTAGCCATGGGCACTCGCATGGGCCCCAGCTCTGCCTGCCTTTTTGCTGATTATGTCAAACAATCCTTGTTCCAAATGTACACGGGCACCATCCTCCACTACATGGACAACTGCATTGGGACTGGCTCATGCACCCATGCAGAACTCAATGATTTCATTAACTTTACCACTAATTCCACCCTGCCCTCAAGTTGACTTGGATTATCCCTCTCCTCTTTCTTGATCTCTCTGTCTTTATCACAGGGGACAGATTACCGCCTGATGTTTACTACAAATCCACTACCTTCCACAGTTATCTGAGTACACCATCTCCCACCCTGCCTCTTGCAAAGATGCTCTCTACTCACAATATCTCTATCTCCGCCGCATTATCTTTGAAGATGAGGCTTTCCATTCTAGGACATCAGAGATCAGAGATCATCAGAGATCGGAGATGTCCTCTTTCTTTAGTGAACGTGGTTTTCCCCTCTGCAGTCATAGATGTATCTCTCAACTGTGTCTCCTCTGTGTCCTGTAGTTCTGCTCTCACAACTCCTCCTCCCAGATGAAACAAGGATAGAGTTCTCCTGGTTCTCACCTTATACCCCACCAGCCTCCGCATCCAACACATTATTCTCTGACATTCCTGTCACCTCCAAAGTGATCCCAACGTGAGCGACATCTACCCATCTCCACCCCTTTCCACCTTCCACAGAGACTGCTCCCTCTGCAACTCCTTGGTTCATTCATCCCTTCCCACCTAAACCAGCCCCTCCCAGGAACTTCCCCCTGCAACTGCGTGAGATAATGCCGTTCCTATAGCTCCTGTCTAACTTCCATCCAGAGATCCCAGCAGTTCTGCCAGGTAAGATAGAGGTTCACATGCACCTCCTCTAATCTCATCTACTGTATCCGTGGTTCCCGATGTGGCCTCCTGTACATTGGCGAGACCAGGTGTAGACTTGGTGACCATTTCGCTGAACTCTTGCGCTCGGTTGGCCTATGCCTATTGTATCTCCTGGAGCTAACCATTTTAACTCCTCTTCCAATTCTTATCTTGAACTTTCTGTCCTGGGCCTCTTCCATCACCAGCGTAAAGCTACAAGCAAAATTGGGGAATGGCACCTCATATACCACTTGGGTAACTTATAACCCAACGGTATGAACATTGAATCTCCAATTTTAGGTAACTAACCAACAACCCCACCCCCCCCCCCCATTCTTGTTCCCCTAGTCCCCTCTCCCCTGTGCCTCACCTGGACTCACACTTATTTCTCCCCTCTCCCTTCCCTTCCACCTACATTCTTTTCTCCAGCTTCACAATTTGAAATTATTCAATCCTTTTGTCTCACACCTTCTGTCTTTTCCTCTCTCGCCTTTGTTCAATCATCTGCCTATCAACTACCCCCCCTCACCTGTATCCACCTGTTACTTGCATTATCCTGCCCCTCCCCTTTTCCAGCTTTCTTCTCTCCACACACCCCACAACCCACCCCCGAAGAAGGGTCCCAACCCAAAAGGTCACGTTATCATGTTCTCCAGCGATGCTGCCTAACCAGCTGTTACTTTGTGTCTTTTTTTGTAAACCAGCGCCTGCAATTCCTTGTTTCTACATAACTCAATGTGATAACGTACTGCATAAAAGGAAGTTCTCATCTCTGTCCTTTATTTTTCCAAATAACCCTTCAATCTTTGTCCTCATATCATCAAACTAACTACCATTGGGTTTTGTTTCTTCTTTTCAATCAAAAGCTTGGTTAATTTTGAATACGTGCACAAAAACTCTCTTTAACTCTTCCTGCTGTAAAGAGTACAGTCCATTTTCTCCATGTTTGGTAACATTCTGGAGCTTCACCTATACATTATTTCCAAGGTCTGTTCAGGGGCCTAGTGCCCACTGATGGTCACGACCCCCCCCCCGCTGGAACACACACAATAATGGCTAAAAATTCACCAAAGCTTATTTGCTTTTACTTAAAAAACGAAATTTTAGTTGAATTTCAAATTCAAATTCTAATTAGTTCATTGTCATGTGTCAGGGTGCAATAAAATTTCTCATTTGCATGAAGCTCGCAAAGTAAACAATATACATGGGTAATGATAGACACGTGAATAAATACAGCGTCAAATGCAAAACAGCAGAATGGTGTCAAGATTGTGATGCAAAAAACAGAACAACCAAATGAGGTGGAGTTCACAGCAAAATTATATGGCAGCACATCTGTGAAGTGGGTGTGAAAAGTGACTGGTGTCTGATATCAGTTAGGAAGAAGCTGTTCTTAGGTCTGGCAAAATGCCCAGCATTTTGACCTCCTATATCTTATCCCAGAGGTGAATATAGTGGAGTTGGAGTTAGGCAGAACATTTAACAGCAGGACCCCGAAGGTATTAATCTCTGGATTACTCCTGATGCCAAGTGCTGGTGATGGTAGGAAGATGCAGACTGGACAGATGAATGCGTGGCTCAGGAACTGGTGCAGGGGGTGGGGATACAGAGTTTTGGACCTTTGGGATTCCTTCTGGGGCAGAGGTGACCTGTACAAGAGGGAGGTGTTGCATCAGAACTGTGATGGAGAGGTTCACCAAAGCTACTCAGGAGGGTTCAAACCGGAGAGGCAAGGGGATGGGATCCAGAGTTGTAGTTTGGAAATTGGAAAGAATGATTGGAAGGTAGAGGTTAGGACCAGTATATCTCTAAGGACAGGCAGGGAGTGGTGAAGGAATATGGTGACGCTGATGGGATGAAGTGTGTTTATTGTAATCCATAGAGTATTGGTTCCAACCATCTACAAATTTTTAAAAACCCTTGTCTGTGTTCACATATTACCTTGCACACTTTGTCCTGCCTCACCCCTCTTCTGGCTTTCTCTTCCCCCCCCCTGACAATAGGTTTGAAGAAGGATCTCGTCTTCTCACCTATCCATGTTCTCCAGAGATGCTGCTTGACCTGCTGAGTTACTCCAGCACTTTATGTCCTTTTGTGTATTAACCAGCATCTGCAGTTCCTTGTTTGTACACGATGACTGACGTATACAACAGCACCTCATATTTTGCTTGAGCAGCTTACCACCCAGTAGTACGACTATTGATTTCTCTAACTTCAAGTAACCCATGCATCCTCTCTCTCTCCATCACCCCTCCCCCCCCAAGTCGTTGTACTAGCATCAAAGCCGTCTTGTTAAGTCTCATTATCTGTAACTCGTTTTCAACTAGGCCACAGCGAACAATGGCCTGTTCCCTTTATCATTGTTACTTTTTTGCATATCTTTAATTCATTTGTTCTATATCTTTCTATATCACCGTGAATATCTCTCATTTCCCTTTCCCCTGACTCAGTCTGGTCTCGACCCGAAACGTCACCTATTCCTTTTCTCCAGAGATGCTCTCTGACTTGCTGAGTTACTCCATCTTTTTGTGTCTGTACTCATTCATGTTGGATGAAGTGCTCTTAAACATATTCCAGTCCACTGACTCACAGCAAACCTGAAGTAAATCCTCTGCCTCCTCAGACCACTGCTGTATTACTCTCTTCTTTGGTGCCGCACTCTTGAATCTTTATGTGTAAGCTGGCGGATGATCAGACCGGTCAAAATGAGGCAAAGGATGGAGCAATTGGCATACTTAATGGTGTAGGAGTGGTTGGATGTGTTAGCATAGGGCCGGAGACATGATGATGGGTGGCATGGTGGTGCAGCAGTAGAGTTGCTGCCTTACAGCGCCAGAGACACAGGTTCGATCCTGATCACTGGTGCCGTCTGTACGGAGTTTGTACGTTCTCCCCGTGACATAGGTGGGTTTTCACTGGGAGCTCCGGATTCCTCCCACACTGCAAAGATGTACAGGTTTGTAAGTTAATTGGCTTCAGCAAAATTGTAAATTGTCCCTAGTGTGTGTTGGATAGTGTTAGTGTGCGGGGATCGCTGGTCAGCGCGGACTCGGTTCGCTGAAGGTCCTGTTTCTGCGCCCTATCTCTAAATTAAACTAAACTAAACTAAAGGTAGTATTTGGGAATTCATTCCTGATGTTTGCTTGATTAAAGTCACTGGTGGTGATGAATAGGGTTTCACATTCACGGAGCATTTGTCATAATAAATTATCTTACATTCCGGTACAAGCTAGGTGCACAAAGAGTTCCTATGTAAAAGCAACATGTTCTCCAATTATCTGTGCCTGACTCCAGCACCGTATTCATTAACCCTTCCCTCTTGAGTTACTCCGCTTAGAGCCTTTGCCAATGAATACATCTGAGTTAGAGGGCAAACCTCATGTAATACTGAACTGTTTAAACAATAACATTTCGCACTTGGGTAGTCAGTGACTGTTGAAATTGACCAGAGCAGTAGCAACAAGCCAGAAAACTACAGGCCAGTAGTAGGGATATTTTTGGGAAATAAAATCCCAGAGGCAAGGTTCACTTTGAAAGGCAAGGAAACTAAGAGCTGCCAACATATTTTCATGCAGAGGAAATCTTGTCTCACAAATTTGATTTTTGAGGAGGTAACTAAGAAAATGTATGAAGGCAGGGCAATAGATGTGTTTTACATGGACTTTGGCCAGGCTTTTGATAAGGTTCGTCGTGATAAGCTTGTCTAGAAAATTAGAGCAAATGGAATCCATGGTACGTTGACAAATTGGATCCAAAATTAGCTTGGCGATAGGATACAGAGGGTAGTGGTCAAGGGGTGTGTTTCCAACTGGAAGTCAGTAACCAGGGATGCACAGCAGAGATCAATGCTCGGACCAATGTTGTTTGCCATATAATGGCAGCCGCGCCAGCAGCCTGCCTCGTCTTTTTCTTCTTTTGCTGTTTTGGTCTGTGTTTACTTGTATGTTTTTAGTGTACCTTTAGTTTTTGTATTATGTGGGGATGGGGGGGGGTTGGGGGAAGCCTTTTTATCTCTTTCCTCAATGGAGATGCAACTTTTTCATCGTATCTCCGTCTGCACTGCGGCTTTAACATCGTGGAGCTGGCGGTCCCTTTGTTAGGGATCGACTGCGGGAGCTCCAATCGCAGGAGCTTCAACCGCCCCGATCGCGGGAGCTTCGATCGCCCCGATGCGGGAGCTTCAATCGCTGACCACGGGAGCTTCCATCGCCCTGACTGCGGAAGTTTTGATTGCCCCAACCGCGGGAGAAAAGGAGGAAAGAAGGTATAAGTTATTTGCCTTCCATCACAATGGGGAAAGTGAGGTTGGTGAAAAAACACGATGGACGTGCTGCCTGCACTGGTGAGGACTCGGAGGGAGTGCCGTGAGTGCAGTGATCTCGGTGTTTTGCGGGCACATGGCTCCATGAGGACATGTGAGTGTGAGTTTGGACGGCTTTCTGACTGTTCGGGCGGACAGGTACAGTGGTCGGTACAACTCTGGTCACATTATGTGAAGGAGCGTGTGTGTGGCCCGGACATTGCACTGATGGCTGTGGGTCTCTGCTTATGCTGTGTGCCCTGGGGATCCTTACACACCATTGTGGTGGCTGTTTAAGTCTTTGGTTAATTGTTATGTTGCTTTTTTGTATGACTGTTGGCAAGTCAAATTCCTTGTATGTTTGCATACTTGGCTAATAAATTAATTACAATTACAAAACTAAATGAATGACGAATGAAAATTTGACTGATTAGTAAATTTGCTAATGACTTTGTGAACATTTGCTAATGACTCCCGGTGAAACGCCTGGACAGCGTGGATGTGGAGAAGATGTTTCCACTAGTGGGAGAGTCTAGGAACAGAGAGCGCAGCCTTAGAATAAAACAACGTACCTTTAGAAAGGAGATGAGGAGGAATTTCTTTAGTCAGAGGGTGGGAATCTATGGAACTCATTGCCACAGATAGCTGTGAAGGCCAAGTCATTGGGTATTTTTAAGGCAGAGGTAGACCGATTCTTGATAGGTACGGGTGTCAGGGGTTATGGGGAGAAGGCAGGAGAATGAGGTTGAGAGGGAAAGATAGATGAGCCATTATTGAATAGCGGAGTAGACTCAATGTGCTGAATGGCCTAATTCTGCTCCTTTGACTTTTGAACTTGCGACTCAAAAATTGGTGAAGAAGGAAGAAGAAGATAGCGAAGAAGGTTGTGAAAAATTTCAGAGGGCATAGATTCGTTGGAAAGCTGTGTGGAGCAGTTGCAAAAGTAATTTGACACGGAATGAGTCATCACAAAATGCTGGAGTAACTCAGCGGGTCAGGCAGCATCTCAGGAGAGAAGGAATGGGTGACGTTTCGGGTCGAGACCCTTCTTCAGACTGATGTCAGGGGAGGGACGGGACAAAGATAGGATGTAGTTGGAGACAGGAAGACTGGGAGAACTGGGAAGGGGGAGGGGAAAGAGAGGGACAGAAGAACTATCTGAAGTTAGAGAAATCAGAGAAATCAATGTTCTTACCGCTGGGGTGTAAGCTGCCCAAGCGAAATATGAGATGCTGTTCCTCCAATTTGCGGTGGGCCTCACTATGACAATGGAGGAGGCCCATGACAGAAAGGTCAGACTGGGAGTGGGAGGGGGACTTGAAGTGCTGAGCCACCGGGAGATCAGGTTGGTTAAGGTGGACTGAGCGAAGGTGTTGAGCGTAACGATCACTGATCCTGCGTTTGGTCTCGCCGATGTAAAGAAGTTGACATCTGGAACAACGGATTTTACAGACGTGGATGTGGTAGCGAGTCTGGGTAAAAATGTGGGCATAGGGCAGGAAGGTAGGAGGAATCACAGAGGGGGAGCAGTGAAAGAGCATGTTGCTAAACTCACGTCGAAAACACGGAATGAAAACACGGCTTCCTTAACACGGAATGAATGTGAGCAATTTTGGAACCAAATGGACCTATACTAACAGGATATATACAGTAAATGGTAGGGACTTCAGGAATAGTGATGTACAGAGGAACCTTGGGTTAAAGGTCATAGCTTCCTAAAAATGACAACACTGGTCGATAAGCTGTGTAGAAGGCATTCAGCCGAGGCACTGATGTAATTGTTGTGATGTTATTTTGCAGCTACACAAAACATTGGTCAGGGCACACCTGGAATATTGTGCACAGTTCTGGTTGCCACACTAAAGGATGGATGTGGTGGCATTAGAAAGAGTGCAGAAGAGATTCACCTGAATGTTGCTGGAATAGAGTCTTTACACATAAAGAGCCATTGGGTAGGCTGTGTTTATTCTCACTGGAGAAGGTTGAGGGGTGACCTTATGGACATTAATAAAATTATAATGGGATAGATAGATAGTCTTTTTCGTTGAGAAAGGGAGTCTAAAGCTAAAGGGCATAGATTTAAGTTGAGAGGAGAGAAATTTAAGATCTGAGGAGCAGGTTTTTCACAAAGGGTGGTGGTTATATGAAGCAAGCTGCTAGATGAAAGCTAATACAATTACAATGTTTAAGAGTAATTTGGACAAATGTTCAGTATGGATATGAGCCTCACGAGGGCAAATGGGATTGGTGTAAATGGGTATCATGGTCAGCATGGACAAGTTGGCTGGAGTTTCTGTGCTGTACAAGTCTAGGCTCGAGAATATGGATGTGGGAAAGGATTGAAACTTTGATTAAAAAATCGAATGGGTTCCAGCAATGATGATTAACTGATTTGCTGATGTTGAAGATTACAATGTACTAGGTAGTCAATCATGCTGTTGGTAAGAACACTGTACACGGCCTCTTCAGGTTACAGCAGGGTTCAGTTCCTGTGAACTATTCATAGCGCAAACAATTCACATGTTGGAAATGTCACAAACCGAGTTCCTACACAGCGTAAGATACCTGCAGAAGTGGGTTGCCCCATAGGAATGGTAGCCTGGAGAAGCATTTTAAATCTCGTCTTGCCATTCTTAATAATAAAGCTGATATTAACAAATGTGACCCAAACCTACCTACAGCAGGTAATGATATTCTTTTTAAAGATTTTACTGCGGATAATGTTTGAAATGCTATTGAAGGTTTTAAAAAGGACACTGCTTCTGGCCCAACCAACGTATCTCTAAATCAGATTCACAAAAAGGTTAGCAACGTGTTAACTAGACTGAGTTCTTCCTGGGTCCAACGTGGCAGAATTCCAGCTAGTGTCAGGGACAGTTATCGCAGCAGCTGGCAAATCCATACTGCCAGTCGTCCAAACCCTTGTTCATATGTTTAGGATGTGCATAAATCATACGTTAATAAACTGGGGAGGACCTGCATTCATTTTTTGTGGTATGCACGCATTGCTGCCAAGTTCAGTGTTTTGTTGCTCAAGTGGTGTTGAGAAGGTAATAGTGAACAGCCTTCTTGAACTGTTCATCCCTTCGGGGGAGGGCTGTTGGGCAGAGATTTCCCAATCAGCTATGTATTTTCAAGTCAGCTTCATGTACGGCTTGCAGCGGGTGGCGTTTACTCCTTGTGTTCTTGGGGGAAGAGTTTGTGGATTTGGAAGATTCTATGGGAGAAGAGTACACAGTAACTGCAATGCATTTTGACGATGGCACAATCCATAAGAAGTAGATGCAAGAGTAGGCTATAGACATGCTTGGCTCGTAGGTGAAAGTGACCACTTTAATTCTCCATCCCAGCCCCACTCAGACCCATCAGTCTGTGGTCTCCTGCATTGTAACAATGAGGCCTGACCGAAGTTTGAGGAACAGCACCTCATCTTCCGTTTGGGCACATTACAATCTTCTAGACTCAGTATTGAATTCATCAACTTCAGGTAACAAGGTATTCGTGCCTGTATCATTTATTCATCTGTCACATTTTCTCAGCTTGTTTGTTTAGTTTGTCTCTTATTTTACTGTTCATTCTTCCTTTTTTGTTCTCTGGAAGTGAAGGACATGCCCAGCCTGACTTGCCTGGCATGACTTCCTGCTCTCCACTTCACAACTTCTACATTCTGCTGTTCGTGTTGTCTTGCTCATCTTCTCGCTCTCTGATTTCATTCACTCATTGATCAGATTATCCCCATGGTGTCCCTGGGTTTAATCTAACGAGGGACATCTCCCCTCCCCATCCTCCCAGCAGTTTAACAAGATTCTGTTCTCTGCTTCCCAGAACTTACAAAGGGTCTTTGACCTGAATCATGAACTCTTTCTTTTCCCACAGATGTGGGCTGACTTGTTGAGTATTTCCACCACTTCCTAATTTTTTATTTTAGATTTCCATCATTGCAGATTTTTATTATTTTCCTTTTTGTGAATGATCTCTTACAGTTGTGACTCCTCTCCACTGGAACGATTGTATAGAGCATATTCAGAGCATAGTCTGCCCATTTCTAATGTATAATTTTACCAGCACTACATGGAACTCACTAAGTTAATTCTGAAGCTTTATTGAACCTCAAGTTCTCTTGTTAGTGCAACCCCGACCACCTGCCTGCATTTGAACTTCAAGCTAATTAGGACAGATTAAACCTTAACCTTTAACACTGCCAGTTAATAAGTCACCCTCACATCTAGTTGTGATTTATGCACCAGCCATTTGATTGCTGGATCCTGTTCAAATGAAAAAGTTGGAAATACTAATTTGTATCTGAGGAGAGAAGAAAAAGAGTTTATCCAGACACGCCTGTCAAAAGGTGATCTGAAACATTAGCTCTGTATCTCTTTCCACGAATGTGTGCTATTCCCTAAAATTTTTATTTCATATTTTGAAGTTTCATTGCATTTTATTCCTGTATCTGTACGAGCATTATCTGTGCAGGGTCAAGTCACTCATGGATTGCAAAATCAGGCCTCCCATGACTTGTGCAGTTAAAATAATTTCAATATGCAAGGTCAGACTACACTCATAACCTGAGTGTAGTCAGATCTCATAATCTGTGAAATCCTATCTGTGTGAAACAAGGCTGCTCAAAATCTGTTTTATTTGGGTTGGCCTGACTGATGTGGCAGAGGGTTTTGTGGGAGTGGGAACCAACAGACAGCCCAGACATCAATCCCCAGTACATATAACTGGTTCATTCGCGATCTCCTCAAATCTAACCTCTGCTGAGATCCAACCCAAAACATACGGCTTTGGTGCAGGGAGCAAAGATACCAATGGTATGATGCAATGCTTTCAGGAAGACTGGGAAACTCTGGAGCGCTGTAACAGTGGGGTAGTAATGAGGAGCAGTTTCAATAAACGTGAATGTACTTCAACTTTGGTTATCAGTGATCAGTGTACAAGTGCAAGGCAATAATCATGATCAGAATGTTTTATTGTTCCCAGTAAATGTTGATTACAATCGCTAATTATCAATGACATTTTTCATTTTTGTAAATATATAATCTCAAGAAAATTGTCAATAAATGAAGAAAAAGTAAAAAAAATCTACAAAGTACATTAATTTCTTATTCAATTGATTTGAAACTTAAAAATCAGTAATAACAGAACATCTCGCAGTTTATGAAGTGTTAATATAAAAGTAATGACTCCATTTTAAAACGTTCTGGTTAATATCTTGAAGCTTTTTTTCTTATGCCTAGAAAAAAGGAATATTGTTATTTTCAATAGTTCAAATCAAATTTTCTGTAAAAATGATTAGAGTTCACAAAATCAATTGACATAAACTCCTAATCATTTAGGATTCAACATAGAAACTGGTCATGGTCTCAATGTCCACCAAATCCTTCTTAAGAACCAGGCACAGATTTGTTTTGCTGAAGAATTGATCATTGAAATTCAGTAAAATAGAAGGCTTCTTTGACCATGGGCATTTTAAAAAGTGATTTATTTTTAAAAAACATCCCTGAAATGTTCCACCTGACAGAAATTAATTTATAATGCTTGCACAAAACAGGGAACAATCAGTTTCTAATCTGCAGAGATGGGGAGTGTTGAGATGGCCCACTCCAGGAATTGAGTTGCAGGTTGTGTGGAGTGTTAGAGAACGGAAACATGCCAAAGTACTTATTTGATGTGTGAGAACGCCACATAATGTCCAAATTTGATTCAGCAAAGCATGCTGTTTGTTTCCAGCGTTGGATTGGATTGAAGACAATGGTGTTATTAGCCAAGTCAGTTAATATCTATGGGTTGAGCAGTCAGTTCATGTCACTCTGACATGGGAGTTCCTGAGTAGCAACAGTGCAGCAGGCGTTCGTTCACTCTGGCCTGTACATAGTGTGATAGTGTTCCGTGAAACTTTATTTTCTTTTGACATTATTCTGTCATGGCAAAGCTGAACAATTTATAATGGTTCAACTTAGTCAATGGATGTCAAGAGTCAAGTGCTTTATTGTCATATGTCCCAGATAGAACAATGAAATTCTTACTTGCAGCAGCACAACAGAATATGTAAACATTTGCTGTACTTTTTGCAACATGTCACCAGAGGCAGACGCCATCTTGGTTACTGTTTCAACAATCACATCTATTAAAATGCTCCACCAATCCTCACCTGGTGCAAAATACAGGTAATGAGTATTGTATTTTATTCAAAGAAGCACTTGGACCAAAGTATAATTCCATGTGTTAACACTCAGAAGTAGTCCACAGCAACAGGCACAGTCAGACTATTCAACTAATCCGGCAGTTTCAGAGGGTAAAAACTGGGTGGCAATCATATATAGCAGACTGGCTAAGCATTTCATGGATAAATTTAGAACATTCCAGCTGGGCGTTTCACTTTCAACCCAAATGAGATCCACCAAATTAGCACAGAGTAGGTATCAGAGCTGAAACCAGAATGCCTATAGAGCAGATGAAGGCTGATTATACACAGAACAATTGGCAAGGTTTATCATGCACGTTTATATTGTAACATTCAACTTGTGATAAATATAACAATAATTAATCTAAATGTTGTCGGCCTTTCCAAAGCACCACACAATTCAACTCTTCCATCACTGGGCAAATAAGTGAAGTCATTGATGTTCCACTAAATTCAGATATCATATAATTTAAACAATTATTTTTTAACAATGACATTTAATTTAATTTAATTTAAACAAGTACTGTAGGAGAATGAACCTACTTTAAAATTAACAATAATGTAAGGTCTTTAAAGATTTTCACTGAATTGTTTATCGATGTACCAAAATTAATTGGTATGAAATGTTTGTATCCTGCAGTGCGTTGTGTAAATGATCAGATATTCTAAATTGAGGGGAGAATGGTCAAGCAAATAGTTAAACAAACTAAAGTATTATTCCAGAATGGGTAAGACTGCGTAAGTTGTGGGTTGGGTAGTGCGATCATGGGCCAGCTACTGAAATCACTTGACTAACTTTTCACCCAACCCACTTTGAATGAACAATGCATAAATGTTTAATGGCACGGAGTTTGAGTAAGTGGTGAGATAATCAAAACCAATTAGGAACTCTTTCAAAGAAGATATTAACTAAAATTAACCGGAACTATTGTAACCACGAGTTGGAAGGTCTTTGCTGAGCTATCAATTATTTACAACTGTCATCTTGTAAAGTGCCATTCTACATGATGTCCTTGTTAGAATGGGAGAACTACTAAATCAGAGGGGTAAACTTTTTATTTGATCTACAGTTTAACAAGTGCCTTCCAAAAGCTTTAAACCTATCTCATTCAGACATGTGAAAGAAAATCCTACTTTAAAAACTGTCTTTTCCACAGCTGCAGATCAGGAATTTGGATTGTTTTCCTTTAGTATTCAATCATTCACATAAAAACAAATGCTGACAGAAAATCTGTAGCAAAGTCCATGATTTTTCCTTGGAAAAATGAAATTAGTTTTTTTTCCGTGGTCATTTTTATACATAGCCTAGATTTATTTTTAAACTGCATAGGATAACAAAATATTTCAGGTAGTGTCTATCAACCTGGGAATGATGTTTAGTAAAAGCAGGAAAAACCCACACTACTTCAAGTTTCATTCTAGCAAATTTTACTTCTACCCCATTAATGGTCAAAGACTGTGGAAAATTATTATTTTTAAAATTATAAACTATGAGTACATAATCATTTGCATGCCATATCAGCAAAAGGATATCTTTAAACTTTATTTTGCAATTGTTTTGACAGCTAAATTCCTTCAGAGAGAATGATTTTGTGATAAAGAATAATTTTGTGATAACTCCTTTCAGTGGTTTCACCGTGAGCCCCACACTGGCACTGAACACACAACTGAATCTACACATAACCAGTCAGATTGTAAGAGTTGAACTCTGATTTTGCTGCTTTTGAATGAAGAGATGCAGCTGAGGGTGCTGGAACAGTACGGTTTGCTGCAGGATTCTGGTAGGACATTGGTCGTCTACTGTACGGCTCAGATTTCCTACCTATGAATGACATGGCCAGTATGACTCCTCCAATGATGGTCAACATGGCAGCAACGACCCCGAGGTACAAGGACTCCCCAATTTCAAACTTTAGGTCACCTGGAATTAAGGGGTCGTTGAAATACAGTATCACCCCATTCATTGTCCATGCCACAGGTACCAAGCCCATCAGTCCAGCTATGATGAAGAAGATTCCTCCAGTTCCAGCAATTTTGTCCTTTATTGGAGAATCCTTGGCGCACACAGTGCATTTCATGCCAACCACGGAAATGGTGATAGCGAGCAAGGAGAGAGCCACGGAAATGACCATCATGGCTCGTGCGGCCTGCAGATTTGCTGGAAGCTCCAGGACAGAGTTGTAGGTCTCACACTGAAAGACACCAGTGCTAAACATGGCACAGGCCCACCATAGCCCTTTCATGTAGACAATGGCAGTCACAACATTCGCTCCGATGTGTGCTGTGATCCTCCACTGTGGCATAATAGTAGCAGACAATGTCCCAACCATGCCGATTATGCAAACAATCAAAGCTACCAGTTGCATGGCAGTGTTAGCCATGGTGCAATGCAAAAGCCTTCACTTCAATGAAAAACGTAGATCCTTACTGCATGCTTTCCATGCAAAATTGTGCTTCGGACATCAGTTGCTGCCGTCAGAGACCTGGCTTCATGTGCCTATCTGAAATCATTGAAATGAAAGGTTTACAAATGTATTGAAGAAATTATATTCAGCTACTTAAAAACTAAACTTTACAAATATTAATTGTTCTTTATCGAACTTTCACAAAGGGTGGAAATTGCGTTTCCCATCTTGTATCAAGTATCAAAATTCTAAAAGGACATTTTGCATTTCAGTGCTAATTCAAATAGTTTAACTTTAAACGCTTCTGTCATATTATACTGTCATATTAACATCCTGAATTGTTTGTGCCCCCTGACAATGCATAGTAATCAGTTTGCATTTAGCATTTAAACAAGTCATCTCTCACTTCCCGTGTTCTGTCTATGACCAATACTCACATTAACTGTAATAAAAGGATCCCAATCTAAAATGTCACCTATCCATGTTCTCCAGAGATGCAGCCTGTCCTGCTGAATTACTCCAGTGCTTTGTGTCTTTTTTTGGTAAACTAGCATCTGCTGTTACTTGATTCCCCATAAAACAATGCTTCCTGCCCTCATAAACACCCAAAGATATTCTTGATCTTTCTGCCAAATTTCACCCTGTTCTCACTTTCTCTGACTCTTTCCTTCCCTTTCTCGAGGCCACCATCTCCATCCCATAGGGCAGGCTGGCAAAAAACATTGTTTTCAAAGAAAGACACAAAGTGCTGGAGTAACTCAGTGGGTCAGGCAGCATCTCTGAGGAAATAGATAGGTGACGTTTTGGGTCGGGACCTTTCTTCAGACTGAAGAAGGGTCCCGACCCGAAAAGTCGCCCAGCCTTTTTCCCCAGAGTTGCTGCCTGACCCATTAAGTTACTCCAGCTATTTGTGTCTATCTTTGGTATAAACCAACATCTGTAGTTCCTTGTTTCTACAACAAACAAATGTCTCGTGATGAATTGAAGCATTAACTCTATTTCTCGCTTCACAGATGCAGGCAGATGTGCTCAATGCAGCATTTTCTATTTTTACTTCCTTTGAGATCAACTGACTAGGTTTCATGTAGATTCCCTTTTCCTGCAACACATGAGAATTGAAACCAACCATTTTAATACATCCACAGCACCACAAGTAATTCTCCCTGCCCCAAAAAACAGCCCCCCCAAAACAATTTCCAGCTAAGAAATGCTGGTATTGTGGTTAAATTACTAGACCAGTAATGTAGAGCCATAGACATAGAATTTAAATGTAATTTTAAAAAATAGATTCAAAATGGCTACCATACTAATGCAGTGCTGTTAAAATCTAACATCCTACAGCAAAGAAATTTGGCTGTTTTTACCTGGTCTGAAATAAACATGACACCAGATCCAGGGCAATGTTTCTAACTCTTCCCTGCCCTCTGATTCTGAGCAAGTCACCTCATTATATCAAACTAATTCACCAATATATAATGCTTGGATTTTGTAATAATGGTGACGGTAGAGTTGCAGGTGTTCACTGAGATTGCTTCACAAGCCTTTCATCAATTGTGGGAATTCTGTGCTTGCATATGGTTAGCTTGGAAATTCTAATATTTCCATAAATGGGTTAATGCCGCACTGCAGGCTGATCTCCAAACTGAAAATACAAGGGAGCATTAATCTGTGTTAATTGCCCCATACTTACAAAAATAACTGAACAAAAGATTTTGTAACCAGTCTGAGGGAAGTGCAGTGATCATTTCCTTAAACTGGAAATAAATTTTAATAGAGGAAAATATTTGTGGCAAACCAAGGCAATACATTTTAAGTAGCTTATTGATTTAAAAAAGATCTTTTAAAATATCTTGCGTTTTTTAAATTTAGATCTTTTACATTTTTTACATTCAGTGTTAAAATGCTTAAAAGAGTTTCTAAAATGTTAAAACACGCCTTACCTCTGAGCTATCCAGGTTAAACTTAGGGACATATCTTAGAAAGGTTGTCTCTGATTTTTGTGGGCTGGTCTAAGTTTGACCAGCTCCCATGATGTCAATTTACAGGACTACAAAACACAATTGTTGAAGGTCACGTTGCAGAAAAATCTCCCATCATTTCATCCCAGTTCAAATTCTAGGGCTTCTGCATGTAGACCTTATACAGATCAAAGGCACTACTTGTGACTCCCTGCTGATCGCAAAATCTGAGTTAAGATCTCCCAACAATGAATTTAGCACAAGACTCAGACATGGCAAATGCACGCAAAGTCCTTCTCAAGGATATCTGCCTGAACGAGGAAAGCTGTCTCAGGACCTGACAAACAGAAATCATTCTCACAAAACAGTATCTTTCTCAGTGGCACAGGTCAATTAAAGATTCCTTTTGAATTCATCGACAAAGATAAAAGTCCTCCCTTCTGAGCGGTGCTACAGTTGAATGAAACCAAAATAAATGAGAAGAATCCTCGTATATATGTTTAGTAGGGCGGGGGGAGGGGGGGGAGGGGTGGGGGGGGTAGGGGGGGGGAATAACATACACAGAATGCAAACTTTGGCACTGATCACAGTATCACTTTGCTGGCTTTACCTTGCACTAAACGTTATTCCCTTATCATGCATCTATACACTATAAATGGATCGATTGTAATCATGTTTTGTCTTTCTACTGACTGGTTAGCATGCAACAAAAGCTTTTCACTGTACCTCGCTCGGTACATGTGGCAAAAAACTAAACTAAACTAAATTAAAACTAAATACTTTCTTGTCTTTTCCAAATAAAAGCTCAATCCTGATTCCCAACTCGTTATCAATACCCGCATAGTTTATGAGAAGGAGTAAAGTTTGTGCGCACACTATCCTATCAGTATTGAGTTATAAACCCCCACCATCCTCTGAGTGAAAACATTCCCATCATATTGCGATTCCTTCCACCAGTTAGTACATCTGTCCACTTAGTTATTGACTTACTGGTAAAGAGATATCAGTTTATCCTATCCACTGTGTTTATCTCTCTTTTACACACCTCAATTAAACTTCACTTCGACCTCTCTGAGCCAAAAGAAATAACTCCAGCCCATCTGATCTTCCCTCTTAATTAAAATTCGTCAGCCCTGCCAACATAAATGTCTACATCCTGCCCACGCTCTCATGTCTTTGCTGTAATTTGTCAACTAAAGCTATTGAGCTGCATTCTAGATGAATTATGCCTAGCTTTCTATAAAGTTCTTGCTCAACCTGTCCGATCTTACATTTTATTCCTCAGCCATCAAAGGAAGATTCTTAAAGATCACCTTATCTGTCTATCTTGCTGCAATTTGCCTGGAGTTAAACTGTATAGTTCATAGTTCATAAATTCATAAGTTATAGGAACAGAATTAGTCCATTCAGCCCATCAAGTCTACTCCGCCATTCAACCATGGCTGATCTATCTTTCCCTCTCAACCCTATTCTCGTGCCTTCTCCCCATAAACCCTGACACTCGTACTAATCAAGAACCTATCAATCTCCACCTTAACAATATTCATTGACTTGGCCTCCACAGCCTTCGGTGGCAATGAATTCCACAGATTCACCACCCTCTGACTTAAGAAATTCCTCTTCGTCTCCTTTCTAATGATACGTCCATTTATTCTGAGGCTATGTCCTAGACTCTCCCACTAGTAAAGGGGGATGGCACAATGTTTTAGTTCAAAGGAAATTCTACAAAAGCCTTCTTTCTTATTTGTGTGCCCCCCAGGATTTCTGTGGTTTCAGTGTCAAAAATTATACCGGTGAATCAATATTCAAGACTTTTGGTTAGGAAATAAGTCAAACCTTTGATCATTTTTCAGAATTTATTGCCCATATTGATTGCCCTAGAGGATGTGATGGCAGGTTATGTTTAACTCTGCTGAAATGCTTAAGAATACACTCTGACAATACAGTTACCTGGTAGTTTATGGATTTGGACCCACTGGTAATGAAGGAATAGCATTATATTTCCAAGCCAGGATCATGTGTTACTTTGAGAGAACTTACAGGTAAGTGGTGTTGCCATGTATCTGCTGACCTTGTCCTATGTGGTAGATGTTATGATGTTAATTTAGTTTAATTTAGTTTAGTTTAGTTTAGTTTAGTTTAGTTTAGTTTAGTTTAGTTTAGTTTAGAGATACAAAGTAGAAACAGGCCCTTCAGCCCACTGAGTTGCGAAGACCAGCGATCACCCCGTACACTAATTCTTTCCTATACAGTATGGACAATCACAGAAGTCAATTAACCTATAGACCTGCACATCTTTGGAATGTGGGAGGAAATCAGAGCACCAGGAGAAAACCCATGGGAGAAACACAGGGAGAACGTACAAACTCCATACAGACAGCACCCATAGTCAGGATCAATCCCGGTTCTTTGGAGCTGTTAGGGTTTGTGTTTAAACTCTCCCTTGGAGGAGATGACCGTAGCTGGACCCTTTATGGCATGAATACTAAATACTGTTAATGTCAGGATATCATCCACATCTTCTTGTATGCAAACATGAATTGTTGTTTTTGCTGACAGTTGAGAATGGATTTAAAGTTGGGCAATCTTTTGCATTTCCAATGTAATGATGGAAGGAAGACCATTGATGAAGCAGCCAAAGAGAACTGAATCCAGAACAATGCCCTATGTGAACTTGCCAATAGAGTCAATCAGCACAGAAATCTGCCCTTTGACTCACCAAGCATAAGTCACTAATTTTATACTAACTCGACATTAATGCCAGTTATTTATTCTCTCCACATTCTCACCAATCCCCCTCTCCCCACTCAACCCTCGTCCCCTACCCCCTGAATAGCAAGTAGTGAAAATCTCAAAAAATGATAAAATGCTGGAAATACTCAGCAGGTCGGATCACATCGGTCGAAGGACAAACAGTTAAGGTTTCAAGCTTGGGACCCATCATCTTTTCTGTTTCTCTTTCCATGAACATTGCTTGACCTGCTGAGTGTTTACAGCATTTTCTGTTTTTTATTTTAAATTGTTCCTTTTCTGATTTAGTTTCTCAATGTTTAATGGAACATTCTGGTCTGCAGTTCTACATTTTTCACTCCTATGAAAATCCATTGCAAACGCTGATATAATTGACCATGCAGTCTTTGGCTCCTTGGTAGTTTATCCTGCAATATGGCCATTTTTCTAAAAATAATGACATATTTGTTTAGTATTTAATCCAGGGCAATTAAAGAAAACAAGCTTTGCTTACCTGAGTCCCAGTTTTGGGAAGGGAACTGAAATTTCACAAACGGTCATATGTAAGCATTGATGGAGGTTCAATGCCAAGATTGTACCATTTATTTGTAATGTGCCAAATCATAGCATCATATTCGATGCTTAAAATAATTTTCACTATCATTTCACTGATGTAGGTTAGATATTAAGCATGAAATGCTGCAACTTTTAAAATTCATAATTTCCAACTTCAGGCAAGTTTCTCATGTTTAAAATAGGAAATAATTTCCTTTCATGGCTTAATTTAAGATTAGCAAAAGTAATTATTTATGTACAAATCACTGTTTGTGGTTAACCTCTAAACTCTTTGTTCTAATCTACATACTGTGGTATGGAATGTCCCAAAGCACTTTAGTAAGTTATATTTTGAAATAATTTACAAAGTAATTAACTTACAGCCTATATTTATTAACAATCATTGCCTTTTATATATTTTTAATTAGATTGTGTGAAGGCACTTTTTCTTTTTAACTTGCAAAGTGAATGATGTTTGGTGGTGCATAGGTTAATTCGTTGTGGAAAGGAGTGTTTCCTTTATCTCCATCACATGTTCATGCAACAATAACAAGCTGAGCCTTTTAATGTATCAACAAGTGCTCACAAAAGGAGTTAGCTCACAATTAACATTTGTTCAAGACTCCTCTTGATTTCATTGGGCCCGAGTCAAATTTTTATACCTTAACACAGATAAAACTTGAAATGTTGCACTGGCAGAACATTGTTTATCATGTCACCTTTGAGTATTGTTATTTTATTTATCATGGTTGTCTCTGAACTAGTTCTGAATTAGCTTACGTTTAGGAATTCTTGCTGGATGGGTGAGTACCCAGGCAAGTGCACTTGGTCTAAGGAGCTCCAGTTGTATTTATTCATGTTGTTAGAATGATGATCAGGGGAGGAGTGTTCATGGAAAGAATTTGTTGTGGCACAGGTACTCAAAAAAAAGAAGAAGAAAAAGTTGTAAGCTGGTGACTATGCATTGTGTTGGGCAAGGGGTCGATAGGAGGTGTAGGAGTTGCAGATGTATTATCTTGGCTGATCCATTATTATTACTGACATAAAGAGCAGCAACACAGTACAATGAAAAATGATTGAGGAAGAGTTGATTATGAAAAAGGCATGTTAGCTGCTTGGTGCCAGGCGAAAGTTCATAATTAACTCGATACCGGGGTTTATAAAGGAAGAATACTAGTCACAGTATATAATAAAGAAAATAAAAATAAATTCCTAAATTGTGCTGGAATTAGGATGTATATTGTCAAATGGGCCTAAAAAAATAGCTGATATTTAACCAGCCAAACTGATGCATGGAGAGATGAAGAGAGAAACGATGAAAGAGTTTGGCTCTCTGTGAAATTAAGGCCAGTTCTGGAGCTGCTGTGATCTTAATGATGTAGAAACAAAAGTTGGGAGTTTCTTGAAATACTGATTCGTTTTACAAGAAAGGCTTTAAAATACTTGAGTATGGCAGGAGGTAAGGTGATGGAGGAAGATCAAATGAATAGGCAAATAATTTTAGAAGCATAAGCAATTACGGAAACTGTAAAAAAAAAGACACAGAGTGAGTTTAAAGTGAGTTACTCCAGCATTTTGTATCTTTTTCTGTATACCAAGGACACAGTAAAGTTGACCAGAATCAATTTGAAGAAACCGAAACTTTGCTCCAATCACTTGAAGTGACGTTATTTACCCCAGCCATGCAACAAATTCAAAAGAGGACTCATTACTTGGTTTTATGGAGGGATTTGAATATTTTGTGGACGGAAAATAGGCAGTAGTGAGATTATCTGTTTCATAGGCAAATGGAGCTCAATATGGGATAGGATATTGGTGGCAGGATTTGGACCAGTTGAACTTTGTTGATGATGTATTACAGGAGGGTAGCTGGAAGAGCTGACAGTAAGCAGTCCTGGTGGACCTAGGATGTGGGGTTTGATGTTCAGCTCTTGAATAGATCAAGTACTCGCTCTAGATTGGCTGGAGTGACAGAGTGAGCAACAGTGAGGGAGGAGAAGGAGTTGGTAATGGGAGAGAAAATGTTATGGTGATAATCATAAAATGAAGACTTAGTCTTCAGTTTTAGACTCTTAGACTCAGTTTTCCAACTCTAAGTCAAAAGACTATGCATTAAAATCAGTTTCCAGAGATTTTAGCAAGCAGTTATTAACAGGGAAACAAAATTGTGCACTGGTGTATGGGCTAATTCTCTCCAGCGTATGGACTTATTTCTGTATTTATTTCTTGCACTTACTTTCTGTCCACTTCCCACTCTCCATATTTAGTCTCATTGCCAGAGCTGTGTGCTTGACGACCACAGAGAGAGCTCTTTAACAGTTCTAACCAGCCTTGTAGCAGGCAATGCATGGATGACGGAATGGCTGGATGTTCAGTAGACAGCCACTGCCTATAAATGTTTGAGTTTGCTTATAATGTTTTCATATGAAAGGAAAAACCAAAATTGCCAAAAGCAATAATTTTGGACTTGGCATTAAAAGCAACAGAAAGCATTTTTCACATCAATAATGGGTGATTTGGGGTTAATGTGTCCTGACACTCTTTGCTACAGTTTGAACCATTTGCTTTATCAGCAGAGATGTTTTAAACAAAGTTTCCATCTACGCTCTCAGATATGAAATATCCAAAAGCAGAGAGGCTCTCCTCATCTTCCGGCCAAAATGTAATCTTTCACCAACACCTGAAGCAGCTAAGCTTTGCTTTTGAACATAGGCAAAGCATCAATAAATGGTCATTTATTTCATTGCCATTTGCTGGAGCTTAGCTTTTGCCAATTGGAGGGTTCGATTTTGATGTACGTTCTTGTTAAAAAGAACACATAAAAAATGACTTGTGGTTAATTTATGTGAAATCATCCTGAAATCCTTAATTACGAATTTATTCTCAGAAAAAGTTACCATCCTATTACATACCCCTGCACTCTTCACCAAGCCCGAATCCCAAAGTCTTTGACGGTTGAAGCTAGTGATCAACTGGAGGGGAGGAAGTTTGAAAATGGTAGAAATTTGAGAAGATATTTCCAAGGCTGGATGGTAAGTATATATGTCAAACAGAATAGCAGCAAGAGTTGAAGGGGTTGTGTTTATTTAGTTGTAAGTTGAGGATGAAGTGTTGCTCAGTGCTGAAGATAAGGGTGAAAATTGCCTTGCCAAAGTTCACCTACGCTGCAACAGTGGAGAACAGTATATGATAACAATTCAGAGTGACTATTGGGGAAATGCCAATGGGTTAGGAGAGATGTAGGTTAGAAGTGCTGTTTCTGTCATGGCCTCAGAGGTTTGGATGAGGCAAGAGGTAGAATAAAGATTTGCTGGAGGAGGCTATGAGATCCTTCAATACAGCAGGGGACTGCAGGCATGGGAGTGGCAGTTCAAGAAGCCAGCAGCTGAAGGTCAGCAACATATTACAGGACAAATTGGTTTGAATGTGCATCAACAAATCCAATAATTTAATGGTGAGAAACTATTAATGATGATACCATGTTCCAATTCAAAGAATAACAGAGAATCCTTTGGGTCTTCTTGACATGTTTGTATCTGTTAACTGACATTGGATTGTAAGATTGTCTATTTATCTCACAAAGCTTTAAAAGCCCTGTCTGGGCGACACTACAACAATCGTAAATGTGCAACGTAACTACTAGCTTTCAAAATGCTTAAACTATCTTGAGGGCATGAAAGATTATACAGAGTTAACATTTCAGTTCAAACACACTTTACCAAAACCATTCTGATGAGGGATCTTCAACTTGAATCATTAAATGTATCTCTTTCCACAGATGCTGCCTGAGCTATTGAATGCTTGCAGCATTTTATAAATTAATGACTTTTTTAAGCGGAGTATCAGCAAGGAAACTGTTATTGATTATTATCACAGTCCTAAATGTGTGCAGACATCTAATGAAGGTAGAATTGGGATTAGCTATAAAAACTTTCATGCTGAAGTAATTGCCCAAGGGGAGTAGCGGATTGTAGAGAGACAAGATATGATCATTGAAGTGATTGAAAGAGAACATGGCTTAAGAATAATGTTCGGATGGCAGGAAGAAAGTCAGAAAGGGCAGTTGCAGAGAAAGCAATCAGTGTGAAACAAGTTGTGTGCTGTAATTCTTTTTAGAGTTTATTGAGGGTGAAGGATGAAAGACTGCATTGGAAATGAAAATTAAAAGGACATGCGTGGGAGCTTCTGTACCTGAGTACCTGGTGTTTGGGGAAGGCTGTACAGATGGGTTTTCCGGATGGATGGGATGCAGGTTTAATTTTATCGGCTCAGGATTGAACATGAACATCCCATTCAGCCTAAGAAAGTGACCAGGGAAGGAGATGAAGACAATGCAGAGGGACAGATCCAGAGCCCTGGGAATTCTAGCGCTGTAAGTGGGAGATGGGAAAATATTGCTAAAAATGCCCTTGCTGTATTCAGATGGGCAATACAGAAAGACATGCAGATGAAGTTGGGTGAGGAGATGAGCCATTGATGGAAAATAACAAATGTTATTGAGTGCTATGGAAACATCAAAGGAGGTAAAAAGCACAAAGTCATGGTCGAAGGCAATGTCCCATGAGCTTGGATTGGGCTGATTTTGTGTGTGATTGTGCAAGTCTTGGCTGAATGATTTAAATAAAGTTCACATCAGAGTGTTGCCATTCGACTGATACCAATTAATAAATTCTTCTCTGCATAGCAGCCTTGAGCAGATACTTTAAACTGCTTACTCCCTGCATCTAGTAAAATGGAGTCCATGGTTCTGGATTATGATTTAAAGGAAATGGTCAACACATTTTCTTTCGATCCCCAAATCCAATGCAAGACGTTTGCCCAGCCTCTTAGAATGCAAATATAATTTTACTTGCCTGCTAATTTTTAGGCTTACAAAGTGTCTAACTAGCAGAGAATGCTGCATTCACTGATCTCTCCTTTCCTCACCTACCTTACTGAAGCTAATTCTGCAACTCCTGACCCTTGCAAGGCTCTACATTCATCTTGTGACATCAGTGCCCCTGCCCCACTGCTGTCTTTGGGTAGAGGTCAATGATACGGGGTGGGAGGTGGGGGGGGAGTGAGGTGGGGGGGGTTTAAATCTTTTGAGCCTCACGCTCTGAGGATCCAGAGGAATTCTAGCCAGTATCAGTCCCCAACCACTCCGACCCGTTAAAACAGGAGTTCTAGTCCTACTTTGAAGGCTGATTACCAGGTTGCTAATAAACCACCGTCTAACGTTCAGATATTATTGCACACTGCCAGTGAGCGTTTTAATTTTCTCCCAGCTCGTACATGCCAAACTGCAGAAAAATCTAATCAGTTTAATATAAATTAGTCCACATTCTTTAAATGCTTCTTCCAAGACAAATTCCTACCTGTTTTTGATAGCCCTCTGTCTTTTCAACTCCAAAGCTGCCGATGTTTTGTACTCAGCAACTTGCATGCAAGCTGCATTCACGAAAGCGTCCTCCAACACTGTACTCTGCTGTCACTCCCTGTCCCATGCTCGCTTGGCACTGCAATATTAGTTTCCGCCCCAGTGCTCATCTGGTACTTATTAATCAACCTCCCTAGTGCTCGGCTGACACCTTGCTACTGGTAAATCCTCTTTGATTTGATTAGCATTCTGGAAACTATTAAATCCTGTTTTATTTTAAATTTCATGGAGTTGAAATTCTACTTTACGGCACTTTATTTGTTCAGAAGTGGCTTTGCAGTCTTCAGTTTGTGTGATATGCATGTGCACTGAAGGACAGTAGGAAGGTTAACTGGTGTACAATGCACACTTGATAAAGTTACCACATGAAAATGCACCAGGCATTTCAGAAGTTGCAAAAGACGTTTATGAAATATTCAGAATGGTACATGGACAGGTTTAGAGGGATATAGGCCAAATGCAGGCAGGTGTGAGTAGTGTAGATCGGACATGTTAGTTGGTGTGGGCAAGTTGGGTTGAAGGGCCTGTTTCCATGCTGTATGACTCAATGACTGTAGGACTCTAGGACTGGATTATGAGCAGGTCTTAATGGGAGGTATAGGGTCTGCTCAGGGAAAAGGCAATGCCTCATGAGGACAGCTAATTTAGTTTAGAGATAAATTCGGCCCACGCCAACTATCGATCACCCTTTCACACTGGTTCTCAGACAAGGGAGCACAGTTACAAGCAAGGGACTGGTCAGTTAAAATCTTCTGCAATAGATCCAAAATCTCTAGTGGTTGACAAAAGACCTATTTACTAGGGTGGATGAGGAACCATAAGATGTCAATATATGGTGTAAGTGTCACCTCCCACAGCATGATACCTCATTGTCCATTATAGACACACAGTCTGATCCCATCTTTGATCTGCCACTTCCAGAAAAACCTAAACATGACCCACCCCTTGATACAGCAGGTCCCAAGGGAATCATGCTAACATGGGAATTAGGAGTAAGAGTAGGTCAAGCCTCTCAAGTCTGGCCTGGCATTTAGTGTGGTCGATTCTCTCTACCCAAGATAATTTAATATGATACCCATGGTACCCTGATCATGATGCCCTGCTTCTCCGGTTTTATTCATTGGTTCCATAAAAATCAAAATTCTGCCTCCTGCATTCTTGGGTTCCAAAGCCTCATGTACTTCTGAGGGGGAAAAATCTCTATCCTGAATGGTTTTAAAAGCAGGGTGAGTCCTAATTCTGGATTCTTTCATAAGAGGAAACATATCTCCAAATCCACCCTGTCAAGTCAGGATCTTTAGAAACCCAAAGGCAGGTTTAAGAGATTTTACTAGGCAGGAGATCTTATTTCCTGCTTTTTGTGTGACTCTGGAAATGCTGCCCAATGCTTGCACGCATGGAATTAGTTGCATGTGCAGTAGGGAATTGATCAGTCCCAGCCTTGCATTAAACCCAGTGCTGCTCCCTATGCAGTGTTGTTTCAATGTGCATTTCCGCAGGTCAGTCTTTTCATTCAAAATGTTGTGTTTCCTAGAGCATCACGCCACTGTTCATTATGAGGAAGTGTGCTTGTTCACTCCTCCTGCCATGGGGCTCAATATCCAACCTCTCCACATTACTCGCTGTAACTGTTGTCAACAGTCCATGCATTAAACTTACACTGAAAACATTTCATCTCACATCTGTACAATGAGGAAGAGCAAGAGTACATGTGTGAAGGGAACACCCTCCCTTCTAAGTCACATATCCTCCTGACTTCAATGTGCGCAGTTTTTGGCTTCATCATCATGTTGAATACCTTAGAATTTGTTACATCCAAGACTGTAGCAGAAGTTCCCTCATCACATGCAGTGTTTTGGTTTAAAGGCAGAGCTTTCCACCTCTCATTCCAGGGAACATAGGTGAGCAACCAAGGAGAGAATGTCAGCACAGAAAAAACCCTTTCGGAACAAGTCCAGGCTTTCAGTGTGATGGGAATCTCCTCCTCTGGTTGTTAAACAATATCTGAGTCAAATTCTTCCAATGACTCTTCAGTATTTCCCTCCTTCCACTATAACCATCGAGACCCGAAACGGCACCCATTCCTTCTCTCCTGAGATGCTGCCTGACCTGCTGAGTTACTCCAGCATTTTGTGAATAAATACCTTCGATTTGTACCAGCATCTGCAGTTATTTTCCTACATAACCATCAGGGGAGGGGAGATGTGGTGGATTTGCTGCCTTACAATGTCAGAGACCCAGGTTCGATCCCGATAATGGGTGCTGTCTGTACGGAGTTTGTACGTTCTCCCAGTGACCACGTTTTATCCAGGTCCTCGACTTTCAGAAAGCCTTCGACAAGGTCCCACATAGGAGATTAGTGGGCAAAATTAGAGCACATGGTATTGGGGGTAGGGTACTGACATGGATAGAAAATTGGTTGACAGACAGAAAGCAAAGAGTGGGGATAAATGGGTCCCTTTCGGAATGGCAGGCAGTGACCAGTGGGGTACCGCAAGGTTCGGTGCTGGGACCCCAGCTATTTATGATATACATTAATGACTTAGATGAAGGGATTAAAAGTACCATTAGCAAATTTGCAGATGATACTAAGCTGGGGGGTAGTGTGAATTGTGAGGAAGATGCAATAAGGCTGCAGGGTGACTTGGACAGGTTGTGTGAGTGGGCGGATACATGGCAGATGCAGTTTAATGTAGATAAGTGTGAGGTTATTCACTTTGGAAGTAAGAATAGAAAGGCAGATTATTATCTGAATGGTGTCAAATTAGGAAGAGGGGATGTTCAACGAGATCTGGGTGTCCTAGTGCATCAGTCACTGAAAGGAAGCATGCAGGTACAGCAGGCAGTGAAGAAAGCCAATGGAATGTTGGCCTTCATAACAAGAGGAGTTGAGTATACGAGCAAAGAGGTCCTTCTACAGTTGTACCGGGCCCTGGTGAGACCGCACCTGGAGTACTGTGTGCAGTTTTGGTCTCCAAATTTGAGGAAGGATATTCTTGCTATTGAGGGCGTGCAGCGTAGGTTCACTAGGTTAATTCCCGGAATGGCGGGACTGTCGTATGTTGAAAGGCTGGAGCAATTAGGCTTGTATACACTGGAATTTAGAAGGATGAGGGGGGATCTTATTGAAGCATATAAGATAATTAGGGGATTGGACACAGTAGAGGCAGGAAACATGTTCCCAATGTTGGGGGAGTCCAGAACAAGGGGCCACAGTTTAAGAATAAGGGGTAGGCCATTTAGAACGGAGATGAGGAAGAACTTTTTCAGTCAGAGAGTGGTGAAGGTGTGGAATTCTCTGCCTCAGAAGGCAGTGGAGGCCAGTTCGTTGGATGCTTTCAAGAGAGAGCTGGATAGAGCTCTTAACGATAGCGGAGTGAGGGGGTATGGGGAGAAGGCAGGAACGGGGTACTGATTGAGAGTGATCAGCCATGATCGCATTGAATGGCGGTGCTGGCTCGAAGGGCTGAATGGCCTACTCCTGCACCTATTGTCTATTGTCTATTGTCTATTGTCCTTCTGTTTTCTCCCACATTCCAAACACGTGCAAGTTTGTAGGTTAACTGACTTGTGTAAATTGTCACTAGTGTGAAGGATAGAACAAGTGAATGGGTGATAGTGGTCTGCGTGGACTCGGAGAGCCGAAGGGCCTGTTTCCACACTGTATCTCTAAAACTAAAATTAAAACCAAGATTAATATCTTAGAATGGGATATATTGTTGACAGAAAGCCAGCAATTTCACACTTTTATGAGTGATTATACTCAACATAATCAACATAATTCTCTTGCTATATCTTTAAAACAAGATTGTTTAAACACCTTAACCATAATCTGGTGATAATTTTGTTTTCCCATCCCCTGGGAGCTTGGCTCAGTTATTAATAATCTCAACCTAGAAGGTTGAGGCATCAGTATGTTAGCACTGGGTGGTTTTTCAGAGGCTTTTAGATGGGCTCCTGGATATGCAGAAAATTGAGGGGTATGGATCATGTGCAGGCAGATGAGATTAACGGTATCATATTCGACATAGACATTGTGGGCTGAAGGGCCTATTCCAGTGCAGTACTGTTCTTTGATATATGTATGCATTCATGAAGGCATGCTGCACTATCAGAGATACAGTCCCTTCAATAAAATCTTAAACTGATAGTTCAGGTGAACTATAAAAATCTAATAGTGTTATACGTAGAACCTGGAGATCCCCCAATAGTCAAGTTAATGTTTATCCTTTATTTCCAACCACAAAAAAAATCAGAGAGCAATATTTCCAAACGTTTTCACCAATCCTTAAGGAAGTACTGCAGGGAGTGCACCACCCAACTGATATATTGGTGTCCCTGTATAATTTTATTCAGATGCTATTAATTTTGCTGGATGCTGAGCGGCATTTTCAATTATCTAGGAAGGTTGGGTTTTGTAGACCGATGACAAGCAGCACCTTAAGGAGGTCAGTATTCACAAAATGCTGGAGTAACTCAGCATGTCAGGCAGCATCTCGGGAGAGAAGGAATGGGTGACGTTTCGGGTCGAGACCCTTCTTCAGACCTTAAGGAGGTCACCTTAAGGAGGTCAGTTGCACGAAGCCTCAAAATATACGAGAGAAACTTTAAACTTTACATCCTCTTTGTTAACCATAAATGGAAATGAACACCAATGAAATGAAGTAAAACTAACTGCCAGCACTATTAAATCAGGCGGAAGATACACCTAACGTCATAAGGTCATTGGAGTAGGATTAGGCCATTCGGCCCATCAAGTCTACTCCGCCATTCATTCATGGCAGACCTATCTCTCCCTCCTAACCCCATTCTCCTGCCTTCTCCCCAAAAGGCTTTCATTTTGTTTTCTTAAAATTCGGATATTAATCCTATTGCACCAGCAGAGTGTTGATGCTGACTATTCACTGGATGTAACATGGTTGAAATTATTTAAAGAATAGGGCCAGTGCCATGAAGACTGCCAGCCTTGCCAATAGAAAGTGACGGCTCCATCCCCAATCAAAACCATTCAACATTGATGGCCAGTAACACAGATAGGTTTGCAGTGTCAGGAGTTTGAAAATAAGTTCCTGATTTGAAATGTGTACCTTTGTAAGAAAAAAGAGAGTTCAGCATTTTGGATTTTATGTTTGAATGATTTGGACTACAGTCAGGTTGTAGGCTGCGTCACTGGCCAGTACACACCTTGTGGCACTGCTTAGATTAATGTCTCATCAGGTGACTTGATGTTGTAATAAGTTCATTGCTTTCCAAAAGAAACTGAAAAAGATGATTGTGGCTTTCCCAGCAGGCTATGTCACAGACACTTTATTAAAGGACCCACAGTTAAGTTCCAGACAGAAACAGGACATCATAAAATATAATTTCCCAAAACATTTTTCACATTTTGTAGCTGTAGATTATGCTTTTTTTTAGGTCATATTAGAGATAAATTCAGTTAATTTGGTCAGTTCGGGGCCCTGAGGAGTGTTGTAGAGCAGAAGTATTGAGACCTACAGGTACACAGTTCCCTGAATGTGGCATGAAAAGGTAGATAGAATGATAAAGAAGGCTTTTAATATATTGACCTTCATAAGTCAGGGCAGTGAGTATAGAAGACAGACACAAAAAGCTGGAGTAACTCAGCGGAACCGGCAACATCCCTGGAGAGAAGGAATGGGTGACGTTTTGGGTCGAGACCCTTCTTCAGACTCGACCCTAAAACATCACCTATTCCTTCTCTCCAGAGATGCTGCCTGTCCTGCTGAGTTACTCCAGCTTTTTGTGTCTATCTTCGGTTTAAACCAGCATCTGCAGTTCCTTCTTACACATACTGAGTATAGAAGTTGGGATATCATGTTACAGTTATGCCAGGATTGGCGAATTGTATTCAGTTTCAGTCATTCTCTGGAAGGAATGTAGAGAAGATTTACAAGGATGCTGTCAAGAGTCCAAGGCCTGAGCTGTAGGGAGAGATTGGGCAAATTAGGACTTTATTCTTTGAAGCACAGGAAGCTAAGGGGTGACCGTGAAGAGGTGTATAAAATCATGAGCAGAATTGATAGGGTGGTTGTGCAGTGCCTTTTACCAAGCGTAGGGGAATCAAGAACCAGGGGGCATAGGTTTTAGTTGGGAGTGGAGAGATTTAAAAGGAACCTTGGGGCAACCTTTCACTCAAATAGTGGTAGATGTATGGAATGAGCTGCCAGAGGTGATAGTTGAGGTAGGTACAATCACAACATTTAAAAGATACTTGGACCTTACCTATCCTATTTCTTGGATAGGAAAGGTTTAGAAGGCTACTAGACTGAGGTGGACCCGTTGGGTCAAAATCTCTCCTGCGGGCCTTTCCTGGGGCAACCCCCCCCCCCCCTCCTCCCCCAACTGATGATCCTGCGGGCCTGGCAACCCTCTCCAACTGACGAAGCCCATTGCCTGGTGGAGAGTGTCCCCGGGCTGTGGGCGGGTGAGGGGAGAAAGGGAAGAGGAGAGGGAGCCACTCACCTCGGCCCTGTGCCACCTGCGCTGCAGCCAGAGTGAACCGTGGACCCAAAGCATCTCACCATCCCCTCCCCCACTCCCCCCCCACGCACCCACTCCATCCCCACTCAACCCCCCTTATCCTCCCCTCCTCCCCTCATCCCCTCACCCACTCCATCCCCCCTCAACCCCACCTAAAACTCCCTCAAACCTCTCATGCATTTGTCCAGCACCCTCCCCTCCCCACTACCCTCCTCACTCTCCCCTCCTCTCCCCTGCCCTCCCTACCCCCACTCCCCCTCCCCCTCCCCTCCTCCCCCCCAACCCCCACTCCCCCCACCCCATCCCTGCTCCCCCTCCCCTCCCTATCCCCACTCCCCCCTCCCCTCCCTTCCCCCCACCCCCACTCCCCTCCCCCCACCCCCTCCTCCCCACCCCCACTCCCCCATCCCCCACCCACGCTCCCCCTTCCCCCTCCTCTCCCCCTCACCCCCACTACCCCGTTCCTCCTCCCCCCACCCCAACTCTCCCCACCCTCACCACCCCCTCTCCCTCGCCTCCCCTTCCCCCCACCACCCCCACTCACCCACACCATCCCCCCTCAACATCAACGGGCCCCAACTGCGCAGACGTGGACCCATTGGGTTCTGCGCACGCGTGGATCAGGCGTCCATCTTACATATGTATCAAATCAATGGGCCCAACTGCGCAGAAGCGGACCCGAAGTGTTCTGCGCACGCGCTGATCCGGCGGCCATCTTGCGTAAGTATCATATCAATGGTCCCCAACTTATCTGTAAAATAAAGCGTCTCTTCTCTAAACTAAAAGTTTTTTTTCTTTAAGCTAAACGTTTTCTTTTAAATCTAAATCAAAAAGTTTTGTTTTAAATGAAATAAAACTCATCTGTAAAATAATGGGTCTCTTCTTTAAACTAAACGGGTTTTTTTCTTCTTTAAGCTAAACGTTTTGTTTTAAATTAGAAAAATCTACACCCCCCCTCATTGTCCGCCACTCCCGTCACTCTACACCCCCGTCCCCGGCGGTCATCGGACCCCCCCCTCTCATTGGCTGTCACTCGGGTGGTCCCATTGTGACGTCATATACTGAACCTTGCCTACGCTGAAGCTTCAGTTTAATAAGGTAATTTTAAAACTTTAAAATCTCTCTAACTTTAAAAAGATAAAACCAATTTGAATGAAACTTGGATGAAAGTGTCCCCAAACAATCAAACAAACAGAGAGTTTAGTAATATATAGATAGACGGACCAAATGTGGGCAAGCGGGACTTGCTTAGATGGAGCATGTTGGTCGGCATGGACGAGTTGTGTCGAGGGCCTGTTTCCATACTGAATGACTCTATGAGTCTATGACTCTATATGACTCTAAAGTCGGGGAAGGAAAGTTGCATGTTAACAGGCCTTGGTGAAGAGGTTGGTGAATCTCCAGAATGCTCTATCCCAGAAGTCGTGAAGACTAGATCATTGGGAATATTTAAAGACAGAAGGATGTGATCAACGATCTGTGGACTGCGGGAAACTGGAACAAAAGAGGAAATGAGGCCTAGATGATCGTTCTGAATTATCCCATGAATGGTGGGGCAGTCCTGAGGGGCCGAATGTACTTCCCCTGCTTTTATTTTCTGATGTTGTCATGTCAGTAATATTTATGGTGGGGCCTCCAGTAATCCCAGCTCAGGACTTGTCTTAGATTTCCAATCATCTTTTCATTTGGCTCTTTCTTGATTTGTTCAATAGTAGTCCGGTGGGTTCAGCGACATGCCATACTTTAATTCTGCTATTCAAATTATTTCATGCCATGTTTTAACTTAGAGGGTTTTAGTCAGACAAAACTGGTACATACAGCGATCAGAATTGTTGGCATTTTGTGGTGAATTTTGTTTCTTTCACATCAGTAAGTCAGAGATCTGGTTGCAGTTTAGAGATCTAAATGGTTTTGTTTAGGTTTATTATTGCCACGCGCAGAGGTGAAGTGAAAAGCTTTGTCTTGGACACTATCCGATCAAGATCAGATAATACTATACATAACTACAAACAAGTCAAACTCAAATACAATAGGTAAAGCAAAGGAGAAGATATGGAGTTCAGAATATCATTCTAAAGATTGTAGTACATCAGTTCAATAGACTAAGTCCAATGCCCACAATGGGGTAATGGTGAATCAGGCTGTACCCTAGTTTATAGAAGGTCCATTTAGAAGCTGGATAAAAGAAGGGGAAGAGACTGTTCCTGAGTCTGGTGGTGTGTGTTTTCATGCTTCTGCACCTTCGGCCCGACAGGAACAGGGAGAAGAAGGACTGACTGGAGTACGACAAATTTTTGAGTTTGTTGCTGGTATTCCAAGATAGCATGAAGTGTAGATAGAATCAATGGTGGAGTGTCTGGTTTGTATGATGGGCTGGGCACATCTACAACCATCTCAACACCTGCACGAGATAGCCCAGTTGTTGTGCAGTAGAAAACAGAAGAGAAAGAATCTGCAATTTAATGCGGTCTTGAGCAGAGCTGTTCCCAAACCAGGCTGTGATGCAACCCGACACTATGCTTTCTGTTGTGCACGTGGAGAAGTTTGTACGAGTCATGAAGACATGCTGCATTTCCTCAATCTTCAAAGGAAGAAAAGGTTGTGGTGGGCCTTCTTGGCTTTTACATCATTGTGGTTGGTGCATGACAAATCATTGGTGATATCAACGTCAAAGAACTTGGCCTTAACCATTTCCACTTCGGTGCCCCTGATGCTGGATGGGGCATGTACTCCACCATGTTTCCTGAAGTCCTGCACTGGCAAAAGAATAGGTGACTTTTTTTATTAAAGCATTGAATTGTGACCTTAGTTTTATCCAACCACATCATCACATGCTGAATTCCCCTCCAAAGTGCCAACTGCCATCAGTGGACATTAATCATTGATATAACCTTACCCAACACAGGAGAATGCAAGGAGCACATTAAGACATAGAGCCTCTGGGTGTTGTCAGCAGTAGAATCAATTCCATGATCAGGGTGAGTACATAGATATTTATTTCAGAAACGTTCGATAAATTATTCATATTTTAAGTTATTACATGCAAATAAATTAGCTCTATTCATTTGATTGTGCAAATGGAACTATGTACGGGATATTTGGCAATTCGCATGTCATTGTTCCAGATATAAAGAAGCTTTTGGTTCTGTATGCCATCCAGTTTGACGGTTGAGTTAACATCATGACATTTACATCCAGTTGCACAAGAGGATTGATTCAAACTGTTCTGGCTGACGGCGCGAGTCACACAATTCTTCTCGCATTGAGGTGAATTTTGGTGTTTCTCAGTGAATTATCCTGCTTCTAGTTCTTTTTGCAGTGCACTTAGTGACATGTGCTTCATTACTTCAATCTCATAATCTATACTTTTCCCTGGAAAGACTGTTACCCTATTTTGGAATGCAAACAACTTCCGTGAGTTTTCCAGGTGGATCTCAGTCCATGACTCAAGCAGATGGAAAAGAACAGTCCCGACTTGAAACGTCACCCATCCTTTTTCTCCAGAGATGCTGCCTGACCCATTGAGTTACTCCAGTGCTTTACGTCTATCTTTGGAACAAAGACATTATTTAGTCATGGAACTTGGTCTATAAGTCAAATTAGCAAACAGTGCCCTGGAAGATAAACAAGACCTAATATGAGAGCATCAGATAAATAAGTGACAAAAAAAGTCTATATTTGACAATGAGCAAGTGCTAAATTAAAGGAAAACATTGACTTGTGTGTCCCATTGTGTGTAATATGGAAATAATCTCTACACAATTTCAGCCAAGAATAGACCAATTATAATAATAGTAATAACCAATAGACCAAGAATCAAACAGCATTATAGAAACTTAAAAAAAAAAAAAATTGTGTCATTGGGTGATGAAAAGAAATGTGAGCTACATTTTTTGCAGATGAAGGGAAGGATCAAAACCTTTCATAGCTGGGCTGGTGCAGTGGCACAGTTGGCAGAACTGCTGTTGCACATCTCCAGCAACCTAGGTTCAACCCCAACCTCCCGTGGAGTTTGCATGTTCACGTGATCCTGGATGATTCCTCTGAACGTTCCAGTTTTCTCCTACGTCCCACAGACACATACATTGGTGGTTCAGATAGAGATAGATAGAGTATAGAACCAGGGCCATTGGCCCTCCCAGTCCATGCTGACCATGAACAACCCATTTATACAATTCCTACACTATTCTAATTTAATTTTATTATCTCCAAAGCATCATCAATTCTCCCTAGATTCTACAGTACCTCTGCACAAGGGAACAATTTATAGTGGCTAATTAACACACCTACTCACATGTCTTTGCAATGTGAGGGGCACCCGGAGCACCCGGAAGACACCCGGTGGTCACTGAGGCAACATGCAAACTCCACACAGGCAGCACCCAGGTCAGGAATGAACCTGGGTCTCTGGCACTGTGAGACAGCAACTCTACAAGCTGCTCCACTGTGCCACTCAATTGGAGTAATTCAATTGGCTACTGTGCTCCGAATGTGTAGCTGAGTGGAAGATTAGGGCAGAATTTGGTAGGAAAGGATGTGACTATCTGACAGACTATTCAGAAGTCTGATAACAGAGGAGAAGAAACTGCTCCCGATTCTGGTAGTATGTGCTTTCAAGCTTCGATATCTTCTACCGGATGGGAGCATGTAAAAATAGGAATGACTGGGATGGGACAAGTCTTTGATTGTGTTGGCTATTTTTCCAAGACAGCATGAAGTATAGAAACATAGAAAATAGGTGCAGGAAGAGGCCATTTGGCCCTTCGAGCCAGCACCACGATTCATTGTGATCGTGACTGATCATCCACAATCAGTAACCTGTGCCTGCCTTCTCCCCATATCCCTTGATTCTGCGAGCCCCTGGAGCTCAATCTAACTCTCTTTTAAATTCATCCAGTGAATTGGCCTCCTCAGCCTTCTGTGGCAGAGAATTCCACAAATACACAACTCTCTGGGTGAAAACGTTTTTTCTCATCTCAGTTCTAAATGGCCTCCCCTTTATTTTTAGTCTGTGGCCCCTGGTTCTGGACTCCCCTAACATTGGGAACATTTTTCCTGCATCTAGCTTGTCCAGTCCTTTTATAACTTTATAGATTTCTATAAGACCCTCTCTCATCCTTCTAAACTCTAGTGAATACAAGCCCAGTCTTTCCAATCTTTCCTCATATGACAGTCCCGCTGTCAATGGATGGAATCAATGGTCAGAAGTTCTGGTCTGTATGATGGACTGGGCTACATTCATAACCCTCTTCAATTTCTTGCATTCTTGGGTCGAGTTGTTCCCAAACCAAGGTGTGATATGACCTAACAGTATGCTTTCTATGGTGCATTTGTAGAAGTTTGAAAGGTCATTGGATACATGCCAAATTTCCTCAATCTCCTCAGGAAATAGAGGTGTTGATGTGCCTTCTTGGCTGTCACTTCAAAGCGATTGGTTGACAACAGATCACTGGTTATATTAATGCCACAGAACCTGAAGCTCTCAACCATTTTCTATTTGACACCATTGATGCTCATTGAGGCATATACTCTATCATGCTTTCTAAAATCGATAACTAGCTCCTTCATCTAGCTGGCATTGAGAGAGAGGTTATTGTCCTGACACCATTGTTACCAAGTTCTCTATCTCCTTCCTGTACTCCGTCTTGCCATTGTTCATGATCCAGCCCACCAGAGTGGTGTTATCTGCGAACCTGTAGATGGAGTTGGAGCTGAATTTGGCAGTACAGTCATAGGTGTATGGGGTCTGAGAACACATCCTTGTGGGGTGCCAATGTTGAGAATCATTGTGGACGCAGCCCTTCAGAACATTGGGAGTCACCCATAATTCAGGGGATCTTTGTAGTTCTATACGCAGGAAGCTGAATATTTTCAAGTTACAATATTCGTTAATAGAGGAACCAAGAGAGTTTATGCCAGAAAGTAGTGCTGAGTAAAGATCGGCATTGATCTCATTGAATGCTGGACCAAGAGGCTAAATGCCTTATTCCTGTGAGCTGCAACTCAAGACAGAAATAATGGATATAAGCTTTGGGTCAGAGCATGTTGTTCTTGCTGACCCTGACATGGATGACCCCTCACACAAAACAATACATTCCGTCCCTCCGTTGTCTCCAAGACAACAGATTCCCCTTTGCTCAAACACCACATACATCATCTGCATTTTGACAAATAGTTATGCTTTTTAAAAAATGGAAACCCTTCTGTTAAATTATCCCTGACAACATGGTCAGACACTGCTGCTCTTTGGAGGAGTCAAACCAGAGGACATGTCCCCACATAGTCTCGGGGGGATAGTGTCATGTGCACCTCAGTACCTCCTCCCCTGTCTCTCCTACCTTGCCTTAATTGTTTGCATCATCTGACTTGAAAATCCCACTCAAAAGTACTGCCAATGGTACAGCCATGGAGAGATCATGATAAATATTTAGCACATGTTGGTGTTTGAATAGCTTTTGTTGTGTGCTCAGCAGTCAGCAGAAAGATAATATAATTGCAATCAAGCCATCCACAGTGTGCAGATACATGATAAGGGGAATAATGTAAATAACGTTTAGTGCAATGTAAAGTCCAGTAAAGTTCAATCAAAGATAGTCCGAGGGTCTCCAACTAGGTGGATAGTTTGAAGTGAGCGTTCCTTTAATTGATGGTCCAGTTCAGTGACAAATATTTCCCGGTCCTTGGAAATCAATTTACTGGCAACTTTGAAAAGCAGCATTGCACAAAAAGTGGTGGGAGTATCAGGTACTGAACACACCTGGTCAGTGTTTCTTGACTGATGAAGGTGGTTTCAAAATCGCAATCTACTGTTAATAACACTAAATCTCAAGCTTACTGCCTTGGAACAACCAGAATGAGGCAATCTAATTTCTCAACCTATCAAGGATTACAGTTGAATCCTGAAAACCGCTAACAAAGAGATTGTTATCTCTTAAATGCAGCAACCATTATAAATAACTTGCCAGATTTTCATCATGTACGTGACGGCAATGAGGCTGAGCTGGCCTGGTTGTGCTCATTGGTTCAATAAGCCACATTGTTGTCCTGTCCAACACTATCAGAACTGGTTTAACATTGGTTAAAGATCCATAACTTAAAACCCTAAAGAGATTGCAGTAACTGTAAATCTGACAGTTAACTGTAAACTGAAGAAGTGTTTCGACCCGAAACGTTACCTATTCTTTTTCTCCAGAGATGCTGCCTAACCCACTGAGTTATTCCAGGATTTTGTGTCTATGGTGTAAAACAGCATCTGCAGTTCCTTCCTACATTAGATTTTTTAGATTTAGAGATACAGCGGAGAAACAGGCCCTTCGGCCCACCGGGTCCGCGCCGCCCAGCGATCCCTGCACATTAACACTATCCTACACCCACTATGGACAACTTTAACATTTGCCCAGCCAATTAACCTACATACCTGTACGTCTTTGGAGTGTGGGAGGAAACCGAAGATCTTGGATAAAACCCACGCAGGTCACGGGGAGAACGTACAAACTCTGTACAGACGGCGCCCGTAGTCAGGATCGAACCTGAGTCTCCGGCGCTGCATTTGCTGTAAGGCAGCAACTCTACCGCTGCGCCACCGTGCCGCCCATTGTAACTCCTTTATCTGGATTAAGCTTGACCACACATCCTTCCCGTAGTTGGATGTTTCCAAATGACACCTGTTATTATTCAACAAAAATTAAATGGTTCCTTTGTGTAATTGAAATTATCGAACCATTTACTGTAGCTCAGAAAGGTAGCATTCAGCCCACTGCAGCTATACCGGCTCTTTGGTAGAATTACCCAATTAGTCCCATACAACCCCATGGACAGTAATAATCTTTGCTGCATGTATTGCATTCATTCCAATCAAACAACTTGCTATATTAAAAAAAACATTCTTCCTTTTTGCCAATTACATTTTATCTCTAGACTTTAGTTACCAACTTTCCTTCCACTGGTGTGAAGCTTATTCACTCCATAACATCATAATTTTGAACAACTCTACCATGGGGAATTTATTATGCAATCTGTTTGGCTGATGTAAAACAAAATTTCTGGAGGAACAGCAGGTCCAGCAGAATCCGTGGAGATAAAAGAAACAGACGACATTTCAGGTCTGGGCCCTTCAGTCTGCAGTAGATTTCCGATCCAAAATATAATCTGTCCGTTCCCTCACATACGTTGCATGCCCTGCTGTGCTGAGTTCCTCCAGCACTTTGATTTTTAGTCAAGATTCTAGCATGTGCAGTCTCTTGTATCTCCTATTTGGCAGATGTGTCTGAATAGCTGGCTGTGTGTGCTGGAAGCATGCATCTTCCATCAATGGTGTATGTGAAGTTGTGGTGAACCTATAAATGTTAAGTGTGAGTCATGAAAGGTACAAATGGCTGGTAGATGTGTGACAGGGATATGGTGCATTGTGGTCTCCAGGCTATTCAGAAATTTGCTACAATATGGAATTTAAAGATATATTCACTAATCTTGACCATGGGTGCAGGGATATTGAATTGGTTGTGATATTATATCCAAGTTCTCAGGAATAATTTGGGGGATTGTCCTTCTTGGGGGACCTCTGCCTTTGGAGGGGCTGTGAGGAGGACCATCTGCCCCTTACAGATAAAGCAATGGATCCACACTGTTAACATTGACTCTTGGCACTAATCTCCAGAAGTACGAGTCTCTTCCTTTTCATTTGTTGTATCAGGGAAATCCTTCCAAATGTGAAACCATGCGTGTCACCAGGAGGAGGAAACCAGGCGAAACATCATATAATATCCTTGGTGCAAATCTTGAAGAATCCAAACAGACCAAGTATCTTGGCATCAAATTACAGAGCGATCTACGTTGGAATGGTCAGACTCATCATGCAACATTGAAAGCAACAGGTGTCCTAAATTTTCTGAGACGCAACTTATATCATTGTTCAAATTCTATCAAGGAGAAGTTATACTTCACTCGTGTTAGACCTCATTTGGCCTACGCAGTTGCAGCATGGGATCCATACACAAATGGAAAAATTTCTTCCGTCGAACGTGTCCAAAGATAGGCAGCTCGATTTGTTTCAAATACCTATGAGAGAGAAGCGAGTGTTACCAAACTTCTAAATACATTGAGGTGGAACCCGTTCCAAGACAGACGTGAAGCCCACCGTTTGACCTGTTTTTACAAAATGTTAAATGGTCAAGATTACCAAATCTACACCAAACCCAAACTTATCAGGAGCAGACGTGGGCATTCGATTCAATTCGAGATACCAGCTACCAAAGCAGATGTGTATAGCAATTCATTCTTCCCTCGCACAATTAAAGCATGGAATAGTCTTCACTCTACTATAGTTACTCAACCAGATGCAACTAAATTTAAGGTAACTCTTCTTCTCCAAGAAGGCCTTCTTGCTTAAGTCCATACTCCGCCACCTCCAATTGAAATTCCATTTGGAATATTTTGGAGGACAAGAACTAAGAACCAAGAACCAAGAACCAAGAACCAAGGAAAGAGATTAAAGAACCCTTCCTTCCTATGTTGTGCCAAGACTTGTCCATGTTAGACTGCGTTGCAGAATGCCAGCCAGAATCTGCAGCGGTCACACAAATTAGATAGTAGCGCATACAAATGCTTTCAGGCCTATCATATTTTGATTGTTTGAATGATGCAGTGTGAAAACAGACCCTTCAGCCCACCGAGTCCATGCTGACCATCGACCACCCGTTCACACTAGTTCTATGTTATCTTTGTACACTCTGTACACTGTACAGAACATCCTCTTTGGTTGGCAGAGCAAGGATAACATCAGTCAGATTCATCCTTCTCGTATACAGGGGCTTGCCCGGTTCTGAATGATCTGACTCAGACATTCACAGAATCTTCATGATCAGATTTTATTTGTTCTTTTGTTACAGAAAAAAAAAGTGGAGGGCACAGTGGCACTGTGGTGGAGTTGCTGCCTTACAGCGCCAGAGATCTGGGTTCGATCCTGACTACGCTTGTTGTCTGTACGGAGTTTGCACATTCTCCTTGTGACCGTGTACGTTTTCTCCGGGTGCTCTGGTTTCCTCCCATGTTTAAAAGATGTGCAGGTTTGTAGGTTAATTGGGTTCAGAAAATTGTCCCTAGTGTGTAAGATAAAACTAGTGTACGGGTGATCACTGGACTCAGTGGACTGAAGGGCCTGTTTCCACGCCGTAGATCTAAACTAAATTAAACTAATGAAGAGGATTCTGCCCAACAAGGCCTTGCTGGTCGTGACATCGTAGAAAACCCAAACTGGACAGGAGTCAGATCAAGATGTCCCAAAGTAACAATGCCTCAGTTCAATAAGAACTGAGCAATCAATGTCAGGAGAAAACTTGCATGTGGTTAAGTACAAATAACTACACTCAATTAGCTTAGTAGGGTTCAGGCAAGATACAAATCTGCACCTCATGCAATTACATGGGTCCAGTAATGAAGCAATGTAAATGTCAAGTGGAATTGCATGGTCCATCAAACCTTTCAAATGACACTTAAGTCATAATCAGTAGCAAGTTGTAATTCAATTTACACTCTCGTCATTTGAAATGACCTTTGCAAATAGTTGTAAAAGTTAATGTAACAATGGTTCTGCCGTGTTACTGCTGCAGCCTTACTGATTGCCTTCAGGGTAGCAGGGTTATTTTGAAAGGTGAAAGGTGAAATTCACCAGAGGCCAAGAAGTTTATTGGGGATTTTATTTTTCATCTGAGTAAGAATGGATCAATTGTTTCATGGTTTACTCTGCATCCAGCCAATACTATATCTGCCCAACTTCGACAAGTAGAATCAAATTAGAATTTATCAACTGTTTCTCTGCTGTAATAAATCAATGTATTTGCACAGCATTCCCTTGTTTTATGAGCATTCATTTCATCAAATAATTTATAGTGTTGCTTTATTGTTACCCTTGAGGCTATAGTTATAAACTTTGTCAGTCATTTCTCAGTTGGTGGCTTCTACTTGTCATATAACAAGATGTGCAATGCACTTACTGCACTGAATCAAGTTGGCGTTATTCAGAGCCACTTTTATACATGCTCAAGATGCTTTTATAAGTTCCACTGTGGCTTCATGAGCATGAGTGGGACTCATAGAACTATAGCACAGAAAGAAAAGGGAAAGAACAGATTGCATTTTTAAGCATAAAGTTGAATAAGTGTGCTACTTTGTTTTTTAAATGTTCTGAGTAAATTGCTTCCACAATTTCCTTGTACCCATTAAGGTGAATTAGCCACTGTCCATTTCAGATGCCCACAGTCAATATGAATCAAGGACAGATCAGTTATGTCCTTGATGAGTGCAGAGTTGTGTTTCATTCATTCTGAACTTATGGACAAAAGAACATATGGATTGAAAGCCCAAAGATCACACTCTGTCTCTCATGCCTGCTCCACTATTGAATAAGATACATGTGGATCTGACTGTGGTCTCCGATAGAAACATAGAAACATAGAAAATCGGTGCAGGAGTAGGCCATTCGGCCCTTCGAGCCAGCACCGTCATTCAATATGATCATGGCTGTTCATCCAGAATTAGTACCCCGTTCCTGCTTTCTCCCTATGATTTCCTTAGCCCGAAGAGCTATATATCTATATATAGTATTACATTTCTGTCTACCCAAGGTAACTTTTCACTCCTGCTTGTCCACTAATGCCTTAACAATATGGACTCTACTTCCACAACCCTTCAAAGAACAGAATACCAAAGACTCACAACCATCTCTTACAAATGACTGTTATTATTTTGATAGACGCATGCTGTAATTCACCTTCAAAGAACTCCAGTAGATTGGTTAAACATGATTTTCTTTACACAAACGTTGCCACCAGTTTGAGATTCTACCTCAAGAGGAAACAACCTTTCCACATCCATCCTGCCACGTCCTCTTCAAATCTTTTTCTGTTTCAAGCAACTTCCCCTGTCGTTCTTCTAAATTCCCATGGACTACAAACTACCTTGGTTGCATGTGTGACTGGACTTTTTTTGCACTAATATGTATATTTTTAACTTGTTAAATGTTTTTTTTTTAATTGTGTTATCTTTGAGGACTGTGTTTGCAGACCTGTTATGCTGCTACCAGTAAGAATGTCATTGTTCCATTTGTGGCAGATATGACAATTAAACACTCTTGGCTCTTGGATACAACCCTGGCTAGTTCAACCTCACTTCATAAAATAACAATGTCCTTCATAGGTATTCATCTAATACACTTCCTGTGAACTGCTTCCAAAGCACTAACATCCTTCCTTACATAAGAAGACCAATATTATGCAAAGTTCCCCAGATGTGGTTTCACCAATATCTTTTAAAACTGTAACATAACTTTTGTATTCAGTTCCCCGTCCAACATTGATAATTATTCTGTGTAGGAAAGAACTGCAGATGCTGGTTTAAACCGAAGGTAGACATGAAAAGCTGGAGTAACTTAGCTGTACAGGCCGCATCTATGGAGAGAAGGAATGGGTGACGTTTCAGGTCGAGACCCTTCTTTGCTTGTTCACCTGCACTCAAGGTAAATTATGCTTTAGGACACTTACTGAGATCCTTATGCATCTCAGAGCTCTCAAATCTCTCATCAGTTAGATCATGTGTTATCATATCATATCATATCATATATATACAGCCGGAAACAGGCCTTTTCGGCCCTCCAAGTCCGCGCCGCCCAGCGATCCCCGTACATTAACACTATCCTACACCCACTAGGGACAATTTTTACATTTACCCAGCCAATTAACCTACAAACCTGTACGTCTTTGGAGTGTGGGAGGAAACCGAAGATCTCGGAGAAAACCCACGCAGGTCACGGGGAGAACGTACAAACTCCGTACAGTACAACAACCGTAGTCAGGATTGAACCTGAGTCTCCGGCGCTGCATTCGCTGTAAAGCAGCAACTCTACCGCTGCGCTACTGTGCCGCCCTATAATGTCTTTTTCCTGAGAAAATGGACAATATCCCATTTTCCTATATTGCACTCTGTCAGATCTTTTCCCTTTCATTTATCCCTGTGACATTTCTGGCTTCACACTTGGTTGTGAACCAAAAAAGATTAATTTTAACTATTCTGCTTCCTGGTAGCTGGCTAATCTTCCAACCACACCAATCTATTATCTCTTACGCCATGATTCTATTTATTCCAGAATTCTTTGATGTGGTACCTTACAACATGCCATTAGGAAATCTTAATACGTGCACCATTACTCTTGATTGACAGTACACTTTATATTTTTTAAGAATTCCTGCATGTAGGTCAAATAGAGGTTTGTCTCATTACCTTGATTTTTTTCGATGCCCTATTATAATATGCTTAATGGTAGCTTTAAACCCAAAAATACATCTTAGCTACATTTTTTTTAAGAAACATTCCATATTGCATATTTTCAATTTTCTTAAATAGCCTCTCCTGCAATATCCATAATGAATTTGAACATTATGCTAAAAGACTAGACATCTAAAAACACAAAGTTAGAGAAATTAAGAAACAGTAAATTGGTATTTTAAGCCTATAACCTGTTCTTTTATATGCAGATTTGTGGTACAAAACATTATTGAATATGGTTTTCCATCCTGAATATCCAATTGTTAGCCTTTGGACTAAAATGGTGAGTTTGGTCCTCTACACAATCTCCAAATGCATTGTTTTCAATTGATTGATTGATAGATATAGCCCTCCGAATCCATGCTGACCATTGATTACCTGTTCTTACTAGCTCTATGTTATTCCACTTTCACATTGACTCCCATCTATGGGAAATTTACAGAGGCCACTTAACCTACAAGCCCCGCACATCTCTGAGATGTGGGTAAAACTGGAGCACCTGGAGGAAACCCACGTGGTCATAGGTAGCCCGTGCAAACTCCACACAGCCAACACCCGCGTTCAGGATCAAACCTAGGTCTCTGGCGCTGTGAGGCAGCTGCTCCACCAGCTGTGCCACTGTGCCGCCCTTTTGATAAACCTTGCGCGGTAGCCGAAATTAAACGCAGAGAGAAAATTAAACATCACTGGCCAAGCTCAGCTGCCCGTCCACCAACAATGTTGCTATTTATGCAGATGCTTCTGGTTTAAAAAAGCCACTTGTACATTTCAAACAGCAAACATAAAGCAGCACTCATTTAAAGATAGAAAAATAGCATTCATGTCCTAGAAGCACAGCTGCACTAAGAGTAGGAGGCGGCTCTTTGAATTTGACAAAAACCATTACCACAGTTCTGGAGACTGCAAATAAAAACATGCCATGGCTCCCCTGACCTTTCAAAATGGGCTGGTGACAAATCTGTTGAATTCACATTTGGAACATTTTAAGATTACTTTCCAGTCTATTGAAAACGTTTGTTCATCTAACCAACACAGAAATCGATCAATTTAGCTAAGCAAAGAAATATATTCTCAAATGATTTTCACATGAAGTATGGAGTAATATGGCCAATTAGATAATTGCTTTGAATTGTCTTGCACAAAGCACACAAAAGGTCTAATTAAGATAACTTTTATTAGATTATACAAATTACTGTCCAGAAAAACCCGACAGGGATGTGTCAATTGTTAGTGACACAACATGCTGTAAAATGCGTCAAATATAAATAATTGCACAACAATTAAGTGGTTTGAATTGTTGTGGGTAGATTCTAATGCTGAATTTATAACTGTGTTTAAAATGTAAAAGTGGTGCTGCTTTACCAGAAGTTTTAATGGATGAGGGCAAAAGAAAGTTCGACTCCATTACAATGTCCCTTTGTTGCAGCCTTTTCAATGGAGTCTGGAAACCTCAAGAAAACAATGGAGTTTTTGGACAGTGTGTGCCACTTAATAATCATTTTCATGACAATGAATAATAACACTATTGTTTATTCTCCCAACTGGTTAAAAATAATACAATAAACAATGCAGAGGCTGTTTTATATTAAACAGTAACATATTAAGGTTTAGAGGAATATGGGCCAAACTCGGTCAAATGGGATTGGCTTAGATGGGGCTTCTTGGACTGCAAGGACAAGTTGGGCCGAAGGGCCTGTTTCCCTTGCTGTCCCTTGCTGTCTAACTCTATGACTCTATATTTTAACAATATCTACCTAATAAATCCAAAATGTATGTAATTTGAACTTGGTCAAAATAAGTTCCAGAAATTTCCTGAGCACAGAAGATAATAATATAATGAAATTCATGCTTTAATGGAGGAAATCATAAATGGTGCTCATATCTTCAAATAAACTCAGTGTTAAATATTATTCCTATTCGCACGTTCCCTTCCATATCAGTACTCCAGCTGCTAATATTAACTTTCAAACTACTAACCAAGCTGAAATTAGTTAACTCCATGAAATCTAAGCACCAGACCAGAACATGGCTAGCCTATGCATCCATTTACATTACAAAGGATACAACTAGAACAGAGAATGTGGAAAGCACAGAAACAGGCCCTTCAGCCCATGATATCTGTGCAAACACAATGACAAATTATATAAATCCTGTCTCCACATAATCCATATCCTTCCATGCATATTCATGTGCCGATCTAAAAGCCTCTTAAATGCCTCTATTGTATCTACTTCCATGACCTCCTCTGGCAGCATGTGTATGCTTCATACCTATGCCATTGGATTAATATGGATCACACCTCTACTGCTGACTCACTTCTCTCAGAATTTTCTATACCCACTCAGAGGCATCTTTGACCCGAGCACCAGGGAGGCAACACACCATTCTGGAGTCTTGCTTGTGTCTGAATGGAGTCCTCTATCATTATTGTTCTCCTAAGCTTAGCCTTACCCTGCTGTTTCAACAAAGCATGATGTGGTGCAGCTATTCTGCCTGCTGCTGCTATTTGCCCCTGAGAGGCTATCCCCCCAACAATGTACAAAATGGTATATTGTTTTCGAAGGGGATTGCCTGCCTCGCTAATTTTGAATAAGGATATTTTGATGTTTTTCTTCATCTTTTGTGTATTGCACCATTGGTGACTGATTGGGTAGGCATATATTCAATCTTTTATCAATAGTTTTAAGAAGAGCCCAAAGTGGATTTTCACACACTCCCTGTATCTCACTCCCTGTATCAAAAGTAAGTGGCCTTTTATCTGGAAAAGAGAATCACCAAGAAAAGCCAATTGTTTAAGAGAGAAAAAGAACACGGCTGAAATTTGCAATGGATAATTATTCCTCCGGGGACTCATTATGTAAGAACATCTTGTGGTGTGGTATATAATCCTTAGAGGACCATCAATAGATATCAGTGGGGAGGACTGCAGGGAGCTATCTTGAGCTAGGAGAGGAGATTTCCTTCCCAATTTCTTTCAGATCATCTCCACATAATTCTTTGCTGCCCCCTGCCTTAGTGAGCTGATCTTCTGCATATCTTTATTAAGCCATCGCACAGCAAGTGTGGTTACATTTCTCCTCCTCTTTTCAGGTCATAGTGACTTGCTCTTGTTCTGACCCAAATGTGCATGCAATGGATGAATCACAACTGTTAATCATTAGGGTTTGTTTCATTTGTGTTTGACATTGCACCAACAAAAGAGCAATATGATAATAAATCTTGGCAAAATGTTAGACCTTTAAAGAAGCTTGAACCTAAGAATAAAATTACAGAGTGTAGGGAATAATAACATGCTACAGATGATTGGACTTTTATTATTCAGCACACACGTTCACACGTTAAACCAGACATCCAATCGGGCAGGTGAAGGTATGAAGCCTGTTGGACTCGCTGAAGATAGACCTCAAACTTTCTCTTTGTATCCTGCCAACAGATAGCACAAAAATAATTTAATCAGCCAGTTACTCTTCTACTTGTGGGACTTTAATATGAGAAAATTGCCTGCTATTGTTCCTGCACTGCAACAATGGTAACATTTCATAAATAAATTCCCCTTACCCGTCCACATCTCTAGCTTCCCTCTCCCTTGACTCTCAGTCTGAAGAAGGGTCTCGAGCTGAAAAGTCACCCATTCCTTCTCTCCAGAGATACTTCAGATACTTTGGCTAAGAAGAGATTTGGGATATCCTGACGCTATTTAAGGAACTATGTTCTTGCATTCCTCTTTAACATTTTCTTTGGTTTACTGCGAAAGGATGTCCATGACTGATCTTATGAAACACAGAATGGTAGTTAATGGTGGGTTGTCCCCAAAAGACAGAGAGAGACTCATTGAAGGTGTGGGTACATCGGAGATGAACGGCAAAGCTAAAAAAAAGTAAGATTTTGTTGTGAAAGGAATAAATGAAACTTCTTTGAGGCACAGGGATTTAGGATTTAGGGTAGCAAATCTGCAAAGGCATGGAAGGATAGATTAACAAACCAGTTATTAAAGCATATAGAATCCTGAGCTTTCTAAAAAAACAGAAAATTACGCCACAGTTACTGAATACATTAGCTCATCCCCAGTTGGATAATTACATGCAATTCCAACATCGCACTTTAAATCAAGTTTTGGAGAGATAGAGAAGAGAGTCACCAGATGATTCCAGAGACAATGATTTGTTGTTTCATAGAAAGACTAATGAACTAATCCAACTAAGGGGACATTAAAAAAAAAGCACAAAAGTCCTGGGTGAACTGAACAGGTCAGGCAGCATCTATGATGGGAAATGGACGGATGACAATTTGGGTCATGACCCTGCTCCTCGAGCACTTTGTCTTTTTACTCAAGATTCCAGCATCTGAAATCTGTGTCTCTAGCAAATTTGAAAGGATCTTTTTTCAAATCTTGCACACTTTACATAGAATAAGCGCAGATAAACTGTTCCATTGGCTGAAGGGCTGATAATAAAACAACTCAGATTTTAGACGGTCAGCTCAAAATGCAGAAGTGGTGTGAGGGAATGAGCTTAGTTGTAAGAATTGGTTAGAATTTCGAAATTGCAAACTAAAAGGCTGCAAAAATACAAATTCATTCGTGACCTTCAGAACACAATTCGATTAATCTTTGCAGGAAAATAATTGCATGGATATGGAACCAGAATGGGGCAAGAGTAACTAACTGGAATGCTCTTTGAAAGAGCCTTTGCATGCTTGTGCACAGTAGTGTTCTATAATTCTGTCATCCTATGAATTTCAGGCTGTGGCAAGTCTGGTCTGCAGCCAGCATCATCAGAGACCCACACCATCCTGGCCACACACTCATTTCACCCCTGCCATCGGGAAGAGGTACAGGAGCCTGAAAACTGTAACGTCCAGGTTCAGGACCAGCTTGTTCCCTACAGCCATTAGGTCATGAAACACTACAACCTAAAATTAAGCTCTAAACTACATAGACTGTTATTGTTATTATTGCACTATTATTGTTGGGTTTTCGTATGTACGTATGTGTGTGTGTGTGTATATATATATATAAAGGTCATAAACTTGAAACGTTAACTCTGTTTCTCTCTACACAATTGCAATCTGACCTGCTGAATGTTTCCAGCACTTTCTGTTTTAAATTCAGATTTCCAGCATCTATTTTTATTTCCATCAATGTTGTACTGGTTCTCAGGGGAAAACATTTTGAGTCATGTTATTGTGCAATATGCAATGGATAACTCCATTCTATTGGTCTCACATCTCATTTTAGAGATACAGCGTGGTAAAAGGCTCTTCGGCCCACGCCGACCATCAATTACCCCTACAATAGGGCACGGTGGCATAGCGGTAGAGTTTCTGACTCATAGTGCCAGAGACCAGGTTTTGATCCTGACTACAGATGCTGTCTATATGGAGTTTGTACACTTGCCCTGTGATCGCGTGGGTTTTCGCCGGGTGCTCCAGTTTCCGTCCACGCTCCAAAGACGTGCTGGTTTGTAGGTTAATTGGCTTTAGTAAAAATTGTACATTGTCCCTAGAGTGTAGGGTTGTGCTAGTGTAGGGGGTGATCGCTGGTCGGCGCGGACTCGGTGGTCCGAAGGGCCTGTTTCCATGCTGTACCTCCAAATTCTAAAGTCTAAAATAAAGTCTAAAACTGACATGGGTCACATGGATAACGTACAGACTCCATATAGACAGAACCTGTAGTCAGGATCAAACCCGGATCTCTGGCACTGTAAGGCAGCAACTCTGCTGCTGCACCACTGTGCCACCGGGTTTCAATAGACAATAGACAATAGACAATAGGTGCAGGAGTAGGCCATTCGGCCCTTCGAGCCAGCACCGCCATTCAATGTGATCATGGCTGATCATTCTCAATCAGTACCCCGTTCCTGCCTTCTCCCCATACCCCCTGACTCCGCTATCCTTAAGAGCTCTATCTAGCTCTCTCTTGAATGTATTCAGAGAATTGGCCTCCACTGCCCTCTGAGGCAGAGAATTCCACAGATTCACAACTCTCTGACTAAAAAAGTTTTTCCTCATCTCTGTTCTAAATGGCCTACCCCTTATTCTTAAACTGTGGCCCCTGGTTCTGGACTCTCCCAACATTGGGAACATGTTTCCTGCCTCTAACATGTCCAACCCCTTAATAATCTTATACGTTTCGATAAGATCCCCTCTCATCCTTCTAAATTCCAGTGTATACAAACCTAGTCGCTTCAGTCTTTCAACATATGACAGTCCCGCCATTCCGGGAATTAACCTAGTAAACCTACGCTGCACGCCCTCAATAGCAAGAATATCCTTCCTCAAATTTGGAGACCAATACTGCACACAGTACTCCAGGTGCAGTCTCACTAGGGCCCTGTACAACTGCAGAAGGACCTCTTTGCTCCTATACTCAACTCCTCTTGTTATGAATGCCAACATTCCATTGGCTTTCTTCACTGCCTGCTGTACCTGCATGCTTCCTTTCAGTGACTGATGCACTAAGACACCCAGATCACGTTGTACATCCCCTTTTCCTAACTTGACACCATTCAAATAATAATCTGCCTTCCTATTCTTACCACCAAAGTGGATAACCTCACACTTATCCACATTAAACTGCATCTGCCATGCATCCGCCCACTCACACAACCTGTCCAAGTCACCCTGCAACCTCATAGCATCTTCCTCACAGTTCACACTGCCACCTAGCTTTGTTTCCTGTTTGGAGAAAGAGTATAAAAGACGCTAAAAGGATTCGACATAGAATTAAAATTAGTTATTTCTTGTTTTGGTTTATTTTATTTAGTGTGATACTAAATGATTAATTACCCTCAACTTTTCACGTTAATAATCCAGCATCAAATTAATAATGTTGTGTAACTTTAGCAAGAGACTTTTACTGAGTCTTTAGATGCTGCGCTTTCCCTCAAAGGACTGCACATCCTCAGAGCTGTGACACTTCATTTTCTATCATGCTGCCAATTAGTTTATTGAAATAAGGCAACTGAGTCTGTGATGGGTTCTGATCATGGTTATTTTTGCCATCATGTTAATGTGAGGTTGGTTCAGATACATGACAGTACAAAATTGCAGCATTACAGAAAGATTAAAAATGCTACGTAAAATAAGTTTCACTATGTATGATGGAATGAACATTCCCGCTGAGTGTTTTTATATGCAATGGACCCAAACATTGTTATTCATATTAGCAAGCTCCCATGATAAACTTGGCAGGAATCCATCAGAATTGTGGCTGTGACATGGGTTTCGATCTCCCCTAAAAGACCTTGAGCATTAAAGGAGCATGGACAGGACCTCCCTGAATAAGAACCTCCCAACCCTGAATCTTCATTTGGGACCCCAATATAGCTCTGGCTCAGGGGCACCTGATCTCACAAGAGCAGGACATAGAACCTATAAAGATTGGCAGGAAGATCTTGTATTTTTTTTTAACATCCCTATAATGCAGAACTCACTTTGGTCACTTTAAGGCTAGATTTTAAGAAGCCCAAGTAATCCCATTCTCCCTCCTGAGCTCAAGCTGGGCAGCTTCCCCAAGGCTTTTCAGCACATTTTGCATAGTTTAGTTTAGTTTAGTTTAGTTTAGTTTAGTTTAGTTTAGTTTAGTTTAGTTTAGTTTAGTTTAGTTTAGTGATACAGCACGGAAACAGGCCACTCGGCCCACCGAGTCTGCGCCAACCAGCAAACACTAGTTTTATCCAACACATTATGGACAATTTACAGAAGCCAATTAACCTTCAAACCCGCACGTCTTTGGAATGAAGGAGGAAACTGGAGCACCCGGAGAAAACCCATGCAGTCAAAGAGAAATGCAGACAGCACCCATAGTCAGGATCGAAACTGGGTCTCTGCCGCTGTTCGGCAGCAACTCTATTGCTGCGCCACTGTACCACTCCAATGGTATTAGAGGTGTGTGTCAAACCTCTGAGGGTCTGTGACTGGAGGTCATGCCCTCAACTGCGCCGACCTCACTGGTAGAGTTGTTCTGTGGGCATCGTGCTGTTGAACAAATGCCCCACAAGAAGGTAACGAGTTAATGTTGCTATGAAAACCTTGATAGTGACTGTGGATGTAGACAATCAAGACAGCGTAGATGCTTCACTTATGTTTGTTATTCTATTTACCTTCCCACATCGCAGGGTTGGAGTCAGAGTTACTGGTAAATGTTATTCTTTCTGATGTATAATTCACCTTTGCCTTCCACAATGGTAGCATCAAGTTCACTGCCATAAATCAGATGGCTGTTAATTAATTCCTGTGCAACTCTTTGCATTAATGAATAACTGGGGCCTCTCATTTCAACTTGTCCTCGACAAACACTTAAAGCTGTCTTTCATAGTTCAATTGTTTTAAACAAACCAATGCAGAATTAATCAGCATTACCATCAGCATGCAAAACATTGTAGTTCTTTGGTTTTGCACAAACAGCTCTCTGATTCTATTTAAATGTGGCTCAATCATGTTTCAGGCCTTTTGAGAATTTGCAATGAAACAGAAAATGCAGGAAGTGTTCAGCAGGCCTTGAGAGATTTGATGGGAAGAGTCTCGCTTTTCCCACTCTCCATCCGACAAATATGGTCATGTACAAATTGTCACGCATCTTGTGTTTCAGTTTAGTCTGTTGTCACGTGTACTGAGGTACAGTGAAAACCTTTTGTTGCTTGCTGTCCAGTCAGCGGAAAGACAATATGTGATTACAATCGAGCCGTTACGGGGCATAGATACATGATAAGGTAAAATAACGTTTAGTGCAAGGTAAAGCCAGCAAATTCCAATCAAAGATAGTCCGAGGGTCACCAATATGGCAGATAGTAGTTCAGGACTGCTCTGGTTGTGGTAGGATGATTCAGTTGCCTGAAAACAGCTGGGAAGAAACTGTCCCTGAATCTGGAGGTGAGTGTTTTCACACCTATACCTTTTGCCTGATTCTGAGAGGAGAGTAGAGTGAGTGGCCAGAGTGCAACTCATCCTTGATTATGCTGCTGGCCTTGCCGAGGCAGTGAGATATAAATGGAGTCAAGTGTGGTTCAACAATATTTCCTTAGCTGACCCAGTATAATTTTTGTAGTTGAGGCCAGATTCGAACGGGTCTATTAAACAGACACCCAGTGAACAATAATGGTTTTAATTAAAGCCTCACTTTTACACAATCTCAAACCTACGCCATGAAATAGAAAATGTAACACCATTGGCTTTGATGTATCTAGCATAAAAACAAACCTTACCTGCCACTTGACCAATAACACACTGACTGCACCCTTCCTTGGCAGACCATCCCAACCTACTGACTTCCCATCAATTCACCTCCACTTCCCTCACCAGTGATTCGGACTGGTTATTGCGACTTCACCAAACACTCCTGATGCTATCAATGAAGTGCATGTCTGCCAGATTTGATGTGGCCAATTGGTAAAACTCCACTGGAATTCTGAACATTTCTTCATTTTTCTCCATTGTGCCTGCAAGAGGCAGAAAGGCCATCTACCTAACCCTTCCCTAAGGTGACGCTGATTCAATGGTTCTATGGTTTCTTTATTGTCATGTGTACCAGGTACAGTGAAATACATTTTTTTGCATACAGCTCAGCAAAAACTATCGCCATACATAAGCACAATCGACCCGGTCAGTACTCTATGCGCAAAACAGTCCACCGAGTCCATTTTGGCACCTCGCTCCCAGGACTGCATCCTCACTAGACTGCTCTTACTGAGCATGGCAAAATATCATCTCAGCTGGTGGCTTCAAGAAGATGCTGGTCTTTGCAAAAAACTGAAACACTGACTAGTTTATTAAATTCATTAGTCTGAACACTGTCTCCCAGTCATATATTTTAATTTTAGTTTAGTTTAGTTTAGGAATGGCATGGAAACAGACCCTTTTTCCCACTGAGTCTACGCTGATCAGCGATCACCTGTACACTAGTTCTATCCTACACACTAGGGACAATTTACAAAAGCCAATTATGCTACAAAGCTGCATGTCTTTAAAATATGGGAGGAGAGGTGCACCCGGAAAAAACCCATGAGGTCATAGGGAGAACGTAAAACTCCTTACGGACAGCACCCGCAGTCAGGATTGAACCAGGGTCTTTGGCGCTGTGAGGCAGCTGTTCTACCACTGCATCTCTTAGCAGCCCTATTTTGACTAAGAGAAACCAAAATACAAGTCATTGAAACTCCTTTGACTGACGAAGATCAATAATGTTGACGTATGACAATAATTATGGATGTCCTTGATTGTTAATTTGTCTGGGACCTCAATGTGAACTTCATTACTTGTCGTTATTAAGCAGCACTGGAGTGTTGAAAGGTTCAGTGTGAGGTGCTCAATGTGGTTCAATATGGAACTTGTCGCGGGCTACCTTAAGACCTGGAGACTAAAACTGAGTATGGCAAAAACCACCACAACGGCCTTTCACCTGAACAACAAGGAAGCTCAACACCAGCTAACTGTCACCCTCAATGGGTCACCCCTACCCTACAACCCATTTCCTACATACCTCGGGGTGAAACTAGATCGGCAGCTGACCTACAAGCAACACCTTGAAGCTCTCCGTGCTAAAGTCTCGGCACGGAACAACCTCCTGTGTTGCTTGGCCGGATCGTCATGGGGCTCCAGGACATCTACTCTTCGAACCAGTGCTCTTGCACTCGTGTACAGCGCCGCTGAGTACGCCGCCCCTGCATGGTGCCGCAGCGCTCATACCAGCAAGCTAGACGCCACCCTCAACGACACCATGCGGATCATCACTGGCTGCCTACGCCCTACTCCGACGGATCTCCTGCCGGTGCTCGCAGGTATCGCACCTGCCAAGCTTCGCAGAGAGTTCTTCACTCATAGGCTGGTGTGCAAGGCCCCATCGGACACCAAACATCCTTTACACCACCTCGCCCAGGATTCACAGCAACTGGGACCTTAACGCCTGTCATCTCGTCACCCTTTCTCCCGTCATGCAGCGACCCTCTGTGGCTCCGGTTTCAACATACTAGGAGCATGGAGAACCAGCTGGGAACAGACATCGCAACCTCCTCAATTCACTGTCGCACCGAACACCACAGCCCCACCCGGCTCTGACATGCCCCGCAAAGAGTGGGTCGCCCTATACCGGCTCCGCACAGGGGTCGGCCGGTTCAATGCCAACATGCATCATTGGGGGTTGCGTCCATCAGCAGCCTGCGTGTGCGGAGCAAACCAGCAAACAGCGCAACACGTTATTTTCGACTGCACTGTCCTCCGTCCCCCTGGTGGAAGGGTAGACCTCACGGCCCTTGACAACAGCACATTGCACTGGCTACAGTGCCTGGAGGGTGTTACATAATTTCTGCTCCCTCAAACGCAAGAAGCAGAATGTGGTTCAGGCTCTTAGTCATGATGACAGGCAATGAACAGTATAATTAAACAGGACGTGTTTGTATGTTGGGGGTGTACATTGAACCGAAAGCTGACAGTGTTCATGTCCTTCTGTTGCTTGTGCACTGGGTAGCAGTATTGCAGCATTTCACACCTTTTAAGTATCAGGTTACATAATAGGGAGCGGGCTCAGGAACTCTTGACAAGGGAATTTGTGTCATGCTAATCTGGTTAGCTCTGCTGGTCTGCATTATTGTGTAAAACCAATTTGTGGTTATTGCCATCTGCTGGCTGAATAGGAAAGTTCAGTAATAATCCAAGGGGGAATCAATTGTTTGACAAAGGTACGTTAATTAATGGCAGCTTCACAACTTTTAAACATTTCATTTTATTCCAGTTTTCTTACAATTCCTTTGAAATCTTAACCATGCACAAAACCCTCTCCAAAATACTTTCCTTCTCTTTGTACCTTTGACCTCTTGATTGTGACTGATTATAATGAATGATTTAACCTCCTGACACCTTCACCTCCATCTCCTCTGAAATTGCAAATTAGCTGCTCCAAACTTCTTCCTCATGTAATCCATGAATCCCTTTTCTACTGCATCATTGCCCCAAAGTAAACTCATCCCAGGCTTGCATCATTCCTCATGCTAAGCTCACTGCTCTGTCTATTTTACCCTCAATTTCCATCATCCGTTTGATGATCTTATCCATGAGACCCAACTTCCCTCCTCTAGGTCCAATTTCCCTGTCCACCCCTGCACCCTGCTAAAGAGATTATTGGTCTTATTTTAAAACTTTATTCTGGTCCGCACCATCCTCATGCCATTTCAATCATCTTTTTGGCCAACATTGTGGAAAACTGATTGGGCAATGATCTATGCGCACCAAAACAGCCTGAAATACAGTTTCTAGCCATTGTTGACTTGATTCGAGCTTTTGTTCCAGATTTCTGTGAAGAATTTCTCGTGTGCTGCTCCTATTACCCTACATAACATCTGTGGAGGCATAACAGCAACGAGTGATGTGATTGTTAAACTCTGCCATGCTTCCAGTGAAGTTGTAGCAGTGGCTCCATAGAATGTCCTGTCCCTGCCACTAAATTTACCAAACTGAAATTAAACTGCTAACAGTTTGATAACCATTCCTGGTGCTTTGCAATTCCAACAGGTTCCTTTGCAAGACTTAAGTCACAGCTGCTCCTTCAAAGAGAAAGTTGGCTGCACCGGTGACCAGCTGAGTAAGTTACCTGTGACCTGGGTCTTCAGGTATTGCCAATGGCAACACCTGGAGTCCTGGCCATAAAAAATTATAAAGTGTGTAACCAGCTGGATAAAAATAAACTTCAGAGCAACCTTAACAAAAAACATTCAATCTCCAATCTTCATTGACCAATGGCAGGGCAACAGGTAAAAGTGGAAATATGCAAATATGCACAGATCTTTCATGTTATTTATTGACTTCACTATATCAACAATATTTTAATTTTATCTCTTTAAATATATCTGCTGAGCGTAGAAGACTGAGGTTGTGGAATGAGCTGCCAGATGAAGTTATAGAAGCGAATGCAGTTAAGACTTTCAAAGGACATTTGGACAGATATATGGATAGGAAGGTTTTTAGAGGGAATGGGCCAAAAATATGGGCAAAACATGTGGAAAGTCGAGCTAAACGGTCTGTTTCCATGCTCTGTCTCTCCGTCTCGCTCTCTCAGTCTGTTTTACCGGATTTGGTATCAGTCACCTGATTTATCCACCATTATTTATCTCCCCAACTCCTCACTTTCCTTGCTCCGCAATATCTCATCAAGAAGAAATATTTTTATGAGTAATGATGTGAATGAAATGTTGCAAGGCAAGAAGAGTTATTTGACAATGGGGCACTTGGTTGCCCATGACGGAGAGGGGGGGAGGGGGGGGGGGGGGGGGGGGAGGTTAGCTCCTGAGAAATGCAGATTTCTGAGGCTATAGATCTGGTAGGGATTCCAGAATGAAGAGACTTGGACTTGATCATTTTAAACAATTTTATTGGATTTTAAGGCATTATAGTTTCCATCGATGATTCAAGATTCAAGACAAAGTGCTTTATTTGCATCATTAAAAATATTGATATTCACCGTGTAATTAAAACCACAGTTAACGAGCAATTAACTTTTTTAATTATGGAATCAATCACAGTTTAATCACTCAACTGCCCTGGTTCAGGGACAGTTAATTTGTTTTTTTTAGTTCACCAAAGCTCATAATTTACAGCTCTTTCACAAATATTTACTCAAGAGTTGCATCAATTTTGAATCTCTAAGGTGTTGATAAATTGAAATGAGCTATAATGACCATTGCAGATAATTTCTGACTTTACCACAATGACTCTACAAATTTGTCGCTTTTATCGTATATTCCTGTCAGCCTAGATTTTAAACTTTAGAGATACAGCAGGGAAACAGGCTCTTCGGCCTACCGAGTCCGCACCAACCAACGATCACCCCATACGCTTACACTATCCTACACGCTAGGGACAATTTCCAATTTTACTGAAGCCGATTAACCTTCAAACCTGTATGTCTTTGGGGCATGGGAGGAAACTGGAACACCCGGAGAAAACCCACGGGGTCACAGGGAGAACGTACAAACTCTATACAGACAGCACCAGTAGTCAGGATCGAATCGGGGTCTCTGGCGCTGTAAGGCAGCAACTCTACCGCTGCACCACTGTGCCGCCCCCATTTTAAGGAAAAATATGAGGGCGGCACGGTAGCGCAGCGGTAGAGTTGCTGCTTTACAGCGAATGTAGCGCCGTCGACTCAGGTTCGATCCTGACTATGGGTGCTGCACTGTAAGGAGTTTGTACGTTCTCCCCGTGACCTGCGTGGGTTTTCTCCGAGATCTTCGGTTTCCTCCCACACTCCAAAGACGTACAGGTATGTAGGTTAATTGGCTGGGTAAATGTAAAAATTGTCCCTAGTAGGTGTAGGATAGTGTTAATGTGCGGGGATCACTGGGCGGCACGGACTTGGTGGGCCGAAAAGGCCTGTTTCCGGCTGTATATATATGATATGATGATGATGATATTGTTTTGTTCTATTTCTGTCTGCACTTTTCTTTCGACCTTTCTCACCACCACTAAGCCACTGATGAGTGCATTCCACAAACATATGGGATTGATGAGTTGTTTATATTTTCAAAGCTGTGTGTGGCATTCTTAAAGCAAAATGAATGAACATTTAAATTTGGAATGGTTGACACTTATGGCTAGCACAGAGTTTTATTGGTAAAACATAGAAAAAATCAATTGCAGCTTACCCTCAGCTGTGCTTTTGCAGTTTTATCAGTTGGAATTGAAAAATTCAAGCCCTCAGTACGGTTTACTCTGAAATACACATTAGATCACCAAGTCATTTATCTTGATGAAATGACCCCTGAAGAGTTTTCTCTGGTAATTCAATTCATCCTTAACTGTGGAAAAATTATTCGATGGTTACAAATCATTTTCCTCAAACTCGACACAAAAATAAAGGCCAAAAGGTAAGTTTCTGCTCTCTGCAAATTGAAGCACAGACAAACATGTCTGGTCTTATTATCAGTTTATGGATTGTGCCCCATAACACGATAATTGAACTTGTATGCAGATGGAAATATTCTACTCGGCTTACAGTTTCTGTGGGGAGAGAAACGGGGCTGATATTTCAAGATGAATATTTCATTGCTTCTGAAGAAAGTTATGAAAACATAACTCATGATTTTGGTCACAATACAACAATATTAGTCAGGGGGTCGGGTGGATATATGGGGTGTCGTTGTTATTGGGTAAGTCCCCACTAGACGTGTAGGAAGTGTTAAAAGGTCAATTGATCGAAGCTCAGAAATGGCATGTTCCAGTAAGGAGGAGGCATAAGAATGACAAAGGAAGGGAACTTTGAGTGACCAAAGAGGTTGTAAATTTGATCAAATTAAAAGGAAGCACATGCAAGGTTTAAGAGGATGGAATTAGACAGGGTTTTTGAGGAATAAAAAGAAACGTGGAAAGCACGTGAGCAATTAGAAGGGCCAAAAGGGGCCACAAAATGCCCTTGGTGAATCGGATGAAGAAAATCAGAATAATGTGGATGTGGAAAGGATGTTTCCACTGGTGGGAGAGTCTAGGACCAGAGGTCATTGCCTCAGAATTAAAGTGTGTTCTTTTAGATAGGAGGTGAGGAGGAACTACTTTAGTCAGAGGGTAGTTAATCTGTGGAACTCATTGCCACAGAGGACTATGGAGGCACAGTGGATATTTTTTAGGCAGAGATAGACAAATTCTTGATTAGAACGAGTGTCAAGGGTTATGGGGAGAAGGCAGGAAAATGGGATTTGGAGGCAGAGATCAGCCATGATTGAATGGCAGAGTAGACTTGATGGGACGAATGGCCTAATTCTACTCCTATAACTTGTGAACTTGGGAACTTGTAAAAATTGCAAAACTTTTTATAGCTACATTAGAATCAAGAGAATAACCAGGGAGAAGGTAGAACCGCTCAAGGGGATTTGTGCTTGGAGTCTGGGGAGGTAGTCAAGGTACTAAATGAGTGCTTTGCCTCTGTTTTCAACAAGGAGAAGGACCTGGTGGATAGTGAGATCAGTGTGGAGAATGCTATTTCTCCACACTGATCTGAGACCAGGGCAATTTGAGATTAATAAGGAGGAGGTGTTTGGGTTCTTGAAGAGCATTATAGTGGATAAATCCCCAGGACCTGATGGGATGTATCCCAGGTTAATGAGAGAGGAAAGTGAGAAGATTGAGGGAGCCTTGACAAAGATCTGTGCATCCTCTCTAGTCAGAAGCAAGGTTCCAGAGTACTGGAGAGTAGATAATGCTGAGATAGACACAAAATGCTGGAGTAACTCAGCGGGACAGGCAGTATCTCCGGAGAGAAGGAATGGGTGACATTTCAGGTGGAGACCCTTCTTCAGACATGTTGATAATGCTGTTCCTTTATTTAAGAAGGGAATCTGAAATAATCTGGGGAATTATAGGCCAATGAGCCTCGCAACAATGGTAGGAAAACTACTGGAGAGGATAGAATCACAATTGTTTGAGAATATTATTAATTGGCACTTGAGACGTGGAAATGTACCTTGACAATTATCAACCCAATTTTGAATGCAGCCACAAGCTGCTTTACTATCTAGGGAGTTATGAATGGAACTGCACTTTGTGAAGTCATCAGAAACACATCCACCTCCAACCTTATGATGGAATAAAAATAGATCATTGACCATGCTGCTGGAGATGATTGGGCATGTGATACTGTCCAGAGAAACTGTATGTGCTGGGATTGAAATGGTTGGCTTCCAAAAATCAAAATATTCTTGAAAATTAACAAACTGTTGATGCAGGATTCTTCAACCTGTCTTCTCTAGCAATTTCCACAGCAAACTCCCACGTGATCCCTTCCTATACCACACATCTTCCTGTGTCTATCCCAATCATTTCTCCCCCCCCTTCCCCCAGTAATCCCCCTCCCCACCTCAACTCAACCCCACTGCACATTATTGTGTGTGCAAGTCCAAATCTATTCTTCTATCTATCTATCTATCTATCTATCTATCTATCTATCTATCTATCTATCTATCTATCTATCTATCTATCTATCTATCTATCTATCTATCTATCTATCTATCTATCTATCTATCTATCTATCTATCTATCTATCTATCTATCTATCTATCTATCTATCTATCTATCTATCTATCTATCTATCTGTCTGTCTGTCTGTCTGTCTGTCTGTCTGTCTGTCTGTCTGTCTGTCTGTCTGTCTGTCTGTCTGTCTGTCTGTCTGTCTGTCTGTCTGTCTGTCTGACTGTCTGTCTGTCTGTCTGTCTGTCTGTCTGTCTAGCGATACATTACTAAAACTCTCATCTTGTTTGTCCCGTTGTGTTTGTTTGTCCCGTTGTGCCTGCGTTTCTTGTGCACTTTTTTCTTCCATTTGTGTGTGTAGTTTTCACCCATACACACACGATAGCACAACAATTTTATGACTACCTTATTCACCATTTTTCTGGGGACACTTTCATCCAAGTTTCATTCAAATTGGTCTTATATTTTTAAAGTTAGAGAGATTTTAAGGTTTAAAAATCACCTTATTAACCCAATTGCTTGCCATGTTCAGCGAGTGACGTCACAATGAGGGATGCACACTTGGGGCCCGTTCATGTAATACCTACGTGTCGCCCGAGTGGGGGGAGATCTATTTAAAGTACTTCCCTATGTGTGCAGAACAAACGGGTCCGCACCTACAGAGTTGGGGCCTGTTGATGTCGAGGGGTGGGTGAGTGGGGGTGGTGAGGGGGGGGGGGGAAGGGGAGGGGGAGGGGAGGGGTGAGTGGGGGTGGGGATGTGGGGAGGAGGGGAGGGGGAGTGGGGGTGGGGAGGAAGGGTGGGGGGGGAATAAGGGTGGGGAAGGGGGGAATGGGGATGGGGAGGGGGGTAGTGGGAGGTTGTGGGTTGGGGGAGGGGAGGATGGGGGGTGAGGGGGGATGGAGTGGGTGAGTGTGTGAGTGGGGGGGAGTGGGGGAGAGGAGGGTGCTCGACCAATGCAGGAGAGGCTTTGGGTCCATGGCTCACTCTGGCTGCAGTTCTGGCGACGGGGCCGAGGTGAGTGGCACCCTCTCCCCTTCCCTGTCCCCCCTTACCCGCCCATGGCCATGGGGGACACTCCCTGCCCAGCAACGTGCATCGTCAGTTGGAGAGGGTTGCCCCAGGAGTGGCCCGCAGGAGAGATTTGGACTCAACGGGTCCACGTCAGTCTAGTAAATTACTCAAACTCTCATCTTGTTTGTTTGTTTGTTGCTTTGTTAGTTTAATTGTATGTACCTAAAATACAGCCAAAACGGTACATGATAATGCAACAATTTTAGGCCTACCTTATTCACCATAGGCCTGCAGTTCAAATGGTTGTTATATTTTTAAATTTATTCGCTTTATAAACTATAAAAATCACTTTTTAAACTTTAATAAATCCCTTTTCAACTTGCCCTGCCTGTCAGCCGAACCTGCGTAATATTACCTCCGTGTTCAACGTCACAATGGGAACCCAACGGGTCCGCACCTGCGCAGTTGGGGACGTTGATCTCATACAGATGCTCCCCGACGTACGATGCTTCGACTTACGATATTTCGACTTTGCGATGGTGCAAACGGTGGGGGGGGAGGATAAGATGGGGAGGTGGGGAGTGGGGGAGGGGAGGGTGCTAGACCAATGCAGGAGAGGTTTTGGCCCAACGGGTCCATCCTTTTCTAGTATATATTAATTACAATATATTAATGTCTTGGGCCTTGTTCACATCAGAGGCAGAAGTAAACCTTGCACACTGGTCTGCTTCAATGGATGTTTACCATTTCTAGCCCATTACTTTTGTTACCATGGATGTGGATGGAAACTATCTACGCTAGCCTTTTGCCTCACAAACCATCTTGCATTGTATGACATTCTAAAGTATAAAAATTGAACGTAATATAGGTGAAAATTGGCAATCAATCATCAGTCTTGCTGAGAAACAACACTGATGTAAACTATAGAAACATGTCCCCTTTGCTTTGTAAGGGTGAGCTATACTGGGAATACTTTGCTGAGGAAGACCATGGCATTTCGGGTCAGCATTGATGAGACGGGCCGAAAGTGCTTGTCTCCGTGTTGGATGATTCGACAAAATACTCTGACCTCATAAATCTGAAAACCTTTCAAGATTAGCCTGAATTCTCCAGTCCCCAAGATTCACCTCCTACATAATGGATTAAGTATCCAAAGAAAATGATTGTTGGGACATGAAAGATATTAGGAGATTTTCTTTTCATTTTCTTTGAACACATTTATTTATTAGACCATCTTTTTTGGGAGTCTCTCAGAATTGGGGATGACTTACTTTAATTCCAGTTCTGTAGGTTCTGGGGTGATTAGTTAAGGCAAAGTGGACCAGCAGACTTGACCACAGATGGGGCTAAAGCTGATAGAAAGGAAGGGTAAATGTGTAGTGTAGGAGGTTTGATGTTCCTTCTGCTGTTTTCACTGGGTTTTCAAGTTCTCCTGATGAAAGGTCTTGAGTTCTACTTTCTCCATGCTCCTTCCCCAACCTGCCATGGGCCAGGGATTCCTATGAGTCAGTGAGAATGTTACATATTTTCCCACAGAGGTTTTGAGAATATCTTGAAGCATTTCCTCTGTCTTCCTGGTAATTGATTCCTGCGCTGAAGCTGGGAGTTGAATGCTTCAACATAGGAATCTGATGTTTAGCAAGTAAATCACATGGTCTGGTTATTCGGAGGCAGCTAAATCCAAGGCAGTTAGAGACTCATTGCTGGGGATATTGGCAGGGGCATGACTTTGATATTGCTTTGCCTATCCTGCGAGTGTATTTGGACCATTTTGTGGAGACAACTGGTGGTATATCTCATGCTTAGAGATGACCAGTGTAGGGTTCAATGTTTCAGAACATGCAGTGTGGCTGGATTTTGGCCCAACAATCCATAAGTTATGTGTAGGAAGGAACTGCATATGCTGGTTTACACTGAAGATAGGCACAAAATACAGGAGTAACTCAACGGGTCAGGCAGCATCTCTGGAGAAAAGGAATAGGTGATGTTTCGGGTCAAGACCCTTCTTCAGACCATCAGTTAGGTTGATGCCTTAACCTTCCAATGCTCTTTTTCTCCGATAGGCTGAATCCCGGCTAGTCCCATTGTCATTGTCACTCCCTGTTCCAGAGAGTGCAGTCACCAGGACCCAGGAGTGTGTTCAAGAAGAGTCACTCAGGCAGCATCAATTGACATGGGGCCAGTCCAGGTATCAACTAACTGCATCAAATAAACCACAGACTGTTGCTGAGATTTTTCTCAGGGCTGGTGAATGGAAAAGACAAAACAAGGGAAATGTAAGACATTAAAGGGAAAGAGGATGGAACCTTGGTGAATGGATGGAAGGAGGCATTGGTAAGAAATGATATTTACTCCCTTTCAAGGGGTGACATAGAATCAGGAGATGTAGAATCAGTATGGTTAGAAATGAGGAATTGTAAGTGTAAAAAGACCCTAATGGGAGTTATCAACAGGCCCCCAAACAGTAGCCTCGACATAGGGTGCAAGTTGAATCAAGAGCTAAAATTGGCATGTCGCAAATGTAATGCTACGGTGGTTATGGGAGATTTCAACATGCAGGTAGACTGGGAAAATCAGGTTGGTACTGGACCCCAGGAAAGGGAGTTTGTGGAGTGCCTCCGAGATGGATTCTTAGAACAGCTTGTGCTGGAGCCTACCAGGGAGAAGGCAATTCTGGATTTAGTGTTGTGTAATGAACCTGATCTGATAAGGGGACTCAAGGTAAAAGAGCCATTGGGAGGCAGTGATCATAATATGATAAGTTTTACTCTACAAATTGAGAGGGAGAAGGGAAAATCGGAAGTGTCAGTATTACAGTATAGCAAAGAGGATTACAGAGGCATGAGGCAGGAGCTGGCCAGATTTGACTGGAAAGAGGCCCTAGCAGGGAAGATGGTGGGACAGCAATGGCAGGTATTCCTGGGAATAATGCAGAAGTTGCAGGATCAATTTATCCCAAAGTTGAGGAAAGATTCTAAGGGGAGTAAGACGCACCCATGGCTGACAAGGGAAGTCAAGGACAGCATAAAAATAAAAGAGAAGAAGTATAACATAGCAAAGAAGAGTGGAAAGCCAGAGGATTGGGACTCTTTTAAAGAGCAACAGAAGATAACTAAAAAGGCAATACGGGGAGAAAAGATTAGGTATGAGGGTAAGCTAGCCAATAATATAAAGGAGGATAGTAAAAGCTTTTTTAGGTATGTGAAGAGGAAAAAAAAGTCAAGGCAATTGTGGGTCCCTTGAAGACAGAAGCAGGGGAATTTATTATGGGGAACAAGGAAATGGCAGACGAGTTGAACCGGTACTTTGGATCTGCCTTCACTAAGGAAGATACAAACAATCTCCCAGATGTTCTAGTGGCCAGAGATCCTAGGGTGACGGAGGAACTGAAGGAAATTCACATTAGGCAAGAAATGGTTTTGGGTAGACTGATGGGACTGAAGGCTGATAAATCCCCAGGACCTGATGGTATGCATCCCAGGGTACTTAAGGAGGTGGCTCTAGAAATCGTGGACGCATTGGTGATCATTTTCCAATGTTCTATAGATTCAGGATCAGTTCCTGTGGATTGGAGGGTAGCTAATGTTATCCCACTTATTAAGAAAGGAGGGCGAGAGAAAACGGGTAATTATAGACCAGTTAGTCTGACAGTAGTGGTGGGGAAGATGCTGGAGTTAATTATAAAAGACGAAATTGCGGAGCATTTGGATAGCAGTAACAGGATCGTTCCGGGTCAGCATGGATTTACGAAGGGGAAATCATGCTTGACTAATCTTCTGGAATTTTTTGAGGATGTAACTAGGAAAATTGACAGGGGAGGGCCGGTGGATGTGGTGTACCTTGACTTTCAGAAAGCCTTCGACAAGGTCCCACATAGGAGATTAGTGGGCAAAATTAGGGCACATGGTATTGGGGGTCGGGTACTGACATGGATAGAAAATTGGTTGGCAGACAGAAAGCAAAGAGTGGGGATAAATGGGACCCTTTCAGAATGGCAGGCATTCTAGTGGGGTATCGCAAGGCTCGGTGCTGGGACCGCAGCTATTTACAATATGCATTAATGACTTGGATGAAGGGATTAAAAGGACTATTAGCAAATTTGCAGATGACGCAAAGCTGGGTGACAGTGTGAACTGTGAGGAAGATGCCATGAGGTTGCTGGGTGATTTGGACAGGTTGTGTGAGTGGGCGGATGCATGGCAGATGCAGTTTAATGTGGATAAGTATGAGGTTATCCACTTTGGTGGTAAGAATAGGAAGGCAGATTATTATCTGAATGGTGTCAAATTAGGAAAAGGGGATATACAACGAGATCTGGGTGTCCTAGTGCATCAGTCACATGCAGGTACAGCAGGCAGTGAAGAAAGCCAATGGAATGTTGGCCATAACAAGAGGAGTTGAGTATAGGAGCAAAGAGGTCCTTCTGCAGTTGTACCGGGCCCTAGTGAGACCGCACCTAGAGTACTGTGTGCAGTTTTGATCTCCAAATTTGAGGAAGGATATTCTTGCTATTGAGGACGTGTAGCGTAGGTTTACTAGGTTAATTCCCGGAATGGCGGGACTGTCATATGTTGAAAGACTGGAGCGACTAGGCTTGTATACACTGGAATCTAGAAGGATGAGAGGGGATCTTATCGAATCATATAAGATTATTAAGGGGTTTGACACGTTAGAGGCAGGAAACGTTCCCAATGTTGGGGGAGTCTAGAACCAGGGGCCACAGTTTAAAAATAAAGGGTAGGCCATTTAGAACGGAGATGAGGAAAAACATTTTCAGTCAGAGAGTTGTGAATCTGTGGAATTCTCTGCCTCAGAAGGCAGTGGAGGCCAATTCTCTGAATGCATTCAAGAGAGAGCTAGATAGAGCTCTTGAGGATAGCAGAGTCAGGGGGTATGGGGAGAAGGCAGGAATGGGGTACCGATTGAGAATGATCAGCCATGATCACATTGAATGGTGGTGCTGGCTCGAAGGGCCGAATGGCCTACTCCTGCACCTATTGTCTATTGTCTATTGTCTATTGGCATCTGAATATGGGGAAGAGAGGATAGGAGAATAAGGGTGACAAGGAGGCTGAGGAATGGAGGCATGGGGTGAAATAAAGGGCAAGCATTCTGGAGTGGGAAAGAATAAGGTGGGGCGAGGTTTAGTGGGGATGGATGAACGATAAAGCCAAGGAGACAGTGGACAAGGGTCTATACATTTATTGGTGACAAAGATATCAGGAGATTTTACACAATGGAAGGATTATGGAATTAAAAATATGGGACAACTTTATAAGGAAGGCACCTTTCTGACATTTCAGGAGTTGCAACAGACTTATGGTCTTCGTGGAAATGATTATTTCAGATATCTTCAACTTAGAGATTATGTAAAATCGAACTCCCAAAATTTTCGAATTAGAAATTCAGAAATTCTTGATGAATGTTGGAACAAACATCCTAATACAGAAAAATTAATATCTTATATATATAATATCTTATTAGACAGTGACATTCCCTCCATGGACTTATACAGACAAAAATGGGAAAAAGAATTAAACCAAGTAATTACGAAAGATACTTGGGAAGAAAGTTTGCAACATATACATCAGTGTTCACTAAACGCCAGACATTCTCTAATACAATTTAAAGTAATACATAGGTTACACTATTCAAAAACAAAACTACATAAAATTTTCCAACATATCTCACCTAAATGTGATAAATGTCAACATTTAGAAGCTACATTATTTCATATGTTCGCAAACTGTATAAAAATTAAAAAATTCTGGGTAAATATTTTTAGCATAATATCTAAAGTAACCAGCACACAATTGGACCCAGATCCAAAATTAATTATACTCGGAATATTAGAATTAAATCAAACATTTAGAACAATACAAAGAAACTTTATGGATTATAGTTTAATAACGGGAAAAAAATTAATTCTAAAATTTTGGAAAGGCCCTACGGTCCCCACAATCAAAATGTGGATTATAGAAATGACGGAGACCTTAAACGTGGAAAGAATCAGATTTTCCCTGTTGGACAAACAGGAATTATTCATTGGAATATGGTCTCCTTTTATTGATTACTTAAAGGGTCAGAATGGTTCAGCACAGGAACCTGACTAGCACTCGGACTAAAGAATGGATGAAATGCTATACTTTGAAATGTACGTATATATCTCGAATGAAGTTTTTGTTATTTTAATAAATTTTTCCATTCTTCTTTAACTAACTTTTTCCTTATCTTTATAATTTGTTTTTGTTTTTGTTTTTATTTTGCTTCTCTCTCTTTTCTTTCTTTACTTCATCTATTTCTTTAGTTCTATCTAGTTTTAAAAAAAAAGGGGGCAAAAGGTATTGGAGACAATATAATAATAATTGACAATATTATCAATTTAAAAATGTATGACTGTAAAGATGTACCTATCTCCAATAAAAAATTTAAAAATAAAAAGATATCAGGAGATTTAAGGAAAACATTGCATCAGATAATATGTTAGACTGAGGCTATTTCACTGGGCAAAGTGGGTGGAGCCAGATAAGGTGATAAAACCTTCTTAAGTTACTAACGAACAGAGAGCTTTTTTCTGAAACTGACCTTGGGAGATCTAATAATGATGGAGAGGGGAGAGAGGATGAAATGTTCATTACTAAAACAAAGACTAGAATATCTTCTCTCCCATTCCTTCTCTCCCGAGATGCTGCCTGACCTGCTGAGTTACTCCAGCATTTTGTGAATAACTAGAATATCTGTTTTCCTCCATCATTAAATACTGGCAGATTATGTTGATTTGCACCAATTGTTTATAATGTGAATAATTCGTGATTTTCATGGACGGCAAAAGGATTTTTAAAAGTCTGCTTCGTTCGAGGTGCAATTCCCTCTTCCTCAGATTTGTTGCTACAGTGAGTCACAGTCATTTAATTTTAATGATTGTACCCAATGGTACTAATTACATGTATTTTAAAAAGAGTGAAAAATCAATATAAAAAGAGACACCACAATTTATTCTTAAAGGTGATGTGGCCTAACTTTGGAATGGCTGTCCAATTGCAGTGCATCCAGTAACATTAGCACCACTCACTGCTTGCTGGTGAGAGTAATTTGTTGGGCCTTGCCAACAGCACTGGCTGAACAAAGTTGGCTTCATGTTAGCCCTTGTAAGATCTGAGGATGCACGGAAAATTGCTCATGGATTTATAATATCATCCCTACTTCCGAGGCAATGAAGCTACTTGCTAATAAATGATACATTATTACACTGCAAGAAGATCTGCAATCTAAATTATAAAGACATAATCTTGAGAGGGTGCAAACGAGATATTGTGGACATAATGGGCAGCACAGCGGCGCAGCAGTCGTGTTGCTACCTTACAGTGCCAGAAACCCGGGTCTGATCCTGACTTTGGGTGCTGTCTGTACGGGGTTTGTACGTGCCCCTTGTGACTGCGTGGGTTTTCCTCTGGGGCTCTGGTTTCCTCCCACACTCCAAAGACGTACAGGTTTCCTCCCACTCTCCAAATATGTACATGTTTCCTCCCACACTCCAAAGAAGTGGGTTATTTTGGCTTTGTGCTAGTGTGTAGGTTAGTGCGAGCATACGGGGATCGCTGGTCGGTGTGGACATGTTGGGCCGAAGGGCCTGTTTCCACAATGTACCTCTAAACTAAATTAGACATAATAAACTACTATTTTCACATTTCCTTTCTGTACCAAACATGCCGCTATGTTGCCATTGTCACGGGTAGACATGTGTTGTCCTTGGTGTTAACGAAATGATCCAAGTTCTTGTACAATGGAAACAATGGTCTCAATATTGACTTTTGGGAGTCCAACTGGCAGACTGCAATGGCTGTCCGCCCATTTCTGGTGGACAAATGGCACTGTGATTCTGAGATATTTGCCTCAAAGGCAAATATCCTAAACTATTTTACCAGCTAGATTACCACAGACGGGGCTTGAGCAGCTGTGAGCAAGGTAGATTGCAAGGAACACAGGTAATGGTTGCAGAGATCATAAGTACCAGGGCACCAGCAGTCCAGATTAATATGTGGCCACTGGAGGCTTATTTCATAGAAACATAGAAACATAGAAAATAGGTGCAGGAGCAAGCCATTCGGCCCTTCCAGCCAGCACTGCCATTCAATATGATCATGGCTGATCATCCAAAATCAGTACCCCGTTCCTGCTTTTTCCCCATATCCCTTGATTCCATTAGCTCCAAGAGCTTTGAAAACAAGGGCTTTCAAAATATTTTCTGGATTTCTTCTGTTCTCTTGTCAGTTTAATTGATTGAAGCTTACACAGTGAATCCAATTCCTCCTAACCAAAAATGGCAAGTGTCAAAATACATTAATTTGCACATGAGTGGCCAACTGGCAGTCACCATGTGAAGGAAGGAACTGCAGACGCTGGTTTATTCCGAAGATAGACACAAAATGTTAGAGTAACTCAGCGAGTCAGGCAGCATCTCCGGAGAAAAGGAACAGATGATGTTTTGGGTCAGAACTCTTCTTCAGACTGATGGAGGGAAATGGACAAACAATGTTTCGGGTTGGGAGCCTTCTTCTGCATCTGAGGGTTTACTGTAATGTGCAGAGAAACTCTTGCGGTGATGTGCTGTCATTGAAATGGTTGACCTTAACAAAAATCGCAACGTTCTTGAAAATGAACAGAACTGAAGCCTGAATGGAACCAAGTCTGAAGATGGGTTCCAACCCGAAACGTCACCCATCCTTTTTCTCCAGAGATGATGCTTGGCCTGCTGAATTACTCCAGCACTTTGTGTCTATCTTCCGTATAAGCCAACAATTGAAGTTCCTCCCTACATATTGTTGGACCTGAGGCTGTAATAAGATCAGAGATCAGAGACTGAGTGTGCCTAGTGGAAGCTAACCTGATTACACTGGCTGTGCTACCCTTATGTCAATGACCACTATGATCAGACCGCTGATGATTGAATGTGAGGTGAAAGGATGGCACGAGCTGCACTGGGTGCATCGTGCTTTTTAAAATCATTACAAGCTTATCCATTAACTTTGCTGCTGACACGATAGCGGGGATTGAGAACACCGTTTGAAATATTTGCATCGTTCACAGCAACTGAACCTGCAGTTTTCATGAATTAGAACCTTACAGCTGAAGATTTTAACTATTTACAAGGGCACTCTGTCCCGCTGTTTATCAATATTATCATAAAGTCTTTACTGCATTATGCACAAATGCTCAGTTTCTTTTATCTATTTAGATTAATCAATGGAAAACTGGGAGAAATTTATGCATTTCTTTGGTGTAAGAACTTTTACTCAACGAAGACCTGATGTCCTCGTGGCAGAGAGGAAAAAAATCACTCAAACCAAAGAGAGGGATTTGAATGTGTAGCAATGAGAGTGAGGTATCATGGTTACACATCACCAGTTTTCTCCCCAGCAAGATAAATCCTTTCCTGCAGTACCGATTTGTAGTGGGATTTGGAAAGATGAGGTATAAAGGGAAAACGAGTGAGGAATGCATTAATGTGACTGTAATATCTCCTGCAGTCCATGTTGACAGATGCAACATGCCACTTTTAGTCAGGTTTGTTTTGGCACCAGCCAACGGTTCAAGTTTATGGCGGATGCCAGAAATTTGCACAGCTAGCATCTGCTCAATATTGACAGCTCCGAGTCTCAGTGTGTTTCTGAACCCTTGCTGTTTCTTTGCTGCTCCACCAGCTCTTTCATGCCATGTCACACTCTTCTCTCTGCAGCTGACTCTATCAAGGGCATTTTTCAAATGTTCTTTTGCAGGATTAAAGCTCCAGTTACAATTTAATGTGAGCTAAAATTTTAAAAAGATACTGCCTTCATGACAACACTGTTGGGAAGCTCTGTAGAAGAAAAACAAATCTTCACAATGGCATTACACTCAGGAGAGGTGAGATCACATTCTCATGCAATTTAAATCATTGTGTTGCATTCACAAATGAAAGGGAGTTAAACATTTTATGGGGAAACGCGTCATGGCAAGATAGATAAGTAATTAAAAATACATTTTAATAAGTCATTTTAATAAATTAAAAAAACATTTAATAAGTAATTTGAATAAATTAATAATACATTTTAATAAATTTGCTACAATTCCAAAGTTGCAAGTGGTCAATCACGAGTGTAGACAAAAGGAGGTTTTGATGGCGATGTGCTTCCTTGGAGGGAAGAAGAGATAAATTAGACTAAATAATCGCATGCACAAAGTATTTCATTTAGGACAAGGTGCATGTTTATGCCAAAGAATTCATTAATCTACATTTTTTAAGAAAATCAGATATTCAGACCATGTTCATAAGTTCAAGGAACAGAATTAAGCCATTCGGCCCATCAAGACTACTCTGCCATTCAATCATGGCTGATCTATCTTTCCCTCTCTCCTGCCTTCTCCCCATAACCCCTGACACCCTTACTAATCAAGAATCTGTCAATATCCAACAAAAGTATCCATTGACTTGGCCTCCACTGCCGTCCATGGCAATGAATTCCACAGATTCACCACCCTCTAACTAAAGAAATTTCTCCTCATCTCCTTTCTAAAGGTTTTCCCCGTTTATTCTGAGCCCTATGGCCTCTGGTCCTAGACTCTCTGACTATTGGAAACCCTCTCAACAATCACTCTATCCATGCCTTTCACTATTCGGTAACTTTCAATGAGGTCTTCCCTCATCCTTCTAAACTCATTGTCTATAAATGTTACAGATTATAATAGATAGAAAAGAGGGGCTAAGCAATGAACTCAGAGCCCACTAACAGTAACTGCTTCATTGATTATATTCCAAATGTCATAAAATTTGAAAAGACCGTAATTGTTGAAAATTGCAGAATATTCCGTTTTATTTACTATTCTTATGATGCAGGCAACCCCTGTAACAGTTGTTTGGGTAACAGAAATTTGCCTTTACATTATTCACAAATCAATACACAAAAATTTGAAATACGGGATAAAATTTGCTCTCAGAGAATTGAGTTGAATAAAGTAAAAAAAACAAAAATTATTTCATTTAAACTCATGTTTTTTGCCATGTTTGCGGATAATGTGACTTCACATTATGGAAAATCACAATACGGACCATTTTTCCTGAAAGGTTAGCCTATAATGCAGAGGCATTCCTAATGATGGAAGTAATGTTTGCACTTGAAACTGCCAAATAATGATCATTTCCAACCAGAAATGCTAAGGCTTTAGTGAGAGCAGTTAGACCTCTGGTTGACTTGAATATCAAAGGCATCAAAGAGCACGAATACAAGGAAAACACAGTGGAAAAGTAGTTAGGACTGCTCCTGTTTGATCCTGACGCTATGTGGATACTATGTTTTCATTGCAACTGTGTGGTTCACTATTCTTCCTCATCTTTCCCTCTCTGATTCCTAGCAGATTCCTAGCAGAGGCCTTGACTGCATCTCCCCCAAGTTTCCATCTCAATGAATTCTGATCCTATGATGTTGCTGAACTCTTCTAGTGCCTTCACTTCTATGTCCATATCTTTGACTAGATACCTTCACCCCAGAATGTGGATCCTTTCTTCTGAACTCGGAATTCCTGGTCCACATGCAGCCCTCACTCTTGTTTATTACAGTTTATTGCTCTATTTATCACTAACTGCTCAAAAAACATTGGAAAATTCTGGCCATTAGGGATAAATCCCAAAGTTTTCATTACACTAGGGCAGTGTTTGTATTGTATGGCGAACTGGTTTGTATCTCACAGAGGCTGAACTCCAAATCTCATCCTTCTCAGACCCTCTTGAGACCATTATCCCACCACTGAATATCAGGCCATTATCTGCCTGTTGATCACGGATCTCAATTCCTCTGATCTCCGCTCCACAGCCTCATAGTCCCCCAACCATGCTACCTCTACCTCTCCTTCAAGATCCACAAGGAACATTGTCCCAGTGTATCCTTGTCCCTCGGTATTTACCTTAACTCCCTTCCATCTCCTCTTACCTAGTGTCTTCCCATTTACATCTGTTACTGTTCTGATGCCTTCCACCATATTGACAGTTGAGTTGAGTTTCATTTATTAACTCATGTACCAAGGTGCAGAGAAGAGCTTTTGTTGCCTGCTAACCACAGTGGAAAGACAATACAATACATGATTACTATTGAACCATCCACGGTCAACAGGTACATGATAAAGGAAATAACATGAATAATGTTTAGTGCAAGATAAGGTCCAATAAAGTCCGATCAAAGATAGTCTCAGGGTCTCCAGTGAGGTAGATAGTAGTTCGAGACTGCTTTCTAGTTGTTCGATTCTGGTTTTCTGATTCATTTTCAACATGAGTATCCAATCCATCTATACTGATCCATTCCAGCCAAAATGGGATGAGGGTCCTTCATTTTTGCTTCACCAGGGCTCAAAAAAATCCTCCTCCACCACTCTTCTTCACTTGACTAAATTCATATTCACATTGGAGAATTTCTCCCTGAATTTCACAATATTTCTTCCAAATCAAAGACTATGGGACTAAAACAGAAAATGTTGGTGATACTCAGCATGTCAGGCACATCTGTGGAGAGAGAAACAAAGCTAAGATCTAAGTCAATGAATCATCCACATTGAAAAAAAGAGGAGAGTAAAAGGAACAAATGGGATGTCTGCGATAAAGTGGAGCCCAAGGTTATCCAGGTGCAACAATTCTTTTCTGAATGAATGCAATGAGAGCAGAATGAATGCAAGTTAATGACAGCTGATCTGTTTGAAGAATGTAAGTGGAGAAAGATGAATTAAGGAATTTGGAAAGAGGAAGAGGAAAACAAACAGCAACATGTTGAAATTCTGAGATGCAAATCACGGTAATTGCAAAAATCTGACCTGAAGAAAATGTCGGTAATTCTCAGTATTCCAAGCAGTTTCTGCGACATTAAGCCTAGAAGATTAACAAGGATGTTACCAGGACTTGAAGGCCTGAGCTATAGGGAAAGGTTGGACAGGCTAGGACTTTATTCTTTGGACCGCAGAAGGTGAGGGGTGATCTTCTGGACACCACTTTATTCTGGAGTATAAAATGATGAGGGGAATAGACAGGATGAATGCAGAGGGTCTTTTACCTAGGGTTGGGGAATCAAGAACCGGAGGACATAGGTTTAAGGTGAGAGAGGCAAGCTTTAATAGGGAACTGAGGGGCAAATTTTTCATTCAGAGGATTAAGGGTATATGGAACAAAGTGCCAGATGAGGCAGTTGTGACAGGTATGATAACAGCATTTAAAAGAAACTTATTTAGTTTAGTTTAGTTTATTATCGAGGTACAGTGAAAAGCTTTTTGTTACGTGTTATCCAGTCAGCGGAAAGACTATTCAGCATTACAATTGAGCCGTCCACAGTGTACAGATACAAGATAAATAGAATAATGTATAGTGCAAGATGAAGTCCAGTAAAGTTCGATTAAAGATAGTCCGAGGGTCTCCAATGAGGTAGATAGGAGCTTAGGATCCCTCTCTAGTTGTTTTATAGGATGGTTCTTTTGCTTAATGACAGCTGGAAAGAAAATGCTGTCATCATGCAACTGAACCACCCTATCAACAACTAGAGAGCAGTGCTGAGCTACCATTTACCTCATTGAAGATCCTAGGGTTATCTTTAATCGGACTTTACTGGACAGGTACATGGATAGGAAAGGATTAGAGATATGGGCCAAGCACAGACAAATGGGATTAGTTAGATGGGGCATCTTGGACGGCATGGACGAGTTGGGCCGAAGGGCCTGCTTCCATGCTGTATGACTCGATGAGAGAGAAAACTGATTTAATGTTGGAGGTGAGTGACCTTGCAGCATAACCGACTGGTTCTGACATGAATAGAAAGGCTGTTTTTTGAAAATATGTAATTCAGTATCGTCCCCAAGGCTGTGACATGCCAAGATGGAAGGTGAATTGTAGACCCTTCAAGCTTACTCTTGGAATCTTTCTGTCCTGGTCCTCCTCCACTGTCAGAGTGAGGCCACACGCTAATTGGAAGAACACCATCTCATATTTTGCTTGGGCATCTTACAACCCAGTGGTATGAATATTGATTTTGTTTTAATTTCAAGTAAGCCCTGCATTCCCTCTCTCTCCGTTCCTCCTCCACCCAAGTCATCCTGGTAGTTTTACTGTAGGAAAATAACTGCAGATGCTGGTTTAAATCGAAGGTAGACATAAAATGCTGGAGTAACTCAGCGGGTCAAGCAGCATCTCAGGAAAGAAGGAATGGGTGACATTTCGGGTCGAGACCCTTCCGAAGAAGGGTCTGAAGAAATGTTATCAACTTGTGACAATATCAATGCTTATCTCTCTCCACAGATGCTGGCTGATCTGTCGGGTATTTCCCACGTACTAGTTTAAGTTAGATATCCAGCATCTGTTCCAACATTTCTTTTCTCTCACTCTTTGTTCTTATTTATCTCCCTCCATTCACTGCAATTAACAAACCTGTCCCTTTTAAAATCCACCATCCCTCCCTGCCTGAAGTCCGCCATAATCATCCCACTGCCGAAAAAGTCTGTCATCAGCGGTCTTAACGACTACCGTCCGGTAACACTCACACCGGTCATCACAAAGTGCTTCGAGAGACTGGTCCTGCAGCACATCAAAGCCAGCCTCCCACCCACCTTCGACCCACACCAGTTTGCCTACAGAGCAAATAGGTCTACAGGGGATGCCATCGACACTGCTCTTCACACTGCACTGACCCACCTTGAACACCAGGGGAGCTACGTGAGGATGCTCTTCCTCGACTTCAGCTCTGCCTTTAACACGGTCATCCCGAGCAGACTGGTCACCAAACTTTCCGACCTTGGATTTTCCCAAACCATCTGCCAATGGATCAAGGACTTCCTGACCAACCGCCCCCAGACCGTCAAAATAGGCCCTCACCTCTCCTCCACCATTACACTGAGCACCGGCTCACCACAGGGCTGTGTGTTGAGCCCCATCCTTTACTCCCTCTACACTCACGACTGCGCCCCCACCCATCCCACCAACACCATCATCAAGTTCGCGGATGACACGACTGTGGTTGGACTCATCTCAGAAGGAGATGAGACAGCCTATAGGGATGAAATCCAAAGGCTGGCAGCATGGTGTTCAGTGAACAATCTGGTCCTGAACTCCTCCAAAACAAAGGAACTTATAATTGACTTTAGAAAAACCAGTGGAGATTAAGACCCACTCTACATCAATGGGGTCTGTGTGGAAAGGGTACCAGCTTTCAGGTTCCTGGGTACGCACATCGCAGAGGATCTTACCTGGTCTACCAACACCATCACCACAGTAAAGAAGGCACAGCAGAGACTCCACTTCCTGAGGATCCTCAGGAAAACCAACCTGCAGGAGAAGCTCATGTTGTCCTTCTATCGCTGCTCCATTGAGAGTGTGCTGGCATACTGTATAACCACATGGTATGCCAGCTGCTCAGAAAAGGACAGGAAGGCCCTTCAGAGGGTCATCACGACGGCCCAGAAGATCATCGGCTGCTCACTGCCCTCCCTGGAGCACCTGTTCAGCCTACGCTGCCTCAGTAGAGCAGGCAAAATAATAAAAGATCCATCCCACCCCGGCCACCGTCTGTTTGTTCATCTGCCCTCTGGTCGACGTTTCAGGTCGATCAAATCCCGAACAAACAGACTTAAGAACAGTTTTTACCCCAGGGCCATACGAGAACTGAACACTACCTTTGCACTAGGCAACACCGTTAAAAAATCTTGTACTTAATATAATTGTATTTAATTGTATTTATGTATTTATTTGTTTTTGCATTTATTGCATATATGTTTGTACGCACCGTCAGGATTGGCTATTTTTTAAATTTCGTTGTACTCGTTGCAATGACAATAAATGAATATTATTATTATTATTATTATCACCAGCGTTATTTCCAATACTTTCTCTTGGCTCCACCTGGATGCAGATATTCCATATCTCTTATCCTTTTATTTTACTTACAAATGTAAAATTCCTGCCAAATGAACAGTGAACTAAAGCAGATTTATTGGCTTGTAGATTTTTTTAAACATTTTGACAGGTTTGCGTAAATCGATCTTTCCATGGCAAACCATCAATGGTAAATTTGTCCCCAAATTTTGTGCTATCCTGAAAATTCTAATTAATCTACATTGAATTAAAAGATGAAAACCAAATCTCAATGCTACTTGTCAAAATAGTACATTAAAATGAGTTCTGTTAAGCTTATCTACATTGGATGACCTTGGTGAACTGTACTTACCATAGTTTTGCCCACTCACTTAAGTTATCAATGCTCGCTTGAATCTTGCAGCTTCATCTACGTTATTTACGGTACCACCTCACTTAGTATGATTCACGAACTTAGGCAGACCACATGCAAGAGTGGAATTACTTTAAAAAGTGAAGATAATGATTGATTTAGAGAGACCAGTCTGCGTTGTTTGAGTATTGAATTGCATATTTAAAATTTAAAAACGGTGTAGACTTATTGGATAATTTTTGCAGAAAACCAAATAATTTCTATCGGTTATTAATGGATTTTAATGTGCATTTTACTGTTAGTTTTAATAGCCAGCGTTGGGGAGGACAGGCATTAAACAGAGATCGAGGAGTGGAGCAAAAGACTCACCAGACAAGCAATGCAGGTGACAGGATCAGCAACAGTGAAAAGTTTTGTCAAAAATATTGCTTTTAAAATAGCGAAGCAATTGCTCCCATTTTACAGAAAGTCGGGACTGTGCAGAAGGAATGTTCTGTAAACAGCTTGGAACATGCAGCTCTGGAAAGGATGAAGCTATCACGAGTACCCCGTTACGTTGTTTTGCACAAACTGTCTCAGACTTCCTGTTGCGCTGACGAAAGAAGGAGGGAGGGGGGGACGTGCTAGTAGGAATTGTAACAGATTGTAAACCCAACTCTAGACTGTGGTGGTGGAGGAGAGGAAATGTCAATTTCACCTTCTCGTTTATGTAATGCATCACAATCCGCCACGGATCACAGGCAGTCTGCAAAACAGGACCGTTGCTGGTTCTTTACTCTAAAGGGAGCGTCTTGGACTGGAATTCCTCCCAGAATTGGACCACCCCCACTGTTAGCAATGTGGATCGCCCTCCCCTTCCAGAGAAACAGCGCTCTCTGGAGGCTTGGATAAGAGCTGTCAGAAAGCAAAGAGCGATCCCATTCTGGGGCTCAGGCTTGTTCCACCCTGACAGTTGTTTCATTGCATCGTGTTATTGACTTTTTTTTTTAACGAAGATAAGATTTTATTTTGTAATACCCAACAATGCCGTTCTGCAAGAGGATCGTGCGGCCGGTGCAAGTTTGCCGTTTCCAGGGCGAGGGGAGGACGCCGCCAGTTTTGGACAATCTAATCGATGTCTCCAGCTTTACTTTGGGAAGTGTGCTGAGGCAGCTCTCCGCTCTGGCGAGGGAAGCGGTGAGTGTGCTGGAGGAGATTGAGCTGGAGATTGGATCTGTCTGCCACCGGGCGCTGCTGCTGGAAGTCCGGATCATCGGTTTGCACAGATACGTGTCAGCCCTGTCTCTGCGACCAGCGACACACTGTGAGTACCAAGCAGCAACATCTGTCCAGTTTCTCCCGGGTGGGGCGATGTCTTCAGATGCCAAACTTTTTGGTTTTGTTGTTATTGTGGAGATGGAATGTCCTTGTGTGATCGTTGTCAGCGTGGTATGATTGCGCCTGGCCACTGGGCGTTTTGAAATGATTTGTAATATCCCACAGAGATACTTGAGTGATTGAATGCCAGCCCTGTTAATGCTGTAAATGTGTAATGAGGACGGTGCACACATGACAGAACTGTGGCGGTGCTTGCAGGTAAACAGTGAAAGAGTCACGATTGATGTCAAGTCGGGACTTGATGTATTAATTGAGTTGTACTAGACTTCATGAATGAATTGTCTTGTTGGCCTCCCACCTGGCATTGGTGACGGTCTCAGGGCTGTCTCCCAGCCCAGTCATCTGCTTTGACGCCTTCTGCTGGAAATTTTGCTTGAGTGTTGCCAGGCACTCTGGAAGAAACTTAAGTTGGAAATCTGGCATTGCATTTGCGAACATGGAACTGTTTTACTTTGCCCAGGAGGTGCCAGATTTAATTTCTGAATGATTGATTGAAAGGTGCAGCATGAAAACAGTCCCTTCGTCCCACCGAGTCCACAACAACTATAAATCACCCATTCACACTCGTTCTACAATATCCCACTTTCGCATCCACTCTGTGCACACAAGGGGCAATTTACAGAGAGCCAATTACCATACAAACCTTCACGTCTTTGGGATATGGGAAGAAGTCAGAGCACCCGGAGAATCCTGAACACCATGTTTAGTTCTTTGTTTCGTTTATAGATACAGCATGGAAACAGGCCCTTCAGCCCACTGGGTCCGTGCCGACCATTGATCGCCCATACACTAGTTCTATCCTACACACTATGGAAAATTTACAGAGGCCAATTAACCTACAAACCTGCGCATCTTTGGAATGTGGGAGGAAACTTGAGCACCCGGAGAAAGCCCACGTGGTCACTGGGAGAACATGCAAACGTTTACAGACAGCACCCGTAGTCAGGATTGAACCCGGGTCTTGAACCTGCTGTAAGGCAGCAAATCTACCGCTGCGCCACTGTGCCGCCTTGGCCACAGGGCAAACATGCAAACTCCACGCAAACAGCACGTGAGGTCAAGACCAAACCCAGGTTCTGGTGCCACGGTGCTGATCTGTATTGAGATCCCCGGGTGGTCTCAGCAGCACAATGACAATGGCAGTATGACGAATCACCCCAGTGTATGCCAAACTACAGTGGATGGAAGAAAATGCAACCAGATTCCCAGTGGCTGATGTCATGCCTAAAACAGTTGCTGCTGGTGTACACGTGTCTCTGATTCCCAGCCCTTGGTAGAATAACTGTCAGGTACTCCAAGTCCAGCTGCACACGGAAGAACCAAATCCAAGGCAGCATCTTCAGTTCAGTTGGAGAGACATCTAGAGGACAAAAGACGGCCTTTCACTCACTGAACCATTGATTCGATGAGCAGTAGAATGTTTTTCTGTCAAGTAGCATAGTGGTGCAGCTGTCATAGTTTAAGGGGCTGGGATTTAATCCTGACCTCCCATGCTGTCAGTGTGCAATTTGCATGTTCTCCAAGTTGTCCAGTTTCCATTTGGTCATAGAAAATTGCCCCCAAGGGAGTAGGTACGTGGTCATAACAGAGGGAGTTGATGGCACTGTGGGGAGAATGACATGGAATTAGTGCAGAATTAGTACCAATGGGTGCTGAAGGGCTATGACTGTATTCAGTTGTCAGTTGTACAATGGTTTCATCTCTGTTGAGGATGTAGAGGCCTTTATGGGATATGGAACTGATTTATTTCAATTCAAAATGATTTTATAATTGAGTTTGTGCTTTTGCCACAAGCAACATGGAATCGAGGATCTGAGATTTTCACATATTTCATTTAACTGAATAACTGACTCCAATTCCTTTTCATTGCCAAGACTGCTTTCTTCCACTCCCTTAATACTGGTTGACTCTCGTCTAGATGCAGTTGCTTCCCTGGCCCAGTTCATCTTTCACGCTCCATTGATTTAAGATTATCAAGCTCTTCTGTCCATGGTATGAATCTGCCCAGGTTTTACATCCCATCGCCCCTGTGTTGATATGTCCACACGGGTCCCAGTCAACCCAGGCCTCAAAGTTAAAAGTCTCACTTCTGCATCCTCAACTTTCCTTGCCACACCATTGAATGATGTACATTCAAATGTCCAGATCATGAAGTCTGGAATTTCATCTTATGACTTTTTCTTTCCTCATTTCAGATACTCCTTATAACCAATGAATCTGATCAAGTTTTTAATTATCGCTTTCTTTGTATCGCTTCAAATTTTAGCTGGATATTCTGTGAAGGTATCCTGGAAAGTTTATTAAAGGAACTATATTTCACACAGAGGGTGGTGTGTGTATGGAACAAGCTGCCAGAGGAGGTAGTTGAGGCTGGGACTACCCCATTGTTTAAGAAACAGTTAGACAGGTACATGGATAGGACAGGTTTGGAGGGATATGGACCAAGCGCAGGCAGGTGGGACTAGTGTAGCTGGGACATTGATGGCCTGTGTGGGCAAGTTGGGCTGAAGGGCCTGTTTCCACACTGAATCACTGTATGACTCTATGACTCCATATAAAAAGAAGTTATTATTGGTTAAGTGGTAGAGACAGATATCTACATTTGGCTGTATTTCTGTTGAGTTGCCATCCTTCTTCAGAATATGGTTCAACATAAATAAAAACAACTCTGCCAGCAGGCATTGGTTGAGTAAAATGAACAATAGAAAAAAAAAACCTTTAAAATAAAACACCTTTAAAATAAAACACCTGACAGTAAGCTGACCCACCCATGCATTGATATTGTATTGTTTATACTTTCTATTGGTGTATATATCACTGACATATATTTGCATTCATGTTCATAACTTATAGGAGCAGAATTAGGCCATTCGGGCCATCAAGTCTGCTCTGCCATTCAATCGTGGCTGATCTATCTTTCCTTCTCAAACCCATTCTCCTGCCTTCTCCCCATGACCCCTGACACATGTACTAATCAAGTGTCCATCAATCTCCGCCTTAAAAATATTCATTGACTTGGCCACAGCATTCTGTGGCATTGAATTCCACAGATTCTCCACTCTCTGACTAAAGAAATTCCTCCTTTCTAAAGGTACATCCTTTTATTCTGAGGCCATGGCCATTGGTCTTTGGCTCTCCTACTAGTGGAAGCATCCTCTCCACATCCACTATCATAGCCTTTCACTATTTGGTAAGTTTCAATTAGGTCCCTTTCACATTCAATATACTAGATTTCGCCAGATAATGGACCCCTTGTAACAATATTAACCGAGGCACACAAATGCTGAGGTAGACCAGAGCTCTCCTCTTTAAAAACATACAACTTTGGAGAGTCAAAATCCAGAGACAATAACATCCTTTACACTGTAAATATTAATGTGAAGAAGAGGAAAATCTGAAATGTTTGAAATCTTCGATATCAAATTGCGTGGAAATGAAAATAGGCCATTTCTTTAGACTGTAGAGATACAGTGCGGAAACAGGACCTTCGCTCACCGAGTCCACTCCGACAAATGGTCATCCCGTACACTGACACTATACTGCACACTAGGGACAATTTACAATTTTACTCAAGCCAATTAACCTGCAAACCTATACGTCTTTGAAGTGTGGGAGGAAAACGGAGTACCCAGCGAATACCCACGAGATCACAGGGAGAACATACAAACTCCATACAGACAGTACCCATAGTCAGAATCGAACCGGGGTCTCGGGTGCTGTAAGGCAGCAACCACTGTGCCGCCCCATTTCACTCGACCCGTCGATGAAGGTGTTTGTTCTCCACATAAACGGTAGTGTTAATCCAATCCATTGTAACTGTCCTGCTTTAACACCATCCCTTCCATTGCTGAACTAAACTTTTGTGGAATCTCAGATTGGTACTTGCTTCAATTATTAAGTTCAGTAATGCATTCTACAACCTTGCTGTGTGTGGCAAACAGTTTATTTTATTATCATTCCCAAACTTCTTGTAATCTATCGTTGTCAATGTTTCTTTGTTCTGGACCCCTGAATTGCTGGAAATATTCTCTCTCTCTTTACTTTTCCCATCCCTTTGTAATTTTAAACTGTTCTAAGTATGAGACACAATTATTACATTTTTCTTTGTAAAAGGCAGTATCTTAATGAATCTGCAATCTATTCTCTCTTGTTTCAATATACCCACTATAATTAGCACAAAACAGATTTATTAATCCTTTTCAAATTTTAATATAAAGCCACTTTCTAGTATTTGCTTAGGAGCTGATGTTATGATGTTCCTTGATCTGAAGTTAAGATGTCACAGAAAGTCAAGAAAATGCTAGTTTGCCCATTCGTATCTGTGGAAAGAATAGATCAAGTAATGTTTCAGAGTAGATTATACACATGTCTTTGGGACAAAAAGAAGGAAAACGAATGGAAAATCACCAAAGAATTGTAGTTTATTGGAGGGTCCTTTGAGTGCTCTGAACACCATGACTCCATGGTCACTTTCCCATGAAACATGCAACATCTGTTTGTGTCTTCCCACACCATTGCCCTTGCTTTGTGATTCAGCAGTTTTCATACGCTATATATTTTGAACTTTGTTCAGGATGCTCGACATTGAGAGACCAAGGGCACATTGCCAAGCCCTTTCAATCTGTCTGAATTTCTGGTTTTGTACTTGTACTCCTTTTCCCCAACACAGCTTCGCCAATTGTTTTTGGCCTCTTCCACTGTTCTTACCCCTGGGAAATTAATTGCTAACTGGTCTGATTATTGACTTTTAGTGCCCCATTTTCTCAGAAGTACAAGACGTTGGGAATACATCTGGACATAGGAATACAATCTACAAATGAGTTGTGAAATCTTCATCAAATTATCGAGTGCAATATTTAGTTCTGACCTTTCAGTATTGGAATGCTGAGAAGCTTGTGAGTGCACCACTAACAATTTCATTTCAGTTTTTCTTATCCCTTGCAACTTCATGACTTCCACCTCTTTCTGCTTCATTCACTAGGACTTTTGAGATCTGTTTTCTTTGCCATGATTAGTTGCATATCTTTCATTGCTTTCGTTTCTGGGCATTTGTCACCCAGTGCCAGCTTGAAAGAGTGATCTTCCAAAATCATCCACCAGTTGGTTCTGATTCTGGAACCATTGTTTAATTCTTGAACTATCCCTATTAGAATCTCAGCTTCTAACATGAACACTTTTATGCTTGCTTTTCCTCTGTTTCAGATGTAAGATTGAAGCTGGCAATATCAGTTAACTTCTTTACCTTTCTGCGTGGACCCTGGTCTGTTTCACACTTCCAGCATTTTCTACTTCAATGTGCGGGGCAAGTTGTTTTACACAAAGGTTGTGGGTATCTGGAACATGATGCCAGGGGTGCTGGTGGAGGTGATTGTAGCAATCAAGAGACTTTTGGATAACCACATGGATATTTAGGGAATGGAGAGATGTGGATTACGTACAGGCGGAGTGAGATTAGCTTAACGTAGACATTATGGGCTGAAGGGTGCGTTCCTATTCTATGTTCTGCATTCAAGTAGATTTCCAGCAATTGTATTCTTTTTACATTTTAAATTAAAAGCATTCAGTAACATGTTGGCATTATTACCACTATAACCAGATATTTCACAATTACACTACGACAGGAATTTCAGGTAAGTGGTGTTTTAAACCCTTTCTGATCACTGTCAGTTGATGATATATTCCCAATACCAGAAAGTTATTAAAGGTTGAGTCAAATAACAAGAGCCACAATCTTCAACTAAAGATTGTGATCCCGTTGGAAACATTTACTTTCCACACTTAACTTTGCATTTATTAGGTCTTAATGCCAAATGCAGTGTGGAGTTCACCTCCTTTCTGTTGTATTTTTCTGGATCTTATCAAGTCACTGACAATCTAAAAGAGCTGTAAGATCTCATAATTAGCAAATGACTGAGTGCTTTGCATATTTAAGTCAGATCTTATAGCCCCGAGAAATGACCACAGCGTTTGTGATGCACAATTAATCCAAGCTCATTGCCTCACGCCAAATTCATGCTGCTTTCTTGTTTCAATGATTTCAGTGACCCATCTGTAGGAAGTCAATGTGAAGTCAGGTCCAGAGGGCAGGGTTGCCATGCCACAAGAAGTTCAGCAAACTTGGTTGAGTGTTTTAAGGTCATTGTGGATGCATCTTCATATGCCATGCCAACCTACTACACCAGTTCAGTTTCAGTTTAGTTTATTGCCACGTGTACTGAGGTACACGTGAAAAGCTATCCAGTCAGCGGAAAGACAATACATGAATCGAGCCATTTACATTAGATACATGATAAGGGAAAAACGTTTAGTGCAAGGTAAAGCCAATAAAGTCCGATCAAAGATAGTCTGAGGGTTACCAATGAGGTAAATAATAGTTCTCTGGTTGTGGTAGGATGATTCAGTTGCCTGATAACAGCTGGGAAGAAATTGTCCCTGAATCTGGAGGTGTGCGTTATCATACCTATTACCTGATTGGAGTGGGGAGAACAGAAGGAGTGGTCATGTAATGCTTTATTCATCACACAAACATCACCCATTTACCACCAGTCTCTATCTGTCAGAACTCATTCAGCTAGTTCAGGCTCACTAGACTCTCACAACTCGATGGCGCGGCGGTAGAGTTGCTGCCTTACAGGGCCAGAGATCCGGGTTCGATCTTGACCACGGGAGCTGTCTGTACTGAGTATGTACGTTCTCTCCGTGACCTGTGTGAGGAAGGGTCTTGACCCGAAATGTCACCCATTCCTTCTATCCAAAGATGCTGCCTGTCAACTCAGTCACTGTAGCATTTTGTGTCTATCTTGGGTTTTCTCCGGCTACTCTGGTTTCCTCCCACACTCCAGAGAAGTACACCTCACAACGCCTTGCTAATTGCCAGCTGCTATTTTATAAGGCAAGGGAGGGGGGGGGGGAAGTGAAATGGAGATGTGCGGGGCAAGTTTTTGTACACAGAAAGTGGTGTGGGCCTGGAATGCACTGCCAGGGGTAGTGGTGGAGGCCGATACCAATGTGATGTTTTAGAGGCTTTTGGATGGTACAGAGGTACAGAGAATAGAGGGATATGTATCTTGTACAGACAGATGAGGTCAGTTTAACTTGGTATCATATTTGGCACAGACATTGTGGGCCAAAGGACCCTATGCTATACTGTTCTATGCCCTCATTTATATTACATGCATCACACAAACACATTGCACAACACTAACTGGCACCCCTTCTCCATCTTATGGAAACAATTGCAAGGTGCAGAGGTGGACAATATGTCCTAATCCCAATGGGTGTGGTGACTCTAAACGTTACTGTGTTGGTTGTTTCTGACAGAGTTGATGCCAATAAGCAGGATAGTATCCTTGGACCTCACCCTCCTCCTTTCATCCCGCCTCCCTCAACCTCTGATCTCTTCTGATTTATAAACGGGTAGATGGTGTAAGAAGTCAGAAGAAGGGTTCCAACCCCAAACTTCACCATTCCTTTCCTTCAGAGATGCTGCCTGACCCGCCGAGTTACTCCAGCATTTTGTGTCCATGTTTGGTATAAACCAGCATCTGCGTTACTTCCTACACCAATAAAGCCACTTTTATCCTGGTCTGCACTGCATTAGCCAATTTCACCTGGGGCAGCAGTTTGGAGTTTGGGTGCTCTTGTTAACTTCTCCATCACTGCGATTGGGAGAAGGCAATGCCCAAGGAGTTACAGTGTACTCCTGTTCAATATGCAGCAAGCTGTTCTGGAAACCTTCTCTGTGGTTGAAGGACATATAAGATCAAGACCATGATTAGTTTGAATATCTTGCAGGGTTAACGGGTAAACACAAGGACATAACTTTGTGTGTATGCATTGATTTTACAACCACAGGACATTCCAAAGGACTTAATTCCTATTTAGTTTCTCCCCATCGTTCTTTCACAAATGTTGTTTGTTTGTTCTTTAGGTATTTTCAAACATTTCATTCTTTTCATCCTCTTCTTCGACCTCTCTCAGTATCACTGAATCCTAAATACCTATGATTTTTTTACTTCCAAAGTTCTTCCTTTCCTGTTGCATTTCTCGCACAAAGTTTAGAGAAGTGTTGATAGTTGTGGTATTGGTTTTAAAGTGAGAGGGAGGCAAGAGGAAGAGGGAGAATCAAAGAAAAAGTACAGGCGAAAGAATGCCTGGTATTCTTATTATTCCTTTCAAAATATGAATGATCGATAAACAGCTTCTCTTCAGATATGAAAGCAAAATTTAAGCCTTGATAGAATTTGATATGAATAGGGTTGCTTAGAGACAACAAAGAAATAAGAATGATTTGGATTCAGTGAGGCATTATTGAAATGAACTCACGACAAAAATCGTTTAAATGTAAACTAAAGAGACCGACATAAGGCAGAGCCGTGGTAGTAGGGGACTCCATCGTGAGAGGTACAGACAGGGGTTTCTGTGGCAACATGCAGGATTCAAGGATGGTGTGTTGCCTCCCTGGTGCCAGGATCCAGGACATCAATGACCGAGTGCAGAGCATCCTCAAGGGTGAAGGTGAGCAGCCGGAAGTGGTAGTGCATGTTGGCACAAACGATGTCAGGAAGAAGAGGAAGATATTCTGCAGCGTGACTTTAGACAGCTCGGAAGAAGGCTGAAAAGCAGGACCTCCAGGGTGGTTATCTCCAGTTTCCTTCCAGACCCTTGTGCTGGTGAGGGCAGGAACAGGGAGATAGGGGATCTGAATGTGTGGCTGAGGAGCTGGTGCAGGGGGCAGGGATTTAGATTCTTAGACCACTGGGATCTGTTTTGGGGTATGTGTGAATTGTACAAAAGGGATGGGTTGCACCTCAACAGGCGGGGGACCAGCATTCTGGCAGGCAGGTTTGCCATTGCCACACGGGTGGTTTTAAACTAAATAGTGGGGGGGGATGTCAAATGGGATAGTCAATGATGGAGTTACAGGGGAAGAGAGTATAGGAAAAGTTAAGAAAGACCCTGGAATTAACGGTACAGAAAGCTCACGAAGGGATAGGAGAGTATGGCCAAGTGTAATAGGAATCGATGTGAAAGGTGAGATGAATAATGGATTAAAAGTGTTATATATGAATGCGCGAAGTATAAGAAGTAAAGTGGATGAGCTTGAGGCTTAGTTAGAGATTGGTGGATATGACATTTTGGGGATTACAGAGACGTGGCTGCAGGAGGATCGGGACTGGGAACTGAATATTCAGGGATATACGTCCTATAGAAAGGATAGGCAGGTGGGCAGAGAAGGTGGGGTAGCTCTGTTGGTAAGGGATGAAAGGGATGGTAAATGATAACATAGCAAAGAGTAGCGAGAAGCCAAAGGATTGGGAAACTTTCAAAGGACAACAGAAGGTAACAAAAAGGGCAATATACGTGCTGAAAAGACGAAGTACGAGGGGAAGCTGGCCAAGAATATAAAGAAGGACAGTAAAAACTTTGTTATCTGATTGACCTGAAACTGACACATACAGTCAGCTCTTGTTCACTGCCTTGCCTCTCATTGAGATAGCAGGAAACATCAGATAGGTCAAAAACCAAAGCATACAGATTAAAAGCTAAGGGCAAAACACATCAAGGATTGTTAGGAAAGAATATTATTTCATCAGAGATCATATAGGATCTGGAAAGCGCTCTCTGTAAGGGTGGTGGGAACAGAATCAATGTGTCTTCAAAACAGATTCATTTCATCAGGACAATGAAAAAACAGCAAGGTACAGCAAACAACATTGGATTGCTCTAAGAGGAACTGGCATGGACTTGATCGGCCAAATGGGCTCTTCTGTGCTGCAACAAATCCTACCAGGTATATTTCCCCCACTATTTCTATATTCCCTTGATTCCCCATGCGTCCAGGAATCATCCAATGCCTTCTTACATAAATATTCTCTGAGAATCCAAAACCCAAATAATTTTTTCCTCCTATGCCAGTCAAATAACTGATTGTTTTCGATGAGAGCGTCAGCTCTGGTTCAGGACTTTGCAGTTGGGAAGAAATTCCCAGCATCTGAACTGAATTTGCACCGCCAATTTCTTTTGAGAATTTTACATGGTTCAATTAATTTTTTCGACATTCTTCTTTAGTCCAAAGAATATAATCTCTCCCTGAGAATGGAAACAGGGTTAAACTAAACAGCCATAGGAGAATGATGACAGCACTTAGATATGGAAAAGGTTGCTGACATGAAGCAGAATCTCTGCAGGCCAGGAAAAAGACCTCTGCAAACTCTTGGCAGAGGGATCACACCAATGTGGCGAAGACACTGACCAGAGTTATAAAAAGGGCTGGAACTTGCTGGGAGCTGTGGGCAATTCTTCTCCAACCACTGACACTTCCAATTGGCAGGAGAGTCAGTGTTCAGTAGTTCCTGTGCAAAATTGACATATTAAGAAAATAACACCTGGCACATAAACAGTAGGACCATACATTTGAATAGAAAGGGCTAGTTGAAAGGAACAAGGGTAATTACAAAATAATTTACATATTTCAAATACATTTTCTTATTGCCCTTTAATTGGTAAGTGTTTTAATTTTCAAGATTTTTTAAATGTGAATTGATTTTTAGTTGTTTGGAATGGTTTTGAGTGTTATTAAATATTAGGGACATCCAGAACCCTTACATTCCTTTATGGCTGTGTCATTAAGTCAAATGGGAGTGTTAGACTGGTGTCTAAGCCTTTTCTGGCATTTATAATGTTAAGTTGTGCAGGCCAACATGAAAGAATCAGGGTTGCACTATCTGTAGGTAAAGCATTTGAATTCAAGTTATGGAATGAGAAGCACTGTTTAAACCAAACAACTTAGATCGTCGGTTGCTGGCACTTAACAGGGGAATTTATCAATGTTTTGAACACTCACATTGTAGAAGAGGACATCATCATGTTAAAAGCTCAATCTTAACATATAGTTGCATTTTGACAAAAATTCCTACGGCTATTTTCTTTAATTCTAAAAAAATGTGGTTGGCATTATTCTTTTTCCCCTGAACCACCTCAATTCAAATTCCATGACTCCATTCCATATCAATATCCCCTGAAATTCCCTGCCTGGCTAATCAGTCAGGTTAGACAATTTCCTGTAAAGGGTGTGTCAGCACCTTAGCATTTATAATGTAGTCCACTGCAATAACCATCTCAACTTCAGCTGTTATTCCATAACAGTGCCCCGTTTGAGACTTATTCCACCATGCACATTGACACTGTATTTCCACATGCTTGCAAGTCCACATGTGACTTTTCCCATTTACACAAACATACAGACATCAACACACATAACTAGTAGCATCCCAGTCGTACCTCCAAGTCCATGATTGATTTCCAATGATAGACACAAAAAGCTGGAGTAACTCAGCGGCACTGGCAGCATCTCTGGAGAGAAGCAATGGGCGACGTTTCGGGTCGAGACCCTTCTTCAGATGTTTTGTATAAAGAAAGTGCTACAAACCTACAGCTTTAAAATTGATCTTACTTGAGGACTTACTTATAGGCGGGAGGGTGGCATAGTGGTAGAGTTGTTGCCTTACAGCGCTTGCAGCACCGGAGACCCAGGTTCGATCCCGACTATGGGTGCCGTCTGTACGGAATGTGTACATTCTCCCCGTGACTGCATGGGTTTTCTCTGAGAACTTGGGTTTCCTCCCACACTCCAAAGACGTACAGGTATGTAGGTAAATTGGCTTGGTATACGTGTAAATTGCCCCAAGTGTGTGTAGGACAGTGTTAATGTGCAGTTATCGCTAGTCGGAGTGGACTCGGTGGGCCAAAGGGGCTGTTTCCACGCTGTATCTCTAAACTAAACAATTAGCAAAAAATACAATATCCATGCCTTAGTTTGACCACATAATGGAGCTGACAGCACAGTCCTGTTAAGATTTATCCAAAGAACACTTGCCAAACAATTCCAACAATGGGGATCCTCAACAATTCACTATTCACATCTGCAACAAAGCATCACTTATGCAGTGCCATTTTATAACATGCCCACCTTTGAACCACAACAAATAGTACTTTTGTCACATTCTGAACTTCATTTTTACATCAGGCTGTAATTCGAATTCTCTTCTCACCTTCAAACACCCTCTCACCTACCCAAACATTCCTGTATTTAGGGGCAAAAGATAAACTGCTGACAGAACTCAGATGGTCAAAGCAGCACCTCCGGAGGCAAAGGGCTGTTCAACATTTCAAGTCAAAATCCTGAAATCCTGCATTGGGTCTCGACCTGATATGTCACCCATCCCTTTGTCTCCACAGATGCTGCTTGACTTGCTGAGTTCTTCCAGCAAGATAGACACAAAGTGATGGAGTAACTCAGCAGGTCAGGCAGCATCTCTGGAGACCCGAAACGTCACCCATTCCTTTTCACTAGAGATGCTGCCTGTCCCGTTGAGTTACTCCAGCATTTTGTGTCTATCTCCAGTGTTTATAAACATGGTTACTATAGTGCAGAACAAGTTGTATATTCAGAAGAAGGGTCTCGACCCAAAACGTCACCCATTCCTTCTCTCCAGAGATGCTGCCTGACCCGTTGAGTTACTCCAGTATTTTGTGTCTATCTTTGGTGTAAACCAGCATCTGCAGTTGCCACCTACACCTAATAAACACTGGCCTCAAAAGAACATCTTTGGCTGGATTGAGCTTTTTTCCTATTTCCTAAAGCAGCTGTTTGTGAGATCTCTGACTAAAGTTTGAAGAAACCTTGTTAATCGTGGTTATATTCTTTCAATTGCTGAAGACGTATTGCTGGCCCAATTGTTGGGATCCATCTGAACTTAAGTAAAGAGCAACATTGCCGTTCAAACTATAGCCACATAATGTGAAGTAGTTTCGAGTTCATTCAGACATGATAAATATCTCTCCCCTGATCTATTTCCTTTTCTCAAACTACAATTTTTCATCCTACTCCCACTTTCCCTACCATAGCAAGGTTTCCTTAAGGATTATCATTTTTGGAATACTGTTGAAGTGGCCTTTTGTAGGTCCGATCAACCACAGATTTCTGCTTATTACAGATCCATTAAACATCTGCACATCTCTCTGCATTGCTCGCTATAATCTCAGAAACATTTGCTGGGTTAGACACAGTTTAGTAAAGCTTTGTGACTTTTGGCCTAATTGGCATATCATATCGGGGAGAAACAGTTCTATATGAGTGTTCCCTGAAGTAAGCTTCAAAATCGTGGCATAGATTTCCTGGCGAGCAGAATCGGCAAAGTTAAAACATATCTTTTGGGACCTGATTCCATGCTCTTACAACTGGAACCTCACGATCAAAGTTGAGCCCTACTGATGGGATAAATGGCTCTATTTCGGTGAACTGTGCTGGGACTATTCCCTGTCCATTTCTAACTGCTGGAATAACACAGCAGGCAAGCACAAAACTGCATCTCATTGGAAAGTATGAAGTGGAGTGCAGGTTGGCAAACTGAGTCACAGCATCCACCAGCAAGAATAATATGAGAAGTGAGACTTGATCTTCACCTTGCTGAACTGGGCTCCGCCTGGGGCCCGGTTCAATCCTGACCAGGGGTGCTGCTGTCTGTGTGGAGTTTGCACAATCTCCTTGTTACCATGAGAGTCTCGTCCAGGTGCGCTGGTTTCCAATTCCCAGAGGTGTTACCGGGTATTCACACTCCTAATTCTACCTCTTGGATACTCTGTTATTGGTACTTTAATTGCACTAGAATCTTGCATCATTCTGCTGTTTTGCATTCACTGCTGTGTGCATTATTATATTTATCACTACGGCACATATAATGTTTACTCTGTGGGCTTCACGTATTTGCACCCTGGTGTATATAACAATAAGCTGATCCAAATCAGAATCCAGGTAACAATCAGCATCAATTTCTATGGCAACCATAGTTGAGGAGAATGCACCATGCTCTCTTTTCTTTTGGCCTCACTAAAATTGTTGACTCCAAGAATCAGGAGGGACTGTGGAGAATCCTCCTCAACAATGGCTGCCTATAGAAGTACATCACCATGCTGATGGTTTGTAATCGTGATGCTAACCAATGGGTCCACAGCTTAATATATTCCAGTCATGATGACTGCATCTTGACTGGTGGCATGCAGAAGCCTCGTGTAACTGACAGAAGGGCAAACACCATCTCCAAACTATATACTCACACACTCCTGCACGGTTTTCCTGCCCCACCTGATGTGAAATCTCCTGGCTCCACTTTGGCCTCATCAGAACCTTGGAGCCGAAGGACCATAGTGGAAACCAACCACCTTTGATCCCAAGGTACTGTTTTAGATATTTTCCTTCATTGTAACCATTGGAGTATTAACCTTCCTGATCCATTCTATCTTATCTGAGCAAAACTGTTAACTAATAGTTGTGGTGTTTGAATCTGCTCTCTGTAACACTTAACGCACTGGGGGGTTTTGATGGAAGTAGATCCATTTCATGTTTTGAGAGAACTCGTCCTCCATATTTCTGACAGATGCAAGCAGCTAGGTGGTTGCCACGGGAAATATTTGGAGTGGGTGTGAACACGGAGCACGTGGCCTGGGCGAGTGATGCAATGAACAGCATGCACGGCATGTCGGAGCTGTTTTGAACAGAAGTACATCGTATATCCCTCTGTACCCCACCGCCGGGTGTCCAAGCTTGTTTCCCTTCACAACGGTTATTGGCAGAGAGCTGGCTTTCCATTCTGTCATCTGGGTAACCAGTCTGTCATTTCTGATATGTTTTCCAAGAAGTTATTTTTGATATGCCACTCATAACATTTATCCATTTTTACAGTCATAAATCTCTGACACTTGCTTTGGAACGGGGAGCATGGGAGATGGTAAGAAGAGATTTTGAAAATACACCTGTTTCCCTCATGACTCCTCAACAAGACTACCTAATGCTGACACACCATATCGCTGGCAGTCACAGCTCCCTCGTGTAGCCAAATGGCCATGTTTCATTTACGAGCCAAGATTGTTAATGTTCGCAGTTGACTTTCACTTGAATGGTGTCAAGACTTGCTCTCATCTCTTCCTCCCCTGTTGGATGCAGTTTCCAGTTCGAGTCACTGATTGGAAATCTGTTTATGGACTCCTTTCCTCTTTAATCCTCCTGAACCCTGAGGATTTTGTCAAAAATTGTGGCAACTCCCACACTGTGACTGCCCCAGGCCGGGTTCCGATTGAGAAGCAGTGGCCAGAATTGCACCGGGTCTCTCCCGCCTGGATGAGTCAGTGCTGGTCTGAGACAGCCTACAACATGGCAAATCCCAGCATGACTTTTACTCACAGCAGGAGATCAGCAGCCTGTGCCAGCACAAGCAATCTGACAACCAAAATTAGATTTCAAAGTAAGAGGTATGCACTTTTCCTCCAAAATTAGATTAGAGCTTTGTGAAGCTCAGCTAAGAGAAAATGTCAAGACAACACTTCTGAAGACAGCGAGATAGCAATGCCTAAGAGCACAAACTATAAATAGCTGCGTAGACTTTTGAACAATTTAATAATTTCTTGATTTATAACTGTTTTATCAACAAATCTTCACTACCACACCATTGACCCTTTCGGCTGCTTGTCATGAATTTACAAAGTTATTTAACACAATAATAATTAGTGTACTAACTCTCTGTTCATGGGAATGGACTTTACTGAAGTATGTGACCCCCACACAGAACCCAAACTCCTGATTGCAGAGTGAGTTTACTCCTGAAGCTTCTCACTTCCTCTTTCCCCTTTTAACTTGCCTTACTGACCATTTTCTTCTTAATCCCCACTTTTCTCCATTGGTTGGTCCCTTTCTCATGTCCTGAACATTTTTATTGCAGAGTCTTGCTGCTTTATCCCTCCTTTTCACTATTATTTGCCCTGATCTTTCTCGATTATTCTGCCTTTCCAGGAACGTCACCTGTTCCTTTTCTCCAGAGATGCTGCCTGACCCACTGAGTTACTCCAGTATTTTGTGTCTATCTTCGGTGTAAACCAGCATCTGGAGTTACTTCCTACGCACACTCTCTGTCCTTCTGATTTCATCCTACTTGGTATTTTCCCATGAATTGTTTAAGCAATCCCAGGCGTCAAATTGCAAATGGTGAAATGTAATTGGGATTGCACTAAGTCACACAAATATTGCATTTGAGTTGAGAACAGCATAATTATTTCTCAGAATTGCAAGGGTGTGACACATAAACATACACTGACATTACTATCTGTTGGGAATTTAAAAAAATTGGGTAATAAGTTGATTCAAGCATAGAAGTGGAGATTAAAATGGACCTTTGCCGACTTACTTCAAGGCCAAGGGAGAGGGAATTTCTCAGGTTGGGTGTTATGTCAATTACACAGAAGGACCTTGGTATTTCAGACACGGTTCATGAAGGACGATTCTTGCCAATGTGATGGGATCTGCAGCCTTGGTATGAGCTAGGAAAGGGAATGTTCTCAACGTGAATAGCTGTTAAAAGTAGTGCGGTTGAATTGGCTGATCTAACTGTGGGATGGGTAAGGCAACCAGAAGAAATCACTTCCTTGCATGATTAAACAGGTGTCATTCAGGTCAGGCATCAGAGTGGTGGCCACGGATGTTACGCTAAATGAGATGAAGGATTTTACCTGTAAAATGTGAAGGCATCTGGTTCAAAGGTGGACTGGAGAAGAATCCATTGTCTTCGGTGTAGAACTCCCAAATAGCTCAGGTAAGTGGTGCCCAAACTGCCACCGTAACTCTACCTTATTTTATAAGCCACTGTCCTCTCAAATGGTGGAGGTGGGGGATTTACTGCTGAAAGGTGAGAAGATGGCAACGGACAACTTTACTGAACTTCTACTCTCCTCCTTTCCTCGCCTGTGAAGTGGGGGATTGTCTCCCCATTCCCACCTACCCTCTCTAATGATATTCATAATGGTTTTAATTGCAGTTTCTTATAATTATGCCGGCATGAATAAAGGGATTAATTATCCAGCTTCATGCAGTCAGGGCTGAGACTTTTGGACTGGATATTGGCAATTAAGCTTATGTCTGATAGCAGATTCAGTGATAACTCATCAGGCTTTTATCTCTGTGACCTCAGCTTTGACTTGTGGCGTTTTAATGGAAAATTTGCAGAGGCACCGTTCTGGTGACTTGATTGTTTTGTTTCCTCTGGACTTCATTCCTAAAGCATTTGCTTCCACTAATTGAGCAACATTCCCTGCCTGGGACCCTGCACTCTGCAGTGAGTTGAAGTCATGTGTTCCCAGGAGGTCAGTGCCTGCGGGATGGAGTGGGAAGCAATTGAGGGCAACAAGTCACTATTTTTGGTTCTTTTTATAATTGTGCCTCTTGATGCAGCCAGATCAGGCTGCATCCGTGGTAAGAGAAACAGTCAGTTTCAGGTTGGGTACCATTAGTCAGAAATGTTGACTACATTTCCCTCCCTCAGATGTGGCCAGACGTGCTGAGAATTTCCAGCATTTTCTGTTGATCTGATTTTCCCCTTACTCATGACTGTGCCCTTTTGTAAATGGACAGTTGGACAATGTTACAGACTCCAGGCAGTCCCCCATTACCAGCCGCCCTCACTGCGCCACCATCAAACGTGATCTCCATTTCTTTTCTGGCCTCTGCTTGCACACCCCCTGCGATCTCTGTCCAGAGACAATCGTCCCCAGGATGTAGGCACAAGGATCTGTAGACACCGGAATCTTGCGCAGAACACAAAGTGCTGGAGTAACCTAATCGGAGAGCAGGAGAGCAGCAAGAATGTCAGATGGGGAGCAGCGAGAGAGGGTCTCACAGCACTTTGTGTTCTTCATCCCCCGAGAGTCACTTCAGCACTTTGCGTTCTACTTCCCGAGAATTCGCTCACCGCAAAATATCTGCACAACCTTGTGCTGTTGCTCGGTAATCAGTGGGGAAATCAGTTCTCCCTGCATTGTCTAATTCCAGGTAACATGATTACTTTAGAGAAATATATGTACTGATGCTCAAAATGGTACATGGCATTCTGATTGTTTGTAACCACACTTTAAGACACCTGGCTCCATGAAAATATCATTGCCACTCGGAAGGCTATGAGTTTTGACATTCAAGGCTGCACAATCTAGGCTGCTGAATCTTCATTGCAGTTTGGAAGGATAGAATACCTTATAGTTGGTATTGATATTATCAGAGAACTACCTTATAGTTGGAGCTACCTTACAGTTGGAGCTATGGTATAGTTGGATATCAAAATTGAATCCCTGGCATTGATGATCTCTACAGTTTTAGAAGTGTGAACTACATGATTGGTGCAAGGGGTGCACTATTAAATCTCTGTGTTTTGTATCTATTTTACGGCCCAAGTAATTGCCTACAAATCAGATTGGTTAGTTTCCAATTTTCATGTTTGAATTGTACATAAAAGCAATTTATCTTGGGTTTCTCTATGCAGTGATCATCAATAACACCCATGGAGAAATTACACCACCGCTTTCATGCACTGTTCATGTTGTCATGGCGATGTTTTCATCAGACATGAACCAAATGATGTTGCTGTTCATGCAATTTCCTTTTCACCCTCACTGGCATAACGTGGAGGTGAAAGGTGAGCTCCACCATGTCATTGAGCAGCTTCAGTACAACTAGGAGTTCATCAACCCAGGGAACCAACAGCCCATCCAGGCAAGACAAGGAGGTTCACATGCACCTCCTCTAACCCCATGAACTGAATCTGTTGTACCCGATGTGGGCTCCTGTACAATGGTGAGACAAACCGTAGACTCGGCGACTGTTTTGATGAACACTTACGCTTGGTCTGCCAAGGCCTACTGGATGCCTGGTAACTAACCATTTTAATTCCCCTTCCCATTCCCATAATGATCTTTCTGTCCTGGGCCTCCTCCATTGCCAGAGTGAGGCCATGTGTAAATTGGAGGACCAGCACCTCATATTTCGCTTGGGTAGCTTATATTCATATGAATGTTGAATTCTCCAATTTTAGGTAACTTCTACAAACACTTCCCTCCCCTCCCCCTCCCCCTCCCTCTTCCACCCCTTCCTCCACTGAAGTTCCATTAACCAGTTCTACAGTTCACAGTGAGGTAGCCCTCTTGGACACACACTGTCTCTAGCCAACAATGGGCCAATCAGGGAACCTCCTTGCCTGAGGCCATCTGTTGCTGGCCCTGACTTATCCTGCTATTTTTCTCACTTCCAGTCCATCCCAGTCCACCCCCCCCACCACTCTAAACTGTCTGAAGAAGGGTTCTGACCCGAAACATCACCTATCCATTTTTTTCCAGAGATGCATCTTGACCCGCTGAGTTATTCATTTTGTGTCTATCTTAGGAGTACATCATGCCACTTAGTGCTTTCACCATTATTTAATGTAACTCTTTGCTGACTTCAGAGTACCTGACTAGCTCAGTTGAGAACTCACTACAGGGTGTTCATCACCTTCCAAAGTGCAAGCTTAAACTAACAGCAACATTCCCTCAACATTTCACTGCTGAGTTATACATTCAGTGGTTGTTCCATCCGTGACAGAACTGGCACCATCCACTAATGGTAGTCTTGTTAAGAAAAGGACATTGCACTTGGCCAGGAGATTGCAGATCCAACAACAATCAACAAGCTCAACACCACCCAAGACAAAGCAATCTGTTGGATTGGTGCTGCATCCACTGCACTGAACATTTGTTTCTCCAGTACTAGTGCACAGTGGCTGCAATGTTTATCATGTATTTAAAATGCACAGGGTTTACTCTCCTGTGCTGCTCTGACATCACCTCGCAGACTGGTAACCTTTACCACCCAGGATCGCCTTCTGCAAGCTGCACACCATCCTGACATGGAAAAATATTGCCATCGTTTCATCCCTGCTGGGTCTAGATCCGGGAACAACCTCTCAATTAGCATCATGACAGTACCTTCACCCAAAGGACTTCAGCATTCAAGAAAGAGGTTCGTTGTCAGCATTGCCAAGATGATTAGGAATGAGTATTAAATGCTGCTGTTCCAGATCCTGAGAAATGAATACAATAAAAATAACCCATATTACCTGGATTTCACTGATGTGTCATGTTCTTACAAGTTCAGGCTTTCCAAAGATGTTATCACAGAGATTAGTTTAGAGACACAGCATGGAAGCAGGCCCTTTGGCCCACTGTGTCCGTGCCGACCAGCGATCCCCATACACTAGTTCTATCCTACACACTAGGGACGATTTTACAGAAGCCAATTAACTTACAAACCTGCACATCTTTGGAATGTGGGAGGAATTCGGAGCACCCTGAGGAAACAGGGAGAACGTGCAAACTCTCTACGGACAGCACCCCTAGTCAGGATCGAACCCGGGTCGCTGGCGCTGTAAGGCAGCAACTCTACCGCCGTGTCACTGTGCCACCATAAGGTAAATGAAATGCTGTGAGCAGAGATGTGACCTCACGTGCATTCCTTGACTTATTTCCATGGAAGTCACAGTTTCATTGACTTTCAACTTCCTGACCACAAGATTGTTCCAAGCAGCAGCTGCAGCAGATGTCTGCACATCTCCAACTTACTGCTGAACCAAACACCAAACATTGCAGAGGCCACCCAAGCACTGGTTCACTGAGACATGACTTCATGCACTTTGATTTCATTTAGGACCAGATTGCATCTTGGGCATTGGGGATTTGCCAGCATTGTCGACTATAATCATGTGCCGACAAGGGCTTCATTTAATAGCTTGGATCATTGACTCAACAGAAAGCATTACTACTCCCTAAAACTGCAGGGGGGTATGGACCTCCAGAAGACCACCCTGATGCCGAATACAATGTTTCAAGAAAGGGGGCACGTGGCTTAATCCTCAGGGAGACCTGGCTATTGGACATTATCGATGCTCAACACTGCCTGAAGGGATGGATCCTGGGTTCAAAGGATATCCTCTACAGGAAGACACCAGGAGCTGCAGATGCTGGAATCTTGAGTAAGGCACAAAGTGCTGGAGAAACTCAGCAGGCAGCTTTTCTGGAGGACATCAATAGGTGATGTCTTGGGTTGGGACTCTTCTGCTGACTGTAGTAGGGAGGAGCAAGCTGGAAAACAGGTGAGGGTGGGACAAAGCCTGGTGAGTGATAGGTGGACACGGGTGGGGGGAGGGGGGTTGATTGACAGATAGGTGGACAAAGGCTAGATATGAAAAGAAGATTAAAATGTGTCAGCCAAGGAGAGGAGAGGAATGAAATGTAAAGCCAGAGGGAGGTATATTGGTGGACGGGGGTTGAGGGGGGGAGGAAGGGGCAGGATAATGGGAAAAATGGGTGCACACCAGGGTGTGGTGGAAACAGGAAAGAGAGGGAGAGAGGAAGGTTAGGTGTCATTCTGTGTCGGAAAGAACTGCAGAAACTGGTTTACACCGAAGTTAAACACAAAATGCTGGAGTAACTCCGGGTCAGGCAGCATCTCTGGAGAAAAGGAATAGGTGACATTTAGGGTCGAAACCTTTCTTTAGACTGAGAATCTGAAGTCTGAAGAAGAGTTTCGACCCTAAATGTCACCTATTCTTTTTCTCCAGAGACACTGCCTGACTCGTTGAGTTACTCCAGCATTTTGTGTCTATCTTCAATGTTCATTTTGTTGGGTTGGCAGCTATTCAAGCGGAATACAAGGTGTTGTTCCTGGTATCGGAGGTGGCCCAGGATAGAAAGTTTGGCAGGGGATTGGGAAGAGGACTTAAAGTGGTTAACACTTTACACCTCCCACAAGTTGCCCAGTAGGTGCAGAGAATTCATCATGAGGTACGGAATGTTGTGCAACCTAACAATGTGAAAACAGCAGCCAGTGTCAGAGGAAGGGCAGCGGGCAGACCAGGGCCTGAGAGTGTGGAGGTGCAGGCTGACTGAGAGCAGGACTAAGAGGAGTTGGACAATGAGGAAGGCTGCCAAGGGCTGGCCCAGATCAACACCGCCAGCCTTGCCTGCCAGTGGATAGCATTGATTGTGTGGGCAGCAAAGGATCCCTTGACAGTCTCTTCATGAGAGCCTGTGAGATCACTGTCCCCTTCTGGGCCAAAACAATCCTCCAGTTTACCAGTAGTCAGCTAGATAAGCACAGCTGCACTGGTCTTAACATAAAAAGAAAGGATTCTTTTATCAAATCACTGAAGTAATAATTGCACAATTTTCTGTGGGGAAACCAAAAGTCCATGACATCGGAGTGGGATTAGGCCGTTCGGCCCATCGAGTCTGCTCCGCCATTCGATCACGGCTGAGCAATTTTTCCCTCTCAACCCCCATTCTCCTGCCTTCTCACCGGAACCTTTAACACCCTTACTAATCAAGAATCTGTCTATCTCCCCCTTGAAAAAGACCGAATGACTTGGCCCAGTGAATAATTGAATTATAAGTCACTGCTTCAGATATTAAAACATAGAGAATTTCTTTGAGGAAATTGAAATTAATTGGAAATGTATATATTTATTTGAGCTAAAAACGCTTCGATTTCCCAATTCCCTCTCCAAAGTTTCCCAATCCACACTGCACGCCATGTGAAATCTGTGCATTGGGAGTGTAAATCAGGTGTTTTAAAGCCGCACAGAGGTTGTGGTATGTAGGATTGACCTGGGAAAGGCTGACTTAATGTTCTCTTTCCCTGTGTGGAGGGTCGCCGGCTTAGACGTATCTGCTAGTTCGTTGCTCCATGGTGCAACATGTTGGATTCCAGCAGTCTGCAACATCCCACCTCTAACTGACTTTTAAATGACATCCAGATGGTGAGTCTCCAGTCTTGAAGCAAACAGAAAAATTGTCATGGTTTTGGATATGAATAATTGTAGAGTGCATAGCATTGTTCCAGATAGCTTGCCGTGATAACACAGTGCATGCTAATTGGCAAAAGCACAAAATACTCAACACTTTTGACCCGTGTCTTGCAAGTATGTTTTTATTTAAACAAGCAGTTTCAACAGCTGGGAGTAATGTGAAGAAGTATTTGCAAGAAAGCATTTGTTGTGCTTCATTTGAAATGTCCGTTGTCAGATTCAGAATAGTCGCACCACATGGAGTCTTGTTTACTGGAGCTTGGTGCTTTCAGCGCTGCTAACATGTAATGTTGTTAGGGTTGATGGACCGTTCGACACAAACCTTACGCACACGACAGAATATGTGCACAACCTCAGTGGCCTGTGTAATTAAAAGGTCAAGTTGTTCAGCAGTGTTTCTTTACAAGTGGGTCGATGAACAAGCAATGTAGTGATTTTTTTTAATGGTAACCTCTCTGTTTCCTCTTTGGAGATATAGCTCCATGGATACCAAATCACCTTTAATACCATGACTAAATTACCAGTCTTCACATGCCTGTATGTCATTGAAAGTCTGTTCAATTTCAGGGGGGTGTAACATCCAAGAGCAATGCTTCCTCACCACAGTTAACACAGTTACTTTTCAGTTAGAATTGTTGCATAACAAATATGTCTACCAGTGTGTAAGAAGGAACTGCAGACGTTGGTTCACACCGAAGATAGACATAAAATGCTGGAATAACTCAGCAGCTTAGGCGGCATCTCTGGAGAAAAGGAATAGGTGACATTTCAGGTTAAGATCCTACATCAGACTAAGAGTCAAGGAGGGTGAAACCCTCTATGTTAACAATATTGTTAAAGGGGAGTGAGGCCATTCACAGCATCTTTATTTCTTTGCTGTAGCTGTGATCAGCTCAGACCATATTAGGTGACAAATCTAGAGCCTTCTAAACATTAGAAATAAAAAACTGCTGGTTTACACCAAAGATAGACACAAAATTTTGGAGTAACTCAGCGGGTCAGGCAGTGTCTCTGGAGAAAAAGGGCGGGTGACATTTTGACTTATTCAGACTGAAAGTAGGGGATTTGGGTGGGGGAGGGGGGGGGGGGAGGTGAAGCTCAAGGCGAGAAAAGACCATAAACAATCAAATATTAGCTTGGCCTCGTGGCAGTACACCTGCTTTTGGGGTGAAATGTATTGGGCTCAAGCTCTGATGATTTTGTTGTGTCATTTAGGGTTATTGATGCATTTGGTGCTCGTTGCAGTTGTTATCTTTGGGAAGAGATGCCAATTTATATCTGGATAAAATATTGCTATGTAACTGAGATAAGGCTGATGTCAGTCCTTAAACCAGCTTGCCAAAACAGAATAACAGGTTATTTGCGGTAGCGCAGCGGTAGAGTTGCTGCTTTACAGCGAATGCAGCGCCGGAGACACAGGTTCGATCCTGACTACGGGTGCTGCACTGTAAGGAGTTTGTACGTTCTCCCCGTGACCTGCGTGGGTTTTCTCCGAGATCTTCGGTTTCCTCCCACACTCCAAAGACGTACAGGTATGTAGGTTAATTGGCTGGGTAAATGTAAAAAAAAAAAAAATTGTCCCTAGTGGGTGTAGGATAGTGTTAATGTACGGGGATCACTGGGCGGCATGGACTTGGAGGGCCGAAAAGGCCTGTTTCCGGCTGTAGATATATGATATGATATGATGATATTGTCTCATTTGTGTCTGTGTGATCTTACTGAGTGCAAATGCTTGCTACATTTGCGACCATAACAATGACTAAACTAATATATAAACTGCTTTGTTGTTACCTTCTCCTAGCTAACAATAACCTATTCTACATTTCCCTTGATCTCCGTCCCCTTTGTCTCATTTTCACACATTCCATTCCCTTATCTCTCTATCTCCTTCGCCCCGACACAGTCTGAAGAAGGGTCTCAACCCAAAATGTCACCCATTCCTTCTGACAAAGCTGAGTTACACCAGCATTTTGTGTCTAACTTCTTTATATATATATATATTGAAATGTTCTTGGATATGTGAAGCACCATTCATTATTTCCCTCCTGCTACTCATTATCTGAATCAGTTATGCTGTCGGGAGAGCTGGATTTAATTGTAACCTTGAAGTGTCAGCACATCAAGGATTTTGAGTATGTTCAATTGTTTTTCTCGGTATTGTTGTAATGTGGAATCCAGTCAACTATGGACCCCTTTGTTTATTTTACAGAAAAAAACCCTGCTTTTGGCTGTTCCATGCATTGGAAATATTATTATTCAGTATTCTATTTCACTTGAACTGCGAGGATTATGTAAGTGTTCTTGCACTGTCATCAAAGGTTAAAGAAAAATTCCCCATAGGACAGAATAGGTGGGCGATGTTATTCTGAAAACAGAGCAGCATTGAGTCCCAAAAATAAAAATTGAAAATACTAATGAATAAAAGGAGGCGGATTAGTCAATATTTCTTACCGAAAAGTGTTATGTTTTGGGCTTCATGTTTTATTGGCAGATGTGAGACTGGATGAATATACTGGAAGCTTGTTCTTTGATCACGAGATCTTTCCCATATGAGATTACATGAACTGTGTTGACAGTGAAAACTGCTATTGAGTCACGCAGCACAGAAACTGGCCCTTCAGCCCAACATATCCATGCTGATCATCAAGTACCTATCCATACTAGCACGATTAGTTTAGTTTAGAGATACAGCGCGGAAATAGGCTCTTCCGATCAGCGATCCCCGAACATTATCACTATCCTACGCACACTAGGGACAATTTTACATTTACACAAAACCATTTAACCTCAAAACCTGTACATCTTTGGCGTGTGGGAGGAAACCGCAGATCTCGGAGAAAACCCATGCAGGTCAAGGGGAGATCGTACAAACACCGTACAGACAAGCACCTGTGGTCAGGATCGAACCCGGATCAATTGCGCTGTAAAGCAGTAGATCTACCCGCTGCGCCACCGTGCTGCTCAAACATGGTCAGTAGCTTTCTATACATACCTGTAGGTGATTCAAGTGTATGTCTAGACATTTCAGTGTTGGCAGAGTGCCTGCCTCCATCACCCACTCAAGCATTGTGTCTCATAATCCCACCACATTCTGAGTTTAAAAAAATCATTTTCAGACCCCCTCTTAACCATTTACTCTTTACCCTAAATCTAACTGTACACATTATTCCAGTGGGATAATCTCACTGCATTTATATTCTATTGCTTAACTAATGAAGGCATGCTATATACCTTGTGGAAACAAGCTCCTGCAGATGCTGATTTACAAAAAAAAGACATAAAGTATTGGAGTAACAAAGTGGGTCAGGCAGCATCCATGGAGAACGTGGATAGGTGCACCCGCTGAGTTACTCCAGCTTTTTGTGTCTATCTTCGGAACATGGATACGTGTCGTTTTAGGTCTGAACAAATCCTAAATCAAAACATCATTACTCTCTCAGTAAACATCCCCAATTCCTTTTAACAGTAATCCCTGGTCCGCACAATTGTGGCATTGCATATTTTGACATTATAACAAAGAGTCAGAGTCATACAGCACAGAAACAGGCCATTCAGCTCAACTTGAACATGAGGACCAAGATGCCCATCTATGCTACTCCCATTTGCCTTTGTTTGCCATGTTCCTCTACATCTTTCCTACTTATGTATCCATACAATTGTCTTTTAATTGTTGTTATTAAACAGCGATAACTCTTGAGAAAGTAAGTTATTGGAGAGGTGCACTGTGGGCCACTTTCAAATGGTGAGAGATTTTTTTTTCTTTCATATTTAGGGGAGGAAGATTTATTTATTTCCTATTTATTTCCTATTTATATCCTATTTACCTTACAGAATTCCCCAGTTGTCTTTGTTGCACGTCTCTGGTGTGGCTGCTTTTTGGCAGTGTAGTTAACATAACCCTAAAGTCTACGCTGACATTACTTTCACTGGGGAGGAGTATGTCATTCAGTAGTTTTTAAGTCTGAACATGTACGCTCAGAGAATATCTTGCTCGCTGATGATCAGGTCACTGACCCTACTTTATGTTCAACATTAAACAAAAATTCCAGACACAAGCGATTGAGAAACTGAATTGTTATTTTTTCGATGGGAAACACTTTACGATTCAATTCACCAGTGGTATCTCCAACAAAATAAATGTCCCAATCACATCCCTGGGAAAGACAGTATAATTTCTATAAATAGACAATGAGTTCCAATCAAGAAGGAAAAAAAAAAGAGAATTTGTGCTTTTGGGGTCAAGATCGCAAATCTCAACACTTTCCCAGGGATGGTCTGCTGTGAAAATTTAACTCTTGATTGGACATGACAAATTGACACAATTACAAACATATAATGTAATAACAAGAAACTGCAGATGCTGGTTTATACCAATGATAGACACAAAATGCTGGAGTTCAGCATTCAAGCGGGTCAGGCAGCATCTCTTGAGAAAATAGATTGGTAACGTTGGTCTGAAGAAGGGTTCCGATCCGAAACGTTACCTATCCATTGTCTCGAGAGATGTTGCCTGACCCAATGAGTTACTCCAGCATTTTGTGTCTACAATTACAAACACACTCAGGATTGCTAAGTCCCTCTGCTTTTTGTAAATTAGCAACATCTCTAAGGGGCACTGGTCATGCAAAGTCTCTCTTCAAAAGGCACCTTCAGAACCTGATTCAAGTGACCAATGTCTGTGTGTGAGAATAAATGATTGAGCAGGGCATGGAGATGTGTGATTACAAAAAGTGATTGAGCAGGCCATGGCTTCCAGTTCCATCCACTGATCACATCCTGCATCTTCAGCCCACTGCATTCTGATGCTTCTCAAAGCACTCTCGCATGTCTTTACATGTGAACCACTATCAAGATACAACATAGGAACTAGGAGCAGGACAAGTCCATTTGGCTTTTGGACCTTCTCTGTATTCTGCTATGATAGTGGGAGTGCTCTTAATTTAAACCACATCCCAGCTCTCTCCCCATATCCTTGTGCATGCATGTTTCCAAATACACAGGACAAGATGTTAAAAATCCAAAGTGCCAAATGTCAACTTGCTCCCGGTGGTAATGGGAGGCTTATGCACTCACCTATGCTCCTCCGATGTTGAGAAAGGCTAGGCAGACACGTCATTGGGGTTATCAAGTGGGCACCTACTTTCATCGATGTTTCGCTGATTGAACCCACGACGTCTCCAGTAGGCTCAGCAGTGCATTCTGGTGTCCCAGAACCACCCCCCTCTGCATCTGCCTAGCCGGCTTATTTAGGAGACCAGATTGGGTCTTTCCTCTTCAGCCAGAGCCACTGGCTACTCCGCTCTGCCACCTGTGATGTTTCCTTGATAGCCTGGCGTAGGGCTTGTCCGCTGATCCCCAGGTCCTTCATCAGTCTTATGGTAGATGTTGCCACAAATCCTCGACATCCAACTTCTACCGGGCAGATCTTTGCTCTCCAGCCCCGCTGTTCTGCCTCCGCTGCAAGGTCTGTGTAGCGCAGTTTCTTTCTTTCAAAGGCTTCCTGCACAGCATCCTCCCAAGGGACTGTGAGCTCCACAAAAATACACCATGCGCTGAGAGTTGGACCAGAGGACAAGATCAGGCCTCAAGTTGGTGATGGCTATCTCTGGTGGAACTGTACGCCGTTGGTCCACATCCACCAGCATCTGCCAGTCCCGGGCTGCCTCCAGCTGTCCAAACCTTGTCCTTGGTGGAATTTTCCGTTGCTTTTGTTCCCCCTCCCGAACAAAGGCAATTAGCATAACTGGGTTGGTTGTTCTGGGCGGCAGGGCATTGTTGGTTGTTCTCCTGCTTTCCAGAGTCGCTGTCAGGCATTTGAGCACTTGGTTATGTCTCCAGGTGTACCGTCCTTGGGAGAGGCTTACTTTACACCCAGTGAGGATGTGCTTAAGCGTGGCTGGTGTTGAACACAGGGGGCATGATGGATCTTCGCCCAGCCATTGGTTGAGATTTTTTGGGCTAGGAAGGACATCATAGGTTGCCCGAATGAGGAAACTTATCCTGCTCGCCTCCATCTCCCACATGTCCTTCCAGCTGATCTTCCGCTTTTCCACACTCTCCCATCTCATCCACTGGCCCTGTTTAGCTTGCGACACAGCCTTGGCACACCTACTCGACTCCTCCTGTCGGCGGACTTTGGCCGTGACCAACTTCCGACGCTCCAGTGAGGATGCCTTGTTCCAGCAATCTATGCATCTCCTTTTTAAATACAGTCAGCAAATTGGTCTTCAAAGCAATCTGAGTTTTAAAAAAACCCCAACCTCCGAAGAAAGTTTTCTTCATTTTAGTCCTAAGTGCCCTTCTCCGTATTCAGAGTTTGTAACCTACTATTCAGGAGAAATATCCTTCCTGCATCTAGTCTATTTAGTAGTTTAGTTTAGTTTAGTTTAGTTTAGTTTAGTTTAGTTTAGTTTAGTTTAGATAGTTTAGTTTAGTTTAGTTTAGTTAGTTTAGTTTAGTTTAGAGATACAGCACGAAAACAGGCCCTTCAGCTCAGTGAGTCCACACCAACTAGTGATCACCTACACATTAGTTCTATCTTAGAAACTAGGGTCAATTTTTGTTTACAGAAGCTAATTAACCTACGAACCTGCACGTCTTTGGAATGTGGGAGGAAACTGGAGCACCCGGAGAAAACCCACAAGATCACAGGGAGAACGTACAAACTCCATACAGACAGCACCTGTAATCAGCATCAAACCCAGGTCTCTGCCACTGTACGGCAGCAACTCTACCGCTGTGCCACTGTGCCTCTCAGATTTTCAAAATATCAAATGAGATCCCCTGTGACACTTACAAACTCAAGTGAATGCAGGCCTAGTTGATCCAATCTCTCATTGTATAACAATCCTGTCATCTCAGTAAACAGTTTGGTGCACCTTTGCAGCATTTTACCCATGCCAAATATATCCTTTCATGTTTAAGGAGATCAAAATTGCACACAATACTCCAGGTTTGGTTTCACCAAGTCCGAGTATAATTGGAGCAAGACGTTTTTGTCCCTGCACTCATAACCCCTTTCAACAAAAGACAATATACCATCTTTCTTTTTAATTGCTTGCTGGAACTATATGTTTGCTTTCAGTGACTGGTGTGTAAGGACACCTGGTCTCTTTATTAGCATTTCTCATTGTATCAACTTTTAAATAATACTCTGCCTTTTGTTTTTGCATCTGCATGTATTTCACCACTCACTCAACTTGTCTGTATCACCTTGAATCTTACCCAATTTCACATTGTCAGTGAAGTACAACATTTAGCTGGGGCCTAAGTGCCAGTCCCTGAGGTACCCGACTAATCACAACATGTTACTTTGAAAAGATCCCATTTATTCTTCCTCCCTATTTGCTCTCTGTCAACTACCTTTCCATCCATTCAACTATATTAAACACAATCCTCTTATACAGGACTTTATCCAAAGCCAACTGAAAATGCGAATACACGACTTCTTCTGGTTCTCCCTTAACTATTCTGTAAGTTAAACTCAAAGGTTACGGAAAGAAAGCAGAAGAATAGGGTTGAGAGGGAAAAATAGATCAGCCATGAATCTTATAGAAGCATATAAAATTCTTAAGGGGTTGGAGAGGCTAGATGTGGGAAGATTGTTCCCGATGTTGGTGGAGTCCAGAACCAGGGGTCACAGCTTAAGGATAAGGGGGAAGTCTTTTAGGACCGAGATGAGAAAACATTTCTTCACACAGAGAGTGGTGAGTCTGTGGAATTCTCTGCCACAGAAGGTAGTTGAGGCCAGTTCATGGGCTATATTTAAGAGGGAGTTAGATGTGGCCCTTGTGGCTAAAGGGATCAGGGGGAATGGAGAGAAGGCAGGTACAGGTTACTGAGGTGGATGATCAGCCATGATCATATTGAATGGCGGTGCAGGCTCGAAGGGCCGAATGGCCTACTCCTGCACCTATTTTCTATGTTTCTATGTTTCTATGTTTCTATGAATGACAGAGTAGACTCGATGGGCCGATTGGCTTAATTCTGCCCCTAAGACTTATGAACTTAAATCCTCAAGTAAACTCCAATAAGTTTCTAAAACATAATTTCCCTTTCAGCAATCTATGTTGACTGTATCTAAGATAGATATTTTTTTTAAGTGTTCAAGTATCACCTTCTTTATAATTAACTCTCGCACTTTCCTTACCTATAGATGTTAGACCAGCATTTCTGGACATCTACTTGTGTCCTCTGCTGTGAAGACAGAACCAAACTATTTGTTTAATTGCTTTGTTCCTATTATAAATTCTCCAATTCTGATGATAAGAAATCTATATTTGTCTTGACCTATCTTTTTCATTTGAATTAATTGTAAATTCTTTCACAGGCTGCTCTCACACTCTATTTTACTTACCTTAATCAAACTCTTTGTTGTTTTTGCTGAATTCTTATCTGTTCTCAGTCGTCAGGCACATTACTTTTTTCAGACAACGTCACCTGCCTCTTCTTTGGATCTAATACTCTTCTTAACTTCTTTCATAACCCCAGGTTGGTCACTTTTCCTTTTGTGTTTTCTATTCTATTTGAATAACCATTACACTTCTGAAAATCACATGTTATAGAGTCATGCCATGTGAAAACAGGCCCTTCGGCTCAACTTTCCCACAACAACCAACATGTCCCATCTACACCGCCTGCGTTTTATCTATCTATCTATCTATCTATCTATCTATCTATCTATCTATCTATCTATCTATCTATCTATCTATCTATCTATCTATCTATCTATCTATCTATCTATCTATCTATCTATCTATCTATCTATCTATCTATCTATCTATCTATCTATCTGTCTATCTGTCTATCTGTCTATCTGTCTGTCTGTCTGTCTGTCTGTCTGTCTGTCTGTCTGTCTGTCTGTCTGTCTGTCTATTACAAAAACTCTCCGTGTGTATGTGTGTTTGTGCAAAGCATAACTTTTATGGTTTGCACAGCCAAAACGGTACACCATAGCGCCACCATTTATGCACCACCTTACTCACCATTATCCTGGGCATAATATGTAACAACTCTCATTCAAATTGAAGCTACATTTTTAAAGCTAGAGAGATTTTAAAGTTTAAAAATTCACTTTCTAACCCATTTCCTGAAATTCCTCAGCGTATGATGTCACAATGCTCCACGTTCCACTTCATTTGCTCCTCACTCGCCAAAACAAGATGGCCGCCGGCAGCGGGGCCGCCCGCCCGGCCTCAGTCGTCCCCTCTCCCCTCGCCTGGCCCTGGCCTCGGCCTCTCGTCCGGCCTCAGTCGTTCCCTCCCCCCTCTCCCCTCTCCCCTCGCCCGGTCTCAGTCGTTCCCTCACCCCTCTCACCTCGCTTCTCGCCTGGCCCCGGCCTCGGCCTCTTGCCTCCCGCCTCTCGCCCAGCCTCAGTTGTTCCCTCGCCCGTCTCCCCTCTCCCCTCGCCTCTTGCCCGGCCCCGGCCCCGCCCCGGCTGAGAGACTCGCACGTCGGCAGTCAGCGTTGAACACACGGGCACTGGTAAGTGCCTTTCTCAGCCAACGGCTCCACGGAGGGGAGTGGGCGTGGTGGCCGAGTGGGTGGAGGGGAGGGTGGGGGTGGGGGGGGGAGAGTGGGGGTGGGGGGGGGAGAGTGGGGGTGGGGGGAGAGAGGGGGTGGGGGAGGGGGTCGAGGAGAGTGGGGGAGGGGGGAGGTGGTGTTGGGAGCAGGGGGAGTAGGGGTTGGGGGGAACAGTGGGGGTGGGGGGGAAGGGGGACAGTGGGGGGCAGTAGAGAGTTGGGGTGGGGAGGAGGGGAAAGTGGGGTTGGGGGAGGGAGGGGAAAGTGGGGGTGGGGAGAGGGAGGGAGGTGGGGGTCAGGAGAGGGTCAGGAGAGGGGGAGGGGGGAATAGGGCTCACTCAGTGACGACACCCTCTCCCCTTCCCTGTCCCCCCTCTACGAGGAATTTGCCCAGCGGGTCCACTTGGTCTAGTATCCCTCTAAATCTGTCCTATCCATGTACCTGTCTGCATGTTTCTTAAACGTTGCAATAGTACCTGCCTCAACTACTTCCTCCGGAAGTTCGTTCATACACCCACCACGCTTTCTGTGAAAAAGTTACCCTTCATGTTCCTTTCAAATCTTTTCCCTCTCGCCTTATTTGCTCTGGTTCTCGATTTCCCAACTCTGGGCAAGAGACTGTGCATCTACCTGATCCATTCCTCTCATGATGTTCAGGTTCTCTCTTAGCTATTCTCTAAGTTAAATCTTCAATTAAAACTCTAACAGGTTTGTAAAACATAATTCCCCTTTCATATATTGTCGCTGGCTGTATCTACGAACTATATTTTTTAATTGCCCATGTATCACATTCTATTTCATTGACTTTTGCATTTCCCTTATTACTGATATTAGGCAATTACTGATGTAACCATTATATTTAATTCATTTCATGAATTTTAGCTCATCCATTTAATGAACATAGACCCAAGAACTGCTTCCATGCTGTACGTCTACACTAAACGAAATCAAAGTAGAGGCATTAGTGTGCTTTCTATCTAAGTGTATCAATGTGCTGGGACCAAGACAGATCATAGAGATATATATGCCCCAGGGCTTAAACTATCAACTTTCTCTCCTGCCATCTGGTCCATGAAGCCAGGTGCATGGACCCTCAGTTTTCTCTCCTGATATCAATAATCAGCTCTTTGGTCTTGCTAATATTGGGAGCAAGATTGTTGTCTGGCCATATTCAACCAGATTATTATTCTCCTCCCTGTATTCCGACATCATTACCCGTTATGCGTCCAACAACTGTGGTGTTGTTGGCAAATTTAAAGACGGATTTGGAGCTGTGTCTGGCCACACAGTCGTGGGTATAGAGAGAGCAGAGCAGGGGACTGAGCCTGAGGCGCCACTGTGCTGATTGTCAGAAATGATGGCATTGAGGTAGCAGCTCTTCGACCACTAAGCGGAGAAGCAATAACTTTCTCGGGGCAGAGAACAGGACCACCCTGTGACCACCCACAGTGAGATTTGTCAGATGACCATGATTATGGAATCTAAGGTTCCCTAGCATATGTTCTTCTTTGAGATGTTAAAGATGAGGCTGTGGATTTGAACCCCAAATTCCGATCCAATGCTGAAGCCTTGTCATTTTTCAATTGCCCTTTGGCCCTTCATAATAAAGAGAAATTCTTTAAAGTGTCCCTTTCAGCTTGCATCTCTGTCCTAGTTTGCTTCTCAGTTATTGGATCTCAGTGGGGTGTGCTTTCAATTTTTTTGAGCCATGGATGGACTTGATTATATTGGTGTGGAGTACAATGTTGAGTAATCATATCATATCATATATATACAGCCGGAAACAGGCCTTTTCGGCCCTCCAAGTCCGTGCCGCCCAGCGATCCCCGCACATTAACACTATCCTACACCCACTAGGGACAATTATTACATTTACCCAGCCAATTAACCTACATACCTGTACGTATTTGGAGTGTGGGAGGAAACCGAAGATCTCGGAGAAAACCCACGCAGGTCACGGGGAGAACGTACAAACTCCTTACAGTGCAGCACCCGTAGTCAGGATCGAACCTGAGTCTCTGGCGCTGCATTCGCTGTAAAGCAGCAACTCTACCGCTGCGCTACCGTGCCGCCTGTGGAGTATAAATATTAATAGAGGCTGCTTGAATAGATTGCTCTGGCAGTTGTGTTGCAAATTCTAAGTAATGTGACCGGGTTTATTGGAGGTATATTGGACCAATGTTTCAGCACCCCAAGAATGGAGAAACAAGATTACTCTGAGAAATTACCCCCACTTCTTTTACTCGGTTATCTTCAAGAGGTAGACACAAAATGCTGGAGTAACTCAGTGGGTCAGGCAGCATCTCCGGAGAAAAGGAATAGGTGACGTTTTGGGTCGAGACCCTTCTTCAGCCCTTCTCAACCTGAAATGTCACCTGACTCGCTGAGTTATTCCAGCATTTTGTGTTTATCTTTGGTGTAAACCAACATTCTGCAGTTCCTTCCTACATGTTTTATCTTCACATGGTCTTGGACACAGGCACGTAAGCCAGAAAAGACAAAACATCCAAATGCAGGGCAGAAGGGGAAACCAAAATCTTATAAATTTCAACTTCTTTTCAAAAAATATTGAATTGAATAAAACAATAATCTTGTTTTAAATACTGGACATATCCAGAATGATGTAATTTTCATTAACAACCTTAAATGAATGCCCAATGCTCAATGTATGTTACCAGAGTCAGCCAAAACTCGAGAGGAACATGGAGCAAAAAACAAACTGCTGGAGGTACTCAGCGGGCCAGGCAGTGGCAGTGGAGGGAAATGGACAGATGATATGTTGGGTTGTGACTCAAAGAGTCGCCTGTCCATTTCCCTCCACAGATGTCTGACCCACTAAATTCCTCCAGCAGTTTGTTTCTTGCTCCAGATTCCAACATCTGCAGTGTCTTGTGTCTCCTCTTGAGGTAAACATTTAGCTGATGCCAAGTTTGGGATATGAAAGTATGTAAACTGAAGAGAGAAAACACCCCTCTGCATTTCTGCAGCACAGTCTTAACTCTCTGAGTCTTAGCTCCATAACTTTCGCACCGAGTTACTTTTTACTATCCTTGATATGTGGCAGTGTTGCTCAGCAAATTTGTCTAATTACTGTCCCAATGAAAAGAAAGCTCAATATTACATGAAGAATGTTCCCAGCAATATAGTCCATAGATACAGAATCTGATTACCTTAATTTAAAAAACTTTCTGGAATGATGTGTGCAACTAGATCTATGCAACTCAACCAGGAGAGCCCGCTCCTGCAGCAATGGGAATCATGCATACTTTGCACCTCCTCCACAAACCTCTGTTGCAGTTTCAGAAAGACCCTCTGCCCATGTTGGCCAAACGTCAGTCTCTTCCAGTTCAGAGTGAATTCCAGAATGTTTGCCACCATTTGCTGTAGTCGCTTTACATTTTTGAAAATGTCACTCCGGCTTCAATTAGAGAAATGCTAGCTGCTCACGAGAGTGGATCTCCTCTTGAGGTAATAGGGGAAGGCACAGTGGCGCAGCAGTAGTGTTGCTGCCTTACAATGCCAGAGTCCCAGGTTCAATCCTGATCTCACGTGCTGATTGTACGGAGTTTATAAGTTCTTCCTGTGACCGCGTGGATTTCCACCAGGTGCTCTGGTTTCCTCCCACATCCCAAAAGACGAGCGGGTTTGTAGGTCAATTGGCTCTGTAAATTGTCCCTTGTGTATGGCGTGGAACTAGTGTATGGGTGAGCGTTGGTTGGCACAGACTTGGTGGGCCAAAGGGCCTGGTTTCACGCTGTATCTCTAAACAAAACTAAACAATAGGCCATTGAACAGGATGGTTCACGTGACTGAGCAAGTAGCGAGAAGCACAAATGTTCCTGCATTGCTAGCAATTGGACGCAGGCTGTTTGTGCATCCATTGCTGTCAGTTTTGGATGCAACTGTCTTCATTTTTAGAAGCGAATTAGTTTAGTCTCACACAGGGCTAAAAGAAGATCATTCAAAACATCTGTGTTTCATGTTGATGATGTGCCATCAGAGCTCTGATGAAAGATCATTAACCTGAATTATTCCAACAATCTTTTTTAGTTTTTCTTTTTAGTTTAACTTCTCCAAATTTTCAGCAGTAATTTGGACATGCACGTGGGTGTTGTTGTTGCCCAATTTGAAGGTTTAGGTGGGGACACAAGGAACTGCAGATGTTGGAATCTTGCGTAAAACACTAAGTGCTGGAGTAACCTAGTGTGTGGGCAGCAACTGCTGAAGGAATGGATAGGCCACGTTTTGGGGAGGGATCCTTATTCAGACTGATTATAGTGGGGGAGGAGGGGAGGAGGGGGTGGCAGGAAAAGAGCTGGGGCAGGACAACGCCTGGCAAGTGATAGGTGGATACAGGTGAGGGGAATTTTGATAGGCAGATGGATAGACAAAGGATTGAGATGAAAAGACCAAAGGGTGTTGGATAAGGAGGGAAGAAAAGTGAAATATAAAGCCAGAGAAAGCGACATAGGTGGAAGGGAGAGAGGGAGGGGGAGGAGGAAGATTGGGGAAGAGGAGCATGTTAGTAGGTCACATTTATACTTTACGATTTACAATTGTCACATTTACAATAAAATCTACAGCATCTCATTACGAGTTTACAGTTATTCACTTTCGGTGTATGATCACCCTCTTTGATTTACCGTAAGTTAAAGTCTAATACTTTAAAACATTTGCCCTATTGCCTTGTGAAGTCAAGATTGATTATACAGTGTAGCTAAGGATAGGCACAAAAAGCTGGAGTAACTCAGCGGGACAGGCAGCATCTCTGGAGAGAAGGAATGGGTCACGTTTCAGGTCGAGACCCTTCTTCAGACAGTGTAGCTAGTTCTGTGACATTGAGGAATCAGGGCTTTCTGTTCTGGGCGCATTTACAAATTATAGGGTCATACGGCAGAGACACAAGTCCTTCGGCACAACTTGCCCATGCCGACCAAGATGCCCCATCTACATGAGTGCCAACTGCCCGCATTTAGCCCATATCTATATCTCTCCTATCCATGTGCTTGTCCAAACGTCTTGTAATTTATCTACCTACTGGAAAATAAAATCTAAGGAAGCGCAGCAAACAACAGTTTACTGATGAGAATGACCCGAGCCAGTCGCCCTGAGAAAGGAATTCCAAATGTGATCTTTGATACTGGCATAAGATGTGAAATAATCTCACTGACTGACCAAAAAGCAAACTTTTATACCTCAGCATACTAGTTGTCAATGCCAGTTAGAAATATACCAAAGCCTTCAAGTTGTAAAACACTAAAGGCTGTGAAGGAATCTGAGGAAAAATTCCCTGTGTATCAAATGATACTTCCCATTACTCACTGCAACTTCAGATTTCTGCCCAGGCTCAGAGGAGTTTGCGGTGTTTTTGCAGAAAGAACTGCGACACAGTAGAAACCTAATATTACAGTCAAAGTCCATCAAACAACCTCTGAGGCTGCACCAGGCACATAAACAGCCTCTCTATTCCTTCCATCGCAGGGTATGGCTGCAAGGGATCAGGCATTTGCTGATTTGGCGTTGTTTACTTGCTTGAGTTTATGTTTAGTTCAGGCTAGTTTAGAGATGCAGCGTGGAAACAGGCTCTTTGGCTCACCGAGTCCACGCCAACCAGTGATCCCCGCGCATTTGCGCTACCCTTCACACACTTGGGAAAATGTACAATTTTACCGAAGCCAATTAACCTACAAACTTGCACGTCTTTGGAGTGTGGGAGGAAACCGGAGATCACGGAGAAAACCCAGGCAGTCACGGGGAGAATGTACAAACTCTGTACAGACAACACCCGTGGTCAGGATCGAACCCAAATCTCTGGCGCTGTAAGGCAGCAACACTACTGCTTTGCCACCGTTCTGCCCTAAAGTTCATTCAATTTTTTAATTGCATTTTGTTTTTACTCAAGAATTTTCACGTTTTTTAATAGTTTCATTTTCTTGAACTGGAGTTGCTGCAGGGAGGATATGTTCTCCTTTGTGACAGCAATTTCCTGTTCACTTGTGGATAAATGTTGATGGGAGCTGCTTGGCTCTGATATTTTTAGTAACATTAACTTGAAAAACTTTTTTTTCTCATGGAAAAAATAATCAATGATTACCCCCTAGAGATCCTGTTCTGTAAATAGCAAACGTGCACATGAATATTTGACTAATTCATGAACATATTTTCATCTGGATATCATACTGAGGAATATGAATTGCTTTATCATGTGGGGGAGGGGAATGGCGGTGTGTTTGACTGTATCTTCCTTGATTTTACTGTGGATTGAGGCAATGACTCGTGGCTTCCTGCACTGCTTTCTTGTTAGGAAGCCAATTCTCCTCTAAGGAAAGTTCCTCAAGCAAGCTGCAGTGAGGGTTTCCTGTCCCTCTGTACAGGGTTTGATGCTCTAAGTACTGCTGGTGTAAAATAATGCACAGTTTCCCAGTACGGTCTTGCAATGAAAGGTACGACCTGGCATGTTAATGCTTCATGACATATAAACACTACAGAAACTAAATCTGTGAACTGAAAGGATATTAGTCAAAGGTTATCGAATAAACTTTTAACGCACTTCAAATTCTGTTTCAGAGAATCACTTTTGCAGATCTGGTATCCCGGTCTAAAATTTTGATTCTTTGAAATGGTTTATCTTAACCAATGCCAACATACTAACTTTGTTTCATTAACCAAACCAGTCAGGGCTGGAAGGCTGAACACTGCCAACAAAGCCAGCTAACCTGTCAGAGTAAGATAACATTAAGACGAACACAGACATACACCAGGCAGCATAATTCTGTGCATGTCATTGGTTTAATTGTTAGATTATATAATCATAAGAGACCCAGGAAACCTAATTCGATATTATTAACTTTCAAAACTGTGTTTGATGATTGCTGTTATTGACACCAAGGAACTCTTTTCAGATGGGAAATTGATTTTAGTGCATTGCCTCCAGTGTATTTGTACACTGCTGTTTCAAAGTTTTCACTAATTGGTGAAAATCATGAAATTGACTTCCATTTTGATTTGCATTCTGTTTGCCTTTTTTGCCCCACCTAGTCTCCCAAGGCATATATCATTCCCTTCTATTGATGATGGCCAGGCAGCTTACATCTGGCATTTTTCCATAGCAGACCAACAAAAGATAAGGAAGATAGACATAAAAAGCTGCCGCACCCCAGCTGGACAGGCAGCATCTCTGGAGAGACAGGCAGTGTTTCTGGGTGACGTTCGGGTGACGTTTCGGAAGGAACTGCAGATGCTGGTTTAAACCGAAAATAAAACCGACTCTTATGAGTCTGAAGAAGGGTCTCGACCCGAAACGTCACCCATTCCTTCTGTCCAGAGATGCTGCCTGTACCGCTGAGTTACTCCATCCAGCTTTTTGTGTCTATCTTCAGTTTAAACCAGCATCTGCAGTTCCTTCCTACACAATAAATAAGGAAGAATAGATTACTTATTTCCTCTCCAGGAAGTATCTAACTTCCTGCCAGAAGCTTCATAAACTTTACAACTGCGATTCTACAATCTCCATGAGAAATTGGAGCGTGAACTTACTTGATGCCATTCTGTGCTACCAGTTTTCTAAGAGATTCCACCATTGTCTTCCATATCTACCAGAAATGTAAAATACATTTGGACAGGTACACAGATAGGAAAGATTTAGGGGGATACTAGACCAAGTGGACCCGTTGGGCCCAAACCTTTCCTGCATTGGTACAGCAGCCCCCTCCCCCCTCCTCCCCTCCCCCTCCCTCCTCCCCTCCCCCTCCCTCCCCCACTCCCCCCTCCCTCCAACTCCTCCCTCCACCCCCCTCCCCCTCCCCCCCTCCCTCCACCCCCTCCCCCTCCCTCCCCCTCCCTCCTTCCCCTCCCCTCCACTCCATCCCCCTTATCCTCCCTCCTCCCTCCACCCTCCACCCCCTCCCCCCTCCCTCTCTAGGAGATAGATTTAAACTTTAAAATGTGAATAACTTTAAAAACATAACACCGATTTCAATGAAACTTCTTCCATTAACACCAAAGAGACGACGGTGAGTAAGGTGGGCCTAAAATTGTTGCGCTATCTTGTACCGTTTTGGCTGTAGTTCAGGAACAAACAAACAAACAAACGGGTTTCAGCATATAGATGATCCAAATGCCGACAACTGGGTCAAATGGGTCTCCCAGCTGAGATGGAACATCTTGGTTGGCATGGATGAGTTGGGTCAAAGGACCTTTCTCTGCGCTGTGTAACTCTGTGACTTTAAATGCAAAGCTCTATGACTGGCCCGAGTTGAGCATATTTTTTTCGAAATCTGATTTGATCCTAAACGATCAACAAAAATAAAATGTGAATAGGCCACTAAAAAACAGTTTTTCCATTCTCACCAGGTGAATATTCTTTGTAACACTGCATATGTTTTCTAGAAAAATACCAGCATTTCTTCATCTCTTGCCTGCTGGTTTACCTGATGTCACAGTAAGAGGTTACATATGTGTGATCTGTCCTGTAATCTGACTAAAGATATATATTACTCAACAGCAATATCACAAACCGCAGTATCTTTGTAATTATCCGCTTTATACAGGGCCCCTATCTCTCGTTAGATGTCCCAGTATTTACCTCCATTGGGAGGAATTATGCCCAGTGGATTATTTGGATTAATGCCTAAAATCCAGCTTTTATACTTTTATCAGTCAGCACTTCAGACACGTTTCAATGTCACTGTCTAAGAGAGTAGAGGATTGCTGGTCATTAAATCTATACGAAAAAGTACTTTTTTAATTCACATACAGAATGTGCGTTGCGCTAAACTGTATTTCTTATGGTTGTTTTATCTACAGCAATAGACAGCTTCTGTGGAATCTTCTCCATGGTCAGGCAGGCTTACTGACAGAATCAATGCAAACACAATGTAAAACATGGAACTCAATTGGCAGCTGGCTTTATAGGTTTACGGTCCATAAGCAATATAGATTGTGATGAATATTTGTTGCGTTAATGCTCTCATCCTTTTAAAGCTTATCTCAAATAGCATACAGTTCTCTGGGCTGCAAACAATATGTATGGAAAGTTCTTGAGACAGTCTGCAAAGAGGATTTGAATAAACTACACGTTCTTTTATTCGGTTTCTTCAAGTTTCTTATCTGTCAGTCCATACGTTCTGCTACCAGCATTGTTTGAATTTATAAACTCGTTCATTGCACACACACTTCATATGGGCAATGAGGACAGGGCTGTGAAGAATCACAACTATTCTAAGTGACAAAGTTGTCAACTTTGTTAAGTGACTACATGACTGTGTTGGTAGCGGAAGGCTGTGATATTCATGTTTAATCGTGACAAGTCAGAGCTTGAGGAGGAAAAGGTCACATTTGCAATGTTTTGCGAATGCAAAAGCCAAGCTGAAGCAGGGACATCACAAAATGGTGTCATGAAGCAGGTTGATCATATTGGAGCAAAAAAACAAAGGCTACTAGTGTGGGTATCGGATAAACAAGGAAGCTGATAATCGGAACCATTAGGGGGAAGTGAAGAGCAGGTGGAATTAGATGGGGAAGGGGATTTATGTGGGTGGAGGATGGATGGAAGTAGGAGGGGCAGCGAGTGGAAAATGGGTGTTGAGGTGGTGGAGGAGTGGCATGGGAAAGGAAACAGAAATGGGAGGACCCAAGATGCACCAGGGGAGAGATTGCGGAAAGCAGGAGGTAAGATTTGTTCCAAATTGGAAACTGCAATGTTCATACCCTCAACTCCACACCTCAGTCCAATGTTAATACCTGAAGAGAATGAAGAATGGTCCCGTCCCGAAACATCATCTCTCCATTCCCTCCATTCCCTGAAATGCCATCTTATGGACATGTAAACTTCTCAATGTAGGCTAAATCGATGTCTTAGGCAAGATTTCAGCTTTATTACATGAAGAATTATTGGTAGACTGCCCCTTTTAAATTGGAATCTAACACACTACCTATTATAAGTTCCTGTTAACACTTCTGTTATTCTGTGATCCACAGGATCAGTTAACTTGGCATCATGTTCAGCACAAACATTGTGGGCAGAAGGGCCCATTACTGTGCTGCAATATTCTATGTTCTATGAAAACCGAGTGACAACTTTCTGGTGTGTACCTGGAATCTCCAGGAATTGGCGTATGTACCTTGACATTGTTCCCACCAACACAGAGTCATTAAAATGTCATTAATTTCAATGTTGTATTGAGCACATTATTGAGAAATGAAAATATTGTTGTAGCCAAGGAGCAAGCTTCTTTGCCTGGGTGAGGTGGTTGCAGGCCATGTGGTGAAGTATTTCCGATCTGAGATGACTTTTGCCTGAGAGGGGTATGTGGAGGAGAGAGCAGGGACGGGTGGCAAAGATCAGCCTCCAGGGCTGGAATTTACAAGACGATTGATCTGTTTAGCTGGCAGAGAAACACTGGAGAAATAGTGTTGGCTACTTATTTCTTTATTTTTGAGAGGTTAATTCACAAAATTGTGATAACTTACATCGTTAATTTTGCAGACTAGTACAGCTGTAAAATGAGATTCCTGAGATTTTGAAATTATCTCTCCCCTGCATATAAATTAGCATTAGACTGGGACTGGTTTTGTGGATTTTTTTTCTCAGACATTCAGCAGCAAGAGAAACCAAAATCTTCTACAAATTACCAATTTGCTTTAAACCACGTGTTCTATTGTACCATAGGATTAAGAGTTTAAACCAATAACAAAAGACTCTTATTCCCCTTGGAATGTCAAGGTTACCATTAGTTATAAATGTCATGTTCTCTATTGAAAGCAGAGGTCTGAAATCTGAGTTTTATATTTTGTCTCAACAGGGATGTGGCCCTAGTGTGCTTAATGAATGTGGTTGCTGGCTTTCTGGGTGGTCATGTATTGGAAACAAAGCTAGTTTCTCCTCTTCCAGCCCCTGATTCATGTGTTTAAAGGCTGGCTTATGTTGGGACTTCAGGAACTTTGCTTTGTATGCAGGCGCAGATACATTTCAGAATTTTTGTGCACCGGGTCAGCATTCCTTGATTAAATTTTGCCAGATGTCACTTAGATGTCAGACTTGAGGCTGAAATAATCTCAGTTTAGTCTTGCATGTTAACAATGGAGGGAGCACATCGTTCATGAACCATTTATTTTGCTGATTCATATTCTGATAATTAGTTTAGTTTGGAGATACAGCATGGAAACAGGCCCTTCGGCCCACTGAGTCCACACCGACCAGTGATCACCCATACACTAGTTCTATCCTGCGTACTGGGGAGAATTTACAATTTACAACATGTCTTGGGATGTGGGAAGAAACCTGGAGAAAACCCACATGGTCACAGGGAAAAGTTGCAAACTCCATCAAAAAAGCACCCGTAATCAGGATTGAACCTGGGACTCTGGGTGTATAAGGCAGTAACTCAGCCGCTGTGCTGCTGTGCCACTGTGCGCCCACTCTTTGAACCACCCATTGTATAAAGCTTTTAGCCTTTAGATTCCCCAAAGGGGAACAAAATGAAGCAGATTGTTGCACACTTGTTTTCCTTTTCCATTGGCCAAAGTAGGCTCGAATTTGCTATTCGCCTTTTCCACTCCTGCCACTGACTTTTGTTTTCGCATTCCAGGAGGTTCAATGCACAATATTTTTTATATTAAACTTGGTCAATAACCAAACTTGGGTAAAACAACTACAATGCTGCAATATTCCATAAGTACTTATTAAGACCAAAAGTAACTTTTTAAGCTCTAATATTTTGATGAGGATATAAGCTGCAAGTTTGACAGTGTGGAAATAATTAGCTTCTGGATTATATTTTTCTTGCTTAATGTACATGTATTAAATGTAAACCCCTTTAGCAGCAAATTACTGGTGAAAGTCATTCAGAGAAAAAGTCATATATTGTGAACAAACTTGACATATGCCTTCTGTTGGTTCACTTCCCATCACTATGGCCAAGATGCTGTTGGCAATCCACTGCATTATCGGTATTAACTTCAGCCCTCTCCTGACAAGCGATGCACAATATCATGCTAACTAGCCCTTTGATGAAAGAGCAGGGCAGGAGTTCCGATTATTTGCGAAAAAGCAATAGGATAATTAATAGAAAAGATTAGTTGGTAGGCTGAAGACAATCTGACATCAAACCCAAGACATCACATCAGCATTATAATTGTGGTTTTATATATATATATATACACGCACATACAAACACGCACACAGACACACACACACATAAATATATATGTGTGTGTGTATATATATAAAATATACTTACACATATATATATATACGTATATATATACACGCACGCACTTTTATATACACACACACATATATATAATGTACATTCTGTATGTACACATATATATATAATGTACATTCACACACACACATATATACACACATATATATATACAAACGCACACTTGTATATTTACATACACATACATGTTTTATATATATATGTATGTTTATATACACATATATATAAGCACGCACATATATATATCATATATATTTATGTGTGGTATGTATGTGTGTGTTTGTATGTATGTATATATATATGTGTGTGTGTTTCTATACATATACATACACATACAAACATCTATAAAACATGTGTGTATGTGTATATATATATATTTAAAAAAAAAAAAAATATATATATATATATAAAAGAGCATCATAACAGAGTGATTTGCATCGTGAAGTAAAGCGCATTATTTATAGAGAATACAGGGCAGAAAGCAGTGACTGGCAGAAGAAGGCACTGCGTGTAGACATGCTGAGCACTTTAGTTACCTGACTGCTAAAAGTGAAGCAATCAGAAGCTGATTTTGTGAAACAGGCACAATCACGCCACGGATAGAAAACATTCAACCAAATGGTGGATTTTTTACATAGCCAGCACTCTGTGTTTTCTTTACTCAGATCGGAAGACACAAACATTGAATATATTTCTGGGATTTTCCTCGATGCATGCTTGACGGGCAGTATGTGGCCACACATGTGGAAGCAGACTTTCACAAAGCTATTATTAATAGGGGATATCTGTGAGGTTCCAGCCTATCAAATGTGGCATTAAACCATCTGGGGAAATCCCTTTAAATATTAGATTTATTCCTCACAATAATACTCCTGGTACATTCACTTGATTTTGTTATGCCAACTAATCCTTCCACCCAGTCTACCTTCTTCCCCTAACCACCAAACTGCCAACCTAATGCCCACCTCACCTGACCCCTGACTCATTCTCTCCCTGCCCTCTACCCCACTGAAATCCAGGAGCTGACATTTGCACTGACCTTTCCTCTTGCTTTTCATACCAGTATTGATCTCTCTCACCTCTGCCCAGCACCACTTTTGAACCAGTCTCAACCCGCAGTCTTTGAATTACAGGCTGACCCCAATATCCCAGCCTACTTTTGATCCACGCACAAACCATCTCCACTCCTGATCTCTTTCTGGCTGTTACTCTTCCAATCCCAGTCTGAGCCTTCTTTTGATCGCAGTTTGCCCCAACGCTAATGAACAAATTCTGCTTCCAAACCTGGGTTGGTCATTGGCATGTCAGTTTCCGACTTTCCCCTCCACAAAGAGATCTTTGAACATGGAAGTCATACTCGGGAGCATGAAACACCTTGTGGCATGTGATATGTGGCTGCGTTTCACAGAGTTGGGTTCCTGAACAAAATTTAAATTGACTTGCCGCACACTAACTATTAAACAAAAGCTGTATTCCACGATGGAACCTAGTTTCCTATCTTAGCTATGGCTGCAAATTACACCTCACCGTGCTCTAAATTTCCCGTTGAGTTCCACATTCACTGTGTTAAAGAAGGTGCCCCTTTTCCAGTCTCAGATCGTCCACTGTTGGAGTGATGTGGTGGGATGTATGAGTGGCTCTGCTAAAAGCAGGATATGCCAGGAAGACATTTTACATGAGCACTGCACAGCTTTGATCAGTAAATAGCTTGATATCACTACCATGTGTCATCTCACCTCTTTTGGATGGAATATTCATGCCTGATTTCGAGAAGAGGGAGTCTTAAAGCAAAGCTAGACTAGTTGAAGAAACATAACTTGTGCCGAATCATAGTGGCAATACCTACACCAGCAGAGTGGACAGAGCATGCATAATTTACCCTGCACCAGGTTCTCAATTCAATTCATCTCACCTTCAGGCAACCCTTCTACTTGCCAACACTGACCAGGTTTATGCAAGAACAATTGGAGCTGATGGTGTGTTTTTAGTGGAAGTTCTGCCAAGAGTCTGTCAATAATTACCACCTTGCTTCATGAGAAAAGTAAAAATGTGTGAGATGTCTTGTGGCGTTGGAATTGTACCTGAACATAATCTACTGTCTTGGAGGAAGAGGAAGACTGTGCCAACACATCCATTAACCACAGCAGATGCCTGAGTATCACCCAGAGCCTTCAGGGAAGCCCCAAACATCCAATGGGAGGGTGAACCTGACCACTATCCAGAGAATTTAGGGATGGAGTGGGTGAGCTGACTTTAGTGGAACTGAATGAGGTTGGGTGCGTAACATCTTGCATTAGCACCAAGGTCTGTTTCATCCCTTTATTGGTAAAATGAAATGGAGACTTTGTCGCATTGTTAACGAATGCCTTAGGTCAAAAGGTGTTTGCCAGCTTTGTGAGATTTCAAGGGCAGCAAACATTTTTTAAGAATTTGGTCTCCCTGATAATTTGCGATAACCCTGCAAATTGATAGAGAGTCATAGAATCATAGAGTGATACAGTGTGGAAATAGGCCCTTCAGCCCAACTTGCCCACACCTGCCAACATGTCCCAGCTACACTAGTCCCACCTGCCATATTTGGTCCTTATCCCTCCAAACCTGTCCTATCCATTTACCTGTCCAACTGTTTCTTAAACATTGGGATAGTCCCTGCCTCAACTACCTCCTCTAGCAGCGTGTTCCATACACCCACCACCCTTTGCGTGAAAAAATTACCCCTCAGATTCCTATTAAATCTTTTCCCCTTTACCTTAAATCTATGTCCCCTGGTCTTCAATTCCCCTACCCTGGGCAAGAGACTCTGTGCATCTACCCGATCTATACCTTTCATGATTTTATACACCTCTATAAGATCACCCCCTCGTCCTTCTCTGTTCCAAGGAATAGGATCCCAGCCTACTCAGCCTCTCCCAATAGTTCAGGCCGTCTAGCCGTGGCATAGATAATATTTAATCCATGAAAGTTGTTTTAAAGTTGATTGATGTTGAACAAGCTGCTCTAGGATGTAGTTGCAGCTGGGACTATCCCAACATTTAAGAAACATTTGGACAGGTACGTGGATAGGACAGGTTTGGAGGGATATGGACCAAACGCAGGCGGGTGGGCCTAGTGTAGCTGGGACATGTTGGCCGGTGTAGACAAGTTGGGCCGAAGGGCCTGTTTCCACGCTGTATCACTCTATGACTCTATGATTAATTTTACAGTGCAGTACTTCATTTTGAGATCTGAGCATATGCTTTGGATCCTTGTCGACTCTAAGATTGTCATTTTATCCCATTTATTGGCAAGGTCGAACCACAAATGATGTTGGCGGTCATACTCATTTAAGCCTCATGCTCTTTTAATGTGACTGCTTGTGAATGAGGAATTTGTTGTCTTGTGTGTCAGGAAGCATCATGTCAATTTATTTTTTATCAGAAACTATGCTGTAGCAATCTTTACTGTCCTTTCTATGCACTGATACGAAGAGATATGTGAATATTTTATCCTGCCGTGCTGTATATTAGCAGTAAAAGAATGGTGCATGGACATATGTCTCTGATGTTTAAGGGGGGCTGAAAAGAGAATGTGAGGAAATGTTGGGGTCAGAAGACACAGTCATGCAAGCTTCCCAGAGGCCCAGACAAAATGGGTGTCGTTTTGCACTCTATTTATGAACCAGTGCCAGCTAGATTGGTTGACAGCAGGAAGGATACAAGCAATGACAGGAAGGAAGGAGGGTGGATTCAAAGATAATAATAATAATAATAATAATAATTGTATTTGTCATATGTAGGTTGGCACAGGGTCAACGGTACAATGAAATGTATTTGACAAGACAACGGGTCACCTCAGCAGTAATATTCCAAGGATAAATAAGATTTAAAAAATGACATTAGTAAGGTAAAAAGACAATATTAAAAATAGGTAAAAAGACAATATTAAAAATAATCAACATATATGATTTGAAATGTGTTTATGAGTTCAGAAGCCTGATGGTAGAAACTGTTCTTAAGTCTGGTGGTACGCGCAGCCATACTCCTGTATCATCTGCCTGATGATAACAAGGAGAACAGCCTGCGTGCTGGGTGGCTGTGGTCCTAGATGATGCTGCGTGCCTTCCGCAGATACCGCCGATAGAAAATGTCCTGAATGGCCGTGAGACAGTTGCCAGTGATGTGTTGTGCCGTCTTCACCACTCCCTGTAGTGATTTGTGGCTGTGGGCAGAACAGTTCCCGTACCAGACTGTAATGCAGCCCGTCAGCAGGCTCTCGATGGTGCATCTGTAGATGTTTGTGAGGATGCTGGCGTTCATGCCAAACTTCCTCAGTTTTCTCAGGAAAAAGAGCCGCTGGTGGGCCTTCTTTGTTATTGTGTCCGTGTGCAGTGTCCAGGAAAGGTCCTCAGTGATGTGCACACCGAGGAATTTAAAGCTGCTGACCCTTTCAACCTCAGCATCACCGATGTGGATGGGGAGGTGTCCACTCCCCCGCTGTCTCCTGTAGTCCACGATCATCTCTTTAGTTTTGCTGACATTGAGAGAGAGGTTATTTTCCTGGCACCAGCTGTTTAGTGCCTTTACCAACTCTCTCTGTAGGTCGTCTCATTGTTGTCTGTGCTGAGGCCCAAGATGGTCGTGTCGTTAGCAAACTTTAGGATGCTGTTTGAGCTGTGCTTAGCAGTACAGTCGTGCGTGAACAGGGAGTACAGGAGAGGACTGAGCACACAGCCCTGTGGTGTGCCTGTGTTGAGGATCAGTGAGGAAGAGGTGTGGCTGCCAATTCTCACCACCTGGGGCCAGCCCGTCAGGAAATCGAATATCTATCCACAGATGGAGGTCTCCAGTCCAAGATCAAGGAGTATGGGTACGAGTTTTGATGGAATAATCGTGTTGAATGCCGAGCTGCAGTCAATAAAGAGCATTCTCGCATAAGTATTTTCTTTGTCCAGGTGGGTGTGCGCAGTATGTATTGCCATGGCGATGGCATCGTCCGTGGCCCTGTTTGGTCTATATGCAAACTGAAGAGGGTCCAAGGTGTCAGGGAGAGAGGAGCACATATAAGTTTTGACTAGTCGCTCGAAGCACTTCATGATGACTGATGTCAGTGCGACAGGACGGTAGTCATTTAAACAGGAGGTTACTGGTTTCTTTGGAACAGGAATGATGATGGATGCTTTGAAGGAGGTGGGAACCACAGACTGACTCAGAGAGAGGTTGAAGATGTTGGTGAACACCTCTGCCAGTTGATCAGCACACGCTCTGAGGGCCCGCCCTGGAATACCATCCGGCCCTGGAGCTTTGCGGTCGTTGACCTTTTTGAAGGACCGCCTCACGTCTGCCATTTGTAAGGACAGTGTGGTAGTCCCCCTGCACACCTGTGGACTCATGGTGGACGCTGTGTTGTCTGCATCGAACCGGGCGTAAAAGGTGTTAAGCTCGTCCGAGAGCGATGCGGTAGGCTGAACAGTGCTCCTGTTTTTCCCTTTGTAGTCTGTGACGCAGTGTAATCCACTCCACATGCGTCTGGAGTCCGAGCTGTAGTAGTTAGATTCCACTTTGTTTCTGTAGTCTCTCTTGGCTTTCCTGATGGACCTCCGGAGGTCATATCTGGCTACCTTGTAGGCGTTGAGGTCGCCTGAGTTGAAGGCAGTAGTCCATGCTTTAAGTTTAGCACAGATTTCCCGTCCGATCCAGGGTTTCTGATTTGGATAAGTGCAGATGGCTTTTGGAACCACATCATCGATGCACTTATTTATGTAGCCTAAGACAGAGTCTGTGTATTCGATGATATTGGCTTCTGCTGCGTCTTCAAACATCTGCCAGTCAGTTGTGTCAAAGCAGTTCTGTAGGGCCTCATCAACCTCATTGTTTCATTTATATATGACCCTGGAAACCGTTTTTTCCTGTTTTAGTTTCTGCCTGTATGCAGGCAGCAGTAGAATGGAACAGTGATCTGCCTTACCAAAAGCAGGGCGAGGGAGGGGCTTATAACAGTCTCTGAATGGGGTGTAACAATGGTCCAGGGTCTGCTCTCCCCTAGTGGGAAAAGTGATGTGTTGGAAGTATTTTGGGAGAACCTTCTTCATATTGGCTCTGTTGAGGTCTCCCAGAACAATGAACGCAGCCTCAGGATGTGAGTTCTCCAGCTCATTTACAATCCCATACAGTTCATCCAGGGCTAGAGATTTATCAGCCTGTGGGGGGGATGTAAGCAGCAGTAAGGAGGACTGAACTGAACTCTCTGGGGAGGTAGAAAGGTCTAGCTTTAATGGTCAACAGTTCCAGAACCGGGGAGCAGTGTATAGTTAAAACGCAGACATCCATGGCCCACGAAGAGTTAACCATAAAGCACACTCCCCCTCCTCTCGACTTGCCTGAGTACTTCGTTCTGTCTTGTCGATAGACGGAAGAACTCTCCGGAGTGACGGCACAGTCAGGTACGCTGGTCTCCAGCCACGTCTCCGTGAACGCCAGAACACAGCAGTTCTTAATGTCCCGATGGTGTTCGATCCGTGCGCGCAACTCGTCTAATTTATTGTCCAGGGATTGCACATTAGCTAACAGAATGCTGGGCAGAGGGGGTTTGTTACTTCTTCACCGGCTTCTGCACAGAGCGCCAGCACGCTTCCCTCTCTTTGCTTTCCACCTCCGCCGTGCAGGTAGACAAAACACCCAGGGGAGGTCGTCGTCTGTGTTATCAATAGCTGGCTTAAAGTCCGCGTTGGCTGACGTTCCTATCTCCAAAGGTGTCTGTCGATCATACCGAACATGTACAGTATGTGCAAAACGAGCAAGTAGTAAAAAGTAAATCCACACAAGTTTGCTGAGTTGACTCGGAGCTCTCGTCAGTACAGCCATCTGCACAGCGCACCGGGATTAAGATAGTAGATTGGGCTGGGTGAGAAGACTTTCAATTTTGTATTGGAAAGGGGAACCACAGATAAGATATGTTAGACTTCAGAGAGGTGATGGGTGAGATGGGGATGCAGGGATTGGGTGGAAGTGAACTGATTTGCCAGGAAGCCACTACACTTGGTCCACAGATAGTGTGGGAGCATCATTATCTTTTGTGGGGAAAACAGCCCACTGGTTCCAAATCAGAATCAGAACTAAAATCTGGCGCATGTTATCCTATTCAAATATTTTGTCTCCAGAGTCAGTTCTCTCCCATTAAAGCTGGGAATGTGCATATTAGAGGTGGGCTGCTGATAGGTTTCTGATGTGTAGGAAGGAACTGCATATGCTGGTTTTAACCAAAGATAGACACAAAAAGCTGGAGTAACTCAACGGGACAGACAGCATCTTTGGAGAAAAGGAATAAGTCGAGACCTTTCTTCAGACAGGTTTCTGATTTTTGTTCAAAACTTTAACCACCCTGCTCAGAATAAGATTACAGCGAAAAGTTTACATTTCAAAACTGATATTTATAGTTTTTGATTAACCTTGGATAAGAGAAGAACGGGCTGCTGTTGGAGTCAATCCATGATCTGGGATTTTGGATCCAGTATCCATCTATCTTTGGCCATGTTCTGTTGCCCGTAATTATAATGGTCCATGTGGCAGATTGTCATTGAAACTGAGAAAAGTGTTGCAGTGATGGAGGAAGGGCAGTATAGTAGCGATCTCTCTGTATGCCGTAGTCCCTAAGTATTGCAAAAGGACAAAAGTCTGCCATGCTATCCCCTGTTAGTCATTTTTGTACCTCTGTTAGATTCAGCACTTTCGGTACATCATGTTTTGTAGACATGTGTGGTGGGTGGTAACAAGTTCCATTGGAAGTATCTGCTGGTGAATCAGTGTTTTGTGAAAGGTCAGGGTCCCAACTCAAGTCATGTTTGAGAACTGCCATGACATGACAGAACATCATGACAGAATCATGCATTGTCTTTGTGCTGCCTAGTTAGCGTGCAACAAAAGCTTTCCACTGTACCTCGGTCCACGTGACAATAAATTAAACTGAAATCGCTATGAGAAGCGTAGGAGAATGGAACTCCAGAGGGCATAACTCTAAGGTAAGGAGGACAAAGTTTAAAGAGATATGCGGGGCAAGCTTTTACTCAGAGAGTGGAGGGAACCTACTACTACAGGTAGTGGTGGAGGCAGATACAATGATGGCATTTAAGAGATTTTTACATGGGTACATGGCTTTGCAGGGAATAGCGAGATATGGATCACATGCAGGCAGAGGAGATTATTTTGATTTGGCGTCATGTTCGGCATGGACATTGTGAGCTGAAGGGACTGTTCTTGTGCTGTTCTATGTTCCAGAAATTGCAGTCTGGCCGCCAAACCAGTTTGAATGGCAGAAAATGGAAGCTCAGGTGCACACTGAGCAATAAGGGTCTCAGGTGAAAGATAAAGTAAGTCAAAACTTGCATCGGAGGTATTATTTAGCAACTCTACACTTCAAGAGTCACTGTCTTTTCTCAGGATAGCCTTCAGTTTTAATTCAGTCCAGGTCTTGAAATTGAGGGTTATTTACAATTACTCTGTCTTTTTCAAAATGTGAGTTGTCAAGTCTCAGACTGCTACTGACACGTTCTTTGTAGCTGAGGAAGAGATTGTTAATCTGGCTGAATATTCAGCCGCATAAACACTTGCAGCCAAGTGGTTTTATGCCTGAACCAGATTGTTCTTGGATAATGTTTCTTTAAGTTGCAGATCAAAGAAGTAATCGGCATATCCTTGGCCCATATCTAATCCATTCATTCAGCAGATAAGCAGGGATAGCGAGCAAAAAGATGCATTTTGCTGGCTGATTAAACATGTCAATTTAATTGGACTTAATCTTATAATTTTCTTGTGACAAAGGAGGAGGCCATTTGGCGGGGTAGTTTTAGAGTGCGGTGATCACTGGTTGGCGCAGAGTCAGTGGGCTGAAGGATCTGTTTCCATGCTGTATCTCTAAATTAAACTAAACTAAACTAAACTAAAAGCTCTCTCTGTGATTCTATAACCAAAGAAAGGCATAGTGGTGTATCCAGTACTGCCTCATGGCTCCAGGTACCATCAAGAACTAAGCAGTGGTAGAGTTGCTGCCTTACACCGCATGCAGCACCAGAGACTCGGGTTCGATCCTGCCTAGGGGTGCTGTCTGTGCGGAGTTTGTACGTTCTCCCCGTTACCACGTACGTTATCTCAGAGATCTTCGGTTTCCTCCCACACTCCAAAGACGTACAGGTTTGTAGGTTAATTGGTTTGGGTTTGTATACATGGTATAAGCGTAAATTGTCCCTAGTGTGTGTAGGCTTGTGTTAATGTGCTGGAGCTGGAATCGCTGGTCAATGAAGGGGGTGGTGGATCAAAGGGCCTGTTTCCGCACTGTATCTCTAAACTAAACCAAACTAAATTAAACACTAGGGACAATTTACAATGACACCAAGTCAATTAGTCTACAAACCCGTACATCTTTGGAGTGTGGGAGGAAACCGGCGATCCCGGAGAAGACCCACGTAGGTTACGGGAATCCTCTTAGTGACACCTTCAAAAAAATCTATCATATTTCTGAGACACTAATTGCCCTGACTATCCATAATCATCAATCCATGCCTAACTAAATGCTGGTAGATTCTATCCCTAAGAATCCTCTCCAACAATTTTCCCGACCACTGTCAGAGTGGTGTTCCAATAGAAAGTGTGTTGGAGATGGAAGATGATCCATGGAGAAGACTGAAGGCCTGAGGAGAGCAGTAGATCGGGATTGCCGTGGAGTTGAATGGAAGTGATCAGGGCAGTGGAAGGGTTAAGTCAGGTCAAATCAGATTTATTGTCATATGCACAAGTACAGTGAGGCACAGGTGCAAAGAAAATCTTGCTGCTTGCAGCATGACAGGCACAAAGACAAACACACAAAAACTAAGATTATACATAAATTATGCAAGACAACGAAAAAGAAAAACACATGGCAAAAACAAGATAGTGTAAAAACACAATTAGAAAACAAGTACATGGCGGTGCAAGAAGTAGTCCATAGAGTACCGTGACTGAGGTAGGATTAGGCTTGTGTAGATCAGTTAAAAAACCTCATAGTTGTAGGAAAGTAGCAATTCTCGAATCTGGTGGTATGGGACGTTACGTTTCTGTTCTTTGTGCTCGATGGTAGCAGCGAGAAAAGGGCATGGTCCGACTCATGGGGATTCGAGATGATGGATGATGGATTCTGGATGATGGATTCGAGATGATGGATGATGGATTCGAGATGATGGATGCCACCATCTAAAGGCAGAACCTCATGTAGATGTTTTTGATTGTGAGGAGAGGTGCACACAATATGGGCCTTGTAGAGGGACAAGTAGTGTCCCCCAAGCTGCACCCAGGTTAACCCCTCGCATTCAATCAATGCCAAAGCAGCAGCAACTACCTGGTTAACAGCTTGGGCATTTGAGGACTGTGCTGTTCACAGGTTTTGCATAGATGCTATAGGTGGCAAAACCAGTGTGCTGCAGAGTTTGACTTTACTGCGCAAGCCCAGTGGCCTCCTCAATCTAAGGAAGTCCTAGATTACACAACCAGATGTTTGGGTTCAAAATGTCCATTTATTACCTAAAAGCATTGATGTAATTTCTAAGCCCAGGTTCTCCACTATGACTTGGATTGTACATAAAGAAGAATAAGTTGGAAGAGAACTCTTCACTATCATTAAACAAAATTCATTCTACATGGGTGATTAAGCCCAAATTAGTACTGAATATGTTCACTTTCTGCTTTGGCATAAAGGATTAGCAGAGATACTTAAATCTCCTTGGCTCGGGTACAACCTATACATCACTTGCAACTAGCAAACAAGACTTTATCCAGCAACAGCATAGGGATGAAAATCTGCACTTACAGATCAAAGGAGAATGTGTCCCTACTGAGAGGAATCTTGTCTTGTCATGGAATGATTTAAATACAAAATAATGGAATTCCACTCCCGTTCTGCGCAAGTGCACTATTGCACCTTTTAAGAAAGCAATGTTGCTATGGTAATGTGCCTGAAAGATACATTTCCACTTCCCTCGGGGGAGGTGAGTGACACAGAAGGATACAAAGGCTTCTGTTGTTAAACAGTGCCATGCGGTTATTGTTTGGTAAAATTCTTCTTAACGATGCGTGCGTATGACAGTGCCTCCACTATTTATTCCAATGCCACTATGCTGGCTGCAGAAGATTGTATAGTTTTAGGCCAGGGGCGTCAAACTGGCCCGCGGGCTGCATCCGGCCCGCGAAGGTTCCAATCCGGCCCGTGGAATGATTTGGGGAAAAAAGAGTATATTCATGACCATTTATTATGTATCTGTACGGCAACCGCTCTCCCCCGCTGCTCTCTCTCCCACCGCTGCCTGGGCCGCTGCTGCATGTAGAGTGCAGAGCAGTGTTTCTCAACCGGGGTTCCGCTAGAGGGCGCTAAGGTTCCGAGAGGTTCTGACTTGAAATCCCCCCGCCCTGGAAGTCTCCCCGAAAATATGGCACCTAGGCTGGACAAAGCAGCCAATCTCGACCTCATCGGGACTTCCACGGCCGATTGGTGGGTTGAATTGGCAACCTGCGGCCGGGGCTCTGGAATTCCAGCCCAGCTGGAGCCAGCACATCTATCCCCATAGTCGACTTCCTTGGCCGGCTTTGCAGGCCGGTATCTCGGCCCTCCCAGCAGCCTAGGTGGACCGTTCCATAGTACCCCTCTCGGAGGTCATGACCTCCTTTGGTCCGGTAAAATGGATAAACCAGCAAAGCCCTGGAACTAAGAGTGCCAGAAAATCAGTGGTGGAACTGTAATGAGCAAATATTAAATTTAAGTGCAAGATTATATAACTATATTCATTAATTAAGACGGGGTTAAAATATAAAACACAGCGGAAAAGCTTTTTGGGCTGATTATCAATTAATGTGCAAATTTACTTCAACAAGTACTTCAATATGTACATAAATATGCAAGATGACATTATACTCTAAATTACTGCAATTAGTGGTCATATGTGGGTTTGTTTTCCCCAGGACTAGAACCAATGTAGAGCAGAAATACACGTCCTTGCTAATCATATGTAAACCATCTGCCCATCACCCTCCTCCTCATGGATCATGCCCCAAACGTTTCCAGCTGCCCTTGTTTGCTTCTACTTTTCACCTGTTTTACCAGATTACACAATATGCAACCCTTTGGTGAGTCCTTGTTCCCTCCCAACCTATGGAGCTATCTCTATCCTTCCCCTCCCCCACCCGAGTGCTATCTGTCAATGTGTAGGAAGGAACTGCAGATGCTGGTTTAAACCAAAGATAGACACAAAAAGCTGGAGTAACAGCGGGACTCCATAAGTAACAAAATTCGTAAAGTGAAACACTTTGTAGTTATAACAGAGACCGAGGCACATGAGAGCAGGTTGAGAAAACGAACGTAACGAAAGCTGTGGGAGTACATGTGCGTGCGTTCGTGCGTGCACAACTGATCTGGCCTGCATTAAGTCGCATTTTGCCCATTCCGGCCCATGACCTAAAATTAGTTTTTCACCCCTGGTTTAGACTAATGATGTAAAGTCAGAACAGAGTTATGCTCATTATGGAAGATCTTTTTTTATTGATGAAAGCTAATCCAAACATCACCCTGATTCCACTCAAGCCTTGTTTGAAGATTGATGTGGCTTGAAGGAAACCTTCATAAATCAATATCCTTGACTGTTTTTTAATGGCAATTATTTTATGTAAATTAGGAAGTACGTGTCATTCTTGGCAGGTGAAGCAGCATCTGGACAGCATTTAAGGCAGTGATAGATAGACTCTTGATTAGTATGGGTGTCAGGGTTTACGGGGAGAAGGCAGGAGAATGGGGGTTAGGAGGGACAAATAGATCAGCCATGATTGAATGGCGTAGTAGATGATGGGCCAAATGGCCTAATTCTACTCCTATCACTTATGACCTATGATCTGCGGAGAGATAAGCAGATAATACTTCAGGTCAATCATTTGCCTTCTGCGGTTTCTTTGATTTTCGATGCTTCTCGCTTGTACCAATTTAACTGCATGGCTACACAAAGTGAGCATTGCCCATTCCAGCTCACTTAAATATAATGCTGCTCAGTGCTTTTCAACATTTGCAGCTAATTTCTAACTAAGTAGAACCTTGTCTTTTTTTTTCCTTGATGGCCTGTTTTCTTTGAGACCTGAGAACTCAACACCACAGGAGGAGGAGGAGGTCATCTGCTGGCTTCTGCCTTTGCCAGCTCTTGGAAAGAGCTCAACAATTTGTTTCACTCTGTTGCACTTTCCCCCCAAAAAAGCAAGGAAAGGATGCCAGGTTTTCTTCTCTAAAGAACAAAAAGGAACCAGATGGGTTTTTACAACAATCTGGTGCTTTCATGAACACGATTATTGATGCTAGTTTTTCATTCCAGATTTATTTAATTAACTGAATTGAAATTGCCGAGCGGCCTGAGCTGGATTTTAACTTGTGTTTCCACAACAGTAGGTGAGATCCTTGGAGTTCTAGTCCACTAATCTAACCACTAAGCTACTTTTTTTGCCTCTAGTCACTGATTACCCAGCCAATGGAAATAGTTCTCCTTTTGCCTCATAAAATCCCCTTCATAATTTTGGAAATGGCTGTAAAATCTCCTGGGATCCTCTCTGTTGCAAGAGGAGTAATGCCAGCTTGTCAATTTATTCCATATACAGGTTTACCACCGATTTTCAGGCAACTGATGGTCCGGCACGTCCTTTAATCCAGGCAAAATCCCAAGAACGCACTTGGAATCTCCCGTGGAAATCCCGGAAATGTGGTGCCCAGGTCGGGTGAGGCGGCCGATCTCCACCTCATCTGGATTTCTGTAACCAATCGACGGGTCCAATTTGCCCCCTGGGGCCGGAGTTCTGGAACTCTGGCCCGGCCAGAGCCAGTGGCTCCGTTGCCTTAGCCGTTTTCTGAGGCCGACTTTGCAGGCAGGTAACTTGGTCCCCCGGTGGCCTATGTGGACCATTCCAGTACCGTTAAACTCCTCTCGAAGGCCCACGTCGGCCAGCATGGAGCGGCGAGCACGCCTGCCCTTCTGCATCTATGGCAGATTTGGCAAATCTCGGTTCAGCAGGTTAGGGACATGGTCATAAGGTCATAAGGAATAGGAGTAGAATTAGGCCATTCGGCCCATCAGGTCTATTCCGCCATGCAATCATGGCTGATCTATCTCTCCCTCCTAACCCCATTCTCCTACCTTCTCCCCATAACCTCTGACACCCGACATGGGAAGAGTAAATTAGTGGGTCAGAGCTTGTATCATTATTACGTGAGCTCTGTTAATCCGGCACATCGGAAAAAATTGGGCAAGGCTCTTGTACCAAGTGAGCCAGAAAATTGGTGGTAGACCTGTACCTGACGTCTTCCATCCTTGTCATTATGGTATCTTTTGCTACTTTTTTGACCATATCACACTTCAATTTCACTCTCCTCTCTACAAAGTTAGCGATGAGGTGTTAAACAAACAAGATAAATTACTTAAAAGGGATAATGCTGTAAGTCAGGGTGTGATACACCAAGAAAGAAAGGGATCTGGAAGTGTGCAAATGGGGATAACAGAAGCATTGCCCTTGACTGCTCTCGGTACTCTTGGTCGGAAATTGTCAGAGGTTATTGAGTTTAGGAAAGCTTTAAAATATCCAATGAAAATAGTTCAAATTTTTTTTTTTTAATTTCTATTGCTCTCGTTCCATATTCTTCTTCCCTGCTTTCCTGGCAGTTTGTCCTCCTTCTTTAAAACGCCTCAAACTTTGAACCACCAAACATATGTATTTTAATGGAAAGTTTCTCTTTGAAATTTTGAAACTTAGTGCCTTACACCTCCCTTGATATTTTCCCTGTAACTGCCTCTCAGACATCTGTTTCCATATCTGTCCAGTGTGCTGAGTTGTGTGTTGCTGGAAGAAATCCTTCTTGATTTGGGCAGCACAACAAAAAGAGACTTCAAAACTTGTGCCAAACATGGCAAGCAATATTTTACAAGTTAAGTGCAATGTCCAGATGGCTCCAGCACACAAAATATTATGCTCGGGAAGATATAAACTCTGCACTGCATATGGAAACCAGGAAAAGAATGGTCCACTGATTGGAGGGATAGCAGAGGGAAGAATTAAATTTAAATTATCTTTGAAGCAGCAGGGAAAAGAGGTTAAATGAAATACTTTTATATTGAGAACTATCGGAACATGCGGTGCTTTACCATAAGGAGCAGTTATGCAGCCATTCCCAAGCAGGTTTTAAAAATCCCAGACTTAACAGAAACAGCGTGAGTCCAGGACTTGCACCATGTGTACGTCTGGGGCTTTTAAGTCCGTCTCTTGGATCCTATAGCAGGTCAAACCTGGTATTTGATCAGAGGCCACATTCATTTCGTTAAGAATGTGGATTTGGATGTTGGAAAAATTAAGTGACTTTTCAAAAAAAACTTTCAGATTAATATTTTATTAAGTTTTGTAGACCTTTTAAAAAGTTTTCAAATTCCTTTTTTAAAAATAATAATAAAAATAATAATAATAAAAATAATAAAAATAATAAAAATAATAAAAATAATAAAAATAATAAAAATAATAAAAATAATAATAATAACAATAATAATAATATTAATAATAATAATAATAATAATAATAATAATAATAATAATAATAATAATAATAATAATAATAATAATAATAATAATAATAATAATAATAATAATAATAATAATAATAATAATAATAATAATAATTTCCTTTATTCATTCCACACCGGGGGAAATTTACAGTGTTACAGCAGCAAAGTGGATAGCAAGAGATCATTCATTATAAATAAAAGTAAAGACAAGGATAAATTGTCATTAGTTTTCTGTGTATTACTGTTACTGTTGACTGGTCTGCTGGGAGCAGTGCTGGTTGTGCAGTCTCACAGCAGCGGGAAGGAAGGACCTCCGATATCTCTCCTTCACACACTTGGGGTGGCATATATGACATATAGTATTTTTTAAGAGCCTTTGAGTTTAAGTTTTTCAGTTTGAGTTTAGTTTATGGTTAAGTGTACGGAGGTGTGGAGAAAAGCTTTTGTTGAGTGCTCACCAGTCAGCGGAAAGACAATCCATGATTACAGCCAAGCCATCCGCAGTGTACAGATACATGATAAAGGGAATAACGTGAATAAGATTAAGTGCAAGATAAAGCCTGTAAAGTTCGATCAAAGATAGTCTGAGAGTTTCCAATGCGTTAAATAGTAGTTCAGAACTGCTCTCTAGTTGTGGTAGGATGGTTCAGTTGCCTGAAAACAGCTGAGGAGAAACGGTCCCTAAATCTGGGGCGTTTGAACATTTAAATACTGTTAGAAAGCTTCTTGGCTTTAACAGGAGACACAACCTGCGGGGTTTGGGTCACAGTAGAACACTCTCTAAGGTCTACCCACAACCGAGGCCTTGCTTTGCCTCTGCACTCGCCTACAGTTGACAGAGAATGGCAAAATTGTCCTTTCACAGCTGGTGAGAATGGATTTGTTCCAATCTTTTCCTTTCTGAGGAAAAGGAATATATAAATGTAACAAAATTCAATGGAGAATAGCAGACAGGGAACAAGGTAATAGTGTTGATTTTGGATCTGTGTAGAAACGAGTTGACACACTCAATGGCCCACACTGTGGGTACGATACGATACGGTAAAACTTTATTCATCCCCGGAGGGAAATTGGTCTGCCGACAGTCACAACACACGAGGTACACAAAACCTTGAAATTAAAGTGAAAACAAAAAGAAAAAGACAAGCGACTGTTGGCTGGCTTCCAGCGCCTTCACCGGAACAAATGAACAAACAAACAAACAAACACAGACTTATCCCCTGGGCAGATGATTCCAAAGTAGAGGTGCCGCCACCCCCCCCCCCCCCCCCCCCACACCAGATCCCCCTTTGTTCTCCCACTGTCCCCCAGGCCGGGTCTCCATTGTCTTCCCCTCCCCCCTCACGCACATCGACCGCGAGACCCCACCGCCACTGAGGCTCCCGTTGCCCCAGAGGCCCATGTTGCCCTCGAGGCCCACACCGCTGCCAAGGCCCCTTCTGCCGCCGAGTCTCCCGCTGCCACAACTGAGGCTCCCATCTCCACCATCCGCTGAGGTTCCTTCTGCCCAGACATGCCTCGCTGCCCGAAAAGCCTGTTTCCGCTCTGTATGTCTGAAGACTGTAGCCTCAAGAAGACCCTTCTCTGCCCCTTCTCTGCCCTTTCTCTGCCTCTTCTCTGCCCTTTCTCTGCCCTTTCTCTGCCCCTTCTCTGCCCTTTCTCTGCCCCTTCTCTGCCCTTTCTCTGCCCCTTCTCTGTCCCTTCTCTGCCCTTTCTCTGCCTCCTCTCTCCTTTCCACCCTCCTGTCCTTCTGATTACGATAAAACCTCTCGAAAGTACTCCAGACAGCAGAAACATTTCGGCAAACACCAGTGGTCTGATTCATCCCATTTCCTGCTGCAGCATGCTGTGTATGTGTTCATAGATTAACCTCCAGAGACTTCGATGGATAATTCTTGTCACCCCGTAATATTGCATCGCTTTGCTTTGGAGGAACAACTGCAGCTGGGAAAACAGACAGACATGAAATGGATGTGGATCATGGAAATGTATTGTAATGAAGAAGGCCGTTCAGCCTACTGTGTTCAGCTAACTGCTGCAGAACCCTTCAGTGGAGACAGCATTCTCTCCCTGTGGACTCCTTCAGCTTGAAACAATAGAAAGCACTGGGCAGATGAAGATTTAAACAGCTCGAAGAAATGACTCAGAAACTGTGGGGGTGTCTTTCTACTAATGAACACATGTTTTCCGTGCAGGGTTAAGGGAGCATGTTGACTGGAGGAAGGAACTCAAAACAGCAGCGTTGGCATGGGATCAGTATTATTGACTAATGATGTGCCTGCAATGTGTATTTTGGGCACTCTCACATGCCTTTGCATCCCATTGAAACGATTCACCACCCGAAAGTGTGTGCATCAAATACTGAGCTCTAAGGACATCTGCAGTTCCTAAGCAGTAGGTGCTTATTGTGACAATATCTCACCAAGATATGTTAAAATAAGACAAAGAGCTATATGATAAATGCAAGGTTCAAGAACAGAGGAAATATTCTTCTTCTTGAGATATCCTGCACGCTTTCTGCCATTTTCACTGGTGTATTCATCAGCGAGATTGTTATTAGTTTATTATTGTCATGTGTACCGAGGTACAGTGAAAAGCTTTTTGCTGCATACTATCCAGTCAGTGAAAAGACTATAAATGATTACAATCAAGCCATCCACAGTGTACAATATAGGATAAGGGGTATAATGTTTAGTGCAAGATGAAGGCCAATAAAGTCAGATTAAAGATAGTTCAAAGATTTCCAATGAGGTATGTGGGAGGTCAACACCACTGTCTAGCTGGTGAAAGGATAGTTCAGTTGGCTGATAAGAGCTGGGAAAAAACTGTACCCGAATCTGGAGGTAATCGTTTTCAAACTTCTGTGCTTCTTGCCTGATGGGAGAGGAGAGAGATGGCCGGTGCTCAGTGCCATGATAAATGTTCCTCCATTTTAAATGGATGGGGGGCCATGAGTCAATGATGAAGTTAAAAGTACTTATGAAGACTCTAAGCGTATCCTTGAAGTGTTTTCTCAGACCTGTAAATGTCTAGCTGAGACAAAGGTCGGAGTTGAATGCATGTTTCAGGGAACTGGTGCGGGACGTAAGGGAGATTATGGCCTGTTCATCAGAGCTGGCTGAACATCAGAGCATCAGTGGTGCGCATGTTGGTCTGGGAGGGTATGTTGACCTGGAAAAAGAGTTTAAGAACCATGCTTAATAGAGGAGGTCAGAAAATATCTAAAAATATCTGAGAGGGCAGCACAGTGGTAGAGCTGCTGCCATACAACACCAGAGAGCCGGGTTTGATCCTGACTATGGGGGCTGACTGTACGGAGTTTGTACGTTCTCCCCGTGACCAACTAGGTTTTCTCAGGGTGGTCTGGTTTCCTCCCACACTCCAAAGACATACAGGTTTGTAGGTTAATTGGCTTTGTTAAAATTGTAAATTGTTCCTCGTGGTAGGATAGCGTACGGGATGATTGCTGGACAGCGCGGACTCGATGGGGTGAAGGGCCCGTTTCCACGCTGTATCTCTATAGTCTAGAGTCTATAGAAGAAATAAAGAAAATGAATTAGCGGCCAACACCGAGAGAAACCCTAACATGTGGACAGCTACATGAAGTGTGGGGCCGATGGGGACCAAAAAGCAGAGAATCTTATAGGGACAGGGCATGGTTGATTATACTAGGTGGCACCAAGTGTAACTTGTCCTGACCTGGCCATTTGACAGCATCAAGGCCCTGCTATCATTATGGGGTGAGTTTCAGCAGCAAGTTGGCACCTGAACTTCTGGAGAGGGTTCGGATCACAATGGTACGTGGCAAGTCAGGGCAGGTCACCACTGGCAGTAGGATCAAGCCCATTGTCAGCTAATAAATATCAAGTAAGCAGGCCAGGACAAGTTAATCAAAGGCAAGGTGTGTTCAGACTTTTGAATAGGGGCTTAATGAGATTGCTATAGTTAAAATGTTCTATATATGGACTTAACAATAGTTGTTTGATCAAGTGCCACTTGATAGCAAGACTTTAGCAATGTGGTTATTAAAATTGGTTGAGAAGAAGATAGCAAAGAAACAGAGGCAGATACAAGGAATTGCAAATGCTGGTTTACAAATAAAGGCACAAAGTGCTGGAGTAACTCAGCGGGTCAGGCAGCATCTCTGGAGGACATGGATTGGTGACATTTTGAGTTGGGACCCGTCTTCAGAAACAAGTTGTCTTTGAGGTGTTTGAAGAGATGTTCCATAAAGATTAGTAATAGAGCTACAACCTAATGAAGACCGAGACTTGTGAATATCAGGCACGATTAAACATGATGCAAATCTGGGAATGGAAACAACAAGGAGGGTAGAAATAGATTTAAAGAGAGGAGGAACAGTCTGTTGAAAATGTAAAGATCTGCGATAGATTAATTTAAAAAGGGGAGATCATAGAATCATAGGCAGTAGAAGAAGATTCAGTGGTAACTTTCAAAGGGATTTGGATGTACACATAGGATAACATATATAATATGTAGAAAAGTAGGGAAATGCAACTGTTGGATCGTTCTAAAATAATTTGGCAATGAACCAAATCATCTTTATCTGTTCTGCATAATACTATAATGCTGTGATTCTAGAATTTATGATCACCTAGTTTAACTGCGATAATAGCAGCTATGTTTGAAGTTAAGATCTTACTGATTAAAGATCACCTCAGCAATATCCCAACGTAACATTTGATCTTTCCTGATATTCATGTACTGTAATTGCACCCGTGTGGTGCTGTACATCTCAGGTATAAGATGACCTCTGTGCTAGCTTTTCCTGTGTGTTCAGAGCCACTCTCTGATAGCAACAGTACATTCAGAGCTGTTGAGCTAGTGTGGGATGACTTGGCCAAAATAGTCAACTTTGAAAAATAAACCCAGCAAAATGTGACAAATTTATGAGTCATAAGTCAGCACAAGAAGAAAGATCATCGGCGTCAGTTGACTGTGACATAATATCAAAGCCACTGAAGAATGTCACTGCCCTTAAGATTTATATCACAGGCACTTTGCAACAACTCGTAGGAATCAGCCACTTCACTGTATTGCTCCATTAAGGAAGCAATTAAAAACTTTATATTGCAATTCACATAACAGCACATACTTAAACTCTGAACAACGGGAACGACAAATGTGGTGAACATTTTCCCCATCTTCAGCTTTGTGATTGTGCACCATTAGTGGTATTCGCGAGCATATATTTGTATTCCCAATGTCAGCACTACACCAAACCTATTTATTAAGGGGTATTATGAAGTGGCTCTCAATCACCAGAAAACATTCCACATCAACACAAGCTTTCCAGGGTGATGAATAATGTTTTCATTCTGATGCCGCCAACAAATGGGGCAGAACTCATCAGCAGAGGAAATGATAGATGGCTGCCTGCTTGCAGATGTAGGTTGTGCGATGCAATCAAGGCTGATAACACCCTTTTGTAACCCTTTTATAGTGCAAATGTGTTATTTGTTTCAAATGAATCGATTAGACTAGTAGTTTTCCCTGATTATTTTTTTTATAGAAACCTGGTACATAAAGCTTTCTTTGTGAGTAGAGAGCAGATGAAACACAGAGTAAAACGATAATGGAAATATTTAAAATCCCTTGTTAACTGTTTCAGAGTTACTGAGGAATGATTATTGGAGATGCAAAACACAAAGTGCCGGAGGAACTCAGCAGGTCAGGCAACATCTGGGATGGGAATGGACAGGCGGCATTATTGAAGATGCATTGTGATTCTTTGATAATGCAGGCAACATTTGTTCATGCAGGAGTCACCATTTTTAATTTACTGCTTTTTGTGTTTACAATTCCAGCCAAAGGAAAAGAGGCAGGCTGATCAGATTTTTCATGGTTTTAGACACAAGAGATTAATTTACAAACAGAGCTATCAATGCCTGTTCCTTGAGTGAACGATCTCTGTTACTTAGTGTGTCCTGAAGTGACCTTCCGATGGGGCAGTAGATGAGATTTACGGTGATTGATGGAGGAACTGATGATCATGTCATTGAGCCTATGTATTGGAACTGAGGCATGTTCATTACGCTTCACTGCAGCATTGTAAACTAAACCAGAAGGAACCTATTGAAAACAGCTGACTTTTTTTACAGAACTGAACATAATGTTGAAATTCAATCATTTTGACTTCGTGAACAGAGATTCCTTTTGCCTGAAATTCTAATCCCTTTTATTTATTTCCAGCTTCGTTCCAATTATTTGCATCCAGTTTGGTTCTGGGTTGCTTGTAGAGCCACTGCCTCACAGCACCAGAGATCCTGGTTTGATCTTGATTCAGGTGCTGCCTGTGTGGAGTTTGCATATTCTCCCTCTGACCACATAGATTTCCTCTGGATGCTCCGGTATCCTCCCGCATCCCAAAGATGTGTGGGTTTTGTAGTTGAATTACCTTCTGTAAATTGGCCATTTGCGTGGGTGCGAAAGTGGGAGAAAGGTAGAACTGGAGTGAATGGGTGAACAATATTCGGCGTGGACTCAGTGGGCTGTATCTTTAAATACAATTCTTTCAATACAATTGGGCCGGGCCATAGGAGAGACAGAAACATTGACTGGAACGTCCTACCCTTCCTTTGTCTAGAATTTCCTTGAATAATCCCTTTTGTGGATGTGGGGCTTTGAGGCTGGCACAGATTTCACCAATGAAGGAAATTTCAGATTTCTTCAATAATGCATGTTGGATGTGGGGATTTAATTAGTATAAGAAGATAACTGCAGATGCTGGTACAAATCGAAGGTTTTTATTCACAAAATGCTGGAGTAACTCAGCAGGTCAGGCAGCTTCTCGGGGGAGAAGGAATGGGTGACGTTTCGGGTCGAGACCCTTCTTCAGTCTGAAAAAGGGTCTCGACCCGAAACATCTCCCATTCCTTCTCTCCCGAGATGCTGCCTGACCTGCTGAGTTACTCCAGCATTTTGTAAATAAAAACCTGGGGATTTAATTAATTTGGTAAAGGGGAAGAAAGTGATTATGAGAAAGTGGCTGATCAGAGGCGAAAAAGCTTGGGCGTTTCAGTAAGAGCAAACCAGGGGCCAGGGGTCATCAAACATTTTTGGGATTCCATTTAATGCAGAATTTTCATTCCTATTCCACATTCAGATCAACATTTTTCTTTATGTCGCCTATTATTAGCAGTTGTCCCCTTTAGGATTAATTTGCTGGGAACCACTTTAACTGCTTTGAAGGCAGCTATCCTGAAACAAGCTGCATCAATTCATCTTTGCTCAATGGTTTTCAAACAGTTATTGGGCTCCACATTGCACATGCCAAGGGACTAATAAATAGTTCAGACCTGAACTGTGTACACCCTTTTCTGCACACTTGGTTATATAATGCATCCATGCACCACCATACAAAATGCTTTGGTACCCATTTATCTGAGTAATGAGTCGAATGAGGGCAATACCTAATAAGTCACAGATGGACAGCAAACTATTGAATCGGCATAATGTTTGAAGCTTGAATAGACTAATGAATTATGTCTCAAGATTCTCCTTTTCAAATGTTATCATTCGCCAAGGGAGGTCAATCTTGCAGCAAAGATTCACACAGGGCGCCATGTAAATAAAAGTGAAACACATGAAGCACAATAAAACACATTTAGACAGATTTTCTTTCTGCCGATTTATTGCTAGCCTTGTATGAATGTCGGTGCGTGACACAAGGTAATGCATAATCTGAGTGTTTTCAATATTTTGTCTCCATGTCTGAGGCAATTATGATTCCAGATGTGGTTAGAGTTCATGTCCCATGGATTCTCATACAGTTCTTTCAGCTTCAGTGCTGTATTTTGCTGTGAAGTGCTATTGTTTTCAATTGGACATATAAGTACTGTAAACCTTCATTATTATGGATCATGGGGGGAATGGTGTCCGTTATCATGTTCATAAGTGATAGGAGCATATTAGGCCATTTGGCCCATCAAGTCTACTCTGCTATTCAATCATGGCTGATATATCTTACCCTCTTAACCCTCTCAAGCTTTTGCCTTCTCCTCATAGCCCCTGACACCCGTACTAAAGAATCTTTCTCCGCCTTAAAATGATCCATTGACGGCCTCCACAGCCTTCGGTTGCTGATTCCATTACTGATTGTCGGCTGTAACTGAATAAGGGATTATCATTTCATTAGCAGTGGAAACAAACAACTGTAGTTGCTGGTTAATATACAAAAGGACACAAAGTGCTGGAGTAACTCAGCAGATCAGGCTGCCATGTGAGCCAAAGTAAACTGGCTCTGAGATCCACCATTCAGAGACATATGCTCATTGAGAACACTTTGTGATGGGCTGCAAAGATTGAAATTTTGAATACTCTTCCCTTCTTTTGGCTTCCCCTACAGATCAGTGGAGATACTAAATTCTGGCAATGGCGAGTGTGTCAATGATATGATGGGAGTCATAAGTAGTTTCTTCCCCCTAGATATCAGCAAGTTCTAGGAAGTTTGTACCACGTTTGATGACATACTGAGGGAGAAGACTTAGCAATGATCTCAACAGATCTGCGTCAGCTCTGAGTGGTTTATTGAGTCAGAGAACAACTATTTCCATGTAAAAGGATAAGGGCCAAATGTGGGCAGGTGGGACAGGACACAAAACAAAATTAACAGGGTTTCACTCCCTTCCACTAAACAGATTATCCCTCCTGCTCTCTTTCCATGTTTAAGGCATAGGCAAATCTGGCTTCAGGAATTCTATCACACTTTTATTTTGCTTCTAGCTTTATCCAACATCATCCTTGTCACCAACAACCTTGCTCTCCAGCCTCCAGCCTCTCTGTAGTGTCAGTGAGATGTCCTAGGTTGGATTATACAGAGCCTGTCTGCCTCCCCCACTAGCCCTCCCCCCTTCTCCTCCTTCCCTGTGTAGTTGAATTGTCCCAGCTCCCTGCACGGGATCATAGCAACTACCTGAAAGTAGGCGGAAGTCATCACTCTCCCAGTGCTGGGCTGACTGATTCTGGGGATCAGTTCCTGAATCATGCAGCCTACTTGAACTAGATCCAAAATCAATTCATATTATGAGCCTGGATCAGCCTTTCCTGTCTGCATATGGTTGAGAAACAAAGCAAAATAAATTCTGGGAGCATGTTATTTTTAAATATTTTATTGTTCTTCGACTTTCTCTTGGCATGTTTGACTTGTCTGGATGTAGGGCATATAGTGGGAGGCAAGACACAACATGTAGAGCACAGGAAAACTCTTGTCTTAATACAGCAACATTTAATGAGTGGTGTGGAGCAGAGCATGGGAAATATTTCACAACCATTCAGCTTTGGCCAGCTCCATTGGAGGAACTAAGGCTTTCAAATGAACTTATGTCATGGAAGAGTATTTAGTGAATGTTTCTGGTGGAGGAGTTGGGGGAGAATATGTGCTTGTTATGTTGGCACTGCATCAGCTTAAATGTTTCCATATTTTAATAGGACTGAGCTATGAATGTGTCCCAGCTAAAGGCCAAAACCATTTTCCATTTTCCACCTTTCTGAATAATGCTGTTAATTGGGCCACGCTGGAACCTGCTTCCACCACATCTGTGGTCAGCGCATTCCAGATTCCAGCCACATGCTGCATAATGGAAAAAATAAGTTTCCTCGTGCCACTCGGACACGCCAGGGACTTCGCCATGGGGTCCACCACGTTCACACCACCAGTCCAGGTTCATTGTTCAGGCTGAAGCATTAATCGGACCTAGGACAGTTTATTGGGTGTGTCCAACACAGTGGATGAGCCTCATAAAATGAAGCAGCCTCCACGCCCAACATCAGAAGGTTAAAATGATCATTAGCTATCAGAGTCAAGCCTCTGAATCTTTTACTACAATTGTTAAATATTAACAGTTTTTAACAAACCAAATTAAACTATTAAAATAATGTACAATAACATAAATCTGAAACACAAACTGATAAAAACGTCAACATTCTGTGTATATACTGAAAGACCAATAAGAATCACTGATGTGAAGCCGATAAAGAAATAATGGTCCAAATGTTTCAGTGATGATGCTGATGGTGACATTCCTAGTGTTTGCTGTCAATATTAGATGCATTTGAAGTAGTGTTTTTGCATTTTTCTGCCTCCTAGTTTAATGCAGAATTTGTTGACAGTGATTCAAGGTATAGATTGGTCTGTTTGCATCTTCACTACAGTGATCAAGGGAAGTCATAGTACATTAGTTGCAGCACAGTTGGAGGATGGTTGGCCCATTGTAATGATGCTAGCTCTGCAGGAGAACATCTCACAGCTTCCACACCTAGGTCCCATGTCCATAGCATTGTAGATGTTTCCTTACTCCATATACCCAGTCCTCTCATGAGAGCTATAGTGGATTCTGACTTCACGACATCTACAGGCAATGCACTCCACATTTCTGTTACGTCCGCAGGATTACAAAAGGATTTTCCTCATGTCATTACTAATTCTTTTCCAATGTAGTTTGCATCTGTGGTCTCTGGTCCACCAATAGCAACCATGTGCCACAATTCACTCTGTCCATACCTTTCATCATTTTATAGTATGCCATCAGATCTTCCCTCAGTCTTCTCTCATCCAAAAGCAAAACAATTCCTGCCTCTCTAATCTTGTAACTGTAGTTCCTCATGCTAGAACCATTCTTATAAATCTCCTGTGCCTCTTTTCCTTTCTATAAAGAGGCAACCGGAATGGAACAGAAATCTTCAGCTGCGACTGGACTGTGAGGTTAAGCCTGGCATTCCTGCTTCTTTACTCCATCAACCTGTTGGTAAAGCCCCGAATTGTATATACCCTTTTTAACCTTTTAGTGGCACGGTCACGGCAAATCCATTGCCTTAGTTATGATTATTAATCCTGTCCAAGATCAACGTTTCCCAAAGCTTACCCACCTCTGTTGCCAGCCTTAGCCTTGCTCGCTTTTTTGAACGAAGGAAGTAACATTTGCCATGCTCAAATTGTCTGGCACCATCCTCTATCCAAAGAACAAAGAAAGATAGTTTTCATTGCCCCCATGATTTCCTCTTGTACTTACCTGAAATCTTTACCTGCATTTCGTCCTGGCATTTTGGGCTATTTTTTTAATTGTAAACTTTTCTAATACCTCAAGACTAAATTATTTTTGAATGAGACTAGTGTTGCAGCAATCCCCTCCCTCACTATTACTTTGGATGCACCCTCTTCCCGAGTGAGGACTGATGCAAAGCAATTATTTTATACCATAACAGTATCCTCAGCATCCATGTGCAAATTCCTATTTTCTTCAATAGGCCCCATTCATCCATGTACACCATTAAATGTCAGTGAAAATCAAACTGAAAGCAAAAAAAAGGAAAGCGAAACCTAAAATAACACTTTCCGATTCTTTTTTATGTTGGCAGTTTTTATGTATTGTTTCAACCTCTCTTATTTTAGGTTTCGCTTTCCTTTTTTTTGCTTTCAGTTTGATTTTCACTGATATTTACAACCCATAAACAACCTTTTTTGAAGTACGACACTAAATGTTGGACTAGCTCAGCGGGTCAGGCAGCATCTCTGGAGAAAAAGAATAGGTGACGTTTCCACCCGTAACGCCAGCAATCCTTTTTCTTCAGAGATGCTGCCTGACCCCCTGAGTTACTCCAGGACAGTCTTCAGTATAAGCCAGCATTTACAGTTCCTTCCTACACTTTTTTGAACTATCTTTCTCTATCTCTTTTGCAATTCATTGAGTTCTGGATTCCTTTGTTGATCCTTTATTCTTTATGGGAATCTCCCCCAACTTACTTGAAATGTCTCTTCCTTCAAGACAGTCCATTGTTCTGTTACAGTTCAATCGACTTTTACTTCTTCCACTTAATTATTTTTAGTCTGGATTGCGCCATCACTTTACAAGAGCTGACCAACATCTTATGATGTTTTCATCACTATCACTTTAATGTTCCCGACCAAAACATGGTGCATTTGACCCACCCTATTCCATTCACCAGATTCAGCATTAACTTCTTTCTTGGATGGGAAGCAGACTGTTTTACGATTTTGTCCTGGACACATTTTATATGCTCTTCAGCCTCTCTATCCTTAGGACTATTAGCATCTCAGTTTACATTGGCATGATTAAATCCTTCCAGTAAAACGAATGTACAGATTTTGCACTTATCTGCAAGAATAGTTAATCTACCCGCATAGTTGCCTCCTCTATATCTGTTCCAATTGTTGGTGTTGCCAATGTAATACACTAAGCAATGTAATGTTCTGTATCTGTTATTTCAATTAAATACATGTTATCTATGGCCGTTTTATGCCATCCTCTGGCTCCAGCATTATAGTACAGGTCCACCACTGGTTATCTGGCAACTGGTGGTCACGGACAAAATTACAAGAGCGCACTTGAAATCCAGCCCGGATGTCCCCCTACATAGGCCGGGTGAAGCAGTCGATATCGACCTCATTAGGACTTCCGCGGTCAATCGGCGGGTCAAAATTGTCCCGTGTGGCCGAGGCTGTGGAACTCCGGCCCGGCCAGAGCCGGATGTTCCCATCCGTTCCCACAGACGACTTCCGAGGCCAACTTTGCGGCTGATATATCACGGCTCTTCGGCTTCCTAGGCGGACTGCTCCGGTACCGTTGGACTTCTCTCGGAGGCTGTGACCTCTGTTGCTCCGGCAAAGCAGGTCTGGATAATCCTGTAGGGCTCTGGAACCAAGGATGCCGGAAAATCGGTGGTGGACCTGTATTTGTTTTTTCATCTTATAAATACAGTGTATTTAGTTTTGCGTATGTTATGAAAATATTTTAATGTGTGTAATGTGTCCTGTTTGAATACATCACAACTGTTGGACATTTATGATTGAATGAAACGGATGCATGACGACCACAGACTTGCAAGTGCAATATTCTCACCTCAGAATTTTGTGCAGAGTTTATCTTTGAGATCAGTAGAAAGTGTTGCTGGTTTGCTATTGAGTTCAAATTTTGGTCCTTTACAAACAAAAAATATGTGTAACCATTTTCATGGATCATTGAAATCAAAATGGCAAGCCTATCTGATGCATCTCAAGTGGTGGAATGTCCTTGGGCACTTTACAAGAACATTATGAAGCAAAATTTGACATTGAGGCTTATGACATATTATGCCAGGTGATCAAAATGTTGAGTAGCTTTTAAGAAGCATTTTAAAGGAGGGGCATATCATTTATTCGGAAGTATATTGAGATAAGTAATGCGTGGCTTATTTGCAAGGGAGCACACTGTAATTATTTACGTGTGAATCTGTAAGCTGCTTTTGCTTATGTTCCAGACATCCTGCGACAGTGTTACATTTTTTAGAGCGCACACACCACATTATTCTCAGTATTGTTTAATATGATCACAATATGGACATATTTTTGGATATAAAGAGAAAAGTATGTTTAAACATGCAAACTTTTTTTTCGCAGGAAATACAAGCAACCTAACCATGTGTGTGTCATTAATCTGGTCAAATGACCAGTTGTCAGAACCCTCATGATGTTGTTTAAAGGTTTTGATGCAGAATCAACTTTTGTACAGTTTGGTTGTGGATTTGAACTCAAAGCAGATTCTGTTTCTTCATCAGACTTGCTTGGATTTCGTATTTCACTTAGCTTAGTTTAGTTTAGTTTAGTTTAGTTTAGAGATGCAGTGGGGAAACAGGCCCTTCGGCCCACTGAGTCCACACCGACCAGCGATCCCCGCACATTAACACAAGCCTGCACACAGTAGGGACAATTTACAATTATACCAAATATACAAACCCAAGCCAATTAACCTACAAACCTGTACGTCTTTGGAGTGTGGGAGGAAACCGAAGATTTCAGAGAAAATCCACGCAGTCACCGGGAGAATGTACAAACTCTGTACAGACAGCACCCGTGGTCGGGATCAAACCCGGGTCTCTGGCGACGCAAGCTCTGTAAGGCAGCGATTCTACCGCTGCACCTCCGTGCCACCCTGCACGTAACTCGGAAACAATTTCATGATAATCATTCACACTTGGTTGATTTCTACTTGATCATTTGATTTACACAAACTCATCGTATTTTTGTCGCCGATTTCATTTAAATATCTCCTGATTCTGCAACGTCTCAGTTTGGTCTACACATCTACTTATGTAGGCTTAATTTATATGGTGGTTTAGGAACACAACCACCAGTACTCAGGTCATCCGTATGTGGTATGTTCAGTGGGGGTACATAAACCCATGTGTTTCACATTCTATTTTGAATGATAATTGTTCAAAGGCATTATTAGTGCTTGTTTCTACAGGTTTGAAAACATTTGAGCTCCTTGTCTAAAGAGGACCAGAAAACAAAGTTTGTAACTTTTCCATTCTGTTCAGTGTGAAGGACGTCCAGAATGTTTTCTCTCAAAATTGTTGGTATTACCACTCAATGATCTCATCCCCCGATGTTCAATGGCAGCTCATTATGGGATAGCTTCAGTTCCTCAAATGTACACTAGTCAAATTCGATCCATCCTTTCAACACCTGTAGATACTTTTCAGCATGGCTAGTTTAGGGACATTAGCTACAGGGAGAGGTTAGACAGACTAGGATTGTTTTAACTGGAACACTGGAGGTTGTAAAGGGTCCTGGTAGATGTATATAAAATGATGAGAAGCATCGATAAGGTTGACAGTCAGAACTTTTTCCCCAGTATGGAAATATCAAATACAAGAGGGCACAGTTTTAAGGTGAGAGGGGCAAAGATTTTTTACACAGAGGATGGTGAGTGCCTGGAATGCATGGCCAGGGTTGGTGTGTGAGGCAGACATGATAGTGGCATTTATGAGACTTTTGGACATTCTGAAATAAAATAAGGAAGGGGAAGTGTTTGCCGATCGACCGAAAGAGACAAAGGAAGAAGTAGTTGATGGATGCATGGAGTAGAGCACATAGGTTTATGAAGACAGTCTATTGTAGTTGTGCTGGGCAAAGATGGACAAAGTAACAAAACAGTTGTTGGTGCTGCTTGAAAGCAGTCAGTAATGAATGCGTTGGAGTATAGGAAGGAACTGCAGATACTGGTTTCCATCGAAGATAGACAAAAAATGCTGGTGTAACTCAGCGGGTCAGGCAGCATCTCTGGAGAAAAGGAATAAGTGACATTTTGGGTCGAGACCCTTCTACAGACTGAGAGTCAAGGGAGAGGGAAATTAATATCACACTCCTAGTTTCCCTCTCCCCTGACTCTCAGTCTAAAGAAGGGTCTTGACCCAAAACGCCCCCTATATCCTTTCCCTAGTAATGAATGCTTTGATGGGTTTTCACATGTTGCGAGGAAATAAATAAATTGGTTGTTCAAAAAGTCAGATTTTGTGAAAACTGTGGCAGACATAAGGAGACTGAGTGAAAAGGTATTGTGGCACAGCACAGGGCACACCATTATCTGAAAGGGAAGCAATAACAAAGCGGGATTGGGGTGGGGGGAGGAATTCAAGTGAGGCATGATCTCAATAAACCTCGGTAGACATGTCCTTATCTTTTCTAAATAGAAATGTTAACATTCTACTGTTTTTTTCTAAATGGGCTTTTCATCCACATATTAAATGTACCAAATCTACTATTATACCCAGGTGACTTGAAAAATAACTTCATGCTAATTTTACTCTTGATATGTTTCATGTATTTCGTGTTTTGTTTCATGTATTTTGTGTTTTTGTGTTTGTGTTTCATGACTGTTGGCAATTTCCCTCCTGGGATAAATAAAGTTCTATCGTATCATATCGTATAGTATTGTATTGTATCGTATCGTATTATATTTTTATATCAGAAAATTTCCAAATATCTGTAACTCATTTCATGCTATTTTTTTTCTACTCAAATAAATAACCAGGCGAGAGAGTAAGTAACTTTTTCTCATTGCAGAGATGTCTAAAAATACAGGGTATAGGTTTAAGATAACGGGTAGGAGGTTTAGAGGGTCCTAGAATCATAGAGTTGGACGACATAGGAACAATGCCTCTTCACCCACCGTGTCCATGCTGATACCACACCTATCTACACCATTCCCAGTTGCCTTTATTATTTCTGTATCTCTTTATGTCTTGCTCATTCAAGTTCCATTTCAGATGTCTCTTAGATGTTGTTTCTCAACGACATCCTCTGGCAGCTGATCTCAACTACGCTTTGCATGAAAAATGGATTCCTCAAATCCTCTTTAAACCTCCCCCCTCTCACTTTAAACCTAAGCCTTTGAGTAGTTGACACCCCAACCATGTGAAGCAGACCCTGACCATCTGCCTTATCTATGCCTCTCAGAAGAACTTTTCTCACCCAGTAAATGAGTGGAATATAAAATCTGAGGGGATGCTGGAGGCAAGAACATGTTAATAAGTTCCCAGGGGAAGATTTTGATCACCAAGCCGTAGAAGGCTATGATGCAAGTGCTCCCATGATGGTCGCTTTAGACATGGTTGTCCGAAGAGGGTTATTTCTGTTGTGTGACTCTATGACTAGTAGTTGGTCTTGTGTGAGTCAGTAACAGCATGGTAGCCCCCTACCATTCTTCCTGTTTTAAAATTGTTTGAACATTTGAGATCTTAGAATCAATATGAGCATCAAAGTACTAATCCTGTGAGATTTAGTTCGCAGTTCTGTAACAAATCTTGCTGATTATAATCAACTTTTTAACGAATATCCCAATCTACCCACACACCACAGGAGTGGTTTTCTAATTGAAGGTGCTCATGACAGAACTTTTGTAAAGTGCTCAATGAAAGCCCAAGGGGATTGTGGTGGAGTAAATCTGATTACTGCTATCACAGTGAAAGATGTCTTATCAGATTTCTCTCAGAAGTCCAATCCAGGCTTCAGCTATAAAGAGAGTTGGCTGATCCATTTTGCTATCCTGTCCCTGGGAACAGCGTGACTTTAAACTCAACCAAGCTATATCAGGTGATTCTTCATAACACTGCTGTTTTATGATTTCATGAGCTACAACTTGAATAACTGACAGGTTAAAATAATGGTGATTAATGGAATGCACAATCAGCAAATAAAAATGCTAATTATTTCCACACAAGTTGCAATGATGAAAGCATATGCTTTGCTGCCAAATATCAGAAACGTAGCCATTCCCAAAGCAAACAAAACGATATGACAAAGAAGTAGTTTCACTGAGACGTCCGTGGAGGTTATATTTGTAAGACCACTCCTCAAGTGCCAGCCCCTAATTTTGATTAGTTTACTGCAAAATAATTCAGGGCACATTAAGCTAATGGGTCAATAAGTCAACCTTTGATTTTCCAGCAACTGATGGTCAGGCACCTCCTCTAATCTGGACAAAACTACAAGAATGCACTTGAAATCCCCCTTGGAAGCTCCTCTGAAAATATGGCACCTAGGCCGGGTGAGGTGGCCGATCATGACCTGATCAGGAAACCTGCAGGAAGATTAAACAGATCTCTTGCTATCAAATCATTAAGTCAGTCGTCATTTTTCAGTGTACTTCTTGTTGTATGCTGGTGGTAGAAACATTTATATATCAGTGTCCATTCAGCTTCTGCAGATAGCAAAAGACATCCAGTCTTGTATGAATGCTGGCTATATACCCTTGAAAAGATGGGGAAGGACAGTGGACTGGAGCAGAGAAAGAGAATTAGGTCACAAGCTGGCAAAATATTTGCAGCCAAATTAAACATCAGGAGGATCTACTTCATAATGAAACAATAGATTCGTCTTCTACCTGATTCAGCATTGCATTCTGAATTTATTCCATAATGTACCTCGAAAAATCTTACACATTGAAAGTGAAGGGTGTCTTGTTTTAAATGTGCAGTGAAGGAAAAAGTAGAGGGCTTTACCAATGTTGTAAAGCTGAATTGAAAGAAGAACTATGATCATTCCAAGGGATGATGTTGCATTTCACATGATCCCACTCAAATATTGCAAGTACTCAGGCAATTACAAAGGGAAGTGAAATGAACAAGGAGCAAGGAACAGTAAAGTAGATGTGATGAATGCAAGGACTGTTGAATGGGTGAATTTCCCCTTGTTCATTATTACAATGCTACTCATGACCTGATTGACGTGGTGTGGTAATGTGAACAGCAGCATAATAGACGATGAGCAAGAGAGACTCGTGGCTTTTGCTGCTCGCACTCTCACATCGAGCTCGGTTCTGCAGATATGAAGAAGAAAACATTTGATGTATTAACAAGGAACTGCAGATGCTGGCTTATGCAAAAGATAAACAAAAATTATTCACGTAACTCAGCGGGTCAGGCATCATCCCTGGAGAACATGGATGGGAACACAATCTCCGGCATTCCAGAGAAAACAACCCAAGTCTGTCAAATGTTTCCCTGTAACCGACAACCCCTAATCCAGCATCATTCTGGTAAACCTCCTCTGCACCCTTTCCAAAATCTCCCCCAATACAATCAGTCCGAAGGTGGGTCCGACCCAAAACGTCATCTATCCACGTTCTCCAGAGATGCTGCCGGACCCGCTGAGTTATTCCAGCATTTTGTGTCCATCTTACTTTTACGTCCTGGCGTTTCTGGTCTATCCGGCAGGGTTGATATGTGGTCCAACTCCTGCTTAGTGGTGAAATAGGCAAATTTGTTGTGCGCAGTGGTAAGTCAATGCTGCTGTGACTTGCCATGGTTGTGTACAGAGTTACGGAGCTTTACAGCATGGGAACAGGCCCTTCAGCCCAACTTGTCCATGCCAACCCAGGTTGGCATTCTAGGCTCATTCCACTTGCCAGCACTTGCCCCATAGGCCTCTAAACCTGTTATTAGGTTTATCTGCTGTTATCAGGCTGATGCTGATCCTACCACAACCAGAGAGCAGTGCTGAACTACTACTATCTATCTCTTTGATGACCCTCGGACTATCCTTGATCGAACTTGCTGGCTTTACCTTGCACTAAAAGTTATTCCCTTATCATGCATCTATACACTGTAAATGCGTCAATTGTAATCATGTATTGTCTTTCTGCTGACTGGTAGCATGCAATCTGTACATATATCTCTTTGACATATATCTATCCGAATGTCTTTTGATAGTTGTAATTCTATCTGCTTGTGCTCTTATTTGTTCTGCTATCTATCTATTTGGTACACGTGGAGGTCTTTGAACAAATATGGTTGCAGGAAAACACTACAAAGCAATCAGTTTTGGTGCCACGAAAGTATTTAAATTCATCAGTGTCGTTAAACCGGATGGAAAGCTACCGTTCAAGTCACCAATTTTGTAATGTTTAGTTTAATTTAGAGATGCAGTGCGGAAAGAGGCCCTTTGGCCCATCGAGTCTGCGCCGACCAGCAACCCCCGCACATTGGCACCATCCTAGACACACGAGGGACAAATTACAATTTTTCCAAAGCCAATTTACCCACAAAACTGTATGTCTTTCGAGGGTGGGAGGAAACCGGAGCACATGCAAGTCACGGAGAGAATGTACAAACTCCTTACAGACGGCACCTGCAGCCAGGATCGAACCTGGGTCTCTGGCGCTGTAAGGCAGCAACTCTACCACTGCCCCACCATGCCGCCCTGAATGTCTTAAAAGTGCTTTGAGCATGGTGTACGGAGATAACGTTTATTTGGTGGACAAGTCAGACTTTTTACATGTTGAGTCTTTAACCTGCTGGTGCAGCTTCCTGTCATAATGTTGCAATATTGCATGCCAGGCACACCTCAAGCCACAATATGATGCACACAGATCCAGAGAGAACAGATGGCCCTGCTTGGGCATACGTGACAATATTAATTAGAAATGCTCAGCTTAATGACCAGAAGAAGTATAGACTGAGCTGTATAAGGTAGACAATTTATCTAACGTGCCTAATAGAGTGGCACTGTGACGCAGGGGTAGAGTTGCTGCCTTACAGTGCCACAGACCCGGGTTCGAACCGGAATATGGGTGCTGTCTGTACGGAGTTTGTACGTTCTCCCCTGTGACCGCGTGGGTTTTCTCCTGGTGCTCCGACTTCCTCATGCTCCAAATACGCACAGGTTTGTAGGTTCATTGGCTTCTGTAAATTGTAAATTGTAAATTGTCCATAGTGTGCAGGATAGCACCAGTGTACATGTAATCGCTGGTCGGCACGGACGGTGGGCCAAAGGGCCTGTTTCCACGCTATATCTAAAATCTAAAGAAAATGCAGCAGATCAAATATTCTAACCGAGAGAGTGAGAGTCATGTTATTTAGAGAGAGGTGGAATCAGTCTGAAGAAGGGTCTTGACCCAAAGCTTCACCCATTCCTTCTCTCCAGAGATGCTGCCTGACTCGCTGAGTTACTCCAGCATTTGTGTCTATCTATGTTATTCAGAGAGGCTGGTGGGTGTGAGGAAGAGGCAGTGTTTGGGTAGGTGGGGAGGGAGGGGGGGGTGTGGGGCAGTGTTTGGGTGGGTGGGGGGGGATGGCAGTGTTTGGGTAGGTGGGGGGGTGGGGCGGGGTGGCAATGTTTGGGTGGGTTGGGGGGGGGGGGGTGGGGCGGGGGGGAGGGCAGTGTTTGGGTGGGTGGGGTGTTGTGTTGACTGTATAATAACAGAAGCCGTACACCTGGATAATGATCCAAAGACTTCATCAACTACAAGCAAGCACGACCTCACGCCTGCACGTTGCACTTACAATTACATGGGGGTGAAGGGCAGCAGGGAGGATTAGGAAAAAGATTGAGAGTAAAGTTGTATGATGGGGATACTCTGGAGAGGGAAATATATTAAAAGTAAGACAAGAAACTAACAGTACAGCCAGCATTCTTTAAAAAGTAGAAACGTAAAAATATATCCATTGTTCGAATTGGTGCTACAATAATAAAGCACAGGCCTCCGATCTGTAATTATGCGGTTGGAATTGATGAAAGCAGCCTGTAAGTAAATGCAGGGAAACAATAGTGCCTGTACATTGCATTACTGGGTCATAAGTGCTCATCACGTCTTCTCCTCCCACACACTTTTCCAGGCTCTCCTCAATGCTCACAAGACTGTTTAAGTTAATTACCCTTCTACCAGAAGTGAGTTCCCAATTGAGTGATTCGCACATCGATAGATAACCAGATGCAGATCTGGGGGAAATGGAAGGAAACGGAGTGCTCTGCAAATTTCATTTTGAGATTATTTACACTATTTGTATAGTAACTGCAATTTTTGTTTTTTGAAGGATGAATCATTTCATCCATCAGGGTACTGTTTTAGTGCTGGTGCATATAATATTTTCATACTTTGCAAAACTTTGCCAACAATGAATACAACATGGGTTAGACAGAAAGTAAAGCTTCTTCGAATCTGACACACTAAGCACATCCAGAGCACTGCAGTCAGATGCAGTGTTAAGTACATAGGCCGAGCCAAGCAATTTGTCTGAACTAAGATCAAGCCACCCAAAAATGCAACACAGATTCCTATCCCCTTCTTGGCTAATAATTGGCTAAAACTGAGGCTAATAATCAGCAAACTGAGGCTAATAAATGCATGACTTCATTCCGAAACGTGATAAAACTTTGCAGAGTGCAGCTCAACTTGACATCGATAGCCAATTGCCCACAATCTACAATATAACAGAAAATGCTGGGAATGCTCAGCAGGCCAGGCTGCACTTGCGTAAATGGAAACTGACTTAACATATCAGATAATTGACCATTGATCATTACTGTAGAGTTGGTTCCAATATTTTGGCAGACCTTACATATTGCACCAGATTACCTTATTCATTCCTTTTGCTTCTACTGGTTCACACTCAGCCACCTCCTTTCATGGAGGAATACTCCCATTTTCTCCAGATCTTCATTTGCTCATTAGCCCATCCTTCAGCCCCAGAGACCAGCTTTGTTTCTCCTCTCATATGGTCTCAAGGCTGTAACCCAAAGTAAATACAGTTGTGAAGATGCCATAGAGCAAAATAGTGAAAGGCCTGGATAGAGTGGATATTTCCAATAGTGGGAGAGTCTAGGACCAGAAGTCATAGTCTCAGAATAAAAGGATGTACCTTTAGAAAGGAGATGAGGAGGAATTTCTTTAGTCAGAGGGTGGTGAATGTGTGGAGTTTGTTGTCATAGAAGGCTGTGAAGGCTAAGTTAATGGATATTTTTAAGGTAGAGATTAACAGATTCTTGATTACTAAGGGTGTCAGGGGTTATGGAGAGAAGGCATGAGAATGAGATTGAAAGGGAAAGATGGATCAGCCATGATTGAATGGTGGAGTAAACTTGATGGGCCAAATGGCCTAATTCCTATAACCTCTGAACTTATGAACTTATGAAAACCTGCACAATGTTAGTATCAGGTCTCCTGCTTGTAATTAACAGCGTGCGTCTGTTGGCACTCATGCTGTGTTCTCTAGAATGAGAGCATTAGTAGTAAAAGGGATGTTTATAGCATTTTATGCATAGAAATGCAATGCAAACAGCACCAGGTGAAATCCTCCTCTCACTGCTGCTGTATGCTGGGAACCTGGTTAAGGGCACAACCTTCCAATGTTAGTTAGTTACTTAGTTAGTTTAGTTTATTGTCACATGTAATAAGGTACAGTGAAAAGTTTTTTTGTTGCACTCTATCCAATCAGCAGAAAGACTAAACATGATTACGATCAAGCCGTCCACAGTGTACAGATCCAGGATAAAGGGAATATTGTTTAGTGCAAGATAAAGTCCAGTAAAGTCCAATTGAAGATAGTCTGAGAGTCTCCAATGAGGTAGAAGGTAGTCAGGACTGCTCTTCAGTTGGTGATAGGATAGTTCAGTTGCCTGATTGCACGGCGTAATAATGAAACTGTCGGTGATCTCAATGCCTGGTGCTTTGGTGTGGAGTGAGTCACGGAGACAATGTGCAGTGGTGGGCAGGCTGGGCGAGTGGTTCAGCACTGGGGTAGAGGCATAGGGCCACCTCCTGGGCTGCACAGTGACTGTGGGCCATTGCCAGGGATTGGCAGTGGCTGCTACATTTCTCGGAGTCTCTGTCATCATCTCTGGTTGTATGTAATAGAAGCTGCTATCACTCCCCCTCCTGGTTCAGCTGCACAGCTCTCCTTAAGATGGTGATTTCTCTAGAGTAACAAGCTCAACAGTAGACACAGTCAGCCTCTGAATAATGCCACAATGGTTCATTCTAAACCGATCCTTGAAGCACTGAGGTTACTATTTGTTGACTGCTGGAGGACTGGCAGAGCCTGGGGATTGTACCATGTTTCTGCCACAACAGTGTGCAACACAAGTGCTTGGCTTCTTTAAAGTATAAGGATCATTCAGACTAGAGGACCAAGAGAACAATAACTCTGCAGGGTTGAGCTAAGTGGGATACCACTATAGAAAAAATAGCAATCTTTTGATTGCTGTTTCATAAAGACCACTCACCACTCCTTTCTATATAATTAAGCGGCACGGTGGCGCAGTGGTGGACTTGCTGCCTTACAGCACTAGAGACCCACGTTCGATCCTGACCACGGGTGCTGTCTGTGCAGTGTTTGTACGTTCTCCTTGTGACCTGCGTGGGTTTCCTCTGGGTGCTCCGGTTTCCTCCCATACTCCAAAGACGATTGTAGGTTAATTGGCTTCGGTAATATTGTAAATTGTCCCTGGTGTGTGTAGCATTGTGTTAGTGCGCGAGGATCTCTGGCCGGCACGGACTCGGTGGGCTGAAGGGCCTGTTTCCATGCTGTATCTCTAAACTAAACTAAAAATGTCTACCTCTAAAATTTCTATGCAATCAGTAATGGGCTTGTGATATCCATACTTTTGTGGCTTTACGATATAACTTTTCTGGGTATTGCATTATACATCCTGCAGATTTATTAAGCAGTAGACTTGTGACAATGTTTTTCCATCCCAACAGTCGTTTTATGCTGCCAAATTAGTGCAATCAACAAACTTATAGCTTTTTACATGTTTATTTCAGATTGCCGGTGCCTGGTTTTTTGATCTTGTAAATCGCTGTTGCTTGCCTCCCTGCAGCAAGTGCTAACAACAGTAAAACAGCCAGATAGAGCGGGAAGGGAGTCCATCCAAAGCAGTCAGCTGGTGAAATGAATCTGGAATACATATAAGATCCTGAGGGTTCTTGGTAGGATGAAAATGGAGGCGATTTTTCATGTTGTAAATGAATCTCTGCATAGGACATTTTTAGTCCTCGATCACTACTTGATTCACAATCTATTCCCTTTATGCTATGACACACCATCGGTCCCTCAAGCTTGAGAATTCTATGTGCAGTTCTATCGCTGCTGTGGCAGCAGATGAAGCCAGCAAGGGACTCATGCACTCTTCCACAGGTGGGGCAGGTGGTGCTTGGGGATGCAGGTTGGTGGTCTGTTTGGCTGGTGGTGCACCCCCTTCACCATTTACTCCGAGCTTCTGTGAGTTTTGACTCACAAATTCCAATGCCATTCCAAAATACCGCTTCTCCACTTTGAATAAGGCTTTGAGAACATAAGGATGTTCCTTTAGGAAGGAGATGAGGAGGAATTTCTTTAGTCAGAGGGTGGTGATTCTGTGGAATTCATTGCCACAGAAGGCTGTGGGGGCCATCGATGGACATTTTTAAGGCAGAGATAGATAGATTCTTGATTAGTACGGGTCTCAGGGGTTATGGGGAGAAAGCAGGAGAATGGGGTTAGGAGGGAGTGATAGTTCAGTCATAATTGAATGGCCTAGTATATTTGATGGGCCAAATGGCCTCATTCTGCTCCAATCACATGAACATGAATTTATGAACTTATCCTTCTATTCCATTCTCAGCACACGTGGTAATCTCCCAATGTGACGGGCTTTGAGAGCCTATCTCACTGAATGTGGCCTGCCCTTCGAAACCAACAACATTCACTTAGAGCCTCGGCACTGGGGACATTGCCTGAGGAAGGGATCCTGACAAATGTTCTTTCTCTATTTTGAGAAGTCATGGGCCAGAGGTAGCCAGGAGTCAGTGGGAACATGGAACAACTGACCACATTCTTGAACCTTTATCTCTGTTCACTTGGTAATCTCCTGCATATCGCCCCAAAACACACTGTTGACATTCAGTTTATTAATTGCTGTTATCACTTATCAAATTCACCAAAGCTCTCAATTACACTTCTCCTAACTCCATTCTAGATCTTTCATATGCTTTCTGAAAACAATTTCCTGCCTCCGTTAGTACTTGTTAGTTTATCTCTTTCCTGGATAGAAATACGACCTTTTCCATATCGTATTTCTGTCTGCACTGCGGCCTAACATCGTGGAGCTGGTGGTCCCTTTGCTGGGGATCGACTTTTGGGAGCTCCAACCTCGGGAACATGCGGACTTAACAACGTGGAGCCTAAGATCCCTTGTCAGGGATCGACTTCGGGAGCTCCAACCGTAGGTGCCTGCGGACTTAACATCGTGGAACTCGCGGTCCCTTGGTTAGGGATCGACTTCGGGAGCTCCAAGCCGCTGGAGCTTCGACCGCCCTGATCGCGGGAGCTTCGATCGCCCCAACGCAGGAGCTTCGATCGCCGGCTGCGGGAGCTTCGCTTGCCCCGACTGCGGATTGTTCGACTGCCTCGACCGCAGGAGAAAAGGGGCGAAGAAGATAAGACTTTATTGCCTTCCATCACAGTGCGCTGTGGTAGATGTTTATGTTAATTTTTATGTCGTTTTATGTTGCTTTTTTGGTATGACTGTGTGGGAAATCAAATTCCTTGTATGTTCTTACATACTTGTATCTATCTTGTATCTATCTATCTTTAGTTTAGTTTAGAGATACAGGTGCTCCCCAACCTACGATGGATTACGTTCCGTGAAACCCATCGAAAACCGAAAATATCGTAAGTCGAAATGCATTTAATACACCTGATCACGTGGCTGGGAGCGAGTGGCGGCTCACTATGGGTCGATACCGTTTGCACCATCGCATAGTCGAAATATTGTAAGTCGAAGCATCGTAAGTCGGGGAGTATCTGTACAGTGTGGAAACAGGCCCTTTGGCCCACCGAGTCCATGCCAACCAGCAATCAACCGTACACTAGCACTATCCTACACTCTAGGGACAATTTACAATTTTCTTTACTGACGCCAATTAACCTACAAACTGTACGCCTTTTGAGTGTGGGAGGAAACCGGAGCAGCCGAGGAAAACCCACGTGGTCACAGGGACAATGTATGAACTCCTTGCAGACTGCACCTGTAGTAAGGATCAAACCTTTGGTGCTCTAAGGTAGCAACTCTACCGCTACGCCACCATGGTGCCATTCTTTTATCCTGTTAACTCATCTGGACTTCTTTATTAACCTTTCTCAATCCTTTGATAGCTGTCTCTGTGTCCTGCCCTCTGATTGCTAGGATTGTCTTTCATCCTGACTTACCATCAGCCTCTTTCCTCCTTCATTCCATCTTACTGTAATCATTTATTGTCAGCTCTCAGTTAACCTGTGCAACTTAATGCTTTCTACGATACCTCTCTAATTCATTGCCTGGCCTCCTTTTACTCTCTTTATAAACTGTTCAGAAGCCTTCGAATTGAACATAAACTGTACTAAACACAGCAGATGGTTCTGGTTTTAGATACAAGGTTGGTTCTGAAATGAGAGTGACGTTAACGGTTCTTATATTCCTTCACTTACATTTTATGGACTCATTTTTCCAGTTGACTTTCAAGATTATGGTGTAACATTCTCATGAAACCTCACAATACTGGCACCCAACAATACTGCAGATCCTGACACTCGACAGCTGAATCAAAGCATTGATCCATTTGAAATTAATGCCATCAGGACACACTCCTCTCATGTGCAGAATTAGTTTGGTACAATATTCGCTTCTGTTGCACATGATTCCCATTCAGATATCATATCATATCTATACAGCCGGAAACAGGCCTTTTCGGCCCTCCAAGTCCGTGCCGCCCAGCGATCCCCGTACATTAACACTATCCTACACCCACTAGGGACAATTTTTACATTTACCCAGCCAATTAACCTACATACCTGTACGTCTTTGGAGTGTGGGAGGAAACCGAAGATCTCGGAGAAAACCCACGCAGGTCACGGGGAGAACGTACAAACTCCTTACAGTGCAGCACCCGTAGTCAGGATCGAACCTGAGTCTCCGGCGCTGCATTCGCTGTAAAGCAGCAACTCTACCGCAGCAACTCTATCGCTAATCACAGCTGGTTTTCTTTTTCATTTGTCTCCACTGCATTCTGGTGGCTTACTGGCTATAGCTGTGTGGGCAGCATCCATGAGGCAAACTTCCATTCTGAATGTGTGAGCCAGATGTACCTCACTTCCAGATTGTGGTCCTTGGCTGCTGTCAGAGTTGAGTTGGGGCACCTTTTTGCACGGCCTAGTCTTGTCATCAACCTATGGCAAGAGTTGAGGCCTGAATCTTGCTATGAATGAGAGTCTGGTTAAATCTCTCTGATTTTGACTTAGTTTGTTACATGTTTGATTTAACCATGTGTCATACTCTGTATAGTATATTCCTACTGATGGTTATTCTTTCTCGTTTTATCCTGCAAAAATATCACACCAGAGATGAGTAAACATTGATGTTTGGTGCCAGATAGCAGAAAAATAAGCAGATGGTTGTCATGCACTGATTGTAGAACAGTTCACTGTCATAGAGTTATACAGCATGGATACAGGCCCTTCAGCCCAACATACCCATGCTGACCAACATGCCCCATGTACACCAGTCCCACCTGCCTGCATTTGGCTTATATCCCTCTGAACCTATCTTATCCATGTACCTGTCCAATTATTTTTTAAACATTGTGATGGTACCTGCACATTGTGATCGTACCTGCACATTGTGATAGAACATGCAGTGATATGATATTGAACTGCCCTGAAAGAAACTGTCCAAAATTCATTCCAGAGAATGGGCTGAATTGATGTGGGTCTCAAATAAAATTTAGAATTGTGTTAGAGAAATAGTTGCAGTAACTTAGTCTGGAATGAAGGCAGAAATGATGACATTGCTGGTAGTTTTCTGAGGAAATATATTTTGCACAGTTATGTTTCACCAATATTATAATAATATTGTAATAATAATATTATGCATGTACCCAGAGTGTGATCGGGGCAGGTTGTAAAGCAGTAGCTTTCACAGCTGCAAGAAGCTTCAGAGTAACCTTTCTCCTGATTGCCATTTTAAGGGACTGAGTGGAAACACTAGTCTCTCACCTGGCAGAAATCTCATCAATAACTTGGTTGCAGGATCTGACTGCTCAGAAACTGCATCTGATCATTTTCATCATTAAAAGGACAGATTTTGATGTTTAACTAACCAATGTTTACCCAAGAACTTTATCACACTGATCTGGCAAAAGCAAATACACCTATGAAAGGATAAATGAGATGCTACTTTACAAGTTCCAATAAATTCGAGACACAAATATAGATATAGGCACTATAGCATCCAGAGAGCTGCAGTTTAACATACGATCCCAATTGTGGACATACTGTAAATTCCTCCACTGCTCCTTTTTAATTATCACTAGATGTTAGTTTCTTTAGCACTCAACTGTAAATCAAAACTATACGTTTCCTTTCTTCTCTATGTCCAAGATATCCAGGAATTCAAATCTGCCGCAGTGGTGCAATTATGAAATCCATCAGGTTAGTTTCTCCATGGTAGAAGCAAAGATCTGCAGATGCTGCTTTAATATAAAAAATGGACACAAAATGCTGGAGTAACTCAGCAGGTCAGGCAGCAACCCTAGAGAACATGGAGAGGTGATGTCTCGGGACAAGACCTTTTTTTCAGACTCATGTTCTCCAGGGATGCTGCCTGACCAAGTTACGAGAGTACTATGCGTCTTGGTTTCTCCATGGTGTTTGTCAATGCTTCAATAATTCAAGGTTTTCTTAAGAGAGTGAGATATTAATCCATCTTGTTGTGATGTGCTGGGAGTTGGTGGTGGTGGTGGGGGGGGGGGGGGGTTGGAGATAGGAGGGTGGGTTGAATGTGGGCAGTGGGCCAAATCCAGCACAAGTAGATCCACTTCAGAAGCAAGAGAAACATTTTTGATTTTTAGTAAAGAATCAAATACTGTACTAGAATCATTGGATTTATAATACTAATGCTGAAGAAACGGAGCAAATCTTTAATGCGATTAGACTATTTACTTTGACTATTCTTATTATAATCTTTAAAGCTGCTCTACTGCTGGAAAATAATGATTACACACTCCAAGGATCCCCACAGTTTAAAAAAACTCCCAGCTCAAAATCACAGCATGTAACCCCTTGCAATCTATTTATTGTCCCAATCTCTTCCTTTCTTTTGTCCATTTGGCTGAGTGAACTTTTTCCAGTCTGTCCTACCACAAGAACCACAGCCACAGTGTTTTTCATGTGTACAAACTAAAGCTGGCTTACTATCAAATCTAATTGGATCTTGGATGTTCAGACGGTCTCCTGCACTTCCTCCCAATGTCTCGTTCAAGGGTCCCCTGGCTTTTCCTTAACTCTTAACTGATATAGTTCACTCTTTTCAGAAGCACCCCAGATCCCCACTCTTCCTACCACCTTGTGTTCTGTAACCAGCACTTACAACATGCCATAGGCCATTCAGCCCAACAATCTGCATCGACACTCACCCACCATAGAGAGCAAAAAGGTTCTCCCGGGTTCCTCTCTGCCCGCCTTGTGTATTCGTCAACACAAATATTGTGTACAATATTTAAATATCACATTTGGAGCAAAGTTGGAGCAAAGTTTCACACCTGGAGCAAAGTCCACACTTGGAGCAAAGTTTCTCGATCGTCTGTAAACAGCTTAAACCTGATGGTTTTTCTTTTCTAAAGCAGGATCAAAGCTGATTCTTGCTGGAAATCAATTCTACTTTCTCTCACTGCCGCCTGCTCTCACTCAGGGCCAGACATAAATGGGGAAAATAATCAGCACCATCAGTAATTTATAACAATACATTTTGTTGTGAATTTCTTTGAGACCATGATGTCTGCCTGCAGTCATTGCCAAGACTTGCCTTTTGATCTCAGCCAGACATTTCTCCTCCCAACCATTAGCAGGTGCACTCCAGCCTTCCAGCACTGTTAGTTATTACATCCCAACTCCTCCCTGCTGCCGTCATAAAGTTGCTGACTCGTGGAGGTAAAACTCCATCGATTCGAAAACCTTACCCAAATTACTGTTTCTCAAACGTAAACCTCTATGTGTTTAAGGGATCAGAACAGCTAACCTGGCAAAAGCTTTCAACCCTCCCACGACCCCCTGTCACTGCATCCATATGTAAATTGCCACATTCTATCTGATTTTTATTGTAGACATTGAAACTTGGCCAAGAGTCCAAGAACCATTTCATAACTTTGATCGTGCTATTTCTACTCAGTTGGGGACTATATATTGTAACTGCAAGATTTTATTTGACATTTTCGGTTTAATATTGAACTCATAAATATCAGGGATTGAAGTTGGAAAGAACTTGCACAGAGCAGTTTAACTGTTGTATCAGAAGGAGGTCTGGTTGACTGACATTACTTGCCGGACCTCCTTTTTTTATAATGCTCGCCAAGTCTCTGCTTGACACAAACATAATAAGGCAGATGAAGATCGAGTGCAGGCCCCAAATGACAACACTCAGCCAGGTCATGAGGTGACGACTGGGTTTTGTGGAGTCTTGCGTGTGTTAGATGGGGAGTACAGTTGAAACAATCCACAGTCCTAGCCTTCCCTTTTTAGAATTTTCTTACTTTCCCTCAGCTGGTTTGGCTCAGCAAAAGCTGCAATGGGTCCTTACAATGTTGCCATGGTTTTATGTGCATTGCAGGACTAACATACAGGATTAACCTCACTGCCTCAGTTACGTGAACTTCTTCGCCATTGACAACCACATCAGGGAAGTATGTAGAAACACTTAGAAAACTCGAATTTCTTCTGTGTCTTTTGCTGGAGCACATTGTAATGTGGGAAACAATTTGTAATTCTGCAGGCTCCCTTCAACAGCAATTCTTAATTGCCAAGGACCAAAAGGATGACTACCACACTCAACATTGATACGAGATCCATTGGATCTCTTTTATCTACCTGACAGTGAATGGAGGGATATGGATTCACAGGCGGCACAGTAGCCCAGCTGTTGAGTTCCTGCTTTGCAGTACCAGACACCCGGGTTTGACCCTGACAAAATGTGCTGTCTGTACGGAGTTTGCACGTTCTCACTGTGACCATGTGGGTTTTCTCCGGGGTGGCCGGTGGTTGGTGCAGACTAGTTGAGCTGAAGGGCCTGTTTCCATGCTGTGTCTCTAAATTATAAAGTAAAGTCACATGCAGACAGAGGAGATTAATTTAACCTGGCATCATGTTTGGCACAGATATTGTGGGCTGAAGGGCCTGTTCCTGTGCTGTTCTGTTCAGCATATGTTCTATGGCAGCATGATGGAACCACAGATAAGTATCTCTGACAGTCAATGCTGTAGTTTTATCCTTGAGATTCTAGAATTGGATTCAAAACCTCTGACTTGGAGCTAATCATTACTGCCATTTTATTGAATGTGACTTCCATCGGGCAGCCAAAGCTAAAAATTTTCTTCAGCATTTTCTTCAGCACAAGAAAATATGTATTTGTTGGGGTCAAAAAGCTGATATAGGACAGAGAAAACATTGGTATTGATAGGAGCCAAGGACCATGCATTCAATTTATATTTTGTGTAGTGGATGTCAGCTGAGATATTAAGCCATTTATTAATGACCTCTTTAAATTAGTGAGGAGAGAAAGGTCGTACAAGTGGGTCATACAAATAGCTTTTGTCTGAAAATATCTTTGAAAGTAATTTTAGCTTCTTGCTTGAAAGTGTTTGAAACGCATACATCAGGTTGATTAGATTTAAAATACGAAAGGTCAAGTTATTATTTGAATATGACTATCAGAATTCAGTTAAAAGGTTCTGTTTTAATGATGTCAGCTCACCTTCATCTGCCCTGAAGCTACTTAAATTTGCAATTCCCTAGTTCAATCAACAATAAGCTAGCTTTTGGTTGCCATGGGTCCAGTTTAGAGCAAGTTGGGATAATGGGCTGGCTTTACCTTGAACATATGGAGGGGCATTGTGATTATTATAAGATTTCTGTCACTGATATGTTCACTATTAACATCATTTTTCTACACGCAATTCAGAATGGTGGGTGCTAGATTGATATAGATGTATTGAAGATTATGCAGCTACCTAGTCATAGAGTCAAATGGCAAGGAAACAGGCCCTTCGGCCCAACTCGGCCATCCCGCCCAAAATGCCAATCTATGCTTGTCCCAATTGTCCACTTTTATTACTTTTATTTACATATTTCAAATAACATTACAATTTCAGAAAACATTCTTTTTGCTTTCAATGATGAGGTGGCAGGAGCTTCCATAATGTTTGAAAATGTACTAAATAAAACATCAAGAATCCTTTTTCATGTACGGTAGATTAATTATTAGAAAGTGAACGTGATGCTGCTATTCACAGAGCAAAGCAAAAGCGGATTTTAGAGGCTGTGATACCATCTTGAGAGATCCCAATATCCTCCTTACCACCGTAACACCCAAGTGTTTGGATAGAGTGGATGTGGGGAGGATGTTTCCACTAGTGGGAGAGTCTAGGACTAGAGGTCATAGCCTCAGAATTAAAGGACGTTCTTTTAGGAAGGAGATGAGGAGAAATCTCTTTAGTCAGAGGATGATGAATCTGTGGAATTCTTTGCACAGAAGGCTGTGGAGGCCAAATCAGTAGCTATTTTTAAGGCATAGATAGATTCTTGATTAGTACAAGTGTCAGTGGTTATGGGGAGAAGGCAGGAGAATGGGGTTAGGAGGGAGTGATAGTTCATCCATGATTGAATGGTGGAATGGACTTGATGGGCCGAATGGCCTAATTCTACTCCTATTCCTTATGACCTTATGAGCTTATTTTTCATAACTACTCACAAGTCACTTGCCATTTTTATCACTTTCTGCATTAGGAATATATCCTTAACATTTACACTGAATCTACCTTTTACTAATTAGAGCTGAGTCTCTCCTTTCTGCCCTCACGATTTAATTTAAACTTTACTCCTATTTAACCTTTCTGCACTCATTATCAGCAATACGGCCCTTTAAAGGTCCCTCTCAGTCATGTTGTTATGTATCCCACGGGATTCTCTCCTGCCTCCATATTTTGTTCTACGTGAACCCCCCATGATTTATTTACCATCTGCCTCTGGGACCTGGATGTGTCCCTTGTGCGTTATTACATCGAAACTCAGGATTCAAGGTGTGGGATGACTGGAACATTACACAGTTTAAGCATGACTTTCTCAGCTTTTGTAAGCCCATATTGTTTTTATCTTTTGTTTTGTAAAAAATTGCTGTCCAGCGCCTGTCATGTTAACCATTAAAACACCTCCAGTTTAAATTCCATTTGGAATATTTTGGAGGACCAAGAACCAAGAACCAAGAACATTAATCATGTTAACCCCTTTTGAATACTATTCACAGAATCCATATTGTTATTTTTCTCCCAACGCGTGGCACCTTATCCCTTTTCTAGGCAAAATATGTTCTTCTGGTCATGCACAACTGACATATTAGGCCCGAAACATGCTCTTTTTCCAAGTTACTTCCTCAGAACCTCTTACGTGGCGTTACCTGAAAGTTTGGAATTAAACTTCTGACCTTAAGCCATGAATGTAAATCAGAAACTGTGGCCTTCCCGAGGGGAACGCCAGCCAGAGCTTCCGATCATGCTAGCCTCCCTCCCTGTTGCCCGTGGATCACTCAATTTCTCACCCTTCTCCAAAGTTTAATTTGAACTTAACAATGAGTTGGTACTCTTGTAAATTTTGCTCCTTAGAGAAAAGACGGGGGCAGCATGGTGGCACAGCGCCAGGGGAATGGCGCGATGGTCTAGCGGTGGAGATGCTGCCTTATGGCGCCGGGGACCCGGGTTCGATCCTGACTAAGGGTGCTGTCTGTACGGAGTTTGTACGTTCTCCCCGTGACCATGTGGGTTTTCTCCGAGATCTTAGGTTTCCTCCCACACTCCAACCACGTACAGGTTTGTAGGTTAATTAGCTTGGTCCCTAGTGTGTGTAGAGTAGTGTTAATGTGTAGGGAATGCTGGTCAATGCAGACGGTGGGCCGATGGGCCTGTTTCTGCTCTGTATCTCTAATCTAAACTAAACTAGACCCGGGTTCAATCCTGACTACGGGTGTTATCTGAACGGAATTTGCATGTTCTACACATGACCGCGTGGGTTTTCCCCGAATGCTTCGGTTTCCTCCCACACTCCAAAGACATGCAAATTTGTAGGTTAATTGGCTTCGGTAAAAATTGTAAATTGTCCCTAGAGTGTTGGATAATGCTAGTGTACGGGGATCACTGGTTGGCATGGACTTGGTGGGCCGAATGTCCTGTTTCCTGTTTCTCTAGATTAAACTAAACTAAACTAAAAGAGCTCAAACGTACCTTGGATTTTGTATTGTTGGTACCCCACTTTATTTTTATTTTCTGTGTACTGTCACATGGATCTGTCACCTGTTTTAAAGCTGCTAAGAGTGTTTTAACTTTTTTTTGTGTGTTGGTACCTGGTGGTGTGAATAATTGGAGGTTACTGCATGGGAATCCATACAGTATGTTCTCTGCCATGGCCCTTTCATCTCTGCCAAGTCTGCAAAGATGAAACTAAACCAATGCTGTATGATCTTATGACTTTGGGCTTCTGTGGGGCACTTGCTTTTAGAGGATTTTTGTTTACCTTCTTGGCCTTAGCTTACATGAAATGTAGAATAGTTTTCAATGTATGAAACAATATTCGTTTCTCAATGCTTTAGTTTGGTTTGGTTTAGAGATGCAGTGCAGAATCAGGCCCTTTGGCCCACCGAGAGCATGCCGACCAGCGATACCCATACACTAGGGAAAAGTTTTGATTTTTACCAAAGCCAATTAACATACAAAGGTGTGCGTCTTTGGAATGTGGGAGGAAACCAGAGCACCCGGGGAAAACCTAGGTGGTCACGTGGAGAACGTACAAACTCCGTACAGACAGGATCGAACCCGGGTCTCTGCAAATCAGCGACTCCACCGCTGCACCACCCTGCCGCTTGTAAAACATATTTTGTTCTTGGCCGGTGGCAGGTGGCATTAATTGATGCATTATTCATTATTGTGGACATAATCTGTGTTCTTTCGGACTGCAAAATAGTGAACCAATACTGTTTTGGATGAATTAAACATGGCTGATTTGATTATTTAATATATTAATTTTATTTATTTAAATGTGATGATGCTGCTTGGACAATCAACCTCACAAAAATGGCTTATCATTCAGTCTTTTGACCGCATTCCCCAAATACTCAAAAGATTTAAATCAGAATCTGCACACAGTTTCTGATAATCAGTGGATGTTATCCTCAAGAAATGCGCAGAATCTACCACCCAAGAGGATTTAATTTTTAATATGTACTTGTAGAAATTATCTCTGCATTTTACATAAACCAAATGATTCAGAAACTGCAAGCACCTCGTCAATAAATGGTTCTCCCTGATGTGTATGATAATGGAGCAGTGCTTGGCTCTTAAGATGCGGGTAAGACCGGGTAATATTGTCACCATCTTAGTCTTCATGATTGCAGAGCTATCTAACAAACTTTAACTAACGGAGGATTCTGCAACATGAGACCTCTCTTGCACAAAAGCCCGGCTACTGTTTACTCATGTTTTTGTCATGTTCTGTTTATCTTCCTCTAATGCAGCAAACCATCTCTTTACTTTTGAAACATTCCGTGGCTTTGCGTTACCCCATTGCGTTTTTCTCCTTTGACGCCCTCCTGCGATCCTCACCTCACCCTGACCCCTGGACCTCAGCCCATTATCATGCTTCTAAAGTGCAATGCAATAGTGAAATCACTGAAAGTCATAGACCTTCAGATTATGTTGCTCATGTGCAGTGCCACAGGTCGACTGAATGGATCACTGACTCTGGAAAAAAAAAAGTTTTTTCCATAACTGGATTTTCCATCTATTTTATATTATTCCTGTTTTCACTGTGAACTGTGTTTTCCCCTTTCTACTGAGAGGGCTGCGTCAGTGGCAGAATTCCGTTGTGGCGAAGGCAGGGATAGATAGATACTTGATTAGTTCAGGTGTCAGAGGTTCTGGGGAGAAGGCAGAAGAATGGGGTTAGGAGAGAGAGAGAGATCGGCCATGATTGAATGGTGAACTGGACTTGATGGGCCGAATGGCCTAATTCTACTCCTCTCACTGGTGACCTTATGACTTATGGGAAAGTCCGAGGAGCAAGTCAAAGGGCAGTGTTTTCCAAACATTCTGTGTACACTATAAACACAAAGAATTGCAGATTTACAAAATTGACATAAAGTGCCAGAGTAACTCAACAGGTCAGCCATAATCTCTGAAGAATATGGAATGGTGATGTTTCAGGTCAGGACATGAAGAAGGGTCCTGACCCAAAACGTCATCTATCCATGTTCTCCAAACAAGCTGCCTGACCTGCTGAGTTACTCCAGCATTTTGTGTCCCTTCTCTGTGTATATTATTGTGCATCAGATACTGCCAGTAGAGGGAGCAAAGTTCCAGAAGCCTGGAATTTATATTTAGAAATCCAAACATTCATTTATGTATGATCATAGTCACAAGGTGGCAGTGTGTTATAGATTTTCTGACTACTTGATTGTTTAATGGTCTTTTAATTGCACTTAATCTTGTGATTGATTGGGAAAAAACCCATCCCCAATCCAAACAGGCATGTGCTCAATGCCAGATCTATAATAACAGATGGAGTGAAGATATACAAAATTGCAGATGATGAAATCTGGAGCAAAAATCAAACTGCTGGAGGAACTCAATGAGACTGCATGAGTCTGTTGGCCATCCTTTTGCCTCCTCAGAGGTTGCTTGACCTGCTGAGAAAACCCCAGAAGTTTTTATTTTTGCAGCAGACAGAGTGAATGTTGCTTTTGGTAGTGAGTTTTTGTAACTAAACATTGGTATTAAGCTTTATGCATATTGCCTGCACCCACAGTCCTCTATTTAAGATTGTTAGATAGGTGGGGTCCATTTTGTCAGAACAAGACAGTACCCATATACATCAATGAAATGGAATTCATTAAAAGTGGCGTGGCACAGTGGAGCAATGGTAGAGTTGCTGCCTTACAGCCCCAGAGACCCTGGTTCGACCCTGACTCAGTGACAATCTGCTATCTGTACAGAGCATGTATGTTCTCCCTGTGACACATGAATTTTCTCTGGGTGCTGCGGATTCCTCCCACACTCAAAAGACATACAGGTTTGTAGGTTAATTGCCTTTGGTAAATTGTAAAATGATCCCTTGTATGTGTTTGTTAGTGTACGAGGTGATCGCTGGACTCGGTGGGCCGAAGGGCTATATCTCTAAAGGCTAAAGTAAAATCTAAAAGGCATTATAAATTCACCGTTCAATTCTTCACACGAAACTCCAAAGTTAACACATTCGCTCATGAATCATTTAACGAGATGAATGTGGGGAAATGACAAAGAAGAACAAGCTTGGATATAAGTGGAGGATTTTGATGTTGGATACACAGAACTACAAACTGAACCTTAATTTAGAAGTTCAGATAATTTAGATACATGGGGCATTATTTGAGGTGTTTCAATTGCATTGAAGAGAATCTTGCCCGTAAGACAAAGCTATTTCAGAGTTTATGCCAGTGACTGGTAATATGATGGAGATTGCAATCTTTTGGATAGACCTCAACGTACATGATGGGTTTGGAAATACTTAATTTCTGTGAATTTTTAAACATCTTTTGCATAATTAAATTGATGGAAAGATCTCGCTAAGGTGAGGCTGTTTGGAAGAACAACTTTTCTGGAGAAATAACATATTTCTATTCTGTGATCCTGCGTCATCTCCCAATCTTAGATCCTTTTCCTTCTGTCACTCTCGACTGCCAGAGGCACTGTTCTTGCACTGTACCAAGATGCCAGCCCACACCATGCGGACTGAACATGTAGTTCTCAGCACAGATTAAAGAGAAAACTCATCCTGAACTGGTCCCCGGGTATCAAATGAAAATGATGGCGCATCACAAGTTCACGTTCACAAGTTATAGGAGTAGAATTATGCTATTTGGCCCATCGAGTCCGCTCCACCATTCAATCATGGTTGATCTATGCTTTCTAATCCAATTTTCTTGCCTTCTTCCCATAACCATTCACACCCGTTCTACTCAAGAATTTGTTTATCTCTGCCTTAAACACATCCACTGACTTGGCCTCCATAACCCTCTGTGGCAATGAGTTCCATAGATTAACTATCCTCTGACTAAAGAAGTTCCTCCTCAACTCCTTTCTAAAAGAGTGCCTTCAAATGAAGAGGCATATCAAATGAAAATGATGAAGCAAATTTGGAGGTTAAAGCATACAAGTCTAGTCGGCAGAACAGGATGGGGAGCAAAGAAGGTCTGATTATCTAAACTGCAAAGTTTCTTGCGACTTTGATGCAAGAAACCTCATAGGTAAGACAGATGAACTCGTAAAATTGATCAGCATATGGGATTGTGCCATTACGGAAACAAGTTGAGGGATGGGCAGGACTCTCTGTCGAAGGGCATGGCTGGCAAAATGATGGAACTTTTGTTCACAATAGATATTGAGGGTCTCAATATCTGAAGAAGGGTCTCGACCTCAAATGAGAGTCTGAAGAAGGATCTCAGCCTGAAACATCATATCCATGTTCTTCAGTGATGCTGCCTGATCCGCTGAGTTACTTCAGCAGTTTGTGTCCTTTTGAAGATATTGAGGGTCGGGTTGGGAGAAAAAAGGAAGCATACGTCAGTTATCGGCAGCTGGGGTCAAGCGATACCTTGAAAAGTATAAGGCTTGTGGAGAACACAGAAAGGAAGTAAGGAGGGTAGAAAGAGATTCCCTGGCAGATAAAATAAAAGAGGATCCAAAAGGATCCTGTAAGTATATTAAAAATGTGGAGCCACGGGAAATGGACAATTTCTTAAATGAATAATTCTTGTCTGTGGTTACGGTAGAAAAGGACATTGAAGCTCATAAATACAGGGGTGGGAACAGTAATATTTAGGCTCAACATTACAAAGCAACATTACTAAAGTTTACTTTAGACTTTACTTTAGACTTGAGAGAAAGAGCACAGAATCAGGCCCTTCAATCCAGCGATCACCCCGTACACTAGCACTATCCTAAACACTCGGGACGTTTACAATTTTCAAAAGCCAATTAACCTACAAACCTGTGCGTCTTTGGGATGTGGGAGAAAACCGGAGCGCCAGGAGAAAACCCACGCGGTCACAGAGAGAATGTACGATCACTGTACAAACAGCACCCGTAGTCAGGAACAAACATGGGTCTCTGGAGGTGTAAGGTAGCAATTCTACCACAGTGCCACTGTGCTGCCCTTAAAATAAAATCTGCAATGGTCCAAAATTGTGTTAGAAGACCTAAAATGCACAAAGTTGGGCAAATTCCCAGGGCCTGACCAGGTATATCCAAGGATCTTACGGGAATCAATGGGAATAGTGGAAGAGTGTTGCCAGTGAGATAGAGGGATTTGGTGAAAACTACTATCTACAGGAGTGCGTAGGAAAGAACTGCAGATACTGGTTGAAATTGAAGATAGACACGGGAATACCTCAACGGGACAGGCAACATCTCTGGAGAGAAGGAATGGGTGATGTTTCGGGTCGAGACCCTTCTTCAGTCTGAATCAGTCAGGGTTGCAGGTGCCCTCCACAGCAATAGCCATGTTGGCAGGTAGGTCACTTAAAGCCATTTTGGAGAACTCTGCAGCACAGAGTGATAGCTATGTCCATTCCACCTGCTCATGTAGACTGAGGGAAGAGTGAATGAAGTCATGTTTCCTTTGTGTATGGAATTTGGGCAACCCTAAGGAAAGCAATGTGAGATGTGGCAGAGATGAGCAACAGCCTAGAATGATCCTGAGTCCTGAAAGCTGAGAATGGGTTAACTGGACTTCATGGGCAAAATGGTCAGGGTACACACAAGATGTTGTAATTCAGCTCCTAGAAGATCAGAAATTAGGGGCAAAAAATTAGTATAAGAGAAAAAGGGTTAACAAAAATTGCATTATAAGTAAATAAGAACTGTCTTTTTCAGCCCCATGAGATTGAAAGACTTACTGTAGGTGACTTTTGTATGTTGCATTACTTTTGATATAATTTGAAGATATTTACATTGGAGAAAATATGAGATGAGAAAATGAAAATCCTGGAGAAAAGCTATGAGACAAGTTTCCCAATGGATGTTAAGGCACCTAAAAATGTGAATGCAATTGCTCTGCTCCCAACTAAGCCAATTTCTGTCCATCTGGGGGGTGAAACTAGCTAGACTCACAAAGTATTACAAACTTCAACTCTTTTAGTTCATGAAAGTTGATCAAACATCCTCTCCAAATAACCATGGGTTAAGCATCTCTCGCTGAAGGGATTTGACATTGAATATTCCCAGTGCAGTTTCAGCCTTGTCCATATCTGACCTCTTTCCACCATTTAGACCATCATCTTCAAAGCATACTCTGTTGAAAACTCACTGAGGCCCCATCACAGTTAGTCAATCCTAATTCCAAGCCTTTGACAAAACAATGTCTGATATTTTTTAATGGGAAGTCATACTTCTCCTTGGTACCAGGTGCGTTACTATTTGAGAGGATATGTGTCCTTTTCCACCTGGCTGGAGGCATAAATTGTCCCGATATTCTTCCCGATATCTAGTTCGGATGAATCTTTATTGCCAAGAATGTAGAGGAGAAAAAATTTCATTCATGCAGGTACTTTCTGCACAAACTCACCAGGTAAATTTAATTGTAACAAGTCAGCTGAATGGTCAGAACAAATTTAATAATTTGAAAGATGGAGAATTAATGTAAACTTTAACTTGATCTAAATCAGACTGATGTGGTTGATTATGAATGAAGATAATCTGCAATCTGATGCTGATGAAAATTGACAGGACATTTATAATGCTAAAATCAATCCCCATGATGCACTTGCATCAAAATGAATCATGTTTGGATTTTAAAGCAGCAAAAGACAAATGAATATGTAGGGAATGGAGAGTTATAAATCACATGCAGGCAGAAGAGATTCGTTTAACTTAGCATCATGTTTAGCATGGATATTGAGGGCTGAAGGGCCTGTTTCTGTGCTGTACTGTTCTAAGTAAATATTATCAGTTAGGCGTGTTGCTGGTGGTGATGGAGGAATGGGGTTAATTTAACTTTGAAAGAATATCATATTAGTGTATTCATTTCCCACCAGTCGATAGAGGATCTTCACCGCACCTTTTCTGAATAACATAGATGGGAACAGGACAAAGAGTCAGTTGCCAAAGATTAAGTGTTTAAGTCTGAGGCAAGGCATGATACAATAGATGGATAATAGAGTGGTCTGTAGCGACCATAGAGAATGGTCCAGGTCGTCGAACCCTCGGATTGGCCAGCGAGGTCACGTGGGAACGCGACCATGGGGATTGGTCCAGGGAGCGACATCGCTGATTGGCCAGCGATGTCATGTGCGCGTTTGGCGCCCGATTTAGTCAGTTCGGCGAAGTCTTCAAGGAAGACAGTAAGTTTGTGATGGTTGTCCTTTACCTTGTTGTTTAACTCTGTATTCGAATGTTGCGGCTGCAATAAACTTCTTCTACAACCAACAAGTTTCGGACTCGCCATATTGGTGACCCCGACGTGATCTGGACGATCACCGACTGAGCAGGAACCCGACGCCTCGTTGACGATGACCGAGCCGGGCACACCGGAGTTAAGTGCGGCAAGCGTTCACCTTCCGTTGTTTTGGACGCACGCACCGCAAGCTTGGTTTATCCACACCGAGGCTCAATTTCATATAAAGAAGGTGTCGGACGAATCCACGATGTACTACTACCTCGTCAGCGCTCTATCGCCGGACACAACCAAGCGCGTGATGCGGTTCATCGTGGATCCACCTGCGGAAAACAAGTACGAGGCCATGAAGAAAGTATTACTGCGAACCTTCGGGTTTAATAAGCATGGTGGTGCGGCAAAACTTCTGCACCTACCAGATCTTGGAGACCAACTGCCTTCCGTCCTCATGGCCGAAATGATGATGCTAGCCGGTGAGCATACGGATTGCCCTATGTTCGAACAGGCATTCCGCGAGAAACTTCCCGAGGATGTCCGACTGCTGCTCACGGATTGTTCTTTTAAGGACCCCGAAGCATATGCAGCGAAAGCGGACGCGCTCATAGCGGCAAAAAACAAGGCAAGTGGTTCGATCAACAAAGTCTCGACATCAGTGACCACGCCACAGCGACGGAAAGATGGCGCCACGTCTCCCGCCAATTCTCCGAAAGCCCGCCAAAAAGATCCGCACAAGCGCGGCTGGTGCTATTATCACCTATGATGGGGTAACGAATCCCGCAACTGCCGTTTGCCTTGTACCTTCGCGGGAAATGCCTCGGCCGATCGTACATAGGGGCAGTTACGATTGGCCAGAACCGGCGCCTCTATGTCCATGATCGATTCACGGACACAGAATTTTTGGTAGACACGGGAGCCATCGTCAGCATAGTGCCGCCGACTGACCTCGAAACCAGATCGGGTAAGACAGGTCCCACCCTCATCGCGGTTAATGGCAGCCCAATTCGCACTTTCGGTACACCGAAGATGTCCCTTGTGTTAGGCCTCCGCACGTACGAATGGCCATTCATCATAGCCGACGTCAAACAAGCGATCCTGGGCGCAGATTTTCTCTGGGCTTTTTCACTGGTTCCTGATGTCCGCGGTAACGACCTCCAACCCTCCGCCGAAGATGAGCACGTCGCTCCGACAATCGCCTCCTCGCCCAGCCCTACTGTCCAGGCCGTCGTCGCGGCCCCCGACTCGTATGCTGCGATTCTGGCAGAGTTTCCGGAGCTGCTCGTCCAACGTTTTGACACGCCTTCGGCTAAGCACGGTGTGGTCCATCACATCTGCACCGAAGGCCCTCCCGTTTTCGCTCGGGCCAGGAGACTACCGCCAGACAAACTGGTGGTGGCAAGGGCGGAGTTCAGGAAAATGGAGGAAATGGGAATTGTCCGTCAGTCTGACAGCCCGTGGGCCTCGCCGTTACACCTGGTCTCCAAAGCCTCTGGGGGGTGGAGACCCTGTGGCGATTATCGGCGTCTCAATGCTGTCACCACGGCTGATCGCTACCCCATACCGCACCTACAGGATTTTTAATCTGGGCTGGAAGGAGCGGTGGTGTTTTCCAAAATCGATTTGGTGCGAGGATACCATCAGATTCCGGTGCGACCGGAGGACATACAGAAAACTGCAACAATTACTCCGTTCGGGTTGTTTGAATGGTTGCGTATGCCTTTCGGTTTAAAGAACGCGGCACAGGCTTTCCAGCGACTGATGGACCGCGTGGGCCGGGGTTTACCGTTTTTGTTTATTTATTTAGACGACATCCTGGTAGCCAGCCCCTCCGTGCAGGAACACCAGGCCCATTTGCGGACCGTGTTCCAGCGGCTCCAAGACCACGGGCTCATAATCCAACCCTCCAAATGTCAATTCGGCCTTCCTGCTCTTGATTTTCTAGGGCACAGAATTACCCCTGCCGGCGCCTCCCCTTTGCCCGAAAAGGTGGAGGCTATCCGGGCATTTCCTAGGCCCACCTCAGTAAAAGGGCTACAGGAGTTCGTAGGCATGGTTAATTTCTACCATAGGTTCGTTCCGGCAGCTGCGCGAGTCATGCGCCCACTCTTCCAATGCCTTGCAGGGAATCCGGTAGAGTTATTGTGGTCCCCGACCGCAGAGTCGGCTTTTACAGCAGCTAAGGCAGCCTTGGCAGACGCCACCATGTTGGTCCATCCGAGCCCCTCCGACCCCACGGCCCTGACGGTTGACGCCTCTGACGTGGCGGTGGGCGGGGTTCTGGAGCAGCAGGTCGGTGGCCGTTGGCAGCCTTTAGAGTTTTTCAGCCGGCAACTAAATTCGGCCGAGCTGACGTATAGCGCATTTGACCGAGAGCTTCTGGCTCTCTATTTAGCTGTTCGTCATTTCAGGTACTTCCTCGAGGGCCGCCCATTTGTGGCCTTTACGGACCACAAACCATTAACATTTGCTTTTTTGAAATTGTCTGACCCATGGTCGGCCCGCCAGCAGCGGCACCTGACTGCTATCTCCGAATTTACCACCGATGTCCGTCATGTCGCGGGTAAGCTTAATGCCGTTGCTGACGCCCTGTCTAGACCTGCTCTTTCCCCTATTTCGGCGGTGGACTGCGAAGTGGATCCCCAGGAGCTTGCGGAGGCACAGCTTCTGGCGGATACCGTTTCGGCTTACCGGTCCACCACTTCGGGATTGAAGTTGGCCCAGGTAGCTTGTGGGTCGGCGGGCACAAAAGTCTGGTGCGATGTTTCTCTTCCCCGTCCCAGGCCGGTAGTACCGCCCTCCCTTCAGCGCCGGGTTTTCGATGCCATTCATGGGCTGGCGCACCCGTCCATCCGCTCCACCTCTGCCTTGGTAGCAGCGAGGTTTGTCTGGCATGGCCTACGGAAACAGGTAGCGGGGTGGGCACGTTCCTGCGTGCCCTGTCAGACCGCTAAAGTCCAGCGCCACGTCCAGCCCCCCGTACAGGATTTCGAGGTCCCGGCTGTTCGTTTTTTCCACATCCACGTGGATTTGGTCGGGCCCTTGCCTTCCTCCCGGGGCTACACCCACCTCCTCACGGTGGTGGATCGGTTCACCCGGTGGCCAGAGGCTTTCCCATTGTTTGATATTTCGTCAGCGTCTTGTGCTAGGACTTTGGCCCTTCATTGGGTAGCTCGTTTCGGGGTCCCGGCAGTTATTACCACTGACAGAGGGCCACAGTTCACTTCGTCCCTCTGGGCCGCGCTTGCAGAACTGTACGGGTCCAAGTTACAACCCACGACTGCATATCACCCCCAGGCAAATGGACTCGTAGAAAGGTTCCACCGCCAACTTAAGGCGTCCCTCAGTGCAAGGCTTGAAGGCCCGGACTGGGTAGACCAGCTCCCTTGGGTTCTGTTGGGCATCCGGACTGCTCCCAAGCTAGATCTCGGTGCGTCGTCCGCAGAGCTAGTATATGGCTCGACACTTCGAGTACCCGGAGATCTGTTTCCGGACCATTCAGACCAGCTGCCTACAGTCCCATCAGTGTTAGCGTCTCTCCGGGAACGGGTGGGCTCCCTGGCTCCAGTTCCGACTTCACGTCATGGGTGTCCCATGGTACATGAACCGCCTTCCCTGAAGGACTGTGAGTTCGTTTTTCTGCGAAAAGATTCCCATCGCGCCCCGTTGCAGAGGGTCTATCAAGGGCCGTTCCGGGTTTTGCGTAAGGGAACGGCTACCTTCACCTTAGACATGGGCGGCAAGAGTGAGCTCGTCTCGGTGTCCCGGCTAAAACCTGCCCATTTAGATCCGGATCAACCAGTCCTGGTCGGTCAAACCCCTAGGAGAGGCCGACCTCCGTTAGTTCCGCTCAGTCCAGGACCCCCCGTTCCGGCAGCTCCTCCAGGACCCCCCGTTCCGGCAGCTCCTCCAGGACCCCCCGTTCCGGCAGCTCCTCCAGGACCCCCCGTTCCGGTAGTTCCTCCAGGACCTCCCGTTCCGGCTGTTCCGCCAAGTCCGGAACCCCCGGCTCCTGTGGTTCAGGCTGTCCCTCTCCGTACTCGTTATGGTCGCGAAATCCGGCTCCCTGTTAGGTTCCGCACCTCGGGTTCTGGGGGGGGTCATGTAGCGACCATAGAGAATGGTCCAGGTCGTCGAACCCTCGGATTGGCCAGCGAGGTCACGTGGGAACGCGACCATGGGGATTGGTCCAGGGAGCGACATCGCTGATTGGCCAGCGATGTCATGTGCGCGTTTGGCGCCCGATTTAGTCAGTTCGGCGAAGTCTTCAAGGAAGACAGTAAGTTTGTGATGGTTGTCCTTTACCTTGTTGTTTAACTCTGTATTCGAATGTTGCGGCTGCAATAAACTTCTTCTACAACCAACAAGTTTCGGACTCGCCATTGGTCACTGATTTCCCATGGATGGCCCTTTCTCTCTCTCTCTCTCCCTCCCACTCTCTGTCTCTCCCTCCTCTCTCTCTCCCTCCTCTCTCTTTCTCTCTCTCTCTCTCTCTCTCTCTCTCTCTCTCTCTCTCTCTCTCTCTCTCTCTCTCTCTCTCTCTCTCTCTCTCTCTCTCTCTCTCTCTCTCTCTCTCTCTCTCTCTCTCTCTCTCTCTCTCTCTCTCTCTCTCTCTCTCTCTCTCTCTCTCTCTCTCTCTCTCTCTCTCTCTCTTTCTCTCTCTTCCCCACACTCTCTCTCTTTCTCTCTCTTCCACACTCTCTCTCTTTCTCTCTCTTCCCCTCTCTCTCTCTTTCTCTCTCTTCCCCTCTCTCTCTTTCTCTCTCTTCCCCTCTCTCTCTTTCTCTCTCTTCCCCTCTCTCTCTTTCTCTCTCTTCCCCTCTCTCTCTTTCTCTCTCTTCCCCCCTCTCTCTCTCTCTATGTATATATCTCTCTATCTCTCTATCTCTCTCTGTTCTGACTAGTTTTAGTTTAGTTTAGAGATACAGATCGGAAACCGGCCCTTCGGCCCACCAAGTCCGTGCCGACCAGCGATCCCTATACACTATCCTGCACACTAGGGACAATTTTTACTAGCTTTACAGAGGCCAATTAACCTACAAACCTGTACGCCTTTGGAGTGTGCAAGGAAACTGGTGCACTTGGCGAAAACCCATGCGGACACGAGGAGAAGGAACAAACTCCGTACAGACCACACCCATAGTCAGGATCAAACCCGGGTCTCTGGCGCTGTAAGGCAGCAACCCTACTGCTACGTCACCATGCCGGTCTTTCTCTTTCTCTTTCTCTGGCTCACTCTGTCTATCTGTCTCTCGTTGCCTCAGGATTCCACTGGAAATGTCATCATAATGAAAATGTAACATATGCAGGAAATGGTCAGATGTATTGAAAATCTATTTCACACCACTTTGTGTTGCTCTGGAATTCTCTGCTCTTTTTTCAGCAATATACCCACTGGATTCCAAAATTGGTTTTCAGTTTCAAATCTCACAGGCTCCTTGCTGGAAACAATGACATCCTGAGCTGGAAATTTTGACAGAATTACAACACAACAACATCTGCACCGAGTTAATGGGCAGAACCTTTGGAGTTCTAATAGCAGGATGGAAATCACCTTGTGGAGCTCAGGTTGCCAGTTCTGAAAGGAGGTTTTCTTGGCTACTTGATTATCCAGTTCCAACTGTTCCACCAAGTTAAGCAGCTTTTTGGACCAATATTTGATTTGAAATAATGAATGAAAATGTTTGAAGAAAATGAAAAGCAGCACTTTTGTTTGCATTTCCATATTGTCTGCCTGCAAAAGGACCCTGGAAGGTAGTCTTTGAATCTTGAAGGCCCCTGGACCATCCCAGAGGATTTGATACCAAAGCTCAAAACAGCAGTTCTTTGCGAATGTACAATACATTTTCCGGGCTTTGGGCCTTTCCGTATCACTGTGTTTTTGGTGCCACTACAATCACTTACATGTTGGGTTGAGTAATCTTACTTTGGTGGAACTCACCACAATTTAGACACATTCTATTTTTAAGTTGAGTTCGAGTTTTGAATCAAAAACAGAAAATGTTGGAAATGCTCAGCAGGTCAGGCAGCATTTGTGGAAAAAGAACCATTTTGAGTGAAAGAATCTTAGAGGATGATGGGTATGTGGAATGAGCTGCCAGAGGAGGCTGATCGGGCAGGTGCCAGAACAGCATTTAAAAGACATTTGGACAGATATATGGATAGTGTAAAGGAGTGTTCTCTGACACACTGTAACCTTTACTGGTAGTTTATTATAGCACATGGTACACACGTCCCAGCACTGACTGCATCCAGCCTTCAGACGTACCGGGACCTAAAAGGGTGGAACAAAGGGAGGAGACTACAGTTGTACTAATAGGATGGGGCGTGGTTAGTGGTGATAAGGTAGCTACAGTATAGGTTGCATGCATAACCATCTACATCCTTCCCCTTACAATTCAAACAAGTTACTACAGTAGCAGGATTATTATACAGTACCTGCAAAGCTAGACATATTCTCCGTAGCGAGCCGGAGGTTTTACAATCCGACCCGAGCGAGTGCGCACAGCACCTTCACCCTCCCCGCCCGAAAGAGTAGGAGGGGGGACAAGAACAGAAACAGGAGGAGAGAAGCTGGGTGGAGAACCCAGCTTGCAGGGGGAACGGAGAGACACAGGAGAGCCAGGCGAAAATGAAGGGGTAGAACGAGTTGAAGTTGGAGAGAGAGAAGATTTTGCAGGGGACAACAGAGCCTGGGGAGCAAGCCCGGGAGGAGCAGGGGGGGCTACCCGAGGCAAAAGGACCGACCGTGGCATGCAGGGAGCAGAGGGTACGTTAGTGGAGGAAGGCTCGACACGCGATGGAGGGGTATACGGAACCGCAGGAGGTGGTTTGGGCTCGTTAACCGCCAACAGGTGCTGGCGGCTGCGTCTGTAGACAGTCCCTTCGAAATCCACGAGGTAGGAACGTGGCGCGGTGTCAAACCCGACGACGGTGGCAAGTCGGGAATAGCCGGTGGACGTCTGCAAACGGACGACCTGTCCCGGCATCAGTGGAGAAAGAGGGCGGCAGGATTTATCATGCGACCGTCGCTGGATCTCGTGTTTTTGGGCAATACGTTTCTGGACATCAGCAGGCTGCAGGACTTTAGGCATCAGGGACTGCTGGGCAATAGGCATCGGAGGGCGGACAACTCGGGACATGAGTCGCTGGGCAGGGGATCCCATGGAAATGTCTCGAGAAATGTTGCGAAGGTTCAGGAGACACTGATAGAAATCCCCGTTCGAGAGGCGGGTTTGTTCAAGCAGGTGCTTAGCGCTCCGGACCGCCCGTTCCGCTAGACCATTGCTTTGAGGGTACTCCGGGCTGCTAGTGAAATGATTAAAGTTCCACTTTGTGGCAAACGCTCGAAACTCAGCGCTGGTGAACTGGCGACCGTTGTCTGTCTGCAGCCGGACAGGGGAACCAAACGTGGCAAAGTGGCGGCGAAGCTTGCTGATCACCATCTCGGAGGTGATGGCAGGGAGGAAGTCCACCTCGAACCAATTCGAGTAAGAGTCTACTAGCACAAGGTATTGCTTACCACGCCAGTCGAAAATGTCGGCAGCCAGAGAAGTCCAGGGCATTTCAGGTGCAGGCTGCTGCAAAAGTGGCTGTCTTTGCTGATGCGGGGCAAGCGAGTGACAGTCCGGACAGGAATCGACTCGGGCTTGGATGTATTTAGCCATGGCCGGCCAGTAGTACTGGTCCTGGGCATGTGAGATGGTGGCATCTGCACCGGGATGTCCCATGTGGGCGGCATCAAAATACAAGCCACGCAGTGATTCCGGGATGACAACTTTGTGCCCTTTGATAATAATACCATCCCGGAGGACTAACTCATCGCGGACCAAAAAATAGGGGTGGACGCTGGCAGGCAACGAATTCCGCTTGGTGGGCCACCCGCGCTTGATGACAGCAGCAAGCTGCTGCAGGTCGGGGTCGTTTGCGGTGTGTTCAACCAGGCATTTCAGCTGGTGAGAAGGGACGAAGTTGACGTTCAGTACCTGTAAGTCCGACTGCTCGAAGGGGTGCTGGTCGCAGGAGGTCCGGGGGGCCCGGGACAGTGCATCAGCCACATGCATCTCGGTGCCCCTCTTATATACGATCTTAAAGTCAAAGCGCTGTAGCTGCAGCATCATCCGCTGTAGTCTGGCAGGAGCGCAGTGTATCGGTTTATTAAGTATTGTCACCAGTGGCTGGTGATCCGTTTCAATGGTGAACCTGGTGCCGAATAAGAAGTCTCTAAACTTCGAACACGCGAAAACCACCGCCAGCAGCTCCTTCTCTATCTGAGCATAGCGTTGCTCTGTGGCCGTCATTGTCCTAGAGGCATAGGAGATAGGCTGCAGCGAGTCGTCAGCGTGGAGTTGCAGGCAGGCAGCACCCAGTCCAAATCGGGAGGCGTCGCAGGTGACCACGATTGGAAGCAGCAGATCAAAAAACCTTAGTGTTGGTGTGCTGACCAGCCTCGTCTTCAGCAGGTCGAACGCCTGCTGGTGGTGTGGAAACCATGCCCAGGCAATGTCCTTCTTTGTGAGTTGTCTCAGGGGTGCGCTCAACTCGCTGAGGTCGGGGATAAACTTCCCCAGGTAGTTCACCATACCCAGGAAGCGCTGCAGACTGACAGCGTCAGTCGGGGCCGGCAGCTCAGAGATGGCGCTGGTCTTTTGCGGGTCTGGCTTTAACCCTTGGGCTGTGAAGATGTGTCCGACGTATGTGACCTCAGGCACCCGGAACTTGCACTTTGACCGATTGAGCTTCAAATTTATCTGCCGGGCACGGTTCAAAATCCGCCGGAGGTTGTGGTCATGTTCGGCCACGTCCCTCCCATAGACCAGAATGTCATCCACAATAATCGCGCAGGGCAGACCTGCAAATAGTTGTTCCATAGAACGCTGAAATACCTCGCTGGCAGAGTTGATGCCGAACGGCATCCGTAAAAACTTAAACCTGCCGAAGGGCGTGCTGAACGTGGTCAGATCCGTGGAGCGTTTGTCCAGGGGTATCTGCCAAAACGAGCTCCTTGCATCGAGGACGGAGAACACAGTAGCTTGTCCCACCTGGGCGGCAACATCTTCGACAGTCCTCATGGGGTAGTGGGGCCGTTTAATTGCCATATTTAAGTCCTTAGGGTTAATGCACACCCGTATCTCATTTGTTCCTTTCTTCAACGTGGCGACCATGGTGGAGACCCATACGGTTGGATCGCTGACAGCCTCCAGCACTCCCATGTTGACCATGTCCTTGAGCATATTCTCCACTTTGCCCTTCATGGCAAAAGACACCCTGTGGGGTGGACGGATCACGGGCTCCACAGATGGGTCTGTCGCGATCTTGTACACCACCGGCAGCTTCCCCAGCTTGTCGTCAAACAGGTCTGGGTACTCACATAGTGGATCCATCACAGGTTGCACCTTGTGGACCGTATGGTTAAACGACACCAGCCCAAGATCCTGGCATGCCCGGTTGCTAAGCAACGTCACACAGTCACTGTCCAGAATGAAGAAAGACAGGTCCTGGGAACCTTCCTGCAGCACGCAGTGGAAGGTCGCCCTCCCCACAGGTGTTAGTTCCTCTCCCCCATAGGCACGCAAAACAGAGCGGTCGGCAATCAGCAGCTCATTATTCCTTATCCGGTGGAACAGCTTTGTTGACATTACGTTCACCTTCGCCCCCGTGTCAAGTTTAGCAGAGAAACACTTATTGTTGACAGTTATGTTCACAGAAGGATCGGGGAGGCGAGATCGGCTGTGGAGGAGAGTGTAAATACTTACATCTCCCGTGGAAAAGCTGGGCTCAGAGTCCATCTCGCTATCAACCTGCAAAAGATTGTCTAGGAGTTGTCTGGGAGCTGAGGGAACTTTCCCACGGGATCGGCAGGCAGCTGCAAAATGGTTCCTTCTCCCGCAGAAATTGCATGTCTTCCCAAGGGCTGGGCACTGTGATTCTGAGGAGTGTACGTAGCTGCAGTTAGGACACTTGTTAGATCTTGGGTCCCGGGGTGTGCGAACGGGCCGCTGTGGAGGGCGAAAGTTCTCCCTCATCCGTCGTTGTCCAGCAACTCCAGTTAAATTTACGGCTCGGTTGTCAGACCCCCTCTGTCCGTGAGGATGGTGGACCACTTCGGCAATGCGGCACGCATGCATTGCTTGAGTCAGGGTTAGGTCAGGCCGTTGCAGCAGGTCGGCACGCAGCTTCTGATCGACCATACCGGTAACGAGAATGTCTCTGACGAGCTGGTCGCGCATGGTTTCGAATCGGCACCGCTGGGCAAGGTGTCGCAGGTCGGCAATGAAGCATTCAACAGGTTCATCCGGCTGTTGCTTGCGTGAGAAGAACCTGGCCCGCTCCAGTATACGGTTGGAGGGCAGGTCGCATAGCTCCGCGAATTTGCGCAAAAGACATACCGGGTCGTCGGCCGATTCAGCTGGCTCGACCGGCTGGTCGTTGTCATCCAGGACCGCTGGTGCATAGACAAAGGCTTGAGCTCTCTTCATTGCGTCGGGACCGGCCAGGTTGAGCAAAAGTGATGCTTTGACCGCGGCTGGGTCGTTCCGGTTCGCAATATTGACGTAGTGAGTGTAGTCCATCACAAAAGTCGACCATCGTTCCGCAATGTCGGCATCGAAGACAAGGGGAGATGGCTTTCGGCATGAGGACGCCATATCGAGGGAAACCCGAAACTGGGCACTAACGGGAACAAAATAAATGAAAACCGGTAAACGGGAAACGCTCGAATCCCACTTCTGACACCATGTAAAGGAGTGTTCTCTGACACACTGTAACCTTTACTGGTAGTTTATTATAGCACATGGTACACACGTCCCAGCACTGACTGCATCCAGCCTTCAGACGTACCGGGACCTAAAAGGGTGGAACAAAGGGAGGAGACTACAGTTGTACTAATAGGATGGGGCGTGGTTAGTGGTGATAAGGTAGCTACAGTATAGGTTGCATGCATAACCATCTACAGATAGGAAATGTTTGAAGGTGTATGAGCCACAAACACTGGTAAATGAGACAAGCTTAGATGGGGCAACTTGGTCAGCATGGACAAGTTGGGTCAAAGGGCCTGTTAATGTGCTGAATGACCCCATGGGTCTATGACTAAATGTTACAACTAGTTGTCTGACAAGGAATCTGAAACATTAAATATTAATGCTGTTTCAGTTTCCGTGGATAGGAAAGGTTTAAAGATATATGAACCAAACAAGCGCAAATGAGACTAGCTGAGAAGGAGCATCTTGGTCGGTATGGACAAGTTGGGACAAAGGGTCTGTTTCCATGCTGTATGACTCTATGGCTCCAAACGTTACAACTAGATGACAAGGAATCTTAAACATGAAATATTGATGCTGTTTCAGTTTCCACAGATGCTGCTTGTCACGCTGAGTGCTCCCAATAATTTCCGCTTTTGTTTCAGATGTCCAGCATCTGCAATATTTTTTATTTCCATTTCTTTATTCTTCTGGTACTGGAGCTCCAGAGGCATTACTGTTGGAAAATTTTCAAATACATTTTCTCCCTTTAAAGAGGACTGGAATACAAAAACAGAGATGTAATGCTGAGGCTCAAAAAGGCATTGATCGGGCCGCATTTGGAGTACTGTGAGCAAATTTGGGCCCCATATCTAAGGAAGGATGTGCTGGCCTTGGAGAGGACCCAGAGGTTTGGCGCCGTCAGTAATGGCAGCCTCACCTACAGTCTATCTTTTCATATTTTTATTATTTTTGTGTGTTTTAAAAAGTATGTGTTAATGTTAATGTATGTGTTAATGTTCTCTGGTTTGTTTTATGTGGGGGGTGGGGAGGGGGTCAGGGGAAACTTTTTTCAATCTCTTACCTTGCCGGAGATGGGATTTTTTTTCTGGATCGTAACTCCGGTCGCTCTGCAGCCTAACATCATAGAGCTGGAGGCCTTGCTCGAGACTGACTTTGAGCCCCACCGTGGGGTCGTGGACTTACCACCGGAGTCTGTCATCCCTTGCCTGGGATTGACGCTCCAACCGCGGCCTGCGGATTCCAACATCGAGGAGCTCGCAGTCTGGGGTAGAGACTGATGTCGGGAAGCTCCAAGCCACTGGAGGTTTGACCAGCCCCGACTCGGGAGTCCGATCATCCGGCTCAGGGAGCTGAGATCCCCCCGATGCGGGGTGCTTGACCGCCGGTTGTGGGAGGCAAGATCGCCCCGACAACGGAAGGTTCGAGTGCCCCGACCATGGGAGAACAAAGAAGGGAAGAAGATTGAACTTTTTTTGCCTTCCATCACATGAGTAATATGGGGGAGTCGCTTTGGTGGATGTTCATGTTAAAATTTTAATTGGGTGTCTTGTTGCTCTTTATTGGTATGACTGTATGGCAATCTGTACCTTAATTGGTACATGTGACAATAAATAAACCTTAAACCTTGAAGAATGATTCCAAGAATGAGTGGGTTAGCATATGATGAGTGCTTGACAGCTGGAGTTTAGTAGGTTGAGGGGGTATCTCATTTGAAATTTACAGAATAATGAAAGGCATAGACAGATTGGATGTGGGAAGGATGTTTCCATTGGTGGGAGTGTCTGGGACCAGAGGTCAGCTTCAGAATTAAAGGTCGCTCTTTTAGAAAGGAGATGGGGAGGAACTTCTTTAGTCAGAATGTAGTTAATCTGTGGAACTCATTGCCACAGAAGGCTGTGGAGGCCAAGTCAGTGGATATTTTTAAAGCAGAGATAGACAAATTCTTGATTAGAACGGGTGTCAAGGGTTATGGGGAGAAGGCAGGAAAATGGGATTAGGAGGCAGAGATCAGCCCTGGTTGAATGGCAGTAGACTTGATGGGTCCAATGGCCTAATTCTACTATAACATGTGAACAATACCATGGTCAGCATGGTTTGGATGAAACAGATGAAACCTCTCATTTCAATATTCACGGCTGAAATTCATTCTTCAGAGCAGATTATACACCTGCCTCCCTTCTTCTTATCAGAGGCAAGATAAATATGTAAAAGGTATGTTTCAAATGTTTTGGTACTCATGGAGTTAACAGGCCTCTGGTGATGAACTAATTTACAAGGTGAAGCAGTGGCTTGTGTTTTGTTATTTTTCATCTTCATGTGTACCGCTTATCAACTGTACAAGGACAAATAAAATGACAAAAGAACATGGTTAATTTGGGGTCAAATTAATCCATCCATTATGTGACAGACAAGGGAATTGTATCTGCACTGATGCTAAAGTGACATTATTGTACGGTATGGTATAACAATTTAAATACATGCTGTGTGGTAGCCTTTGTAGACCAGTCTGGTACAATTAATATGGAACCAAGAGGTTTTTTTTCCAATTATAAAACTCCGCATAGGGTTTGGAAAGTTCTCTTTAATCTTTGAAGAAACAAGGAAAGAATCTGTGATTTAAAAATAGCTGGGATTTAAAAATAGCTAGGAAATTAATGTGTAATAAGAGTATTGGGCATTGCTTCATGAAGTATTGTATCACCAGATTAAAGCTCACTTTTGAAATGGAGGAAACTCAATAATTCATTACTGCTTTTCGCTGGTTTCTTGCTTTTTCTCACATCTGGAAGTATTGGATTGTGCACTGTGGGCTCACATCGCAACAGGAAGCTCTGCTTGAGCACGTATCTCAGATCAAGATTTACAGCAGAAGAATCTACATGTACTAAGTCACCCCGTCGCCCCAACCTCTGGGTTAGATTGCCATTCTCCGGTACGCATCTTCACATGGTCTGACCAGCCCAACTTCGCTTTACATCCTCGCCTCAGTGTCTAAGATTGTGGTCTTGTACTGGGTATCTGCTGCGTTCTTTCCAGAAGCATGTATCTCTAAAAATCAGTCGTAAAGAAAAGCAAACCAGGACAATTAAAAATTATGGTTAGAAACAAGCAACTGCAGATGCTGGTCAATACACAAAAAGGACATAAAGTGCTGGAATAACACAGCAGGTCAGTCTGAAGAAGGGTCTCGTCCCAGAACGTCACCTATTCATGTTCTCTAGAGATGCTACCTGACATGCCGAGTTACTCCAGCACCTTGTGTCCTTGAAAGTTATGGTTAACCTGAATTGATCTTGGAATAAACATGATGACATTATCCTGCACCCTGTTACCCCAACATCAACTACCACCCTCTCATCTGCACCATTTGATTGCACTTTTGACAATGTGTATGTTCTGTTGTGCTGCCAAAGTGTCAAGTGCACTCATGATAGCCACACACCTGGGCCTAAGCATTCACAGTGCAAAATTATAGGAGTCTCCTGTGTAGGAACGAACTGCAAAAGTTGGTTCACACCGAAGATAGACACAAGATTCTGGAGTAACTCAGTGGGTCAGGCAGCATCTCTGGAGAAAAGGAATAGGTGACGTTTCGGGTCGAGATCCTTCTTCAGACTGAGAGTCGGGAGAGGGAAACTAGAGATCTGAAAATATCTCTCAATAATGGACCATTGTGGGCTCCACCTTTCCTTGATCATCGTTGCTTGCTTGGATTTGCCCTTTCGCATATCTTTCATTCATTTGTTCTATGTACATTTTCATATCTTTCATTTCCATCTTCCCTCTCTCAGTCTGAAGAAGGGTCTCGACCCGAGAGATGCTGCCTGACTCGCTAAGTTACTCCAGCTTTTTGTGTCTATCTTCAATGGGAATCTCCTGCTGTGTTGATGTTGATATTGGGAACACACAAAGTCTATCCTAGGCACCCCAGCTTTCTGACATGGGATCACCTTATCTTCAGGTATCCAGCTGTATGAAAATATACGCAGTGAGGCCACTGTGGTCCTCTGAAGATGCTGTCAGCAGACCAGAAAAAGGTAGCAGAGAAATGGGAGGGATTGGCTCTTGGTGCTGCTACTGAGATCAACTACTCTGGAACATTTACAAATGGGGAAGTACAATCTTTACGTGATTTCTCTCTGTATCTTGTGTCTTCTTCCACCCACTGCATTATCATGACTTTATTTTACATACGTGATGCAAACCATTCAGTTGTCATGGCGATCGTATTCTTTAGCTGACAGAGGCCTGCAGGTTGCATTTCTACAGCAGTGTCAAGAAAACCAATAGGAACAGTGTGAGTGTGTGTGATGGGGGAAGTGGGAATTGCGCATTAGTCGTCTTTATTCCAAGAGCAATACAGGTTCAGTCACGTTTCGGATCTTTTACATGCCTTTGCTTGCGTTAGAATATTCAGTGCTAAGAATCACGAAGACTCTCCCTGGGGGATAAATGCTTCAGGAAAGAAGTGTATCATTTGGAGCCTGCAGGGTTCTGTTCCTAGTGAAGCGTGTCCAATATAAGGCGGTAAGTTGATGCAAGACTGTTGAATCATTTAAGATGCTTTGCATCTGGGGCTTCATTGGTATTTTTAAAAATGTAGCATTTCCCAATATTTCAATGCCTCAACCTGTTTACAGATTGATCAACAATGTTTTCTGAGTTCCCTTGCCCAAATATTGCCCTTTAGCTCAGAGGAAGGTTGGTCACCTGTGCACCTGGCTGATTCATAAGTATTACTGAGATAGTAGTAATCTATTCCTCCTCAAAATGATACCTAGTTGGCCCATCATTTTATTATTTGTAGAGAAACCACAGGGATGGCTCTACTGATCGCCAAGGAGTCAAAATTGCCAACATTGCATAACCTTGATCAGTCTTCAACCCAAAGTTTGTTGTGTTGTATATCTTTTGTAAATGGGTCTACTGTGGATAGGGTGAGCAGTTTTAAATACTTGGGAGTCCGCATCACAGAGGATCTGACGTGGGCAACGCACATTGCCGCACTGGTGGGTAAGGCAAAGCAGCGCCTTTACCACCTTAGACAACTGAGGAAATTCAGAGTGTCTCTGAGGATCCTTCATTGCTTCTACTCTGGGGCTGTAGAGAGCATCCTGTCCGGCAACATTACAGTCTGGTTTGGGAACAGCTCTGCTCAGGACAGGATGGCCCTGCAGAGAGTAGTGCGTTCGGCAGAACGCACCATGGGAACTACACTCATCCCCCTGCAGGACCTATACATCAGGAGGTGCAGATCCAGAGCAAGCAAGATCATGAGGGACCCCTGCCACCCCAGTAACGGACTGTTCCAGATGCTACGATCAGGCAAACGCCTCCGCTGTCACGCTGTGAAAACGGAGAGGATGAGACAGAGTTTCTTCCCACAGGCCATCAGGACTGTCAACTTTTATAACCCCAGAGACTAATTTTTTGTCTACACTATAGTAACTTATTAACTTTATTTATATGCTGTAACTGTAATTCTTTTTTGGGCACAATCCACAGGCATTGCCACTTTCATTTCACTGCACATCGTGTATGTGTATGTGACAAATAAATTTGACTTGACTTGACTTGACTGTGGGATTTACTTCCGCTGCATCCTGATGTCTTTTTCATGATTTTTTTTCTGCAGTACTTTTATCTCCATCAACCAGGGATATTAATGATTAAGGTTTGAGGGTAGAACTCTGTCTTTGGTGATGAATGTTAATTGATCATTGGAGTTCTGGTAACTTTTTTCATTTCAAATCTTTGGATTCATTAGTCAATGGAGCCAAACATTTGGTGGGGAGTAGTATGGGTGGCCAATAGATGACACATTTTTATGGTATGTGACCAAAGATGGATTATTACCCTAAGAAGAGGAAAGGTCTGATATGATGGGTTCTGGATCTAAAGGGGAGGTGAATGTTATTCTGGAAGTCCTGGTTTTGTGTTGAGATGGTCTGATTGAATGGAATTGCATGGTGAGGTTCTGATTGCACTCATTGTTATTTTGGGGGAAATGGCCAATTGGGAGTTAAATGATGCTGGTGTGGGTGACGACTGAGTTGTTCCAGTCATGGTAGGGAAAGCAGATTGGGATTAGAAAGAGTAGAAGATGGTTAGTAGTCAATACACAAACAAGTTCCCAAAAGTAGCAACGTTTAATGGGCAGAGAGGCGGCATTAGGAAAATATGTATATCAGCAAAGATTCCAGTGAAAACTCTCCTGGGCTTCTTTAAATTAGTGTCTTCTATCTATTCTATGATAGAAGACACCTAGCTCAACACCTATTGCAAAGGACCTGGGAGGAATGTGGTCAGAGAGTTTGGTGCTCAAATCTGGAGTGGGACTTGAACATATAACCTTGTGGAGGGAAGGATGTCATTGCTACTTTTCCAAAGTTAATTCATTGGTTTTAATCTATCTTCAACAGTGTTCAGATTGATTATAAAATACACCATCTTCAAGTGCCAGTGATCCATTCAATTTATGCTAAATTACCCAATCCTCTGAATATTAAAGGGAGCCCTCAGTCTTCGAAATTAGGCCTCTGTGTCATTTTGTGTCATTTCCCTTCTACCTCATCATGCTCAATGGACTTATTCACATAAAATCAAGAAGAAGTCAAGAATGTTTAATTGTCATATGCACTGGGACAGGAACAATTATATCCGTCTTGCTGCAGCTTTGCAGGCATATTAACCGCAACTACCACAAAAGAAAATCGACGATACTGCTCTGTGGGGTACCTAACGTATTCGTCAGAGGCAATCCTGAGTTTCCTATTTGCTGCCACTTTAACTCTCCTTCCCATTTCTACTCAGACTTTTCTTGCTCAAGGTTTCCTGCACAGTTTTAATGAGGCCCAACGTAAGCCTCGTCTTCCATCTATAGATCTTGCACCTTCCAGACTCAATACTAAATTTTACAATTTTACATTACTCACTTTCCCCATCTGTTTCAGAATTGACCATTTCCGCCATGATATTGGTTGAGTTTTTCTCTCTCTATTAGCCAGCCTGACCTGAATCATCACCCATTCCTTCTCTCCAGAGATGCTGCCTGTCCTGCTGAGTTCCTCCAGCATTTTGTGTCTATCTTCGATTTAAACCTGCATCTGCAGTTCTTTCCTACACATTTTGACTGCTGGCCCGTTACATAGGTTTGTATTTTGCACCCTTTCATTCTCTTGTTTGTCTTCTCATTCTTTATGCCCCACATTGACTCATCGAATGAATGACCTCTTTATCCTATCCCCACAGCTCACCCCGGCTATCAGAAATTTCCCTTTGTCCTACCGATCTCTTCCCCATTTTTTCTGCAAATTAAAAGTGACTTGATTTCTGAAGATAGATACAAAATGCTGGAGTAACTCACAGGCAGCATCTCTAGAGAGAAGGAATGGGTGACGTTTTGGGTCGAGTCCCTTCTTCCTACACGTACTGACTTGATTTCTCTCTTACCCAGCTATGACGGTGGGTCTTTGACCTGAAACATTCACTCTGGTTCTCTTTCTACAGATCCCGACTGACCAGCTAAGCGTTTCCAGTATTTTCTGTTTTTATTCCAGTGAAAATTGCAACCACCCACGAAAAAACTACAAATGAAATGCACATATTTAATATGCACTCAGCTTTGAGATTAATGCTCTGGGGCTCCAACAATATTAATGAGGGGATTCCTAGATTTTAACATCTTTTGGACTTTGCAGTCTTCTGCACCCTTTCCTGCGTACTCAGAACCCAACAACAAATAGCATCGGGGTTAGAAGGGAGAGCGAGATCAGCCATGATTGAATGGCGGAGTAGACTTGATGGGCCGAATGGTCTAATTCTACTATTCCTTATGACCTTATTTCTGATACTTAAAACTAGCCATTCTGTTTAGAGCTACACAAACTAGTATCCAGGATAGGCTGATACATTGAACAGCTACACAAAGGGCGGCACGGTAGCGCAGCGGTAGAGTTGCTGCTTTACAGCGAATGCAGCGCCGGAGACTCAGGTTCGATCCTGACTACGGGTGCTGCACTATAAGGAGTTTGTACGTTCTCCCCGTGACCTGCGTGGGTTTTCTCCGAGATCTTCGGTTTCCTCCCACACTCCAAAGACTTACAGGTATGTAGGTTAATTGGCTGGGTAAATGTAAAAATTGTCCCTAGTGGGTGTAGGATAGTGTTAATGTACGGGGATCGCTGGGCGGCACAGACTTGGAGGGCCGAAAAGGCCTGTTTCCGGCTGTATATATATGATATGATATGATATGAAGGCTTTGAGTGAAGGCTTTGCAAGTACTGGGGGTGCAACTCACATAGCTATCTTAATGATTTAGTGTTAAAAGATGGGATGAGAATAGAACAGAGGCTGCAAGGTTAGAAACAGATGCATTATAGATAACGTTTATTTTCAATTTTGACAACTGCAGGGCTGGTTCTTGATTTCTTCATTTGTGTGTGGATGGTTTTGGACACTATAGGAAAAGATGGACAGGTCTTTGCTACCCAGTGGGGGTTATATGGCCTGCAGTAATTTAGACGAAGCATTGTTGTCAACTTGACTTAAAGTAGAATTTTCTACTCAGTAGGTTGTTTCTGAGGTTTCTTGTACTGTGGGACTATTTATAGAGATGTAAACTGTAAAAGATCTAGTGTATTGGAGATGGAATATTTGTTGCGATGTGGCCTGTTGCAGGAATGGACTTTCATGTGATGTCGCTGGATCATGGTATTCATTAATACCATACTCATGAATGGCAGTGTAATGCAGGCCTGAAAACAATGTGAATTTGGGTTGCAGTTGGGAGGCTCTCAGCAAGTCCCTTGAATGTCTGGGAGGAAAGGAGTAAAGCGGCAATTGAGAAAGGTGGGGATGGGGAGAGAGGGAAGATGGACCTTCTGCTCTTTAAGGACTAGTGAGAAGAACCATTTTTGGAATCCCGTATCTTTGCATCTTGCATAGACACAAAATGCTGGAGTAACTTAGCGGGACAGGCAGCATCTCTGGAGAGAAGGAATGGGTGACGTTTTGGGTCAAGACCCTTCTTCAGACTACCGTGCTCTTTTGGCACCTGTGTTTTCATTTTTGGGCTTTGGGGGTCTATGTTCACCTATAATGCTGGGGCTGCCCTTACTGGCTTCATGGGAATAACTTTTTATTTTGTTCTAAACCACTTCATGAACCAACTTCCAGAATGTTTGGATCCCTTAAGGATCCGAAAACCTGTTTGAGGCTTGAAGTAACAATCAGCCTAATAAGACAACGTTTTAGCAAGAGACCCTTCTTCCACCAGCACTTTGTTTTAACCTTAGGAAGTATCTTGGTGTTGGTATCTAAATCCAAACATTCGGATTTGTCACCCCTGTTTCACCCTGTAATTCAGATGTGAAGGTCTAATTCATACCCTATTTTAGTACAAGATACTATGGTGTTGAACTAGAATGAAGGTTTTTCAAGCTCTGTAGTGAGAAACTTGGGCAGTGAAGATAAAGTAGTTACCTCTTTTATGACTAGAATTTCACTGATCTTTAAATTGTTTTTTTTTTGCTATAAATAGTGATTTACTGTAATACTTCAACATAAGGGAAAACCTGTTCAATTCCCTTGCATGAATGCTTGAATTCATTCACTCTCATTTTATTTAACAATTCCAATGGATTTGGTTGTCCTTCGAGATAATCCAAAAACCCTAAATAAGAAAGATAGTTCGCCTCTAACACCTCAGTTATATTGACCGAATGTCATTGGGTATAGGTGTTGTTTACAAATCAGTCAAATTGGGAAAAGGTATTATGCTGAGCTTTGTGAGCAGTTGTCCTGCAGAGAATTGTGTGGGCAGACTCTGTTGCTAGGCAACAATTATTCATGTGGCTCCATATTTACCTTGTAACAAGCAGGGTTGCTGTTAGAAAGGAAATGGAGCTGTCTCTTGATGGATGGGGATGTTGGCAGGGATGCATCTTAACCATGGGCAGACCTGGTCGCCTTAAACCAACTTTGGAAAGCAGGAAAGTCCTAAAGTGGGCGATTGATCTGCACTGACATTTGGAGAAGTAGGGGAGGGGGGCAGGATGGGATGTGGTGAAGACAAGAGATTAGAAGTACGATACGATACGATACCATAGAAATGTATTTATCCCAGGAGGGAAATTGATCTGCCAATAGTCATAAAAACACAAAAATACACGAAATGTGAAATGAAAGTGACGAGTGGAAAGGATTGGGTATGTGGGTATTGGGGAGGGGTGTCTACCCCATGATAGAAGGGGGAGGAGTTGTACAGTTTGATAGTCACAGGGAAGAAAGATCTCCTGTGGAGTTCTGTCCTGCATCTTGGTGGAACCAGTCTGTTACTGAAGGTACTCCTCACGTTGACCAGTGTGCCATGGAGGGGGTGAGCTCTATTGTCCAGGATGCTTTGCAGTTTGAGCATCCTCCCCTCCAAGATCACCTCCCATGAATCCAACTCCGCCCCCAGGATGGAGCCAGCCTTCCTGATGAGTTTGTTAATCTTAATGGCATCCGCGGCCATTGCCCTGCTGCCCCAGCACAGGGCAGCGAAGAAGATGGCACTGGCTACCACTGATTGGTAGAACATCTGCAGCATCTTACTGCAGACATTGAAGGAGCGGAGCCTTCTCAAAAAGTACAGCTGGCTCTGCCCCTTTTTGTACAGGACCTCAGCATTCTTGGACCAGTCCAGTTTACTATCCAGGTACACTGCAAGGTATTTGTACTCCCTGGTAAACTGCATATCCACACCATTGATGAAGACAGGGGACAGTGGTGCTCCTCCTAAAGTCCACCATTAACTCTTTAGTCTTGTCGGTGTTGAGCTGCAGATGATTCAGCCCACACCACTCAACAAAGTCGTTGACTGCACCTCTGTATCCAGCCTCCCTCCCCTCACTGATGCAGCCCGCAATTGCAGAGTCATCTGAAAACGTCTGCAGGTGGCAGGAGTCCGAGTTATATCTGAAGTCCGAGGTGTAGATGGTGAACAGGAACGGAGAGAGGACCATTCCCTGTGGGGCCCCTATGTTGCTCACCACCATGTCCGAGACACAGTTCTCTAGCCTGACATATTGTGGTTGTCCAGTCAGGTCGTTGGTGATCCAGGACACCAATGGAGCATCCACCTGCATCTTCGTCAGTTTGTTCCCTCGCAGTGCAGGGCGGATGGTGTTAAAAGCACTGGAGAAGTAAAAAAACATGACTCTCACAATGCTTCCCGGCTTATCCAGGTGAGCATAGGAACGATGGAGCAGGTGGATGTTGGCTTCCTCAACCCCCATCTTTGTTTGGTAAGCGAACTACAGGGGGTGCAAGTAGGGTTTAACCAGGGGTCGCAGGTGAGTGAGCACCAGCCCCTCCAGGGACCTCATGATGTGTGAAGTGAGCCCCAACCGTCTGTTGTCATTTGAGGAGCTGGGGCACGTGCTCTTTGGTACAGGAACCAGGCAGGATGTCTTCCACATCACAGGAACCCTCACCCGGCTCAGGCTCAGGTTGAAGATATGCTGGAGTACTGTGCACAACTGGCTGGCACATGCCTTGAATACCCTAGGGCTGACACCATCGGGACCCGTGGCTTTGCCTGGGCGGAGTCTGATCAGCTCTTTCCTCACCTGCTGAGCCTTGATGGTCAGGCTCAGCAAAGAAAGAGGGGAGGAAGTGGACCAGGGGGATAGAGGGGGAGAGTCTGTCGAGGAACAGGGGGGAGGGTGGGCAGTGGCCCCACCATCAAATCTATTAAACCACAGGTTTAGCTCGGTTGGCCCAGTCCTGATTGCTTTCCCTCCCAAGGCCACTGGTCTTCTTGTGGCCTGTAATGCTCTTCATACCCTCCACACATCCCTCATGTTGTTCTGCTAAAGTTTAAGCTCCAGCTTCCTCCTGTAATCGCCCCTTGCCCCTGTCTCAGTCTCGCCTTCAGGTCTTTCTGCACCCATTTCGCCTCCTCCCTGTCACCAGTCCTGGTTGAAAGATGTCATTGTAAGATCGCCCCACCCTCCATTTAATGTTATCGTTGCCGATCTATTCTTACAGCATGACAAAACTGCTTTCATATTGGAATTGTTACCAGGGGCATACTAAATGAAATAAGACATATATGCAAATGAGTGAATTGCACTCTCACACAAGAATTTTGTGGGCTTAGTTAATGTATCATCAACATTTTCAAAGGTAGATCAATGCAACTGGCATCTTTCTCCCCTGCTGGTCTTTGCCACGTCTGACCATTAATATAGTGGACCTAGTCAATCTCTCTTACAAACATGCGGATCAAGAGGAGTAGACCACTTGGCCACTCGAATCTGCTCCATCATTAAGTAAGATTTAGTAAGACAATAGTAAGGCGGTGACACAATGGCACATTGGTAGAGTTGCTGCCTGACAGCGGCAGAGGCCCGGGTTTGATCTTGACTATGGGTGCAGTCTGTATGGAGTTTGGATGTTCTCCCCGCGACCATGTGGGTTTTCTCCGGGTGTTCCGGTTTCCTCCCACATTCCAAAGATGTACAGGTTTGTAGGTTAATTGGCTTTGGTAAAAACTGTAAATTGTCCTTAGCGTGTAGGATAGATCTAGTGTATAGGGTGATCGCAGGTCAGCGCGGATCTGGTGGGCCGAAGAGCCTGTTTCCACGCTGTATCTCTAAAGTCCAAAGTCTAAAGATCATAGTTGATCTGAACATAATCTTAGCTCCATCTCTTTCATCTTCTTGCTTATCTTTTTCTGCCTTAACACTATTCAAACATTACACTGCCCTTTTGTTGAAAAAAGTTTGCAATAAATGAAACATTCTGTTAAGCTTTCTTAATTAGTTTTATACCAACCTACAAGTCTTTTGCGAATCATGCAACATCTCAAATTTTTAGTATCTCTCATCATGTAGACAAAATGTTTCATTCTTTTTATAGCCAAAATAAGCAATCTCACATTGTCCCATCGTCAAGTCAAGAGTGTAGTGTTTAGTTAACCACGACGGAACAATTAATTTTTTACTTGCAGCAGCTAAACAGGCTTGTAAATGCACTACACACAGACAAAATGCCAAATCCTTGCCCTCTCCGTTAATCTATCTTGATCACTTTACATCCCTATTGATCAGCAAATTTAGCGACCCTATCTATGATGCCTTCATCCATATGAATTGTAACATTTGTGACCCTGGCACATTATTGTTATCTATAAGCCAGCCAATATTCTATCCACACCAATAGATAGTTTTACATAATTAGTTTCTATTTTCTGCACTAATCTTTGAAGCGGCACCTTATTAACTGACTTCTAATTTTAGTACATGCTCCTTTATCCACAGCATGTATCGCTTCATTACATTGCGCAAGTGCTAGTTCAGGAATTACTGGGTTCCTGACCAGCAAACCTTGGCCGAGTTGTATAGGAAATATAGGAATACCTTTGGGCACTGGATAAACTAATAACCAAAACAAAACTTTGCATTAATAAAAAATCAATACAATTCTCTACAACTCTGTGGTGCTCTGCAAATATTGAGAATAAAATAGCCAATTCCTGACCCAGAAAATAGGAAAGATTCCGTTAAGCTGGTGAGAGTGCAGAGAAGATTTACATGGATGTTGCCAGGATTCAAGAGACTGAGCTATAGGGAGAGGATGGGCAGAAGAGGACTGAGGAGTGATCTCAGAGGTATATAAAACCATGAAGGGAATAGATAATGTGAATGCTCACCATTTCTTTATCCAGGGTTGGGCAATCAAGAACGAGAGAGTGAGAGGGGAAAGATTTAATCAGAGCCAGAGGAGAAACTTTCTGACACAGAGGGTGGTGGGGATATGAAATGAGCTGCAAGAGGAAATATTTGAGGTCGGGACAATAACAACATTTGGACATGCATCTGGATAAGAAAGGTGTAGAGGGATACGGGGCAAATTTGTGCCAATGGGACTGGCTTAGATGGATGGGGCATCTTGGTCGGCATGGATGAGTTGGGCTGAAGGGCCTGACTTTCCGGTGTTTCAACTGTTTTTAAATCAACATTTGAATGGATGTGCTCCTGGAGATCTAAAGACAAAACGGTATTATTAATCTTTCCAACTTAATGAGATTGCCAGAGACGATTGGCAGATGTGAACTGCATTGGAAGTTTTTTATATTGTAATTTATTGAAACTTAGCAAAAGCAATAGTCAGCCAATCACATTAAAGTATTGAAAGAAAATAACTGCAGATGCTGCTACAAATCAAAGGTATTTATTCACAAAATGCTGGAGTAACTCAGCAGGTCAGGCAGCATCTCAGGAGAGAAGGAATGGGTGACGTTTTGGGTCGAGACCCTTCTTTAAAGCAGTTGCTTTAAAATAAATGGACATATGTCAGAATTCAATCCCTTTAATTTGGTTAAGCCACTGAGGTTCTGTGGATGCCAGCTGCTTGCCACTAATTGAAAGCCTTTCCTTTTCCTGTTCATATCGTCTGCAAGGAAGCGGCAAAATCAGCCTGTTTTATGGCTGCTCCGGATTCTACCGCTGACTGCAATTTAATTTAAAAATCCCAAGCAATAGTAAGTGAGCTGGGTGGAAGGCAGGAAGAGGGTCAAAGAAATGCAGACAGGTTGAGCAATTGGTGGCATGGTGGCACAGCAATCGGAGCAGATTCGGTGGGCTAAGTCAAGTCAAGTCAAGTCAAGTCAAGTCAAGTCAATTTTATTTGTATAGCACATTTAAAAACAACCCACTTTGACCAAAGTGCTGTACATCTGATTAGGTACTAAGGAAAAAAAATGAAACATACAGTAGCACGCAAACAGTTCACAGCGCCTCCTCAATGAGCCTCAAACGCTAGGGAGTAGAAATAGGGCCTCAAACGCTAGGGCTAAGGGCCCATTTCCACGCTGTATCTCGAAACTAAACTAAAAATGGGCAGGGAGGTTGCAGGTGCAATTTGCAATGGGAAAATATGAGGTTATTCACATTGGTAAGAAGTGCAGAGAGACACAGTAGTTTATCAGCAATGAGAAACCAATAAATGTCAGTGGACTAAGAGACCTTGGTGCGTTGTTCTGAAAGAGCAAAAATAACAATAAGGCTACAACAAGAAATTAAGAGGGTTTGAATCTTGGAATTCTCTGCCTCAGAAGGCAGTGACAATAGACAATAGACAATAGACAATAGGTGCAGGAGTAGGCCATTCAGCCCTTCGAGCCAGCACCGCCATTCAATGCGATCATGGCTGATCACTATCAATCAGTACCCCGTTCCTGCTTTCTCCCCATACCCCCTCACTCCGCTATCCTTAAGAGCTCTATCCAGCTCTCTCTTGAAAGCATCCAACGAACTGGCCTCCACTGCCTTCTGAGGCAGAGAATTCCACACCTTCACCACCCTCTGACTGAAAAAGTTCTTCCTCATCTCCGTTCTAAATGGCCTACCCCTTATTCTCAAACTGTGGCCCCTTGTTCTGGACTCCCCCAACATTGGGAACATGTTATCTGCCTCTAATGTGTCCAATCCCCTAATTATCTTATATGTTTCAATAAGATCCCCCCTCATCCTTCTAAATTCCAGTGTATACAAGCCCAATCGCTCCAGCCTTTCAACATACGACAGTCCCGCCATTCCGGGAATTAATCTAGTGAACCTACGCTGCACGCCCTCCATAGCAAGAATATCCTTCCTCAAATTTGGAGACCAAAACTGCACACAGTACTCCAGGTGCGGTCTCACCAGGGCCCGGTACAACTGTAGAAGGACCTCTTTGCTCCTATACTCAACTCCTCTTGTTACGAAGGCCAACATTCCATTGGCTTTCTTCACTGCCTGCTGAACCTGCATGCTTCCTTTCATTGACTGATGCACTAGGACACCCAGATCTCGTTGAACTCCCCCTCCTCCTAACTTGACACCATTCAGATAATAATCTGCCTTTCTATTCTTACTTCCAAAGTGAATAACCTCACACTTATCTACATTAAACTGCATCTGCCATGTATCCGCCCACTCACACAACCTGTCCAGGTCACCCTGCAGCCTTATTGCATCTTCCTCACAATTCACACTACCCCCCAACTTAGTATCATCTGCAAATTTGCTAATGGTACTTTTAATCCCTTCGTCTAAGTCATTAATGTATATCGTAAATAGCTGGGGTCCCAGCACCGAACCTTGCGGTACCCCACTGGTCACTGCCTGCCATTCCGAAAGGGACCCATTTATCCCCACTCTTTGCTTTCTGTCTGTTAACCAATTTTCTATCCATGTCAGTACCCTACCCCCAATACCATGTGCCCTAATTTTGCCCACTAATCTCCTATGTGGGACCTTGTCGAAGGCTTTCTGAAAGTCGAGGTACACCACATCCACTGACTCTCCCTTGTCAATTTTCCTAGTTACATCCTCAAAAAATTCCAGTAGATTTGTCAAGCATGATTTCCCCTTCGTAAATCCATGCTGACTCGGAACGATCCCGTTACTGCTATCCAAATGCTCAGCAATTTCGTCTTTTATAATTGACTCCAGCATTTTCCCCACCACTGATGTCAGACTAACTGGTCTATAATTACCCGTTTTCTCTCTCCCTCCTTTCTTAAAAAGTGGGATAACATTTGCTATTCTCCAATCCACAGGAACTGATCCTGAATCTATAGAACATTGAAAAATGATCTCCAATGCTTCCACTATTTCTAGAGCCACCTCCTTAAGTACTCTGGGATGCAGACCATCAGGCCCTGGGGATTTATCAGCCTTCAGTCCCATCAGTCTACCCAAAACCATTTCCTGCCTAATGTGGATTTCCTTCAGTTCCTCCATCACCCTAGGTTCTCCAGCCCCTAGAACATTTGGGAGATTGTGTGTATCTTCCTCAGTGAAGACAGATCCAAAGTAACGGTTTAACTCGTCTGCCATTTCTTTGTTCCCCATAATAAATTCCCCTGCTTCTGTCTTCAAGGGACCCACATTTGCCTTGACTATTTTTTTCCTCTTCACGTACCTAAAAAAACTTTTGCTATCCTCCTTTATATTATTGGCTAGTTTACCCTCGTACCTCATCTTTTCTCCCCGTATTGCCTTTTTAGTTAACTTTTGTTGCTCTTTAAAAGAGTCCCAATCCTCTGTCTTCCCACTCTTCTTTGCTATGTTATACTTCCTCTCCTTAATTTTTATGCTGTCCCTGACTTCCCTTGTCAGCCACAGGTGTCTCTTACTCCCCTTAGAGTCTTTCCACCTCTTTGGAATAAATTGATCCTGCAACCTCTGCATTATTCCCAGGAATACCTGCCATTGCTGTTCTACCGTCTTCCCTGCTAGGGCCTCCTTCCAATCAATTTTGGCCAGCTCCCGCCTCATGCCTCTGTAATCCCCTTTGCTATACTGCAATACCGACACTTCCGATTTTCCCTTCTGCCTTTCCATTTGCAGAGTAAAACTTATCATGTTGTGATCACTGCCTCCTAATGGCTCTTTTACCTCTAGTCCCCTTACCAGATCAGGATCATTACACAACACTAAATCCAGAATTGCCTTCTCCCTGGTAGGCTCCAGTACAAGCTGTTCTAAGAATCCATCTCGAAGGCACTCTACAAACTCTCTTTCCTGGGGTCCATTTCCAACCTGATTTTCCCAGTCTACCTGCATGTTGAAATCTCCCATAACCACCGTAGCATTACATTTTTGACACGCCAATTTTATCTCCTGATTTAACTTGCACCCTAAGTCGAGGCTACTGTTTGGGGGCCTATAGATAACTCCCATTAGGGTCTTTTTACCCTTACAATTTCTCATTTCTATCCATACTGATTCAACATCTCCTGAAGGACTGTGGACTGTGTGTAGTATTAACCCTGCACCTCTGGAAGGATTGCATTAAAATTCAGCCATAATGCCTTTCAGTTGTTCAATGTTGCACATACGAAAATGGATGTTTCTGGAGTACAAGTTAAATTGAGCCATTGGAATCTCAACCATGCATTTCCAGATGCAGAAGATAGACACAAAGTGCCGGAGTAACTCAGTGGGTCAGGCAACACCTATGGAGAAAAATGATGGGTGACACTTTGGGTTGGGTCAGTGTGAAGAATCCTGACCCGAAACATCACCCATCCTTTTTCTCCCGAGATGCTACCTGACCCGCTGAGTTACTCCAGCACTTTGTGTCGATCATCAGTATAAACTAGCATCTACAGTCCCTTTCTACACATTTCCAGTTGCAGGTTACACTTGGGTGGCTGAGTCATTTTACACACTGGTATTCTGTCAACACTTTTTGTTAAGCAGGCCCCAGCGTCAAGAATAACTTGTTTCTACTCCATTTCTGAGGATTCTGAAGGGGGTGGAGGAAGGGGGGCTATTGGTATTAATATCGTTTGCATGCACTGCACACTTATCAGATCATGTTTGAATGTTGTCTTTGGTCTTGCTCCATGCAATTATGGGTTACTTCACTTGCTGAAGAATTGCAGATTGTGCTATCATTAGCAAACACCCCAATGTCAGGACCTGTGATGGAATGAAGGTCAATGCTGAAGCTGGTTTGACCCTGCCCAGGGAATCTCCTGCAGGGATGTCCTGGGACTGGAATGTTTGACTTCTAATGACCACCACCATCTGCCTTTGTGCAAAGTATGACCACAACTGCTTATGCGTTTTTCCTTTGGCTGCATATTGACTCGCACAGCTATCTGGACTACACTTATTCCCACCCGGTCTCCTGCAAAAAGTCTATTCCCTACTCCCAATTCCTCCGTCTACACCGCATCTGCGCCCGGGATGAGGTGTTTCACACTAGGGCATCAGAGATGTCCCCATTCTTCAGGAAACAGAGCTTCCCCTCTTCCATTATAGATGAGGCTCTCACTAGGGTCTCTTCTACATCCCGCAGCTCCGCTCTTGCTCCCCCTCCCCCCACTCATAACAAGGACAGAATCCCCCTCATTCTCACCTTCCACCCCACCAGCCAGCGTATCCAACAAATCATCCGCCAACATTTCCGTCACCTAAAACGGGACCCCACCACTGGCCATATCTTCCCATCCCCTCCCCTTTCTGCGTTCCGCAGAGACCATTCCCTCCATACCTCCCTGGTCCACTCGTCCCTTCCTACCCAAACCACCCCATCCCCGGGCACTTTCCCCTGCAACCACACAAGATGCAACACCTGTCCCTTTACCTCCCCCTTCAACTCCATCCAAGGACCCAAACAGTCTTTCCAGGTGAGACAGAGGTTCACCTGCACCTCTTCCAACCTCATCTATTGCATCCGCTGCTCCAGATGTCAACTTATTTACATCGGCGAAACCAAACGCAGGCTCGGCGATCGCTTCGCTCAACACCTGCGCTCGGTCCGCGTTGGCCAATTTGATCTCCCGGTGGCCGAGCACTTCAACTCCCCCTCCCATTCCCAGTCTGACCTTTCTGTCGTGGGCCTCCTCCAGTGCCATAGTGAGGCCCACCGGAAATTGGAGGAACAGCACCTCATATTTCGCCTGGGCAGCTTGCAGCCCAGTGGTATGAACATCGACTTCTCCAACTTTAGATAGTTCCTCTGTCCCCCCTTCCCAGATCTCCCTCTATCTTCCTGTGTCCACCTATAATCCTTCCTTTGTCCCGCCCCCCTGACATCAGTCTGAAGAAGGGTCTCGACCCGAAACGTCACCCATTCCTTCTCTCCTGAGATGCTGCCTGACCTGCTGAGTTACTCCAGCATTTTGTGAATAAATACGTTCAGCTTTACCAGGGCATCTTGACACCACCACCCAATCAAATGTTGCTCTGATATCACCTCATCCCAGTAATCGGCTCCTTGGTCCATGTTTGGGGAAAGGCTCTGATAGTCTGGGGCTGAGTGGTCATCATAAAGCTCAAACTGGGCATCGGGGGATATATGCCACGTGATAGTGCCGTAAACAACAGCTTTTATCACGTCTTGGAAGGAGCTGCAGATGCTGGTTTACACCAAAGATAGACACACAATGCAGGAGTGGGGAGCGGGGCAGGCAGCATCTCTGGATAGAAGGCTTGAGTGGCATTTCGGGTCGAAACCCTGGTTCAGATTATTAGGTTTAGACAGCTTGGGCTGTAATTAGTGGGAATGGATTTGTCTTGCCTTTTGTCATATGGACATAAGTGGGCAATTTTCCTCTTTATTGGGTGGACGTCAATGTAAATGTAACCTCCACTGATAATTATCCATTAGTTAGTGCCATCTTTGGCTAATTACAATTCCAAACCCAGTTTGTCCAAAAGAATAAGAGTACTTTTTCCTTTGAAAACTGAAAACTGTGATACTGTTGGTATCATAAACACAATCTGTGTTCACCAGAGAATAAATAGCAGTACTGTGACTAGTTATGTAACAGTTTAACTCTTGCTAAATGGAGTGTTTAATTTCATCCCAATCCTGTCCTCTACTTTCTTTGCCTGCACTTGAAATCATTGATTTGTATTGGTCTGATGCTACGAATGGTGGGAGCTCCCCAATTCGTTAATCAAGTGATTATTCTTTTATGGAGAAGCTAGGATGAGGAAATTTGGTAATAGAAACTAAACATAAAATATTGGAGATCTGAAACAAAGCAAAAAAACACTTGAAATACTAAGCAGTTTAGACAGAGCTAATGTGTAATGTTGATAATCTTCCATCAGAACTAGCTGGTGTTTGAACTCTTTTCTGCTTCCAACCAACATACAAATATTACAGTTTTGTTGATTCCCAACTTTCATTCAAGCTTTGTAATTGTATACATTGTTGCTCTGGGGTTTAGTTTAGTTGAGATATACAGTGTGGAAACAGGCCCTTCAGCCCACCGAGTCTGCACCGACCAGCGATCCAGCACACGAACACTATACCCACACACAATGGGGACAATTTACAATTATACCAAGCCAATTAACTTACAAACCTGTACGTCTTTGGAGTGCGGGAGGAAATGGAAGATCTTGGAGAAATCCCTTGCGGTCGCGGGGAGAACGTACAAACCCCGTACAGACAAGCACCCTTAGTCAGGATCAAACCCGGGTCACTGGCGCTGTAAGGCAGTAGCTCTATCTCGACGCAATCGGCCGCTGGGTCTGTCAGGAATTTTACATTGATTTCCTTTGGTGCCGAATTCACAGTGACAGAAGTATCCCAGTGAAAATTCCAAACATTAGTTTATCCAGTGGTAGGGCATTTGATACAGTTGTGGGTTGAAATGGTTTCTTCAAATCACGGAAAGCCTAACTCATGGAGTAGAATTTGAATGTGCAACAGATGCTAGCCCAGTTGTTAATCTATTTTACATCTGTTTTTATTCTAAAAATATAATTCAATGGGTTTAGAAACTGGGACTGAAATATGCTGGTAACTACTGTAGCTATCAATCTTTTCACAGTGTTGCACAGAGTCAAGAATTAACTTGGCTTGCATACCACTCCAAAGACGTACAGGTATGTAGGTTAATTGGCTGGGTAAATGTAAAAATTGTCCCTAGTGGGTGTAGGATAGTGTTAATGTACGGGGATCGCTGGGCGGCACGGACTTGGAGGGCCGAAAAGGCCTGTTTCCGGCTGTATATATATGATATGATATGATATGATATGATATGATACCAATCGTACCACATGCATGTACATTTGCAATAACAATATCAGGTACTTGTGGAGCCTTTGTTGTTATAGCAGCACCTCATTTGAAATGTGTGTTCCATCTGTGACCTGCAGGTGGTTCCTGCTGTAATATTTATGTTAAAGTATTTGGTCAGAAATTGAATGTTTTGTGCACCAAATATTTGTCTGCATCAGATTGGGTTGCACCAGTTAACTTGTGAAAATGCGACATCCTTACTCTAAAAAAAACATCCAGGTTGTGGTTTCCTCCCTTGAAGAAGCATTAAAGCCAAACCGCACGACTAAACTGGCAATTCCCTCACTGCTTCATGAGAAGCAACACTGGTATTAAAGGACTTTATCTAAAGTTTGGGGGGGGGGGGGGGGGGGGGGGTTGGAGGAAGATCATGGTAAATGTAGAGGGAGGAGGAAAAACATGGCTGGTGGAATAATGGTTGATGGGTTTTCAGGTGGAGACACACCTCAACGTGGAGCTGATGAGGTCTGGTCTAATGCTGCAGGGAGCTCCAAGCCCCTGTACTGAATAAATGTCAACACCAGGGCCACAGACTGAACCATCGACATATCCTCCACATTAAGTACAATTACATTTGTAATACATTAGAATAACTGGGGGCAGGATTTATTAAATATACAAACTAATTTCCCTGCAGGGTCCCTGTGCAATTTTAACAGTGATATCATGTCTGCTTTCTGTTTAGTTTAGTGCAGAGATACAGCACAGAAACAGGCCCTTCAGCCCAATGAGTTTGTGCTGATCAGCGATTACCCCATACACTAACACTATCCTACACACGAGAGACAATTTATAATTTTTACCAAAGCCAAAGCCAATTAACCTACAAACCTCTACGTCTTTGGAGTATGGGAGTAAACCAGGCAGTCGCAGGGAGAACGTACAAGCTCCATATAGACAGTACCCGTAGTCAGGGTAGAACCCGAGCCTCTGGCACTCTAAGGCAGCAATTCTACCGCTGCGCCACCATGCCGCCCCATTTAAGTGCCGTCTGCTATTTAAGTTCTAAATTAAGGTCATGTATTATAATCTTTTGATCCAATTTCTGATTAACGGCACAATGCGTATTGATGGATATGATGACAACTTTACGTATGACACACAGTGAGAAAGTGAGCCCCTTGCTTGTAAATTGTGACCGGGTGTGTCTGTCCCCATTTCCCGATGGACGGGGTACTGATTGAGAGTGATCAGCCATGATCACATTGAATGGCGGTGCTGGCTCGAAGGGCTGAATGGCCTACTCCTGCACCTATTGTCTATTGTCTATTGACTATTGACAGATCTTCAACAGGAAATGGATGCAAACGTTTCAAAACATGCACAAGACATTTTTTTTTTGTGCCTGATTTCCAAGTAAATAGCCACACAAGAGTCTCCAGAATGTAGCCAACTGACTCCAGGGCTTCAAACATGTTGAATGCAAGGAAAACATGTGGAGCCTCACTGCAAATTTGTCGCATTTTATCATGATTGAATAAGGGAAGTCAGACAATGTGACACAAATAAACAAATTGGTGAAAAACAAGTTTTGGACAAGTGTCAACAAGATTTTCTTCACTTGAAGAGTATCCTTTGCATGGAATAGCACTGTAGGTGGTGAAGAGTTAATATTAACTTGCTTCAATAGCTACCCAGATGTTGTGATGAGAGAAGTGCAGGTTTTTACTGAGAGTCAGTTGAACTGAGATGGGGTTGAATAATTTATTTTATGTACTAAATCTCCTGTATCTTGTAAAGTTTAATTTAATAGCAATGTAATGAGCTTTGCTACAGCTATGAATACTTCAGGGCTCTGTTCTGCCACATTTATTATTATTGCTCAGTGAATGGTCTGAATGGTACTGGTTAGCTGTAGTGTAATGGGAAGAGTAGTCTTCCGATCCTTTTAGTACCGGCTCGGAAAGTTGTACTTCCAGCTTGATTTCAAATGTCCGTGATGGATAACTTGTATGGGAGGGAGAAATGTGGCAGTGCGTTTGAACATTACGTGCCGATCAGATCAAGGTTTCCGACACTTTTCTATTGTGCGGCCAAAACTGACTCCTACTTCAAAATGATGCAGGCACCGTAGACTATCTACTATTAGAAAGAGCCTGTGGTTTACTTATACGTTTTAGTCCATTTTAACTTTATTTCACTTATTTGCATTAAATTCTACATCATGTACCCATGCCCAATTTGTTTACATCCCCCTAAAATCTGTTATCCACAGAAAACGTCCAGATCACTAATATATATATAAGAAAGACTGACTCTTGGGGAAACTCATTCAATACTTTCCTCCAGTTTGAGAATCAACCATTACCCACTCCTTTTTGTTCTGACATCAATCCAGTTTTGTATCTTTTTCTGTCTCATTTGTTTGACTTTTATCCCCAGACCTCCTGTTTTAAGTCTCCTTAATCCAATGTCTATCATGTGGTATTTTACCCAATGCCTTTTGGAAGTCCAAATACACATGATGCTCACTCATCACCCACATTAACTCTCTCTGTTACTTCAACAAAACATTCAATTAATTTGGTCAAATAAGATATAATAATGGGATGTTGGGATCACTGACCAGGCCCTTAATGGCGGTGAGTTTATTGGCTACTGTACTTTGTCCCTGATATCTACATTAGTGTAGGTTCATGGTGGAGTCTGAGGAGAGTTGATGATAAAATGAGAACAGTAAATAAATTGGAGACACAAGGAACTGCAGATACTGGTTTACAAGAAGAGACACAAAGTCCTGAAGAACTCAGCAGGTCAGGCTGCATCTCTGAAGAACATAGACAGATGACGGTTTGGGTCGGGACACTTCTTCAGACTGTAGAAATGATGGAATGGAAACCTTGAATTATTGTAAATGGGTGTTTGATGATTAGCTCAGGCTAATTTCTGTGCTGTGCGACTCCATGAAAAGGTGAGGGTTAGCTTCCTTTATTTTTCGTGAAGGTGTTTGTGGGCGGGTGGGGAGCAGGCTACAGTAATATGATATGTTTTAAATACCATCGCTGTTGCCAAACATTCTCGTGTTGCTGCTCTAGACACTAGAACCCCAAGATTTTGCAAGGGCAGTCGAACAGCACGGCCTCTCTGGAAAAGAGCCATGTGCTTAATATCTGAGATTATAAAAAATAATATTTTGTGCTCCACTCACTCAGCCAGCGATGAGCTTCAACAGAAGGGAGAAGCTGCAGCTTCCAGGTTTCCATGGAAACTTTGCAGCAAGTGGCCTTGGGAACTGTTAGCTGTATCAAGAGCCTGGATGAATATCTAATTTTAACCATCACCCTCCTGGATAAACCAGGGCTGCTGAAAGTTGAGCAATCAGCAGCTTTTATCTCCAAGGTGAAAACGCCATTTATCTTTCATAATGCAGCTCATTGCTATGGTTACTTCCTGCGAGTTTGCTTGGTTGCACCAGGTCTCACTGGACCAACCACTTTCTAATGCCTCATCTAGGTAGTCATTCTTCTTGATTTGACAGTGATGGGGTTTTGTTTGAGAATCAACAGTGATGGGCTTTTCTCCTTTAATTTCCCATAATTCTGTAAATTGTTAGGGTTAATATCCATCCCACTGCTTTGGTAGCCCTGAACATATACAGTAGAATACACTGGTATTCACAGATATAACATCGTTGATGAGAAATTGAAGACCTTTCAGTTTTAGTTACTACATTATGCCTGTGCACAATTATTTGGAGATATTTACACCCACTTTCTCATGCAGTCAGTTTTGTGGAAAAGGCCATGGAGAAACAAGAGACTCAGATGCTGGAATCTTGAGTAAGCACAAAATGGTGGAGGAATTCTGCGAGCCAGCCAGCATCTGAGGAGGGAATGGCCAGAATATGTTTTGGGTTGGGACCCTTCTTCAGGTATATGCCATAGACATTGGGTAGGTGCAAATTTGGTACTCTTCCAGCTTTTCTTCCCTTGTACGTTGCAGCCATACAGAGGAATATTAAGAACATTGGTAGACCATTGCTGGCAACCATGCAGTATCGCAATATGGTTGACTCATAACTGGTTCAGGAGCAATTAGGGATGGGCAATAAATGGCAACAATGTTGATATCTATTGGGGAAATATACAGCCAAAACATTATGACCTGATGAGCCAAAACATTATGACCACCTGCCTAATATGCTGTTGGTCCTCCATGTGCAGCCCCATACGCAGCAGGGTGCGATGCACTGTATATTGTGACACATTCCTCCCGTGACCACCATTAACATTTTCTGTGACTTGTGCCACAGTAGACCTTCTGTTGGTTCGGACCAGACGGGATAACCTTCTTTGCCCTCGCGCATTGATGAGCCTTGGGCACCCAATAGCTTGGCGCCGGTTTGTCCCTTCTCGGACCACTGTCAGTAGGCACTCACCACTGCTGACTGGGAGCACCCCACAAGCCTTGCCATTTCAGAGATGCTCTGACCCAATCGTCTGACCATAACAATTTGGCCCTTGTCAGAGTTGCTCAGGTCTTTACTCCTGCCCATTTCTCCTGCATTCAACACATCAATTTCAAGAACTGACTGTTCACTTGCTGCCTAATAAATCCCACCCCTTGACAGGTAGGTGCCATTGTAACAAGATAATCAACGTTATTCACTTCGCCTCTCGGTGGTCATAATGAGGTCCCTTTATTTTACTTTATCATTCACTTTGATCATTACAAATCCGCAGCCCAATTAACTCACATTAACTACATTCCTTGAAACCTTTATCAAATAAAATTGTTCTGTTAGCATTTTCTTCCCAAATAGATTTAATGACCCCCCACAGATTAAGTATAAGAAAATAACTGCAGATGCTGGTACAATTCGAACAGATTAAGAATTGCTGTCTTGCAGATTAAGAATTGAATTTGTAAACATCCTCCTCACTAAAGCTTTATATCAGTTTGTGAAGTAGATTTATGCACAGATAATAATGGAAACCCATCTCAGATATGGTTTCAGTCAAATCACCTCGTCTCTACATTTAGAAATTTTTAATTTTAAATCTCTACATTTAGAAATAGTTGAGATTGTTACTGTAGCTATTTGAATTTCAGTCATTCGAGGTAATGACAGAAATGAAACACTTATTCCCAGAATAAACCCACACATATTAATCACTGTCATAATATCCTTAAAGCCATAAGGGTGTCACATCACAACACATTGTGCATGAGTCAACCTCTTCGCATTGAGAGCTAGTTATTGCAATTAATGATGTGTACATAAAAATATGATCTTTCTTCCCGTGTTTTTCTTTTCACTGTGCTTTCTGGATGTCAACTAGGACATGGGGTTGGAAAGGTGGGTCTGTGGTTAGGGATGGGTAGGTGGGTTAGTGAGGGGGGGTGGTTGGGAGGGTGAGTCACTGGTGTGGATGGGAAGGTGGATCAGTTGAGCGGGATGGGAAGATGGGTTAATGATGGGAAGGCAGGTCAGTGGTGGGGGATGGGAGGGTGAGTTGGTGGTGGGGATGGGAGGGTGAGTTGATTGTGGGGGATGGAAGGGTGAGTTGGTGATGGGGGATGGGAAGGTGTTGATGGTGGGGGATGGGAGGGTGAGTTGGTGGTGAGGGATGAGAGGGTGAGTTGGTGGTGGGGGTGGGAGGGTGAGTTAGTGGTGGGGGATGGGAGGGTGAGTTAGTGGTGGGGGATGAGAGGGTGAGTTGGTGGTGGGGGATGGGAGGGTGAGTTGGTGGTGAGGGATGAGAGGGTGAGTTGGTGGTGGGGGTGGGAGGGTGAGTTGGTGGTGGGGGATTGGAGGGTGAGTTAGTGGTGGGGGATGGGAGGGTGAGTTGGTGGTGGGGAATGGTAGTGTTGATGGTGGTGGGGGATAGGAGGGTGTTGATGGTGGGGGATAGGAGGGTGTTGATGGTGGGGGATGGGGGTGAGTTGGCGGTGGGGGTTCTGAAGGTGGGTCCGTGGTGGGGTATTTGGAAGGTAGATCTGAGGCGGGGATGGGAAGGAGGGTCAGTGATGGGGAGGGAAGGTGGGTTGATGGCTGGTTTTCTGTTGGGGGTTTAGCACTGGAATTAAGTATGATTTGGAATTCCCTATAGATGTGGGATGCAGCTGATGGATATATTGTCAGGATGGAAGGCATGTCCCCGCACCGGTGGTTTGGATGGGATCAGATTGTTGGAGACCAAATAGAATTTGAGATCAGTAATATGGGGAGAATGAGGGAGAGCTTTCACAAGGGATTAGCATTTTACTTGAACAAGACCTACCTGAAATATGCTCCCAAAGCCAGACTCCATGGCCGGTGCCTATTCAAGCCTATTTTGTGGAAATAAATGCATCCGTCTCAGGCTGCACCTGAAGGAAGTCAGTTTTTTGTGTGTCCCACAATGTATCCCAGTTTTCATAATGTGACTGATTTTTCATTAAGATTCACTAATGTACAGATCTAAGAATCCAGTTTCTCTGCAACCAACTTCAATTCCTCAAGACACAAGAGACTGCAGATGCTGGAATCTTGAGTAAAAACAAACTTCTGGAGGGTGGAGTGTATAGAAGTTGGGAGGTCAGTCGCAGTTATATAAGACGTTGGTGAGGCCACATTTAGAGTATTGTGTTCAGTTTATGGCACCATGTTATAGGAAAGACGTTGTCAAGCTGGAAAGGGTGCAGAGAAGAGTTAAGAGGATGTTGACAAGACTCAAGGGCCTGAGCTGTAGGGAGAGGTTGAGCAGGCTAGGACATTATTCCTGGGAGCCCCGGAGGATGAGGGGTGATCTTATAGAGGTGTACAAAGTTATGAGAGGAATAGATCGGGTAAAGATACAGTCTTTTGTCTAGAGTTGGGGAATTGAGACCCAAAAACATTGGTTTAAGGTGAGGGGGGAAAGATTTAATAGGAACCTGAAGGGTAACTTTTCCATACAAAGGGTGGTGGGTGTATGGAACGAGCTGCCGGAGGAGATAGTTGAGGCAGGTACTATCGCAATGTTTAAGAAACATTTAGACAGGTACACGGATAGGATAGATTTAGAGGCATATAGCCCAAACGCAGGCAGGTGGGACTAATGTAGATGGGGCATGTTGGTTGGTGTGGGCAAGTTCGGCCGAGGGCCTGTTTCCACACTGTATGACGCTGTCTCTATCTATGACTAACTCAGTGGGTCAAGCAGTATCTGCTTCACACAATGTTTTAAATTGGGACTGAAGTCTGAAGAAGTCTGCATCCCAACCCATAATATTGTCTGTCCATTTCCCTTCACAGGTGCTGCCTGACCTACTGAGACCCTCCAGCAGTTTGTTTCTTGCTTTCAATTCCCAGAACTATATGTGGTTGAGGAAAGTCAGTTGTCATCTAAATTCACAACTGAAAGGCAGATTGGATTTTTCAGTCTGTGGTGAAGGGATATGGCCAGAGTTGGGGAATCGTGGACCAGAGGACATAGGTTTATGGTGCAGGGGAAAAGATTTAAGAGGAATCTGAGGGGTAACTTTTTCACACAAAGGGTGGTGGGTGTATGGAACGCGCTGCCAGAGAAGGTAGTTGAGGCAGATACTATCCCAAACTTTAAGAAAGAGTTAAATAGGTACATGGATAGGACAGGTTTGGAGGGATATGGGCCAAACGTAGGCAGGTGAGACTAGTGTAGCTGGGACTTTGGCTGGCGTGGGCGTTGAGCCGAAGGGCCTGTTTCCAAGCTGTATGACTACAACTCTATGGCTCATCACTGATCTTACGCAAAGTTACAAAGATCTTGTAGAGCAGTGTGTGGATTCTACCACAGTCAGTTGCAGCACGTTGCCTTCTGTGGGGCATGTGTGGTTTTCAGTTCATGTCATCATTATGACTGAGTGTCAAAACTGACAAATGGCAAACCAAGAAACATAAAGCTCTTAATTTAACTTTTAAAACATTTTGCAGAGAGCAAAAATGAATATTATAACCTACATAATGGTTTTGGCAGAAGATGAATGGTAACTTAGGGGCACATTTCTTGTTTAATGTGTACTCCGGAAGCTGCCGTTCAATTGCCTCCATTGCTATGGTGACAATCAATGGAGTTATAGACGCGTAGAATAGCCCCTCGTTTATTCCCATCTCAAATTCTGAGCAGGACACACTTAGGTCAGGTCAAGTCAAGTCAAGTCAAGTCAAGTCAAGTCAATTATATTTGTATAGCACATTTAAAAACAACCCACGTTGACCAAAGTGCTGTACATCTGATTAGGTACTAAGGAAAAAAAATGAAACATACAGTAGCACGCAAACAGTTCACAGCGCCTCCTCAATGAGCCTCAAACGCTAGGGAGTAGAAATAGGTTTTGAGCCTGGACTTAAAGGAGTCGATGGAGGGGGCAGTTCTGATGGGGAGAGGGATGCTGTTCCACAGTCTAGGAGCTGCAACCGCAAAAGCGCGGTCACCCCTGAGCTTAAGCCTAGACCGCGGGATAGTGAGTAGCCCCAAGTCGGCCGACCTGAGGGACCTGGAGTTAGAGAGGGGGGTTAGAAGATTTTTGATGTAGGGGGGGAATGTCCATTTAGGGCTTTATACGTGAATAGGAGGAGCTTGAAGTTGATTCTGTACCGTACAGGGAGCCAGTGGAGAGAGGCCAGAATCGGGGTGATGTGGTCCCTTTTACGGGTACCCGTCAGGAGTCTCGCTGCGGCGTTTTGGACCAGTTGCAGGCGGGACAGGGAAGATTGGCTGATCCCAGTGTATAGGGAGTTGCAGTAGTCTAGGCGGGAGGAAATGAAAGCGTGAATGATTTTTTCTGTGTCGTCGAATTGGAGGAAAGGTGACATGAGTAACCATTAGATACAATATGTGACCAGCCAGCAGGTCCAGCTGGCAACACTATCAGTCAGATTATTTTAGTGCAACAAACAATGTACACTGTGGACACGATTGTAATCATGTTTTGTCTTTCCGCTGACTGGTTAGCACGCAACAAAAGCTTTTCACTGTACCTCGGTACACGTGACAATAAACAATACTTTGAACTCAAACTCAATCTGCTGCAGGAACCAGCGAGCCGAGCAGCATCTGTGGATGAAAAGGAATGGTCACTGTTTCGAGTTGAAACCCAGCATCGGGACAAAGTGTGGAGAGGGAAGATAGTCAGCATGAAGAGGAGAGGGAAGATAGTCAGCATGAAGAGGAGAGGGAGAGTGGTGAGACAGAAGTGAGAGGTGATGGGTGGACCGGGGAAGGGTAAAGGATGGCGGACACATAGAGCCAGGTATTGGGAAGTCCTATCTCCTTTCAAGCAACCTCTCAGAGAAACTGTGGGATTGTGCACCTAATATGGAGAGTGAAGCCACCTGAAGATTCCTTTACTCCTTATCTGCGACTCCCTTTACTTTGGAGGTGGCCCTGTTCCATTGGGCAGATTGGAGGAGGCAAGAGAATTCCTGTAGCTAAAACCTTCTTCCCTTGAAATCTCTGAAGGTTGTGCAGCATCTACATTAACTGGAAAATCACTCAGCAAACAAAATATTCACCAAATGAGTCCAGTGAGCAAAATAACTGCACCAAATCATCATGTAGCTTTAAGGCTGCATGGCCCTATCCCCAAACTCAATCTCTGCTACATTGATGACTGCATCGGTGCTACCTCCTGCACCCATGCAAAACTCACTGACTTCATTAACCTCTACTAATTTGCATCCTGCACTCTAATTCACTTGAACCATCTCCAAATTCTTCCTACCATTTCTTGACTTCACCGTCGCCATAACAGGAGATAGACTATCGACTGACATCTATTATAAACCTACAGACTCCCACAGCTATCTAGACTACTTCCCTCCCTGCTTCCTGTAAAGACTATCCCCTACTCCCAATTCCTCTGTCTACGCTGCATCTGCGCCCAAGATGAGGTGTTCCATACTAGGACATCCGAGATGTCCTCATTCTTTAGATGTCCCCATCTTCCATCATAGATGAGGCCCTCACTAGGGTCTCCTCAATATCCCACAGCTCTGCTCTTGCTCCCCCTCCCCTCAGTCACAACAGGGACAGAGTCCCCCTAGTCTTCAACTTCCACTACATCAGCCGTCGCATAACGAACATAATACTCTGACATTTTTGCCACCTCCAATGGGATCCAACCACTAGCCACTTCTTCTCCCCTCCACCCCTTTCCGCTTTCCGCAGAGACCTCTCCCTCCACAACTCCTTGGTTAACATCCCTTCCCACACAAACCATGCCCTCCACAGGTACTTTCCCCTGCAAGGTACAGGTACTTTCCCCTGCACCAAGGCAAATTCCTTGTATATATACATACTTTGCTAATAAAATTTATTTAATTCAATTCACTTCAACTGCAAGAGATGCAACACCTGTCCCTATTTCGCCCCCCTTGACACTGTCGAAGGACCCGACAGTCGTTTCAGGTGAGGCAGAAGTTCACTTGCACTTCCTCCAACCTCATCTACTGTATCCGCTGTTCCAGGTGTAGATTCCTATATATCAGCGAGACCATTGAACACCTCCGCTTAGTCCCCCTAAACCTACCTGATCTCCTGGTTGCTAAACACTTTAACTCCCCCTCCCATTCCCACACTGACCTTTCTGTCCTGGGCCTCCTCCATTGTCAGAAGGAGGTGCAGCGCAAATTGGAGGAACAGCATCTCATATTTCGCTTGGGCAGCTTACATCGGTATGAATATTAACTTCTCTAACTTCAAGTAACCCTTGCTCTCCATCCCTCCCCCCTTCCCAGTTCTCCGGCCGGATTGACTGTCCTTGATTACATTTTATCTCTGTTTACTTTGTTGTTACCTTCTCCTCGCTAACAATGATCTATTCTACATTTTCCTTGATCTCCATCCCCTTAGTCCTGTTTTCACACCTTACACTTCCTTGTCTCTGTATCTCCCCCTCCCCAGACTCAGTCTGAAGAAGGGTCTTGACCCGAAACGTCACCCATTCCTTCTCTCCAGAAATGCTGCCTGTCCCTCTGAGTTACACCAGCTTTTTGTGTCTAAATCTGACAGACAGTTTGCACCCAGCAATGTTCAATATAGAGTAATGAAATAAATGAACACATCTGTATTGCGTGTTTCAGTTAAAAAAATTGTATTTTAGTTGGAGCTTTCCTGCTAGAAGGGTCTCAACCCGAAACGTCACCCATTCCTTCTATCCAGAGATGCTGCCTGTCCCACTGAGCTACTCCAGTATTTGGTGTCCACCTTTGGTTTAAACCAGCATCTAGAGTTCCTTCCTACACCTGTAGCTTTAAGGCACAGCAGGATCATATTAAAATAGTGTTGAAATCTTAAATATCTCACAGAAGGCCAGATTACGTCTGAAGAAGGTTCCTGATCCATGTTCTCCAGGGATGCTGCCTGATCTGCTGAGTTAATCCCGCACTTTGCGTCCTTCCTCAAATAAATCAATGATGTCCCTACTTCTTTCTGCCCGGAGCCTAAAGTTGTGGCCTGCTCAAAATGCGCATTCAAAAGTGAGGTTTGGATAGTAGATAGTAATGGGTCTTGTGTTACTGCCCAATTCATGTCCAAGCAGCTGAGACGAAAACATGAGGCAGTCGCAGATGCGTCGATAAGCATTGAGTAGAATTCATTGGGTGGTGATTCTAATTGTCAATCTTTGGGCACACAGGCCAATTGATATTCACTTATTACTGCCCCACGATGGAAAATCTATCGTAATGCAGACTAGACGGGAAGCAAACCCAGGTGCTTCCTGTTTCACAATCTTTAATAGTTGTTGCTGTACTAGCTGACCCATTGAGCTAATTGCTTCTGGTTATCAGTTAATTACGGTGGTTTGGAACAGGTATTAATTACTGAAAGATTTACGTATGTAGATGCATTTGATATTAAAAGGAGGGAAATCACACACACCACAGCTGCAGTATTGTTGCTTTTCCTCGTTGGTACCAGGAAGGAGTTCAAACAGTGCCTCTCCCCCTCCCTCCCTTTTGTTCCTGTGGTACGCAGGGCCCATTTCCCATAGGAACTGTCTGTAATGATGCACCCTGTGCAGGCTGCGCTGGGGCTAGCATTTTGCTGCTGGCAATCCTCCAAACAATCCAGGCAAGAGGGAAGAGGCGAGGGATGAGCTGCACCATGGTAATAAGGGATGATGGGCAACACCTATGAAAAAGAGCAACCGGGCCAGAGAAAGAAAAAATACAAAGGTATTGTTTTGCTGTATCACGCTGGATTTCCCCATAGGCTTCGGGTGAGAAAAATCAGTTGCTGCACTACTTGCATGGAGCAGGTAACAGACATCTTTGCTGGGTTGCTTTTAACAGAAATGTAGAAGGTTACCGTAAACTGGGACTCTCAAGCGGATTAAAAGATCGAGGAGGATTACAGTGTTAATTTATTCTGATTGATAGCAAAAATAACAGCAGGCAGCCATGTGTGATTTCTGAGTGCAGCTTGTTGCTTGGTATCTGCTGACATTTTCCGATAAGGATTGAATCAGTGTCAGTACAGACCCCATACTCGGGCTGCTAAGTATTACTTCTGCTGCTGTCATTTCTAGAGGGAATATTCTTGTTCAGGAAAACACAGCCAGTCTGCTAATCAATAAATGAGTGACTGATTCCCAAATCCTTACATAAGTAGCCATGACTGACTGTGTGAAAATAGATAAAATTGTATTGGAATGTTACCATCTAAGGAACTGAATATTAAGTCTGTCTTTGCATTACATCATATTTGGCTTTAGTCCTGTACCAGGAACTCTCGATCGTTGGCTGTATGTGGGTGTGTGAAGGGCATTGAGGATAGGAAGAATAGTGTGTGTGTGTTTGTGCGTGTTTGTGTTTTGTGTGCGTGTGAGTGCATGTGTGTGTGTGTGGTATGTAGTCACGCACATATGTTTACAATTTTGAATATCTAATGTGGGTGTGAAGAGTGGACAGGATGCTGATCTGTAAGGGTTGTGTTTTGGAGCAGGAAGGCAGATACTATATTCATTCTGTGCTAAGACAATATGTAAGTGGCAACGCGAATAGTTAATGTTTATTGTCGGTAACAAAGAATTTGGGGGACAAAGTGGTGGAGTAACTTAATGGCTTCGGCAGCATCTCTGGAGAATAGAAGATGTCACAAAAAGCTGGAGTAACTCTGCGAGTCAGGCAGCATCTCTGGAGAAGATGAATAGCTGACATTTCGGGTCGGGACCCTTCTTTAGATGTCTTCAGAGAGTTTGGGAGCATTTTTTAAAATGTTTTATCTTTATTATTATAAATTGAGAGCAAACTGGTGAATGGCGCCTGGGAATGTGGGAGGAATTACAGCCTTAAATCCGTGATAAATGTAAGATTTTTTTGTTTTGTTTGATCTTCATTGTATCTCAGTAAAAATGAGCAAAATCTAGCAAGGTACAAATAAAGTAAATAACACCTTAGAATTCTTTGGATTTGTCTTGCTCTTATGGGCTCTCGTGACAGTTTGGAAAGTAATTGAAGTTTCCAGGATCGCTAGAATTGGTAATATCAGTAAAATGATGTTTATACGATTTGTGAAGTAATGACACTTTTAATTTAAAATTAAGGTATCACAAGTACTGTCATATGAAGCATGAATATTTTTAAAGGCTGTTTGAATGATGAAAGAGTTAAGGCTGAAGTTTAGTTGTGGAGAATGTGAGATGAGATGAATGCTGCTTTCACTGGAGGAAGTGTAGGTATTGATTGATAATATAACAATTACTGCAAGAACTCTCAATACACCTGCATTGAAAAAGCATCTGTTTATGTGCCCATCTGTTTATGTGCCCATCTGCATTTCTCATTGTTGGTTTAAAAAAAAATCAAGCTTGTAAAGAAATCACAGTTTTATTTATTTAGTATTCTCAAAAATCAAAAGTTTTCTTTAGTAAAACTTGGTAAAATGAGATTATAAATCCTCCAATGGATAAAACATTAATCAGCAGTTTAGATTATATAATGTGTACCAGGAGCAAATTCAGCATATTTTGTGCCTGTTGTCTGTTCCAGGTTTTGCTTTAAGCTTCTGGAGCTGATAGCTCTTTGCTTGAAAAGTGGAGGGAGGGGATGGGAGGGGAGAGGAGAGGAGAGGAGAGGAAGGGGTGGAAGGGGGGTGTTGGTAGCGAGTAGGGCTGGCTATTCAGCTTGTCTAATAGGAAAGGCATGGCTTCACAAGGTCTGCTGATCTTACGCAGATTGGGCCCAGACTGAATCATTGTAAAAACATGTTATATCTCCCAGCAAAACCTCGAGAAGGAAGGCACTACACAAGTGGGAAGGAAAGGGGACTGGGTTGTGACAATGGGCTGATCTGAGTTTCGTAAAACAGAGTTCCTGCTCACTTCCTATGCTCCCGAGTCAACAGATTTGAAGGGAAGTTACCGTTTAGTTTTGCTTTTTTTTTTGTTGCGAATGAGCTAATGGGATCTTTCAGCTTGCTGCTTTGCAATGTGGTGTTAACCACATTTCTTACATGCTGGTGGCTGGACTCCTATGCTTTGGAGCATTTGTACAGAGAAGATGGATTATAAATCGAATACCCTAACAATTTCTCGCAGTATGGGAGGTAGGAATCTCTGGTGTAAAAGTCTGAAAGTGTGTGGCATTCTGATTTTTTTAGTTTTAATGCAAAAAAAAAGTTAAATTAAGCTCATGATTGAATTAGCACAGATTAGCCACCACGTTACTACATAATGTGCAATGGCAATATTTCAGTCCAGTGATAGAACAGTTTAATATTTTCATGCTACAGTCTTTCTATTTGCTTATTCTCTTTTTAAATAGTAATCAAGATTTCTTGAGGCATATACCGTGGGACATGGTGATGATTAGGGCTGGATTGTAGAAGTGATGCATTCCTTTCCTATCTTTGTCATTGTATTTTTAGAAAGGAAAATCAGAAAAAGAAATCGATGAATTAGACTTCATTGTGGTTCAGGAATTGACTTTTAACAGCAAGGAGTGGGATCCTGCATTTATCACTCCTTTTGGGATTTTATTCTGCTGTTATTCACAGTGAATGAGATAGTGTGAAGAAGCTGTTGTGAACAGCCAGCCGGTTTCCACCTCACTTTACCTGCTACAGGAATAAAAGCGAGGATAGACGTGAAGCCGACCTTCGGTACATTGCCATGTGAAGCCAGAATTAGCCCCAGTGTGGCCACAGTCACATTACAGACAACGATTCATTTTTTAATTAACTTGCTTACCATTATGTTAATTAGAAAGCTGTATCTTTTCATATTAAATCCAGGATAATGAATAGGTGGCTGTTGATAACATGTACCGTAATCTAATTATGATTAATGAAGGGAGTTGTGGAGGGTGGGGAGAGGGGAAAGATCATATCAATTGCTATTATAAACCTGTGGCAATGGAATCCAAAAGTTATGCTTTTTTAGGAGTCGCTGCCAAGAGCTTCTTCCTGCCTCAATACTTTTAAATTGATGGTCAATATCATTAAAAAAAGCAGCAACTTTAGATCATTAACAGTTTAGCTATATTCTGTGCTGGGTTTAATAGGAGATGCATTTCTTTAAGAAATTCCCCAAATCTTGCAAGAGGATATTATATTTCTCCGTCAATGCTGAGGGTTAACCACACTGTCCAGAGGGACTAAGTCCTTGATGGTAATGGCTCCTGCTTGCTCTCTCAGTGGCATTGAGATTTACTAAAGTGGCCTTGGTTTTGTCGGACAAGGTATGGAAAGAATGAGTCTGAACTCCTGCATCTCATTACATTCCTATAAAAACTATATGAATGCTATAAAATGTGCATGTGTTGATAACTAGCCAGGAGAGACTAAGGGTCTTTTCTTTAGAGAAATGTAAGCTCCCGAGAGAGGTCTTCAGAATTCTGAAACATTTAGGACTTAGAACGTGGAACAGTACACCACAGAAGTGACCCTTCAACCCATAATGTCCGTGTCGAACATGATGCCAAATCACACTGATCACCTCTACCTGCATGATATCCCTCCATTCCCAGGGTATCAATGTGTGTCTAAAGGAATCCTACATGCCATTGTAGTATTTGCATTTACCACTCCTGGCAATGCCTTCCAGGCACCCACCAAGCTCTGTGTCAAACTAGCCCCACACGTCTTCTCTAAGTTTTGCACCTCTCAGCTTAAAGAGAGGTTTCGATAGAATGGTTGCCGAGAAAGTATTGTAACTGGTAGGGGGAAGAAAAGCTAGAGGATGCATTTATAAGATGGTCGTGCAGAGATCTAGTTGGGTATTCAGAAGAAACCACTTTACCCAAAGAGCTGTGAGAAATGTGGAGCTGGTCTTCTCAATGTGTAATTGGAATGGGCAGCACAGTGGCAGAGCGGTGGAGTTGCTATCTTACAGCGCCAGAGACCCTAAGTTTGATCCTGTCTACGGGTGCTATCTGCACGGAGTTTGTACATTTTCTTTGGGATTGAATGAGTTTTTTCCGGGTGCTCCGGTTTCCTCCCATGCAGGTTTGTAAGTTGATTGGCTTCTTTATACTTTAGTCTTTGGAGGTACAGGACGGAAACAGGTCCATCAGCCTACAGAGTCCCTGCCGACCAGTGATTACTGGTGATCATTAGTGACCCCATTCACTAGCACTATCCTACACACGAGGGACAATTTGCAGAAGCCAATTAGTGCTAGTGTACGGAGTGATTGCTATGTAGGATAGTGCTTGTGTACTGGGTAATCGCTGGTCAGCACGGACTCGTTGGCCGAAGGTCCTGTTTCCACGTTGTATTTCTAAAAGTTTTTAAAAGTCTAAATGATTTTAAGGGGAGGCTGGACAAGTGAACAAAGGCAAAAGGAATATAGGGTCATGTTGATAGATTTAACATAGGAAAGCCAGGGAGAGGCTTGAGTGAAGCATAAACACCAGCATGGACTGGCTGGGCCGAATGGCCTGTGACTGCTAAGTATCCTGTGTGTTCATATGTTATCCTATGCTCACGTCAGGCTTGGCGTGATACCATTGAATACTCCATTACACTTATGACTTGGTCTTCTGAGGAATAACCAGAGAGTGGCTGGCCATGTGTCATCTTCCTCCAGCATGTGCCGTCAGCTTCCTCTCTCCCTCCAGCAGATGGTATCACCTCCAATCGAGGGCACGCCTAACAGTCAGTCACTAACACAAACTCCGACATCCTTGCTTTAAGACTATGGTATAGCGGGACGAGAAGGAGTCCCGTCAAAAACTAATCGGACGCGGGTTGCGTGCACTAGACGTGTTTATTCTCTCCAATACAGCTCAAATTGGCACTTGATTTACTAAGGGTTAATTACGAGGCTATGGTCACTGAGGCGCTGGAAGAGTAGACGCAGGTGGGCGCAGCGTTCTTCTCGCGAGCGACTTGCCACCAGGATGTCGTCCAAGTAGACAAACAGGAAGTCGAGCCCGCGCACCACGGTGTCCATCAGGCGCTGAAAGGCCTGCGCGGCGTTCTTGAGGCCGAAGGGCATCCGAAGAAACTCGAACAACCCGAATGGGGTGACGATTGCCGTCTTAGGGACATCCTCCGGTCGCACAGGGATCTGGTGATATCCCCGGCCAGATGGGCTGCGAAGTCCTGTATGTGGGGGATAGGGTAACGGTCAGCGGTCGTGGCCTCGTTAAGGCGGCGGTAGTCCCCGCACGGCCTCCAGCCGCCGGACACCTTCGGCACCATGTGCAGCGGGGAGGCCCATGGGCTGTTGGAGCGTCGAATGATGCCCATGGTCTCCATACTCCGAAACTCCGCCTTTGCTATGAGGAGCTTGTCAGGAGCGAGCCTGCGGGCGCGGGCGTGGAGCGGTGGGCCCGATGTCAGAATATGGTGCATGACACCGTGCCTCAGGCTGGCTGAGCCAAACATAGGGGTGACAATGTACGGAAACTCAGCCAGTACCTGAGCGTAGAGATTGTCCACCGTCGCTACGGGGTTGCTGACCGGCGCTGTGGGCGCGATAGAGCGCAAGGAGATCTTCTCAACAGTTGACGCGTGGACGAGACTTTGGCCCCTCACGTCCACGAGGAGCGACTGCGCCCGCAAGACATCTGCGCCTAGCAGCGGCTGGGCCACGTCCACAACGATGAATGGCCAGGTGAAATGGCGCGCGCCGAAAATAATCGGAACCGTGCGGACGCCATATGTGCGGATTGAACTACCTTTCGCAGCAGTTAACGGGGGGCCCCTTTCACCAGCACGAAGGTCGCGTCCAGATGGGGGCAATACGCTGATCTCCGCCCCGGTGTCCACCAAGAACCTGAGCCCCTTGCGCCGGTCCCAGACATACAGTCGATGGATCCTGCCGGCCACCTCGGTGACTAACGGCGGCCGGCACTGCCGTTTCCCGGGAACGAACATGGCTGGCGGTATTGGCGGGCTGCTGAACCCCAGCGCTGGTGGTAAAAACACCACATCCTTTTCCTTGGATCTCCTAGGTCCTGCTCAGCAATCCTCCTCTCCTGTGCCACTTGTCTGGTCTGTGGCTCTCATGGGCGTGGCCCTCTTGTGCGCGTGGTCCTGGGTCGCTGGGCCTCCCAGGGCGTGGAATCAATCCGGTCCAGCAATTCCGGGGATTCCAGCGGTTCCAGGTATTCCAGAGCACCCATCTGCTGCTGGTCGGACAGCCACAGCTCATCAGCGCAGGCCGCTAGCCGGATGGGATCCTTGACCCTCTCCCCCGTGAGCTGCTGGCGGATGTCTCGCGGCAACTGCTGCAGGTAGGTAAATTCAAAGAGCGGGCAGGGTGGTGGTCGGCCATGAGCATGAGCATCTCACTCATGAGGGCCGAGGGCATTCGGTCGCTGAGCCCACCCATGTTAAGGACCCGACAGGCGCGCTGCATTCGGCTTGGCCCGTAGATCCGGAGCAGCAGCTTCTTGAGGCCTGTGTATTTATTCGCCGCCGGCGGATTATCCAGGTAAGGAGTGACCCGACCGGCCGTCTGCTGGTCCACGGCACCTACCACATAGTGATAGCGGGTCTTCTCAGTTGTAACGCCACGGATGTAAAATTGGGATCCGGCCTGTCGAAACCAAACCCCGGCTGCGAGTTCCAAAATGTAGGGAGCTTCAGCGATACCGCGTTGAGTTCGGCCTCGTAGGCCTTGTGGGGTCACCAATGTAGCGGGACGAGAAGGAGTCCACCAAAAACTAATCGGACACGAGTAGCGTGCACTAGACATGTTTATTCTCTCCAATACAGCTCTCTACACCACCCCAAGTCACGGGCGTTGCCCGGCCTTAAATACCAACTCAGGTACCGACCCCGTGGCTAGCGCCTCCCACACCGAGACGCCGCCCTCTAGCGCCGATGGTTCGTTCTGCCCTTAGGTTGCCACCAGGTGTCACCACAATGGTTTAAAAAAATTCTTTAAGAGCATTAAACCCCGACCGGCGCATTTAATAGAACTGGTTGCTTGTGAGTCACAGCTGCCTTTCCATCCACACTCTGACTCGTGGGTAGTGCAGATGGAGCAGTACAATTTTTCTCCAGGGTGGTGCTTGAACCTAGCCTTAGTCATCAACAGCGCCATCGGGGCACAAATGTGGGGGTATCAACAGTAAACGGATCACGCGCCCCCTCAGTCTTCACACACAGCTGCCATGGCCAGTTATCTCTTTAATCGATGGTCAATGGTTCATTATTATCACATGTACAGACATGCAGTGAATTTTCTTTTTACATACAGTTCAGTAAAATATTGCCATACCTAGCTAGGCACAATCACAGATTAGTACAAAATGCATAGAATTAGTCCACAGAAACCCTGCATGCAAGAGTCACCAGGTTCTGGCGCCATTTTCAAAGTGCAGGCTGGTCTGCGCGCTGGGTCTTCTGGGGTGGGGCCCGATCCAGGCGAGCCCCAGGCTGTTGCAGGGCCTCCAGACATCGCCTCCTTCCAGATCGTCCATGGAACCGTCGTCCCTCTCCTCGCCTGCCAACCTTCAGGCTTTGTGACCTGGGGACGCCTCCTGCAGCTGACCTTGAGGGTGTAGAAGGGAAGACCCTGGTTCACTCTCTTACTGGCCCTTGCTCTTGCGTCCATCGTCTCCAGCTCCCTCCGCCTCCTCTCCGAGACACAAAACGCTGGAGTAACTCAGCGGGCCAGGCAGTATCTCTGGAGAGAAGGAATGGGTGACGTTTCGAGTCGAGACCCTTCTTCAGACTGAGCCTGTAGAAAGATGTCAACCTGAAGCGTCCCATTCCTTCTCTCCAGAGATGCTGCGGTCTGAAGAAAGGTCTCAACCCACAACGTCACCCATTTCCTCTCACTCGAGGAATGTTACTCCAGCATTTTGTGTCTATCTTCGGTTTAAACCGGCATCTGCAGTTCCTTCTTAGAAATGTTGTCCCCTCTTAATAGATGAACTACATAGACACATTATTGAACACTGCACTCTTCCATTGTTGAACATGTACTGAATATGTAGGATTCCCCTTTAATTAAATCTAATATCTGTTATAAGGGAGAATGCAATTTTGATTTAAATATAAATTAAAACGACCCCACTAACTAAAGAGGCAAGTATTTTACAGGCTGCTTTGTTTGACGTTTTCACAGAGACATCCTGAATTCAATGGAACAATGTAAACAAACAAACCTATTCATGTCACCTCACTTTCCACTGCAACCACATTTACTTAGTGAACTCATACATCTTTTTTTCTCAAAGATATGTCACTGTCTAACTAAAACAAACAGAACAAGCACACAATTAGAACAAGCACACATACTTCCATTGCACTGGCAGGTGCCATTGCCTTCCAGGTCTACAGTCAGCCACTGGGCATTTATTCCTGTTATCCATGACTCTTTTAGTTCTTGTATCTTGGCTTTGTGAATTCTGGAGAAGTTAGTATCTTTGCTGGGAACCTGACTTTAGAACAGTCTGAAGAAGGGTCTCGACCCGAAACGTCACCCATCCCTTCTCTCCAGAGATGTTGCCTGGACAGATACTCCTGCTGAGTTACTCCAGCCTTTTGTGTCGATCTTCGGTTTAAACCAGCATCTGTCGTCCTGCCCTACACATTTTAGAACAGTCCTCGGACTGAAGCAAACCTTTCATTGTGATCAACACGTGAGTCTTTTCAGCAGAACTGTGACAGGAAATATAGGAAACATCAGGAGGGCAGGTTTAAAATTTCAGGCAAATGGTACAAAGTAGATTTGAGAATAAATGTTTTTACTCGGAGTCGTTCGGATCAGGAATTCACTACTTGTAAGTGCAATAGAAACACAATCAATCAATGCTTTCAAAACGTATAGTAAAGTCACTTTAAAAGAGATCGATTTGGAAGATTGAGGAATTGGACTGACACAACTGCTCTACAAAGAGCTGACATGGAATTGATGGGCCAAATAGCCTCTTGAGGTGCCATGACCAATCTTTGCTTCCCAGCTCGATCATTTGAAGGTGGAGATATCAATTGTCTAAATCTCAATCTGTGAAGGCTGTGGGCAAGCTTTTCTATTGATCTTTGTGGCCATTCTTATTGTGGGCGATTATTGCAGTAATATTATCGATCAGACTAAACTTACTTCAACTACTGACACCTATGCCTTATGGCTGTAAGTAGTAGTCCATTATCAGATGTCTGGTACTCCAAATCTAACAAATGTATCTGAAGTTCTTTCAAAGTATTGTTCTTATTGTTGAAGTAAATCTTATCATTTCAGTAGATTTACTGCATAAAAACCACACCAGAATGACCATGTAAGTCACAAAGAGCAACCTCAGCCCTCGCCCACAGCCTCTCCATGGCTTTGTGTTGAAATAAAAATTGTTTACTTGGAAAACTTTGTATTAAATTACGTCATGGTTCTGAATGCATTGTTTTGCCTCAGATATCATGCTCCATCAATAGATGTCGTCTTAATCTTTATGAATATAACTTTCAATGCCGTTGATGGACACAAAGTGCTGGAGTAACTTAACGGGCCAGGCAGCATCTCTGGAGAAAATGGATGGGTGATGTTTCCGGTTGGAACCCTTCTTCAGACTAAAAGTAAAGGGGAGGGAACTGGAGGTAGGAAAATGCCAGGACAAACCAGGGCCAGCAACAGATGACCAAGGAAGAGTGGAGCCTGTTGGCTGGGAAAGAGGTGATAAACAAAGGGATACAAGGGTACGAACAGTGGAACTAGTAGGGCGGCTAGGGTGGGAGAGGGGGAGCGAGAGTTAATGCAGGGGTTACTTGAAATTGGATAAATCGACGTTCATATTGCTGGGTTGGAAGCTGCCAAGCGAAATATGAGGTGCATTTTCCTAAAATGCGTGTGGCCTCATTTAATCTGTTTCAATGCTATTATTACATTGTATGGCATGTTATTTAAATAACACAGCTGCTACTACAAGTTGCTGTCCTTTAAATATTAGATTTGCATAGTTAATTCGTCTTCAAAATCAAACTAAGATGCCAATGCATCTTGTAAAATAACATTTGCAGTCGCAGAGTCATGCTGTTCCTCCAAGTCCAGACTGAGATGCGATAAATTGGAAGTTACCACTTCTTTCAGATAGTAAAAGCTAGAAATTGATGGGCTGCTCAAAGCTGCTTTAGATATTTCAATGCTACTTGGGCTGTTCCCCGGAATCACTCTTTCCTTGTTGAGTTGGAATCTCCAAAACTTGGAGTCGATGCAACAAAGTCCACAGCCTGCAGCAATGCACACAATAGCTACAACTTCTTGCCTCTGATTTAATGCTACTTTGTTCCCTTTATTTAGTGCCGCACTGCACTCATTACAACTTTTTAAAAAGTGCATCTGAAAGTTTATCAGGGTGTTGAATGCTTTTACTGTCATTTTCCCAAAACCTCCAGCTACAAAAGTGTCCGAAATGGGTCTCGACCCGAAACATCACCATTCCTTCTGTCCAGAGATGCTGCCTGTCCCACAGTTACCCCAGCATTTTGTGTCTATCTTCGGTTTAAACCAGCATCTGCAGTTCCATCATACACATAAATGACTTTTAGTTTAGTTTAGAGATCCCTCACACTATCAGTATCCTACACACACTAGGGACAATTTGCATTGATACCAAGCCAATTAGCCTACAAACCTATACGTCTTTGGAGCGTGGGAGAAAAAGACAGATCTCGGAGAAAACCCACGCAGGCCATGGGGAGAACGTACAAACTCTGTTCCCCTTAGTCTGGATCGAACCCAGGTCTCTGGCGCTGTAAGGCAGTAGCTATACCGCTACGCCACTCTGCAGCTCAAGTGCCTGAAGTCTTTTTACCCACAGATTCATTTACGTATGGGAATCTATTGGAGTGGAGTTGATCTCGAATGGCATAAACGTCCAGCTGTACCTCCCCAAAGGTGCACAAAAACTAGTCAAATATAAAAGCTTCATTCAAACTTGCATGTATAAATGGATTTTGAACACAAGGGATCAGAAACATTTTATCATTGTACAGGCATATTACCTACATCGTCCATCACTGGCAGCAAATATTGCACTTTTAAAAAGCTCTAAGCACTTATGGAATGATCCATCCTTCTTGGATGCTGCAGCCATTCAACATCACTATAGCTTGAATACTTTTTTGATCAGACCATTTGGTGTTTTTTACAACTTTTTCCATAAACCACTGGCATCTGATGAGGTGCCGGTTGCATCGTGAGATTCGCTATTCTGTTGACCAATTCCTCCATCAAGCACCTGAGAATATTCATGCGTTAAGCACAAATTACTGGATTATTGCCACTTAATGTTTAAATCATGACTCCAGCAGAAGGTGTTCCATTAATTAAATCACTATTACTTTTTATAGTTGACAGGGTGGCCACGGTGGCGCAATGGTAGAGTTGCTGCCTTACAACTGTTTGCAGCGCCGGAGACCCGGGTTCGATCCTGACTACGGGACTACGGCTGCTGTCTGTATGGAGTTTGTACGTTCTCCCCATGACCGCATGGGTTTTCTCCGAGATCTTCGGTTTCTTCCCACACTCCAAAGACGTGCAGATATGTAGGTTAATTGGCCTGGTGTTTGTGTAAATTGTCCCTAGTGTGTGTAGGATAGTGTTAATATGTGCGGGGATCGCTGGTCGGTGGGGGCTCGGTGAGCCGAAGGGCCTGTTTCCGGGCTGTATCTCTAAACTAAACTAAAAATTCCATACTCAAAGATTACTTTCTGCATTGCAGAGGTTGTATAGTTATGCTACCTACCCTTCAGCCCGATTTAGATTTATGTTCAAGAAGGAACTGTGGATGCTGGTATACACCGTAGACAAAAATGCTGGAATAGCTCAGCGGTCAGGCAACATCACTGGAGAAAAGGAATATATGCCGTCTGACCCGCTGAGTTACTCCAACATTTTGTGTCTTACATTTAAGTTCACTAGACTGAACCAGCAGTTAAACCCATCCTCTATACAAACCTCACTATACACTAGACCTGAGGATTTATGCGATTCCATTGATCAAATTTAAAATCTCTGGTTGCTTTCCTGTATGTGAAGTATTACTACATTTCTAGGGGATACTGTGTTCATTTGAAACCTAAAAAGATAGTGGCCTGACTCCAATGTTAAACGTAATACTTGCCTCATCATCCACATTATGAGCATTGATCTCATTGTCAATGAAAACAATTGATGCCCAGTTGTTCAATAATGGCACCCACTGGCTGTTTTTGTGCAAACAATCCTTTTCCACGACATTGGTCTGCAAAATGATTGCTCCTTCGATATGTGACATATTTGATCAAAGGGTACAATTCTCTCCCATGAAGCTCCCATGCTGTTCCAACATTATTTTGTCCTTTTGAGTTTCACCAACCTTGGCTGCAAGGTTTCTTCTGTCAACCCTAAAGATTTCACTGGATTTATGCACCACGCTCGTGTTCTTGGTCATGCTGTCCTCTGTATGACAAATCTTAGCGGTTCTCAGATTAGGTCTTCAGTGCAATCATTTTCACATCCTTGAGTTTGACTTGCAGTATTTCTTCTGGACTATTTGCATGAAGCACAACTTCCATGGTGATTTTGCTGTGGTGTTTTATATTGATCTTCTGATTCATCTTCGCCATGTCTTCTCCTGACAGATTTATATCTCTCGATGTAAATATTTTTCCACGGTTGGCAGTACTCAGAAGATTTCTGAAATACAGATTCTAATTTTTTAGATATACCGCCTCTTCTGCCCAAGAGGAGAAATTTAAAAGGAATCTGAGGGGTCGGTTTCTCACACAGAGGTGTTGGTGACCTGCAATTAGCTGCTGGAGGAGCTTGTGGATGCAGATACAATTACCATGCTTAAAAAGGCATTTGGACAGGTGCTTACATAGGAAGAGTGTAGTGGGATGAGAGTTTAATGAAGGTAAATGGGAATGGCATAGGTAGGCACCATGATCGGCATGGATGATGTGAGCTGGAATGATGTGCTGCAATGATCCTATCATTCTGCTTCCCAAAGCCATCCTGCACTTAGTAACCTTCCACCACACAATCTTCTCCAAGGTATTCTCCAAATTAAAGAGGTGTATTTAATGTCCACTCTGTCAGCATGAATCACTCTCCATTAAGTGTAATCACCACTGACATTTGTCACTAAAGATAAATTGACTTCTTTAAAGTAAAATATTGTAACCACTTTAAACTAAGGAGACAAGTACCCAGGGACCAATGTAATCAAACAAACCTGCTTATTGATCATTGTAAGCAAAAATTAGTTTAGTTTAGCATATTGTCAGGTGTACCGAGGTACAGTGAAAAGCTTTTGTGTTGAGTGCTATCCAGTCAGCGGAAAGACTACATGATTACAATCAAACCGCCCACTGTGTACATATACAGGATAAAGGGAATAGTGTTTTGTGCAGGATAAAGTCCAGTAAAGTCTGATTAAAGATAGTCTGAGAGTCTTCAATGAGGTAGATGGTAGGTCAGGACTGCTCTCTAGTTGGTGATAGGATGATTCAGTTGCCTGATAACAGCTGGGAAGAAACTGTCCCTGAATCTGGAGGTGTGCATTTTCAGACTTGCGCTGTCACGGTGGCGTAGCGGTAGAGTTGCTGCCTTACAGTGAATGCAGCGCGCGAGACCCGGGTTCAATCCTGACTACGGGGGCTGTCTGTACGGGGTTTGCACATGATAGCCTCATCCACTCTATGTCCAATACAGGCTTGATCAGCATCGGAGTCAATCAACTTCCCACCATCCCAAACTGGTCAATTTCAATGGGGAACATGTTGATCTGTTCCAGGAAAGATGTCTTAAGCATATGAAGCAACTTTCACAATCTTTGAATGTCTAAAGTGCTTTATATTTAGTCGATAATGTGCATGTGTACACGTTCGTTAGTTAGAGGATGGTGAATCTGTGGAATTCTTTGCCATAGAATGCTGTGGAGGCCAAGTCAATGAATATTTTTAAGGCAGAGATAGATAGATTCGCTGAACACCTGCGCTCGGTCCGCATTAACGCCACTGATCTCCCGGTGGCCCAGCACTTCAACTCCCCCTCCCATTCCCAGTCTGACCTCTCTGTCATGGGCCTCCTCCAGTGCCATAGTGAGGCCCGCCGGAAATTGGAGGAGCAGCACCTCATATTTCGCCTGGGCAGTTTGCGGCCCGGTGGTATGAACGTTGACTTCTCCAACTTCAGATAGCTCCTCTGTTCCTCCCTTCCCCTCCTCCTTCCCAGATCTCCCTCTATCTTCCTGTCTCCACCTATATCCTTCCTTTGTCCCACCCCCGACATCAGTCTGAAGAAGGGTCTCGACCCGAAACGTCACCCATTCCTTCTCTCCCGAGATGCTGCCTGACCTGCTGAGTTACTCCAGCATTTTGTGAATAAATAGATAGATTCTTAATTAGTATGGGTGTCGGGGGTTATGGGGAGAAGGCAGGAGAATGGGGTTAGAGGGAGACAGATCAACCATGATTACATGGCGGAGGAGACTTGATGGGCCGAATGACTAAATTCTACTATTCCTTATATTGAACTGCTGCGGTGTGCAAATGTGTCAAAATACTCGGCAGAAGGGGAGAGGGCAAAGGGTTGCCGGCAAAATCATTGCTGATCCCATATCAATAGCCATTTTCTACAAACACTCATAAAAATGACCATCCACAGTGTGATACCGTAAGCTGTTAATCCTCCTCGGTTTGATTCCAGTCAAAGACAATGACCACAGAGAAGAAAAGGAAATAATTGGAATGCTTTAGATTTTTTTTCAACATAACTTACAATATGGACTGTTTAATGTTCCAATTAAAGAACCAGATCTGAGCCTGGCAATTCTCAGAAAAGACAGGTGGGATTTTAAGAGAACTTGCATTCTTCCAACATTTTTGAAGCTTTTTTTTATATCTAATAAATAACTTTGTCAGTTTTTTAAGCCTTGAACCAAATTCACTTGTCTTGCTCAGTTAAGAGTACAGGAACAAAGTTTTAGTGAAAGTTAATGCCAAAATACAGTAATAAAGTGGGATTTTTAAACTTGTGCCAAAACGGGATTCAGTTTTGGGTTGTAAACCCATAAAAACAGACTATATAGTTTGAGTTTTCTCTGGGTGCTATGGTTTCCTCCAACATTCCAAAGACGTACAGGTATGTAGGTTAATGTAGGTTAATGTAGGTTAATTGGCTGGGTAAATGTAAATGTAAAAATTGTCCCTAGTGGGTGTAGGATAGTGTTAATGTGCGGGGATCGCTGGGCGGCACGGACTTGGAGGGCCGAAAAGGCCTGTTTCCGGCTGTATATATATGATATGATATGATACATATTCGGTTGTGCTGTTGCAAGTAAGAATTTAATTACTTATTTATATGATTAATAGTTATATATATATATATATATATATATATATATATATATTAATAAATTAATATAATAAATGAAAAAAGGTCAGTGTATACACTAACCTTTTTTATTTATTATATTATTTAGGTTAATTTATTAGTTTATCCAGGATATATATACTAATAAATTAAATTAAACTAAATAATATAATAACAATATAAAAAACTAAACAATATAATAACTGAAATAAACAATATAATAAATGAAAATATACATACACTGGCCTTTTTATGTGTGTGTGTGTGTATGTGTATATATACAGTATATACTGTGTATTTATATAAAATACATTAACATACACACACACACACACACACACACACATATATTATATATATATATATATGTGTTGGTAATACTGCAAAGATAACTAATAGTAACAGTAATAGTGCAGAAAGACAAAACCCATGCCCTAAGTCAATGCAGTGCAGAGTTTATTTGGTTGTTATGCTTAATAGCCTGATGGCTGTAGGATCTGACCATGATCCCCTTCCAGTCCTCTCCCAACAACTCCCCCAATGATCCACCATCACTTCCAAGTACTGATTATTGATGTGGCTGTGTCCACAAATTCATCACTCAGGAGACAATAGAGTTCTGAGCATCACACGCTGCAGCTTTGGTGCGGTACATTGGTGTGCTAGATGCTCTCACACATCTTCTAAGTTGTGCATCTTTAACACCACCGTACTGTAACAAAAATGGTAATGGGTAACATGTTGAGAACATGCCACCATTCAGCTGCTCATTCACCCACTGCTCAAATATATTGTATCATCGAGTGCAGGAGGACACTGCAACTGAATCATTGTGATCTTTCCACAGTACTTACAGGATAGCAGTTGAAGAATTAGCAAGAAACCAATTGCTAAAAGGATGCTTGGTGAGATCTATGAAGCATGGAATAACTGGTCACACTGCAAGTGCTGTTCTATAAAATGTAATAATTGATAGCTTGTTTTTATGATCATGGAGCTCAGTTTACACTGATTAATGACATGAATAATTCAACTAATATTTGGAGGACATATTTGGATGATGGTAGTTGTCACCTATCATTGTCCAAATTGCTCTTTACTGTGGAAATAAAGGAATGCTTAAAAAAAACCTCAGAACCTTTAAAATTGATGTGTATATATTCACCTATTAAATAAAGGTAAAATTCTGGGGATATAAGTCGCCAAATCTTCTGAGACCTAATAGAATTAAATAGGTCAGGAAAATAACTTTATTTTCAGAAAAAAAAAAAGCAGTTGAGAAATTTGTTTTATTTTCAACGACAAACTAAAGAAAGGTAGCAAAGTGGCACAGATGGTAGAGCTGCTGCCTCACAGCACCAGAGACCTGGGTTTGTTAGTTAGATAGAGCTTTTAATGATAGTGGAGTCAGGGGGTATGGGGAGAGGGCAGAAACGAGGTGCTGATTATGAATGATCAGCCATGATCACATTGAATGGCGGTGCTGGCTCGAAGGGCCGAATGGCCTACTCCTGCACCTATTGTCTATTGTCTATTGATCTTGACATTGGGTGCTGCCTGTGTGGAGTTTGCACGTTCTCCATGTGTCTACTTGGGTTTCCTTCAGATGTGTGTTTTGTCAGTTTATTGGCCTCTGTAAATTGCCCCTGGTGTAAAGGGAGTGGATGCGAAAATGGCATTACTTAGCACTAGTGTGAACAGATGATTAGTGGGCAGAGTGGACTCAGTGGGCCAAAGGGCCTTTTCCCATTCTCTTTCTCTAAACTAAACAAAACAAAACAAAATTAAAATAAAATAAACACGCCGTTGGGTTTATTGGGTTAATAAGGTCTGGGTCTGCAACACACACACACACACACACACACACACACACACACACACACACACACACACACACACACACACACACACACATACACACACACACACACACACACACACACACACACACACACACACACACACACACACACACACACACACACACACACACATACACACATACACACACACACATACACACACACATACACACACACACACACACACACACACACATACACACACACACACACACACACACACACATACACACACACACACACACACACACACACACACACACACACACACACACACACACACACACACACACACACACACACACACACACACACACACACACACACACACACACACACACACACACACATACACACATACACACACACGGTTATCTTCACTCTTATCTAGCAAGACTAAGACCAGTTGATAAAACAGGAAGACAAACAGGGTGAAGGTCCAGACTGGGATAGCCAAGATGTGTCACAACAACAGGAAGATAAGAATGTAAAGCCATTCAGTCCATGCCTTCGGCTTGGGGCTTCCTTGATGACAATACATGTCTGCATGATGTTTGATCTTCAAAGTTCACACAATCCTTCAACAACCATCACTTTGTGCACATTCATTCTCAAAACAATCACATTTAGAGTCTCATTTACCTCACTAAAGTATTGTAGATACTTTATTCTTCAGTCAAGTCAAGTCAAGTCAAGTCAACTTTATTTGTATAGCACATTTAAAAACAACCCACGTTGACCAGAGTGCTGCACATCTGATTAGAAAAAAAAAAAAGAAACATACAGTGGCAGGCAGCCAAACACAACGGCGCGGCCATCTTGAACAAAATGTTTAACTAAAGCAGAATGGTGTCCCGCGGCCGCGCCGCACCCAGTGTGTTATACTTCATTATCTTGCACATTTACAATGGAACTGTCCTGCAACTAATGATGATGCTTAGAAAGTTACTTGGCTTAAAATGGAAACAAACCTTTCCAGGCTGTAGCTCCCAATTCAGTTGAGTGTTTCAGCCTCTGCTATTGCATGAGGGGCTTGCTCAGCAACAAAGATTTTAATTGTCGCGAGTCATGGAAATAAGCCCTTTGTACATGCTGACAAAGTTGCCCACTTGAGCTAGTCATACTTGCTTGCACCTAAAGTTTGACGATGCATGCTTTCAAGCTTTTGTACCTTCTGCTGGAAAGGAGCAGATGAAGGAAAGAACCGTGGTTGAGTCAAGTCGTACTTTATGTTGGCTGCTTTTCCGCTTTTACCTCAGTGTAGATGGAGTCAATGGTGGGAAGTCTGCAGAGCTATTCCCAAACCAAACTATGATGTAACCCAACAGTATGTTTTCTATGGTGCATCTCTAGACGTTTGTACGGGATGTTGTTAAAAATCTGGCCCAATCCCCGAACTCTACCTCCGTTACATTGTCGACTGCATTGGTGCTACCTCTTGTACCCATGCAGAACTCACTGACTTCATAAATTTCACCAGTAATTTCCATCCTTCTCTTAAATATACTTGGACCATCTCTGACATCTCCCTACCATTTCTGGATCTCACCATTTCCACCACAGGAGACAGACTAGTGACTGACATCTACTACAAACCAACTGACTCTCATAACTATCTTGACTACACTTCTTCACACCCTGTTTCCTGTAAAAACTCTATCCCCCGCTCCCAATTCCCCTGTCTACGCCGGATCTGTGCCCAGGATGAGGTTAAAAAAAAAATGTAAATGTAAAAGTAAAAAAATGTAAATGTAAAAAACCTTATTGTCACTACACAAAGTACAGCGAAATTAAAGCAGTCCAGATGATGCAATCACACACAGCAGACAGTACAAAGGATAAACCTTTATCCATAACAAGCTAAACCTAATCTACTTAATTAAACAAACTGACCTCTAATATAATATAGACAAAACAATTACAATACGGTCAAGGCAGTGTACAGTGCAATCAAGACAAGAAGTTATTGCACAGCAATGAGAGCTAACATATTGCAAATGCATCGGTAGCGCCGTTTAAAAAACAAAAAATAATAATAATGTAATTAAATATAAGGTGCGGTCGGGTGTAACATGTAATAAGTTTAGCAAATGTTAAGCAATATAAGTGCAGTAGGATGTAAACATGTATTAAATTGAGGCTTATGTTTTCTGACAAGTAACTGACAGTGTTCCGATCAGTTCCGTTCCTTCCATCCAGTTTTATATGAGTGTCTGGCAGTGTTCAGCTCACGTATGACGCTGGGGTAGAAGCTGTTCTTGAGTCTATTAGTCCATGATGTAATGGACCTGAACCGTCTACCAGAGGGCAGCAGTTAGAGCAGCTGATGACCAGGGTGGGAAGGATCCCTCAGGATGTTGGCTGCTCTGCTGAGGCAGCGGACGGAGTAAAGTTCCTCTAGAGAGGGCAGTGGGCAACCAATGTGTTCCATACTAGAGCATCAGAGATATCCTTATTCTTTAGGAAACGGGGTTCCCCTCTTCCATTATAGGTGGGGCTCTCACAAGGGTCTCCTCTATATCCCGCAGCTCTGCTCTTGCTCCTCCTCTCCCCATTCGTAACAAGGATAGAGTCCCCCTTGTCCTCACCTTCCACCCCACCAGCCGTCGCATACAACATATTATCCTCCAACATTTCCACCGCCTCCAACGGGATCCCGCTACTGGCCACATCATCCCATCTCCAACCCTTTCTGCTTTCCACAGAGACCGTTCCTTCTATAACTCCCTGGTCCAATCGTCCCTTCCCACCAAAACCACTCCCTCGCCAGGCACTTTCCCCTGCAACCGCAGGAGATGCAACACCTGTCCCTTTACCTCCCCGCTCGACTCCATCCAAGGGCCCAAAAAGTCTTTCCAGGTGAGGTAGAGGTTCACCTGCACCTCCTCCAACCTCATCTATTGTATCCGCTGCTCCAGATGTCAACTTCTTTACATCGGTGAGACCAAGAGCAGATTCTGAGATCATTTCGCTCAACACCTCCGCTCAGTCCGCCTTAACCAACCTGATCTCCCGGTGGCTCAGCACTTCAACTACCCCTCCCATTCCCAATCTGACCTTTCCATCCTGGGCCTCCTCCATTGTCAGAGTGAGGCCCAGCGCAAATTTGAAGAACAGCATCTCATATTTTGCTTGGGCAGTTTACACCCCAGCGGTATGAACATTGACTTCTCTAACTTCAGATAGTTCCTCTTTCCCTCTCTATCCCCTCCCCCTTCCCAATTCTCCCACTAGTCTTCCTGTCTCCTACTACTTCCTTTCTTTGTCCCACCCCCTCCCCTGACATCAGTCTGAAAAAGGGACTCGACCCGAAAAGTCACCCATTCCTTCTCTCCAGATATGCTGCCTGACCCGCTGAGTTACTCCAGCATTTTGTGTCTGCCGTAGAAGTTTATGCAAGTAATTGGAGACATGCTGACTTTCCCCAGTCTCCTAAGGTAGTGTAGGTGTTGGTGTGCCTTCATGGCTGTCGCATCAATGTGATTGACCCATGATAGAACGTTATAATATTAGTGCCAAGGAACTTGAAGTTCGCAACCATTTCCACTTAGGCAACATTAATGTTGATTGGGGCATGTACTCCACCATGCTTCCTGAAATGTCTCCTTTGTCTTGCTGACATTGAGGTAGGGGTTGTTATTCTGACACTATTGTACTAATTTTATTATTCTCTGTTAACTTATAAACCATGCCACATACATTCACAACTCTTGCCTCCGCTTTTATTCCTACTCTGACATTTGTTGCCTGGAACATTAAGCAACTGTCCTTCTAACTATTGAGTTTCCTATCACTATAAGTTTATAGAAATTTGGCTAGTTACAAAATATACTAACAAATTTCTGTGGAAATTATCCTGACTGGTTGCATCGTGGCCTGTTGTGGCAATACCAATGCATAGAAATATGTGGGGCTGCAGAAAATGGTGGACATTGGCCGGTCCAACATGGCCATAGACCTCCCCACCATCAAAACTATCCCTTGTTCAAACAACCCGGCATCTTTCACAAGCTGATTTCTCTCAGCTTTTTTTGTTATTCTTCCTCTTTCAGGTCATCCCTGGAGCTCAATTTTGATTGGTTTTGCCCTCGTGGGAAATACCTAGACTACGATGGAAAAATTTCCATTAAAAAATTGTCCCACTTTTTCAATTAGTTTTGATGCCCAGCTTTGATTCCTATTTATCCAGGCCAAACCTCATTGAAAATGGCCCTTTCCCAAATGATTATTTTTCTGCCTTGGAGTGGTCCTAAGAGCATGAGTAAAGATGGTCATCTTGTATAAAAAAGGAATTCATAAAATGCTACAGTCATATAAGCATGAAAGGGTTGAAGGTGAAGTGGCATCAGAGATAACAAGTAAACATTATGATATTATGATTACTGTTTCTTTGATGCTCCCCTATGTTACTGTCCCACTTGGCATGGCTAATTTCACAGAATGAAACTAAGTAATGTCGTGATCCTCAATGTGCCAGAAACATATTGATCATGGATGTTTTAATTTGGATAGCAGAAGCCCATTGAAAAGCAAATTTGCTCTTCAGTAGCCTTTCCCTCTGATGGATGGTCTGCACAATTGTTCCATTCATGTAATAGCAGCTCTATGGTTTCACACTTCTAAACCAGTAGATTCTGTCCTTCATCATTTCAGAGTCTTCTTTCTCCAGCATTGGAATGTTTTCCTTCATCATCAATGACACTCGCTCTCCTTTCTCCATATTTCTCCTGATCTTTGCTGAACAACTTGTAACCTGGAATACTTACAAATTTTCGAGCACGTTCATAAATTTTGCTTCATGAAAGAACAATCGTGTAGATTAATGCTCATTGCTGCTGCGCCACATTTTGCTTATATCATTTGTACAAAACAGATTTGCCCGAGGGCTTCTGTCAACTTACAAAACATCCAACCCTTCCAATTATATTTGAAAAGATTCGCAGCAGATTCGAAGTTTTTGCTGAAATGTTCAAATCAATAAATATTTTGGTTTGATGTGAACAGTTATTATATCCACAAAATGCTGGAGTAACTCAGCAGGTCCTGCTGAGTTACTCCAGCATTTTGTGAATAAATCGATTTGTACCAGCATCTGCAGTTATTTTCTTATACAGTTATTATATCCAAATGGGAATTGCATTTATGTTACATGACGAGCTTATCCTAAATGTTATGAATGAAGCCTGCGTCTTTTCATCAGGAAAATATTTGTGCATGGAATCAAAATAACTTCCTCAGGGTGATATCAGTGAACTGACCAATTGTTTCAGAAATGATGCTGGTAAGTGCTTCAGTGCTGCAGAGAAGTATCTGAATTCAGATCCATGCCGAGGGAAACAATCCAATGTGAATTTTGTTTCTCAGTTCTTTTATTAGACACATTACTCCCAGTCGAGTCTCAGATGTTGATGTACGTCATTGATCAAATGCATTTTGTGTGAAATGCATGATAACCATTTGAATAACATTGTGTGTGGGGTACTTGTGATCACCCAGTTTCACATGGGACCTTATTTTAAGCTGGAGTGAGTTTTGTAATAGAAGGAGCAATGAAGCCATCTTAACATGCTGCCAGTGAAACTATAAAGCAAAGATTGGGGAGGACAGCGGGCCAGGGTGATGGAAGGGAGGAATGGCAGTGGAGGTGAGGGCCGAGGTCCACATCCACCTTATGCTCCAATCTGTAGGTTGCAGTCACCGTGGCAGGGGGCAGTCCAGACACTTAGCAGTGTCTGCATTTGGTTGTGGATCTAGTTGAAAATCTAGGAGGGTGCTCAAAGAGTCCTAAATCCCAGTTGCAGTAATATAGCAGTTTCTTTTGTCATAGCGTGTTGATTTGTAGTGACAAAATGGTTGTCGAGCAGCGAGCAGGGAGAAACAGAATTGAGATACATGGGTGGATCACATAGTAAACTTGTTGAGCCTTCATAAACATTTCAACTCACAAGCACTGCTATAAAGGCCTTGTTTAGTTTAGTTTGGTTTAGTTTAGAGATATAGTGCGGAAACGGGTCCTTCAGCCCCCTCCAGAAACCAGAAATGAATCTGATTTTTGTTTAGCGGGTAAACTGGCATAAGTAGCTGGCAGTTGAATCTTGTATTCAGCATTGTTGCCAATAATGTGTCCTCCTGACCTATTCGACACTTAAAGCAGAGTTTTCTGTAAATTCACTTTGTACCCCCACCCCCCGAGTCCACACTGACCAGCAATCGCCTATACATTAGTTCTTTCCTACACACTCGGAACAGTTTGGAAAAGACAATTAACCTACAAATCTGGACATCTTTGGAACATGGGAGGAAACCGGAGCAGTCGGAGAAAACTCTCGAGGTCACAGGGAGAACATACAAACTCCATATAGAAATCGTCAGGATTGAACCCACGTTGCTGGTGCTGTAAGGCAGCAACTCTGCCATTGCGCCCACTGTGCTGCCCTTTGTACTCTGACTTTACGAATTTGACTCTTTTTGCCTGCAGTTCCTGAAAGCCTGAAAAACCCAGCCCTCTTTGATTAAAAAGAGAATTAAAATGGCAAAGCTGTGGTTGGGTGACTTCACACCCTCCTCCGTGAAACTCACATGAGGACGGGTTCACATTGGTTTTGTTTACTTGGCAGTTTCTTCTCTGCTAAACCACAACCACCTAATCACCTATTTTTAGGAGTTAAAGTCAGCCCAGGATCGCTGGTGAATTCAATGTAAATAATTTGACTGCACATATAATAACTGATCCGTTGATAGAGAGCATAATCTATACCATGGGGGAAAAGAGAGCACCAGTAGCAAGGTTGTGTATCTCAATAAAGGATCTGTGCTTGTGCAAATGGAGAAATTAGCTGGCTAAAGCTAATGTGAGTCTGTGGATGTCTATTGACAATCTGTATTTACATTAAACATAGGAACATGAGTAGCACTCGATTCATTCATCCTCTACAGACCTGGTTAGGTTGTGACAGGTCTATCCATTTCATTTTGCTGTACGATGTCCCTGACTCCCACTACCTAATAAAAACAAACTCGGTCTTCAAAGCTCCAGCAGTCTTAGAATAGTCAGTCTGTTGGGAAAAAGAGTACCAGATCTCTGTTACCTACTGTGCAATAAAATGCTTCCTAAATATTGGTTTATTATTGTTACGTGTACCATACCGAGATACCATGAAAAACGTTGTTATTGTGCCATCCAGTAATAATAAACCAATAATAAACACATGACAATAATAAACCGAGACTGATATCAATAATATGACAGCCTTACAGTGTTACAGCTACAGAGAAAGTGCAGATCAAGAAAGAGTGCAAGGGCCACAACAAAGTAGATAGGTAGATCAAGACTACCCCTTAGCTCCTGAGAGAACCATTCAGTCGGCTGATAATGGCCGAGAAGAAGCTGTTCCTGAATCTGCTGGTTGTTGCTTTCAAGCTTTTGTGTCCTCCTCCCAATGAGAGAGGGGAGAAATGATGGGGGTATAAATGGTCCTTAATTATGAAATGGAATGGAATACTTTATTGTCACATGCCACTTGGCACAGTGAAATTATTTGCTTGCAGCCCAGTGTATACAAATAGCAGCCATCTATGGTGCTGACAAGGTTACAAAGCACGGCGGCTCCTCCTTTAGTTCACCCTCCCTCCCTCCCCCCCAGCGGTTCCCCCACGCCGGGTCCCCATTGTCCTTTGTTCTCCCACCCCCCCCCTCTTATTGTCCATTGTTCTCCCCCCACCTCCCTCACGGCGGTCCTCCCACGCCGAGTCCTCCATTGTTCTTCTCCACGTTCTCATCGACCATCGACCGTTGGTCGACCCACATGGCTTCACCACCGCTGAGGCCCCCTAGTCGCGAGGCTTCACCGCTGCCACCACTTCACCACCGCCGAGGTCTCACCGCTGTCGACGCTACACTTCACGCATCCCTGGTGCGACCCGGGAAGACAAATGTAGGTCCCTTACAATCAGAGACAGGTGAATTTATAATGGGAAACAAGGAAATGGCAAAACAGTTTAACAAGTACTTTGGTTCTGTCTTCACTAAGGAAGACACAAACAATCTCCCAGAAATACTAGGGGACTGAGGATCTAGTGGGAGGGAAGAACTGAAGGGCATCCACATTAGTCAGGAAATGGTGTTCAGTAAACTATTGGGACTGATGGTCTGCATCCCAGAGTACTCAAGGAGGTGGCCCTAGAAATCGTGGGTGCATTGGTGATCATTTTCCAATGTTCTGTAGACTCTGGATCTGTTCCTGTGGACTAGAGTGTAGCCAATGTAACCCCACTTTTTAAGGAAGGAGGGAGAGAGAAAACGGGGAATTATAGACTAGTTAGCCTGACATCGGTAGTGGGGAAGATGCTGGAGACGATTATTCAAGATGTTATAGTAGCGCATTTGGAAAGCAGTGGCAGGTTCGGTCAAAGTCAGCATGGATTTATGAAGGGGAAATCATGCTTGACTAATCTTCTAGAATTTTTTGAGGATGTAACAAGTAGAACGGATAAGGGAGAGCTAGTGGATGTGATGTATCTGGACTTTCAAAAAGTCTTTGAACAGGTCCCACACTAGAGATTAGTATGCAAAATTAGAGCACATGGTATTGGGGGCAGGGTATTGACATGGATAGAGAACTGGTTGGCAGGCAGGAAGCAAAGAGTAGGAATTAATGGGTCCATTTCGGAATGGCAGGCAGTGACCAGTGGGGTGCCTCAAGGCTCAGTGCTGTGACCCCAGTTATTTATAAATATATATTAAAGATTTAGACGAGGGAATTAAATGTAACATCTCCAAGTTTGCAGATGATGCAAAGCTGGGTGGCCGTGTGAGCTGTGAGGAGGATGCTATGAGGCTGCAGGGTGACTTGGATAGGTTGGGTTAGTGGGCAGATGCATGGCAGATGCAGTATAATGTGGATAAATGTGAGGTTATCCACTTCGGTGGCAAACATAGAAACATAGAAAATAAGTGCAGGAGTAGGTCATTCGGCCGTTCGAGCCAACACTGCCATTCATTGTGATCATGGCTGATCATCCACAATCAGTAACCTGTGCCCAACTTCTCCCCATATCCCTTGATTGCACTAGCCCCCAGAGCTCTATCTAACTGTCTTAAATTCATCCAGTGATTTGGCCTCCACTGCCCTGTGTGGCAGAGAATTCCACAAATTCACAACTCTCTGGGTGAAAAAGTTCCTCTCACCTCAGTTTTAAATGGGCTCACCTTTATTCTAAGACTGTGGCCCCTGGTTCTGGACTCCCCCAACATTGGGAACATTTTTCCTGCTGGAATGGGGGTACTGATTTTAGATGATCAGCCATGATCATATTGAATGGTGGTGCTGGCTTGATGGGCCGAATGGCCTACTCTGCACATATTTTTCGATGTTTCTATCAATGTTTCTATCTGACAGGATACTTCCTGTGGTGCATCTGAAGATGCTGGTCAGTCACTAGGAACATGCCTAACTTCCTTAGTCTTCTGAGGAGGTGGAAGCATTGCTGTTCATTCTTGGCTGTCATATTTACGCCAAGGTACTTGAAGCTTTGACCATCTCCACTTCGGCACCACTTCGGCAAGAACAGGAAGGCAAATTATTAACTGAATGGTGTCAGATTAGGAAAAGGGGAGGTGCAACAAGACCTGGGTGTACTTGTACATCAGTCACTGAAAGTAAGCATGCAGGTACAGCAGGCAGTGAAGAATGCTAATGGCATGTTGGCCCTCATTGCGAGAGGATTTGAGTTTAGGATTAAGGAGGTCCTACTGCAGTTATACAGGGCCCTGGTGAGACTGCAGCTGGAGTATTGTGTGCAATTTTGGTCTCCCAATTTGAGGAAGGACATTATTGCCATTGAGGGAGTGCAACTTAAATTCACCAGGTTAATTCCCAGAATGGCGGGACTGACTTATGATGAAAGAATGGGTCGACTGGGCTTGTATTCACTGGAATTTAGAAGGATGAGATGAGATTTTACAAAATTCTTAAAGGATTGGACCGACTGGATGCAGGAAAAATGTTCCCGATGTTGGGGGAGTCCAGAACCAGGGGCCACAGTTTAAGAATAAGGGGTAGTTCATTTAGGACTGAGATGAGGAAAAAAGTTTTCACCTGAGAGTTGTGAATCTGTGGAATTCTCTACCACAGAAGGCAGTGGAGGCCAATTCACTGGATGTTTTCAAGAGAGAGTTAGATTTAGCTCTCAGGGCTAAAGGAATCAAGGGATATGGGGAAAAAGCAGGAACGAGGTACTAATTTCAGATGATCAGCCATGATCATATTGAATGGTGGTGCTGGCTTGATGGGCCGAATGGCCTTCTCCTGCACCTGTTTTTTTTTTTGTTTCTATCTATGTTTCTATCTGACAGGATACTTTCAGTGGTTCATCTGAAGATGCTGGTAAGTCATTAGGAACATGCCTAACTTCCTTAGTCTTCTGAGGAGGTGGAAGCATTGCTGTTCATTCTTGGCTGTCATATCTACGCCAAGGCTTTCTGTACCGGATCCCCCACATCTGTTTCTGCAGGAAGTAGAAGCACAGCTAGGTGGTCAGATTTGCAACCGGATATGAAGCTGTAAGCATCTTTGACGTTGTGTAGCAGTGGTCAAGGGAGTTTATGCCACTGGTTGTACAGGAAAATGGTTGTAGTATTTTGGTAGCACACTCTAACTGATGTATGTCCCTGGATATTTATTCACAAAATGCTGGAGTAACTCAGCAGGTCAGACAGCATCTCAGGAGAGAAGGAATGGGTGATGTTTCGGGTCGAGACCCTTCTTCAAGGTGTACAAGGCCTCTGGTCTTGTGGTCATAAATAGTTTATCCTTAATTTTATTGTACCCCCCTCATTGATCATTGTCCAAGGAGAGGAAATAATGTCTCCATGTATACTGTGCCGTTATTTTTTTTTCTCATTTTAAATATAAATGAGAAATGATAGTCAGAGAGTCCATGCAGCATGGAAGCAGGCCCTTTGGTCCAATTTGATTTTGAAAGTACTCCTGAATTATCTGAACTGCAAAGAATAGAAACTAACTTTTCAAAATCTCTCCTTGTAATTGAATTCGCATTGCCCCAGTACCATTTTGCATTGATGAATAAGGATCATGTGGATAAACATACATAGGTATTTTTGACTCTTTGTTCAGGGTGACTCTTTGTTGCCCTTTGTTTAGCATCCGCTCTCTTTTGTGTGTGAAGTTTTTTTCTGCAGGAGGTGCATTAAAGTCGGGTTATCCTGCATGACTCATTAAAGCTTTCTCTACTCAGCTGGCTTTTAGTTGCCTCCATTGGATGGTGAATGAAGGGAGTTTGCCAGCCAATGCAATCATTCACAATCTTGAGTGTTGGAAAAATCGGTGACCATTGAAAATATTGTCCTTCCTTGTGCAATCATAGGACCATTAGCTGCAGCATAAATCTTAGATAGGAATGCCTCCTTCTTTTGGCAAAAACATAACACGACTATTAAACATTTTGCACAGACTTTTACTTTGTGTTTAGGCTTCATGAGACATGGACTGTGTTTATTCATTGAATAAACAATATACATGGTAAAATGTAGATGCTAAGAACTGCAGATGCTGGTTTACAAAAAATTGCTCGAGGAACTCAAGTGGGTCAAGCAGCACCTCTGGAGGACATGGATAGGTGATGTTTCAGGCCAAAGAAAGGTTTTGACCCGAAACGTTACCTATCCAAGTCCTCCGGAGAATATATGGCAATGATAGTTATCACAATAAATACAATGACAGAATAGCAGAATGGTGCAAAGATAGTAGCACAATCTGCAAATATAGGCTTTAGCCTCGTTCTTTATTTTGTTGCTAATTTGGGTTCAATGGGCCCTCAGGAATCACATTAAACATTAGCTTAATGGGATGTTTTCTAAATGAAAGCTTCTTATAGTTAGAAGCAATGTTTAAGAGTTTGGTGAATTTAATAACCAGGCTTGTTAAATGAAGACATTCATTATAATAGCTCTTTATGACGATCTAATGATACTGTTGTGCTCTCCTTTGACCAAGCTTTTAATTACCTGTCCTAAAATCTCTTTGTGTGGCTCAGTGCCAAAATGTAATTGATAACATCCTGTGTCTTCACTCATTTTGAACAGCCAAACAAAGTTCCATAAGGCAGGTCAACCATCCTCCTCCACTGGTTCTGTCCCATACATTTCAGTGGCAGAAGTCAGATCTGCTTTCACGAGGATAAACTCTCGGAAAGCAGCCAGCCCGGGTGGAATCTTAGACGAGTTCTGAAATTGTGTGCCTGACACTGGCTACTGTCTACGACGACATCCTCAACACCTCACTTCACCAGTCGGTCTACAAGAGGACACCATATCTTTCGACTTTAGAGATGCAGTTTGGGAACTGGCCCTTCGGCCCATTGAGTCCGCGCCGACCAGCAATCACCCGTACGCTAGCACTTACAATTTTACCAAAGCCAATTAACCAACAAACCTGTTCCTTGGAGTGTGGGAGGAATCAGGAGCACTCTGAGAAAACCCACGCAGTCAAGGGCCAAGGGTCTGTTTATTGTCACATGTACCATTAAGGTACAGTGAAATTCGAATTCCCATACTAACAAAAAGCAACAAGACACACAACTACATAAAAGTTGACATAAACATCCACCACAGCGGATTCCCCACGTTCCTCACTGTGATGAAAGGCATTAAATTCCAATCTCCTTCCTCTTTTATTCTCCCGTGGTCAGGGCAGTCGAACCATTCGCAGTTGGGGCGATCGAAGCCCCCGCATCAGGGCGATCGAAGCCCCTGCGGCCTGGAGTTCCCAAAGTCGGTCTCTAACCAGAGACCACGAGCTCCGCAATGTTAAAGTCCACAGGCACCCGCGGTCGGAGCCCCAAAGTCGATCCCTGACTGGGATCGCGAGTTCCATGATGTTGGCCGCAGGCTCCCGTGGTGACCTCGAAGTTGGTCTCCGACAAAGGCCGCCAGCTCCTCGATGTTAGGCCGCAGTGCGGACAAAGATACGATATGGGAAAAAATCACATCTCCGTCAAGGTAAGAGATTAGAAAAGGTTTCCCCTAACTCCCCACCCCCCACATAAAACAAGCTAAAGAACACTAAAAACATATATTTGACACATACAAACAAACAATAAAGAAGGAAGGGACAAACAGACTGTTGGTGAGGCAGCCATTGCTGGCGCCACCCGGTCACAAGGAGAATGTACAAACTCTATACAGATAGCACCCATGGTCAGGATCAAACCCAGTTCTCTGGCACTGCAAGGCAGCAGTTCTACAGCTGCTGCACCATGCCGCCCTAAAAGAGTTGAAACTCTTGCACTACATTCAACTCTGGATGATCTTGACATAACAACATCTCTGTCAAGTTGCTATTCATTGACCATAGCTCAGCCTTCAACACCATAATACCACTGGCGGCAGTGACTAGTGGTGTGCCTCAGAGTTCGATGCTGGGCCCGTTACGGATTGTCATCTATATCAATGATTTGGGTCAGAACATACACGGCAAGATTAACAAGTTTGCAGATGATACAAAAGTTTTGTAGATAGTGAAAATAGTTGTGAAAAATTGCAGCAGGATCTTGATCAATTGGCCAAGTGGGCTGAGGAATGGTTGATGGAATTTAATGCAGGAAAATGTGAGGTGTTGCATTTTGGGACGTCCAACATGGGCAGGACCTACACAGTGAATGGTAGGGCTCTGGGGCGTGTTGTAGAGCAGAGGGATCTAGGAGTGCAGGTGCATAGGTCTCTGAAGGTGGAATCAGTAGATCGGGTGGTCAAATAGGCTTTTGGCACATTGGTCTTCATCAGTCAGGGTATTGAGCATAGAAGTTTGGAGGTCATGTTGCAGTTGTATAAGACGTTGGTGAGGCCACATTTAGAGTATTGTGTTCAGTTCTGGGCACCGTGTTATAGGAAAGATGTTGTTCAGCTTGAAAGGGTACAGATAAGATTTACGAGGATGTTGCCAGGCCTCGAAGGTCTGAGCTATAGGCAGAGGTTGAGTAGGCTGGAACTCTATTCTTTGGAGTGCAGGAGGATGAGGGGTGATCTAATAGAGGTGTATAAGATCATGAGCGGAATAGATCGGGTAGATGCACAAAGCTTCTTGCCCAGAGTAGGGTGAATTGAGGACTAGAGGAAGGGGAAAAGATTTAATAGGAATCTGAAAGGTAATGTTTCACACAAAGGGCGGTGGATGTATGCGACAAGCTGCCAGAGGAGATAGTTGAGGCAGGGACTATCCCAACATTTAAGATATGGACCAAATGTTGGCAGGTGGGACTAGTGTAGCTGGGACATGTTGGCCAGTGTGAGCAAATTGGGCCGAAGGGCCTGTTTCCACAATTGCCAATCCAAAGTGCAACTAACACATGGGAAGTGTCGCATTCCTGAGTTCATTAGAACAGATGTGCAAAGGCCAATCAATGTAACAGGCAAGCAACATCTAGGGAGGAAACAGACAGATGACATTTTGGGTCAGGACACTGTCAGATTTCTTGAGTCTGAAGAAGGGTTCTGACCCAAATGTCATGTGTCCATTCGCTCCCCAGATGTTGCCTGACCCGTCGAGTTCCCCCAGCCCTTTGTTCCTTGCTCAAGATGACAGCATCTGTGTTTTCTAGTGTCTCCAATGTCACAGAGTCTCTTTGCAAGTGCAGTAAAAATTGTTCCTGTTCATCATGTGTACATTAGTTTAGTTTAGAGATACAGCACGGAAACAGGCCCTTCGGCCCAGCAATCACCCCTACCACTAGCACTATCGTATCCTACACACAAGGGACAATTTACAGTTGTTACCGAAGCCAATTAACCTACAAACCTGTATCTCTTTGGAATGTGGGAGGAAACCGGAGTGCCCGGAGGAAACCGGAGTGCCCGGAGAAAACCCATGCAGTCACAGGGAGAACGTACAAACTCTGTACAGACAGCACCCGTAGTCAGGATTGAACCTGGGTCTCTGGTGCTGTAAGGCAACAACTCTACACCTGTGCCACCGTGCAGCCCACTCGATTACGCAACACTTAATGCGACAAACTGAAAACTGTACAACAGCTTGTCTTTATCATTCCATGATGGTCTGTCCTATATTGCGGCAAATGGTGTAATTAATTATTTATGAATGTTGTATCACACAAATATTCCCCTGATAAGCCCAACTGCTAAGCGTGCCCTCTTAACACATTACACTCTTCGATTGTACTGCAGTATTTACCCATCTCTGTCAACACCGCTAATTTCAGATTTGTTCTGAAGCGTTGTCTCGTACTAAAAGCTCCATTTAGTCTACAGGTCAATTAATTATCCATTAAAGCCACACTGATCTCTGACCTCCAGCAAATGCAACTTCAGCAGTAATAGCTCATTATTAACCTTCCGTTGTATAAACAGTGTTCACTTCAGAAATTGAGAAGTACAACAGTTTCAATGTGGCCTTATAATACAAACTGCTCCAAATTCCTGCAACCCCTCTTCATTGTTTGATTAGAAGCTGGTACTCTCAAGAGATTTGGCCTGTGACTTGAAATTGCTCCTTATCTATGAATTTCTGACATGCCAATTAAAATACCTTTTTTTTTTTCCTTTTGAATATGACAAATACAGTGGTGGGATATAGATCAAATAGATTTTCAATTATTGATGACGTATTCTCAGGTCAGCTGCAGTCTGAAAACAAAAGAATATCTCCCTTTACATCATCTGGAATGGGTGCCATAGCCCCAGAACAGCACAATCACTAACAGCAGTTTTAATCTGTCTATTCCCAGCCTTGACCTATTCTAGTATTTATTCATCACTAATCCTTTCCAAATTCGAGCAGCTCTGTATTGTCAACTCTTGTCCCCTGACAATGGGCTCATTGGGCCAAGTCATGAAGTAGAGGATACGTGGAGCCTCCAAAAATTTAATTTCTGATATGATTGCTGGGGATATGATTCCACAAGAGGAATAGATCAGGTAGGCACACAGAGTCTCTTGCCCAGAGTAGGGGAATCGAGAACCAGAGGACATAGGTTTAAGGTGAAGGGGGAAAAATTTAATAGGTATCTGAGGGGTAATGTTTTCACACAAAGGGTGGTGGGTGTATGGAACAAGCTGCCAGAGGAGGTAGTTGAGGCAGGGACTATTGCAATGTTTAAGAAACAATTAGACAGATACATAGATAGGACAGGTTCAGAGGGATAAAGGCCAAATGCAGGTAGGTGGGACGAGTATAGATGGGACATGTTGGTCGGTGTGGGCAAGTCGGGCTGAAGGGTCTGTTTCCACGCTGTATGACTCTAGATAACCCTGCTTACATAACATTATTATTATTTTTCTCTCCAATTTCCAGCCTGAGAACAGAGCATGCAGGCCAGGTTTAGAGCTTTTTGATGCCTTGGAGCTGTTTTAACAAAATTCCCAATTTGTGTGTATCATCAATGTGCACAGATTGGTTTAGTCTGGTACTTCAGTGATTTAAACTACAGAGCGTGCCCTCTCCGCATACCTACACTGACCAGACCCACTGCACAAATTCTTCATCCCGCCCATCCTTCTCCTCAGCTCCCAGCATTGCCTTGCTGCCTTCCTTTGAATGATTAAAAGTAAGCACGAGATTCTCATTCACATAAACAATTTCACCTTTCCTTCACGTTGTTCTCAGATCCTCTCCAAGGCATGTTTCGGATATTTTATTACTGAAAAGTGTTAAAGTGCACTTCATTTGTTTCCCATGAACTATAGAACTGACACAAATTGGAAACCTCCAAGCCTTGAATATAGATTGTGTGATTATAACATTGGTTTAATTCAAAATAGCGATGCATGATGGTAGCATTTCAATAGATTTACATAAAATAAAACTGGACTTCACACCACTGTTAAATTAAATAACAATGTCTATCATTGTTGAGGTGCCTACAGGAATCTGACAGTTTTTCCAATTAGTCTTCAACATTGAATACAATTTCTAACCTTAGTTTTGAATAATTAGTACTTACTGTCACAATTCAGGACATTACTTTTGGCTGATACATTTTACTGCTTGGATTTAAGTTAAGGATGTAGGTCTGTGTTTAAAATGCTTAGCACAAACATTTATAACAGTCTCTATACATAAATCAATTGAGAGTCAACCAACCAATTCCAGGAATCCTTAATGCCAGTATCTTCACATTGATGATCTGATATTTGGATGTAAGTTATTCAGGAAATAAAAATTGTCCTGTTCTGAAAACTCCAGCGATCCCCAGTGATAACAAAGTTAATTTTTAGGATCTAGGTTTAAGACAATTTACTTGCGACATTATTGTATACTAACATTACAAAGGGTAATTTATTGTGTATCTTATTTTGGTTAATCATAACGACTATACTAATTGGATGATAATTAATTTCAACTTGTGTACCTCCAGTTTTGCTTAAAAGGACATTATTGAAGTAAAAAGACAAATTTTCAAAGAGTCATAAATCCTCAGTGCACATCCATCCTGAAATGCAAGCATTTATTCATTACTCCAAGAAGCAAACTGAAAATTGGTGGACTTGCGTAGTGTGTATTCGATACCATTGATTCTGCAGATGGAATAGGAAAAGGAATACTTTATTGTCACATGTGACTAGGCACAGTGAAATTCTTTGCTTGCGTACCCAATGTATACAAATAGCGGCCACCCACGATGGATTAACAATAAATGAATTCTAGCAAAGGATTTATGTTTAGATGCCAAATTATTTATTCAAAGATGATATATTTTCCTTTTTATACCAAAACACTGTTTTGTTGTCAACATTTCTAAAGCTGTGTACAGGAAATGAAAGAACTCCAGCTAGCATCTGTCTCATTTTCCTGTACAAAATGTACTGCAGTAACCATTGTGTTATATAGGCACTCCTTGTCTCACCTTGTTCTGTCATTTCTCATATCTGTTTCCACTTTCTCCACTTCATCAGTTCCTAGTCACGGAATCATTCCATACAGACTGCATGCCAAATGGTACAATTCCATAAGATTCACGTAAAATCAAATTGGATTTCACAGCACAGTAAATTAGCTAGTAGCTTAGATAACGATATCTATATACTTATCCCACAATGGGGCAAATTCACCATAAATAGCAGTATGGCGGTAAAATGACAGGAGGAAATAGCCCAGGGTGCCCTCAACCATGTGAAGTATCAAGGCATCTGGTCCAACATGGATGAGGAAACCATCTGATAATTATCACCTATTGTTCATCAACGTCTCATAAATCCATATCATATCATATCATATATATACAGCCAGAAACAGGCCTTTTCGGCCCTCCAAGTCCGTGCCGCCCAGCGATCCCCGCACATTAACACTATCCTACACCCACTAGGGACAATTTTTACATTTACCCAGCCAATTAACCTACATACCTGTACGTCTTTGGAGTGTGGGAGGAAACCGAAGATCTCGGAGAAAACCCACGCAGGTCACGGGGAGAACGTACAAACTCCTTACAGCGCAGCACCCGTAGTCAGGATCGAACCTGAGTCTCCGGCGCTGCATTCGCTGTAAAGCAGCAACTCTACCGCTGCGCTACCGTGCCGCCCATGTTCCGTCATATTGAAGAACTGATAGTAGTAAGGGCACAGTGTACTGCGAGTGGGCGATTTCAATGTCCATCAGCCATAATTGATTGAGTTGGCCATATATTGAAGCATGTGTCTACCAGACTGTGTCTGAAGGCCCAAGGAATGAACCTACGCGACCTTGTCTTCACCAGTCTACCTGTTGCAGATGTATCTGTCTGTGATGGGATTATTGAAGTGACCACTGCACAGTCCTTTAGGAGCCAGTCCCATTTTCACATGAACGACACCCTCCATTAGGTTGTACAGCGCTGTAATCATACTTAATGCTTTTGGCAGCCCAACACACTCTGTGAAGCAGTCTGGGTTGCATTAGTGGTAACAATTCTCACCAACATAAAGTGGAACCTCATGGCACTTTGTATCCCGATGGTATCATTACAAAGAAACCAGGGAATCAATGACGAGTACAAAAAAGCATATCTAACAAAAACTGGCAAAACTGCAAATTAAGACTACATGCATGAAAGACAACAAAAGTGATGTGTCTTAGACTGAGCGAAATGATACCTCAACCAAAGGATCACCTCTGTTAATCTCCCATATACATATGTGAATGGGAAGAGAAGTGGATGGTAAAAAGATTCCTATCCACAACAGTGAAAGGAGCCAGTGTGTGGGTTCCAAAGACAGGGCTAGAGGCACAGAGCTACAGAGAGATACATCACGAAAACACGTATTTTGGTCGTCTGAAACTATCAACCACCCAACTACATTAATCCCATATTAATTCATTTAAAAAAAAATTCTCATCAACTTTCCCAGATTCTAACTCTCACCTAAGCATGCACTATAGGCAATTCACAGCGGTGAATTAACCTACTGATCCAACATGTCTTTGCAACGTGAAGTTCCAGAAGAAATGCACATAGTATAGGAAAAATATGCAAACTCCACACAAATACGTTTGAGTTCAGGATTGATTCCTGGTCTCTGGTACTCTGAGGCTGCATCTCCAGTAGCTGTGCCACGATGGCATCCCAATGCAACCATTCAGCTATGAAGTTTATGCTGAACATGAAGCCAAGCTAAACTGATCGCATTTGCTTCCACATGATCCATATCCCTCTATTCCTTGCACTTTCATGTTCCTATCTAGAAGACTCTTAAACACCATTATCACACCTGCCCCCACCACCACTCCTGGCAGTGCATTCCAGGCCCCCATCATTCTCTGTGTAAAGAAACTTGCCCCGCACATCTCCATTAAACGCTTCCCCTCTCACCTTATGAGCTACGCCCTCTATTGTTGGACATTTCCACCCAGTCTATCCTATCTATGCCTCTAATCCAGACAGCATTCTGGTAAACCTCATCTGCACCCTCTCCAAAGTCTCCACATCCTTTTCGTAATGGGGTGACCAGAACTGCATGCAATATTCTAAATGTGGCCTAACCAAAGTCTTATAGTGGAGTATTTTAGAGATTTATATGAAACAAGCCAATTGAAATCTTCGAAGAACAGGAAAGCTCCAACTAAATTACAATTTGTAAACTGTAACACCCAAGACAGCAGATGTGTTCATTTATTTCATTACTCTGGATTGAACATTGCTGGGTGCAAACTATCTGTCAGTATTGACACAAAAAGCTGGAGTAACTCAGAGGGACAGGCAGCATCTCTGGAGAGAAGGAATGGGTAACATTTCAGGTTGAGACCCTTCTTGTCTGAAGAAGGGTCTCGACCTGAAACGTCACCCATTCCTTCTCTCCAGAGATGCTGCCTGTCCCGCTGAGTTACTCCAGCTTTTCGTGTCTATCTTTGGTTTAAACCAGCATCTGCAGTTCCTTCCTATACAGGGAGGGAATCATTCTGATGTGACTGAGGACCCATAACTACCACCTCTCTCTTCTTCCCTCCCTACATCCTATCTTCACAAAGTATGACGTAGAACTAAAAACACCACGGCAGAGGGCCATTCGTGTTCCAGCAGCTCCATGTGTACACGTCAGCGTTCGGTTCCAGCAGCTCTATGTGTACATTCTTGCTCCATTTCCACTTTTTCTTCTTCAAGCTTGTCAACATTTTAATTCTTCTCTTCAGGTGCAAAGAGTCCTCCGTAACTTCTCCCTACAAATACACCCTGTGGTTGTGATCCAGCATTCTGACTTGAAATCTGTGGATAAAGGAATTTCTGCCAAATTCCGTCTTTGACTTGCAAAATTTGTCACGTGAATGCGACATTGCCTTGGTATTTACCAAGACAAACTAAATACTTCCTGGCTTTTTCCTGCATTCAACACTCCCCTCCCCCCCTCCCCTCCCCCCCCCCTCCCCTCCCGCTTCCCCATGAGTTTATACTGCTCGTCCCTTCGTGGGTTCAGTCACCAGAGTAACCTTTCTTTTGTTATTTCCATGTTTTTTTCAGCTTTGAATCTGAGGGAATTTAATGCAGATGATAGTCTTGTGAATTAACCACAACTATTCGAAACTGCATTATAATCCCTTCCATCATATACTTCCTTCTAGTTTATTATTTATTTCAGCACATAGAATGTTCAACTTCATGCTAACTTTGAGACTGGGTGGATCTTGAGAGGCTTATAAACTGTCCCGTTAGTTTGCATGTCTGGCAGACTTGTTAATGATTTATGGGGCATTTCTACATTATTGCTGTGGATGATAGGTGCAGAATACGATTTCAATAAAGGACAAATTCTGTCGTATTACTGGTTGACCTTGGTCAAATCTAGAATTCTTTGCTTTATGAGACTTCCTTGCACATAAATAATTGCATATCCACACGGAACTCCAGCTGAGGAAATACTTACTCCAGCAATTTCCGCCAATTGACTGAAGTGATTTTGACATAAGAATAGTAAAGACACTTTTTACACATCCAACAATTTTCATTCTCAGTTTTCTTGGCCTAACTGGGAATGTGGAAATGTGTTGTAAGAATAAAGTCAAAAGTGTCAGAAACACAAAAGGGGCAGTATAGTCAGTGTGGCACAGTGGCGCTGAGGTAGAGTTGCTTCCTTGCATCGCCAGAGACCCGGGTTCGATTCTGACTATGCATGCTGTCTGGACAGAGTTTGTACGTTCTCCCTGTGGGTTTTCTCTGGGTGCTCAGGTTTCCTCCCACATTCCAAAGGCATACAGTACAGGTTTGTAGATTAATTGACTTTTGTAAATTGTTCCTGGTGCATAAGATAGACCTAGTGTACGGGTATCATGGTCGGCACTACTCAGTGAACCAAAGGGCCAGTTTCCACGCTGTATCTCTAAAACTGAACTAACTCACCTACTTTGGACAGGTCAAGGGTAATGCAGTTAATGCAGTGGGCGTACTCACACAATAACGCATGAAAATAGGGGCAGGAACAGGCCAGTTGGCCACTTAAGTCAGCTCTGCTATTCTTCAACATGATCATAGCTGATCTGCCCTAGGCCTCCTCTCTTCTTTGTATCAGTTCCACCTAGCCCTCGACCCCCAAATCTTTTAAAGAATAAGTGATTCTTCTTTGTTCCTCCAGTGATCTAGTGTCCATATCTCTCAGAGATAGAAATTCCTGTATGACTGAGATTTAAATGACCAATCCCTTGTTGTAACCACGTCCCTCGGTGCAAGACTCTCCCACGAGTGTCCCCCCCAGGCGGTTACATGTTTTAATAAGGAAATGAGTTGCACCTGGTTCATTGATGTGCATTGAACACTGTGAGGCTACTAAACTTTTTTTACAAACTTCATGAGAGGTCATGAGATTTACTAACAAGAGTTCCTGCATCAGCAGAGTGTGTATGTGCTGAAAAGGCACAAGCACTGTATCAGATGGATAAGGTGATATTTACCCGACTGTCGACCTGGGTATTCACACTATCTGCTGGAAACTGTGATTACCTTCCATCCCGTCCAAATTCCTCTCTCAGTTTGCAGTAGATCTACCGCTTTCCTTACCATAATCACCTTCCAAATGCCAAGCTGCCTCAGACTTACTCAGCACAGACAGCTGAGGCATCTTGTTTGGATAAGGTGAGAGCATGAGGTTGTACTGACTTCCTGCTGACAGTAAGGGGAAGACGCAGCAGGAATTGACATTGTCATTAAGGTAAACCAGTTACGTTGAGCAATTGTGTCTTGTTTATTATTGTAGACAGTTTGCTGAAAGAATATGATCACCTCTTCAACTTGCATCAGGTTTGAATATGACTTTTCCCCTCGAAATTTAATAGTGATACATTAACTGTCATCAAATTGTCGTGATTGATGTTGTCAAGTTGGAAAGGGTGCAGAGAAGATTTACGAGAATGTTGCCAGGACTCGAGAGCCTGAGCTAAAGGGAGAGGTTGAGCAGGCTAGGACTCTATTCCTTGGAATGTAGGAGGATGGCTAATCTTATAGATGTGTACAATAGACAATAGACAATAGGTGCAGGAGTAGGCCATTCAGCCCTTCGAGCCAGCACCGCCATTCAATGCGATCATGGCTGATCACTCTCAATCAATACCCCGTTCCTGCCTTCTCCCCATACCCCCTCACTCCGCTATCCTTAAGAGCTCTATCCAGCTCTCTCTTGAAAGCATCCAACGAACTGGCCTCCACTGTCTTCTGAGGCAGAGAATTCCACACCTTCACCACTCTCTGACTGAAAAAGTTCTTCCTCATCTGCGTTCTAAATGGCCTACCCCTTATTCTTAAACTGTGGCCTCTTGTTCTGGACTCCCCCAACATTGGGAACATGTTTCCTGCCTCTAATGTGTCCAATCCCCTAATTATCTTATATGTTTCAATAAGATCCCCCCCTTATCCTTCTAAATTCCAGTGTATACAAGCCTAATTGCTCCAGCCTTTCAACATACGACAGTCCCGCCATTCCGGGAATTAACCTAGTGAACCTACGCTGCACGCCCTCAAGAGCAAGAATATCCTTCCTCAAATTTGTAGACCAAAACTGCACACAGTACTCCAGGTGCGGTCTCACCAGGGCCCGGTACAACTGTAGAAGGACCTCTGTAGAAGGACCTCTACATGTACAAAATCATGAGTGGAATAGTTCAGCAGGTCAGGCAGCATCTCGGGAGAGAAGGAATGGGTGACGTCACCCATTCCTTCTCTCCCGAGATGCTGCCTGACCTGCTGAGTTACTCCAGCATTTTGTGAATAAATCGATTTGTACCAGCATTTGCAGTTATTTTTTTATACATGAGTGGAATAGATCGGGTTGAATCACAGAATGTCTTTCCCAGAGTAGGGGAATTGAGAATTGAGAACCAGGGGACATAAGTCTAAGGTGAGGAGTAATAGATTTAATAGGAATCTGTAGGGTAACTTTTTTACACAAAGGGTGGTGAGTATATGGAACGGGCTGCTGGAGGATGTAGTTGAGGCAGGAACTAGTGCAATGTTTAGGAAACACTTAGACAGGTACGTGGATAGGTTTAGAGGGATATGGGCCAAACGCGGGCAGGTGGGGCTAGTGTAGATGGGACATGTTGGTTGGTGCCGGCAGGTTGGGCCAAAGGGCCTGTTTCCACACTGTATGATTCCATACAAGTCTGCTCAACTCTACAAAATTAAATTAATCCTTATATTGGGAAATGTTGTGCCTATCTTCAAAATATCTCATTTGAGAATTGGAAACTATGGTAATGAGGGATTATGATCAGAGCAGAAAGTAAAGCGATTGGTTAAATTGTCCTTACAAGGAGTAGTTTGATGTTGAAGTTGAGGGGCAAACACAACAGAATGCTCTCAGTGCTAACATTCCGTCACTTAATAAGCACATCCTAAATAAAGCAGAGCTGATGCATGATTTTGTAAATATTCACAGGAGTCCACTGAAACGTGTTAAGTGATGGGATAATTAAAAAGATTTTTTTTAATTTTTTTTTTATCGTCTATGCCGAAAAATTAGTTTAAATATCTGAAGCTCAGTCACATGAGATCTCACCCATTCTGCCAGGCTTGAATGTAAATCATCTCAGCTATTTAGCCGCAGATGATCCTGAAGCTGCCCCAATATTTCTGCCACTAAACTTAGGATGAATTTGCTGGATAGGAAAATGGCTGTTTTCTTTCACACATTTACTCCCTTGGCCAGCATTCGAACCCACATTATAACTTGCCAATCGCTGCCTAATCTGGGATCAGCACAGACTGTGAATCAATATCACACCACGTCCACACTTAGGAACTGACCTGTTTCAAACCTGCATCGGTCATATTTGTAATTTGTGAGTTTTTTTTACTCTTGGTTTGCTCTTTGGAGGCTCATGTCCGCCCTAGCAATAGCAGACAGGAATGCAAAGAAACCTTCCAAGGAAACAATTTAACTGAAATTCAGTTGAACTGAAACTGGTTCAGACAGTTCCAGACAGAATTGTGTTTCATAGCACATATCTGGAATCCTGACACTGACAATTCACCGTTTGCCGAACAATGGGATCGCTTGGCTTCAATGGAAAACCAGTGGAAAAATGGAAATGGAAGCAGGCAGTGCACAATAACTATTCTAGTAATAGTTACCCTCCCAAGATTCCTTTACTGAATGCCTGCACTGAAAACCAATGAAAGCAATGATAACGTGCAGAACTGTAGTCAGAATCCTGAGCAGTATGTGGAACAAAGAATGACACTGAGGCATACAGCAAAGTATGGGAATGCAATGGAGACGTGATGTGCAGTCACTACTTTAGCTCCTCCTGGAGCTAGATAGAGAGTTAGATAGAGCTCATAAAGATAGCGGAGTCAGGAGGTATGGGGAGAAGGCAGGAACGGGGTACTGATTGAGAATGATCAGCCATGATCACATTGAATGGTGGTGCTGGCTCGAAGGGCTGAATGGCCTCCTCCTGCACCTATTGTCTATTGTCTATTGTCTATTGTCAATGGAGACGTGATGTGCAGTCACTACTTCAGCTCCTCCTGGAGCCTTTTCTCTCTCAGAGTAAGGGACATTGCCGAAAGAGTGCAGAATATTTTGTTGGGGAACACCCAGGCCTAGTGGGAATCAATGATGTAGGAAAGGGAGGTGCTGGAAGCTATCAGACAAAAATCTTTGGCATGTGGGAGGAAACTGTGGCACCGAAGGAAACCCACATGGTCGCAGGGAGAATGTGTAAACTCCACACAGACAGTGTCAGAGGCCAGGATTGACCTCAGGTCACTGGAGCTGAGGCAGCCGATCTTCTAGTGTTGCCACTGTGCTGTTCAAATGCACTTGAGGTTGTTGAGCTGCAGTTGTCTTTTGCAACACAATACAGATGCAGGAATGGAGAGCTGGCTCAATGAAAGGGAGCATTGGGAACCTATTATATCTGATGACAAAGTAGACAAAAAAGGTAAGGAAAGCAGAAAAGGAAGAAGGTGTCAATCAAAGCCTCCAATATGACCTCCAAATACATATAGGTTTGTAGGTTAATTAGCTTGATATACATGTAAATTGTCCCTAGTGTATAGGATAGTGTTAGTGTGTGGGTCAGGACTCGGTGGGCTGAAGAGCCTATTTCCCCACTGTATCTCTAAACTAAACTATAAATATTAAGCTATTCCATTACTGGGGATGGATGCTGTAAAGCCAGATGCCATTTAGGTAGAAATAAGGATCAATAAAAGATAAAATACACGACTGTGTTTATAGAAGATGCCAGTGAATAATGAGAAGGAGAGAGAAGCAAATTGCTGGCAATTTTCAGGAAGATGCAACAACTATATAAAAGTATTTAATGGGAGACTTTAACTAGCCAAAAAACAGGGTGGAATAGTAACAGTGTAAAAGGGAAAGAAATAATTCAGATGTGTATATGAGTACTTTCTTGATCATCATGCTTGCAAGTACTACGTGTGGAAGAAAACATTCTTCTAATTTTGGATGTAATTTTATGGAATGAAGCAGTGCGAGTGGAGCATGATACAGTTGGGAACACTTAGGGAACAATAAATATAACATTATCTGTCCCAGGCTGGCTCTTCATTCACTGAATATAGACCTTACTGAGAAACCCAGCATTTATTGTTCATCCTTTATTGTTCCTGAATTGGTAGGCGATTTCAGCAACAACTTAAAGGCCAATTACAAAGGTGGGGTTTGAGGGTCCACACCCAGGTCATTCGAGATAAGAATGGTCAATTGTCAAAGAACCATCATGTTATATCTTCACTAGAAGATGAGGGGAGCTACTGATAATATAAAGCCAGGGGGAAAAGACAAATTTAATTGGACTCTAAATGCTTACGCCTAACTATACTCAAGATTTTAAAAAAGTGATTGGATTGCATGGAATGTATCCTTGTGTAACTGCTTGCCACTAATTACAACTTTAACAAAGTTGTCTGGAGCAGACCTGCTGTATTTGTAAATTTTGCTGCTTTAGATACTTGGCATCGGAAGGCAATATACATATTTTACCAGTTGTCAGATTTGTGGGCTGCAGACATTTTGCTGGCTTAGGGTTTACGTTAGGTTTAGGGTTAGGGTTAGTTTTGAGTTTAAGGATCTAGTGAATTTTAAAAGCTGACCACTTTCCAGATATAAAACTTACCATCGCAAGTTGTATTTCTCCTCCAGTGTTCCAACCTGCCTTTCAGGACTTGCACATTGGCCATCACCTTCATTCACCCTCCTAGGAGGAACTTTGAGCTTTCTAAAGTACAATGCTGCATATTTCTCAAAATCCTCATTGTCTGCTGCTTCTCTGGAGCATTGAAGGAAACAGGGTGCATTGGCTGAGCAAGCCATTACACATCAGCATGAGCCTTTCCAATAAAGTAACGCCCAGATGACTTCATAGGACATTAATCTCAAATCTTTTAGTCCAGTTGCAATTGTTATAAAAAAATATTCTTCAGATCGAGGTACAAGCAGCAACTCTTCACCATGATGTATTTGTTTTGTGTTTGTATGAGAACTCAATGGGCCAATTTGCTGAGTTCAGGATTGATGGCCCATGCAAACCGGAATTCTTTAATGAATGCTGAAGAAATTGTAATAACCTTCCTGCCAAGCCTACTCCATGGAAACACTGATCATTGAAACCAGAAAGGACAGGGAAGGAAGCCTGAAAAGGGAAGTGTTATGATTATTTTTGTTGGATCACAGCTAAAATCTATCCAGTGTAATTCTCAAGGTATCCATTTGCATTTGCAATGCTAATACCTCTTTTTTTGCAAAACCAATATTGACTCCAACTTTTATATGCTCCCTGTTACTGTCTCGAATCTGATAAACGTAACTGGAATTAAAGAAATGTTTTGTACTTCAGCTCTTTTACAGTTGTTTAGGTAAAGGTTGCTAACATTTTTAACTCCACATCCATTGTGATTAACCTTACCCATCACTTTTCCCCAACTCCCGTTTCAGATCCACTTTCCCTACCTCCAGATGATTCAAACAGACTGCAGTCACTGATTAATTTGGAGACACGGGTGTCTTGGTGGCTGGGAATCACCTGCCTCATGTACCAAATGCCCCCAGTCACATGTTTGGGGATGGGTAATGGTAGGATCACAGTGGAGGGTAGAGATCCTACTGAGCAGAGAAAAAAAGGACTGCAAATGGGAAGTAGTGCATAAGAAATAATTTCAAAATCCGGTTAACCATTCCTTGAATATACTCCTCCGAAGTGAGTAGTTTTGATTATCATGACTAAAATGCAAACAATAGTATGGCATTTGAATTGAATTGCATGATACACTCAGAGAAAGGGTCAAGTGCAGGGAATCATATTTCCCTTTTAGTTATTACTAGACCGTGTACCCGTTGGGCCCAATCCACTCCTACATTGGTGCAGCACCCTCCCCTCCCTCATTCCCCCCTCCCTCCCACCCCTCCCTCCCCTCTCGCCCCCTCCCCATCCCCCTCCCCCTTCCTCCCTCCTCCCTCCCCCTCTTCCTCTCCCTCTCCCCCCCCACCCCTCGCCCCCCCTCGCCACCCCCTCGCCCCCCTCCCCCCTAGGGTTGCCTCTCCTGCATTCATGCAGCACCCTCTCCTCCCCCACTCCCCTCCTCCCCTCCCTCCCCCCTCTCTCCCCTCCCTCCCCTCCTCGCCCCCTCCCTCCCTTCCTCTCCCCCTCTCTCCCCCACCCCTCACCCTCCCCCCTTTCCCTCCCGTCCACCTCCCTCCATCCTCCCTCCCCTCCCCCTCCAGGAGGATGAGGGGTGATCTTATAGAGGTGTATAAAATCATGAGGAATAAATCGGGTAGATGCACAGAATCTCTTGCCCGGAGATGGGGAATTGAGGTCCAGAGGACATAGGTTCAAGGTGAAGGGGAAAAGATTTAATAAGAATCTGTGGGGTAACTTTTTCACACAAAGGGTGGTGGGTGTCAGGAACAAGCTGCCAGAGGAGGTAGTTGAGGCTGGGACTATCCCAAAGTTGAAGAAACAGTTATATAGGTACATGGATAGGACAAATTTGGAGGGATATGGCCCATACCAACGCAAGAAGGTGGGACTAGCGTAGCAGGGGCTGAAGTGCCTGTTTCCATGCTGTATCACTCTATGACTCTAGTAGAGGACAGAGCTTTAATGTGAGAGGGACAAAGTTTAAAGTATATGCGCAGGGCAAGTTATTTTACAAAGAGAGTGGTGGCGACCTGGAACACTCTCGCAAGGTTGGTGGTGGAGGCAGATAAGATAATGGCATTCAAGAGGCTTTTAGATAGGCAGATGGATATGCAGGGGATTGTAGGATATGAATCACATGCAGGCAGAGGATATTAGTTTCAACTCACGGAATATAAACTCACATTAAATATTTCCAAGCAATCTCAACATGAAAAAATACCAATCAATTTTTCATCTCAGTATTAGTTTCCAATTAGGCTTGGGCTACAATAGAATCGACTGGATTTTCTAAATAGGTGGTGAATTATTGAATGCTTCATATTGTTAAGTTCAATTATTTTTTATTTAATCTTGCTTTGGGAATCTTGAATATGTTTAAAATGAACATGTATGAAAACAAAAATTTCAGTATTGGATGTCTACAGTTTCAATGGACTCTGCTCTGCAGATCTATTTAAAGCTCTTAAACCTCTATTTGCCTTAGCAACCGCTGCTAAGCTCTGTAATGTCATTTCCTCAGCTATCACAACCTGGTTTGTTTCCTGATTGACATTATTCATTTTGTAGCTTCATTGCCAATTGATGGCACTAATCTACAACACAACCGCTGTGTAATGTTGCTCAAAACAAACATAAATCAAATCATCTGTCACGTTCTCAAAATTCCATGGATTAAAATCCCCTGAGCTCTCCGACCCATTTTCAGGGAATGTTATTGAATGAAGCCTCAAAAAGATGTCCAACATGGGAAATAGGTTCCTGGGGAAAGCTTATTTGATTAGGATTTGACTTTGTTTATTTGACCGTGATTGTCACATTGCTTTTATGACCGCATTATGGCGAGTCCGAAACTTGTTGGTTGTAGACGAAGTTTATTGCAGCCGCAATACACGAATACAAAGTTAAACAACAAGGTACAGGACAACCAATACAAACTTACTGTCTTCCTTGAAGACTTCGCCGAACTGACTAAATCGGGCGCCAAACGCGCACATGACATCGCTGGCCAATCAGCGATGTCGTTCCCTGGACCAATCCCCATGGTCGCGTTCCCACGTGACCTCGCTGGCCAATCCGAGGGTTCGACGACCTGGACCATTCTCTATGGTCGCTACATGACCCCCCCCCAGAACCCGAGGTGCGGAACCTAGCTGGGAGCCGGATTTCGCGACGATAACGAGTACGGAGAGGGACAGCCTGAACCACAGGAGCCGGAGGTTCCGGACTTGGTGGAACAGCCGGAACGAGAGGTTCTGGAGGAACTACCGGCACGGGGGGTCCTGGAGGAACTGCCGAAACGGGGGGTCCTGGAGGAACTGTCGGAACGGGGGTTTCTGGACTGGGCGGAACTAACGGAGGTTGGCCTCTCCTAGGGGTTTGACCGACCAGGACTGGTTGATCTGGGTCCAAATGGGCAGGTTTGAGCCGGGACACCGAGACGAGTTCACTCTTGCCGCCCATGTCTAAGGTGAAAGTAGCCGTTCCCTTACGTAAAACCCGGAACGGCCCTTGATAGACCCTCTGCAACGGGGCGCGATGGGCATCTTTACGCAGAAAAACAAACTCACAGTCCTTCAGGGAAGACGGTTCATGTACCATGGGACACCCATGACGTGAAGTCGGCACTGGAGCCAGGGAGCCCACCCGTTCCCGGAGAGATGCTAACGCTGATGGGACTGTAGGGAGCAGGGCTGAAGGGTCCGGAAACAGATCTCCGGGTACTCGAAGTGTCGAGCCATATACTAGCTCTGCGGACGACGCACCGAGATCTGGCTTAGGAGCAGTCCGGATGCTCAAAAGAACCCAAGGGAGTTGGTCTACCCAGTCCGGGCCTTCAAGCCTTGCACTGAGGGACGCCTTAAGTTGGCGGTGGAACCTTTCTACGAGTCCATTTGCCTGGGGGTGATATGCAGTTATGGGTTGTAACTTGGACCCGTACAGTTCCGCCAGCGCGGCCCAGAGGGACGAAGTGAACTGTGGCCCTCTGTCAGTTGTAATAACTGCCAGGACCCCGAAACGAGCTACCCAATGAAGGGCCAAAGTCCTAGCACAAGACGCTGACGAGATATCAAACAATGGGAAAGCCTCTGGCCACCGGTGAACCGATCCACCACCGTGAGGAGGTGGGTGTAGCCCTGGGAGGAAGGCAAAGGCCCGACCAAATCCACGTGGATGTGGAAAAAACGAAAACCCGGGACCTCGAAATCCTGTACGGGGGGCTGGACGTGGCGCTGGACTTTAGCGGTCTGACAGGGCACGCAGGAGCGTGCCCACCCCGCTACCTGTTTCCGCAGGCCATGCCAGACAAACCTCGCTGCTACCAAGGCAGAGGTGGAGCGGATGGACGGGTGCGCCAGCCCATGAATGGCATCGAAAACCCGGCGCTGAAGGGAGGGCGGTACTACCGGCCTGGGACGAGGAAGAGAAACATCGCACCAGACTTTCGTGCCCTCCGACCCACAAGCTACCTGGGCCAACTTCAATCCCGAAGTGGTGGACTGGTAAGCCGAAACGGTATCCGCTAGGAGCTGTGCCTCCGCGAGCTCCTGGGGATCCACTTCGCAGTCCACCGCCGAAATAGGGGGAAAAGCAGGTCTAGACAGGGCGTCAGCAACGGCATTAAGCTTACCCGCGATATGACGGACATCTGTGGTAAATTCGGAGATAGCAGTCAGGTGCCGCTGCTGGCGGGCCGACCATGGGTCAGACAATTTCAAAAAAGCAAATGTTAATGGCTTGTGGTCCGTAAATGCCACGAATGGGCGGCCCTCGAGGAAATACCTGAAATGACGGACAGCTAAATAGAGAGCTAGAAGCTCTCGGTCAAATGCGCTATATTTCAGCTCGGCCGAATTTAGTTGCCGGCTGAAAAACGCTAAAGGCTGCCAACGGCCACCGACCTGCTGCTCCAGAACCCCACCCACCGCCACGTCAGAGGCGTCAACCGTCAGGGCCGTGGGGGCGGAGGGGCTCGGATGGACCAACATGGTGGCGTCTGCCAAGGCTGCCTTAGCTGCCGTAAAAGCCGACTCTGCGGTCGGGGACCACAACAACTCTACCGGATTCCCTGCAAGGCATTGGAAAAGCGGGCGCAGGACTCGCGCCGCTGCCGGAACGAATCTATGGTAGAAATTAACCATGCCTACGAACTCCTGCAGCCCTTTTACTGTGGTGGGCCTGGGAAAAGCCCGGATAGCTTCCACCTTCTCGGGCAAAGGGGCGGCGCCGGCAGGAGTAATTCTGTGCCCTAGAAAATCGAGGGCAGGCAGGCCGAATTGACATTTGGAGGGTTGGATAATGAGCCCGTGGTCTTGGAGCCGCTGGAACACGGTCCGCAAATGGGCCTGGTGTTCCTGCACTGAGGGGCTGGCTACCAGGATGTCGTCTAAATAAATAAACAAAAAGGGTAAACCCCGGCCCACGCGGTCCATCAGTCGCTGGAAAGCCTGTGCCGCGTTCTTTAAACCGAAAGGCATACGCAACCATTCAAACAACCCGAACGGAGTAATAGTTGCAGTTTTTTGTATGTCCTCCGGTCGCACCGGAATCTGATGGTATCCTCGCACCAAATCGATTTTGGAAAACACCACCGCTCCTTCCAGCCCAGATGAAAAGTCCTGTAGGTGCCGTATGGGGTAGCGATCAGCCGTGGTGACAGCATTGAGACGCCGATAATCGCCACATGGCCTCCACCCCCCAGATGCCTTGGAGACCATGTGTAACGGCGAGGCCCACGGGCTGTCAGACTGACGGACAATTCCCATTTCCTCCATCTTCCTGAACTCCGCCCTTGCCACCACCAGTTTGTCTGGCGGTAGTCTCCTGGCCCGAGCGAAAACGGGAGGGCCTTCGGTGCGGATGTGATGGACCACACCGTGCTTAGCCGAAGGTGCGTCAAAACGTTGGACGAGCAGCTCTGGGAACTCTGCCAGAATCGCAGCATACGAGTCGGGGGCCGCGACGACGGCCTGGACAGTAGGGCTGGGCGAGGAGGCGATTGTCGGAGCGACGTGCTCATCTTCGGCGGAGGGTCGGAGGTCGTTACCGCGGACATCAGGAACCAGTGAAAAAGCCCAGAGAAAATCTGCGCCCAGGATCGCTTGTTTGACGTCGGCTATGATGAATGGCCATTCGTACGTGTGGAGGCCTAACACAAGGGACATCTTCCGTGTACCGAAAGTGCGAATTGGGCTGCCATTAACCGCGATGAGGGTGGGACCTGTCTTACCCGATCTGGTTTCGAGGTCGGTCGGCGGCACTATGCTGACGATGGCTCCCGTGTCTACCAAAAATTCTGTGTCCGTGAATCGATCATGGACATAGAGGCGCCGGTTCTGGCCAATCGTAACTGCCCCTATGTACGATCGGCCGAGGCATTTCCCGCGAAGGTACAAGGCAAACGACAGTTGCGGGATTCGTTACCCCATCGTAGGTGATAATAGCACCAGCCGCGCTTGTGCGGATCTTTTTGGCGGGCTTTCGGAGAATTGGCGGGAGACGTGGCGCCATCTTGCCGTCGCTGTGGCGTGGTCACCGATGTCGAAACTTTGTTGATTGAACCACTTGCCTTGTTTTTTGCCGCTATGAGCGCGTCCGCATTCGCTGCATATGCTTCGGGGTCCTTAAAAGAACAATCCGTAAGCAGCAGTCGGACATCCTCGGGAAGTTTCTCGCGGAATGCCTGTTCAAACATCGGGCAATCCGTATGCTCACCGGCTAGCATCATCATTTCGGCCATGAGGACGGAAGGCAGTTGGTCTCCAAGATCCGGTAGGTGCAGAAGTTTTGCCGCACCACCATGCTTATTCAACCCGAAGGTTCGCAGTAATACCTTCTTCATGGCCTCGTACTTGTCTTCCGCAGGTGAATTTACGATGAACCGCATCACGCACTTGGTTGTGTCCGGCGATAGAGCTCTGACGAGGTAGAAGTACTTCGTGGATTCGTCCGACACCTTCTTTATATGGAATTGAGCCTCGGCGTGGATAAACCAAGCTTGCGGTGCGTACGTCCAAAATAACGGAAGATGAACGCCTGCCGCGCTTGACTCCGGTGTGCCCTGCTCGGTCATCGTCAACGAGGCGTCGGGTTCCTGCTCAGTCGGTGATCGTCCAGATCACGTCGGGGTCACCAATATGGCGAGTCCGAAACTTGTTGGTTGTAGACGAAGTTTATTGCAGCCGCAATACACGAATACAAAGTTAAACAACAAGGTACAGGACAACCAATACAAACTTACTGTCTTCTTTGAAGACTTCGCCGAACTGACTAAATCGGGCGCCAAACGCGCACATGACATCGCTGGCCAATCAGCGATGTCGTTCCCTGGACCAATCCCCATGGTCGCGTTCCCACGTGACCTCGCTGGCCAATCCGAGGGTTCGACGACCTGGACCATTCTCTATGGTCGCTACAGCATCATATATGGTTTTAATTTCAATATCATCATTGCTTTTCAAGAGAATATCATATGTTTCCTTTGTTAAGAATTTTACCGTTATTAGATAATATCCACAGAAAACGCAGGTCAGAAGTATACTCAGCAGGACAGGCAAATGTGTGCAGAGAAGGAAGAGAGATAACACTGTGCACAGGATGCCATGGATAATAAACATAGTTCACCAGTTAAAGAGTGGGATCATGAGAAGGAATAGAAGATGGTGAATGAATGACAAAGAGGAAGGGAGGAACCATACTGGTTGCCAAGCACTTGTTCTAGTGCAGTTGAAACAAGAATCTGCTGATGCAGGTTTACGTAAAGTGCTGATGTAACTCTGTGGGCCAGGAGTCAGGAGTTAAGAGTGTTTCATTGTCATATGTCCCAGATAGAACAATTAAATTCTTACTTGCTGCAACACAACAGAATATGTAAACATAGTACACTGTAAACAATATAATAAACGAGAGAGAAAAATAATAGTTCAATGTGTATATATACACGTACTCACAAGTACACACACATATATATAGACGGCCAGGAAGCGTCTCTGAAAAACATGAGTAGGTGACGCTTCGGGTCTCGCCCCTTCTTCAGACTGTTTGTTGGAGGAGGGACAAAAGCAGGAAGAAAGGTGAAGCAGGACAACGCATGGCAGGTAATAGGTAGACACAGGTGGGGGGGGGGGAGGGTTTGATAGGCAGATGTTGGAACAAAGGCCAGAGATAAAAGCAGAAGGTGTGAAACAGGATAAAAGAGTTGCAGAATGTGAAGCCAGAGGAAGGTTGGAGGTGGAGGAAGAGTGGGAGCGGAAAAATCGGTGGAAGTCCAGTGGAAGTCCAATGGATAAGTGGGATCTCAGTGGAAGTTGCAGTGCAGTAGCAGTGTCTCATTCACAAAAGCCTTGTAACGTATCTTCCCACTGTCAGGGCCGTTTTTACAGCATTATGGGCCCCCGGGCAAAGCAGTGTACTGGGGCCCCTAACGTTACTCTCCCCCACCCCCCTTTCCCTACCCCCCCCTGTCGTGCCGGCGAAAAGCACTTACCGAAAAGCACTTAGCGATGGACTTAGGGTGCTACATTGTTGCGAAAAGCACTTACAGATCGCTGTGAGAAACACTTAGTGACCGAAAATGTTGCGAAAAAAGCACTTATTGAACCTACATTTTTAAAGTAGTATTTATTTATTGCAAGTCACTTAACATACACAGATCAGCATGGGGCCCCTATGCTCGTGGGCCCCCGGGCAAGTGCCCATCAGGCCCATGCGTTAAGACGGCCCTGCCCACTGTCATGCATTTACATAAAAACCGCCTCAAAGTACACATTCTAAGCCGTTTAAAAATTAAACTATGGCATATTGCAAAGGTCAACTAACTACTCCTTGTACCTATGATCCCTGTGGCTTTGTAGAGGGTAAGTTTCACAGAAGGACAGGATGGAGCCTGGTGAATGAACGGCAGTGGATATTTTGGAGGATATCCTCAAGCAGCTCATTCACCATCTCACACAAGTCATTGTCGACCATTGTAAGTTGGTTGTCTGACAATCAGCTGTCGGAAAACTGCTGGAGAAGAAGATGTTAAAGGTCAAAGTCTGCTTGAGAGAATTAAGTTTGTGTTTCATGGTGCAACTATTATTCTCCTGGTGCGGTATATTAACTGTTTTCAACATCTGTTGATATTTAGATGGCTGGACTAGATATTGTGTACTTGGATTTTGATAAGGTGCTGCACGTGTGGCTGCTAAACGGGATAGGAGGCCATGGCATGAGAGACAAGTTACTAGCATGGATAGAAGATTGGTTGACTGGCAGAAGACGAAAAGTGGGAATAAAGGGGGCCTTTTTGGGTTGGCTCCCAGTGATTGGTGATATTCCACAGTGATCGTTGTTGAGTCTGCCAGAGAGTTGTGATTCTGTGGAATTCTCTGCCACAGAAGGTAGTGGAGGCCAATTCACTGGATGTTTTCAAGAGAGAGAGAGAGAGAGCTCAGGGCTAATGAAATCAAGGGACGGGGAGAAAGCAGGAATGGGGTACTGATTTTGGATGATCAGCCATGAACATATTGAATGGCGGTGCTGGCGCGAAGGGCTGAGTGTCCTACTCCTGCACCTATTGTCTATGTTTCTAACATCTGGATGATAGAATTAATAGCTTTGTGGCTAAGTTTCCGGATAATACGAAAATAGGTGGAGGGGTAAGTCGTGTTGAGGAAGCAGAAGAACTTGGACAGGTAGGGATATTTGGCAAAGAAGTGGAAAATGGAATAGTGTGTAGCAAAGTGCAGGGCCATGCACTTTGGTAGATGGAATAAAGGCATAGACTATTTTCTAAATGGGGAGAGGATCCAGAATTTAGAGATGCAAAGGGACTTGATGAGAGTGCTGGTGCAGGTTTCCCAATAAGGTTAAATTGCCGGTTGAGTTGGTAGTAAGGAAGGCAAATGTAACGTTAGCATTCATTTCATGGGGATTAGAAATTAAATCAAGGATGTAATGCTTGAGAAGGTGCTAGTCAGGCCACATTTGAAATATTGTGAGCAGTTTTGGGCCCCATATCTGAGGAAGGATGTGCTGGAATGGGAGAATGATCCTGGGGATGATTGGGTTGACGTATGAGGAGTGTTTGATGGCTCTGGGCCTGTGAGAAGGCACAGCCTCAGGATAAGGACGTACCTTTAGAATAGAGATGAGGAGGAATTTAGCCAGAGGCTGGAGAATCTGTAGAATTCATTGCCAGCCATTGGGTATTTTTAAAGGGGAGATTGATAGGTTCTTGATTAGTAAAGGCAAGAAAGGTTATGGGGAAAAGGCAGGAGAATAGGATTGAGAGGAAAAAATAGATTGGCCATGATTGAATGGTAGAGCATTCTCAGTGGGCTGATTGGCCTAATTCTGCACCTATGCCTATTCATCTTATGGATTGCTTTGATGACCTGGAGTCCCTCTGGTTTACCAAAAAGACACAAACTCAGTGGGTCAGGCAGTAACTCTGGAGAATATGTAAGTGCCCTGTTATAATGGTTGGCTCTCACTGCTTCTTGTAGTGCACTATCGTATTTTACAAGAGAGGAAGAAGCGTATCAGTGATTGGCAAACGTGACTGTCATGGAAGAATAAATGGCTGGTTGTGTGCTGGTTCTGAGGCGTGAAGTTTACAGTAGTATAGGTGCATAAGGACATGACTATGGGTGTGCATGGGTTTGAAGGTAGGCTCCAATTCATTGTTGACGTGAACATCAGGCATACGTTCTGACTGATAGAGGACATTGTTTGATGTCGGTGTGCAGTTAATTGAGCATTGTGTAAGAAAAGTAGTACAGCTGCAGAATATGTCATCTGAAGATGCATTTATTGAGGCCATTGGACCACATGTGATGCTGCGTTTAGGAGTGATTCCTCCCATTGGTCTCCACCACAAACAGTGCATTCCCGACATCACCACATTTTGGGTGAAACATTTTCCCTCTGGTTCCCCTCTAATCCTTCTACCTTAACTCTATGTCAACACATTCTTGCTGCAGGGACTAGTTTTTTGCTATTTGTTTTGCCTCTCGTCTCTCGTCATTTTATGCACATTATTTAATTTTACCGTCAACCTTCTTTGCTTCAACGACGACAACCGGAGCCAAGGCAATTCCTCCAGCATGAGCAAATATCCTCTGCAATCTCTCGAGTACCATTGCAAGCTGCTGCTGAACAGAACCATACGCAAAACTCAAGCTGGCGCTTAACAATTGTTTTGTATATCACTCTCTGGCCTTATCAGTTCTAATGGCTGAACCAATCAGTTCAGATCTGGCACTCTTTTATTCCAGCAACCAAATGCCCTACTATCTTCAGAGATCTATAAACATCCACAATAAGACCTTGGTGTTCCTTGACCATTCTTAATATCAAACCCGTTATTATGTAGTGAAACACAAAGTGCTGGAGCAACTCAGCGGGTCCCTTCCCGACCCAAAACATCGCCTTGCCATGTCCTCCAGAGATGCTGCCTGAACTGCTTTTTTTTTTTTTAGAGATACAGCGCGGAAACAGGCCCTTCGGCCCACCGAGTCCGTGCCGCCCAGCGATCCCCGCACATTAACACTACACACACTAGGGACAATTTTTACATTTACCCAGTCAACTAACCTACATACCTGTACGTCTTTGGAGTGTGGGAGGAAACCGAAGATCTCGGAGAAAACCCACGCAGGTCACGGGGAGAACGTACAAACTCCGCACAGACGGCGCCCGTAGTCAGGATCGAACCTGAGTCTCCGGCGCTGCATTCGCTGTAAGGCAGCAACTCTACTGCTGCGCCACTGTGCCACCCGCTTAGATACTCCAGCACTTTGTCACTCAATATTCCAGCATCTGCAGTTCCTTATGTCACCAATGATTATGTATTCCTTTGTCCCGGATAGTGTCTTTAGTTTAGTTTAGTGATAGAACGTGGAAACAGGCCCTTTCGGCCCACCGGGACCACGCCGATCAGCGATACCCGCACATTAACACTATCCCCACTAGGGACAATTTTTACATTTACCAAGCCAATTAACTTACAAACCGGTATGTCTTTGGAGTGTGGGAGGAAACCGAAGGTACTGGAGGAATTTAGCCGATTATGCAGATTCTGTGAAGGTAAATGGACAGACTACCCTTCTGGAGACCAGATGCTGCCTGACGCATTGAATTCCTCCAACGGTTTGTTTTTTGCTCATGATTCCAAGATCAGCATGTCTCCCTTCATCTATGGTAATGGAGCTTTTGACCCGTACCTTCATAGTGGCCAAAATACTGGAATAGTACAGCATAGTCATGATGGCATCATTGATGATGAGACTTGTTTGTCAATATTTTCTGGCGTTGTTGAAGAATTTTACATTGATTAATAGAGGAACTCGATAGATTACTTATGAGGAGTGTTTGATGGCTCTGGGCCTGTGCGAAGGCACAGCCTCAGGATAAGGACGTACCTTTAGAATAGAGATGAGGAGGAATTTAGCCAGAGGCTGGAGAATCTGTAGAATTCATTGCCAGCCATTGGGTATTTTTAAAGGGGAGATTGATAGGTTCTTGATTAGTAAAGGCAAGAAAGGTTATGGGGAAAAGGCAGGAGAATAGGATTGAGAGGAAAAAATAGATTGGCCATGATTGAATGGTAGAGCATTCTCAGTGGGCTGATTGGCCTAATTCTGCACCTATGCCTATTCATCTTATGGATTGCTTTGATGACCTGGAGTCCCTCTGGTTTACCAAAAAGACACAAACTCAGTGGGTCAGGCAGTAACTCTGGAGAATATGTAAGTGCCCTGTTATAATGGTTGGCTCTCACTGCTTCTTGTAGTGCACTATCGTATTTTACAAGATAGATTCCAAGATCAGCATGTCTCCCTTCATCTATGGTAATGGAGCTTTTGACCCGTACCTTCATAGTGGCCAAAATACTGGAATAGTACAGCATAGTCATGATGGCATCATTGATGATGAGACTTGTTTGTCAATATTTTCTGGCGTTGTTGAAGAATTTTACATTGATTAATAGAGGAACTCGATAGATTACTTATGCTAGCTAGGCCTTAACAGCCATTGGCAGATTTGTCTGCAAGAAATTATAATTCAAAGGACATTGAGGAGAAAAGGAAATGCTGAAAGTGGTTCAGCAACTGAATGATTCAAAGCATGGGATGGCTGGTTGTGAGGAAGCAACGTCTGTCTTGGAGGAATTGACTCACAGGGTTCCACAGTGTTCAGTTCAGGCCAACTAGCGGTCCAGTTCCAGGCTTTCGAACTATCTTTAATTAGATTTTACTGGACTCCATCTTGTACTAAACGTTATCCCCTTTTATCCTGTATCTGTACACTGTGGATGGCTTGATCGTAATCATGTTTCGTCCTTTCGCTGACTGGATGGCGCACAACGTAAAGCTTTATCACTGTACCTCGGTGCACGTGACAATAATAATAATAAACCGCACTGGTGTTTTAGGATATATTAATTAATGATTACAAAAAAATTATGGGACAGTGCTCCCAAATTTGCTGATGTAAAATTCAAAGGTGACAACACAATTCATGGTGGCACAGGAGGGATGGCGGGGATACAGGTAATTTGGCACAAAAGTGAGAGATGTCATTTCATGCAATGATTGGAAAAGCTGCGTAAATGGTAAACACAAACAGACAAAGGGAGTTTAAAATAAATAGTGAACGAGACGTGGCACAACAGACATATCAGGGCGGCCTTGTCAAAAGCACCTTTGAACGTCTGTGCTGCTATGATGAAAACAGGAAGTGTCAGTTTGTCAACTATTGCAAAAACACTGGGCTGCATCCACCAGGAAATGATGTTTCGTTCTGGACTGCAGTTACACTAAATACCCAACATAAGGTGTTGGGCACTGTGCTGGGGAGGGCATCGTTGTCTTGTGGAAAATACAACATTCAGCATCAAAGCCAGTAATTAGTCATAGGCTCATGGGTTTTCAGGACAAGTAACAGATACTAGCAATGTTTCCATCGGAAAGGGATGGCTGATATCAATTACATGTTTAAAATCTTAAAGGATTGGCATAAATTGGATCCCAGAGAGCAGTTGATTTATAAACGGTAGATCTTAGATTTTTAAAAAGATATGCATTCAAATAGATGAGAAATAATGAAGATGCAGTTTAGAAGCGAAAGAATACTGTATCTGGAATTTGATGGTGTTCACAGAGTTGTTACGAATAAGCTAATTCAACATTTTAGTGACTCCACTGTAAAGTTAGAGTATGCCATATGCCTCGTCAGCCCACTCTGACAGTGAACCAACAGTCATCACAGCCAATGCAATTGGAGACCATGGTGTGCTGCATGCAGTTTAATGCTCACACATACACTGCATGCACTCGAATAATATAATCTATGCATTAGGCCAAGGTGACCTTCAGAAACTTCAGAAAGATCGTGGTCACATCTCTGAGAGAGACAGACTGAAACTCCAAGTTGAATTCCAAAGAGGCTGACTCCAGAAGGGTTATTTGCCCATCAAAATACATGGAGTATTGTCCTGACATGAGCCATATGTTGTTCCATCTTTGGAAGAAAGCATAGCATCTCATAGGAACAGCCCAAGTCCAGCTCATTGTTAGCTGTTCCATGACTGGCACTGATAACTGCTGGACTGACCACATTATCAAGTTGAGGCTGAATTTAATCAATAAATCCTTTATACAAGACATTAACTAACAATTAACTATCAATATCTTGAGATAACAATACATCAGAGTCATAGCATTTAATACACTTCAGTTATAACAGACATTCCTTGCACATGCACACTATAATACGTTTTTTGTTAAATGAGCAAAATCAAACTATGAAATGAAAGCAGGAATAGGCTATTTAACTTGTCACGGGCTGTCTTATTATTCATTTCTTGATTTTTAACTTCAGCACCACATTCCTATGTTGTAGGCATTTTGTACTGCATGTTACAGGGCTACACATCTAAAGGTTGAACTTTCCCCCAGTGCAGTAAAATCACCCTCGTGTCCAGGTTGAATCATGCATCTTTGCAAACTGTTCTTGTATGAGTCAACTGTTTTCCACAGTTGCAACATCATTCTTGGTGTGATGTTTTCCTTAGATTGGGAAGAAATAGGTCACATTGATCCAGAGTTCTTTAGTCGCCAGTCACTCACAATAGACAATAGACAATAGACAATAGGTGCAGGAGGAGGCCATTCGTCCCTTCGAGCCAGCACCACCATTCAATGTGATCATGGCCGATCATTCTCAATCAGTACCCCATTCCTGCCTTCTCCCTATACCCCCTGACTCCGCTATCCTTAAGAGCTCTATCTAGCTCTCTCTTGAATGCATTCAGAGAATTGGCCTCCACTGCCCTCTGACGCAGAGATTTCCACAGATTCACAACTGGTACTTTTAATCCCTTAATCCAAGTCATTAATGTATATTGTAAATAGCTGCGGTCCTAGCACCGAGCCTTGCGGTACCCCACTAGTCACTGCCTGCCATTCTGAAAGGGACCCATTTATCCCCACTCTATGTTTTCTGTCTGCCAACCAATTTTCTATCCATGTCAGTACCCTACCCCCAATACCATGTGCTCTAATTTTGCCCACTAATCTCCTATGTGGGACCTTGTCGAAGACTTTCTGAAAGTCGAGGTATACCACATCCACTGGCTCTCCCCTGTCAATTTTCCTAGTTACATCCTCACAACCCAACCAGGTTTCTATCATGTGTAGGAAGGAACTGCAGGTGCTGGTTTCAGCCGAAGATAGACAAAAAAAGTTGGAGTAACTCAGTGGGACAGGCGGCATCTCTGGAAAGAAGTTCATTTCTCGACCCAAAATGTCACCCATTTCCTCTCTCCAGAGATGCTGCCTGTCCAGCTGAGGTACTCCAGCATGTTGTGTCTATCTCAGGTTTCTATCGTGCTGCTTGCTCTGCAGCTGTGTGATTGATAGTAGTTCTGTCTTAGTTATGGGATTCTGCCTACCAAGGTCTCCTTGAATTTACCTTTTAGCTTTCATTCAGGCCCCTTCTCACTCTGTGATACTGACTCCATCCTTACCAAGCTCATGGCTCCTGTCAAAGGTTCATCTAATTATTGATCACCTACTCACAGGCAAAACCTTCACCCTCTCCAAGTGGTTGAACACAGGTCCCCAATCCACCGACTTCCAGCCCTGAATATCTATTGCATGGCCAACGCAGCAATCTCTGGCACCAACCAATGCCTCCTACTGACTTACCCACCCAATCCCTCCAGAATGACCACACTTTGGGCAAGGCAGTTTCCCTGAGTGCTCTGCACTGGTGCAGTATGTAATGGAAAGGCTATTCTGAATGGAAGTAGCAAGAATGCCTTAAGCCTCAGACATGACAACGTTTCCATACCCAGGCTGTGATCAAAACAGTCTTTGGTGCACTTGCAACCTCTGATCACTATCAAAGATGCTGATAAACCTCTATGGTTGACATGATGCAGAGGGTAGCTGAAATAGTCAGTTGCAGAAGGTAATTTGCTTCAGAGAGAGTGTTGATGAAGCCAGAGTGGACAGTTGCTAAGCAGCAGAAAATTGTGATAATAATGCCAAATTTAAAATGATTATCTCTACTTCACACCGTTTCCCATTCCTCCATCACTCGTCTATCACTGAACAAGAACATAACAGCATTTGTTTGGGTCCTAAGCAAAACACAAGGAGTGGAGCAGAAGGAACAGCAGTCAGGCAGCATCTGTGAAGGAAAAAGGAAGGTCTAGATGAAGTATTTCAACCTGAAACGTTGAGTATCTATTTGCCCCCACAGATGCTGCCTGACCCACTGAGTTTCACCAGCTGCTCCTTCTTTGATATAGATTCAAGCATCTGCAGTCTCTTGTTTATCAGTCATATTTGACTGCTCTTGAAGGGAGCACATCCCTGGTGACTACTGGCTTGGCTCAACCTCTTTATCAGAGTAGCGTTATTTGGGGTTTGAGCGAAGGGGGAGCAGCCCTCACACCAAGAGACACACCCTTCCCTTCTGAAAACAAGATTAAGCAGTTAGATCCTCTTTTCCTTGAGCTGTGAAGAATATTTCTTTCCCTTTTTCTAATTATTGCAAGACCTTCAGGAAATAGCAGATGTTTGAGTAACAAAACCACCCGCCTCTCCAACAGATATTTCACTGCACTTAAACCGTACGCTCTTGAAAACAACTGACTGAGTAAAAGGCAGTTTGAGTGCAGTTTGTTCCGGTGTTTACTGGTAAGCTTGATTGATACAACGTGGGCCGAGGGAGAAGAAATGGTTTACTGAATTGGTTTGCAATGGAGGTTAGTGTCGTAGATAATTGGTTGTGTTGCTGGCTGACCAATTGTGGCAATGTAGTTGTTCTATGTGCTTTTATGTCCTATTTTTATTTTATTTTTTCTTAATCTGTTTACTGAATGTGCTTTGTGCATGGAATAAGCTGCTGGAGGAGGTCGTTAAGGCAGGTACTATTGCAGCGTTTAAGAATCATTTAGACAGGCACATGGATAGGACAGGCTCAGAGAAATATGGGCCAAACGCAGGCAGGTGGGACTAGTGTAGATGGGACATGTTAATCAGTATGGGTAAGTTGGGCAGAAGGGCCTGATTCCACACTATATGGCTCTATGACTGTCAGAGGATGATGGGCAGATGAAGCCTAGAACTATAACATTGAGTGATCATACCACTGGGCTGTAGATGACCAAGGCAGAATATGAGGTTTGATTTGATTTTCCAAGTTCAGGTAACCTGCAACACCTGTGTTCACTTCTCTCTCTGATACCCAGGTTCTCTCAAAACTCCCACCCACCCAGCCCCTTGTTTGAGCTTCCTAAGATGTCTCTGCAGCAGGACAGTCAGATTTGTAAACACTCTTAGTCCAGTTATGCCTTCTGTTAGCAGGTAAAACAAAATGATAATTTGATCTATTAGACTGGCTGCCTGCACAATGTCAAAGATAGAAAGATGACTGAATTATTGGTTGATTTCTGAGAATTGAAATTAGTTAGCTATTTACTGAGTTGTCTAACGTTGCATTGAACAATGCATTAAATAAATTGAATCTTCTAATTCTGTACACAACATCTTAAACTGTTCCAAGGATCAGTAATGGGATTGAACACCAACACATAATGCTTGAATTAAATATTGTCTGCTGGAATTCATGGCTCTTTTTATGCAATAATCTGGCTTTACTAACAGATAAAACCATCACTCATTAAGTAAGTGAAAAATGGGGCAGCAAGATTGCAAAAGCAGCTTTGTTTGGAATTAATTCTGAAAGGAACAGATCAACAGGATTCTGAAGTATCAAAACTGGGCCAAAGTTTGGAGGATAAATCTTTATGAGTATTTTGCTATGACAATCATCTTGGTCTCTGTACAGCTGAGCATCAGCCTGGGTGGTCAGAGTGAGATGAGTTACAAATAGTAAAATAACTTTTACAATTGTTGCGGCCACGGTGGCTCAGCGCTGGAGTTGCTGCCTTACAGCACTTGCAGCTCTGGAGACTCGGGTTCCATCCCGACCATGGGTGCCGTCTGTACGGAGTTTGTACATTCTCCCCATGACCGCGTGGGTTTTCTACGAGATCTTCGGTTTCCTCCCACACTCCAAAGACGTACAGGTATGTAGGTTAATTGGGTTGGTGTATGTGTAAATTGTCCCTAGTGTGTGTAGGATAGTGTTAATATGTGCGGGGATCGCTGGTCGGTGTGGACTCGGTGGGCCGAAGGGCCTGTTGTCACGTTGTATCTCTAAAATAAACTAAACTTATCAAACTTTAAGACCAATAACCATTTTGCTGATGACTAGTTTTACCTTCTTTAATAAAATTATTTATTTCTGAGGTGAGGTCTTATTTGTCATTGTAGAGTTGAATGTGCCAAGGGTGGTAAATCACATGGAATCATCGTAATGCATTGTACTAGAGAAACGTACTGTTCCTTCTCAGAGAATCAGGTCATTACTCCACTTACTTCCAATTTTGACAGTGTGTTTTTGGCCTTTGACTTCTCTCCATCACCGACCTTTGCTGCTCTTTTGCTTGTGTGAGCTCTGTAGGCCATTCCTCTGCGAGAGGTGAGTGTGGGAAGGCTTGAGGTTGCATAATTTTAAAGAGTGTTTATGAAAATGTGAATCCATATAAATAAGATGAATGTCAGATGGGTTGAAGTTAGATGTCGAGGTAGCGAGCATCTCGAATGGTGCAACGGCCATGGATTAAAGATTCTATTTAAGCCACCTTATATTTTATAAGACAATGATACTAAAAGTTACCTACTTAATCTGGTGTTGACTGTTGTTTAAGCTTTATCACCTATTTATTTACCACCTATAAAACACAAATAAAGGCAACTGGATAGCCTTAATGAAAAAAAAATATCTGTTGAGGTGAAGAAGATTCATCAAGATAATGGTTTGCTTCGTACTTGCCCATGAGTCGTACTCAAGTTCCGAGATCATGGAAACAGACATTTTGGCCCAACTTGCCCACGCCGACCAACATGCCCCATATACACTAGTTCCACCTGGCTGCATGTGGCCCATATCTCTCCAAACCTATCCAATTCTTGTACCTGTCCAAATGTTTTTTACGCATTGTGATAATATCTGCCTCAACTACCTCCTCTGGCAACTTGTTTCATATGCCTACTACCCTTTAGGTTAAAAAGTTGCCCCTCAGGTTATTATTAAATCTTTCCACCTCTCCTTAAACCTATGTCCTCTGGTTCTTGATTCCCAGACTCTGGGTAAAAGACTGTGCATTTACCCTGATTATTCCTCTCATAATCTTTTACACTTCTGTAAGATCCTGTTTAATATTTAGGCTTTAGGGGGATTCCACTTTATGTTCAATTTCTCAGGAACTTAGGGCAGCACGGTGGCACAGCGGTAGAGTTGCTGCCTTACAGTGTTCTCAGCGCCAGAGACTCGGGTTCGATCCTGACTACAGGTGATGTCTGTGCGGAGTTTGTACCTTCTCCCTGTAACCTGCGTTGGTTTTCTACGAAATCCTCGGTTTCCTCCCACACTCCAAAGACATACAGGTTTGTAGGTTAACAATAAGTTAATTGGCTTTCTATAAATGTAAATTGTCCTTAGTGTGAGTAGGATAGTATTAGTGTGCGGTGATCACTGTTCGGCTCGGACTCGATGGGCCAAAGGGCCTGTTTCCGCGCTGTATCTCTGAAACTAAAACTAAAAACTAAAAACTATGATGCGGCAAGCGATGGGCCCTTTGGGATTCACGACTTAGCCACAATGAATAACAGCAAGGTAGGCCAGCAGCTACCAAGGCTACTCAGCTGTACTGGTTTCATGTTGATGTTGCATGCTTTCCTTCCTGAGGCACTCAATAGACAATAGACAATAGGTGCAGGAGGAGGCCATTCAGCCCTTCGAGCCAGCACCGCCATTTAATGTGATCATGGCTGATCATTCTCAATCAGTACCCCGTTCCTGCCTTCTCCCCATACCCCCTGACTCCGCTATCCTTAAGAGCTCTATCTAGCTCTCTCTTGAATGCATTCAGAGAATTGGCCTCCACTGCCTTCTGATGCACTCCTCTGCCTTGGAGGATCACAGTGAAAAACTTAGCAAACCAGTGCCATTCTTTCAGCCTATAAATTTGGTTAAAGTGCCATATAATCCAGTGGCTTTATGTCTTCTGTGCCCCCCCCACCCCCAACACTGTGTCCCCCCCCCCCCCCAACACTGTGTCTTGGGAGAGAAAATGTTATTCTGGAAGACTATTCTGCAACCTTTGATAGCATTCCTTTATCTCCATTCACTTCGTTATGAACTTGGCAGCTTAGGACCTTTTACATTAACAGAATTTCAAAAGTAGTGCTGGACATCAAAATGGGAACAGCTACTTTCCATCAATTTGGGCAAGTTAGGTGATGAATTAAAAGGAGAGAATAAAGTTTAAAAGGGGATTTCTGGCAGATGAGTGTCTAATGGGAAACAGCTGGAGAACAAAAGTTCAGAAGGAAGGAGGAAATGGAAGTGTGATCAGCAAATTAGTAACAGACATCAGGAAGAAGTTTGTGAGGAAGGGGTGTGATAACATAAATAGCAGAATTAAAGTCCATTGCTATGAACTCTAGCCTTCTTTATTTGAGAACATTGGGGGAAGAAAGGTGGATTTTCTGTTCTAAAATAAAAGCAGACTTACTGTATAAACCTACAATATAATTTGTGGCTCATTATGTATGTAAGTAGGGTGTAAATCAGAAGGTGTTTTTGTTGTAACATATTTACAGAGAACAGAGATATGTTGAGAAAAGATGCAGTCAAGAGTGAAGAGAGTCAATAGTGTTTTATTGTCATATGTTCCAGATAGAGCAATGAAACAGGGCAGGCTGTTCTGCAGAAAGCTGATAGGAACGTTATGGACACATGGGGAAAGTAAATTTCAGCACTCTGTACACATAGAGGTGGTGAGAATAGGAATTTGCAAGCAGGGAGGAGTTGATGTAAATCAGCAAATTCAGAGGTATTGAGGCAAGGGCTTCTGAAATAAAATGCTGGTAGCCATAGTTGATGAGTTGGACTAATGAGTCAAATGGGCAACAGGTTCCTATAGCACAGGAATCACCATTCTTCAAAATGCTTCTGGATTTCCTGAGCTTATATAAAGCTTGCTTCCCTGCAAGTTCATACGATGGATGTTTTATGAAATAATTCGTACTATACAATATGAAATCAGGCCTTACGGCCCAACTCGACCCTGCTGAACAAGTTGCCTGACCTAGCTGGTCCCTCATCCCTGCAAACCTTTCCTATCCATGTAAGTGCCAAGGTGTACCTGCAGCTGGTATTCCCCACACTTGACAGCTGACCTGACAAAGATTTCCCACATTTATTGGATTTATTTCAGATTTCCAGCATTTAACATTTCCATTTGCCGTTGAACAAAAATTGCATTAAGCTACGTGAGGAGGAGTTTGTAAGACTGGCGGTAACAGAACAAGCTTGGTCTACAGTTTAACAATAAGGGGTAGGCCATTTAGTTTAAGAATAAGGGGTAGGCCATTTAGAACAGTGATGAGGAAAAACCTTTTGACCCAGAGAGTTGTGAATCTGTGGAATTCTCTGCCTCAGAAGACAGTGGAGGCCAATTCTCTGGATGCTTTCAAAAGAGAGTTAGATCGAGCTGTTAAAGATAGCGGAGTTAAGGGATATGGGGAGAAGACAGGAACGGGGTATTGATTGTGGATGGTCAGACATGATCATATTGAATGGCGGTGTTGGCTTGAAGGGCTGAATGGCTACTCCTGCACCTATTGTCTATTGTCCATTGTCTATTCTCTATTGTCTAATGTCCATTGTCTATTGTCTAGGGAGGTCTGGGTTTCATTCGGAGCAGGAAAGAAAAGCTGTGGGACTTGGATAAGAATTCCGGAGCTCAGGATAGCTGAAACCACAGATGTAAATTATTGGGGGAGTCCTGTACTCCAATGGGCTGGAATTTAAGAATGCAGAGATCTTCGGAGGATAAGAATTTGAATTTGAAGATTGAGATTGACATAAAATGCTGGAGTAACTTAGCGGGTCAGGCAGCATCACTGAAGAAAAAGAATAGGTGACATTTCGGTTCAAAACCCTCTTCAGTCTGAAGAAAGGTCCCGGCTCAAAACATCACCTATCCTTTTTCTCCAGAGATGCTGCCTGACCCGCTGAGTACTCCAGCACTTATTGTCTATCTTTGGTATCTTTGGTAAACCAGTATCTGCAGTTCCTTCCTATGGCATTGAAGATTGAGTTGACTCTATCAGTTGGATCAGCTGGTGTGGGACTGTGAGTGAGACTTGCTGCAAGTTAGAGGCGCTAACAGCACTCCCTCAGTATTCCGTATCCTGCAAAAGGTTCTTGTTCACCTGTGAAGATGGACAGTGAGTGCTGAACGCTGACTGACATATGGATGACATGAAGCATCAGCAGCTCTCTGCTGGTATCTGTGAGCGGCTGAATGAATAACGTGACAGGAAGTCCAGAACTGAGGGGTTAGAGCAGTTTGCTCAGAATAAGTAACTTGTCACGGTGGCGCAGTGGTAGAGTTGCTGCCTTACAGAGCTTGCAGCGCCGGAGACCCGGGTTCGATCCCGTCTACAGGTGCTGCCTCTGCGGAGTGTACAGAGTTTGTACGTTCTCCCCGTGACCGCGTGGGTTTTCTCCAAGATCTTCGGTTTCCTCCCACACTCCAAAGATGTACAGGTTTGTGGGTAAAATTGGCTTGGTAAATGTAAAAATTGTCCCTTGTGTGTGTAGGATCACGGGGTGATCACTGATTGACATGGACTCATTGGGCCGAATGGCCTGTTTCCACGCTGCATCTCTAAAGTCGAAAGTCTAAAGTAAAGAGTTGCACTTTTTACACTAACAACTGCACAGTCGTGCCAATGTGGAAGACTGCAGCAGTCAGAGGAAAAAATTCAGGAATCTGAAAACCATGATTTCCAGGTTCAAGAACAGCTTCTTCCCAGATTCTAGAACACTGCACAACACCAACCATTTCCCCAGACTTTGTGGTGGCTGCAATACAGACTTTGGTTTTGCACTGTTATGGACTGATTACCCAGTATTACTGATTAGTAATTCATTGCACCATTGATTATCATATATTAATTTGTTGCTAATGGGCCTGTAAAGCTGCAGTAAGTGAGAATGTCATTGTTCCATTGCCAATACATATAACAATTAAACACTCTTGACTCTTCAAGTTAAACCATGGCACCGTCTTAAAGAAAATCATGGAAATGATCTCTGTGTCTTGCCAATATCCGGTCATTATCACATTGTGGGAGCTTGCTAATGTGCCAATTGACTTCCCACACTGCTTGCATTCGAACAGAGCTACTCTTCAAATGTTTTATTAGCCGTGAAGAGGTCCAAACCATCCTGAGATCATAAGCATTAGCGCTGTCGGCTTTTGCCCTCTTGTGAAGGCTTTTGTGATCGGCAGGGTTTAGGATTATGTTATTCCAGGTTGTGTAGTACTAGTGCTAATCATGGAAAAATAAAATACTTGCTCATTGATCCATTTGATCAAAATAAATGGTCTCAATTAATTACAAAAAAAACACCTCTTGGCTTTTTGATTTGACAGCCTTCTCAGACGTTGTGGCGGCACTTTTGGCCAGTTTTTGCCAGTGGTGGTATGTGCCCAGACGTGGCGTTCGCCTGTTCTTTACAGACAAAATAAAGATCTGTGTCTGTAGGGCCTTCAAAAGCAGTAGGTGGATATTTTATTGCCGAGTGACCTTGCTTGCCTGCTGCTGGGAGTCTTGCTTCTTTAGTGGCAATTGACTGCTTGTGCCGAGTGACCTGTCTTGGAGGGCCAGTGCTTTAATTGCCCTTTTGATTTATACAGTGGTCCAATGGCTACTCAAGTTACCGTCCACAACAGAGATCAAAAATGTCTCCAAGTAAAAGACCAGTCAAAGTTGACATACTAATTGAAGCTCCACTCTGACCTTCTGCCACATTTACGTTTGAACTTCAGCTGCGCTCCTTAAATCCTCCACCACAACCTGCCTCTTGCGGTAATTCTTTGTCTCGTATGCAGTGTGCAATTATTGATTCATTTTTAACTTCAGGTGGATCGAACTTGGATCAGGAGAGCAAGAGGACGGCCCACTTCAAGTCGTCATGGCAACAGAATATAAATGTGTTCGACTCCTCATCCAGACCACCCTGTGTGGAGGAATTGCACCAAGAGGCCCAGCTGAACCTGCAGTCTTTGCTCCAAGGTACAGGCAGACTTCTGAAATGTATTTGCATGATTTGCGATTGATAAGGCCAGTTGTAGGTTGGCCGTGTGAATTGTAATTAGCAGGGGTGAGCGTGCGGTTCTGTACTATTGGCAGCAGCAGTAGCCATCGTGTCTTTGTGGTCTCTTGTTGTTATTTCTTCCTCTCATGAGGGTGCAGTGAGTTGCACCTCTCATACCTCATCAACATGGCCACTCTTAATCTCTGAGCCTCAGCAGTGAGTTTAATAGCGAAAAGCATTCAAACTATTTGGAGCACCTGAGGGTGTCAGGAGTTATGGGGAGAAGGCAGGGGACTGGGAGTGAGAGGGAAAGACAGATCAGCCATGATTGAATGGCGGAGTAGACATGAGAGCCAAATGGCCTAATTCTGCTTCTAGCACTTATGAATTTATGAACAAATGTTGCCCTATGACCTATTTGAAGCCAGATATCAATCTGGATGTTCAGGTATGGAATACTCCACACCAAATCAGACATTATTTATTGCACATGTAAATGATTCAGCCTTCTAAGACAAACACAGCTGTGAGTCAGTGTTTTCGATCTTGTGATCTATGACTGGGATCCATCATTAGCCTAGAAGGCTTCCCGCCGAGCTGTGGCTGCGGACCGGGAACGTGGCAGGAGGCCTTTATCGAGGCGCCGCGGTCTCAATGCCTCCCGGATGGCCGCGGAGAAGCCGGCGCCGGGGCCTCGTGGGACGGAACCTGGGCCGGGACCTTGCGGGTCAGTGGAGCTTTGCTGGTCGGAGCCGGTGGCCGACAGAGCCTGGGTCGGTGGAGCCCGTGGCTGACGGAGCCTGGGTCAGCGCCATGGATGCCTCAGGACCGGACCTGGTGGCGATAGTGGAGAGGTCGATGCGGCGGTCGATGAGGGCACCGACTGATGGATGATGATGGATCACGCAGAGTGAGGACCACTGCCGGGGGAAGGAACAAAAGGAGGAGCTGGCAAGGGGGGACCGCTGTAAGGGAGGGGGAAGAACAATGGACAATGGGGACTGCCGTGATGGAGGGGGAGGGAGGGAGGAAGAACAAAGGTAGACCTGACACAGGATGCTTTGTAACTTTGTAAGCACTCTTCATGTGGCGACTATTTGCATACCTTGGGAATTTCACTGTGACAATAAAGTATTCATTCATTCAGTTTAGAGACACAGCATGGAAACCGGGCCTTTGGCCCATTGAGTCCACGCCGACCATCGATCACCCGTTCACACTAGTTCTATGTTTTTCCACTTTCTTATCCCCTCCCTACATACTAGGGGCGATTTATAGAGGCCAATTAACCTACAAATCCACACGTTTCTGAAATGTGGGGGGAAACCCATGTGGTCACTAGGAGAAGGTGCGAACTCGACACAGACAACGTCTGAAGTCAAGATCGAACCCGGGTCTCTGATGCTGTGAAGCAACAGGTCTACCAGCTGAGCCACTGTGCCGCCAACTTGTTCTCATCCAAAATTCTGCTATCCATATCGCACTCATGTCAACACACATTCATCCGTCACACGTGCTGTTGCCTACAATGGCTAACAATGCAACAACCTATTGATTCCCATTCTGGTTTTCAAATCCCTCCCTGTCCTTTCTTCTCATTTTCCTGATAAATTCCCCTACCTCTGCTACCTTCTGAGATCACTCCACTTCACCAATTTTGGCCACTTGCACATCCCAGAGGTAAGTTGTTCCATCACTCCACCACTGGCTGCTGTGCCTTTAGCTACTAACGTATTAAGTTCTGCAATTCCCTCTCTCCATCTCCGTCCTCCTTTTAAGTCACTCGTTAAAACAGACTGCTTTGACCAAGTCTTTGGTCACTTGTTTAATGGGGTAGGAATTCTACCTGAGTGGAATGCACCGAGTAGAGTAGAAAGAGCAAATTGTACTCAGCTTCTAAATTCAGCTCCTGATTTTACGAACCAAAGCGATTTGGACATATGCACCATATCATGCAGTTAGCCCTTGCAACCAAAGATGAATTTCCATCCTAATTATCTGCTGTGTGGCTTACTGACAAACCTTGGTTGGTATGAAGTGCCTTGAATCTTTTTTGCTGCTTCAGGCAAAATATAATGTGACATTGTCCTATTGTTGTGACTACTTCCGCTGTCTGCTTAGTGCCAAGCCCAATTATGTGCTTCCATGGGTCCATAATGATGACATGAAACTAATGCATTTTCCTCTGAGACTGGCTGTGTATCAGTTTCCTTGCTCATCATTAACAGTTTTTCAAGTCCACATCTGACTTTAGAATACTGAAGAGAAATATAGGTTGACTAGACCAAGTGGACCCGTTGGGGCCAAACCTCTCCTGCATTGGTGCAGCACCCTCTCCTCGCCCACTCCCCCTCCCCTCTTCCCCCCCCACCCCTCCTACCCCTCCCTCCCCACACTGCCCTGTCCCCTATCCCCCCTCCCCTCTCCCCCCACTGCCTCCTCCCCTCTTTCCCCTCCCCACCTCCCCACTTCAGAGATATGGCACAGAAACATGCCCTTTGGCCCACTGTCCATGCCGACCAGCAATCTCCATGTACACTAGCACTATCCTACACATTAGGGACAATTTACAATTTTACCGAAGCCAGTTAACCTACAAACCTATAGGCCTTTGGAGTTTGGGAGGAAACCGGAGCACCCGGAGAAAACCCATGCGGTCACAGGGAGAATGTACAAACACCGTACACACAGCACCCATTGTCAGGATCTAACCCGGTTCTCTGGCGCTGTGAGACAGCAACTCTATCGCTGCGCCACTGTGCCGCCCCTGAAGTTCGTGGAGATACAATACCAAAAGCTCGCTTAAATAAAATCTGGTTATTGGGAGGGATGGGGGGGTATGGTGAGAATGAATATGATATTAATTACAAGGCATTTTCAATGCGGTGTTTTGACATAAATTATATGACAGAATCCAAATTTCCACCAAGCATATGTCCAGATTGAGCCACTTCAACATTAGTAACATATTACATTGAGCAATGTTATTCTTAAAGCACTTAAATCACAGGCATTAATTCATTGCAAATAAACACACCAAAACCTCTGCTCCAGTTATAGTGAGAGGAATGTGGTTGGCATGCTAAGCATTCAAGGACATTTTTCACTGAACTCAGTTTCTGCCCTCACAGGTGTAACTGGTCCATCAATCTAATTAAAAGTTATTGGATTGAAATTCTGGCTGACAGCTCGTTCAGCTGCAGTGAATTGTGTGTTCTGAAATCTGTGCCTTTGTAAAGCAGGATGTTATGTACTGCCTGCTTAGCAAAGTGAAGCCAGACCAAGCGATGCAGCTACAGGCAGAGTGATAACCATCTGCCGAAAAGCATGGCTGGAAAGGCCTGCCTGCATGCAGTATAAGGTGGAGCACCTGGTAGATTATTTTAGGGTGGGAATATAAAAACATGGAATCTGGACAACATGCCATCAATGGTGGCGCAAAGGTAGGTAAGAGCAGGGTCAGATGATCCAAGTGCTTTTGAGATGAGTCGGGGTTAGGGGGTGGGTTTGGACTGGATAAATGGTACAAGGAAATGAAGCAAGATTTAGGATGGCACAATGGCGCAGCGGTAGAGTTGCTGCCTTAAAGCGCCAGAGACCCGGGTTCGATCTTGACTATGGGTGCTGTCTGTTTTTATGTTCTCCCTGTGACTGGGTGTTTTCTCCGATACTCTGGTTTCTTCCCACATTCCAAAGACGTGCAGGTTTGTAAGTTAATTGACTTCTGTAAAATTGTTCCTATGTGTGTCAGATAAAACCTGTGCATGGGTGATCTCTGGTCGGCATGGACACAGTGGGCTGAAGGACGTGTTTCCAGGCTCTATCTATTAACTAAACTAAACACTGGAAGGGATTTTATGATTGAAAGCTTTGAGAGAATAGGAGCTGCAATACGTTTGCAAGGGCAGGAGTGATGTTCAGGATTATATTTACTTTACTATACTATAACCACCAGGTTCTTGAATTGACCTGCACGACCGGAATCCTATCTCAGTAACGAAACACTTGCACTACCATGGACATGTTTTCTAATTAGATTTTAACTCGTTTCGATCTCTTGTATAATATATGTTTTGTGTAATGTCTCAATCTATGTATCTGTGATGCTGCTGCAAATAAGATTTGCATTGTTCCTATAACCTTTACCTCATTGTCCTCATGTGTATGACTTGACCTATGTATGATGCACCTCCTAGGCCCATTCAATCTCAGGCTTTGAATGTAAATAGACACAGATGTGGTGCACACAAGCCTCAAACTTAAAGCTGAGCTGCCTGAGTCCAAAGATAATACTGCTCGGCCATTTATGTTTTCATTCCTCCTCTTCCCCCTGTTACTCAAGGGCACAAAGATGATTGAAGTCATTTTCTACCAGCTCTCATCTTGTGCTCAGCCTTGCTCCAGACCGTTATGAACTGACACAGAGGCCTTCAACTAATCTGGCAGACATGTCTCAATAATGTCATCAGACTCTTATCTATATATTTAAATAAGACCTGATAGCTTGGGTTAGGCATGCTCCTGTCCAATGAAAAGAGCAGGTGAGCTGTGAGTCTGCAGTGGGAAAGCGTCGCAGTCAGGGGAACTAGTTTATCAGTTTAAGATAGACGCAAAATGCTGGAGTAACTCAGCGGGACAGGCAGCAACTCTGGAGAGAAGGAATAGAAACATAGAAACATAGAAACATAGAAAATAGGTGCAGAAGTTGGCCATTCGGCCCTTTGAGCCTGCACCGCCATTCAATATGATCATGGCTGATCATCCAGCTCAGTAACCTGTACCTGCCTTCTCTCCATACCCCCTGATCCCTTTAGCCACAAGGGCCACATCTAACTCCCTGTTAAATATAGCCAATGAACTGGCCTCAACTACCTTCTGTGGCAGAGAATTCCACAGACTCACCACTCTCTGTGTGAAGAAATGTTTTCTCATCTCGGTCCTAAAAGACTTCCTTAAGCTGTGACTCCTGGTTCTGGACTTCCCCAACATCGGGAACAATCTTCCCGCATCTAGCCTCTCCAACCCCTTAAGAATTTTATATGTTTCAATAAGATCCCCCCTCAGTCTTCTAAATTCCAGCGAGTATAAGCCTAGTCTATCCAGTCTTTCTTCATATGAAAGTCCTGCCATCCCAGGGATCAATCTGGTGAACCTTCTCTGTACTCCCTCTAAGGTTAAAATGTCTTTCCTCAGATTAGGAGACCAAAACTGTGACGTTTCGGGTCGAGACCCTTCTTCAGAAGTTTATCATCTTAATTGTTGGTTTCCTCCAACCGAAGTGAGTTAAGAATGCGTCCTCGGATTCACAAGTGAGGAATGGCCTGTTGGACAAGATCTGAAAGTGGATTCAAGATTGCAAAATGTGCAAACTTCACTGAAGGGTGAAAATGTCACTGTGCATCAACATCACAAGTGCAAGCCTGGCACCACACGAGCAAAAACAAGATCATTGTGATTATAAACCCCATTTTCAGTTTGCAAGTATTGCTTAAGTTTTTGAGTTCCTCTTTATGAATGCTCGTGACTAATAGCATTACTACCACATGACACTGGTTATTCTTTAATATCTTTTCCTAGTATGTTGCCTTCATGATTATCACGAGTAGAGATTATCTGATCATTATGTCATTGGTGAGTGAGGGCCTCTGTGAAAAACCGTTGCCACGTGGCCTGGATTACAACAGTGAGCTCTTGAATCACCATCAAGGTGTCAAACTCAAAATCACAAATAAACAGCAACAGGAGAACCATTACAAAATCAATCGCCTGGTCTACTTGGGATCCTGGCCACATAAATACATGTTGGACCTGCAAAAACACGGCATGCAGTTATCCACACAGTGCAGTTTCCAACGGGAGTAAAGAACGGTGATGTAGTGAGTGAAGGAATTTGTAAGAGGCTGATTTTCATATTGAAATATAATTACATTGTACTATCTGAATTTCTTAACCTTAACCTGTGATGTAAATTGCCATGTTAGTGGGTAAGAAGTTGTTTCACAGTCTTGCAGAAAGCCAGATTTGGTTACCTAAAGGTACTGCCAACTGACTGAGAATTTTGGGACTATTCTGGTTATAGGTTTGTCAGTTTATAATCATAGGAGCAGAATTAGGCCATTCAGCCCATCGAGTCTACCCGGCCATTCAATCATGGCTGGTCTATCTCTCTCAATCCCACTTTCCTGCCTTCTCCCCATAACCCTTGGCACCCTTGGTCTACATCGGTCTGCTCAGACACATAGAACATAGAATGGTGTAGCACAGTTACAGCCTCTTTAGCCCACAATGTCTGTGCTGAACATAAGGCCAAGACCACCTCTCTTATCTGCCTGTATATAATCCATATCCCTCCATTCCCTGAATATAAGAGCAGGTGATCTATGAGTTGCAGTAGGAAGGCATTGCCATCAGGTGAGGTAGACATAGACTGCAGTTTCTCATGGAGCACAGTTTCTGCAGAATGTAGCGAATGGAAATTTAATGAATAAGGGGAACAATACATAACAAAAAAATTACAGGGAGAGTTTGCAAAGAAAATATCAATCATTTTTACACAAACATATAACTTGAATTATGAAATTGAAGTGAAAATAGGGCTAGAGGTAATTCAAACCACACAATTTAAAATTAAGTGTTATAAGAAAAAGGTATTACAGAAAAAAATGCAACATTATGAGTTTGTAGAGGCAGCTGAAACTGACTCCTGTGCATTGTGGAACTTAAGTTCATGTGTTCATAGTCATAGGAGCAGAATTAGGCCATTCGGCCCATTGAGTCTACTCCGCCATTTAATCATGGCTGATCTATCTTTCCCTCACAGCCCCATTCTCCTGCCTTCTCCCCATAGCCCTGGACACCATTACTCAGCAAGAATGATTAAGGATTTCAGGACAATTAAGGACGATTCATACTTCCTGGGGAACCAAGTCTAAGGGTTTAATAAACCAAGCTCCATTTTAGGATGTCTGAGGTACATCACTGCAATGCATCAGGGAGGCTGAGGTTTTCCTAGCTCACACTTTACAGGAATTAGTCAACCTGCACCTGTTAATAGTTCAAGATAGCACATGGATAACCATTCTTTAAAACGGAGGTAAATAGTTTCTTGATAAGAAAAGTGATTGACAGGTTACCTCATAAATCCAGAGCTGAGATTATAATCAATTAACAAAATGTGGGAGGAATTCAATGGGTCAGGCAGCATCCGCGGCGGGAATGGACAGATGATGGTTTGGGTCAGGACTCCCTGATTATAATCATGTTAGCCATGAATTTATGATACAGTTGAACAGGCAGGAAGAGCTGAGTGCCCTATTCGTGCTCCTAGCACATGTTTATCTTCATATGTGTGTGTCACTCTCAATCCAATTCTGGTTTAGTTTATTATTGTCACGTGTCAGGTACAGTGAAAAGCTTTTGTTTGCATGCTATCCAGTCGTAGAAAAGACCACAAATGATTACAATCAAGCCGTCCCCAGTGCACAGATAAAGGATAAAGGGTGCAACGTTTAGATAAAGTCCGATAAAGATAGCTCAAAGGTCTCCAAAGAGATACGTGGGAGGTCAGGATCACACTCTAGCTGATGAGAGGACCGTTCAGTTGCCTGATAACAGCTGGAAAGAAATGTCCCTGAATCGGGAGATATGCGTTTTCAAACTTCTGTACCTTTTGCCTGATGGGAGAGGGGAGAAGAGGGAGTGAACGGGGTGAGACAGGTCCTTGGTTATGCTGTTGGCCTTGCTGAAGCAGCGTGAAGTGTAGATAGAGTCAATGATAGGGAGGTTGGTTTGCGTGATAGTCTGGGCTATGTCCACTACTCTCTGCAATTTCTTGCAGTCTTGGATGAAGCTGTTCCCAAATCAGGCTGTGATACATCCCGAGAAAATGCTTTCTACAGTTCAATCTGTAGAGGGTGGTAAGGGTTGTTGGGGGCATGCCAAACTTCCTAAGACTTCTAAGGAAGTAAAAGGCTTCTCACCTATAGAATCTGACGCATTGATTAAGGGGGATGCAGCAGTGCTGGAGAGAGACGATGTCCTCAAATGGTCAAGGGCAGGATCTATTTGGTTGCAGTTAAGAATCTATTTAAATGCTATTGAGGTTTTTCAATAGGTTGCTAGCTAGTGGGAACGAAATAGAAGAACGTATTGAAGGCAATTTACATGAGGTGCAAAAGTCAAAAAGTCATGGTAAGGAGAGATATTAACAATCCGAATATGGACTCCATAATAAAATGGGAAAGGAAGAAAATATTCCCAGATGATACATTTCCATCTCCCCAAGAAAGAAAACTTTGCTGGACATGGTTCTGACTATGAGGTAGGCTAAGTTCAGTATGTATCAGTGGGGGGAAATGGTAGTAACTAGCATTAACATAATTATTTATTTATTTTTTTGTTTATTATTGTCATCTGTCTGTTGTGTTTGCAGGCCTGATATGCTGCTGCAAGTAAGAATTTCATAATTCCATTGTTGGTACATATGACAATTAAACCCTCTTGAATAGATCATAATATCATATTACTTAGAATATTTGTGGATAAGGTAAGGACACTCTAAGTTAAATAGTGAATTTTAGTAGAGCCAATTGCAATAGGATGAGAAGTGATCTGGCTCAAGGGAACTGGAGTCAAAGATTAGTTGATGAAACTACAATAGAACATTGGGAGAGCTTGAAGAAGGAGGGGGTTCAAGATGACCAAGGTGCCCAAGCTCCTCAACCCAGAATTTTATGAATGGCTAGAGATAGAGATTAAAATAAAGCAGGAAAATTATCATATAAAAATTGTCAGATTAAGGAAGTGTGGGAACCAATCTGATTTTCAGAGGTTTGGATGGATTGGAAAAAATGATTTTTTTAAAAAGGCAAAAGAGGAAAAAAATCTGGTGGCATCTACAAATAAAAAGCAAAAACCTCCTTAGGCCTGTGAATAATAATTGGGTGAAAGGGCTCACGAGGAGCCATCGACTTGATGGGGTGATTGGCCCCCATTTGTGTTGAAAACTTTCCAAGATCATAAAGGCTCTGGATAAGCTGCAAAACAAATTGATAAGGATAGCTATTGCTCGAGGATTTGGGGTATGTACAGCAGGAAAGGTCAAAAGCCTGAGGATCTTGTACTTCTGTTAAAGGCTTTCAAAGCTTTGAGGGGCTTTGTAGCAATTCTGTGCGCTGTGACCAAGACGAAGAGACATTAATGCTACCAATACAACAGAAGGGACTGGGACTGCTATTTTACCCAAAGAGTGATAGGACTCGGAAACTCACCACAATGAGCCATGAAGCTAAAAATTGAAAGAGATATCTTGTAACCTCATGAGTAGAAGAAATGCTAGTAACAATACCTGTGGGAGGAGGCTATTTTGGGATAGAAACACTGTTGGTTCTAATGGTCTGCTTCTGTGCATTATAATTCCCCTTACAAAGACGCGACCGGAACATAAGACCATTTATTGGAGAAGTAGGTGCTAAATAGATGGAAATATGGCATCAGCTGCTATTTGTATTCTTGGCTGATGTAGGAAATACAGCAAGGATAAGAAGGAGGGTTACAAAATTGAACCTTTTTGCAATCCTGTGGCATATCCAGCTGCATCTCCTTCCCATATTCAAACCCATTCTTCTTCGTTTCAGGCTTAAATGTGTGTAAGAAAATGGTGATAACATTTTGGTCCTTTGCTGTTGTCCAATCTTTCATCATAACAAAATATAATTCAAGTCCCCAAATGCATTCAGCAATGTGGGAGTTGTCTGGGAGAAGTTAATAAATCTAGATAGAACAAGATAAATTAGATCAACATCAGCCGAACTAAAAGCAGCAACAGAAACTCCTGCTTGAAACAGTATAGGTCTAACATTGCAAGTAAATAGGATGGACCTCAAAAGAAAGACAGGATGCCGCACAATTGAGTCTGAAGAAGGGTCTTGACCTGAAACGTCACCCAGTCCTTCTCTTCAGAGATGCTGCCTGACCCGCTGAGTTACTCCAGCATTTTGTGTCTATCTTTGGTTTAAACCACCATCTGCAGTTCCTGCACAATTAGCTTTATGGGGGAAGAGTAAGGGTTCCCATTGAACATGAATCAGGAGAGTTATAATCAGCAGGACAAAGGAAGGGATCAGGCCTCACCCTGGATTATGGACTGGAGGGGACGGAGAATTGGGCTAAACATGTATGGAGAGGGATTGAAACGTGTGCCTTAGATCGCAGGTGAGGTGAAAATGAATCTTGGACGAGAGCCCATGAACATGGTTGAGGATGGAAGGGATAAAGAGATAGGTGTTGGAGACAGAGGCATGCAATGGTTTCCTCTGTGGGTTGGGTCATCAAAAAACAGGAGCTGGCGGGTTGAGAGACGAATCGGTAGGTCAGGGGTTGTTGTGCAGGAAGGAATGGGGCTGAATATTTCAAGATGCTTCCTCACCCTGCTCATCTATGCTTCTTAATTTAGTCAAACAGCTGCTGGGTGGAACAGTCACACCGGACGTTTGTGTATTATGTGCAGCAGTTGATGCCATATATACTCTTTTGGCCGTCATGAGATACTTATCCAGGCCCGACTTCTCCAGAAAAGAAATGTGTTAACAATCTAGAAATGGTTGTTTCTGCATTTGTTGCATTGTTGCATTTTTGCATTTTTTTTGCAACTGAATCATCCTACCACAACTGGAGAGCAGTCCTGAACTACTACCTTGATGAACCTCAGACTTTCTTTGATCGGACTTTACTGGCTTTACCTTGCACTAAATGTTATTCCCTTATCTTCTCAAATACCAGGAAGCAGTAAAGTCTGCTAGAGCACAATACTTCTCCGACCTTATTTCCAAAAACTCTCATAACTCCAAGGTCCTATTTAGAACAATTACCTCTGTCATATGTCCCGCCCCCAGTACCAGCTTAGTTGGGTCCCCTGCTAAGTGCGAAGAATTCGCTAAATTTTTCACCAACAAAGTTGAGAATATTAGAATGAACATTTCCCCTCCCACCCGTGACCTAGCTGTCTCACTAGTCTGTTCATCTAAATTGGACTGCTTCCAACCCGTCACTCTATCCTCCCTTGCAAAGCTTATCTCCGCTATGAAACCTGCAACCTGCCCCCTTGATCCTGCCCCCACTGCCCTTCTGAAGGATGTCATTGCAATAGCTGGTCCCAGCATCCTCTCTATTATCAACAGTTCTCTGGCCACTGGCACTGTTCCAACCAGTTTCAAGCACGCGGTGGTCCAGCCCCTACTGAAAAAACCTAACCTAGACCCCACCTTGCCTAGCAACTACAGACCCATTTCCAAACTGCCATTCCTGTCAAAAGTCCTTGAAAAGGCAATCCTTAACCAATTAGTGCCCTACCTGCACCAAAACACCATCCTGGAAAGTTTCCAGTCAGGTTTCAGAGCCCACCACAGCACAGAGTCTGCCTTGTTGAAGGTACACAACGACCTGCTTCTCGCCATCGACACCGGCGACTGTGCAATCCTGCTCCTTCTCGACCTCAGCGCAGCATTCGATACAGTGGACCACACCATCCTTATTGACCGTCTCCGGTACGCGGTTGGCATTGATGGCACTGCCCTGAGCTGGTTCGCTTCGTACCTCAAAGATAGGAGTTTCGCCATCAACATAGGCAGTTATTCCTCTGCTCCAGCTAGCCTCTCCTGCGGAGTTCCACAAGGCTCAATCCTAGGCCCCATTCTCTTTTCTCTATACATGCTCCCCCTTGGCCAAATCATTCAAAGGCACGGCATTTCTTTCCACTGCTATGCCGATGACACTCAGCTTTACCTCCCCCTGAAACCCAACAACCAGTCAAATTTAAACAGCCTCTCACACTGCCTTGAGGACATAATATGTTGGATGGCACAGAACTTCCTCCAATTAAATGAGAGCAAGTCTGAGGTCATCCTATTCGGCCCCCCCGACTCCATCAAATTGATAACAGGCAGTCTTGGAAGCCTATCCTGCCTAGTCAAACCGCATGTCAAAAACCTCGGCATGATATTTGACTCTGCATTAAAATTTGATAAGCAAGTCAACGCTGTGGTAAAAGCCAGCTTCTTCCAACTTCGAACCATAGCTAAAATCAAACCTTTCCTCAAATTCGACGACACAGAAAAAATCATTCACGCTTTCATTTCCTCCCGCCTAGACTACTGCAACTCCCTATACACTGGGATCAGCCAATCTTCCCTGTCCCGCCTGCAACTGGTCCAAAACGCCGCAGCGAGACTCCTGACGGGTACCCGTAAAAGGGACCACATCACCCCGATTCTGGCCTCTCTCCACTGGCTCCCTGTACGGTACAGAATCAACTTCAAGCTCCTCCTATTCACGTATAAAGCCCTAAATGGACACTCCCCCCCCTACATCAAAAATCTTCTAACCCCCCTCTCTAACTCCAGGTCCCTCAGATCGGCCGACTTGGGGCTATTCACTATCCCACGGTCTAGGCTTAAACTCAGGGGTGACCGCGCTTTTGCGGTTGCAGCTCCTAGACTGTGGAACAGCATCCCTCTCCCGATCAGAACTGCCCCCTCCATCGACTCCTTTAAGTCCAGGCTCAAAACATATTTCTACTCCCTAGCGTTTGAGGCTCATTGAGGAGGCGCTGTGAACTGTTTGCGTGCTACTGTATGTTTTCATTTTTTTTTCTATTGGAACCTAATTCAAATGTACAGCACTTTGGTCAACGTGGGTTGTTTTTAAATGTGCTATACAAATAAAATTGACTTGACTTGACTTGACTTATCATGTATCTATACACTGTAAATGGCTCGATTGTAATCATACATTGTCTTTCTGTTGACTGGTTAGCACACAACAAAAAGCTTTGCACTGTACCTCAGTACACGTGACAATAAACTAAACTAAACTAAATTTGCATCTTGTGTTGGTTGCCGTTGAGCTACAAGTAGATGTAACCGATGTTATATTTCTCAATCCATATTCCTTCTATTACAGTACATAAAGATACTTTTTATGACAATAGGGATTTAGGAATTAGTTGAGGGATTTGATTCCTAAAAGCAAGAGCTTATTTTCTTTGAGGGATTAGATATTTGATTTTGATGACTTGAGTCATTGGAGTTCTTAGTTCGGAGCTTACAGAATGTGAATCAGAACATTTTTATGTTAAGTAATAAATAAAAATCAGCCTTTTATGCTAATCCTTTTTCAAAGGAAGTCATGTTGCAGCTTCATAGGCCAATGTTGGGCCACATTTAGAGTACTGTGTGCAGTTCTGGTCAATCCATTGCAGAAAAGGTGTGAAGGTTTTAGGAGAGGGTGCAGAAGAGATTCACCAGAATGTTGCCTGATTTAGAGTATTATCTAGAAGAAGAGGTTTGACAAACATATATAGTTTTCTCTGGAATGCTGGAGGTTAAGGGGAGACCTGATAGAAATAGAAAGTCTGTAATTATGAGAGGCATAAATAGGGGAGACAGGATGGAAATTACGAGAGGGCAGAGGTTTACGGTGAGAGGAGTAAAGTTTAATAAAGATGTGCAAATTGGGCAAATGTTTTTCACAGTGAAAGGTGGGAATGCACTGTCAGGGCTGGTGGTAAAGTCAGATATGAAGATGGTGTTTAAGAGGCACATTTATAGACAGGGAATGGAGGGATATAGATCACATACAGATAGAGGAGATTAATTTAACTCAGCATCTTTTTCGTCATGGACAGTGAGTTTAGTTTATCGTCACATGTACCAAGGTACAGTGCAAAGCTTTTGTTGCGTGCTATCAAGTTGGTAGAAAGACTATACATATTACAATTGAGTCATCCGCAGTACACAGATACATGATAAAGGGAATAACTTGAATAATGTTTAGTGCAAGATAATGTCCAGTGAAGTCTGATCAAAGATTGTCCAAGGGCCTCCAATGAGGTAGATAGTGGCTCAGGACTGCTGTGGGGCGACGGGATCTTTCGTGTGCTGTACCATCACACGTAAATAAAAAACAATTCATTTATCACTGTCACATCGTGAAGAAAAAACTGGCATCAGAGGGGTGCACTGCTGTTACCTCACAGCTCCTGTGACCTGGGGTCAACCCTGATCTCCGTTTTTATCCATGTGAAGTACATCTAGGTGGCGCAGTGGTAGAGCTACTGCCTTACAGCTTCAAAGACTCGGGTTTGTTCCTGACTATGGATGCTGTCTGTAGGGAGTTTGTACGTTCTCCCCATGACCTGCATGGGTTTTCTCTGAGATCTTCGTTTTCCTCCCACACTCCAAAGATGTACGGATTTGTAGGTTAATTGACTTGGTACGAATGTAAAATTGTCCCTAGTTTGTGTAGGGTAGTGTTAATATGCGGCGATCGCTGGTCGGTGCAGACTCGGTGGGCTGAAGGGCCTATTTCCGCACTGTATCTCTAAACTAAACTAAGTTTGCACCTTTCCCATGTGACTGAGGCATTGTCTTGGATGCTCTAATTTCCTCCCACAACCCAAAGACTTGTGTGTTGATTGGTTAATTGGCCACTGTAAATTGCTCTCTGTGTGCAGGTGTGTGGTAAACTTTGGAAGAGTTTTTCGGGAATGTGGGGAGTAGACTTAGGTTTGAGGGAAAAGTAATGGGGGGGATGGGATTGCTCTGTGAGCCAGCATTAACTCGATGGGCTGAAATGACCTCCTTCACTGCAGTATGGAAGTGAGCAAATATGGAAACCGACTTTTTCTTCCCCAAACAGCACGTGCAACCAGTGCTGAAAGAAAAATCAAGCTTTGCACTAGATTCAGGGGTGTCCCACAAAATTAAAAAGATTTTAAAGCTACTTCTTAGCAGCAGTCTTGAACATGATTTTCCTGAGGAGTTTTTGTTGCTGGAACAGCAGCCAAAGAGCAGACGTGAAGGCAGCCAATTAGTTGAAGGGCCAGGGGAAAGAAAATCCAGCTGCGACACTGACCTCAACGCCTTAAGGTTTATATAGATGGTCGAGCAAGTTAAAATGGCTGTAATTTCAGGGTTTAAATGGGGGTTGGCTGCACAGCCCTAGAGGTCTGTAAAGCACGTAAGGTTTTTAAAAAAAAATCTGAGTTGTGAGCTATTGTTTCCTTACTTCGTCGTTGCCGAGCAACCAGTCTTCATCAGTCTGTCAGAAAATCTGCAACCTTTAGACTGCGGGAATAAATCTGTTGTTGCTCTCTCGGCAGCAGAGTCTGGGATTCAGAAAGATTCTTAAGCATTGAACTGTGCGTTATCTCGCATGATAGCAATCTGTTCCAGCCCCACCACACCCTCGCTGCTCTCCGACATGTTAAAATGTGCTTCTTTCTTTCAGAAGAGTTTGGTGAGCCAGTGATCCAGAAGAAGGTGACTGCAAATACCTTCGGACACAAACCAGCTCTCAATAGAGAGGTCGTTCCGGACAGCTGCCCCAAGAAGGGGGAAAAGCGTATGGAGTTTGTGTTGATGGTAAGTCCATTTATTATAAAGTGATTTACGATGAAGTGTTAATGAGAATGTAAGGTATAGGATCACTGATGAGCATGTGCAAATAGGGGTAACTGCTGAGTGCAAGGGTTTTAGTGATGATGATCCTGATGGAACAACTCATTGCCTTTGCTTTGGGTTGCCAGGAAATGGTAAAAGGTTGCTTGCATGGCTTTTAATGACTCCATCTACGAAGTGTGTGTTAGAATAGGTTATTTTTGAGGAAAGATAATGGCGAGCTTGGATGCGTCCTCCAAACATGCAGCCTCGTGCCAGGCATATCCAGTGCAACAGAAGGTGCTTCATAGAATCACACTCAATAAAGTGCCAACTTCAACTTAGGGGAGAGGTGAAAGCTATTGAAAGGAAGAAGAGCTCCTCAAAAGAAGGAAGGGTAGAATTAGGTGGCAGAGTGTTTGTACATGAAAAGTGCTGCTTTCAGTTTATGTGGTTAATGCTTTTTGGCGGCCACTCCCATGTACATGATGGAGAATGTGTCTTTAAATGTGAGAAAACCCCGTTTAACATCGCATCTATAAGCCATCCCTGATGGTTTTCCACCAGCAGTAGCTCTACTCAACAACCAAAAGTCTGCAGCCTCCTTTTGCTCTGGTAAATTTATTTAATTCTTCACATGTTTAAATTATCATGTTTTATTCTTAATTGTTTACTGTATATCGTGTTGTCACTTGCGAGCAAAGCACCAAGGCAAATACTTTGTATGTGAACATATGTGGCTAATAAAATTTATTCAATTCAATTCAATGACAATGCAGTGTTACATCAGCACTGCTTGAACCATCTCATGTAGCTCAAGTACAGGGGTGAACTTCATCGCAGACCATGCTGATGCAGAGGCAAAAGAAAACCAGTTGACACAGTCTGAGGAAGGTTCCCGACCCGAAACGTCACCTATTCATGTTCCCCAGAAATGTTGCTGACCTGCTGAGTTACTTCAGCAGTTTGTGTCTATTTGTTTACATTACATTTGCATAGATAGATCAAACGCAGTTCCTTTAGTGATCTCACCAAAGCCATTACTTGAGGTCCCATCTCTCTCTTCTTATACTGTATCTATTTTGCGGTAATGATGAATCTTCAAACATTGTATTGTATTTTAATTGCTTGCTACATCTGCTGCTAATTTACTATGATCAAAGTCCAAGATGTTGCAGATCACGCTGAATACCAACATTTTCCAATCTTTCACAATTTAAATAATTTGCTTTCTTATTCTTCCCACCAAGGGAGATAACATTACATTGACGTATGCTGGATTCAATGTTTGGATGTAATGTAGAGATAGTGTCACTGAACCAGTGATTCAGAAGAATACCTTTAAATATTATCTGTACAGGCCATCACCAGTTAACGAAAACCTGACTTAGGTACAGCCCGTATATATGAATGAGCATTTGGGAGACTAGATATGCTGGCTTCTACAGGCCAGTAGGCATCTACTGGCTCACAGCAATATAATAATAATAATAATGCATTACATTTATATAGCGCTTTTCAAACACTCAAAGACGCTTTACAGGGATTTCTAGAACATAGAGAAGTGAATAAATAGATAAATAAGTAAACGAGCAGAAAAAGGAGACAGAAGGTGAGGTGACCTTCAGTGGTTGAAGGCAGTGCTGAACAGGTGAGACTTCAGTGATGTTTTGAATGTGGTGAGTGAGGAGGAGTCTCTGACGGTTTGGGGTAGTGAGTTCCATAGGGTGGGAGCAGCAATGGAGAAAGCCCTGTCCCCCCAGGATCTGAGTTTGGTCCGGATGGGGGACAACAGGAGATTGGCAGCAGCAGAGCGGAGGGTGCAGGTGGGAGTGTGCCTGTGGAGGAAGTCAGTCAGGTAGGATGGGGCCAGGTTATGGAGGGCTTTGTAGGTCATGAGGAGGATTTTGTACTGGATTCTCTGGGGGATGGGGAGCCAGTGGAGTTTGTAAAGGACGGGGGTGATATGGTCACGGATCGGGGAGTGGGTGAGTAGACGGGCAGCGGAGTTTTGAATGTATTGAAGTTTACTGATGATTTTTGAGGGTGCGCCATAGAGGAGGCTGTTGCAGTAGTCCAGACGGGAGGTGATGAAGGCGTGGATGAGGGTTTCTGCAGCTGTGGAGGAGAGGGATGGACGGAGACGGGCAATGTTTTTGAGGTGGAAGAAGGCTGTCTTTGTGATGTGTTTGATGTGTTTGTCGAAGGAGAGGGTTTGATCAAAGATGATTCCAAGATTCCGGATGTGAGGGGAGGTGGATACTGGGAGACCATCAATATTGAGGATGAAGTTTTGGGTGGATTTGGTGAGCGTTTTTGGACCAATGATGATGATTTCAGATTTGTTGCAGTTGAGTTTGAGGAAATTTGATTGAAGCCAAGATTTTATTTCAGTGATGCAGTTTGTCAGTGTAGAGTGTGTGGTGGTGGAGATTGACTTGGTGGAGATGAGGAGCTGGATATCATCGGCGAAGCAGTGGAAGTTGAGACCATGACGGCGGATTAATTGACCAAGGGGGAACAGGTAGAGGATGAAGAGGAGGGGGCCAAGGACTGAGCCTTGGGGGACACCTTGGGGGAGGGGAGCGGTGGGGGATTTACAGTTGTTAATGGAGATGAACTGGTGCCTGTCAGAGAGGTAAGATTTGAACCAGGATAGGGCTGTGCCGGTGATGTTAAAGGAGGTTTCAAGTCGGGTGAGGAGAATGGAGTGATTTATGGTGTCAAAGGCGGTGCTGAGGTCAAGTAGGATGAGGATGTTGAGGTTGCCAGCGTCGGAGGAGAGGAGAATGTCGTTTGTGATTTTGAGGAGCGCAGTTTCAGTACAGTGGTTGGAGCGGAATCCGGATTGGAAAGTTTCATACAGGTTATTGGTAGAGAGGTGGTATTTGAGTTGGGAAGCTACAGCACGTTCCAAAACTTTGGACAGAAAGGGTAGGTTGGAGATTGGTCTGAAGTTGTTTGGGATGTCAGGGTTTAGACCAGGTTTTTTCAGAATGGGGGTGACAGCAGCGATTTTGAGGGATGGCGGGACGATGCCAGTGGACAGGGAGGAGTTTATTGTTGCAGTGATAAGTGGAGAGAGAGCAGGAAGGCAGGCCTTGACAAAGCTGGAGGGGATGGGGTCCAGAGAGCAGGTGGCAGTTTTTATTCCTGTGAAGAGGTCAGAGAGGTCGGTGGTGGAGACTGGGGAGAACTGAGGCAGGGGTTGACAGGATAAGGGGGGGCAGGTGGTTTGAGGGGGAGCAGGTGCGTTGGTGGTTAAGGTACTGTAGATGCTGTCTATTTTGCTTTGGAAGAATGAAAGGAAAGTGGTGCATTTGTCAACTGTGAATGATTGGGAGATGGTGTCCAGGGGGCTGAGGAGTTTGTTTATTGTAGAGAAGAGTGCTTTTGGGTTTCCGGAGCCAGAGTGAATTATTTGAGAGTAGTAGGTGGAGTGGGCGTGGGAGAGGGCATCTTTGTAGTGCTGCAGGTGGTCTTTGTAGGCTTGGGAGTGAATTGTGAGACCTGTTTTGTTGCGGAGTCTTTCAAGTTGGCGGGCATGAGTTTTCATCATGCGGAGTTCGGGGGTAAACCAGGGAGCAGAATGGGTGAAGGAAACTGTTTTGGTTTTTATAGGTGCAAGCTGGTCGAGGCAGGAGGAGAGAGTGTGGTTGTAGTAGTCGGTGAGGTCAGAGGGGCTGTGGAGGTCAACGAAGGGAGAGGCGGACATTATTTCAGAGAGGGAGGATGAGAGCGAGGTAGGTGAAACAGTTCAGCTTACGGAAGTTGATTTTGCATTTTTGCCTTGGAGCTGGGGTGGGAATGTTGACGGACATGGTGATGGCTAAGTGATCAGAGAGGGTGGGGTCGGAGCCAGAGAGGTGATGTAGATTTAGTCCAGTGGAGCAGACAAGGTCCAGAATGTGCCCACGGTTATGGGTGGGAAAATTGACGTGTTGAGTGAGGTTAAAGCAGTTGAGTATTTCAGTGAAGTCAGCGGTTATTGTGGAGTCAGTGGAGTCCATATGGATGTTGAAATCACCGAGGAGGAGGATTGAGGGGGAGAGAGAACAGAACTGGGTCAGAAAGTCAGAGAAGTCAGAAAGGAATGATGGGTGTGGTTTGGGAGGGCGGTAGACAACTGCCATTGTGTGTGGCCAGAGAGTTTGAAAGCCAGATGTTCAAATGAAGGAGCAGATGAGATGGAGATGAGGCTGATCTTGAAGTCCAGTCGGTGAATTACGGCAATCCCACCACCTCGGCCCTCCGAGCGTGGTTTATTGATGTAGGAGTATCCGTTGGGTGTAGTGAGGTTGAGTGGGAGGTAGTCCAGAGGTTGTTGCCAGGTTTCAGTCAGACAGAGGAAGTCCAGTTTATTTTCCAGGATGAAGTCATTCAGAATGTGGCTTTTATTGTTGAGGGACCGGATATTGAACAGAGTGAGCTTCATGTTGCTTTGTATGGTGTGGATGGACACGGGTGATTTAGCCAGGGTTTGCAGACAGGGGGCGCGCTCGTGTGCATTATTGTGATGACGTAATCGATGAGTGGAAGTCCGCTCAGCTGACCAGAGTGTAGGGATGGAGTGACCGGTCTGGGAGTAAACAAACTTGTGATCGGAGCCTCTGTGGATGTATCTGGGTCGTCGTAGAAGTCCGTGGTTGATGATGGCAGAGATGCATGGCGGAATGGAGTGGTTGTTGAGCTGGAGCAGCCTCGCAGCGAAGTACCTCAGTGCCATGCCAGGCAGGAACGAAGGAGCACAGAGCCCGGAGAAGTTAGCCAGCTACCGCGGGATAGCAGATCAAAACGTCACAACAGGCACAACAGGCTGATCCAGAGCAAGGCCTATGAGGAGGACCGAGGAAGCTGAGCAGCCTGAGGGTTAATAGGGAGCTGAGGACGTGCAGGCAAAGGAGGTAGCCGGGCAGCTGTTAGCGTTAGCAACTAGCGAGTAACCTGCAGCTCGATGACTGCAGCGGTGGCTAGCAGGGAGCTAGCTAGCTAGCTGTCCAGGTAACCCACAGGAGAGCAGTCCAAGCCAGCAGAGACAGGAGCACAGACAGGAGTGAGAAGTTCAAGGGTGCGTTGGCAGCGGAGGCAACGGTGGTAGAGCTGGGCAGATGATGCCAGGAGGGTCAAGCAGAAGGATTAGTCCAAGCAGAAGGATTAATGCAAACAGAGAAAATCTTTCCAAAAACAGCAAAATTAATACAAACAGAGAAGTGGTGAGAAGCGGCGAACAAACAACGCCAGCGTCCTCTCACGTCACTTCCGTGAGAATATCTGAATGCTGTGTTAAACATGCTGGTGCAACTACACATTGCCTTTGGCTGGCCTTTGAGTTTAGTTTAAATACCCACAAGGCAGCTATATTTCCATCTTGTGAACTAGGGCGGCACAGTGGCGCAGTGGCAGGAGACTCGGGTTTGATACGGAAAACGGTGCGCCCTGAGAAACCCCACATGGTCACAGAGAGAATGTACAAACTCTGTACAGGCAGCACCCGTGGTCAAGATCAAACCCGGGTCTCTGCTCTGTAAGGCAGCAACTCTACCACTATGCCACTGCTGCCCGGAGACCCTGGCTCTGGGGTCTTGGGGCTTCCAGACCCTCCAATTATTGGGGTAATTTATTTTTCGGCATTGCTGGTAAAATCAGCATTTAATGTCCATTCCTGACTGCCCTTCAAAGGGCAATTCAAATTGGCAGGTCAACTCGGAGGGCTTTGAAAAGTCAACCACATTGATGGATCTGGAGTCATATATGGACTAAACAATGTATGGATGGGAGAATCTTCCCCTGAAGGGGACATCATTTAACTTTACAACAAAACAAGTAAAAGAAATTCTGGTCACCATTGTTAATGAAGTATTTTTGAAACGGTTCCAGATTATTAACTGAGTTTAAATTCAATAACAGCTGCAGGGTGATTTGAGATCAGCTCCCTGGATTGTCCGTCTAGAATACGTAGAAGGCCAGTAACATATCCACTATGCCAACCCTATGGTACCGATCCCCCCGGTGTGTAGGAACCAAACACCCAACCACAAGGTTTCTGTCATGGCCACACCACCGTGCACTCATTGTCAACTAGCACTGACCATCCTCTTGGCCTCTGCCCCGACACAGTAGCAATCTCCAGAGACCACTGATGGAGGTCACTATCTCCGAACAGCAGCCCACACCCAGCCCCCTCCTTCCCCGGTGATTGACCGCAATCCTCTTAGACAATTCTAACCCAGATCCTTTTTCTGCTGAACCTCTCGACCCAGTCTTGTCCCTGAGAGACTTTTTGTCCAATACAGAAAAATGCATCCATCCTCTTTTCACTGGTGGCTTAGATGCTGTGGACATTTGTCGCAGAGAACCATGATGGAAATGATGTAAAATCTTGAGTCTTCTGGCATTTAAAAGCCAGCTTGCGTTTAAAATACCTTCATCGTTGTGGGGATGTGTTTGAAAGTAGCACTGGACGTTAATATCTTTTACTGAAACGTATTCCATCTCTGATTTGTGTGTTTCTGTGCATCAGCCAAGCACAAGGTCCAGCAGTGAAGATGAGACGACCACCTTTGGCGTAAAACCACACGAACAATTTCTGAACTCCCCAAGTACACCCGATAAACCACCCAAGTGGACTCAAGGCATCCCACAGTCAACACCAGAGAAAAAACGGTGGCACCAGGCACGGACTGTGCAGGCAGACCTGGTGCCCATCAATGTGACAGGTACAATTACAATTCACACACACACACACACACACACACACACACACACACACACACACACACACACACACACACACACACACACACACACACACACACACTGCAAATTACTGCAGAATGGGGCTGAGCACCGACGATGATCGCAGCAAATGCCAGAGACAAGTGCAATCAATGCAGAGAGAGGGTGTGTTACACAAATCAGAGATGTGTGGCTTGGGTTAGAGTTACTTCATGCAGGGAGTGAGGGAGGGAAGGAGGGAGAGGGAGAGGGAGGGGGAGAGAGAGAGAGAGAGAGAGAGAGAGAGAGAGAGAGAGAGAGAGAGAGAGAGAGAGAGAGAGAGAGAGAGAGAGAGAGAGAGAGAGAGAGAGAGAGAGAGAGAGAGAGAGAGAGAGAGAGAGAGAGAGAGAGAGAGAGAGAGAGAGAGAGAGAGAGAGAGAGAGAGAGAGAGAGAGAGAGAGAGAGAGAGAGAGAGAGAGATTGGAGGGTGAGTGGAGAATAGTTGGGATGGTGAATGGGTGATGGGTAGAGGAGTGTGTGAGGGATAGGTAGGAGGAGGCATGAGGGATACGTAGGTGGGTGAGGGATGGGAATGGATGAGGGATGGGTAAGAGGAGGAGTGAGAGACAGGGAGGGAGTGAGTCACAGTTGGTTAGGAAGGTGAGTGAGATGGTTGGGAGGGTGAGTGAGGAATAGGTAGAGGAATGAATGAGGGTTGGGTAGGAGAGTGCATGAGGGATGGACAGGAGGGGGAGTGAGGATTGGGTAGTGGTAGTGATCATCAAAATCTGCAAAAAAAAATTCAGGAGTAATGCTTTTGACAAATAATTTGGGACTGATCTTAATCCACCAAGAAAGCATAGAAATGTTTTAACTTTTAAAGAGGCAAATAATTTCAAACTGCTGTTATTCTTAAACCAGGCTTGTCAGTGTGAATGGTCCAGGTCCATTGTTGCTGTCAGCTCTAGTGCCTCACGCACATGGTTAACCTGGAGAAAGCATGCAGGTGGTTGGCTGGCTGGCTGGCTGGCTGGCTGGTTGGCTGGCTGGCTGGCTGGTTGGCTGGCTGGCTGGCTGGCTGGCTGGCTGGCTGGCTGGCTGGTTGGCTGGCTGGCTGGCTGGCTGGCTGGCTGGTTGGCTGGCTGGCTGGCTGGCTGGCTGGCTGTCCCTCACAGGAGTGGCAGAATCCTGCTCTGATTTCTTGTCTCCTTCAACCAAAGGAAGCAAGGATGAATTTTTTTTTTAATTGACGTTTCAGGTCTTCAGACCGAAGACGGGTCTAGACCTGAAACATCGCCTATCCATGTTCTCCTGAGATGCTGCATGACGCACTGAGCTACTCCAGCAATTTGTGTCTCCTTTTGTAAACCAGCATCTGCAGTTCCTTGTTTCTTTATGATCTTTAATCATCTGGTGTACCTAGTTCAGTGTAGACATGACATGCGTAGTCTGTATAATTTACTAGTAAGTGACCAGACACACAGATCTCACACAATAGTGAAATGGAGAAATAGGCAGCTGACATTTGGATCTATACTCTAAAAACATTCAAATCATTCCTTATTAAATGTAGCAAAATAAATTGAAAAGGAAGGACACGAATATTAGAAGACACCATTGCTCATGTTTTGTGATGTTTATTTCTTCTAGGTTTTGAACAGTGATCAGTAGATTCAGTTGTTAAAGAAGTCATGTTCCAGAACTGATTAAGTTTGACATTTGCTGCTGTCCTGACTCATGATCTAAATTTCACTAATTAATTGATTTTACAACAGCTTGTCTTTGCTGCATTTTAATCCATGATGAGCATAGTACATTTATAGGAGCTGTTTGGTGCTGTGAGTTAGACGCTGATTTTTATGCTTGGTGAACCAGGTTCAAATGCAGCTCAGAGTGATGCATTAAATAACGCATGCCAGAAATATTCATTAGACTGGGCGGCATCACTGGTGGAAGAAGTGGAGTTATCATCTCAGGCCGATGACCTTTCAATAGAACTGGCATTAATGAAAGCCCTTTGATCTGAATCGTTACCTTGGTTTCATTCTCCCTAGATGCTCTCTGATCAACTGTGATTTCTGCATTTTCAGTTATTTTCTGCTCACGGTGTTATGTGTTTTGATATACAAAAATATTGGGTGGAAGAACCTGATGTATTTGTGGAGAGGAGCCCACTACCAGCTCACCCAGATGACCAATCTTTGTCATGAGCCCAACGTTGGAAGCCATCACAGCTGATCATCTCCTCAGATAGGTTCTGTACTGGTAACTGGATAGTGCTCAAGGAAAATCAATCCCATCATAACTATACACTTCCAGGAAAAGGAGTCTCAGGACCATCTGCAATAATCCAAATGGTCCTTGTCCAGGACAAAGCCTAAAAACCTACATGTCCCATGACCCTTCGTAGAGTTTACTGTAGAGTGCTGTTCTGTGCGATGAATGAGAAAGGTGCAATTAACCTTTACCGAGCTGTAGTGGAGAGATAGCGTGCCGACATTTGGTGTACATGAAGCAATGGGGCTGTTGGGCCTGTTCGGTCAGGGCCACCTTTATCATTGAGGGTGAAAGAATAGCAGAGGAATGGTGCTGTGGGCCTCATGTTCAATAGTGAATGGCTTTGAGGAAGATCCATTTTTTCTCACCTCTGTCCTTGTTCAGGAGAGCCCGTTGAGCGGCAGGCGATCGTGCGGCACTCTTTATTCAACACAGAGACCACGGTGAACCCAAAGAGTACACTGAGGAGGAGGCGGACCATCACTGGCTTGTGCGAGCCAGTTCAGCCTCAGCCAGGTGAGCCCCCCACCCTGATCAAACCCCTGAAGCTGCTACTAGGGAGCAGAAAACCACATTGCCCATGAGGCTCGGTCGGTGGGCAAATGTTGTGAACCGGTTCATAGATTTACAGGTGAGTTGGGCAGGTTGTCTTATGAGGTGAGAGACAAGGCTTTGTATTTGCTGGTGTTTGGAAGAATTGAAAGTCACTTGACTGAGACATATAAAATCCTGAGGATCGACACAAAGTACTGGAGTAACTCAGCGTGTCAGGCAGCACCCCTGGAGAAAAAGGATAAGTGACGTTTTCGGGTTTATTTTTAATGGTTCAACTCCGATAAAATAATATGCACATGAATGTAACGCAATCACAGGGAGCAACTTGAATGCTTTCCTGTTGAAGTGGCTCCATTCTAAGATGGGCAAGGCCACCACCTAGTGGCTGAGAGAATATCGCTACATTTGAGTTTGTAAATTTTAACACATTTGTGCAAGTCTGTGAAGGGTCACAACCCAAAACCTTGCCTATGCATATCCTGCAGAGATGCTGCCTGAATGGCTGAGTTACTCCAGCACTTAGTATTTTATTATTGTAAACCAGCATCTGCAGTTCCCCATGTCTCATTTGTGCAAGAGCCATTAGTGAGAATAGACAATAGACAATAGGTGCAGGAGTAGGCCATTCGGCCCTTCGAGCCAGCACCACCATTCAATGTGATCATGGCTGATCATTCTCAATCAGTACCCCGTCCCTGCCTTCTCCCCATACCCCCTGACTCCGCTATCCTTAAGAGCTCCATCTAGCTCTCTCTTGAATGCATTCAGAGAATTGGCCTCCACTGCCTTCTGAGGCAGAGAATTCCACAGATTTACAGAGAATTCCACAGAGAACAGCGAACATATGCAAAGTGCATACAATGGGAATTTGAAATGGGCACCGACCACTTTCAGTGGTTCAGGCAGGATCCGTAGTGGGAATAGTTCAACATCATTAGCTAACCACAAAGCTGGCAAAAATGTGAACCAAATGTTTGGAGATTCAATTCTGAAAAAGAGTCAGTGGACTTGAAATCAATAATGGAAAATATCCTTAAACCCATTAACCATGTCTATGCTGTAGAGAGAAAAGGACATTTGGTACAACTGAGGTGTCTGGAGTTCTTTGCAAGAATGATGCAGTCAAGGATACGTATCATGCTCAGCTAAGGATACAAAAGGTGTTGTCATAGCAACTGAGGAGTAATTGTAGGACTAGATAGTGGGTATGAACAATGATAAAAGAAAAATGTAAGGTGGCAATGTCAAGAGTCATTATGTGCACATAGGCATTGGATGGGCAGCATGGTCTGAGTGGGTTGAAGGGTCTTTCTGTGCCATATGACTATGACTCTGTAATTAAAGATTTGGTCTTTGAGGGAATCCTCAGGACAATGTTGAGTGAACACCCATTATGGGACAGAGGGGCGGCATGGTGGCGCAGTGGTAGAGTTGCTGCCTTACATCGCCAGAGACCCGAGTTCGATCGTGACCACGGGTGCTGCGAGGAGGATGCTAGGAGGCTGCAGAGTGACTTGGATAGATTAGGCGAGTGGGCAAATGCATGGCAGATGCAATATAATGTGGATAAATGTGAGGTTATCCACTTTGGCGGCAAGAACAGGAAAGCAGAGTATTACCTGAATGGTGACCGATTGGGAGAAGGGGAGATGCAACGTGACCTGGGTGTCATGGTGCACCAGTCATTGAAAGCAAGTGTACAGGTGCAGCAGGCAGTGAAGAAAGCGAATGGTATGTTGGCATTCATAGCAAGAGGATTTGAGTTTAGGAGCAGGGAGGTTCTGCTGCAGTTGTACAGGGCCTTGGTGAGACCGCACCTGGAGTATTGTGTGCAGTTTTGGTCTCCTAACCTGAGGAAAGACGTTCTTGCCTTAGAGGGAGTACAGAGAAGGTTCACCAGATTGATCCCTGGGATGGCGGGACTTACATATGAGGAAAGACTAGATAGACTGGGCTTGTACTCGCTGGAATTTAGAAGACTGAGGGGGGATCTTATAGAAACATATAAAATTCTTAAGGGGTTGGAGAGGCTAGATGCGGGAAAATTGTTCCCGATGTTGGGGGAGTCCAGAACCAGGGGTCACAGCTTCAGGATAAGGGGGAAGTCTTTTAGGACCGAGATGAGAAAACATTTCTTCACACAGAGAGTGGTGAGTCTGTGGAATTCTCTGCCACAGAAGGTAGTTGAGGCCAGTTCATTGGCTATATTTAAGAGGGAGTTAGATGTGGCCCTTTTTGCTAAAGGGATCAGGGGGTATGGAGAGAAGGCAGGTACAGGCTACTGAGCTGAATGATCAGCCATGATCATATTGAATGGCGGTGCAGGCTCGAAGGGCCGAATGGCCTACTCCTGCACCTATTTTCTATGTTTCTATGTTTCTATGTATGGGGTTTTGTTCGATCTCCCTGTGATTGCATCCGTTTTCTCTGGATGCTCCACATTCATTCCACTCTCGAAAGACGAACAGGATTGTTGGTTAATTGGCATTGGCAAAAATTGTAAATTGTCCCTAGTGTGTTGGATAGTACTGGTGTACTGATCGCTGGTCAGCATGGACTCGGTGGGCAGAAGGGCCTGCTTCCACATTATATCTCTAAAGTCTAAAGGTCTAAAAAGGTTACATGTAACCAATATTCGTTCTACTTTCTTGATGTAATGGCAGTATTTACAGATGTACAGTGCCCTCCATAATGTTTGGGACAAAGACCCATCATTTATTTATTTGCCTATGTACTCCACGATTTGAGATTTGTTATAGAAAAAATCACATGGTTAAAGTGCACATTGTCAGATTTTATTAAAGGGTATTTTTATACATTTTGGTTTCACCATGTAGAAATTATAGCTGTGTTTATACATAGTCCCCCCATTTCAGGGCACCGTAATGTTTGGGACACATGGCTTCACAGGTGTTTGTAATTGCTCAGGTGTGTTTAAATGCCTCCTTAATGCAGGTATAAGAGAGCTCTCAGCACCTAGTCTTTCCTCCAGTCTTTCCACCACCTTTGGAAACTTTTATTGCTGTTTATCAACATGAGGACCAAAGTTGTGCCAATGAAAGTCAAAGAAGCCATTATGAGACTGAAAAAAATAAATAAAACTGTTGGAGACATCAGCCAAACCTGAGGCTTACCAAAATCAACTGTTTGGAACATCATTAAGAAGAAAGAGAGCACTGGTGAGCTTACTAATCGCAAAGGGACTGGCAGGCCAAGGATGACCTCCACAGCTGATGACAGAAGAATTCTCTCTATAATAAAGAAAAATTCCCAAACACCTGTCTGACAGATCAGAAACACTCTTCAGGAGTCAGGTGTACATTTGTCAATGACCACTGTCCACAGAAGACTTCATGAACAGAAATACAGAGGCTACACTGCCAGATGCAAACCACTGGTTAGCTGCAAAAATAGGATGGCCAGGTTACAGTTTGCCAAAAAGTACCTAAAAGAGCAACCACAGTTCTGGAAAAAGGTTCCAGACCTTGAGATGAAGATTAACTTATATCAGAGTGATGGCAAGAGCAAAGTATGGAGGAGAGAAGGAACTGCTCAAGATCCGAAGCATACCACCTCATCTGTGAAACACGGTGGTTGGGGTGTTATGGCCTGGGCATGTATGGCTGCTGAAGGTACTGGCTCATTTATCTTCATTGGTGATACAACTGCCTATGATAGTAGCATAATGAATTCTGAAGTGTACAGACACATCCTATCTGCTCAAGTTCAAACAAATCCCTCAAAACTTATTGGCCGGCGGTTCATTCTACAGCAAGACAATGATCCCAAACATACTTCTAAAGCAACAAAGGAGTTTTTTAAAGCTAAAAAAATGGTAAATTCTTGAGTGGCCAAGTCAATCACCCGATCTGAACCCAATTGAGCATGCCTTTTATGCTGATGAGAAAACTGAAGGGGACTAGCCCCCAAAGCAAGCATAAGCTAAAGATGGCTGCAATACAGGCCTGGCAGAGCATCACCAGAGAAGACACCCAGCAACTGGTGATGTCCATGAATCGCAGACTTCAAGCAGTCATTGCATGCAAAGGATATGTAACAAAATACTAAACTTAACTACTTTCATTTACATGACATTGCTGTGTCCCAAACATTATGGTGCCCTGAAATGGGGGGACTATGTATAAACACTGTTGTAATTTCTACATGGTGAAACCAAAATATATACAATGGCCTTTATTAAAATCTGACAATGTGCACTTTAACCACATGTTATTTTTTTCTTTTGCAAATCGCAAATTGTGGAGTACAGAGGTAAATAAATAAATGATGGGTCTGTGTCCCAAACATTATGGAGGGCACTGTCGTGTTTGAGCTCTAGTTCAAAAGCAAATGATGTTGGGGCATGTGTCGCTTGGACAAAACAATCCAATATTTTGTCTCATTGTTTCCCCATTCTCCCTTTTTTCCAATATTCTTGTTTCTGTGCCACCAAGGGAAGCAAGTAGTGGAAGGTGGGATAGGCACAAGGAGAAGGGAAGAATGAGCATATGTGAATGGTAGAGAAGAGATCTAAAGAACTGGGGAACAGAGGCACCTGATAAACAAGCGACAGACAGCAGAGGAAGTTGAAGGCGAAAGGCGGAATTTCTATCCCTCTCATTGAAATGCCATGTTTTACCTACAGGCTCCAATCATAGGGTTTTCGCTAGTAGCTGATTACCTCTGCCCCTTGTCCTATAAAACATCTCTAAGATGTATCTGCCCCATTGTCTCCCCACTCAATAAAATATCCCATTGTATCTCCTGTGAAATGGCTTGGGATATTTTACTACACGAGTGGTAAATAGATAAAAGAGTAGTGGAATAGAGAGAATGTAGACTGTTTCTTTTGAACACTTAGAACACACTACCTAAGATTGTTTAGAATTATTGCTACCACATGGACATGGGAAAAGCTTGTCCCTTTATCGACAGTTCGTTGGATGCTTTCAAGAGAGAGCTGGATAAAGCTCTTAAGGATAGCGGAGTGAGGGGGTATGGGGAGAAGGCAGGAACGGGGACTGATTGAGAGTGATCAGCCATGATCGCATTGAATGGCGGTGCTGGCTCGAAGGGCTGAATGGCCTACTCCTGCACCTATTGTCTATTGTCTATTGTCTACATTGCCTGTGAAGGGCACTGTCATGGTGCAAAGGTGGCCTCACTCTTGACAGAGACAGCCCAGCTAAAATCATTAGACCATTAATCAACTTAATTTACGTTTCTCCAGTAGAATTCCATATCTAACTTGCACATCTAACTTTGTCCTGCATACTGCAATACAAGTATACACACTGTATACTTAGAGTGTGGTACCACGCAATATTTTAATGCTGTATTTGGAAAATAGTCAACTGGTTATGCTTCATTTGTGATGTGGAATGTCTCTGAAACAAAAAGTTTTGAAACCAAAACATTCAGTGTTGCCAACATTTGCTTACAACTCCTGCAGGGAATGTAAATGCGTTGGAAACTATATACATTTGCTTCTGTCATTTGGAAGCACTACAAAGGAAGTAAGTGACTTGCAGTTAATGTTCTCTGACAAAAAATTTAATGGAGTCAATTTTCCTTTCGCTTTTTAGGTTCTTTGAAGGAAGGATCGAGATCTCCTCATGTGTTAACAAAGACAGAGGCAAACCAACGTCTCTTTACCTTTGATGAAGATATGAATGTTATGAGCGGCAACCAGGACTCAGTCGGCAATCTTGGGATGGTGCAGTCATTCCCCCCAACTCTCAGGAAGGTACAAAGTGATCTTGGTCAAATAAACAATTCAAATCTATCTCAGTCTTCAGGGAACATCACATTCACAATGAACAATACCCAGATGATGCCTACGTCGATAAGCGAAAACAGCTTCTCTTCTCTTAACACTTCTTGGGATCAAATGAGAGGATCTAGTTGTTCTTCGTCCTTGAACAATTCGAGTGCTGTAACTGCACCAAGCTCGGTGTCAGTGGAGGCCTTGAATGACGGCACACGTACTCCTGTGACGTTCAGTCAAACTTACAACAGTGGTCAGTCTCCTGGGCAGCGTGGCCCTTGCTCCTCAGCACAGGGGCCAAGCGCTAGCATGTCCGACCGGGAAAACGATACGGAGAGCCCACGTACCTTCAGCAGAGCCTGGAATGGCAGCAACTCTGTGAGTTCTCCTCACCTTTCAGATATGCCTCCAACTATGTCACTTCAATGCTTGAAACATTCTTCGCAGCAGGACTCGGGGCTGTTACTGAATGATGGCTCGCATACGGAGCGCAGTGTTCCACTCTCCACCTTTTTACCAAGCCAAGGCCAAAGACAACATACCAGAAGCCCCGTGGTCAGCTCCTTCACATCAACTCCAGGGGAAGCAGCAGAGAAATCTCAGAATCACAAGGATACAAGGACTAACCACGAACGAATTATAATTTACCCAATCAACAATGCAAGCGAAGATACAAACTCAAACCTGGAGTTCCCAGGTTATGCAAGTACGGAAGCTTGCATGTACCGTGAGAGATCTCTGTCAACGCCGACGGATTCTGGGTCGTGTTGTTCGTCGGATGCAGTAAGAAGCTATGACTCCAAGCACTATGACCACACCCGGCGACACAGTGCCAATTACATCATGCGTTACCCGAGTGTCAGCTCAGAGGAGAGCCAAAGCACCGAGAATGTCTCAGTGATGACGGACCAGGAAGGATCCCAGAAATCAAGGCCTCGGTCAAAAAGTATCTCTCTGAAAAAGCCAAAGAAGAAGCCCCTTCCACCCGTGCGGAATGTCTCTCTGAAGACGTGCGAGATTAGTTTGAACCCTGAAGAAACGTCCGCAAACAGCTCTCCTCAAGAAAATAGGCCAACAGAGCTCTTTATACCTTCAGAGAACCAGGTCATTCAAAGTGAATCAGTAGGTAGCAATGAATCTAGTGGCTTTGTATCAGATGCCCACTCCAGCTCAACTACACCCACACTGAGAGATGGAGAACCCATGCGGTACACAGAACATTGGTTCCTTAATGACTGGAAGTCCAGTGATCCATATAGATCATTATCAAACTCCAGTACTACAACAGGGATAACGGTGATTGAATGCGTCAAGTCCCGTGGTAGTTCTGAATCGTTGACCTCGCCATCTATTTCAAGGGCCACAACACCATCCCAGTTATCCATTGAGGCAGAATCAAAAATGTCTTCTCCAGGCAAGCTCCCTGGTCTGATGTCACCATCCAGTGGTTATTCAAGTCAGTCGGAAACTCCCACAACTTATTTTCCGATATCTGTTTATCAAGGCCATGTGCCACAGCCAGGAGGCAAAGCAAAACCCAAGGTGCCAGAACGGAAGTCCTCGTTACAGCCAACCTCCCCGAATGAGAAGAGCCCGAAGTCAAAGCGCATCTTTGAGTTGCCCATCTCTCCACCACCTCATTTGGATCTGTCGGGGCTGCTATCTTTCAAAAGCAAATCCAAAGCCAGCAGACGACACTCTGACTCTTCGAACATTAACAAACCCAGCCAGAAACATAGCCCTAACCAGCCTTCTATGCCAGTCATAACTCAGACAGTCTTGGAGTCAGTGCGTCTTCGCTCGGTCAGTAGATCGGAGAATGAGGATCATACGGAGGTTCCAGAACCATCACAGATGACCCACAGTGAATCCTCCGAAACTCCCCTGAGAAAGGTCCGGCCACCAGTTCCAGGGAAGCCACCAATGTCAAAAAGGCCTTCAAGTATTGCTCTGAAGCTTTCTCCCATTGAGCATCCATCACCCACTGCTATCGTACCTTCACCAGTATCTTCAAATAGAGGATTTAGGACAGTATTTAGAAAGGTTGGTGTCAAAAAACAAGACTCTTTAGATAAGCCAGATAGCCAGAAGCTTCAGGCATCTCCAAATCCTGCACATATTCAACCTAATCACCTTCAGAGTAACCATGTGGGCAACAAACAATCCAGAGGCATACCGTTGACCACCCAAGACGAGACCCAAAGGCTCTGCTCCGCAGAATTAACCAGGAGCTCCACCCAATGCATTGAGAAAAAGAAAAGTAAGACTCCACCTCCCGTCCCTAAGAAACCGAACGTACTGATTGTACCAACAAACACAGCACACATACTTGTAGTGACAGAGAGACCTGCGCAGAGACCATTGCACAAAACAACTGTCTCTGCATGCCATGACAATGCAAATGTTCCATTTACCAATGATGCTTCCAATGCAGAAAGAGGGTCAAAAGTGATTAAAGCACACGATCTGAACATGGGCCCAAATATAAGGACAGTTCCAAGTGCGGGCATACATATGGAAGGGAACAGAAATGTGGAATACAATGACGGAACTGGAAGATATCAAACTGTATCACTGAGGCCTGATCTAGATCAGAATCCTGAAGGTATGTACGATATCAGGGTAAACTGAGGGTAAAAACTTCCAGGTTTCCTGCTGCTATGTGTCCTTGCAATGTATGAATAAGATATTTGGTACTTACACTTTACTGAGAGTTCCATGCATCTAGTGCTGGGTGCACTTCTTGGTGGTTGTATGGAATCATCTTTTTGGTGAGAAGATTCTGGCCAACATTTTGGCATTTTGTAAAGTTAGTTCCATGTGAAACTGAATTTCTAGGAATGGGATATGGAAGGAGATGATACTTAGGGTACATGCCATGTAGAAAATGTCATGCCGGGGCGCCATTTCACCAGTCGTCGTCCCCCGCCTCCCTTTACTTTCAGTCTGAAGAAGTGTTCCGACCCGAAATGTCATTCTTTTTTTTTCTCCAGAGATGCTGCCTGACAGGTTGAGTTGCTGCAGCACTTTGCGTCGATCTTCTGTTTCCAGAAGAATGTAGGTTGAAGCATGTTTCCATCCGGACAAAACATATATATATTTCCAGGTTGTTTGAATCTTGTAGAAGCTCCTTTAGTTCATTCACAAGGTTCAAGAGACTTGATTTTCTTTCTTTTCATTTCCGCATTTTCACTGCCAATGGTAGGGTTGAAAATTTGGACAGAGAGGTGTGCTGCGATCTCCAAGCCAACGCGTGAGCTGATACAGCAGATGGTTGTGACTCTGGCCCTAATGATCCTGATCAGGTTTCACATTAAGCTTGTTATTTTTTAAAAGTACTTAATTTACCTTGACCAAGATTAGAATTAGTCTTTGTATAATTGTTCCTATTCCACTAAGTTTATATTTAATGACAATATGAGCTTCGCTTAACACAATCTGTTCTCCATGCCGTGAGTGATCTCTTTTGATTCTTGAGGCAGAATCATGACTGTGGACATCCCTCTAAGATCAGAGATGAACACAGTCTAGTTCCCAGGTTGAAGCATCCACCCATAGAACACTTTGAACTCTAAGAGAAAACTCTCCCATTCTTATACTACTTTGCTTAAACAGGGCTGTCTTGAAATGTTCTTCCATATTCATGGCCATCTAAGATGAGTTGGAAAAGGAAACATTTCAAAGAAGGGGTAAGTGACTCAGGGTTTTTTGCAGCTATTGAATAGTGTGGTGAAAAGGGAGTGGTCGTTCAATGCAAAGATTCTCCAATCTGCTTAACCATAGCTGTGCTGGTTCTGCGGTGGCTCTGTGCTAATCCATTTTCCACGCACACCCCATTGGCAAGATTGTCTGGATATTACCTTTAAGAAAATACTGTTTGATTTCCTTTCCTTTTCTTTCAGACTATTTGTAAAATGCTGAACTGCTCCCCTCGGCTGTCATCAGCTTACATGGCAGAGACAATCAAATATGGAAGTCTCTTGCTTTTAATGGCTCAGTAATATGGACCACTGAATTGCTAAACTGCTTAGGTTTCTTATGGTTCACCCAGACAATGTAGCCAAGGTATAGGTGCACATAGACCTGATGAGCAAAATTAACGTATCTTCTGGTCCGTTTTGGTTCTTGTAATTCAAATTCTTTGGGTGCTGTACTTTGGATTCCAATGACAATTGCACAACCCAGCTAATTTTTGTCACTTTTGCATTTGTACATGCGTTGATTTATATGAAACCTCGATCAGATTAGGGTCTCTCCTAATAGTTGAATCCCATCTCATTCTGTCTAGATATTTCCTTGAATCTGAATGCTAAGCAGAGAAGTCCCACAGCTGTACAGAGTGGAGAAATTGTGATGGAGGATGATGATGAAGTCTTTGTCTCCCCAGGCACCCAACGCTCCACTGAAGATCTCTTCACGGTAATTCACAGGTGAGAATAATGTTGAAAGGTGCCTGTAGCCGAATGGGAGAATATGACCGAGAGTAATAAATAAACATGAGCTCTCTGGGTGTCTTTGCTGGTGAAGGTGCAGCAGGCAGTGAAGAAAGCCAATGGAATGTTGGCATTCATAACAAGAGGAGTTGAGTATAGGAGCAAAGAGGTCCTTCTGCAGTTGTACAGGGCCCTAGTGAGACCGCACCTGGAGGACTGTGTGCAGTTTTGGTCTCCAAATTTGAGGAAGGATATTCTTGCTATTGAGGGCGTGCAGCATAGGTTTACTAGGTTAATTCCCGGAATGGCGGGACTGTCCTATGTTGAAAGACTGGAGCGACTAGGTTTGTATACACTGGAATTTAGAAGGATGAGAGGGGATCTTATCGAAACGTATAAGATTATTAAGGGGTTGGACATGTTAGAGGCAGGAAACATGTTCCCAATGTTGGGGGAGTCCAGAACCAGGGGCCACAGTTTAAGAATAAGGGGTAGGCCATTTAGAACAGAGATGAGGAAAAACTTTTTTAGTCAGAGAGTTGTGAATCTGTGGAATTCTCTGCCTCAGAGGGCAGTGGAGGCCAATTCTCTGAATACATTCAAGAGAGAGCTAGATAGAGCTCTTAAGGATAGCGGAGTCAGGGGGTATGGGGAGAAAGCAGGAACGGGGTACTGATTGAGAATGATCAGCCATGATCACATTGAATGGCGGTGCTGGCTCGAAGGGCCGAATGGCCTACTCCTGCACCTATTGTCTATTGTCTATTGAAGCTAGCATTATACTGTGTATCTCAGACAATCCATTACAGGAGGATTATCAATGACTCACACTATTACAATCCATTACGGAGCGGTAGAGTTGCTGCTTTACAGCGAATGCAGCGCCGGAGACTCAGGTTCGATCCTGACTACGGGTGCTGCACTGTAAGGAGTTTGTACGTTCTCCCCGTGACCTGCGTGGGTTTTCTCCAAGATCTTCGGTTTCCTCCCACACTCCAAAGACGTACAGGTATGTAGGTTAATTGGCTGGGTAAAGGTAAAAATTGTCCCTAGTGGGTGTAGGATAGTGTTAATGTGCGGGGATCACTGGGCGGCACGGACTTGGAGGGCCGAAAAGGCCTGTTTCCGGTTGTATATATATATGATATATATATATATATATGATTACAATGGGATTGTCAACAAGTTATGCTACAGTCTGTTACTGTAAGATTGACAATGGTGGCATAGTGGTAGAGTTTCATTTAGTTTAGAGATATAGCGTGGAAACAGGCCCTTCAGACCACCGACCAGCGATCCCCGCACATTAACACTGTCCTACACACACTAGGGACGATTTACACGTACACCAAGCCAAAATGCTGGAGTAACTCACCGGGACAGGCAGCACCTCTGGAGAGAAGGAATAGGTGTCTATTCGGGTCGAGACCCTTCTTCAAACTCTACATACCTGTACGTCTTTGGAGCGTGGGAGGAAACCAAAGACCTCGGAGAAAACCCACGCGGTCACAGGGAGAACATACAAATTCCATACAGACAGCGCTGTAAGGCAGCAACTCTACCGCTGCGCCACCGTGGCCGCCCGCAGTAGAGCTACTGCCTTATAGTGCCAGAGACCTGGGTTCTATTCTGACTACGAGTGCTGTCTGTACGGGGTTTGTATGTTCTCTCTGTGACTTGTGTGGGTTTTCTCCGAGATCTTCGGTTTCTCCCACACTCCAAAGACTTAAAGGATTGTAGGTTAATTGGCTTTGTATGAATGTAGATTGTCCCTATTGTGTGTAGGATAGTGATTGTGTGTGGGGATCACTGGTCAGTGAGGAATCGGTGGGCCGAAGGGCCTGTTTCCACGCTGTATCTCTAAACTAAAAAAGACAAGTGTCACAATGGGAGTGTCTGTTACAAACTGTTACACTCTCTATTGTAGTGGAACTATCAAACACTGATGTTACTGTTCATTATAATGCTATTATTCAATGCTGATCTTTACAGTGAGATTACCAGTGATTAACATTACAGTCAATTACACAGAGACCTGACTAATGAGTGATATTCTATCTTACAAAAATTATCCAAGAGTGAAACAAAAAGCAAAATCTAAATGTTTGGTCTCATTTCACTCTTCCTGCTCAAAACACCTACATCCGTTCTGTGCCTTGAGAAACTTCTTTAATCTGTTAGGCAATGAAGAATAATAGTAGAAGAGTAAGGAAATCATTTTGCAGCTTAATAGGACTTCGGTTGGGCAACATTTGGAGTATTGTGTGCAGTTTTAGTCGCCCACCATTGCAGGAAGAATGTGGAGGCTTGAGAGAGGGTACAGAAGAGGTTTTTCAGAATGTTACCTGGATTGGTAGGTATTAGCTATAAGGAGAGGTTGGGGAAACCTGGACTGTTTTCTCTGAATTGGAGGCTAAGGTGAAAACTGATAGAAGTTTATAAAATTATCTGACCCCCTGACATCAGTCTGAAGAAGGGTCTCGACCCGAAACGTCACCCATTCCTTCTCTCCCGAGATGCTGCCTGACCTGCTGAGTTACTCCAGCATTTTGTGAATAAATAGTTTTATTTAATATGTGTTATTTTCTTACACAATTAAGGGGAAATGGGACTGAGAAATGAACACTGTTTTCTCTGCTCCCTGGACTTGAAGACACTTGTACCTTCATTTTAGCTTTGACTTTACTTCAAAGGTACAGCATGGAAACAGACCTTACGGCCCACCGTCCACACCGACCATCAATCACTCCGCACTATCCTACACATGAGGGCAATTTACAATTTTACTGAATCTAATTAACCTACAAACCTGTACGTCTTTGGAACATGGGAGGAAATCAGAGCACCTTGAGAAAACCCACGCGGTCACAGTGAGAACTTACAAATTCTGTACAGGCAGCACCCTTAGTCAAGATCGCACCCGGGTATCTGACGATGTAAGGCAGCAGGTCTAACACTACGCCACTGTGCCGCCCTTTGGTTGAGGGGTTAATTCCCCATGAGGTCTTGTAAAGTAGACACAAAATGCTGGAGTAACTTAACGGGTCAGGCAGCATCTCAGGAGAGAAGGAATGGGTGACGTTTCGGGTCGAGACCCTTCTTCAGGCCCGAAACGTCACCTGTTCCTTCTCTCCTGAGATGCTGCCTGATCCACTGAGTTACTCCAGTATTTTGTGTCTACCTTCGATTTAAACCAGCATCTGCAGTTTATTTTCCTACAGGTCTTGTAAAGTAGTCCAGTTATACCCCACTACTTGTCAAAGAGACTCAGTTATTCTGTTTGAACTTTATTTTGCAATTTCATTTTGACCAGGTCAAAGAGGAAGGTGCTGGGCTGGAAAGAGCCAGGAGAATCGTTCATGGTCAGGCAGGTGGCCATTTCACCCACCAAACCCATCGCGCCAACCCCAAGCTCTGGCATCAGGCTCAACCCCTCGGCTAATGGAAATGGGTCCAAAACCAACACAAGCAATGAGAACTTTAAGGCTTTATTGCAGAAAAAGAGCAGCAAGCCAGCAGGAGGAGCACGCATGTCAGCAGCGGAGCTCCTAAAAAGTACCAACCCACTTGCAAGAAGGATTGCGACGGAGTTTACACAGGACTCAGAGAGGTGTCAACCAATCTCGGAGCCAGGCTCTCCTGAGAACGCTTCAAAGTGTTAGAGTCGAACCAGTTCCTGGGGTGTGAGGAGCAGAGGTTCCTGTTTCTCTGCCCCGGTGAACAGGATTACTTTCATTGTTGCTATATCCACAGAGCTGTAATTTGGTCAGAGGATGGAGACGGTTTTGCGGAAATTCAATGAAGTGAAGCCACAAATGATGTGCTTCGTCCATTTGGGAGCCGAGCGAAATTTGGAATAATTAGGTGACAGATTTTAATTGCAGACTGTTTCTGGATCAAGAACTTTGAGGTAATTCCTCGATGTAAGATGTGGATATGTGAAGATCTTCTTGATATGAAGCTAATTTTAATTGGACTGGACAAGCCTGGAGAACATTGAAAATGTACAGTGAGATGCTACATTCCACTAGGTGTACTATAGCCTTATTGAAACTGGACATTTAAAAATATTTTTTGTGCATGACTCTGATCTGTTTATAAATATTCCATGCATTTCCATTTATTACTGCAAAACAACAGTTGAAGTAGATAGCAGTAAACGGAACTGATGTGTGTGTGTGTGAGTGTATGTGCGTGCGTGTCTGTGTGTGTGTGGGTGTATGTGCGCGCGTGTCTGTGTGTGCACGCACACGTATGAGTGTGTGCACGCGTGTGCGTGCATGTATGTGTGCATGCATGCATGTACGTCAGGGAAGGGTACAGGGTGGGTGTAAATGGAGAGTGGTGGGGGGGGGGGGGGGGGGGTGAGGGGAAGGAGTTGACTGTTTTTTACTCCTGCTACGACGATGGAAAAGTATTTTTCCCCCAGAAACCCATGGTGGTGCACAAACCTTGTGAAGGCATTTGCATTACAAGACACCTGGGGAGGAAACAACACAATCTAAGTGACCCTTCAGCTCCACACTGCCACTGGGTCCACATTCACTCTGTGAGTCTCGACCCACTATGAAGCTTCAGGAGAATGACTTTTCCTTAGGATTGTAAAATAGCCTGCTCTTACCCTGTGACAGAGAAACCATGTCCTGCAACTCATGAAATCTTTTATTTGCCTTTCTGCCTTTCTCCATGTCTTCTCTGTAAAGACAGCTTTAGGGAATCAGGTGGAGAGGCAAAAGCACAGGTTCCAGGGAGGCATAATACTGAGGTCTTGCAAATGGCTTGCAGTTTGCTATTTTTTTTACTATTTGCTTAAGAACAGTTGTTTGCCTGATCTGTAATGTTTTTGAAATAGTGCCTCCTATTTTGCTGGTATTTTTTTATAAATATACTGTAATATGTAATATGGCATCAATATATATGAATTGTTTCAAAGGTTTCAAGAATTGAATGAAAGAAGATAAATATGAATATATTAGCTTTGTAAAGGACTGTGCTGCCCTTACCATGAAATAACATAACAATTTGAATGTAGACAGTATCAATGTCTTTAGCTTTGGTTTGAACAAGATCCCTGGTTCTTTTCTGACATATTGTTTAAATAGTAGACACAAAAAGCAGGAGTAACTCAGCGCGGAGGCAGGATCTCTGGAGAGAAGGAATGGGTGACGTTTTGGGTCGAGACTCTTCTTCTGACCCGAAATGTCACCTATTCCTTCTCTCCAGAGATGCTGCCTGTCCCGCTGAGTTACTCCAGCTTTTTGTGTCTATCTTCGATTTAAACCAGCATCTGCACTTCCTCCCTACACATATTGTTTAAATATTTTGGAAAATATTAACCCTGGTGTTTTAAAGGTGTATGTTTTATTTTATTCACAAGGTGACAAAGTCTGTTTGAAAATGGAAGGTGAACCACAATTTGAGGTATAAACTTCTCAGCGCACTCCCAGAAGCACTATCAGAAGTAACAGAGGCAGGGCTGAGGTCTAAACACCACCCCATCCCACCCCACCCATAGCTAAATCCCCCTCCTCCCCCCACCCCCAAATCATCACAAACTTTTCCCTCCTCTCAGCCAGAAGACGATTAATGTCCATTCGCACTCATTGCCAATGCTCTCTCCATTCCACTCTGTTTCTCCTTCAGAGCCAACTGATTACATTGTACCCAGTACTTCATCCCCTTCACTCTAGAACTCATTCAAGTTGGGACATCTGTGATCTGAGCCATTTTCTGGCCAGTGGAACCCCATTTACTATTAATACCAGCAGCAACTCTATATCTGGGAGCGCAAGTAATAAATATAGGTTTTTCTCAAGTAATTAAAAACCTTAATTGGGATCATTTGAAGTGTTGATGCTCTCATTAAAATGTGTTTGCTGCTGTGACTGAGAACAAGTTGAATCCTACCAGCTCATTCCTTCAAGGACACATTAGAAAACCTCCCAATCCCTGCATGAGGTTCATGTTTATCTCAGGGTACTTTATGTCATGGGGAAATTACATATGTCAAAGAGTTAAAATAACCTTGATTAGTTAAAAAAATATATATGTATTTTTATTAGCAAGACCAGGCACTACTAATTTGCACAGGTCACAAGTCCATTGATTGAAGCTTCTGGAAGTATTCATGTTTTACCTTAATCTTGAATGTATAAGACTTCCCGAGCTCCCAGGTGTTACGCTTGGAGAGCATCTACATTTCTGAACCAGACTGCGCGAGCAATGTCACATTGTGGTGAGGATAAGGGATTGAATGCACCTTGTGATAAAAGCCATGTACCACCACTTCGAAATGCAGTCGGCATTTATCCCGCAAACAGTGAGATATGAGTGCACTTACCTCGAGAGGACTCCATCGCTTTATGTCTGTGATGTCTTGCACTTATGCATTTGAAATTAAAATTGTGCGCTTTAAAAGTGACTCAGGAAATTGGGAATGATCAATAGCTATTTTTACATATATTGGAAAATGCATTTCCCTGCCCCGATAGTTTAGTGATAAATAAATATAATTGTGTAATCTTTGGGACAATCATTAAAAAGAAACTTGAAGCAAAATTCATTTTGAGCTAGTTGTTATTTTTTTCTGAAATCCTCTTCCAGTTCCTTAAATGATTCCAGAAACAATTCAAGAACAGTTTTAATTTGCTCTGAAATATGCATTAGCTTCACTTGAGGCAGGGGAACATTTTGAATCTAAAAATAAGGCTTAATAATTCTTTAAACTGTTTCGTTCTTTTTTCTCCTAAGGGTGCAGTTGCTGGAGGACATCTTCAAAAGGCAGCAGCTCTCTGACACGTTGCCAAAGCAGTCATTCATTCCTTTTGAGTCTGGGATCTGAGTTGGCTTATTGACTGCTCGAGGCACCATCCAGTCCCACATTCATAGAGGCAAAAGTGCATAGAAGCACACATATTGAGACAGCTACATACCATTCCTTTCCCTGCATGTACTGAAATACATACATTTATGCACACAGGCAACAAGGTTACTAGTTAGTTATCAGTTGATCAATATCTGACTGATTCCTATTGCTCCACTCTGGGAAATTATCGTCTACTGTATTGGCCCGTCACTGAATTCAGCCTTGGCACAGGAGATACTTTGCTTCCTTTCATGTCACTGTCATGTTGTGCATTCATGCATTGAACCAAAGCCAAAGAACTGTGCATGCTGGAAATCAGAAATAAAAACAGAAAAGGTTGGAGATATTCATCTGGTTTAAATTTTGTTTCTCCCTGTTTTTCTCTCTCCATAGGTGTTTCCCGACTTCTGAGCTTCTCCAGCATTTTGTGCTTTTATTTCTTACAACTTCCTTACCCATCATCAGAACTGTAATTGGAAAATAATCCAATTGCCCCAGCATTGTTAGAATGGGATCCAAAACTGCAAGAGATTCTTTGCGGCTCACTATAGTTTTAAATACTGTATCGTGATTCATTTGACACTACAAAAAAATCTCATGTTTTTGTTCTGTGAACATCATTACCAGCCGTAGTCAGTCACACCCATGCAACACCCAAACTGAACTGTAAGAAACAGGGAAAGGAACGGGGTTAATTGGCCCCTCATAGTTGCTCTGCCATTCAATGCAATCATGACTAAAACAACCTTGGCCCGCGACACCACTTTGCCACTCTCTCCCCTTACACATTATTGGGAGGCAAAGGGGCAGCACAACGATTGAGCTGCAGGCTCACAGCGCTAAAGACCTGGGTTCGATCCTGACCTCGGTTGCTGTCTCTGTGGAGTTTGCACATTCTCCTGTAACCGTGTGGGTTACCTCTGGGTGCTCCGGTTTCCTCCCATATCGCAAAGACGTACAGGTTTGTAGGTTCATTAACCGCTGCAAATTAACCCTAGTGTATAGAGGATAGAACTGGTGTAAGGCTGATCACTGGACAGTGTGGGCTGAGGAGCCTGTCTCCACGCTGTATCTCTAAACTAAACTAAACTAAATTTCCCTTGTAGTTAAAATGACCATGTTCCCACTTTTTCTCCTTACCTCTTGACTTCCTGGTGGTATAAACGCAATCCCTGTACTGTTCTATGTTCCATCCCAGTAGTGAGCTTGATGAACCTTCTCTACGCTCATCAATACACATACATTCTTCCTTCAAATGGAAATCAAAATTGTATAAAATTGTACATCTTCCTTCCAGGTCATCAGTCATCATCATTAACATTATTGTTAGACCGATTCATTATTGTTGGACCATGTTTACATGGCTACTACAAACCGTGTATTAAACACTGAGAACTTATCAACTTTCAGAAGAATTTTTAAATATTTCAAATTGTAATGACAGACAACGAAGTCAAGCTTGTTGGAAACATTCCAGCCAGTCACTGTCCCAATTATGCCTAGTGTAGGAGAATGAACCAGGTGGACACATTGCCAGTCACTGCAACCCAATGCAATCCGAGTGTTCCCTAAATGGAAACCATCGATGAACCATGAGGTCTCTTCCCAGGTAAAGGCCAAGACCACAGTCTACAAATCAAACGATCCCAAGCAGTACAAGAAACCTCGCTATGATCTTCGCAGAGCCTTCAGGAATGCCAAGAGACAATACCAGGACAAACATGAGTCCCAGTATAATTACTCAATCATTCACAGACTGTAAGGACCAACTACTGCAAGGAAGGTATTTATTCACAAAATGCTGGAGTAACTCAGCAGGTCAGACAGCATCTCAGGAGAGAAGGAATGGGTGACGTTTCGGGTCGAGACCCTTCTTCAGACTGAAGAACTACTGCAAGGAAGTTCCCAGCCATCTTTAATCTCTCCCAACTCTGTTCTGAGTCACCCATCTAGTGATGAAGATCGCTGTCATCCCGGTGCTGAAGAAAATCAAGATCTCATGCCTTAATGACTACTGTTCAGTGGCCTTGACATCCACTATCATGAAGTGCTTCAAGAGGCTGGTTAAGGCACACATTAAATCCAGCCTACCAAGCAACCTTGATGCACTGCAGTTCACCGACAGCCACCACAGGTCCACGGCTTCTGCCATCTCCCTGGCCCTACACTTCTCCCTGGCCCTACACTCATCCCTGGCCCTACACTCATCCCTAGAACACCTGGATAAGAAGGACACTTACGTCAGACTCCTATTCATAAACTTCAGCTCTGCTTTCAGTACCATTATGCCAACCAAGCTCATCTCCAAACCCATGGAACCTGGAGTCAACACTCACTTCTGCAACTGAATCCTCGATTTCTTGACCAACAGACCACAAATCTCGTCCAACTTTCAACATAGTTAGAAATGTAAAATTTCCAATCACCAATTGGAATGGTGGGATTGTGAATATTGAGGATTTGTGACAAATTATCCTCGATGATGCCTGGCCCGCTGAGTTCCTCCAGCAGTTTTGCGTTTTAGCTACTAATTCATGTAGATGTATTTGAATTATTGGAACACCAGGAGCATGGATTGTATTGAACGTTGACAGAAGAACGCACTTATTATATAGGTGCGATGAGCAAAGTAAGAGAAACAGGACTCGCTACAGCCACCTCATGGCAATTCAACAATTAGAAGCAAGGAGTATTTCCAGGCCAAAGGGTGTTACCAAGATGAAAGCTGATCATGTTGCATGCTTGTGAGTAGCTCAGAGATAAGGTCATAACCTAACTCGCCAGAACCCAAAGATTGTAACATGGTACCTCCTAAAAAAACAACAGGCTACTGAGTCAGTATATCGTGGTATATCAGCAGATTGTAAAGACCCTTGGGCCAACGTTAACTTGAACTTGTAAAAACATGATGTAAATGCAAGCGTTTAAAAATAAAAAATCCTCCAGATATTGGACATCAAAATTAAAAACAAAACAGATGGTGCTAGATATACTTAGCAGATAAAGGGACATTGAGCTGGAAAAATAAACATTGTTTTTCCACTCCACAGATGGTGTCTGACCCATTGACACTTCAGCACTTTTTGTTTTATAAGGGGAGAGACAAGAACATATTGGGGTGGACACTGGGGAAAGAGATACATATCTTTTATTATCCTTTTCAGAATTTTATTAAGATAATTCATAATCATGAACACTTTTTAGTGTTGGTAAAATAAACAACAATCCCACCATTCCAAATTGTAATTGGAAAAATTAAAGTTCTAAATATGTTGAAAGTTGTAGGAGATTTGTTTCTGGTGCTTGATTATCTCTATCTGTTTTATATTTCTCATTTTACTTTCATTATCTAAAGATTTTCTGTCCGGCAGGGGACGTTAATTTTTAAGTTATGTATTTAAAGTGTTGTGATCTATTATTTCCCAGAGGATAAAAAGCATTTAACACTCTATCGTCTACTGCTAACATTTTCAAATGCACTGGAGTATTCACCGTATGTTATTAAATCTAATGGGTTTGTTGCAACCTCTTCATGTGCACGTATCCAAATGGGAGCATTCAAATGTTGGCATGCCTAACTGTTTGCCATAGAATCATTTCCCCAGTGTCTCAGTGTCTTAGTATTCAATTTTCCCGATGAATATTGCTGAATGTGAGGCTGAAAAATCTTATCTTGTGTCCGCTAACATTTGCAGGGACTGACCACTATATGGTGTTGCAGACCAAGCATTTACCAGCAATGTGTACGAAGGAACTGCAGATGCTGATTTAAACCGAAGATAGACACAAAAGGCTGGTGTAACTCAACCGGGACAGGCAGCATCTCTGGAGAGAAGGAATGGGAGTCATTTCCGGTCGAGACCCTTCTTCAGACTAGTTAGGGATAAGGGAAATGAAAGATATAGACGATGATGTAGAGAGATACCGAACAATGAATGAAAGATATGCAAAAAAGTGACGATGATAAAGGAAACAGACCATTGTTAGCTGTTCGTTGGGTGAAAACGAGTTGGTGCGACTTGGGTAGGGGAGGGATAGAGAGAGAGAGAGAGAGAGGGGGAGGGAATGTCAGGGTTACTTGAAGTTAGAGAAATCAAGAATCATACCACTGGGTTGTAAGCCCCCCAAGCGAAATATGAGATGCTGTTCCTCCAATTTGCGTTTAGCCTCACTCTGACAATGCAGGAGACCTAGGACAGCAATCCTCACCTTCAATCCTCCTGCCCACAGTCTCATTTAGCAGAAAATAGAAGCTAGAGTTCTAGAAGATCTAAGATAGGTTTACAGTGCACATATGTAAAGTCAAGAAGTCTATTAAACAAGGTTAGTGAGCTACAGATGTAAATAAATGCATTAGATTGTGATGTCCTGGCTAAACAAAATGGCTTAAAAAGGGGTAGAAATGTGTTTTAAATACTGCCAGATACGAGGTGTTCTGGAAAGTCATTGAAGAGGAGGAGAATGCACTATTGATTAAGGAGAATACTGCAGGACTGAGGAGGGAGGAGCCCTGGAGTGAGTAAGGCTAGCACACAACTCTATTGCTTTAAAACCAGTCGAGATGTGTGATAGCATCAGCAGGAGTAAGAAGGCCCAGTTTTGTGAGCATGTTCACAGTAAGGCTGAAGGGCGGAATACTGCACATAGGTCAATCTTTGACCTCATCGGAGTGATGTGTTGGGACAGATAACCACATAGGAGTTACCTAACAAAGCTTTTAACATTTTGTAAATCTCAATTTTCAAATGCCTAATAAATATATCCAATTACAATGTGGTAATTTTCAATTAACCTACCCTCATTTTGGTTACCCATAATGTGCAGAATTGCAATCTGAAATCATCTCCCGATGCCCAATAATGTGATTGTCCTTTGATCTGGACTCCCCAACAAAAGAAAGTTTCCCTTAATCTACCTAAACTCCTTGGTGTGCAAGGCACAATGTAACACATAACTTGGAGAAGACTGAAGACTGAATTCTGAAGCTGTCCATTAAATAAGTTTCACAAATCAAATTGGAAAGCTATGAACCTTTGAGGTTATGTTTAAGTTGGGTTTTTTTTCCTTCGGTTTGTTTGTTCTGTTCATTGGAAAATAAGGTTTTTATTTCAGATTTCTTTTCCATGGGCAAGATATATCATGCAGGAAGATGATAATGGCTAAACAGTAGGAACCGACAATTTCCCTCCTTGTCATAAGTACATTTGTTGACTGTTTTAAAGTACATCAGCCCCTGACAGATGATAATTTTTTTTGTCTTTGTGGAGCTTTCTTTATGAATCTTTCCTGTTGACCCTATGCGTAGAAATAGCATAAGATGCAATTCCCAGTCATATTGAGGTCAACATAAACTCATCTAAATTCATGTTGCTGGAGGAAAGGCTGGAACTATACATTTAATCTTCATACACAAATAGATGTTGTATGTAAGGGGAGAATGTACAGGTAATGGCAAGACCCTGAACAGCATTAATGTACAGAGTGATCTTGGGGTCCAAGAAAGTTCCTGGCCTGAAAGTCACCTCTCCTTTTACTACATAGGTGTTGCGTGGCCCACTGAGTTCCTCCAGCACTTTGTATCTATCTTTTGTCCCCCTTCTCTGCTATCTCCATTGAGTTATTCTCATTAACCTTCTTCAGATCAATGACAAGCACACCACTGCTGGCTTGCATGGTCATTGTTGAACTCCTCCAGTGTCCTCTGGTATATTCATTCAGCCCATCCTAATCCTAATATCAACAAAACTAAAGGCACCAAGGTTTTGGAGATTCTGTATCGATTCAGAAACTCAATGCTAAATGAGCCACTAGCTGTAATTAATGAAGGTTACTGAGATGGTGTGATAACTAATTTAATATATCCACACAGCCTAGTTTTGTTCTCACTTTGATGGGCAAGTGCCCCAGCTCTGTTAAATCTATGCTGGAGATGCAACTCTTAAAACTTCAAGAAATTCAGTTTACAAAGTTAAAATTAACATGCCACGAGGAGGTGAATTGCTGCAGTATCGGTAGCTCATCTTCACTGAGAAAACACTTCTTCACACAGAGAGTGGTGAGTCTGTGGAATTCTCTGCCACAGAAGGTAGTTGAGGCCAGTTCATTGGCTATATTTAAGAGGAAGTTAGATGTGGCCCTTGTGGCTAAAGGGATCAGGGGGTATGGAGAGAAGGCAGGTACAGGTTACTGAGCTGGACGATCAGCCATGATCATATTGAATGGCGGTGCAGGCTCGAAGGGCCGAATGGCCTACTCCTGCACCTATTTTCTATGTAATGGTCAATGTTTTGTGTTTTGCTGGTGTCTGGAAGTGTCTAATTAAACTTGGAAGTGGAAGTGGAAGTGGGGATATTCTGGTCTGGTTCCAAACTTCTTAGTTAGTCCACCTAGATGCACCTTACTTGCTCTGGAGGCTTAAAATTCTCCCTCTACTCCTTATTCCATAAGGAATACGACAATGGAGGGAAGAAGCTGGAATTCTGCAGTACTCACATTATAACAGCAGGGGGAGAAAGTGGTGCTAAAGAAAGGTTCTGTAAGCATTGGCATTCCCGTATAGGAGTGGTGCACCATCAATTTCTGCTGCTTTGGAAACAATTGAAATTGCAATCCCTTTTCCGTCAATTTATTTGTAAACAGCTATGTTGTTTTTGCCAACTTACAAATGTTGGTTTTCAGATTTTGCATCTAAGCTCAAATTGTCTGCATAAGCAGTAGGAAGTGTTGATTCTACAGAGAAGAATTCTAAACATCATACTTCAAAAGAAAATGTCATAAATATTTGGAAGTAAACAAAAAATATAGAAAAGAATATGGGAATGTAACTGAACTGCTATTCTAAATAGCTGCACCAGCCAAAAGGGCTTAGGGAATAGCCTCTATTTCTATACGACATCGGGAGCTCCGGCAGCGGCAGAGGCAGCGTGTTCGCCCGCCCCGAATCGCGGGGCTTGGGTCGGCCCGCCGCGGACCTTTCACCGTCCGGCGCGGCCTGGAATAGGTCGTGGACCTTTCACCGTCCGGCGCGGCGCTCCAATGTCGGGAGCCCCGACCGCCCCGACGTGGCAAGTTCAACAGCCTGACCTCGGGAGAAGACGGCAGGGAAGAGAAAATACATTTTGGCCTTCCATCACAGTGAGAAGGGACTGGAGGAGACTCACTGTGATGGATGTTTCTTTTGTTTGGTGTTAGTGTATGATTGAATGTGTTATTGCATTTTTATTGATTATTCTTATTGGTCTTAGTGTTTCAACTGCGGGTAATGTTTCATTTCACTACACATTTATGTGTATGTGACAAATAAACGACTATTGACTATTGACTATTGACTAAACTATTCTATAATTCTATAATATAGTACACATAACAAGGATCTCAATCAGTATTAGACAGACAATCAATATTGCCTGCATTTTTTTCTTCCTCTAATCATTCAGTTTTGACCTCAGTGCTTTGTTAATGTCCTTTTTAATGACTTTTTAAAATTATCATATCGTCACACACTATTACCCACTGGCTCCACAGCAATTTAGGAAAAGGGTTTAGGGAGTGTACTGAGACACATGATAGTCTGAGAACCACAACTATAATTGTACTAATAAATCTCCTCTCAAAATCTCTGCTTAACTTCGGTTTATTGGTCAGCGGTAACTTTTGAGTAAAATGCAATTGATCTCAAATCTGGTTTGACTTTGATTTAGTAGCATTTCACGGTTAAAGATGGCCCGAGCATTAACTTATAAATTTCAGTAAATGAATGTAAAATGCCACGAATTGTTCTAATTATCTGTTCGAGTTCAATTGACAGTCAAATAATTCCTATGTCCTTTCAATCTTTTTCTATTTGAAATGTTTCTGAATTCATTCTTAACAGGTTTTACTCATCACCTAATTGTGCAAAAGTGCTATCTGGACAATTGAGAGGTGAACTGAAAGGAAAGGTGGAGATACAGGTATTGGTGGCAAAGATACTATATATGCATTATTCATAGTCTTAAAATACTTTGATTTACACTTAAAACACAAAGTACTTGTGCTATAACAACAGAAATAAGTGCCCAACCAAGAAAACCATGCCCAATGCCAAAGTGGTATCTAAACTACCTATAGACACTTATGTTACAGGGTGTTTATTCACAAAATGCTGGAGTAACTCAGCAGGTCAGGCAGCATCTCAGGAGAGAAGGAATGGGTGACGTTTCGGGTCGAGACCCTTCTTCACACTGATGTCAGGTGGGGTGGGACAAAGGAAGGATATAGGTGGAGACAGGAAGATAGAGGGAGATCTGGGAAGGGGGAGGGGAAGAGAGGGACAGAGGAACTATCTAAAGTTGGAGAAGTCGATGTTCATACCACTGGGCTACAAGCGCAGGGTTCCAGGGTAATAACTAACTTCATATTCAGTAATAAGCTATCTACATGTGAACAAACACACAAGCTAAATTTTTAACCAAGAAACCCAATCCCAACGCAACATGAGAATCTAAAATGCCTTTACACAGTTAAACTATGGGACAACACAAACTAGGCATATAGATTCCAATATATCATTGAGGTTATCAAGTGGGCACCTCCCTTCACTGGTATTTCATTGAGTTAGGCCCACGACACCTCGGGAAGGCTCAACAGTTAGTTCTGGCATTCCAGAACAACCCCCCTCAATACCTGCTCTCACCATCTTTGCTACCACTATGCACTACTAGGCAGCTAACAACGTAAATACAAAGTGGCTGAACCCACACAGATTAGGCCCAGGACATGAATTTTTTTAAGCACCAAGCTTGAGCCACTCCTCATTTTTGAAATGTGTTAAATTGCAGGCTATTTTAGAGCATATTTTGTTACTTTTTGTGTCAGGATTTATGAATGTGGAAGTTAAACTGTGTAACAATGAATATGCTGTAATTTCATCTGCTTTTGTAAAATGAATCTTATAAATTGTTTTGTGTCACTCATATTCATACATCGTGGCAAACCTTGAGAGGAAGGAGCTGACTATTGTGAGCAATAAGCTTTCAGCCATGTGACTAACTTCTTCTTCTTCTTCTTCTTCTTCTTGCGTTTGAGGCAGCAGAAATTATGTAATGCCCTCCAGGTGCTGTAGCCAGTGCAATGTGCTGTTGTCAAGGGCCGTGAGGTCTACCCCTCCACCAGGGGGACGGAGGGCAGTGCTGTCGAAAATGACGTGCTGCGCTGTTTGCTGGTCTGCTCCACACATGCAGGCTGCTGATGAACGCAACCCCCAACGATGCATGTTGGCATTGAACCGGCCGACCCCTGTGTGGAGCCGGTTCAGGGCGACCCACTCTTTGCGGGGCATGTCCAAGCCGGGTGGGGCTGTGGTGTTCGGTGCGACAGTGAATTGAGGAGGTCACGATGTCTGTTCCCAGCTGGTTCTCCATGCCCCTAGTATGTTGAAACCGGAGCCACAGAGGGTCGCTGCATGACAGGAGAAAGGGTGACGAGATGACAGGCGTTGAGGTCCCAGTTGCTGTGAATCCTGGGCGAGGTGGCGCAAAGACTAATTGGGATCAGTAGGTGGCAGTAAGGTAGGGTATATGTTTATCGTGGGTGAAGATCAGTCAGGGAAAGGGTTTGGAATCCCGGACAAGCCAACTTTCCTTGAGAATGAAAGACCATTTCTGCACCTCTCATAAGGTAGGAAACTTAAATGAGAATGGCTGGCTTTGTGGGCAGGTGAGGATTGGAACCACTGAGTGAAACAGGGCGATTGGCAAAGAGGCTTGTGATAGTCATTTTGGTTGCCTGTTCAGCCTGTGCCAAATGTCTATTTTGGGGCATATCTTTTACCTTTTTGTCAGGAAATGTCAAAGTTAAATTGAGAGAGTTGCTGTTCTTTCTTCTACTATTTGTGAAATAAATCTCATAAATGGTGTTTGGTGTTGAAGAATTTCCAGATCAGAATCTTGCAAGAAAAACTGTAGTTGTGATATTCCAAAGTGACTGGTAATTCAGCAAGCAATAATTCCTTAGGAGAAATTGTGAATTAAATATCCATAGAAAAAAAATGTGGACTCGCCTATTACTGGCATTTTATTTGCATTTCTAAGAAAGGAGGTGAATTCCCTTTACACTCAGTGGTAAACCCACATTATTGCTCAGGCGTGCTTTCAGATGAGGCAAGAATACAGAGACGCCGTCAGTTCTCTAGGTATGTAGGTTAATTGGCTGGGTAAAAAATGTAAAAATTGTCCCTAGTGGGTGTAGGATAGTGTTAATGTACGGGGATCGCTGGGCGGCACGGACTTGGTGGGCCGAAAAAAAGGCCTGTTTCCGGCTGTATATATATGATATGATATGATATGATATACCAGTGGAGAGAGAGCAGTAAGTGATTGTCTCAATTAATACATCAAAACCTTTGCTCTCTAAACTAGTTAAATTGGCTGCCAATAAATCATAATAGTGACTATTCTTTAAACACATTTCAATAGCTGGGAGACTGATTTGTGCCCACACTCATTTTCCAGTGTTTCCCAACTTACATCCCACAGAGGCTTAAGATAAGCACAAAATGTTCAAGTAACTCGGTGGGTCAGGCAGCATCCCTGGTAACGTTTCAGGTCAGAACCCTTCATCAGACTCCAGGGATCCTGTCTGACCCATTAAGTTACTCCAGTATTTTGGTCTGTATTCAATATAAACTAGCATTCGCAGTTCCTTGTTATCCCACTTGCTGGATGCTTTCTCAGTACCTTTGTATTTTATCTTAATTGGAATTCCAGTGCCTTGTGTTAGGCAGAGAGAAGAATATCTGCCCAGAATCAGGCAAACTCAGGCTTAGTTGTGATGCTTTTGTTGTTGAATATCTGACTAATACTCACCATTTATCATTGAACACGAATAGGTTTAGGTTTAGCTCTATTATTGTCAAGTGTACCGAGATACAGTGTACAGCTGTGTAGGAAAGAACTGCAGATGCTGTTTCAATCAACGGTAGACACAAAATGCTGGAGTAACTCATGCAGCATCTCTGGAGATCATCCCATTCCTTCTCTCCAGAGATGCTGCCTGTCCTGCTGTTACTCCAGCATTTTGTGTCTACTGTGTGTAGCTTTTGTTTGTGCGCTATAGAATCAAATCATATAATATTATACATGAATGCAATCAAGCCACACACAAGTATAGCATGAAAAGCAAAGAGAAAAATAGTAGTTTGGTAAAATATCAATTAACTGATGATTAATGCAGAAACAAGGAACTGCAGATGCTGGTTTGTAAAAAAAAAGGGCCCAAAGTGCTGGAGTCACTCAGCGGGTCAGGGGACATCTATAGAGAACATGGTTGGGTGATGTTTCGAGTCGGGACCCTTCTTCAAACTGCTTATGGTGGCAGGGTGGTGGGGAAAGCTGGAAGACAGGAGTGGAAAAGGATAAAGCCAATTAATATCCGGTTTCACAAGATATTCTCAAGTGCAGATAATAAGGTGAAGAAAACAATTGTTTTTTAAATTGGACTATGAACCAGATAAAAAAGACTATGTATAAAGCTCTGTTATTATTAACTGAAATTGGCTACATGCTGAGACAATGAATAACACACGCTGATTCCTTTTAGCTACAAAAACACAATCTCTCCGATACTAAGAGGTGACCAGGAATTTTCATATGTGAGCTTCCCTGATTCCTTAGTAAAGACTATCATGGCAAAGTTAATAGCTGCTGCATACATCCTCTGAGGATTTCTCAGTCTGACTCTAAACCGCACACCTTCAATTCGCCCCAGCATGCCTGCAACATGAAATTCATTCTGCTGTCCTGAGAATTTGCCTTCCAGAAGCATTTTCTCTTTGCTCTGTTAACTCTCTGCCTCCTGTTGTGAGTGTGAGAGGCAGTCCAGGCTGACACCAAACACCAAGGCAACAGAAAATGAGTGGTGCCACCTGATCAAAATACAACGGGCAGCAGAGAAAGATGATGTCGAAGCAGAGATAAAACTCTCTTGATTGTTTCCTTTTGTTGAATTGCCGTCTTCATCTGGCACAGTAGCTTTCTGGTGTTTACAAGGAGATTTTTCGTGTTGTTTCCTGTCTTTGTGAACTGAAGCATGGACAATTCAGCATTTTTTGACAACTTGTTATATTACATGGTGAGTCAAAAGCGATTCTTTCACAAACAGTACTAAATTTTTACTTACCAATTTGTTTTTACTGGTGTATGGCATTTTTGTCTTGTTGAATATATTTTAGCTCTCTGCTCTTTAGACTTGTGAAGTAATTGCTTTGACTGGCTTTGCATTTCTTTTTGTTTATAATTTGATGAGGTTTGATGGCGATATGTTCCTCTGGGATGAACTAACTCAGGATTCAAAATATGAAATGGAAAACAATTTACAAAGGCTGAACTTTGAAATACTGGAACCAAATGATCTGCAATATGTTATCAGTTCAGAGAGAGAGAGAAGGCAGAAAAGCCTTTGGCTTCGGTAAAGGGTGTGAACTGCAGAAATTTACAGGTCCATTTCAAAATTTCGAATTGCATTCAGAGGAAAGCCATCTAAGTTTTGCACTTACACTTTTTCCAGTCAGGAGTATTTGTGGCACGTAATTCAAAATAAATGTTTGGATATTTTCTGAGAATCAAACCATCACTTTGCTGTAGAGATTAAACCATGACACATAGCTGGTGAAATTGTCAGATGAGTCAGTATTATTGCTGTAGAAGTCCTCGGATAACAAAACGGATGTTTACAAAAGATAATAACAGCACGGATTTGGATGAAAATGTAATCTAATAGGTTTACAGAGAGGAAATCCATGTAAACATACACATCTGATGTGCTTGAGACTCTATAGTTTAATGCATTCATACAATATTCAGGTAGATAATGCAAGTTTTTTGGATTGTATTAATGACATTGGTTCACTTTTGACAAGCTGCTTAATTTTCAAAGCTATCTAGCATAGTATAATTTTTGGGGAATAATGCACTGCATCACTGATATTCTCCCAACAAACTAGGATGGCACAGTGGTGCAGCGGTAGAACTGCTGCCTTACAATGCAGACTACAGGTGCTGACTGCACAGAGTTTGCACGTTCTCCCCGTGACTGCCTGGATTTCCTCCGGGTGCTCCGGTTTCCTCCCACTTTCCAAAGACGTGTGGGTCTGTAGGTTAATTGGCTTTGGTAAAAATTGTCTCTAGGGTGTAAGATAGAACTAGTGCACAGGTGATGGTTGGTCGGCACAGACTCGGTCGGTCGAAGGGCCTGTTTCCACACTATATCTCTAACGTAAATGTGCAAAATCAATTATCCAAGTGCTACTCTCCAGATATCAGGTGATTGTGATTCTCCTGGATGCTTTCTACTGACTGTCATCTCGCTAAGAAAAGGTACTGCAGGTGATGAACAACAAAATAACTGATTCAAATGAAATAAATATTTTGCTCTTCCTTGATTGCTACCTTTTAGCTAAAATGTTTCAAAAACTATTTTTATCTTTGTGTTTTGGGTTCAGTGTGTTTTGTGTTGTGGGTGTGAGGTATCAAAATGACTGGGGCAACTCAGTGGCTCAGCTGGGAGGGCTGCTCCTCACAGTGCCAGAGACTTGAGTTCGATCCGACTTTGAGTACTATCAGTGTGGAGTTCATACGCTCTTCCCTGTGACCGTGTGGGTTTCCTCCGAGTGCTCCGGTTTTCTCCTGCATCCCAAAGACGTATGGGTTTGTAGGTCGTTTTGCCTCTCGAAATTGTCTTTAGTTTGTGAAAAGTGCATGAAAAAATTGTGATAACGTAGAACCAGCGTGAATGGGAGATCAATGATTGCTGGAGACTTGGTGGGCCGAAGGGCCTGTTTCAGCTCAATGGGCTGGAGTGAACAATGCAGACAGTCGCAGCTGAGATGTGGCGATGACTGATTTCTCTCAGGCAACAAATCCAATGGTGAACAACCATCACTGAGCTTGTTATCATGGGGAGCTCTCTGGCCTGGGAGAGCAACTTCAATTCCATCCAACAGAAGGTGATGAGAGGGAATATGGGATCCAGGTAGACTTGACATATGGAGTGGGGGTTGTCAATTCCTAGCAATGGCCGCACTCTTTGTACCTTCCAGGGTGTACATTTGAGCACTGAATTCCACTCTGCTCATCCCACCCCACACAGCCAAACTCTCCGTACCAAGCTGAGGGTGAAACACTGCTGCGGGTGCAAGCAGAGGGTAAGAATTTGTCCCAGGTACCCAGCACCCAGGTACTTTGAACAACAGCAGGCACCTTTAGTGTATATATGTCTTCTTATTGCACAGGGGGCTACCTTTCTGTGAGTGTTTGGACAGCAGGAACGAGTGTTATAGAGACACCAGTTCATCTCCATTAACAACTGTAAATCCCCCACCGCTCCCCTCCCCCAAGGTGTCCCCCAAGGCTCAGTCCTTGGCCCCCTCCTCATCATCCTCTACCTGTTCCCCCTTGGTCAATTAATCCGCCGTCATGGTCTCAACTTCCACTGCTTCGCCGATGATATCCAGCTCCTCATCTCCACCAAGTCAATCTCCCCCACCACACACTCTACACTGACAAACTGCATCACTGAAATAAAATCTTGGCTTCAATCAAACTTCCTCAAACTCAATTGCAACAAATCTGAAATCATCATCATTGGTCCAAAAACGCTCACCAAATCCACCCAAAACTTCATCCTCAACATTGATGGTCTCCCAGTATCCACCTCACCTCACATCCGGAATCTTGGAATCATCCTTGATCAAACCCTCTCCTTCGACAAACACATCAAACACATCACAAAGACAGCCTTCTTCCACCTCAAAAACATTGCCCGTCTCCGTCCATCCCTCTCCTCCACAGCTGCAGAAACCCTCATCCACGCCTTCATCACCTCCCGTCTGGACTACTGCAACAGCCTCCTCTATGGCGTACCCTCAAAAATCATCAATAAACTTCAATACATTCAAAACTCCGCTGCCCGTCTACTCACACACACCTCGATCCGTGACCATATCACCCCCGTACTTTATAAACTCCACTGGCTCCCCATCCCCCAGAGAATCCAGTACAAAATCCTCCTCATAACCTACAAAGCCCTCCATAACCTGGCCCCATCCTACCTGACCGACCTCCTCCACAGGCACACTCCCACCTGCACCCTCCGCTCTGCCGCTGCCAATCTCCTATCCCCCCACATCCGGACCAAACTCAGATCCTGGGGGGACAGGGCTTTCTCCATCGCTGCTCCCACCCTATGGAACTCACTACCCCAAACCGTTAGAGACTCCCCCACACTCACCACATTCAAAACATCGCTGAAGTCTCACCTGTTCAGTACTGCCTTCAACCACTGAAGGTCACCTCACCTTCTGTCTCCTTTCTCTGTTCATTTATTTATTTACTTATTTATCTATTTATTCATTTCCCTATGTTCTCAAAATCTCTGTAAAGCGTCTTTGAGTATATGAAAAGCGCTATATAAATAAAATGTATTATTATTATTATTATTATAACTCACCAGAGTTTGTGGGGTTGTGATAAACTGGGCAGCAGTGTACACCTATTCTTCCTCATCCCATTACTACAGTACAATGGTGTCGATGGTATATTTATGTACCTTTTGCTGGGATAGACAAGTGTATGGGTGATTGCTGATCGGCACGGACTCGGCGGTCCGAAGGGACTGTTTACTCGCTGTATCTCAAACGAAATAGGTGGTATATTTATACTTTTCTTGCTCTCTTTTCTCTCCAAGAAGGGAGTGCACAATTACTTATCATATCAAAGAACGATAGAGTTCAGAACAAAGTAATTCAGCCCCATGTGCATGACCTTACTCTCTCGTAGAGTTCACCAATAACACAGCCATAAAAATGGCAGTGTAATGCAGCAGGTCAGACAACATCCCTGGAGAACATGGATAGTTAACTCAGTCTGAAGAAGGGCCCCAATTTGAAACGTCACCTATGCATGTTCTCCAGGGATGCTGCCTGACCTGCTGAGTTACTCTGGGCATTTTTATGTCTCTTTCCATAGTTTAAAGGTGATTCCGAATGGCTTAATTCTACTCCTATGACTCCTCTGCTCCTAGGGAGGCACGGTGGTGCAGCGGTAGAGTTGCTGCCTTACAACACCAGAGACCCGGGTTCGATCCTGACTATGGGTGCTTGTCTGTAAGGAGTTTGGACCTTCTCCCTGTGACCTGCATGTATTTCCCCGGGAGCTCCAGTTTCCTACCACACTCCAAAAACATAAAGGTTTTTAGGTTAATTGGCATGGTAAAATTGCAAATTGTTCCTAGTGTGTGTAGGATAGCGTTAATGTGTATGAATTGTTGCTCAGGGCGGACTCAGTGGGTTAAAGGGCCTGTTTACACGCTGTATCTCTAAACCAAACTAAACTTATGAACTTGTGTTCTCTTCTTGACCACATTTTTACAACTCTGCCATTTAAGCCAGTAAGCCCTGGCAGGATCTACCTATCCTTGCATTAAATATATCCACTGACTTTGCCTCCACAGCCTTACGTGGCAAAGAATTCCACAGATTCACCACCCTCTGACTAAAGAAATTCCTCATCTCCTTCCGAAAGGAACATCCTTTAATTCTGAGGCTATGACCTCTAGCCCTAGACTCTCCCACTAGTGGAAACATCCTCTCCACATCCACTCTATCCAAGCCTTTCACTATTCTGTACATTTCAATGAGGTCCCCCTCATTCTTCTAAACTCCAGCGAGTACAGGCCCAGTGCTGACAAACGTTCATCGTAGGTTAACCTACTCATTCCTGGAAACATTTCTGTAAACCTCCTCTGGACCTTCTCCAGAACCAGCACATCCTTCCTCAGATATGGTGCCCAAAATTGCTCACAATATTCCAAATGCGGCCTAACCAGCGCCTTTTATAGTCTCAGCATTACATCCTTGTTTTTTCATATAAGCCCTCTCGAAATAAATGCTAGCATTGCATTTGCTTTCTTACTGCTGATTCGACTTGCAGATTAACTTTTTGGGAATCCTGCACCAGCACTCCCAAGTCCCTTTGCGCCTCCCATTTCTGGATTCTCTCGATATTTAGAAAATAATTTATGCCTTTATTTCTATTACCAAAATGCATGACTCCATACTTTGCTACACTGTATTCCATCTGCCATTTCTCTGCCCACTCTCCCAATCTATCCAAGTCCATCTGCAGAGTTCCTGCTTTCTCTACACTGCCTGCCCCTCCACCTATTTTCATATCATCTGCAAACTTGGCCACAAAGCCTTCAATCCCCTCATCCAAATTATTGCACTAAACAAACAGACTAGGTAAATAATGTGTGAAGAAGTAATTCATGAACACAAAGGAGTACTCCTAAATTATGAATGTTCAATTTCGATGAAGTCTATTTCCCGTCCTTGTGTTCAGTGACTGGTCTTAAGTGTTCAGTGAGGCCAGGTACAATAACCTTCAACAGGTGAAACACACATCTCTGTTATCAAAGTAAACACATTAGAGGCACTGGTTGTGTTAGAAAATGAAGTGTTCAGTTTAACTCTGCTGATTTTCTGCAGTGGCAAAAAGGTCAATTTGAAATTTTTGCATTTGATTTCCAGCTCACATCATTCACAAAATCCATTATAAACATAATCAACTTTTGGAGAACAGAAAGCAGCACCATGCCCTCTCCTATTATTGACAATATTATGTCATCTGTCGTTGGGCGGCTCAATGCTAGCACAAAGGTTCAGCAGTGATTTATTGTTTTAACAAGTTCAATTATTGGGCTAAACAGCATCAAAGCACCGAGCCCTGCGGAACTCCGCTAGTCACTGGCAGCCAACCAGAAAAAGCCCTCTTTATTGCCACTCTTTGCCTTCTGCCATCCAGCCAACCTGATATCCATGCTAGTATCGGCCCTTTGATGGCCTCTCATCTTCCTTAGCAGCCTCTCATGTGGCACCTTATCAAAGGCTTTCTGAACATCTAGGTATTTTACATCTACTGACTTTCCTTTGTCCTACTATTCTTCAAAGAGTTCTAGCATGTTTGGCAGGCAAGATCAGTGAACATCTAAGTACTCTATTTATTCACAAAATGCTGGAGTAACTCAGCAGGTCAGGCAGCATCTCAGGAGAGAAGGAATGGGTGACGTTTCGGGTTGAGACCCTTCTTCAGACTGAAGAAGTCTGAAGAAGGGTCTTGACCCGAAACGTCACCTATTCCTTCTCTCCTGAGATGCTGCCTGACCTGCTGAGTTACTCCAGCATTTTGTGAAAAATACCTTCGATTTGTACCAGCATCTGCAGTTATTTTCTTGCACTATCTAAGTACTATAACCTCATCCTTTATAATGGACTCTAAAATGTTACCAACTACCGGTCAGACTAACCGGCCTATAGTTCCCACTATTTTGCTTTCCTCCCTTCTTGTGCAGTGGGGTAATATTGGCAATTTTCCAATCATCTGGAACCACTCCTGACTATATCACTATCAATGCCTCCTCAGTCTCTAAAGCCACCTCTTCCAGAATCCTAGCGTGCAGTCCATCCAGTCCAGGTGACTTATCCAGCTTCAGCCCTTTCAACTTCCCAAGCACCTTCTCCCTAGTAATAGCCACTCCACTAACTTCCATCCCCTGACTTTCTTGAATTTCAAGCACATTGCTGGTGTCTTCCACTGTGAAGACTGATGCAAAAAGTTATTCAACTCCTCTGCCATTTCTTTATTCCCCATTTTCACTTCTCATGCATTATTTTCCAGTGGTCCAACTCTTTCCTCTGTCTTACTCTTTATATAACGGAAGAAACTCTTGCTATCCTCTTTTATATTATTAGCTATCTTATCTACGTATTTCATTTTTTCTCCCCATATTGCCATTTTAGTTTCCTTCTGAAGTTTTTTAAAACCAAAGATATTGGTTTATTATTGCCACATGTACTGAGGAGATACAGTGAAAACAAATTGTGTGCCATCCAGTCAAATCACAAGTACAACAGGTAGTGCAAAGCAATAAATACTAGTACAGAATACAGAGTTACAGCATTATAGCATCACAGCCATAGAGAAAGTGCGGGTTAAAAAAAAGGTTCAAGAGCCTTAGCAACAGGTAATTTTGGAGATTGGAATTACACGTTTAGGGCAGGACAGTGGTGCAGCTGGTAGAGTTAGCCAAAACCGACTCCAAATCATTTACTCTCCGATTCCTTTTAATTCCAATTCTGGTTATGCAGTGGATTTTTGTTTGACTTGAATGTTTATGAAACTTTGAAGGGTATCATCGCAGCTTTGTTATACCAAGTTGTCCAAACCTGGCTTTTGACCTGTACTTCTTTGACCTCAGATTCATAGAGTTTTTCAGCACGGAAACAGACATTCAGCATCCGACCAAGCGGCTTACTTGAACATTAGCTTAAATTTGGATCATATCCCTCTAAACCTTTCCTATCCACCTACTGAATCAAATGTGTTTTAAATTTTATCATTTTACCTGCCTCTACAACTTCCTCTGTCAGCTTGTTCCATAGACCTGCTACTCTGAATGCCAAAACCTAGCCTTTCAGTTCCCCCTTAAATCTTAGTCCTCTAGCTTTAAACTTGTTCCCTCTAGTTTTAGTTTTCTAGTTTTAGTTTTCTCTCATCTCTCCCTCTACACCCATTACACTCTAGTCTCCCCTACCCTGAAAAAAGAATGTGGCTATCCACCTTATCTAAGCCCCTCGTGGTTTTATAAACATCTACAGAGTCATCCCACAGCCTCCAATGCTCCAGTGAAATCAGTACCATCCCATCCAGTCTCTTTATAACTCAAGCCTACTTGTCCTGGTAACATCCTCTCCACCTTAATCACATCCTTCCTCGCACGGTGACCAGAACTGCACAGTGAGCACTTCAAGTGTGGTCTCATCGACATCTTGTATAGCTGTAACATAATGTGCCAACTCTTGTACTCAAATCCCCCACTGATGAAGGCAAGCGTGCCACATGCCTTCTTCACCACTAACTGTGTTGCCAACTTCAGGAAACTATTTGCTTGTACCCCTAGGTCTCTCCATTCTACAACAATTCCCCAAGGACCTGCCTTTTACTATACATGTCCTTCCCCAAAATGCAAAATGCTTCACTTACCACTTGGCTGAGTTAAAGGTGGGATCCCAGTCCCATCCTTGCTTCTCTCCTCTCTCTCTCTCCGCACACTTTATGCTCTTTCTCTCCCTTTCCAAACATTCATTGTTACATTCCTTTGCACTCAAGCATCCTTTAGTTGACCTCACCCCATGCCTCCTGTTTTACTCCTCTGTTCCCTTCTCCTTCCCAATGCTCTCCCTTTAGGTCTCTCTGGGGAGTGAACAATTCAGCATCCTAAGCATCGCCCTTTTCCAAGGAACTCTACTGAAAACACCAGAAAAATACTGACAAGTTTGACTGTTTTTGGCTTGGGGGAGAGAATCAGGGGTCAGAGGAGGATTTTCTTAAAGTCTTTGAAAATATTCTTATTGGACCCGAGGGAACAGAAGCAAACAGCATTTGAACAGCTGCTCTGTGGTCAAAAAAATGTTCCCCCAAAACAAAACAAAACAAATTAGTAAAGATCGGGTGAGCAAGAGCAAGGACGACCATTGGCTGAAAGCAAGTATGTGTTAATTGAAGGTAAAAAGTCAGTTTAAAAAGAGCATGAAAGATACGCTAGCAGGCAATCAGTGACGCGCATACCTCTAAGCTCGTCAGGTAGGCAGGATAGATGTGTACGTGGATTGGCTGATCAATAAAATGAGAAGTTTGATAAATTGGCCAATTAGGCAATTTAGTGGCTGATATGAACAAAGCTTGCACAAGGGGTGTGGCCCTGTTGAGGGAAGTGCCCTGTGAGAAAAGTGCGAGTCTTTGGCTGAGAGGTTACAGTTGTTTTTAAGCCTGATTTGTTTTTAGACAATAAACTAATGGCTGATAAGTTGGTGCAGTGTATTTCCTGCAGGATGTGGGAAGGTAGGGGCACTGCTGGAGCTTCTGGGACCTGCAAGAACTGTGTCCAGGTGCAGCTCCTGAATGGATGTGTGGTGGAGTTGGAAAAGCAGCTGGATGACCTCAGGGCCATCAGGGAATGCGAGAGTTTCCTGGACAGGACCTACTGTGAGGCTGTCATGCCAAGGGTCCAGGTCGAGCGAAGGTGGGAGACTGTTTCAAGAGGGAGTGAACATGGACTCCAGGAGACCCCGGTGGCTGTGCTTATTGCAAACAGGTACACCCTCTTGGGAGCTGTCGGGGCAGAAGACACTTCCAGTCCGAGCGGCGGACAGGTTGGCGGCTCTAATCCAGGCAAGGAGACTTGACCGGGGAGACCGTAGTCAGGAAGAGCCATAGTAGTGGGTGACTCCATTGTCCGAGGTACGGATAATAGATTCCGTGGCGGCAGGCGGGACTTGTGGATGGTCTGTTGCCTCCCTGGTGCCAGGGTTCAAGACATCACGGACCGGCTTCAGAACATCCTAGTGAGGGAAGGCGATCAACCGGAAGTAGTTGTGCACGTGGGCACAAACGACGTCGGGAGGAAGAGGAAGGAGATACTGCAACGTGAGCTTAGAGAGTTAGGAAGAAGACTGAGAAGTAGGACGTCAAGGGTGGTTATCTCTGGACAGTAGATTATCTGTACCTCCTGCTGGTGAAGGCAGGAACAGAGAGATCGGGGATATGAATGTATGACTGAGGGGCTGGTGCAGGGAGCAGGGATTTAGATTTCTAGACCACTGGGATCTCTTCTGGGGTAGGGGTGAGCTGTACAAAAGGGACGGGTTGTACCCTAACAGCAGGGGGACCAACATTCTGGCAGGCAGGTTTGCTAGTGCTACAAGTGTGGCTTTAAATTAAGTAATGGGGGGGAGGGGTTGACAAATTGGGAATATGAAGATGGAGTTAAAGGGGAAGGGAATACAAGAGAAATTGCAAAGGACTCTCGAATAAATGGGAAGGGAAGTTCTAGATGGGATAAGAGAGTAAGGTCAGGGCCAATTGTGACCGGCGTGAGAGGGGAGGTGAATACCAAAGTTAAAGTGTTGTATTTAAATGCGCGAAGTATGAAAAATAAAGTGGATGAGCTTGAGACTCAGTTAGACATTGGCAAGTATGATGTTGTGGGAATCACAGAGACATGGCTACAAGAGGACCAGGGCTGGGAACTGAATATTCAGGGGTACACAACACATAGAAAAGACAGACAGGTGGGCAGAGGGGGTGGGGTCGCTCTGTTGGTAAGGAATGATATTCACTCCCTTGCAAGGGGTGACATAGAATCAGGAGATGTAGAATCAGTATGGATAGAAATTAGGAATTGTAAGGGTAAAAAGACCCTAATGGGAGATATCTACAGGCCCCCAAACAGTAGCTTTGACATAGGGTGCAAGTTGAATCAAGAGCTAAAATTGGCATGTTGCAAATGTAATGCTACGGTGGTTATGGGAGATTTCAACATGCAGGTAAACTGGGAAAATCAGGTTGGTAATGGACCCCAGGAAAGAGAGGTTGTGGAGTGCCTCCGAGATGGATTCTTAGAACAGCTTGTACTGGAGACTACCAGGGAGAATGCAATTCTGGATTAAGTGTTGTGTAATGAACTTGATCTGATAAGGGTACTCAAGGTAAAAGAACCATTAGAAGGCAGTGATCATAAGATGATAAGTTTTACTTTACAAATTGAGAGGGAGAATGGAAAATCGGAAGTGTCAGTATTACAGTATAGCAAAGGGGATTACAGAGGCATGAGGCAGGAGCTGGCCAAATTTGACTGGAAGGAGGCCCTAGCAGGGAAGACGGTGGAACAGCAATGGCAGGTATTCCTGGGAATAATGCAGAAGTTGCAGGATCAATTTATCCCAAAGAGGAGGAAAGATTCTAAGGGGAGTAAGACGCACCCATGGCTGACAAGGGAAGTCAAGGGCAGCATAAAAATAAAACAGAAGTATAACATAGCAAAGAAGAGTGGGAAGCCAGAGGATTGGGACTCTTTTAAAGAGCAACAGAAGATAACTAAAAAGGCAATACGGGGAGAAAAGATGAGGTACGAGGGTAAACTAGCCAATAATATAAAGGAGGATAGTAAAAGCTTTTTTAGGTATGTGAAGAGGAAAAAAATAGTCAAGGCAAATGTGGGTCCCTTGAAGACAGAAGCAGGGGAATTTATTATGGGGAACAAGGAAATGGCAGACGAGTTGAACCGGTACTTTGGATCTGTCTTCACTAAGGAAGATACAAGCTATCTCCCAGATGTTCTAGTGGCCAGAGATCCAAGGGTGACGGAGGAACTGAAGGAGATTCACATTAGGCAGGAAATGGTGTTGGGTAGACTGATGGGACTGAAGGCTGATAAATCCCCAGGGCCTGATGGTCTGCATCCCAGGGTACTTAATGCGGTGGCTCTAGAAATTGTGGGTGCATTGGTGATCATTTTCCAATGTTCTATAGATTCAGGATCAGTTCCTGTGGATTGGAGGGTAGCTAATGTTATCTCACTTTTTAAGAAAGGAGGGAGAGAGAAAACGGAAAATTATAGACCAGTTAGTCTGACATCAGTGGTGGGGTGGATGCTGGAGTCAATTATAAAAGACAAAATTGCGGAGCATTTGGATAGCAGTAACAGGATCGTTCCAAGTCAGCGTGGGTTTACGAAGGGGAAATCATGCTTGACTAATCTTCTGGAATTTTTTGAGGATGTAACTAGGAAAATTGACAGGGGAGAGCCGGTGGATGTGGTGTACCTCGACTTTCAGAAAGCCTTCGACAAGGTCCCACATAGGAGATTAGTGGGCAAAATTAGAGCACATGGTATTGGAGGAAGGGTACTGATATGGATAGAAAATTGGTTGGCAGACTGAAAGCAAAGAGTGGGGATAAATGGGTCCCTTTCAGAATGGCAGGCAGTGACTAGTGGGGTACCACAAGACTCGGTGCTGGGACCGCAGCTATTTACAATATACATTAATGACTTGGATGAAGGGATTAAAAGTACCATTAGCAAATTTGCAGATGATACAAAGCTGGGTGGCAGTGTGAACTGTGAAGAACATGCTATGAGGTTGCAGGATGACTTGGACAGGTTGTGTGAGTGGGCGGATGCATGGCAGATGCAGTTTAATGTGGATAAGTGGGAGGTTATCCACTTTGGTGATAAGAATAGGAAGGCAGATTATTATCTGAATGGTGTCAGGTTAGGAAAAGGGGACGTACAACGAGATCTGGGTGTCCTAGTGCATCAGTCACTGAAAGGAAGCATGCAGGTACAGCAGGCAGTGAAGAAAGCCAATGGAATGTTGGCCTTCATAACAAGAGGAGTTGAGTATAGGAGCAAAGAGGTCCTTCTGCAGTTGTACAGGGCCCTAGTGAGACTGCACCTGGAGTACTGTGTGCAGTTTTGGTCTCCAAATTTGAGGAAGGATATTCTTGCTATTGAGAGCGTGCAGCATAGTTTTTCTAGGTTAATTTCCGGAATTGCGGGACTGTCCTATGTTGAAAGATTGGAGCGACTAGGCTTGTATACACTGGAATTTAGAAGGATGTGAGGGGATCTTATCGAAACATATAAGATTATTAAGGGGTTGGACATGTTAGAGGCAGGAAACATGTTCCCGATGTTGGGGGAGTCCAGAACCAGGGGCCACAGTTTAAGATTAAGGGGTAGGCCATTTAGAACGGAGATGAGGAAAAGCTTTTTCAGTCAGAGAGTTGTAAATCTGTGGAATTCTCTGCCTCAGAAGGCAGTGGAGGCCAATTCTCTGAATGCATTCAAGAGAGAGCTTGATAGAGCTCTTAAGGATAGCGGAGTCAGGGGTTATGGGGAGAATGCAGGAACGGGGTACTGATTGAGAATGATCAGCTCTGATCACATTGAATGGTGGTGCTGGCTCGAAGGGCCGAATGGCCTACTCCTGCACCTATTGTCTGTATGTGACAATCATAAAAAAAACAGCAGATGCTGGATATCTGAAATAATTCATTGCAGATGATTTGAGGCAAATTCATGCCCTCAGCAGTCATTTAGTCAGATAAAGATGATCAGGGAGAAGATTGCACAAATTTACAGGTACTGACCTCCCCACCATCGAAGGGATTTACAAAAATAGCAGCCTCAAAAAGGCAGTGAGCATCGTCAAAGAGTCCCACACCACCCTGGCCACACTATCATTTCACTCCAGCCGTCAGAAAGAACATATAGGGGCTCGAAAACTAACATCCAGATTCAGGGGCAGCTTCTTCCCTACAACCATCAGACGACATCACCCATTCCTTCTCTCCCGAGATGCTGCCTGACCTGCTGAGTTACTGCAGCATTTTGTGAATAAATACCTTCGATTTGTACCAGCATCTGCAGTTATCTTCTTAGACTACTAAACATTACAGCTCCAACTAAGCTTTGGGGAATTATTTTTGTCTTGCACTATTATTATTTGTTTGTTTATATGTGTATATCTATATCTCTATATATATTCATTCAGCGTGAAACAGATATGTGATTGTGTGTGTATATATAAATATATTTTTTGTACTTAACTTTTTTGTTTACTATGATGTTTACAGAGTACTGTGTTTAAATATCTGTTTTACTGCTGCCAGTAAGAATTTCATTGTTCCATTTCAGGACATAAGGCAATAAAGTACTCTTGACTTTATTGGCAGTGACAAAGCAGAGTAAATGTATGATTGGGAGAAAAGACAGGGAGGGGATGGCAGTGGAGATAGTGTAGGGGTCTGGCGGGCAGGGGAGATGAATGGGTTGTAGCTTTGTAATGCAATGACTTACAACAGCACAAAGAGATGTGGAAGTTAATAGAAGGTCATATCTGTAGATCAGTGCATGTTCCTTTAACATAGTGACCTCACCACTACTAACCACTCCCCATGGTCTCTTGTATAATTGTAGCTTCCCCACCTCCAGCTCGCTCTCTAGTTCCAGTGATGACCACGGACAGCTAGGGCATAATGTGTGTAGTGCAATTAATAAACCTATTCAGTAAAAGACTCTGCGTACGAGGGACATCCTTTTACATGGTGTCAGAGCGGTAGACTTGCGTCTCCTGTTGATCGGTTTTATTTTATTATTTGTTCCTCCCAGTTGTGTCCCCTCCTTCCACTTTGCCATGGCTCCCTCGTGTCGTCGTCCGGACACGCTCGTTTTTGATGGGGACATAGTGCACCGCTGGACTGTCTTCCAGCGGGACTACGAACACTATATCGCGATTGCCCATCCTGATGCAAATCCTGCGGTACAGGCTCACCTGCTCCTCAACCTGGCTGGTCCGGAGGCAATGGAACGCTATGCTTCGTTCGATTTCGTCCCTCCGGAGGACCGCAACGACCCGGCATGTCTCATGGCCAAGTTCACTGCCCTGTGTGATATACCCACCAATAACATTATTGAGCGTTTTAACTTTTTCACGCGTCGTCAGACTCCAGGGGAGCACGTTGACGCCTTCATTGCTTCTTTGAGGCATATGGCTCGGCGGTGCCGCCTTGAAACGATCACACCCGACGAGATGATCAGGGACGTCCTGGTCAACGGTCTCCTAAACTCCAAGCTGCGTGACGAGCTCCTGATGAAGCCTGACCTGTCGCTAAAGGACGCCGTACATGCCGCACGCATGGCCTCTGCTGTTGCCTCAGTATCTCGGCCGGCGTCCCATGACATAAATTTCACCGGCCGCCGGCGGCTAAATGCCCCGCCGGCCAGGGTCGCCCCCTCCGCGCCCACTACGGTCACCCCTCGCCGATGCCCAAACTGCAACTTCTCGTCACACCAGTTTAACGTTTGCCCAGCGCAGGGCAAAACTTGTAATTCCTGCGGGAAACTGAACCACTTTTCTGCAGCTTGTCGTTCTCGTGGGAGACCTGTCCCTGCTCCTAGAAGGAGTCTAAACAACCTTGCGAACAGTGATAGCGCAACCGGTTCCCAGTACCAACACGAGGAACTCCCCGATCCAGATACAGTGTTTTCGCTTTTGGGTGCACCTGCGTTGATAACGGATCCTTCCGTGCATGTTACTGTCAATGGACACTCCTTCCCTGCGAAGGTCGATACTGGTGCTTTTGCAAATGTTATGTCTGTTGGCCTCTTCGAGCAGATAAGCTCGGGGGAGAGGGTTACTCCTGACGACTCCCGCCTTCATGCCTATGGGGGAGGTGTTCTGGTTGCCGTGGGGAAGGCAACGGTTATCTGTACTGTTCTGGAGACCTCTCGGCCCCTCACGTTCCTCCTGCTAGCATCTGACAACGTCACCCTGCTGGGCGCCCGTGCATGCCAGGACTTTGGCTTGGTTTCATTCCACCGCGACATCCACCTGGTGCAGGCCCCCATGGACCCCCTGATCGAGTATCCCGACCGATTTGATGACGTCCTGGGGAAGCTGCCCTGTGCCTACAAGATCGTTGTTGACCCGGGGGTCAACCCGGTGGTTAGACCGGCCCACCGTGTGTCTTTTGCCATGAAGGGCCGCGTGGAGTCCACACTACGTGGCATGGTGGACATGGGCATCCTCAAGGAGGTGAGTGCCCCCACCCAGTGGGTCTCCACCATGGTGGTCGCTGCCAAGAAAGATGCGAGCGAGATCAGGATCTGCATCAACCCAAAAGACCTGAACCTGGCTATCAAACGCCCGCACTACCCCATGCGGACGGTGGAGGACGTCGCGGCACAGGTCGGTCCAGCCACAGTTTTCTCGGTCCTAGATGCCAAGAGCTCCTTTTGGCAGATCCCTTTGGATGCACGTTCCTCCTTCCTGACCACCTTCAGCACACCTTTTGGCAGGTTCCGTTTCCTCCGCATGCCTTTTGGGATCAACTCAGCAAGCGAGGTTTTCCAGCGTACAATGGAGCAGCTGTTTGCCGGGTTGCCGTGCGCCATCATTGTGGATGACATCCTGGTGTACGGGAGGGACGTCGCTGAGCACGACCGACACCTCCGCCAAGTCCTGGACAGGGCTCGTGAGATCAATCTCAAACTTAATCAACGGAAGTGTCGATTCCGCGTTGAGGAAGTCACCTACGTTGGCCATGTTTTCACGGCGGGGGGCCTGAAGCCAGACCCCGAGAAGACGGCGGCGATCACCGAAATGCCCGCTCCCACTGACGTGCCCGGCCTGCAGCGCTTTCTGGGCATGGTCAACTACTTAGGCAAGTTCATACCCGACCTCAGCGAACTGAGTGCCCCCCTGAGGGAGCTGGCCAAGAAGGACTATGCCTGGGTCTGGCTCCCGCACCACCAGTCGACCTTCGTGGCCCTGAAGTCCAGACTCGCACGGACCCCCACTTTGCAGTTTTTCGACCTGAACAGGCCAATCGTCCTCACCTGCGATGCATCTCGGTTCGGCCTTGGTGCTGCCTGCCTGCAGCTCTATGACGACCGGCAGCTGCCCGTCTCCTATGCCTCTTGCACAATGACCCCTGCTGAACAGCGCTACGCCCAGATTGAAAAGGAGCTCCTTGCCGTGGTATTCGCGTGCTCCAAATTCAAAGACTACGTTCTGGGCAACACCTTCACCATCGAAACTGACCACCAACCGCTGGTCTCTATTTTGAACAAGCCCATCCACGCAGCCTCGTCCCGTTTGCAGCGAATGATGCTGCAGCTTCAGCGCTTTACCTTCGATATCGTGTACCGCAAGGGCAAGGAGATGTTCGTGGCAGACACTTTGTCCCGTGCCCCACTACCTTCCATTTCCCGCCATCCGTACGAATCGGCTGACCTGATGGTGTTGAACGTCAACATCGTTCCATCTTGGCAGATGCAGTCCCTGGTCACACACACTGCCGCTGATCCTGCCCTGCAACAGCTTGAGAGCGTCATCCGCCGTGGCTGGCCTGACCGACGGTCTTCCCTGCCGGCTGGTGCCGTGCCCTACTTCCTGGTTCGGGATGAACTGGTGCTGCACGAGGGCGTGGTGGTGAAGGGTCACAAGGTCGTGGTGCCGGCCGCGCTGCGAGATCACTACTTTCAGACTGCCCACAACGGACACCCCGGGGTGGAGGCCACTTTATCCCAGGCCCAAGCACAATTTTACTGGCCTGGCATGGTTCAGGACATCCGGGACAGGGTCTCCGCCTGCGCTGCCCGCAACATTCTACTACCTCATCAGCAGCGCCAGCCTCTCCTGCAGCAGCCGGCTCCCAAGTTGCCGTGGATGGCTGTTGCCGCCGACATTTTCGAGTGGCGTGGCAAACACTACCTGGTCCTGGTGGACTCCTACTCCAGCTGGTTCGAGGTGGACCTGCTGCCGTCCCTCACGTCTGCTGCCGTCATCGGGAAGCTTCGCCGCCACTTCTCTACCTTTGGTTCCCCGGTATCTCTCCAGTCCGACAACGGCAGCCAGTTTACCAGCGCGGAGTTTGCCGCTTTCGCCACCCTGTGGAACTTTCGCCACATCACCAGCAGCCCCGAGTACCCGCAAAGCAATGGACTTGCAGAGCGCGCTGTCCGCAGCGCGAAGGAACTGATGGAACGTTGTCGGCTTGCCAGTTCTGACTTGTACCTTGCCCTCCTCAACCTCCGCAACATCTCCCGGGACCCCGCGCTCGGTTCCCCTGCCCAGCGCCTCATGTCCCGCACCACTAGACCCCCCATCCCCGTCTCCCAGCAATCCCTGAAACCAACGGCTCGCAGCCCTGCCGCTGTCAAGGAGCGCATCATCGAAAAGCAAGTCATTCAGAAGCGCTCCTTTGACAAATCGTCCCGTCCCCTTCCCCCTCTGTTCGCTGGCCAGGTTGTCCGGATGGAGTCCGCCTCGGGTCACCACCGGCTGGCCGTGGTCGTCGGCAATGCTGACTCTCCACGGTCGTACCTGGTTAATTACGAGGGCACCGTGTACCGTCGTACCCGCCAGCACCTGATGCTGGTCAACGAGCCTGCACCGCCTCCCGCGGTCCCGTATTCACCTCCCGTCCAGTCCCCGGTGCCTGATGTGCCTCCTGCTCCCGTCCATCCTCGCGTGCCCCAACCTTCGCCGTCTCGGCTGTCTGTGCCCGGCTCGCCCCAGCCCCCTTCCCCTCCTTCGCCTGCGCGTTTGCGGGTATCGCCGCCCCGTTCTCCTCCTTCCCCTGGTTCCCCTGCCTCGGTACCCGCACCCGTCCCTGCTCTTCCTTCGACCGCAGGGGATGGGGGGTTGCGCACCCGCTCTGGGCGACTGGTCAAGCCGCCTGTCCGGTACGGTGGGTACGAGTAGTCTGTGTTGTGCTGCATTCTATCTGCTCCCTGCTTATAGTTTAAGTCTAGCGTATGAGCCGTGGTCGCTCTTGTTTCCAAGAGGAAGGATGTAGATCAGTGCATGTTCCTTTAACATAGTGACCTCACCACTACTAACCACTCCCCATGGTCTCTTGTATAATTGTAGCTTCCCCACCCCCAGCTCGCTCTCTAGTTCCAGTGATGACCACGGACAGCTAGGGCATAATGTGTGTAGTGCAATTAATAAACCTATTCAGTAAAAGACTCTGCGTACGAGGGACATCCTTTTACAATATCCGAATACACTATCCTGTACAACAAAAAACATTGAAACTAAACAGGCCATGACTGTCTTCTGGTGAGCTGAATGCCTAAGAACTCCAGATCTTTTGCCATTGCTTAATGAGTCATGGACTGAATAATTCATTCCAAGTCAAAGCACAAAGGAGTTTGAAAAGCAATTATCTTGCTAGTAAAAAAAACCTTGAGCCTCCGTGCAGAGTATATGTTATCCAACAGTGCATTCATACACATAGAAAAAAACAATAAATCATCCGGGTTTCTCAATCCTTGTCACTCTGCAAGGATTCCTGCTGGCTATCAATGGGTACAGAAACAGATTCAAACAGAAACAGATTCAAACACTCTCCTTCGACAAACACATCAAACACATCACAAAGACAGCCTTCTTCCACCTCAAAAACATTTGTGGTGTGGGGGGGGGGTGGGTGAGGGGAGGGGAGGTGGGGTGAGGGGAGGGGAGGTGGGGTGGGGGGAGGGGAGGGGAGGGGAGGTGGGGTGGGGGGGGGGGAGGTGGTGGGGGGGGGAGGTGGTGGGGGGGAGGTGGTGGGGGGTGGTGGGGGGGGGTGGTGGGGGGTGGTGGGGGGGGGTGGGGGGGGGAGGTGGGGGGGGGTGGTGGGAGGTGGGGGGGGTGGTGGGTGGTGGGAGGTGGGGGGGGTGGTGGGAGGTGGGGGGTGGGGGGTGGGAGGTGGTGGGAGGTGGTGGGAGGTGGGGGGGGGGGTGGGATGGGATGGGAGGTGGGGGGGAGAGGTGGGGGGGAGGTGGGGGTGGGGGTGGGGGGGTGGAGGGGGGGAGGGGGTGGGAGGGGGGGGTGGGGAGGGGGGGAGGGGGGGAGGTGGGGGGGTGGGGGGGGGAGGGAGGTGGGGGGGAGGTGGGGGGGGGGGGGGGGAGGGAGGTGGGGGGGGAGGGAGGTGGGGGGGGGAGGTGGTGGGGGGGGAGGTGGGGGGGAGGAGGTGGGGGGGGGGAGGTGGTGGGGGGGGAGGTGGTGGGGGGGGAGGTGGTGGGGGGGGGAGGTGGGGGGGAGGTGGTGGGGGGGGGAGGTGGGGGGGAGGTGGGGGGGGGGGAGGTGGGGGGGGGGGAGGTGGGGGTGGGGGAGGGGAGGGGAGGTGGGGGAGGGGAGGTGGGGGAGATGGCACTGAACTCCAAGTCACAAACCAGAAGGGAGTTATGGTCCATTGAATATTCAGTGTCATTTTTATAGATAGTGTATTTGGATATTTGGGTCCTTGCCTTAACCTCTGCAACCCTTTGTCTTCCGTAGTTTTCAGAGTTCTCAGCTTCGTCTGTTCCATTTCCCACCCTTCCGTTCTCATGTCAACTCCTCTAATCCACTGTAAGGATGAGGTTCCCCTTGTATGCAGCAGCCGACACAAGAGGCAGCAGGACATGTTTCACACAAGGAGCCAATTTGTGACTGGAATTCTTCATTTAATATTTGACTTCTAAATGGCATTTATTAATTTTCTTTTTGAACTTAAACTGCAGATTTCTGAACAATTAGTTGGTTAAAAACAGTTTAAATGAGGGTCTGAAACCTAGTACATTCACAATGGCTCTCTGTAAATTATTAAATACTCATTGCTTTACAGTAACTGCCATTACAATAATGAGATGAAAATTCCAGACATGCTATTTTTTGGTAGCACAGTGGCGTTTTGGGGACTGCACGATGGCGCAGCAGTAGAGTTGCTGCCTTACAGTGACAGAGACCTGGGTTCGATCCTGACTATGGGTGCTGTCTGTATGGAGTTTGTACATTCTCCCCGTGACCACGTGGGTTTTCTCCGGGTGCTCCGGTTTCCTCCCACACTCCAAAGACGTACAGGTTTGTAAGTTAATTGGCTTCGGTAAAATTGTAAATTGTCCCTAGTGTGGAGGATAGTGCTAGTGTACGTGGAGATTGCTGGTCGGCATGGAATGGTGGGCCAAAGGACTGGTTTCCACGCTGTATATCTGAAGTCTAAAGTCTAAACTTTTTACATTCTGTTCTAAGTTCTATCCTCAATCCAGTGATCACTTGAGATCCCCCCCACAAAGTTGTGATCTCCTCTCCAACCCACTGGCAACTTCCCTATGATCACGTATAACATTTACATCAGATTTTTGTCCTCGATAGGGCTAGAATGTTTCCCCTGTAACCCCCACCCCCAACCCTGGCCATTGAGGAAGACTTTTAATCTCTGCTCACTTACATGCCTCAGTGACCCTCATGCCTTGTTCTCAGTCTCATTGCTCCCGTGAGCTCTCTGAGTCCTGCGTGGCATATTTTACATTAAAGGAAAGTAGATGTCCAAGGAACCAGCTGAAATTTGCAGTGGAGGAGACCTCAATTGAAACGGTTGTGAACATCCTGATGCAATATCAAACTGGCACATCCGTTTGAGTAACTGAGTTTCCAGACAAGAGTTTTTTGGACATCAACCTATATTTCTCTTCAGTATTCTAATGTCAGATGTGGAGTTGAAAAACTGTTAATGATGAGCAAGGAAACTGATACACAGCCAGTTATATAGGAAAATGCATTAGTTTCATGCCATCATTATGGACCCATGGAAGCATGTAATTGGGCTTGGCACTAAGCAGACAGCGGAAGTAGTCACAACACTAGGACAATATCAAATTATATTTTGCCTGAAGCAGCAAAAAAGATTCAAGGCACTTCATACCAACCAAGGTTTGTCAGTAAGCCACACAGCAGATAATTAGGATGGAAATTCATCTTTGGTTGCAAGGGCTAACTGCTTGATATGGTGCAAATGTCCAAAGTGCTTTGGTTCTTAAAATCAGGGGCTGAATTTAGAAGCTGAGTACAATTGGCTCTTTCTACTCTACTCGGTGCATTCCACTGAGGTAGAATTCCTACCCCATTAAACAAGTGACCAAAGACTTGGTCAAAGCAGTCTGACGGAGATGGAGAGAGGGAATTGCAGAACTTAATACGCAGCAGCCAGTGGTGGAGTGATGGAACAACTTACCTCTGGGTAAGTGCAAGTGGCCACAATTGGTGAAGTGGAGTGATCTCAGAAGGTAGCAGAGGTAGGGGAATTTATCAGGAAAATGAGAAGAAAGGACAGGGAGGGATTTGAAAGCCAGAATGGGAATCAATAAGTTGTTGCATTGTTAGCCATTGTAGGCAACAGCACGTGTGACGGATGAATGTGTGTTGACATGAGTGCGATATGGATAGCAGAATTTTGGATGAGAACAAGTTGGCGGCACAGTGGCTCAGCTGGTAGACCTGTTGCCTCACGGCATCAGTGACCCGGGTTTGATCTTGACTTCGGATGTTGTCTTTGTGGAGTCATAGATCACGGAATCGAAAACATTGAATCACAGCTGTGTTTGTTTTGAAGGCTGAATCATTTACATGTGCAATAAATAATGTATCTGATTTAGCGTGGAGTATTCCATACCTGAGCATCCAGATTGATTTGTAATTTGTCCCTCGTGTGTAGGATCGTACTGGTGTACAGGGATCGCTGGTTGGCATGGACATGGTGAGACAAAGGGCCTGTTTCGGAGCTGTATCTCTAAAGCTAAAAAAAACGAAAACTAATGAGATGGAAAATGCAAGCATGGCTATTGAAAGGCGGCAACTGTTAGTGCCAGTATTGTATTTAAATATAACATTTTGTTGTCTTGAAGGTTTTTTTCACTACTGAAGCAATGTTCGCAGCAGTGCTTTGAGTGGATTGATATGTTGTGCTTTTTCATTTTACATTTGCTGTCTGTGATGGCCCCTTCTGACTTTAGTGTTGCATGTGCAACATGCAAGATTGCCTTGACGCACTCTCACTTATAAACTTAATTAACTACCCGACAGACAAAAAAGAAGCTCGATTTTATAAGGTCAGAGTATAATAAAGATATGTGGAATACCTCTATTTATGTCCAGTGAGGTTATAAAGGAAATTGTCTAACTTAAAGCTACACAGTGATTGTCTCCTCATGCATTTGCCTACAATATTTATTTGAAATGGATCAGAGCAATGAATAGATTAGGGAGGTTTGTTAACACGTTAAGTCTTCATTCCCCATGACTGGAGATTTCAGAAAATTCTTTAGTCCTCTCTAAATTATAGATTTAGGAATATGGGAAAACAAAGACCAACTAAAGGTCATTCAGCCAATATAGTCATTGCTTGCACAATTCCAGTATAAACTATGCTTCTTTCACAGAACTTACTCAGGTTATTAAATCTTTAAAGCAAATATCACTTTTAAGCGCCAAAGTTCCAGAAAGCTTTGCTGATTGCCAACTATTTCATCATTTTGTTCTCGGGATCGTTCTAAGTTGATAATGGATTTATAATGGATTTCAGTTACAGCGGATGGACCTGCCGATCTTTACAGGTGGCTGACAACGTTACTTCCGGCCCACATCGCCAGCCTGGCCGCTTCCAGGCCGGACCTATTGGAGCCACCGACGGCCCCCATAACTTCATGTGTCATAAGGAATAGTAGAATTAGGCCATTTGGCCTATCAAGTCTACTCCGCTATTCAATCATGGCTGATCTATCTCCCTCCTAATCCCATTCTCCTGCCTTTGCCTTCTGCGGCAAAGAAGGAGAAGGCAGGAGAATGGGGTTAGGAGGGAGACACCCTCTGACTAAAGAAATTTCCTCTCATCTGCTTCCTAAAAGAACGTCCTTTAATTCTGAGGCTGTGACCTCTTGGCCTGGACTCTCCCACGAGTGGAAACTAATGGAAACATCCCCTCCATTTCCGGGCCACGCCTGCCCTTGTTATTGCTGAGCCTTATTTGAACTCCGGCCACCGGTGGGCCCTGGCCAATAACTCCTCCGATCCTTGCCTCTCACCTGGCCGCTAGTAGGCCGGGGCATTCAGCTCACCTGGATTCCAGGCCAGCTTCCATGCTCTCCGGTGATGCTGCCTGACCTGCTGAGTTACTCCAACACTATGTGTCCTTTTGTGTAAGAACCAACAACTGCAGTTCTTTGTTTCTTATACTTATGTAATGATTTGGAAAATGGTGCCTCTCTGTGGTGACATGTTGCCAGCAGCACAGCAGAAAATCATTAAATATAGTAGTTCTGAGCTTACCTGTATAAAACAAACAGCAGAAAACAGCGCTGTAACTGACAAGCTGCTAATAAATGTAACGGCATTAGCGCTATATGTGTATGTATATACATATATATATATATATGTACGTGTATTTGTGAGTATGTGTATAAAAACTGTATATAAAATTATGAGAGGCATGGATAGAATAGATAGTCGGAACCTTTTTCCCAGGGTGGTAGGCCATTTAGAACGGAGATGAGGAAAAACGTTTTCACTCAGAGAGTTGTAAATCTGTGGAATTCTCTGCCTCAGAAGGCAGTGGAGGCCAATTCTCTGAATGCATTCAAGAGACAGCTAGATAGAGCTCTTAAGGATAGTGGAGTATGGGGAGAAGGCAGGAACGGGGTACTGATTGAGAATGATCAGCCATGATCACATTGAATGGCGGTGCTGGCTCGAAGGGCCGAATGGCCTACTCCTGCACCTATCGTCTACACTAGAGGGCATAGCTATAAGGTGAGAAGGGGAAAGTTTAATGGAGATGTATGGAGCAGGTTTTTATACAGAGAGTAGTGAGGGCCTGGAATGCGTTGGCATGGTGTGGTAGAGGCAAGTAGGATAGTGGCATTTAAGAGCTTTGTGATAGATACATGGAAGTGCAGGGAAAGAGGTATATAGATCATGTACAGACAGATGAGATCAGTTGAACTTGGCATCATGTTCGGCACAAACATTGTGGACTGAATGTTTCTGTGGCCCGTTCCTGTGCTATGTTCCATATTCTAAAGACAGTTTGTGTAAATTTGACCTACAAAATCTGAGCAGGAAGGGGAACACTTTCTAAATCTTCTTACCCCACATCATTTCCCTGCTACAATTTAATTCTTTGTTTTGTCGTTTTCAGAATTCATTGCAAAATATTAGTTTTAAAGAGCTCCCATCTTGCATATTTGCTCCCTGCATTTGTGTTGGTTTTACAACGATGATTGATAAATACATCTCTTGATGCTCCTGGGGTCATTGGGTGTTTCGGGTCTTTAAACATTAGACACCTTCGCCCGGGCGACCCAGCCGTGGTTGATCAGACCACGACGTGTTCAGGTGCCATTCACTCCTCCCCATGGACCTCCTATCCTGATCCAGAGCTATCTCGAGGCTTTCTCCGCTGCCCCTGTGGTGTTCTTGATGGCTCTTCTCCTCTCCATTCCGGTGATGCCCAGTGCAATCAAGGCTTTGTAGAGCGATTGCAATGCAAAACCTTTACAGCCAACCTCGATGGCCATACACCTAGCCTTCCAGCTCTGCTTACGGCAGTCTATGACCACTTGGTCTTCTTTCGCTTATGGGCCTCCTCCAGACGGTCCTCCTACGGCACGGCACTGTCAGTTCCAACAAGACGATGTTTTTGGTTGCCTCTGAGACCAGGAGGATGTCCGGCCTCAGGGTAGTCGTGGCGATGTGCCGTGGGAACTTCAGCTGTTTCACCAGGTCTACAGAAAGCTGCCAGTCCTGCGCAGTCACTAGGATTCCCAATGGATTCTTGGCTGCTGTGGTTCTTGGCAGCTACACTCCAGCCTTCGCAAAGATGATCATCTGGGTGGTGGGGTGTGCTCGAACTAAATTGCCTCAGTTCACTTGAAAACACTGTGATTGCTTAATCCATTTCCACATCAGGCACTGGTGTAAACAACACCTTCCTGCCTGCCTCAGTTTGCAGCATGACTTGCAACTGTGCCTGTGGACATATGGATACCAAATAACTTTGAACTTGGCTCTTACAGCTCTCTATCTTACCCTGTGTATTTTTCATTGAGAAAATATTCCTTGCAGTTCTTTGTAATAAAGTAAAGTGAATATTTATATTAGGTTAAAAACACCACAACTGCAGTGTCTGTGGTTTACATGAAAACCATGAACAGCGCACTGAATCTTTGCTAATGAATTGTTAGCTGCTTGCAAGGTTTCATCATCACAAGAACAGGGACATAAAAACTCAGGCAATATAGTTTAAGAACACTATTTAAAAGGGATTCCGTGTGTGCTTTGCTCGTTAAGATGAAGGAAAAATGTTCCCATATTTTATTTTAGCGCCACAAATAAAGTTTAGAGTTTAGCTTAGTATCGATACGTGTATTGAGGTACAGTGAAAAGCTTTTTTTTTTCGTTGCGTGCTATCCAGTCAGCAAAAAGACTAGACCTAATTATAATCAAACTGTCCACAGTGTGCAGATACAGGATAAAAGGAATAGCGTTTCGTGCAAGAAAAAGTCCAGTTAAGTCTGATTAAAGATAGTCTGAGGGTCTCCAAAGAGGTAGATGGTAGGTCATGACCGCTCTCTAGTTGGTGATAGGATAGTTCAGTTGCCTGATAACAGCTGGGAAGAAACTATCCCTGAATCTGGATATTTATTCACAAAATGCTGGAGTAACTCAGCAGGTCAGGCAGCATCTCAGGAGAGAAGGAATGGGTGACTTTTCGGGTCGAGACCCTTCTTCAGACTGAATGTGGAGTTATGCGTATTCAAACTTCTGTACCTCTTGCCTGTGGGCTCTTAGAACAATTCCCTTAGAACCATTCTCCCATTCATTACCTTCTCACAAGTACATCAATTTCACCCTGATTCTCCCACCATCCATCTATCTTACAGTGGCTAATCAACCAACATCTATGGCATTTAGGTGGAAACGAGGATATTCAGGGAATACACCCACTGTCACAAGAAAACATAAACCTAGCACATGTAGTCTAGAGATCTAGTTCAAACCTTACTTGCTCTGGGGCATAGGTCTTCAGTACCACAGACTAGTGTTGCAATACTGTGTCAGTGAGCAGGCTTTTGGAATCAGGACAGCTGAAGGAATGCTAGTTGTCTTGGTAAACTCCTGCATAAATATCTCTGTTGATAGTTATTGCCAACTATTTCCAGTATCTCAGAGAGTTAGTAAGGAAGATAGCGAGGCACGCTCCTTTTCATGCTGTGCCATTCCTCAATGTTTCCAAAGTCAGATGAATTAACTTTGGAGATGACAGACCACAAGTGAGAAGAAAAGCCAATACCAATTATTCACGAGAAATAATCAGACAGACAACATTGAATCATGCAAAAGTAATTTTGTTGAACTGGGAAATGGAGGAAAAGCTGATTCCAAAGTTGGGTTATCTTGTACAAGAACAGACAACACTTGTTCTAGTCACATGCACTATTGCAAGTTGGCTTTAAGCAATGCAGGCTTACTGTGCCCAGAGCCCGGCCATGCTTGCTGCTGGCTTCCTACTCGTGCATCCATGTGTTGTAACAGATGGATGCTGAAACCATTTCAGTGAGCAAGTAACAGGGAGGCAGCCAGTGGTGGCATTCTTTTCACTGATAGGGTGATTTGTGCAACGTGAACCATGCAAGTGGTTTATCCTAGAGATTCATAAAATTCACATCCAGTGGCTCCTGGATTTTATTTTAAGAATAGATAACAAATCAAACTGGGCCTAGAGAATCATTAGTTAGTTCAGTTTAGAGATACACCGTGGAAACAGGCCCTTTGGCCCCCAAGTCCATGCCGACCATTGATCGCCCCTACGCTAGTTCTATGTTATCTAACTTTTGCATTCTAACCACGAGAGGCAATTAAGAGCACAATTAACCTGCAAACCCGCACGTCTTTGGGATGTGGCAGGAAACCAGAGCACCCGGAGGAAGCCAAGGGAGACAGGGGGAACGTGCAAACTCCACACAGACAACACCCGTGGTCAGGATTGAACCAGGGTCTCTGGAGCTGTGAGGCAGCAGCTGTGCCACTGTGCCACATATAAAGATGAAAGGAAGTTGTGGCGTTTTAATTAAACTTTGATTCCAACTGTATTTTTCTCATATAACGTTCACTGTTCAAAACCAGAGTAATCCTTGACTATTAAGTACATTTAATATTTGTAGATGCTATCCAAACACTGCCATTAAATGTCATGGGCAGGGAAAGGCTATTTCGATTTCACATGAGAGACCCAGCATATGTTCCAAGTTGCAATATAATTATTACTCACTGAACCAACATTTTTCTTTTGAATCTATTCCAACTCCCTCCTGTTTGCATTGTAACAGAATCAATTCCAAGAAAACACTTCCAAGTCAAGTTTCAAATTTGTGCTGCAGGGCAGGCAGATATATTCCTAGAAAAGGCTTGAGATTGTGAACACACTTGCAAAGTTGCCAGCGAGAGCTTTCAGTGGAAGATACAAAGCGTGTGATGGGGAATTACGTTTTTCTTTGCCCCCCCAATAACTAGAGGAAATTAATGCTTCGCTATTGTTGGTTAAAAGTCTGACGTTGTGAGCAGCGGAGATGTTAATTAAAATGGTGATGAGGTTGAGCTGAGAGTCACGGTGGTGTAGTGGTAGAGTTGCTACTTTACAGCGCTTACATCGAACCCGGGTTCGATCCTGTCTACGGGAGCTGTCTGGATGGAGTTTGTACCTTCTCCCAGTGACCGTGTGGGTTTTCTCCGAGATTTTCGGTCCCCACAAACTCCAAAGACATACAGGTAGGTTAATTGGCTTGGTATATGTAGATCAGTGCATGTTCCTTTAACATAGTGACCTCACCACTACTAACCACTCCCCATGGTCTCTTGTATAATTGTAGCTTCCCCACCCCCAGCTCGCTCTCTAGTTCCAGTGATGACCACGGACAGCTAGGGCATAATGTGTGTAGTGCAATTAATAAACCTATTCAGTAAAAGACTCTGCGTACGAGGGACATCCTTTTACATGGTGTCAGAGCGGTAGACTTGCGTCTCCTGTTGATCGGTTTTATTTTATTATTTGTTCCTCCCAGTTGTGTCCCCTCCTTCCACTTTGCCATGGCTCCCTCGTGTAGTCGTCCGGACACGCTCGTTTTTGATGGGGACATAGTGCACCGCTGGACTGTCTTCCAGCGGGACTACGAACACTATATCGCGATTGCCCATCCTGATGCAAATCCTGCGGTACAGGCTCACCTGCTCCTCAACCTGGCTGGTCCGGAGGCAATGGAACGCTATGCTTCGTTCGATTTCGTCCCTCCGGAGGACCGCAACGACCCGGCATGTCTCATGGCCAAGTTCACTGCCCTGTGTGATATACCCACCAATAACATTATTGAGCGTTTTAACTTTTTCACGCGTCGTCAGACTCCAGGGGAGCACGTTGACGCCTTCATTGCTTCTTTGAGGCATATGGCTCGGCGGTGCCGCCTTGAAACGATCACACCCGACGAGATGATCAGGGACGTCCTGGTCAACGGTCTCCTAAACTCCAAGCTGCGTGACGAGCTCCTGATGAAGCCTGACCTGTCGCTAAAGGACGCCGTACATGCCGCACGCATGGCCTCTGCTGTTGCCTCAGTATCTCGGCCGGCGTCCCATGACATAAATTTCACCGGCCGCCGGCGGCTAAATGCCCCGCCGGCCAGGGTCGCCCCCTCCGCGCCCACTACGGTCACCCCTCGCCGATGCCCAAACTGCAACTTCTCGTCACACCAGTTTAACGTTTGCCCAGCGCAGGGCAAAACTTGTAATTCCTGCGGGAAACTGAACCATTTTTCTGCAGCTTGTCGTTCTCGTGGGAGACCTGTCCCTGCTCCTAGAAGGAGTCTAAACAACCTTGCGAACAGTGATAGCGCAACCGGTTCCCAGTACCAACACGAGGAACTCCCCGATCCAGATACAGTGTTTTCGCTTTTGGGTGCACCTGCGTTGATAACGGATCCTTCCGTGCATGTTACTGTCAATGGACACTCCTTCCCTGCGAAGGTCGATACTGGTGCTTTTGCAAATGTTATGTCTGTTGGCCTCTTCGAGCAGATAAGCTCGGGGGAGAGGGTTACTCCTGACGACTCCCGCCTTCATGCCTATGGGGGAGGTGTTCTGGTTGCCGTGGGGAAGGCAACGGTTATCTGTACTGTTCTGGAGACCTCTCGGCCCCTCACGTTCCTCCTGCTAGCATCTGACAACGTCACCCTGCTGGGCGCCCGTGCATGCCAGGACTTTGGCTTGGTTTCATTCCACCGCGACATCCACCTGGTGCAGGCCCCCATGGACCCCCTGATCGAGTATCCCGACCGATTTGATGACGTCCTGGGGAAGCTGCCCTGTGCCTACAAGATCGTTGTTGACCCGGGGGTCAACCCGGTGGTTAGACCGGCCCACCGTGTGTCTTTTGCCATGAAGGGCCGCGTGGAGTCCACACTACGTGGCATGGTGGACATGGGCATCCTCAAGGAAGTGAGTGCCCCCACCCAGTGGGTCTCCACCATGGTGGTCGCTGCCAAGAAAGATGCGAGCGAGATCAGGATCTGCATCAACCCAAAAGACCTGAACCTGGCTATCAAACGCCCGCACTACCCCATGCGGACGGTGGAGGACGTCGCGGCACAGGTCGGTCCAGCCACAGTTTTCTCGGTCCTAGATGCCAAGAGCTCCTTTTGGCAGATCCCTTTGGATGCACGTTCCTCCTTCCTGACCACCTTCAGCACACCTTTTGGCAGGTTCCGTTTCCTCCGCATGCCTTTTGGGATCAACTCAGCAAGCGAGGTTTTCCAGCGTACAATGGAGCAGCTGTTTGCCGGGTTGCCGTGCGCCATCATTGTGGATGACATCCTGGTGTACGGGAGGGACGTCGCTGAGCACGACCGACACCTCCGCCAAGTCCTGGACAGGGCTCGTGAGATCAATCTCAAACTTAATCAACGGAAGTGTCGATTCCGCGTTGAGGAAGTCACCTACGTTGGCCATGTTTTCACGGCGGGGGGCCTGAAGCCAGACCCCGAGCAGACGGCGGCGATCACCGAAATGCCCGCTCCCACTGACGTGCCCGGCCTGCAACGCTTTCTGGGCATGGTCAACTACTTAGGCAAGTTCATACCCGACCTCAGCGAACTGAGTGCCCCCCTGAGGGAGCTGGCCAAGAAGGACTATGCCTGGGTCTGGCTCCCGCACCACCAGTCGACCTTCGTGGCCCTGAAGTCCAGACTCGCACGGACCCCCACTTTGCAGTTTTTCGACCTGAACAGGCCAATCGTCCTCACCTGCGATGCATCTCGGTTCGGCCTTGGTGCTGCCTGCCTGCAGCTCTATGACGACCGGCAGCTGCCCGTCTCCTATGCCTCTCGCACAATGACCCCTGCTGAACAGCGCTACGCCCAGATTGAAAAGGAGCTCCTTGCCGTGGTATTCGCGTGCTCCAAATTCAAAGACTACGTTCTGGGCAACACCTTCACCATCAGAACTGACCACCAACCGCTGGTCTCTATTTTGAACAAGCCCATCCACGCAGCCTCGTCCCGTTTGCAGCGAATGATGCTGCAGCTTCAGCGCTTTACCTTCGATATCGTGTACCGCAAGGGCAAGGAGATGTTCGTGGCAGACACTTTGTCCCGTGCCCCACTACCTTCCATTTCCCGCCATCCGTACGAATCGGCTGACCTGATGGTGTTGAACGTCAACATCGTTCCATCTTGGCAGATGCAGTCCCTGGTCACACACACTGCCGCTGATCCTGCCCTGCAACAGCTTGAGAGCGTCATCCGCCGTGGCTGGCCTGACCGACGGTCTTCCCTGCCGGCTGGTGCCGTGCCCTACTTCCTGGTTCGGGATGAACTGGTGCTGCACGAGGGCGTGGTGGTGAAGGGTCACAAGGTCGTGGTGCCGGCCGCGCTGCGAGATCACTACTTTCAGACTGCCCACAACGGACACCCCGGGGTGGAGGCCACTTTATCCCAGGCCCAAGCACAATTTTACTGGCCTGGCATGGTTCAGGACATCCGGGACAGGGTCTCCGCCTGCGCTGCCTGCAACCGCCTACTACCTCATCAGCAGCGCCAGCCTCTCCTGCAGCAGCCGGCTCCCGAGTTGCCGTGGATGGCTGTTGCCGCCGACATTTTCGAGTGGCGTGGCAAACACTACCTGGTCCTGGTGGACTCCTACTCCAGCTGGTTCGAGGTGGACCTGCTGCCGTCCCTCACGTCTGCTGCCGTCATCGGGAAGCTTCGCCGCCACTTCTCTACCTTTGGTTCCCCGGTATCTCTCCAGTCCGACAACGGCAGCCAGTTTACCAGCGCGGAGTTTGCCGCTTTCGCCACCCTGTGGAACTTTCGCCACATCACCAGCAGCCCCGAGTACCCGCAAAGCAATGGACTTGCAGAGCGCGCTGTCCGCAGCGCGAAGGAACTGATGGAACGTTGTCGGCTTGCCAGTTCTGACTTGTACCTTGCCCTCCTCAACCTCCGCAACATCTCCCGGGACCCCGCGCTCGGTTCCCCTGCCCAGCGCCTCATGTCCCGCACCACTAGACCCCCCATCCCCGTCTCCCAGCAATCCCTGAAACCAACGGCTCGCAGCCCTGCCGCTGTCAAGGAGCGCATCATCGAAAAGCAAGTCATTCAGAAGCGCTCCTTTGACAAATCGTCCCGTCCCCTTCCCCCTCTGTTCGCTGGCCAGGTTGTCCGGATGGAGTCCGCCTCGGGTCACCACCGGCTGGCCGTGGTCGTCGGCAATGCTGACTCTCCACGGTCGTACCTGGTTAATTACGAGGGCACCGTGTACCGTCGTACCCGCCAGCACCTGATGCTGGTCAACGAGCCTGCACCGCCTCCCGCGGTCCCGTATTCACCTCCCGTCCAGTCCCCGGTGCCTGATGTGCCTCCTGCTCCCGTCCATCCTCGCGTGCCCCAACCTTCGCCGTCTCGGCTGTCTGTGCCCGGCTCGCCCCAGCCCCCTTCCCCTCCTTCGCCTGCGCGTTTGCGGGTATCGCCGCCCCGTTCTCCTCCTTCCCCTGGTTCCCCTGCCTCGGTACCCGCACCCGTCCCTGCTCTTCCTTCGACCGCAGGGGATGGGGGGTTGCGCACCCGCTCTGGGCGACTGGTCAAGCCGCCTGTCCGGTACGGTGGGTACGAGTAGTCTGTGTTGTGCTGCATTCTATCTGCTCCCTGCTTATAGTTAAGTCTAGCGTATGAGCCGTGGTCGCTCTTGTTTCCAAGAGGAAGGATGTAGATCAGTGCATGTTCCTTTAACATAGTGACCTCACCACTACTAACCACTCCCCATGGTCTCTTGTATAATTGTAGCTTCCCCACCCCCAGCTCGCTCTCTAGTTCCAGTGATGACCACGGACAGCTAGGGCATAATGTGTGTAGTGCAATTAATAAACCTATTCAGTAAAAGACTCTGCGTACGAGGGACGTCCTTTTACAGTATAAAACATTTAATTGTCCCTAGACAATGCAGTCTGAAGAAGGGTCTCGACCCAAGACGACACCCATTCCTTCTCTCTGGAGATGCTGCCTGTCCCGCTGAGTTATTCCAGCATTTTGTGTTTACCTTAAATTGTCCCTAGTGTGTGTGTAGGATAGTGTTAGAGTGCAGAGATCTCAGGTTGGTGCAGACTCAGTGAGCTGAAGGGCCTGTTTCTGCTCTGTATCTCTAAGCTAAACTAAACTAAACATGCAGAAGCTGATGCTGCATATTCAGATGATTTTGATAAGGACTAGCATGCAGATGAAAACAGGAAAGAGCCACCGGAGATCCCTGCTTTGTACCAGAGACCATGCTGCAATCACATGACTAGAGGTCATTTGGATTGATTCTCCTGCAGTGAATAAATAGATAAATGTAGTGCATTTGCAACTAATTGGATAACTGCAAAAAGGCATTGGAGAGGACTGTAACAAAGACTGCTCTGGCCAAGAGGGACAAGGAGGGATTGTCCTATCCACAAAAGATATCATGAATTGATCAAAACTCTTTCAGAAGTGAGGCTGGGGCAGAAGCCTGAATGGATGGATTCAGACAAGGAGTTCCTGTGCAAACTGCTCCATGTGGGTGGCTCCAGGTCTCTGCCTTTCAACGTGCCATCTTTTCCTGCAACCAAAGAGATTGTGAATGAAAGAGAGCACATTGAAACAAAAGGAGCCATTTGGGGCTTTAGGGAAATGACATGTTGTATATTAACTGAGAAGTGAAGGAAGCAAGACATAGAGCAGAGTGCATGGACTCAGCCTGAGCCATCATGAGCTCAAGCCTTTCCTCTGTTGAAAGCATCTACTTGAGGTGCTACCTCAAGCAGTTGGCATCTATCATCAAGGATCCCCTCCATCCAGGCCATGCCCTCTACTCACTGCTACCATTGGGCAAGATATGTAGAAGGCGATTATCCCACCAGGTTCAGGAACAGCTGCTTTCCTACAATTATCACGTTCTTGAAACAACTTGCACAACTCTAATTCTATCTTGACAATGGAATACTGCAATCGACCTTCTGCATTACCATGGACTAGTTATTAAGAAATTGTGTTTCACACTCGTGCCTTGCTTTTTTGGGGAAATTTTGAGTAGTGTGCGTGTAATTTATTGTTATTTGTTTTTTGTAGATGATGTATAATGTATGTGTTGTGTGTGCCTGTGGAGCTGTTACAAGCAAGATTTTCCATTGTACCAGTATCTCAGAATCGTACTTGTGCACATGATGATAAACCTAACTTGATTGTGGGCTGTTAGGCTTTGCAGTGAGGTACATAGGAATTCATGAACGCTGTCCTCAGTTGTTAGCACTCCTGGCTCTGATCAGGTTACGAGAGCAGGTCTAACGTTCCAATGTACTTCTGGTCTAGTGCCACACTGTTGCTGGCATCACTCATTTGAGACATTAACCTAAGACACATCTCTCTTAAATGGGTATAGATGTGACACTATTAAGACCACCTGTCTTTCGTTGCTCCAGCATCTTGTACTATTGAAATGTTAATCATTAAATTAATCAGCAGCACAATGTATCTCATAATCCAGCCATGAATTGTATTCCTGCCTATTTACAGTCCTGATAATTCCAGACTTGGGTAAAAATAACTAGTCTAGCTGATTTATTTTGGTACTGCATTTCTGGTTCTAAACACTCAAAGAAAAATCATTCCACGTAGACTTAATTAGGATGTTGGATAAACTGTACAGCATTTAAGATGCTCCATGCGGTGGTGAGTCTGTGGAATTCTCTGCCACAGAAGGTAGTTGAGGCCAGTTCATTGGCTATATTTAAGAGGGAGTTAGATTTGGCCCTTTTTGCTAAAGGGATCAGGGGGTATGGAGAGAAGGCAGGTACAGGTTACTGAGCTGGATGATCAGCCATGATCATATTGAATGGCGGTGCAGGCTCGAAGGGCCGAATGGCCTACTCCTGCACCTATTTTCTATGTTTCTATGTTTCTAAACTTGCAATTAAAACTTTAGCCTTTGGTTCGCTGCCTCAGACCTTATCGTGTAGATGCTCTTCCAAGTTTTTTAGAATTGTGCCAACTATTGAATATATCATGCCCATGAACCATGTTCACAGAATAGGTAAATTACTGAAATATTGCATCAAACACATTTCTGCAAACAACCCGAAATGTCATCTGTCCATTTCCTCCACAGATTTTGCCTGACTCATTGAGTTCCTCTATCATTTTGTGTTTTCTTTAATAATCCAATATCGTCAGTTCCTTATCTCTCTGTTTCTGTTTTCTACTGCATAACCACCAACAGCTGGGCTATCTCGTGCAGGTTTCACTCGCTTGGGTACTGCTTGCAAAAAGGTTATTTAGATCTTTATGTGGGCAAGTTTGGTGAGATGATCCATGTCGAAGTTGTCGAGCTGTGACTTGAAGAGTGACAAGGTTGGTGCACATCCGGTGGTGTCGATGGTGGCCCCCCGTTTAAGGTCCCTGGAGATGATGGTTCCAAGAAACTTAAATGACTCCACAGATTATTTGGGAGAGTACGCAGCCTTGCGGAGCTCCTATGGTGATGGTAATGGTGAGTGGGGGGAGGGGAAGGGGATCTCTTTGAAAGTCTACAATTAGTTCCACTGTCTTGAGAGCATTGAGCTCCAGGTTGTCGCGATGGGACCAGGACGCCAGCTGTGTCACTTCCCCTCTGTAGGCAGATTCCTCCCCATCCTGGATCAGTCCAATCAGGGTAGTGTCATCCGCAAACTTGAGGAGCTTGACAGAGGAGTCTGTGGAGGTGCAGTCGTTGGTGTCCCCAGCCTCACAGGCTGCTTCCTGTCCGTCAGGAAGTTGATGATCCACTGACAGAGGGGTTTAGGCACAGTCGGCTGGGAGAGTTTGTAGTGTAGTAGCTCTGGCACAATGGTGTTAAAAGCAGAGCTAAAGTCCACAAACAGAATTCTGGCATAGGTCTCCTTGTGATCTAGGTGCTGGAGGATGAAGTGCATGCCTAGATTGACTGCGTTGTCCACCGATCTATTGGCCCTATATGCAAACTGCAGGGGGTCCAGCAGGGGGTTTGTGATGTTTTTCAGCTGGGCCAGGCACGTCTTTCAAAGGTCTTCATGACTACAGAGGTAAGTGCGACAGGCCTGTAGTCATTAAGACCAGTGATCCTTGTCTTTTTGGGTACAGGGACAATAGTGGAGACCTTGAAGCAGGCAGGCAGGCAGGCAGACAATACAGGTTTGCAGGGACTGGTTGAAAATGTCTGTGTAGATCGGTGCCAGTTGTTTGGCACAGAGCTTGAGGGTGGAGTGGGAAACGTTGTCCGGTCCTGGAGATTTCCGGCTTTTCTGTTTTCTGAATAGCCTCTCCACCTCCGCAATTTCTATTGTTAAACTGGAGTCATTCTGTGAGGATGTGCAAATTGGTGATTGCAGAGGGGAGGGGGTGGGGGGGGGGGGGGGGCGGGGGGGGTGGAAGGGCCAGTCTTTGCAAACTCAAGCCAGTCTCTGAGTAGGAGGGAATTGCTGCTTGGGTAGGAATGGGTGGGGACGGATCCAGTCTTTGCAAACTGGAGTCAGTCTTTGAGTACGTGTGAAGTGGTGATTGGGGGTGGGGGGAGTGAGTCCCAGGGTTATGTTTCTGTTCTTTCCTACACTTTCCTCACTACTGTCCTCCGTCCCCCTGGTGGAGGGGTAGACCTCACGGCCCTTGACAACAGCACATTGCACTGGCTACAGCGCCTGGAGGGCGTTACATGATTTCTGCTGCCTCAAATGCATGAAGAAGAAGACTATGGGAATGAAGGGCATGCCCAGCCTGACCCGCTGGCCTTGTCTCCTGCTCTGCATTTCACAACACCCCTGTTCATCTATTCACGTTAGTTTCTCCATGTTCTCCCTCTCTGGCAGCTCGCATTCACTTGCTGACCAGATAACCTTGTTTGCAGCACATCCCTAAAGATTCCCATGGCAGTGCCCCATCAGAACCCCCTCCCCCCTCCCTCCACCAGCCTCTCTGTGGCTTTACAAGTGTCTTTCGTCTCGCTTTCACTTCTGACAAATGGTCTTTGCCCTGACACAGTAACTTTACCATAGTAACTTTACCTTCTTCAGACTGAAGAAGGGTCTCGACCCGAAACGTCACCCATCCCTTCTCTCCCGAGATGCTGCCTGACCTGCTGAGTTACTCCAGCATTTTGTGAATAAATACCTTCGACAGTAACTTTACCTCTCTTCTCGCGTATGCGGCATAACCTGCCGAGTATTTCCAGCATTTCCTATTATTATATTAGATTTCCAACGTCTGCAGTTTTTTAAAATTTCCACACTGTGATGGAGTTAAACCTTGGACTCTTTTCCCGTGGCCTTTCCTAAATACAGTACTTATTTGAGCTGCTTTCTATTCATGCAGTACGCCTACATGAGACAAGGTCCAAATAAATGGGATGAACGTCATGACCCACAATACAATACAATACAATATATCTTTATTGTCATTGTACAGGGGTACAACGAGATTGGGAATGCGACTTCCATTCGATGCAATAAAGGGCGATGGCACATCATTGACTATAGTTTAGTTCAGTCAAGAACATTCAGTGATGGGTTCCCAGTGTCGGTCCCATGGAACTGAAGCAGCAATGTAAACTTGCTTCTAATGAGCCTGGGGCACTGCAATGAATACACTGAGGTACTGCCAACTTCCGAAAGGTGCTCATAGCATTGAAGCACTTACTGTAGGTAATGAGGTGTGAAAATACTCCAATTTAAAAGCTCTACAGTGCCACCAATTGCTGTCAGCAGTATTGATGACCTGTGAGCAGGAGAGAGGAAGGACCTTATTTCAATTGTAATCACTGATCTCTCAAAGTCTTAACAGAACCTGACAGCTAATCATGATTCTACTGAAATGCAGCTGAATCTCAGTAATCCCTGTGGGGCCAAATATGATTTGTTTCTGCTCCGTTTCTGTGTATTCTACGGTGTTTGTGGGAAGTGCAGACTCTGTCACAGGAAGGAAGGAAGGCATGGCATGCATGTTATAGAGTCATAGAATGATACAGTGTGGAAACAGGCCATTCGGCACAACTTGTCCACACCGGCCAACGTGTCCTAGCTACACAAGTCCCACCTGCCTGCGCTTGGTCCATATCCCTCCAAACTTGACCTAACCACTCGGTGGTGAGTTACTGGCTCTCTTGTCCGCATTTCACCCCATCATCTGTTCCTCAGGTCACAGGACCTCTTCAGAGGCATCCGTCTTGTAATAAAGGCATCTAAATCAAAATTAGGTATCTAAATCCCCCACCCCTTCTTGCTCTCGTAGACATTTAAACAGACAATTTTGGAAATGCTCACCAGATTAGGCCACATCTATGGGAAAAGAAAGGGAGTTAGCATTTCCGATCAAAGACTCTTTATCAGATCCGGTAATGAGAGAAAAGCTTATGAAGCTACAAGGAAGGTCGGGGAGGGGCAATCTCTCTGACAGGGTAAAACCTGAGTGACTGTCAGCATAACCTGCAAACAAGGCTATCTGATCAGTGAGTGAATGGAAGCAGTTGGAGAGTAAAAACCGACAAGTGAATCTTCTATCGATGCAGCATAGAAAGCATACAGTCGGGTTGTGTCACGGGTTGGTTAGGAACAGCTTGCCCACGACTGCATGAAATTGCGAGAGTTGTGGATGTCGCCCAGTCCATCACACAGACCAGACTCTTGACCAGTGATTCCTTCTACAATCTACGCTGCCTTGGGAAAGGAACCAACATAATCAAAGACCTTTCTTACCATGTGTAGCAAGGAACTGCACATTCTGGTTTACACCAAAGATACACACAAAATACTGGAGTAACTCAGCGGGACAGGCAGCATCTCTGGATAGAAGGAATGGGTGACGTTTCGGGTCAAGACCCAAAGCATAACCTTTCCTACCATGGTTATTCCTCCTCCTTCCCGCGCCAGTCAGGCAGAAGATGCAGAAGCATCACCAGATACAGGAACAGCTTTGTCCTCTCCATTATCAGGTTTCTGAACCGACTGCTTCCATAAGTTAGGGTACCGTCTTCATGCAGACATTGAACTTTGTCTCTTGAACTGTTACACCACAATGCTGCAAACTATATTCTGCACTTGGTATCTTTCCCTTTGTTCTTTCTGTTGTCTTTGAGTTTGGTTTGATTGTATTTATGTAAGCTATTCATTGATTTCATTGAATAGCATGCAAAACAAAGCTTATCACCATACCTCAGTGACAATAATGAAACTTGACCTAAACCTAAAAGGAGTTGGAGAATGCAGCGTAGGAGGACATGTGTAGGAAGGAACTGCAGACGCTGGTTTACACCGAAGATAGACATAAAATGCCGGAGTAACTCAGCGGAACAGGCAGCATCTCTGGATGGGTGACGTTTCGGGTTAAGACCCTTCAGAAGAAACGAAACGTCACCCATTCCTTCTATCCAGAGATGCTGCCTGTTCTGCTGAGTTACTCCAGCATTTTGTCTATCTTAAGTGTAAACCAGCATCTGCATCTTCCTACACATTTCATCTGCTCCATAGAACATAGAAACATAAAAAATAGGTGCAGGAGTAGGCCATTCGGCCCTTCGAGCCTGCACCCCCATTCAATATGATCATGGCTGATCATCCAGCTCAGTAACCTGTACCTGCCTTCTCTCCATACCCCCTGATCCCTTTAGCCACAAGGGCCACATCTAACTCCCTCTTAAATATAGCCAATGAACTGGCCTCAACTACCTTCTGTGGCAGAGAATTACACAGAATCACCACTCTCTGTGTGAAGAAATGTTTTCTCATCTCGGTCCTAAAAGACTTCCCCCTTATCCTTAAGCTGTGACTCCTGGTTCTGGACTTCCCCAACATCGGGAACAATCTTCCCACATCTAGCCTCTCCAACCCCTTAAGAATTTTTTATGTTTCAATAAGATCCCCCCTCAGTCTTCTAAATTCCAGCGAGTATAAGCCTAGTTTATCCAGTCTTTCTTCATATGAAAGTCCTGCCATCCCAGGGATCAATCTGGTGAACGTCTTTCCTCAGATTAGGAGACCAAAACTGTACACAATACTCCAGGTGCGGTCTCACCAAGGCCCTGTACAACTGCAGCAGAACCTCCCTGCTCCTATACTCAAATCCCCTTGCTATGAATGCTAACATACCATTCGCTTTCTTCACTGCCTGCTGCACCTGCATCTATAAGATTCGTCAGGCATGATTTGCCTTTCGTAAATCCATGCTGACTTTGTCCGATGATTTCACCACTTTCCAAATGTGATGCTATCACATCTTTAATAACTGACTCTAGCATTTTCCCAACTACCGATGTTCTCCTCAAGGTGTGCCTATTGTGAAAAAGTTCTCCTCCTCTCTCCGACAAGTATTCTGCAACATCCTCTCTCGCTGCTCCCCCTCTGTGATTCCACCTGCTCAGTCTGAGGAAGGGTCTCGACCCGAAACATCACCCATTCCTTCTATCCAGAAATGCTGCCTGTTCCGCTGAGTTGCTCCAGCATTTTGTAACTATCTTGAGCAGGAAGACATGTCTGGCAGGTCAGATTTGGCTTTGACCTCCGCTACAAGTTGTCAAAAAAAAAGAAATAGCAATGGACCTGAGCCAATGTAACAGATGACTGACTGATACAAACTGAGAAATCAATTTATGTGAAGTTGTAGAATTCAACATGTCCACAGTCAAGGTGAATTTTATAAATTTTTGATGAAGATTTCCAACATCTGCCGACTTTTTCATTGTTGTTTCCCTTTCATACATCCCCCCTCCCCCTCCCCCCCTCCCCCCCTCTTCCCCTAGAAATGTTCACCTTCAATTTATCCCAATTCAGCTGAAAGGAAGTTAAAAGTTAATTCTGTTTCTACCTCCACAGATGTTACCTAGTCTGTCAAGGTTAAAGTTCTCATTTTTATTTTAAATTTGAGCATGTGTAATCCTTTGCCTTAAAATATCCCAAAGGTATACCATTCAGTCTTTTTTCATCACTCCATTGGTTGCTATGACCTTACGTTAAATGAGAGTGAGGTTTGTTCATAATGGTCATGAACCCGAGAATAATTTACACATTAATTAGAGTTAAACTGTAATCTTCTTGCCAGAATCCACAAGGGAGGCTAATGTGCGGCATGAAAATTCACGAAGGGTAATTGCTAAGATAAAAGTAATCACATAGAAGTTAGAACACAAACAGAAACCATTATTCTCTGTTCAAATCACAACTTGCCTCACCAGGGATAGATTAATGATTACTTAGTTGTCAGGAAATGGAAAAACTGTTCCATTTCATGCATGTTCTGCATTAAATAAGTATAAAAAAACTGAGAATTAACTACAAGTACAACACTGCATAGTATTAAGAAATTAGTAATAGCTTCTTCAACTTTAGAAATGAGAATCACTTTGTTATCAGAGTTATGTTATGTGGAAAATATTAACTGTCAGCTGGACAGATGAGTGGAGCAATACTCAGACTGTAGTCTAAGCTGTTCTGTGTATGCATGTGCCATGACAAGCCCTGGACTGAACTCTGGCATTAGCAAATGTTGGGAGTTGGATTCTCGGTGTTCCATACCAGGGCATCCCTCAACTCTGTCCAAGGACCCCGACAGTCCTTTCAGGTTAGGCAAAGGTTCACTTGCATCTCCTCCAACCTCATCTACTTTATCTGTTGTTGAAGATGTGGACTCGAGACCAAACGTAGACTGGGCAATCGTTTCGCTGAATACCTTAGCTCAGTCCGCCTGGACCTTCCTGATCTCCCGGTTGCCAAACTTTTTAATTCTCCTTCCCATTCCCACTCTGGCCTTTCTGTCCTAGGCTTCCTCCATTGTCAGAGTGAGGTTCTCCATCCCTCCCCCACCCAAGTCGTACCAGGTTCCTGTTCTCACCTAGCAAACAGCTAACAATGGCCTGTTTCCTTTATCATCGTTATTTTTTTGCATATCTATCATACATTTGTTCTATATCTCCCTACCTCACTGTTTATAATCTCTCATTTCCCTTTCCCCGGACATTTCCCCCCCCCCCACACTCACCATCAACAACACCACAGTCACATCTGTGGAGTCATTTAAGTTCCTTGGAATCATCATCTCCAAGGACCTTAAATGGGGGGGTGAACATTGACTCCAGAGTCAAAAAGGCCCAACAGAGGAAGTACTTCCTGCAGCAACTAAGGTAAAAACAATCTACCACAGGCAACGATGGTCCAATTCTATATTGCCATCATTGAGTCCGTCCTCACCTTCTCCATCATGGTCTGGTTTGGCTCAGCCACCAAGCACGACATCTGGAGGCTGCCAAGAATCGTTCGATCAGCTGAGAAGGTAGTTGGATACAACCTTCCCCCCATTGACGAACTATACACTGCAAGGGCCAGGAAGCGAGCAGGTAAGATCATCTCTGACCCCTCTCACCCTGGGCACAAACTCTTTGAAACATTTCCCTCTGGAAGGCGACTCCGAACTGTCAAAGCAGCCACATAAAAACAGCTTTCTTCCGCGAGTAGCTCTACTCAATAACCAAAAGTTTGTAGTCTCTTTTTGCTCTGGTTTATTGCACTCACATGTTTAAATCATAATGTGTATTCTTAATACAATACAATACAACACAATATATCTTTATTGTCATTGTACAGGGGTACAACAAGATTGGGAATGCGCCTCCCATGCGATGCAATAAATTAATTAGCATTATAATATTGCCTGTCCGATTGGGTGTTTCCAGCATTTTTTACATTTTTACTTCATATTTCACACATTTTAGCTTTTAATACATTTCAATCTCAGATTTGAATCAGTGTTCAAAAAAATGATAAAGTTACCAAGCACGGCGGCTCCTCCTTTTGTGTGTCCCCCCCCCCCCCCCTCAGCGATCCCCCCACACCGGGTCCTCCATTGTTCTTACTCTTCCTCCCCTCACGGCGGTCCTCCACGCTCTCATCGACTGTCGACCACGGGTCGACTCGCGAGGCATCGCCACCGCCATGACCCCATCGTCGCGAGGCTTCACCACTGTCGCCGCTGAGGCCCGCCGATGTCGACGCCACACTGGGTTCCGTCGGCTGCTTCGCCCAACCCGGGCTTCTACCTGCGAGGCGTCGGCTAGGCCCCGACCCGGGTGATCCAGGAGGCATAGAGACTGCGGCATCACGATAAAGGCCTCCGGCCGCGTTCCCAGTCCACAGCCCGTCGGGAAGTTATGTGTCGGAAGAAGCTGCAGATGCTGATTTACACCAAAGATAGACACAGAATGCTGGAGAAACTCAACGGGATCTCTGGAGCGAAGGAATGGGTGATGTTTCGGATCGAGACCTCTCTTCAAACAGAGGTGCCGGAGCGGCGCTCCGGTGAGCTCCGACAGCACTGCACCCCTGGTGGGGGGGGGGGGGGGGGGGGGGGTAGGGTCTGTGTCTCGGGGTTGGCGGTTGGCCGGTGACATGCCGGCTGCCCTTTGCTCCGCTCAGCCCTACCGCCAACACATTCTCACCCTGGCGTTGGCAGCACATTCTAACTGCGGCACGCAGCAACATAGCGTGGGGCCCTCGAAAGTGCGGGGCCCGTAGCAAATGCTACTTTTGCTACTATGTTAATCCGGCACTGCTCACGTCCTGTATACTTACATTGACCTTAGTATTTTCATGGCAGACTGGGTTATCAAATTTTGCTGTCTCTGGGTATGTGGGCTACAAACTGCATGTATGCCCAGCCCGGATCAGATAGACACGAATTGCTGGAGTAACTCAACGGGACAGGCAGTATCTCTGGAGAGATGGTATGGGTGACGTATTGGGTTGAGACCCTTCTTCAGACTGCAGTCAGTCTGAGGAAGGGTCTCGACCCAAAACGTCACCCATTCCTTCTCTCCAGAGATGCTGCCTGTCCCGCTGAATTACTCCAGCATTTTGCGTGTAACTTCGATTTAAACCAAATCTGCGGTTCTTTCCTACACCTGTTCAGATAGATATAGTTTCTCCCTGTCTCACCTCAGAGTTAAAAAGGACACACTGCTGATTAAAACAAGCTGTACAACCATAAAGAAATGGTCGCTGGTTTTAAATTGGGGTTTAACGCAGGTGAGAAACAGAGGAGTTGGTTCAGCAGTTCGAGGGTTTAGACGCAGCACAAACAGTAAACAAATTCTTGTTTATTCAGCAGGGTGAGGATTATTGATCATGGAATACAGATGAAGATTACTCACGGAGTAACACTACAGAGTGTCAGTCTCATCTGCATAATGATCATCCTGCTGGCACAACAAGCTGGCAATGCAATATTAAATAGACTTTGATAAATTGCCATCCTGAATAATTTATCATAAAAATTACAATATCTTGTATGTTAAATAAATTGCCAGTTTACAGTTAAGACTATCGGGTGCTGTTGGTAAATATTATTTGAGTGATGAATTAACTAGAATTTTTTCTACAGGTTTAGTGCTTTGTTGAAAAATACACACGTATATCACCAATGCTTATTGATAGGGTGAGGTAGGGTTGCAGTGTAACTGAATCTGTAATAACAATATTAATCTTTTAATTTCATTCACTGATGTAAAATTTGCGACACTTAAATCAAATAGATTATGTAGAGAGTGATTGAGATGGCTCAAATAATTGATGAAAATCTGCTGCTACAAAGCACTAAAGGATATTGGAGATAGACACAAAAAGCTGGAGTAACTCTGCTGGACAGGCAACATCTCTGGAGAGAAGGAATGGGTAACGTTTCCTGTTGAGACTCGTCTTCAGACTGCTTGCTGCCTGACCTGCAGATTTACTCCAGCTTTTTGTGAATAAGATCATTGATGGCTGGAGTAAAAAAAAGACTTATGTGGACTACCACTATGTGGGCTGATCGGGTGATTGGCATTTTCTTGCAAATTCTTCAGACTCTCGACCCGAAAGGCCATCCATCCCTTCTCTCCAGAGATGCTGCCTATCCCGCTGAGTTACTCCAGCTTTTTGTGTCTATCTTCCTTTTAAACCAGCATCTGCAGTTCCTTCCTACACATAAAGGATATTGGACTTGATCTTCAATATTTTTTTTAATAGCATCAACAGTGTTGGGTGACTAAACCCATCAGTGATATTAAGAAAATAAATATTAGGCACAGGAATGAGATGGGCATAAACCAGCTACACCCATCAATAAGATCATGGCTGATCATTTGCCTCAAGATCAATCTCCTGCTGATCCACATGGCTCCAGTCTCTGAGGCACAGTCAGCTGCAGAAGAAAATACCAAAGATATACAACACATGGGATAGCCTGGTTCATTCAAGGGATTTAATTTGTGCACATTGATTGATTGATACTTTATTATCACATGTGGCATGGCACAGTGAATTTCTTTGCTTTGCACACCATACACAAAGTACGCAAAGAGTTGCCATGTATAGGGTGCTGACAAGGGTACAATGTATTCATTATAGTCCCAATGGGCCCCCTTTGTTCTCCGTGGTTTCCCTCCCCCCACAACGTGACCCCCTTTGTTCTCAGTTGTCCCCCTTGGCTCTCGGCGATGCGTGCCCGTGCAGCCTCGGGCACCCACTGTGGCCTTGAACGTTCTCCAGCACATTTGTCACCACACACTACCACAGCTAATGCTTTCTAGAGCCCTACAACTCATTGGTTGACTTCAACCACCTCATTCCCTGGAACCAGATCCTTCACTGCCTTCTTTTCCATTCGACCAGAAAACAACTGCTATACAAATTTGTCTTGCACACATTGTAGAAACGCATCATCCTGTGGCACAGACTCGATGTGCCGAAGAGCCTAATTCTGCTCCTATGTCTTATGATATGACTTTTATGCTCTTAATGCTATTTCTATTCCAGTATAATCAGCAGTCAACAGTTTAAAATAGTAAGATTAAACGAGAACTTACCAGTTCGAAGTTTGATCTGTATTTTATGAGGAGTTACGATGAGGGATTACGTGAAGACCCCGTCCAGCACGCATGCGCGACATTCTTCAAAGCAGCGGTGTGGATTCACAGAAAAAACACAACGATTGAAATAAATATAGTAAAGAAAAAATAAGAACTTAATTACCAGTTGATCTGTATAATAGAGGGTGGGAGCGGAGGGCACGTAATCCCTCATCGTAACTCCTCATAAAATACAGATCAAACTTCGAACTGGTAAGTTCTCGTTTAATCTTACTATTTTATTTCGGAGTCACGTGAGTGACTACGTGAAGACTTCAAAGCTCTGTGATTCCGAACCGTGTACCAGCTCATGCTTCACTCACTGTCTGAAGACCTTAGAGGGAGGAAGTATGTTATCGCGATCAAGAACCTGTTTGTGAACAAAAAGGTTTATTAATGACAACAAAAAACAGAGAGCTCCCCAGGGCTTAAATTAAATATTATCTGCAGACTCTAAAATTCTGTCTGCAAATGTAGCAGGTTGCGCCAGCGGTTTATTATAAAACCTTTGGAAAGTTCTTTCCGAGGACCATCCTGCTCGGCCAGAATATGGTCCATAGGCACGTCCATTCGACTAGCCGCCGACGTAGATGCAGCCCTGGTGGAGTGAGATTTGTAAACATTCGTATTGACTCCCGTGGACTTAAGCACCTGCTTGAGCCACCTTGAAATGGTTTGGCTCGTCACCTGACCATGAGGCTTCTTGTGGCTTATCCATAAGGCTTTTTCTCTCCCTCTTAAGTTGTATGTTGTGTCTATGTAATTGGCGAGATGGGTCTTGGCACACAGCCGTGGTTCAGATGAATATGCCCAGAACTCCATGACTGGAGGCGTGGTACCTGGTCTAGTTTGTTTGACCAGTCCCTGAATATGGAATGTGAAACAGTCCAATGACTCTGTCATGCTGTCCAGCCTCAGAAGGTGGAGGGACTGTACCCTTTAAGCTGACACTAGTGCCATGAGCATGACTGATTTCAGTGTAAGTTGTTCCAGCGTGAGTGCCCTGGGCGGTGGCCATCCCCTAAGGTACGTCAGCACAATGCTGACATCCCAGATCTGAGTGTACCTTGGTCTGGGGGAGTTAGTGTTAAAAATGCCCCTCATGATTTTGATTACTAGTGGATGGGACCCCAAAGCCAGTTGTCCTGCTGCTGGAACCAAATAAGCTGACAACGCACTCCTGGCTGTATTTATGGCGCTGTTGTAGGTAGTTCCTGTTTTGGAGCAATACCGTTCCCATTTCCTTATGTTGGTCAGGTATTGTCTCCTGGTGGACTCCCGGTGGGATGCGGTCATCATGTTGATGGCGTCCTCAGACAGTCCCAGGCCCAGTAGAGGTCTTTTTAGAATCTGCAAGCCCGGAGATTGACTCTGTCATGGCACGGGTGACTAATGCCTGACACTGGGTGGATTAATAATTCCGGACTGCTGGGGAATTCCAACGGTGTTTCGACAGCCATGTCGAGGGCCACTGGGAACCATGGCTGTGTAGGCCAGTCGGGTGTTATCAAGATTCCTGAAGCGGAATTCAATTGAATCTTGCGTAATACCCGACTGATGAGGCAGAAGGGAGGAAAGGCATAAAAGAACATTTTCCCCCAATACAGCGTGAATGCATCAACTGCTGCTGCCTCAGGGTCTGGTTCCCAAGCGACATACGTTGGTACCTGGTGATTCAGCCTGGATGCAAATAGATCGATATCTGGTGTGCCATATTGCTTTGTAATTTCGGCAAATAGTTTGGGATTTAACATCCATTCGATGTTATCGTTAAATTTGCGTGACCTGGTGTCTGCCACTGTATTTTGCTTACCTGGTAGGTAAGTTGCTGGTAACCAAGTATGTCTTTCGACACACCATTGCCAGATTAGGTTGACCAATTTGTCACACGATATCGACTTTACACCACCCATGTGGTTGATATAAGCCACCACCGTGGTATTATCTAATTGCAACCGGACATGTGCATGATCCGTATTAGATGAATATGCTTTTAAACCATAAAACGCACCCAACATTTCTAAATAGTTGATACCCCGTGTCTGTAGGCAAGATGATTCAGAATTAGTCCATCTGCCCCCTGTGCTGGATTGCATGTTAGTTGCTCCCTAGCCCAAAGCACTTGCATCCGTTTGAATGGTTAATACTGGGTTGGTGATTATTATGGGACTGGAAACTGAGCCTAATGTTCCTTGTCCACCATTGTAACTCTGGAATGGATTCAGCAGTTAAATACATAGCTCGGTCAAGTGACCTGAGTTTTGCTTTAGTGCGTGCACTTTTGCTCTTTGTAAATTTTGGTAGTGCAAAGGCCCAAATTGTACAGCTGGAAAAGCTGCTACCATTTTACCAATAACTCTAGCTACCTGCCGTATGGTTGGCTGACGTTTATGCAGTAGTTCGTGGCATGTTAGTGTCAATTGTGATGCTTTCCCCTTCTGCGAACAGTATCAATCGTAAATCCAAGATAGTCCATGGTAGTGGACGGTGTAAAATTGGATTTATCTGGATGTATGACAAACCCCAAAGTTTCAAACAAACGTTTGGTGGCTGCTACTGCCAAAATAGCTGTCTCCAAGGTTTTCCCTACTATTAAAATGTCGTCTAAGTACGCCATGACTATATGCTTTTGTTTCCTCAATAATGCGAAGGCGGGTTTTAAGATTTTAGTGAACAACCTTGGAGCGGAGGTTAGTCCATTTGGTTTTAAATTGCCATAGCTATTTACGATGCTCCTTGTGTATGGGTACTGAGTAGTAGGCATTTTTTAAATCAATGCCTGCTAGAAAGTACCCTCTAGAAATCAAAAGTCTGGCGGTTTCAAAGTTTCCATCTTAAAATGTGTATACTTAACTGACTCGTTTAACGTAGTTAAGTCAATGATGATGCGACATCCACCATCTTTTTTAGTTTTAGTGAAAATATTAGACACAAATTCCAAAGGTTCATGTTTTGTTCTTTCAATGACACCTTTTGCTAGTAGCCTCACAAGTTCAGCTTGACCCTCTTGTTTCTCTTTGACTGAGAGGGTGAATACCCTTTGGGGTATATGCTGAACTGGCGGAATGTTTTCATGAACAAAGTCAATTTTATAGCCATGAATGCAGCTTAGTATGTACTTGTCATTAGTGATGGTTTCCCATGCATCCAAAAACAAGTGCAATCTCCCCCCTGATAGTATAGAGCCCCTACTGCTCATATGCTGAGAGGAACCAGACCCACCTACCTCCATGGTTACTGGTGCTACTTCTGCCTCTTCGCTGGGCGATGAGGTGTCTGCTGGGCTGTAGAGGGCTGCTGTTGAAGTTGTTGGGGGTGGCGCATTTTCCATGGGGTCCGCTCTGGGCCCTGGCCTAAAAAGGCTTACGGGGAATGGTTGCGGACCCCGAGCTTTCACCAGTCCCATATGGTGGTCTACGACTGGTGGACGCCGTGAGGTACTGCCGCCTGGGTTTGTTAGGTCTGCTCGGTCCCAAACCTGCCCTCACGAGACCAAAGGTCTTGGATTCTTCCTTTAGGTTTTTCACCTTTTTTGGAAGGTCCTTTCCAAAAGCAGAATTGGAGGTTCTGAACCCGGTGTTTTGCAAAGTCCCGCAAACTTAGGGTTGAGGGCAGGCTTGATGATTTCCTTGGTGCACAGCAGAGCTAATGTATCTTGCTGATTTGTGGAGATGTCCACACCATCAATGGACCGAGCATATAATGTCATCCCTGCAGTCAGGGGTTTAAGGATTTTCTGGAGCTTCAACTCCAGGTTCCTGATGTTCTGCCCCAAATGTCCCCAAATTTGGCTGTTTACAGCTGGTACATTCAATGATGTACAATTTTCTGGGGCTGAATATAGTTTAAGAGCCTCATTGACCACCCGTTCTTGTAGGGGTTTTGAGGACAGGTGGTCAATGCTGGCTGCAAGTTTCGGCTCTAAAGGCCGACCCCCTCGTGGAATGACCACGTAGCGGTTGACCACACCCAGCAGCTCTTCCTGATCCTGTACACTCTGCGTACTCCGGACATCTTCAGCCAAGAACCCATCTTGTTGACCAGCCCAGACCTGGTCGCCAATGCTGCCTTCAAAAGAAGGTGAGGCAATGGCCAGTGCCGTAAAGGGCACTGCGGGAGTACCTGGGCTCCCTTGGCGAGTCTGCTGCTGCTCTCTCAGCAGATCTCGCTGGAGCATTTGCTCCATAAGCCGTTTTCGGCTTAGGCGGCTGCCAGTGCCGCTCTGTAGCGGTGTGGCATCTTCATCCGAATCGTCGGATACTACCGCCCGGTTCTGGCTGCAGGTACCTCCAGCTCGCTGCTCAGGCTGCGCTAGCGGTGCTGGGCTCGGCTCGGTAGTTTGCCGCCTCTTGCCCCCCCTCCAAAGAACGTTCCTCAACGGAAAACGAACGGGGGCGAGCTGCAAGTTTATTCCCTCTGGTCTGGAACATAAAACAGACAACAGAGAAAATACTCACGGCCACGGTAAAACTTACCTGTCGGCCCGACTTTTCAAATTGTAGCGGGAGCACCTTGAACTCCCGTTCGTCGCGCTGCACTGCTTGAACGCTAATGTCGCGCATGCGTGCTGGACGGGGTCTTCACGTAGTCACTCACGTGACTCCGAAATAAAATTCCATTTACTGTTTTCTAGTTCCAATTAATCACATTCTGTCTTTAATGATTCTCCCTCTTCAGCACACTGATATGCTCTTTAATCGATATTGCCACGCTTCCTTTCTCTCTCTGCTTATCCTGGACACTTTGTATATTGGCAAATGGAATGTGAATTTTCTTTTTATCTTAGTAAGATAAGCTCGTAAAGTCACCAAAACTGACGGCAATTGGCTGTAAACGGTTAGGTTTTCTGTTTTGGAATGTCTGGCTCCTTTGAGTGGTGTAATACTAAATATCTCCAGGATGCCTGAAATGGCATTTCAATTTGAATAACAAATTGTGTCTGCTTGGCACAGAAGCAGGCAAGAACGGCTTACCCAGAGAATAAATATTTGGTTCTGGTTGTTGCATGCTGATGCAAATTTCAGAATAGATTGCTCTGGTTGCTGGCTGGAACGCAGTGAGTGATGATTTCAGAGAAACTGCTCAGAGTAGACCTCGGCTGTCGAACGTCAGGCAGAAATGGACACAGCCAGCAACCAAGAAACGTGAAACATTAGGAAGAGAGGCGAGGGTTCGCGGATTGACCAGATGGAGGCGATGGCTGCAAAGGGCCTTTATGGCCAGCTGCAGTTGGCACAGTGAAATGGTGCCAGAACTTGGTGACTCTTGCATATAGACGCAGTGAGCCAATTCTATGTATTATGTGCTGAACTGAGGATTGTACTTATGTATGGCAATAATCTTACTGATCTGTTAGCAAAAAAAAGAATTACACTGTACCACGGTACACATGATAATAAAGGAACCTTTGAACCATTGAACTTTCTCAAATAATTTATGTCACAAATCTATCAAGTGGTGTCATGTTCAAAGGACTAATGCTAGTTTAAATAATGTTCCATGCAAGTTGCCACATTGGTATAGGTGTTAGTGCAGGAGCAAGGAGGTTTGACAGAGATTTGAAAGATGACTCAAGGAGGCTTGTCAATAAAAGGGCATGATTGTGCATAAAATTCTTTGTTAGACATGTCAAGGAAACTGGCAACATTTGGTGTCTAGTGTTGTAATCATTGCTTTTCTCGGAAAAGCATCTAGATGAATCGAAGCTTTCACCTAATGTGTAGGCAGTGGGATAGCATAGAACTAGTGTTGTTGGGTGATCGAAGATCGGCGTGGACTCAAGTGGGCCAAAGGGCATGTTTCCATGCTGTATTTCTAAACTAAACCTTCAATCCAAGTGTTCTCATTAAATATCCCACTCGGAGAAAATTCCTTCCATCCAACCACAGTTAAGCCAACATGTACATTTTTAGTGGCTCAGTTAAATCATTGTATTCTGCAATTCACACAGAGGCAGCGTGCTAACTTTCAGACAGATACATTGTTTTACCACAGCGTTTACTTTACACCAATATTCACTCTTTCCCAAAATAAGCCCATGAGGCTCTGAACTTCTGCCACAGACAGCTAAAAAATTAAGATGTTTAAACATATCAAAACTGTCCATAAATTCTTAAAATTTCCTTTTGGGCAATTATTAAGGTCTGGAAAGATTTTAATAACGGAACATCATTTTAATTTTTTGGTTGTGATAGACTATTGTCAATATGTTTTTAATTGGAGCAGCAAAGTTGTTGATAGTACAACATAGGTGATCATGGATCAATTTGGCGGATGTACTTCAAATTACAAAGGGGCACAGCACTGTAGTCAGAACAATCATTCATTCCTTGACACTTATGGGATGTGAGGCTATAAATATACAGGTTGGTGAACCAGACAAACGATTTTATCTAAAGGGCTGTTATCACACTTCTAAGTTAATGATTAAGGTAACAAACATGATAGTATTGTTTCAATGGAAAGGTGAATAAGGGAATGTGAACAGATCTGAATAATATCATTGTGTAGGAAGGAACTGCAGATGCTGGTTTAAACCAAAGATAGACACAAAAAGCTGGAGTAACTCAGCAGGACAGGCAGCATTTCTGGAGAGAAGGAATGGTTGACGTTTCAGCTCGAGACCCTTCTTCAAACAGACAGACAGACTGCAGTCAGTCTGAAGAAGGGTCTCGACTGGAAACGTCACCCATTCCTTCTCTCCAGAGATGCCGCCTGTCCCGCTGAGTTACTCCAGCTTTTTTTGTGAATAAGGTCATTGATGGCTGGAGTAAAAAGAAGACTTCTGTGGACACCCACCATGTGGGCTGATCGGGTGATTGGCTTTTTCTTGCAACTTCTATATGTCATACCCAAGTCAGATTGATATTTAGTTCAACACCAGACATGATTCTGCTCAGATGGCCATTTATAATATGGTTACAGTCCGATATTTCATTCACTTTCATTTCCGTGAGCACTTTCTCTTTCCCTTCCCCCCACCCCCAACCCCCACAGCCCTCTGTTTGTTTTATTTTCTCCTAATCTCAGTTGTGAAATGTTGTCATTATTTTTTAACTAATTGGTTAGATTACCATTTATTCTTATAAACATCCATCTGTGACAGAAATGTTATTCTTATCTCCAGCAATTTGGAGTTGGAAAAACGATTGAGTTTTGGAAAATTTATTGCCAAGCATTTTTTTGCAATCAACTCTTCACGGAGTTATCATTTATTCTTTGTATGTATTCCGGTTGGAAAAATGCAGTCTTTGTCCCAGCTTTTCTAATGTGTTAACAGAAAATTACTGTTCACCCTTTCGTGTCATGATCAAAGCATAAATATTCACAGACTTTAATTGCTTGCAGCACATGTTGGAGGTCAGTTTCTGGTTTTACATACACAGAAAAAGAAGGGGATTTCTGCTATGAACTCTCCAGGCTAAATCAACCAAACAACAGGAGCATGCTAACTCACAAGAATGACTTTGTCTTCTTGCCTTGGATTCAAGTAGTTAAGAAAGAAGCCAACGTCAAGAAAAACATTAACTCTGGCTGAGGTATCGATCTAAGCACTTTATCCAAGGAACCCATTGTGTGAGCGTGTTCTGATGCATGGTGCCGTGTGGTGAACAAAGGCATTGTGTGGCGCAAGGTCGTGTGATCAAATGTAGTTCACCAGTTCACTGGTGTGGGTGCAGTCTGATTTTTGCGCATTGGATGATGTTGGGCACATTGGGTCCTGCTGTGTGTGTGATGTAGTACTTTGTGCTCTGGTATATAGTTTGGACATTGCACATTGAAGTGAAGTTTGGTACATTCTATACTGTGTATCGGAACTAAAACATAGCACAAAAAGTAAGGAAATTTGTGTTTGGTAGATTATTTCTTTGTTGTAACAATGCTTCTTGGCAATAAATCTTATACCGTTGGAAAGCCTGTTTATTTCCCTTTTAAATGGTGCCACATTTGTAAGGAACATGTATTTGTGGGATGAGCAGCAGAGCTGAGTATGTGGGTTGCGCCCATGAAAAATCTGCCAAATCTTCTCTGCCAATGCCAAACAGCTTATTCTGCCATTGACTCTTGTTCGGTGTTGTTTGGTGGATTGGATGATTGAAGTCTGAAGAAACAAGACATATTGGCAATTTAACAATTTATTCATTTAATAAACAGGAGCCTCAGTAGCGTGTGGAAGAACCATACACAGCCACAACAGCCTGGCACCTCCTCCTCATGCTGGTCACCAGCCTGGTCACACACTGTTGTGGGATGGCATCCCATTCTTCAACCAGCATTTGTCGCAAGTCAGCCAACGTGGTTGTGTTAGTCACTCTGGCACGAACAGCACGCCCAAGCTGATCCCACAAGTGTTCAATAGGGTTGAGGTCAGGACTGCTGGCAGGCCATTCCATCCTCTCCACTCCCAAATTCTGGAGGTAGTCTCTGAGAAACCCTGCTCTGTGGGGGCAAGCATTGTCATCTTGGAGGATAGAGTTCGGTCCCAGACTGTGGAGATATGGTATTGCCACTGGTTGCAGAATCTCATCTCGATATCTCTCTGCATTGAGATTGCCTCCAATGATGACAAGCCTCGTTTTTCCAGTGAGGGAGATGCCGCCCCACACCATCACACTGCCTCCACCAAAAGATGTTACTCTATCGGTGCAGCAATCAGCATAGCGTTCTCCGCGTCTTCTCTACACTTTGACCCTATGATCCAACTGCCGTAGGCAGAATCTGGACTCATCGCTGAACATAACGTTCCTCCACATGTTCAGGTTCCAGTGCACGTGTTGCCGACACCAGCGCAAACGGGCCTGACGGTGAAGGGCAGTCATGGCAGGCCTCCTGGCAGCCCTATGAGACCGGAGATCGGCTGCGTGCAGTCTGTTCCGAATTGTCTCGGCAGAGAGCCGTCGGCCATATCGTCCTGCAAACCTTGACTGCAAATCTGTAGAAGACAGCCTACGGTTCCTAAGTGCTGACAGGGTGAGGAAACGGTCTTCTTCGGGTGTCGTCTTCTTGGGACGCCCACTTCGCGGCCCGTCTCTGACATCCCCCATTATATGGAACTTGGCCTTCACTTTGGAGATGGTACTAGGGCTCACTCCAAATAATGCCGCAACTTGGTTTTGCGGAACACCTGCTTGAAGTTGCCCTATCGCACGGGCCCTATCCAGATCAGTCAAACGTGGCATGCCGATTCTTGGAGCAGACACCTACTGACCACTGTAGCAGGGCCCATGCTCACAGATGCTGCCAATCAGGTGCCAATCAGGCACCTGATTGTCAGCACCTGGGGGTACCAGAAGCTCAAAACAAGAGTCAATAGCAACAGCAGAATAAGCTGTTTGGCATTGGCAGAGAAGATTTGGCAAATTTTTCATGGGCGCAACCCATATACTCAGCTCTGCTGCTCATCCCACAAATGCATGTTCCTTACAAATGTGGCACCATTTAAAAGGGAAATAAACAGGCTTTCCAACAGTATAAGATTTATTGCCAAGAAGCATTGTTACAACAAATAAATAATCTACCAAACACAAATTTCCTTACTTTTTGTGCTATGTTTTTACATAAATTGTGCATCAAAATCTATCACATTGGATGTGTATTGGATATACAATTATTTGCATATCCAGTTAGTTAGTGTAGTTAGATGCATTGTATCTGGAGCACAACTGGATACATTGCGCTGTTGGGTACGGCCTGATATATTGTGCGATGAAGTCACTAAGATGCTTTGTGCTGTAGAATGCAGTCTGATATGATGAGTAAGGTGACCGTTGCCAGAAGTATTGTTTTACTGGAGTGCATTTAGATACATTGTATGGTGGGATATTGTCTAGCACAATGTCCTTTGAAGTGTTTTGGATGCAATGAAAAGTGGTGTAACTGAATACGCTTGTGGTAGATTGTAGTCTGGCACATTGTGTATTGTAGTGCGGCCGGATATATTGTGTGCTGGAGTATAGGCAGATATACTTCATTGGCATATGACTGGACATATTATGTGGTGGAGCATGTGATGGCGTGTTGTGTTGAGTACTTTGAGCAATGAAGTCTAGCCAGATACATGATGAAATGAAATGGAACGTGATACACTGGGGTCTCAATCTGTGCAATTTAAATCGGTGGAATATAAATCTGTGGTTTTCTGTTAATGCACAGTGTAACTTAGCACAGCATGTAGTACCCACTCAGTCCAGAGCCTATGGAATGTGGATATTAGTAAGTAAGGATCTTCACTGGGACAAGGTATAGTTTTAAGTTAATTAAAGAGAGGTAAGGCAGGGAGGTGATGTGTTGCAGCTTTATGATATGAGAACAGATGGAAGCCATTGAGATCCCTCATAACTACCACTGTAAATTAAGAATTGTCATTCAGAATTGAATGCTGGCGTCCAAGATTCAAAGACTGTGATGAGAAAGGAGAGTTTCCAGTTTCGAAAGACTGTAAAGCACCTTAAAATAATTACTGCGGCACTGGTCAGTCAGGAGAGTGTGCCTCCTCATGAGGGATATATGGGGATGTAGCAATGGGGCAGTCTCAGCTGCTACACTTGTTCAAGAGGTATGAAAGCGGCAGGTGGAGATGAGAGTGGAGAGTGAAGGGTGAAACAGCAAGTTAACTATCGCACCAGGGAACAGGGAGTCACTCATGTTGGGAGAATGGGTATTGCAAGAGGGCTAGACGCTACTCTCTGCAGTTGTGAATGCGAGTCCTGAAGGTTAGTGTCAGGCTTAGGGACACTTCTTTGAGGTTCAAGAGGAATTCAGATTGCAAGTGGACAAACCAGTCATGATCCATGTGGGAATAAATAACATAAATAGCACCGCAGAGGAAGTTACACTGAAAGAGTATGAGCAGCTGGGGTCTAAATTTAAAACAGGGTGAAAGTGAAATCATTTCTGGATTACTTCCCGAGTGATGTGAAAATTGACATTGTTAACATCAGACGGATGAATGAGTGACCAAGAAACTGAAGGAGAAATTAGTTTCAAATTATGTGACACAAACCAATAACAGGAAAGAGGGAGCCATTCCACTGGGATTAGCTTTACTTGAATTAGACTGGGACCAATTGTGTCTACATTTAAAAGTATACCACTAAACAAGCAATGGATCACTTTACAAGAATGATTACATAGTTTTGAAGAAGGGTCACGACCCGAAATGTCACCCATTCCTTCTCTCCAGTGATGCTGCCAGTTCCGCTGAGTTACTCCAGCTTTTTGTGTCTGTTTACAATAAACAGATAACCTTTTAAGGGACAGAAACCCACCAAGCAAAATGACCCAGTCTGTCAAGGGAACCCAGAGAAAATGTTAGTTTAAAGGAGTAAGTGGTAAACCCGAGCATGAAGAAAATGTCACACTCCATTAAAGGAGAAACAACATGTTCATGAAAAAAGGAAAAGTTAAAGGAAGCTAATGGCATGTTGGCCTTCATAACAAGAGGATTTGAGTACAGTTGTATAGGGCCCTGGTGATACCACACCTGGAGTATTGTGTGCAGTTTTGGTCTCCTAATTTGAGGAAGGATGTTCTTGCTATTGAGGCAGTTCAGCGTAGGTTCACGAGGTTAATCCCTGGGATGGAGGGACTGTCATATGAGGAAAAATTGGAAAGACTAGGCTTGTATTCACTGGAGATTAGAAGGATGAGAGGTGATCTTATAGAGACGTATAAAATTATGAAAGGACTAGACAAGCTAGATGCAGGAAAAATGTTCCCAATGTTGGGGGAGTCCAGAACCAGGGCACACAGTCTAAGAATAAAGGGGAGGCCATTTAAAACTGAGGTGAGAAGAAACCTTTTCACCCAGAGAGTTGTGAATTTGTTGAATTCTCTGCCACAGAAGGCAGTGGAAGACAATTCACTGAATGAATTTAAAAGAGAGTTAGATAGAGCTCTGGGGGCTAGTGGAATCAAGGGATATGGGGAGAAGGCAGGCACAGGTTACTGATTGTAGATGATCAGCCATGATCACAATGAATGGCGGTGCTGGCTCGAAGGGCCAAATGGCCTCCTCCTGCACCTATTTTCTATGTTTCTATGCAACAAAAACTTTTCGCTGTACCTCGGTACACGTGACAATAAACTAAACTGAATCCAGCAGACATGGTGTTTGAACTCGTATCTCCAGCTGTTAGTCCAGTAACTTAACCAACTTGGCCACTTTTCTGTTTCTTGTTGTTGCGGCTCAAATGGGGGAGGCATAATAAGATTCTATATGACAGAAGGCAAGAAAAGGGCCATTAGTATATGAAGTTGTTAAGTGTACCAAATGCCATTGCAGAAGCCCATGAAACAATTACATACATATCAAGGAAAGTAACAAAATCCAGCAGCTGTTTCAACTGTTCCACCTCCTCACCAGTGTGAGTCATTTTCATTCCAGAGGAGTAATCTGAAGCAATTCTGGAAAGTGCTTAAAACCTGCTGCTGGCCCCTCTCATTGCATTGGAACTTTAAGAGGAGATACGTAGATACTGCCATTATGTGGCAATTTCCCGTTTCAGTTGATATTCTAATGGCAAAGCTGTTTGCCTTCCAAGCACTGTTTGGAAAGTAAAAGAATGTTCAAATAAAATATTTAATCCCCCTCAGTTAAACAAACTAAAGTCACAACATCATTAATTAAAAACTAAAACACACTTTTTCGGTACTTGCAGGAGACCAAGACACCGAAGAGCAATTTATTCCATTTAATTCCAATAAACCCTCGCTGTAACAGACCACACTGTGGGAGATGTGTAGGGAAAAAAATGCAGATGCTGGTTAAAATCGAAGGTAGACACTAAATGCTGGAGTAACTCAGCGGGTCAGGCAGCATCTCTGGAGAAAAGGAAGCATCACGCAAGATGCTGCCTGACCCGCTGAGTTACTCCAGCATTTTGTGTCTACACTGTGGGAGATGGTGTCCGTTATTACCGATTGTCCACTCTAACTGAATAAGGGGGTTAATATGTACAGTATTAATGGAAAAACAGCCAATACACTGGAATTTAGAAGGATGAGAGGGGATCTTATCGAAACGCATAAAATTATTAAGGGGTTGGACACGTTAGAGGCACGAAACATGTTCCCAATGTTGGGGGAGTCCAGAACCAGGGGCCACAGTTTAAGAATAAGGGGTAGGCCATTTAGAACAGAGATGAGGAAAAACTTTTTTAGTCAGAGAGTTGTGAATCTGTGGAATTCTCTGCCTCAGAGGGAAGTGGAGGCCAATTCTCTGAATACATTCAAGAGAGAGCTAGATAGAGCTCTTAAGGATAGCGGAGTCAGGGGGTATGGGGAGAAGGCAGGAACGGGGTACTGATTGAGAATGATCAGCCATGATCACATTGAATGGCGGTGCTGGCTCGAAGGGCCAAATGGTCTTCTCCTGCACCTATTTTCTATTGTCTATTGTCTATTTCTAACATACACAGCACAATAAACAGCAAAGAACACAAAATACACAATACCTTTGGACGGCACAGTGGTGCTGTGGTCGAGTTGCTTCCTTACAGTGTCACAGACCAGAGTTCAATACTGTCCTCGGGTGCTCTCTGTGGTCGCGTTGGTTTCCTCCGGGTGCTCTAGTGCAATGGTTCTATTGGTTTTATCCTCCACCGTAAGTTGTCCCTGGTGTGTCGTGGGGAGCTGGTGTGCGGGGGAACCTGGTGGAGGGGATGCGAGGTTGCGGGGATCTGGTCCGGGTCTCTGGCCCTGTGGGGTGGTGGCACTGTTGGCAGGGTCACTCGGGGAAACCCACGCTGTCACAATGTCTTTGCAATGTGGGAGGAAAGATAGAACCAATGCGGTAGTTCTATCCTACACATTGTCCTTATCAATTGTCCCGAGTGTGTTGGATAGAACTAATGTATGGCTGATTGTTATTGATAGACACAAAGCGCTGAAGTAACTCAGCGGGTCAGGCAGCATCACTGGAGCAAAATCTATAGGTGACATTTGTTAGGTGGCATTTCTTCAGCCTGAGAAAGTCTCTCGACCCAAGACGTCCCCTATTCCTTTTCCACCAGAGATGCTGCCTGACCCGCTGTGTTACTCCAGCACTCTGTGTCTATCTTTGGCATAAATCAGCATCTGCAGTTCTTTGTTTCTACATGTGGGTGATCACTGGTCGGCACGGACTCAGTGTTATCTGAATGGTGGCCGATTAGGAAAAGGGGAAATGCAACGAGACCTGGGTGTCGTGGTACACCGGTCATTGAAAGTAGGCATGCAGGTGCAGCAGGCAGTGAGGAAAGCGAATGGTATGTTGGCATTCATAGCGAGGGGATTTGAGTATAGGAGCAGGGAGGTTCTGCTGCAGTTGTACGGGGCATTGGTGAGACCACACCTGGAGTATTGCGTACAGTTTTGGTCTCCTAATCTGAGGAAGGACATTCTTGCCATAGAGGGAGTACAGAGAAGGTTCACCGGATTGATTCCTGGGATGGCAGGACTTTCATATGAAGAAAGACTGGATAGACTCGGCTTGTACTCGCTGGAATTTAGAAGATTGAGGGGGGATCTTATAGAAACTTACAAAATTCTTAAGGGGTTGGACAGGCTAGATGCAGGAAGATTGTTCCCGATGTTAGGGAAGTCCAGAACAAGGGGTCACAGTTTAAGGATAAGGGGGAAGTCTTTTAGGACCGAGATGAGAACGTTTCTTTTCACACAGAGAGTGGTGAATCTGTGGAATTCTCTGCCACAGAAGGTAGTTGAGGCCAGTTCATTGGCTATATTTAAGAGGGAGTTAGACGTGGCCCTTGTGGCTAAAGGGATCAGGGGGTATGGAGAGAAGGCAGGTACAGGATACTGAGTTGGATGATCAGCCATGATCATATTGAATGGGCGGTGCAGGCTCAAAGGGCCGAACGGCCTACTCCTGCACCTATTTTCTATGTTTCTATGTTTCCTCACTGTGTGTCTGAACGAAGCTAAGCTAAAATGGTTTAAAACCACCATTCGCTCCATCCACCCAGTGGTCATTCCATGAAACATGATCTCGGTCCACAAACGATTCAATCTGTAACCAAAATCCATAATAATGTGGTCCGCTAAAACAAAGGTTTACTCCATTGATTATTTTGGTCAATACAGAATTACAAGGGTAGACAGTCAAAATCTTTCCCCCAAGATGGGGATATAGAATACTAGAGGGCATAGCTTCAAGGTGAGTGGGACAAAGTTTTAAGGAGATGTATATTTCTTTTGCACAGAGGGTGGTGAGTGCCTGAAACATACTGCTGGGGTGGTGGTGGAAGCAAATATGATAGGCATATGGATGTACAGGAAGTGGAGGGATATGGAGGCAGATAAAATGATCTTGGCATCATGTGCAGCATAGACCTTGTGAGCCAAAAGATCTGATCCTGTCGTACTTTTCTATGTTCTATGTACAAAAGGCCATGAGAATCCAGGCAATTGATCAAAAATTAGGTTTTTAGCCTGTTTGTGGGAATGAGCGATTTGAGGCAAGCTCAGGACTTAATTCCACTCAAGATTAAATTATGTGTGAGCTGTTGTATTCAGTGCTCCCAACGTTTTGACAAACTGTGGTAAATGACAACGTCACACTAGCTGAGTGCAGTTCTGAGAAACGATGATTTATAACATCTGGAAAATAGGCATAAGCCGACTAGAAACGTCAATGAAAGTGTGCAGTAATGTGTAACATTAGATTCTAAACCTTTGATGTCATCAAGGTTTCAAGGTCAATTTATTGACACATGTACCAATTAAGGTACAGTGAAATTTGAGTTACCATGCAGCCATACTAAGTGAAAAGCAATAAGACACACAACCACATAAAACTTAACATAAACATCCATCACAGTGGATTCCACATTCCTCAGTCTATCCTGGATTTGCAAGCACTTAGACTAAATTAAATCATCTGGTTATTGTTTTCTCAGGAATCCTTCATAGTTGTCATCTCTGTCCGATACACCAACATCAGCGAATCCCAAAGTCTATTAAAAAGATAATATTTTGCATGATTATAAAAAATTAACATTGGGGACATAAATTCCCCTACTTCCACAAAACATTTTTTTTAAATTTCAAATACACCACTTCAAAGCTAATGGCTTTTGTGGTTCACTACTCCCCCCCCCCCCCTCCCCCTCATATAATTAATGTGATTTTAATGAGTCAAGCTTCAGCTCTTTCGTGAAGTAATCTAGGTATGTACTTTTCTCTCCAGCTGACGTTAGTCTTGTTTTCCCAGTGTTGCTTAAAGGAAGAACAAAGTTTCCACGCTCACTGTCAGCTTATCCTTTTTATCTCTATTGAACGTCTAGCGTGCTATGCGGGGAAACAATCGATTTTTATTAGTAGTCAGGGTTGCAAACTACTATTTCAAACACTGCTCATGCAAACACATGGTGTGATGGAAAGAAACAGAACCTTGGCCCTGCTCAAATTTGATGGAGTGTGCAATACAATATGCACTCCCCACCAACAATAAACCATTTGATTGCCAGAGAGAAAGAAAAGAAAGACACATATAACCCAAGCATATAGGTTTAAAATTCTCTCCAGCCCCTGGAGAACTCTCCAACTTTGAATTCCTGGCAGAGTCACCTCTTTGTGTGAGGGAATCTTCACTCCTGCTGGGAATAAGTACAGCTCTCTATTGAAGGGATTTAACAAATTGATGTTCACTGTATACACAGTAAAGAGTCAGCCCCAGCCTATCCCTTGACATCTGGGTTGATTGATGGTCGGCGTGGACTCAGTGGGCCGAAGGGCCTGTTTCCGTGCAGTATCTCAAAGTCTAAAGTCTAAATCTGATCACATATTGCAGAATAGCCATGACTCTTAGAACTCTCCAACCTAGCTAATTGGGACTGTTTTCAATTTTTAAAAAAATCTATTTTTATAATTTATTTTATCATTTATCTTATCATTTGATGAATTTTGATCTGATCTAAATCTGTGCTACTCCATAGAATAGGGTGCAAATTTGTTTTAAGACCATCGTCATAACCAATATCGTTCTTAATAGAGGGACTGAATCCTTCAGTCCTTCCCAAAGTCCACGTCAACCATCTGGAAAAAAGATCAAAGCTGTGTTCCAAGTGCTGGCTGACCAAGAATTTAGAGAAAAACAAATTATGTCTTGTCTTGAAATCAATTATTCTGTGGGTGTGCTCCAACTCCCCTCTAACTATCACTCCAGAGATTTGGGTCTGAAATTCTCCAGATCTATGCAGCTAATGCACCTTCTGCAATATTTTCTTTGGAAGATTTATGGCCTCACCAGCTACATGATAAATGCTATTCTACTCATCATTCAAGAGCCTTGTAGCCAAACTTGAAGCACATACACATTTAACTATATCTACATGAAGGGGGTCAGACAGCAGTTGTATAAAGACAGTTACTTGGCCCACACCTATACCGACTGACAAAACCATTTACCATCATACTGAAAGGGACAACAAATCTTTGTAATGAATTTCTAAAGAAATGTGAGTGAATGGAAAGTAGCAGGGGCTGAATTTTAGTTTGAATTGATTGAAAGATACAGCGTGGAAACAGGCCTTTCGGCCCACTGAATCCACACCAATCGATCACCCACCCACACCATGCTATCCCACTTTTCCATCTAATTAACCACAAACCTGTACGTCTTTGCAATGTAGGAGGAAACCAGAGCACCCGGATGAAACCTACGTGGTCACAGGGAGAATGTGCAAACTCCATGCAGACACCGCCCGAGATCAGGATCAAAAGCGGGTCTCTGGCGCTGTGAGGCAGCAGCTCTACCAGCCGCATCACTGTGCCGCCACTGGTAAAACTTTGCAGAAGAATAGTTAATTATTTTCTTCTCTGAATCCCTGTAGTTTACCTGTCTCCAAGACTCAAAAAATAATAGCATCTTCTCCAGGAACTCTGGACACATTTCCAAACAACGTTAGAAATAGTAATACAAGGTAGACACAAAATGTTGGAGTAACTCAGCGGGTCAGGCAGCATCTCAGGAGAGAAGGGATGCGTGACGGGACAAGGAGGTGACGGGATGGAAGGAGGGGGCAGGACAAAGATAGGATGTAGTCAGAGACAGGAAGACTAGTGGGAGAATTGGGAAGCAGGAGGGGATAGAGAGGGGAAGCAGGGACTATCTGAAGTGGGAGAAGTCAATGTTCAAACCGCTGGGGTGTAAACTGCCCAAGCGAAATATGAGGTGCTGTTCCTCCAATTTGCGCTGGGCCTCACCCTGACAATGGAGGAGGCCCAGGACAGAAAAGTCACATTGGGAATGGGAGGGGGAGTTGAAGTGTCCCCTCCTTCAAGATTAGGGGAGGAGGTCCAATGTTGGCCTTCATAACAAGAGGAGTTAAGTATAGGAGCAAAGAGGTCCTTTTGCAGTTGTACAGGGTCCTAGTGAGACCGCACCTGGAGTACTGTGTGCAGTTTTGGTCTCCAAATTTGAGGAAGGATATTCTTGCTATTGAAGGCGTGCAGCGTAGGTTTACTAGGTTAATTCCCGGAATGGCGGGACTGTCCTATGTTGAAAGACTGGAGCGGCTAGACTTGTATACACTTGAATTTAGAAGGATGAGAGGAGATCTTATCGAAACATATAAGATTATTAAGGGGTTGGACACGTTAGAGGCAGGAAACATGTTCCCAATGTTGGGGAAATCCAGAACCAGGGGCCATAGTTTAAGAGTAAGGGGTAGGCCATTTAGAACGGAGATGAGGAAAAACTTTTTCAGTCAGAGAGTTGTAAATCTGTGGAATTCTCTGCCTCAGAAGGCAGTGGAGGCCAATTCTCTTAATGCATTCAAGAGAGAGCGTGATAGAGCTCTTAAGGATAGCGGAGTCAGGGGTAAGGGGAGAAGGCAGGAACGGGGTACTGATTGAAAATGATCAGCCATGATCACATTGAATTGCGGTGCTGGCTCGAAGGGCCAAATGGCCTACTCCTGCACCTTTTGTCTATTGTCTATTGTCTAGCAGATGTCGGTCACTTGTCTGTCTCCTGTGATGGAGATAGTGTCTACTTTCGATTTTAACCAGTTATTTTCCTACACACCTTAGAAATAGTAATGCTATTCATCAGCAACTTAAGATGTAGGGAATTTCCCAGCAAACGATTTTTGCTTGATAGTGGTCAAACATCAAGCAGACTGACAATTCCATGAGGACAATTGAATGACTAACAAAAAAAAATCAAAAAATCAAAAATAGCTTTATTTGTCATTCGTTCAGAACGAGATTACTTAGCCATCAGTACAAAAAACACAAGACACAACCCCAACACAAACATCCATCACAGTGACTCCAAACACCCCCCCCCCCCCCCACTGTGATGGAGGCCAAAAACTTCCCCTCTCTCTTCCCCCATGCCCCTCCCACGTACAGACAACTCGACCCCTACCCAGGCGACCGACCCGCACAGCCCCCGCAAGGAGATGGAAAGTCCCTTATAAAGAAATCATAAAAACCTTATAAAGTCAAGGCCTTATAAAGAATACACATGGTTGAGATTATTCAATCAAAGTTGGGGTGGTTTCAGTGGTAAATAAATCAGCTACATACCAAATGGACATGCAGAATCAAAATGTAACTATGTTTTAAGCCTGTAATCTATTGAATTAAAATAAAACCAGTTTAAGTCAGGCAGATGCGATGATTCCCTTTGGGTTGAATCCTTGCATGCGCCGAGTTCGGTGGCCTGAAAATTGGGCGTAGATGGTTTCCAGCCTGGTAACAAGTGGAAGGAGGACTTACACAGACCTTAGTTGGAATCTATGGAGACAACTGATGATGGGTAGCAAAGAAGGCCCTAAAATAACAATCTTCCATCCATAACCTGGTTAGTCACCAGAAAATGTGCATCACTGTTTGTTGGCTGATTTATCACCGAGATGGCAACAAATATGTAGGATTAAGCTTAAAAGGTAGCTGCAGAGAGATTAATAGAGTCATTGTGTCATCTATTATATTATACTTCCATAACCATTCAACTCAATAAGATGTAAATCATCACAAAATAAGAAACATTAGTTTCATTTTATTGAATCCCAAAATTGGACTGTCGCGTTGATATTGATAGATCAATCCGTATCCATTTTGAACATAGAGTCGGCGCAGTGGAGATGCCTTTCCATAACGTTAACCTCAAAGTCAAGATCAACTGACTCAATCAGGCATCTGTCCATAGAGCAGACAGAATTTACATTTCATGTGCGTATCTTAAGACTGTGGCCCCAACATTGACACTGAAATTATTATAAATAATGTTAAAGAATGGTGCGATGAAACATTGATCCCCAAGGGGCATGATTGTGGACAAGTCTCTAAATTGCTTTAAATTAATTTATAATCTCCGTGTTTTTAAAATAATGCTGGAAAGATTATAATGAAAATAACTTATGTGGAGAAGCTTTTTATCTCACACTTTGCCGGAGTGATTGTTAGCTTGACAAGTTGTTGCCTATTGCACGTGTCCTGTCAGCAGTGAAGTGCCTTGTTACAAATATACAATTAATTTTGTAAGATATTTTGAAAAGACATGCTGAAAATCCCCGAAACCAAACTTCAACAATCATGTTTTGTAAGCCAATTGATTTCCCATTAATCACATTAACCAAACAAGATTTGGGTTGTGAGACTGAAAATCCTTCTGGTTTGCAAGAACTGCCTGAAGCGCATGTAAACCGTTACAAACATGAGCAAGCAACTGGCAAAACATTTGTTTCTGGAGACCCTTGACCGGATGAAGTTGGGTCTCGACCCGAAACGTCACCCATCCCTTCTCTCCAGAGATGCTGCCTGTCCTGCTAAGTTACTCCAGCATTTTGTGCCTATCTCTGATTTAAACCAGTATCTGCAGTTCCTACCGGCTCGGTGGCGCAGCGGTAGAGTTGCTGCCTTACAGCGAATGCAGCGCCAGAGACTCAGGTTCGATCCTGACTACGGGTGCCGTCTGTACGGAGTTTGTACGTTCTCCCCTTGACCTGTGTGGGTTTTCTCCGAGATCTTCGGTTTCCTCCCACGCTCCAAAGACCTACAGGTATGTAGGTTAATTGGCTGGGCAAATGTAAAAATTGTCCCTAGTGGGTGTAGAGTAGTGTTAGTGTGCGGGGACGCAGCGGTCGCTGGGCGGCACGGACCCAGTGGGCCGAAGGGCCTGTTTCTGCGCTGTATCTCTAAATCAAAATCTAAAAATGTACACAAATCTAAGTATTTTCAGATTCTAAACATTATCCAAAACCCTCTGTACTGTGAGATCCTTTCTCACTGTTCACCCTCTGTGGTTCCTGCTGCTCTCCTGCCCTCACCTTTGTTTTTAATCTCTGGCCTTTGTCTAAACCATCTGCTTATCAAAACACCTTGAGCTTATGTCTACCTATCACCTGCTATACTTTGCCCTGCCTCCTCTTTCTCCCAGTTTTGTCAAACCTCTGCCTCAATTTACAATCAGTCTGAAAAAAGCTACCTACCCATATTCTGCAGATAAAATGTCTGACCTGCTGAGATACTGCAACACTTTGTGTCCTCTTTTGGAACCAGCATCAGTGATTCCATGTTTCTAAAATCTTAATAATATTCATCACGTTACCATCATTAAATTCTAATTATTGCACATTGTCTTTAAGAGTGAAGCCCAATGAAAAATAACATTCCCACCAATGGGAATAGATAATATATTACTTTGCAACCTCACCTTGACCTTGACTGGCTCATTATAGTCTTTGACTTTTCCTCGACTCTCCCACATCACGTATTTCTATTTGTTTTCACAATTCTGTAAAATTATTCTTTTAGTAGATTGAATAGGAGACCTCGTTTCTGTGATAGTTCTTTGTACTCCAAGCTGCTAGTTGTGCGTGAGGTGCCTGTAATGGCCTTACAGATCATTTACCGTCTGTCACCTATATTGATTTTCTCTTTTCGATCTATTCAAAGTTGTCCTTCATTTTAACAAAATGGTTCATTTTAAAATCTTCCTTGTGTTGCAGATTTCAACCACATTCCTAATGTTGAGGTCACTGTTGTCCAGATGCTTTCCCTCAAACCTCCTCATGGAGCCCCAACACAAGCTCTGATTACTAAATGTTGTGATTATCCTTGTTTACTTCATTCACATGTGTGAGTACATCCCTCACACAAAGCTATGCTAGCTCTCCCTGAACTTTCCCTGCCTTTTCAAATGTTCGTTAATCTCATCTCTTTGAATTTTCTCCAATATTTTCTCCACTGCTAATATAAGTCTTGCTGATCTGTAATTACCTGGTGTATTCTTGCTGCGCTCCTTAAATAAAGGAATAACAATGGCTATGCTCAAGTCCTCTGGGACCTCACCTGTAGCTAACAAAGAAGCAAATCTTTGTCAGGGCTCTAGTTATCTCCTGGGATAGCGTCCTGGGATAGATCTCACCCAGACTTGAAGAGTTCATCAATATTATGTACTCATGACATTGAACACCTCCTTTATTCCTAATATTAATATGCTCCAAACCATCAACGTAATCCTTCCTGATGTCAAAGTTTTCCCATTCTTCTACTTGATTAATACAGATGAGATGGGTAGCAGAATAGCTCAGCAGTAGAGACCCAAGTTCGTTCCTGAATGCAGGTGCTGTCTGTACAGAGTCTCTCTTGTCCCTCTGACCGCGTCTGTGTCCTCCGGGTGTTCCGATTTCCACTTTTAAAAAATGTGCAGGTTTGTAGGATAATTGGCTTCTGTAAATTGTCCCTCATGTGTAGGATAGATCTAATGTATGGGTGATCACGGGTCAGCATGGACTTGGTGTGTCGAAGTGGCTGTTTACGCACTTGATTTCTAAAACTAAAACTAAAAAAAACTAAGACCTATTCATTTAAGAGTTTGCCTATATCATTGATCTGCACTCATAAATTACTTTTTGGTCCTGAAGGGAACACACTTTTCCCCTGCTTACGAAATATCTTGAGATTTGCTTTAATTTTACTTGCCAAGGATATTTCTGAGGACCTCTTTCTAATTTATTTATTAAGTTTCTCCTACGCCCCTCCAATTTTTAAGAGACTTACTCATTTGCTTGCTTTTTTCCTATTCTAACCTTTAATCCTTTGTCATGCAAGGTTTTTAATCATACTATCTTTTTCATTCATCATTAGAGCCATAGAGTCAAATAGTGTAGAAACAGGCCCTTCTTCCTAACTTGCTCATGCTGACCAATATGCCCCAACTACACAAATTCCACTTGCCTGCATTTGGCTCATATCCCTCTAAAGCTATCCTGTCCATACCAAACTTTCTGGCTCATGATTTCTTTATACCTGATTTACGAGTTTATACCCTTATAATAAATCAAACCATTATATTTTCATTCAAATGAACCTTGTTTCCAAGTAGAAGAAGGAGCCTATAAATTAAGAACTAGTTATGATAGGTATTCTGTAGGGCCACTACTTATTATCCAAACATTTTGAGCATCGTGTTATTGGATTTTGAGACCTAGTCTGCGCATGGTATGTGCAGCGGACAGTATCAGATGAAGAACATGGATCACCATTGCCAATCCGAAATGGGCAATATATTCTGGCCATGTTAGCTATCCCTGAATCTTAGATAAAAAGCAAATAACTAATAAAAATATAAGGCCATTGGAATTCCCTTTCAGCCCTGTAAGCATGCACGAACAAGCAGTGTCAAAGATCAGCAATTTAATATTATTAAATGAAACTATTTAAATTAAATATTTGACCTGTAATGTGATTGAAGTTTGGAAACAGACCAACACTGCTGTATGACTGTCTGTGAAATAGCCGCTGTAAGAGAAGCCTGCCGTGAAAGCTGCATTCTTATTGTTAGGGCAACATTGTTCTTGTTGCATGATTCCCTGCCACTGATTGTTTCTGGGTTATCCGAATTCCTGTTGAACAAATAAAATTATTGAAGGTTGTTGGATGCTTCCTGATAGCTTCACTTGTCTGGGGCACTCCAGCTACAGTTGCTGGGAATCTCGTTAATATTAACTTTCGGCTTTTCTTTCAAACGCTCCACAGTTCTCAGGAGAAGGATTGGAGCATGAATGAAATGAAATGAATGAAATGAATGAAATTTTAATCTATTAGATAATTCCATTTGAGGATACTCTCCAAAAGCAACAATGACCTTGAGTGGAAGCCATTATTAAACCCTGCCTACTCCTACATGCACACTTCACGTCTAGATACAAGTACAGAGGCAAATGACAGAAGCTGCCCACGATACAGATGCCTTTGCCTTCAGGCAACAGGCTTCTGTAAATAAAGTAGCGCTCTCACCATATTTTCGGACCTTCATTTCATCACCTGGCAGAAACCCACATAGTCAGTGGAAGGTAGATACAAAATGCTGGAGTAACTCAGTGGGACAGGCAGCATCTCTGGAGGGAAGGAATAGGTGACATTTCGGATTGAGACCCTTCTCCAGTCTCTCAAAAGTCAGTGGAAGATCTTGTAAACTCCATGCAGACATCACCCAATGTCACGATTAAACCAGATTCCAGGAGTTGCGATGCTTTCTCATACTGAAATCAAGTCGTTAATTTAATTATTATCCAAAACTTCATATTTATCGTTGTAGTTTTCAAAAATGATTTACTTATCAGAAAGCTGAAGGCTTTGTTTGACATTTTGCTAGTTCTTTGACTGTTGACACTAGCTTTTTAATACTGATTGCTGACATGATAACTGACTACTTTTAATCTATCTATTTCCAGCGCAAAATAGTTAAGAATAAGAGTCATCCATTCCCATCATGTGGCAATTTTTTACATAGCAATAATGAAACTCACTAAACTTAGCTGGCTATACTGGTCCCATGTTAAACTCTTTAGGAGATTGGGCTATCACAGTGTAAATTCACTGCTTTGTTGAAACAAAATCATATTCAATAACGCTCATTGTGTTGGTTGCCTAATTACTGATCTTGCAGAACTTTTTCAAAGGCTCCAGAGAGATGTTTCAGGTAGGAACCCGTCTTTGGGCTCACCCTATCTTTGATGTAAACCAGCATTTCCATTTTCTTCCTATACATACTGTAATACAATCGTGAGTTATGACACAATTTTCAGGGGACATTTGGACAGATATAAAGATCGGAAGGGTTTGGAGGGATATGAGCCAAATGCAGGCAAATGGGACTAGCCCAGAATGCCAACTCAGCATGGACACGTTTGTCTGAAGGGCCATTTCCTTTTTGTACATATCTAAAACTGCAGAACATTTACATCCAACGACAAGATTTCAGGAGGGGAACAACATGGTCCATGAATACATGAATTTAATCACAAAATATTATTTTAACTCTGAAACAGTGATGGCAATTTTTAGTCTTATAATGTGGAAATAAACTGACTTAGCAACTTGCCTGCTCATTACAGAATACCATTTGACATGAATTTTACATGCAAGGCTCTATACCTCCATTGAAGATAGCCAGACTCGGAACTTCCTGAGATGTTATCCTAATCAGCTGCCGCCTTTTTGTCAGGAGGTCATGAAAATCCCGATGTTCAGGTTTTATGGAATCATCACACTGTTCCCATTTAAATTATAGCATTTTGTCAGGAGAATCTGAGAACATTGGTTCTCCATTTTAGATCAATATCAAATTTTATAAAACGAGTTCAAAAGTAAATCTACTAAAATATTCACAATACCAAATCAAAATATGGGAGGCTTTGAAGTTTCTCTTAGTTATTGAATATGGAGCCAAACTTTTTAATTCAGCTTACTGATCTGAAATACAAGCTGCTATTATTGGAGTAATGCTCTGGATCTCTGGCTAAGGAATTGATTTGATCATGCCATCAGTAAATCCCGTTACACATTTCTGTGGCTTTGCATCTCCTTTTCAATAGATTTTTCTGGCACTTTAACTCCATTTATCATTTGAAAATAATACCAGGTATTATGTGCAAAATATGCTGAGAAATAGCAGACGATGTAAGAAGAGGGTCTTTCCATCAGCCTGAATAAAAATGCTAACTTTAATTTGAAGTAAGATCCACACACGAAGAAACGAGGAACTGCAGACACTAGTTTACAAAAAAAAGGACACAAAGTGCTGGAGTAAATCAGGCAACATTTCTGGAGAACATGGATAGGTGACATTTTGGGTTGGGACCCTTCTTCTGACTTACACGGGAATAACAACCAAACCTTGCTGAAAAACATTCAGAATATAAATATGGGCTGTTGCTTAACTTTGCTCAGTTGAGTTGCATGTGTAACCAATTAAATTAACATTGGATCTTTCCCACTCAGTATAGCTCAGCTCAGACCACTACATTTACCGAATCAATTGGAAGAGTTAATTATGCAGCTTTTATGCTTGCACTCTTTGTAACATGAAGAAAATTTCCTGAACATGTCCTAAACCCGTTTCAGTTATACTGTAGATTGATATTGGTAGTGTACTTAGCATAATGTTTTGTATTACATCACGGAAAAAGACTTCTCAGCATAATGGGTCCATTCTAGTGGGTAGAAAAGAAATGCAGATGCTGATTTACACTGAAGATTGACACAAGGTACAGGAGTGACTCAGCGGGTGAGGCAGCATCTCTGAAGAGAAAGGATGGGTTATGGCGAGTCGTAGGCGAAGTACGTTGAGGTAGACGTTTATTGTAACATTAACAACCGTGACAATCAACGCACCAAACGACAGACAACCATAAATCTTACTGTCTCCTTCGGAGGACTAAACCAGACTGCCCAGTTCCTTTACCTGCGCACCACCTCACCTCTTCTACCAATCAGAGGGTTCGATGGTCTGGACCAATCCCTGTGTCCCTACATGACCCCCCCCCCCAGAACCCTCGGTGCGGTACCGGGCAGGTGCCCGGACCACCCGACCGGTGCGGAGAGGAGAGGGGGGCCTTGCCGGGGGTGTGGACGGGGAAACCGGCACCGCGGGAGGAGGGGAAACTGCCGGAGCCGGAGGCGGCAGTGGCAAGGAGACCGGGGGAAGCGGGGTCCCGAACGGGGGCAGCGAGGGGGAAAACTGCTGTATGGGAGCCGCGGCCGGAGGTCGGCCCCGGCGAGGAGGTTGAGCCGCTGTGACGGGCTGGTCTGGGTCCAAATAGGCAGGCTTGAGGCGGGAAACCGAGACGACCTCTTGTCGTGTACCCACTTCTAACGTGAAGGTGACTGTGCCTCTCTTCACTACCCTGAACGGACCCTGGTAAACTGGCCGGTGGGCATCGATGCGCCGGAAAACGAACTCGCAGTCGCCCAAGGCCGGCGGGACGTGTGAAGGGGGATCCCCGTGACGAGAAGCAGGGACCGGGGCCAGGGACCCCACCCGCACTCGGAGTGAAGCTAAGAGTGCTGGCATGGAGGGAGGGGGGGTGGAACCTTGGGGGAGAACGTCGCCTGGTACCCGCAGGGGCGAGCCATAGACCAGGTCTGCCGAGGAAGCTCCGAGATCGTGCTTTGGAGCCGTGCGGATACCCAGGAGAACCCATGGGAGCTGGTCGGCCCAGTCGGGGCCGGACAGGCGGGCAGTAAGTGAGGCTTTAAGCTGCCTGTGGAACCGTTCCACCATCCCGTTGGCCTGGGGGTGATAGGCGGTGGATTGTTGTAATCGCGACCCGCACACCTGAGTCAGAGCCACCCACAGGGATGAGGTGAATTGGGCGCCCCGGTCGGTAGTGATGACGACCGGGACGCCGAAACGGGCAATCCAATTTAGCGCCAGAGCCCGCGCGCAGGAGGCTGCTGAGATGTCGGACAACGGGAGCGCCTCTGGCCACCGGGTGAACCGCTCGACTACCGTGAGGAGGTGGGTGTAGCCCCTGGAGTGGGGTAACGGGCCGACGAGATCCACATGGATGTGGAGGAATCGGACTGCGGGGACCGTGAACTGCTGGACGGGGGACCAAGTGTGCCGGTGTACCTTGGAGGTTTGGCACGGAATGCAGGAGCGGGCCCAGGCGGCCACCTGCCTCCGCAGCCCGTGCCAGACAAATCGAGCCGCAACCAGAGCCGAAGTGGCCCGTATGGACGGGTGTGCCAGGCCATGAATAGTGTCAAAAACCTGGCGCCGCATGGAAGTGGGTACTACCGGGCGGGTGCGCGGCAGAGAAACGTCGCACCAGAGTTTAGTACGCGTGGGACCACAGGCTACCTGTGCCAACCGCAACCCCGAGGTGGTGTGGGGGTACAGGGAGGGGGTGTCTTCCAGGCGCTGAGCCTCCGCGAGCTCCTGGAAATCCACCCCGGAACTTACCTCGGCAACCGGGGAAACAGCCGGTCTGGACGGGGCATCCGCCATGGCATTTAGTTTTCCCGCAATGTGCCTAACGTCGGTGGTAAATTCCGAAACGAAAGTGAGGTGTCTCTGCTGGCGGGCCGACCACGGATCGGAAACCTTCGAAAAAGCAAACGTCAGTGGCTTGTGGTCAGTGAAAGCCACGAGAAAGCGGCCCTCTAAAAAATAGCGAAAATGACGGATCGCCGGGTAGAGGGCCAGGAGTTCCCGATCAAAGGCACTGTAAGCTATCTCGGGGCGAGTGAGCTGGCAGCTGAAAAAGGCCAAAGGGTGCCAGAGGCCGTTAACCTGCTGTTCAGTGGGGGCAGAGGAGCGCGGGTGGACGAGCATGGTGGCGTTCGCAAGGGCCAGCTTGGCTGCTGCGAAAGCCGCGTCGGCACCAGGGGACCACACGAGCTCGGTGGGGTTACCCGCGAGGCATTGGAAAAGGGGGCGCATGATCCGGGCTGCCGCCGGGACGAAGCGGTGGTAAAAATTCACCATGCCTACAAACTCTTGTAACCATTTGATAGTGTCGGGGCGGGGGAAGGAGCGGGTAGCAGCCACCTTCTCGGGCAAGGGAACGGCACCGGCCTGTGTGATCCGATGGCCCAGGAAATCTACTGAGGATAGTCTGAATTGGCATTTGGACGGGTGTAGGATCAGACCATGGTCTTGCAACCTTTGGAATATGGAGCGCAGGTGGGACCGGTGTTCGTGAGCCGACCGACTTGCCACGAGAATATCATCCAGATATATGAATACAAACCACATGGTCCATGAGGCGTTGGAACAAGCGCCTGGGCGGCGTTTTTGAGGCCGAAAGGCATCCGCAGCCACTCGAAAAGCCCGAACAGGGTGATGGTGGCGGTCTTAGGGATGTCTGTAGGGCGAACGGGGATCTGGTGATACCCTCGGACTAAGTCCAGTTTTGAGAAAACCGTGGCACCCTCTAGGCTGGCAGAAAAATCCTGAATATGCGGGATCGGGTATCGGTCAGCCATGGTGATGGCGTTCAGACGTCGGTAATCGCCACATGGTCTCCACCCCCCAGATGCTTTTGGGACTATGTGTAACGGTGAGGCCCACGGGCTGTCTGACGGGCGTATGATCCCCAGCCGTTCCAAAGTGAGGAACTCTTCGCGAGCGACTGCCAGCTTATCAGGGGGTAGGCGACGGGCTCGGGCGAAAACAGGCGGTCCCTCCGTAGGGATGCAGTGCACGACTCCGTGCTTGGCGGCAGGTGTGTCGAATCGCTGGAACAGGAGCTCCGGGAATTCAGCGAGTATCGCAGCAAACGGGTCGGAGGTCGTAGTGACGGCCTGGACGGTCGGGGTGGATGACACGGAAACCGAAGGAGCGGGAGGGTCAACGCTACTGGACGACGGCTGCAGGCTCTTCCCGCGGACGTCAGGGATCAATGAGAAAGCCCAAAGGAAATCCGCTCCCAGGATTGCCTGGCCTACATCTGCGATGATGAAAGTCCAGTTGTAGGTCCTGGAACCAAAGGACAGGGACATGTCCCGTGTTCCGTAGGTACGGACAGGGCTGCTGTTGACCGCAATGAGTGGGGGGCCGGTCTTACCTGATCGCGCTTCCTGGCAGGATGGAGGCACAATGCTGACGATCGCCCCGGTGTCCACGAGGAAAACGGTACCTGTGTGTTGCTCAGCAAGGTAGAGGCGATGGTTCTGGCCGATCGAGATTGCCTCTACATTTGATCGGCCGAGGCATTTCCCGAGAATGTGCAGGGGCTTCTACCGTTGCGTGCCGCTGCTCCCCACCTTCTATGAAAGAAACACCAGCCGCGCTGGTGTGTTTCTATGTCGCGGGCCTGTTTCAAAATGGCCGCCGTCGACGTAGCAGCTTGGCGGGTTTTTTGAAAAGTGGCGGGCGGATGGGCGCCATCTTGGCCGCGTGGTCGGTCGCTCACCTGTGTTGAAACCCGATTTACTGACCCGGGGCGCCTCGCCTTTGCCGCGACCAGTGCGTCCGCCTTTTCTGCGAAATCCATCGGGTCCCCGAAAGTAACGTCTGCTAGGACTACGCGGACGTCCTCTGGCATCTTCTCGCGGAATGCCTCCTCGAACATGAGGCATTTGGTGTGTTCTCCCGCTAGAGTCATCATCTCCGTCATGAGGACCGACGGCGGTCGGTCCCTGAGCTCAGGTAAGTGCAGGAGTGTGCTGGCCCGTTGTTGTTGGCTGCGCCCGAAGGTTTTCAGCAGCAGCGACTTGAGGCCCGCATACTTGTCGGTTTCAGGCGGGTCGGTGACGTACTGTGCGACCCGTGCGGACGTCTCCGATGGCAGGACGCTCAGTAGATGGTAGAACCTGGTCGCGTCCTCCTGTATTCCCCAGAGGTGGAACTGCGCCTCCGCTTGGGCGAACCACAGGCGTGGTTGGTGGGCCCAGAACGGGGGCAGATGAACGCCGACTGCGTTTGGCGTCGATGCCTCCCGATGGGACATCTTGGTGATCTGTGATCACGTCGGGGTCACCACTATGGCGAGTCGTAGGCGAAGTACGTTGAGGTAGACGTTTATTGTAACATTAACAACCGTGACAATCAACGCACCAAACGACAGACAACCATAAATCTTACTGTCTCCTTCGGAGGACTAAACCAGACTGCCCAGTTCCTTTACCTGCGCACCACCTCACCTCTTCTACCAATCAGAGGGTTCGATGGTCTGGACCAATCCCTGTGTCCCTACAGGGTGACGTTTCTGGTTAAGATCATTTTTCAGGTTGAAAGTTTATTCTCGTGTCAGCATGGTAACCCCAGCAGTGCCATTGTGTACCCCTTCCTGCAACTTATTCTCTCTTCATGCCCATCAACTCTCCTTTGGTTCTTTTGGTTACATACCTACACGGAAGGACAATTTAAAGCAGCAGGCTAACTTACCAGCTTATCGTTAGGTTGTGGGAAGAAATCGGAAACAGATCTTTGGTCACATTTTCCAAGCATCATCATATGATAACTGTAGAAATCTACCCGGTTTATGAGAATATTGCCATGACACGAGGGTCTTAGCTAAAGGGAGAGATTGGGCAGGCTGGGACTTTATGTCTTGGAACGCAATAGGCTGAGGGGTGATCTCACAGAGTTGTATAAAATCATGATGGGGAATTGATAGGATGAATGCACAAAGTCTTTCACCCAGGGTAGGGAACTGAAGAACCAAAGAAAGTTTTTCACTGTATCTCGGTACACGTGACAATAATAAATCTAAACCTAAGTAAGTTCAAATTTATTTCTGACTTTTCCATACCACTCACAAAAGGAACGATTCCTGTTGAAGAATGATTTCGTTTAGACAATAGACAATAGACAATAGGTGCAGGAGTAGGCCATTCAGCCCTTCGAGCCAGCACCGCCATTCAATGCGATCATGGCTGATCACTCTCAATCAGTACCCCGTTCCTGCCTTCTCCCCATACCCCCTCACTCCGCTATCCTTAAGAGCTCTATCCAGCTCTCTCTTGAAAGCATCCAACGAACTGGCATCCACTGCCTTCTGAGGCAGAGAATGGCATTAAAGTCACTTACAATGCAGTAGCTTAGTTGCTTTTTGTGGCATATAGTTTGAGTGATTGAGGCTGGGTTTGATGTAAGACATGAGTGCTCAGCATTCAACAATCTCCAACTTGAGACTGCAGAGGTGCATTATACTCATTCCATCTATTTGAGGTTATGTATTACTGTAAAGCACTCGCAAAGAGATCACTTTAACTGTCGACTGTTGAAGCCACTTTAGAGTTGCATTTAACAGCTCTGGAAAATGAAATAATAAAAGCATTGTTCCAGTGTCCTATAGCTGACACTGTTACGTATGAGATAATGTTTTGTGTAATTTTTAATCTAAGCCCACTGCAGCTTGCTTTTCCGTCAGGGCATTGTTTAACGAGATACTGTTATTTCTTTCTCTTTCTCTCTTTTTCTCTCTCTTTCTCTCTCTTTCTCTCTCTCCCTCTCCCTCTCCCTCTCCCTCTCCCTCTCCCTCTCCCTCTCCCCCTCTCTCCCTCCCTCCCTCCCTCTCTCCCTCCCTCCCTCTCTCCCTCTCTCCCCCTCTCCCCCTCCCCCCCCTCCCCCTTCTCTCTCTCCCTCCTCCCCCCCCCCCCCCCCCTTCTCTCTCTCCCTCTCTCTTCCCTATATACTTCTACAATTGCCATGTTCTTGTCTATCCAACTGGAGTATGATTTTTTGGCAAGACTCTCAAACTCCTTCATTTGGAAGGGAAGCTGGTCACATTCCCAGCTTGTGTAAACATCAGAGATGAATGCGATGGAAACAGCATGAGGGGTAATTTCTCTCCAGCTCTTGCCCTTTTTCCATCTCACTCACACACACACACACAACCCCACACAATTGCAACTGCAGCTCTGAGCAGCAAATGGAGTGACTGAGTTCCGTATGTATTCTGATTGATGATGATTTTTCAGAGATAGCGAGAGAGTTGAGGCATTTTGTGTGAACTGTTTACGGCATCTCAGATACGGACATTAGATACAGCTACAAATATCACAGTAAGTACTGATGAAAGCATTGCAACTGTCTTGTTTTATTGTTTACCTGCCTGAAATCTATTCTTTGGCGTTAGCCTTACTGCTGTAAGATTAGTTTGTGCTGTTAAGTTTTGTTTTTTGCAAAATGATTACCATCTTTATTTCAATGTTATGTGAAAGTGTTTACATTTTTCTGGATCTGAGTATGCAGTTCTACTGAGCTAATAATAAAACTGCCTTTAATTTAGCGGGATATTTCGTAGTTTGATCTTGTTGATAATGAAGCTAATAAAACCTATATTCTAATACTTGTTGTTTCTAGTTAGTGCATAATAGTATTGGAAACTCGTGGAAATGGAAACATTAGAAATGTTGAAATGTTATCATTTAAAAGCTTTACTCATTATACCCATTTCTAGATAATAGTAAATCCGACTAGTGCACGATTGCACTGTGTATAGTTCCCACCACCAAAAGGTATTTTCTATCACTTGTAGCGTGAGCAAAGTTCTTATACCATCTCTGTGTGTGAATTCAATGGCAGTATAATGGGTTCTCATCTATCTATATACTAAAACTCTTGTTTGTTTGTTTGTTTGTTCCTGAACTACAGCCAAAACGGTACACAATAACGTGACAATTTTAGGCCCACCTTACCGTCGTCCCTTTGGTGCTAATGGGTGAAGTTTCCTTGAAATCGGTGTTATATTTTTTAAGTTATTCACATTTTAATGTTTAAATCTATCTCCTAGGGAGGGAGGGAGGGGGGAGGATAAGGGGGATTGAGGGGGATGGAGAGGGGGAGGGGAAGGGAGGGGGGAAGGGGAGGAGCGAGGGTTGGGGGAAGGGGGAGAGGGGGTTGGGGGAAGGGGAGAGGGGAGGGGGAGGGAGGGAGGAAGGGGGAGAGGGGGCGAGGGGGAGGGAGGGGGAGGAAGTGGGGGGAGAAGGGAGGGGGAGGAGGGGGGTAGAGGGAGGGGGAGAGGGAGGGGAGGGTGGAGGGGATGGGGGAGAGGGGAGGGCGGAGAGGGGAGGGTGGAGAGAGGAGGGTGTGAGGGGGAGGGGGAGAGGAGGGTGTGAGGGGGAGGGTGAGAGGGGAAGGGGAGTGGGGGGAGAGGGGAAGGGGAGTGGGGGGAGAGGGGAGGGAGAGGGGAGGGTGGGAGGAGAGGATGTTGCACCAATGCAAGAGGTTTGGGCCCAACGGGTCCACTTGGTCTAGTATATTCTAAAGTGTAATCAATGTAAGGGGTTCTAAAGATAGACACAAAATGCTGGAGTAACTCAACGGGTCAAGTAGCATCTCTGGAGAAAATGAATTAATGATGTTTCGAGTTAGGACCCTTCTTCAGACCATCAAGGGGTTCTATTTGCTTGTTTTTGCTCCAAATATGAATGTCCATAAAATATGAGTGAGCAAATGCATAGAAAAGATTAGGAAACCTTTGTTAATAAACATGAAGAACTGATCTCACGCTCTGCACACTTTTTACAGTAATTAGGATTCCACATTAGGGATAATGTGGAACCCAGCATAACCAGCATCCAATAACTTGCAATCATTAACTAATGTGAGTAAGTAATGCAGAATACTTATTCACCAAGTTGGAATGTATAAAGGAGAAAGCAAAGTATGACGTTAATACTTAATGTCTCCTTCGACAAACACATCAAACACATCACAAAGACAGCCTTCTTCCACCTCAAAAACATTGCCCGTCTCCGTCCATGCCTCTCCTCCACAGCTGCAGAAACCCTCATCCACGCCTTCATCACCTCCCGTCTGGACTACTGCAACAGCCTCCTCTATGGCGCACCCTCAAAAATCATCAGTAAACTTCAATACATTCAAAACTCCGCTGCCCGTCTACTCACCCACACCCCGATCCGTGACCATATCACCCCCGTCCTTAACAAACTCCACTGGCTCCCCATCCCCCAGAGAATCCAGTACAAAATCCTCCTCATGACCTACAAAGCCCTCCATAACCTGGCCCCATCCTACCTGACCGACCTCCTCCACAGGCACACTCCCACCTGCACCCTCCGCTCTGCTGCTGCCAATCTCCTATCCCCCCACATCCGGACCAAACTCAGATCCTGGGGGGACAGGGCTTGCTCCCACCCTATGGAACTCACTACCTCAAACCGTCAGAGACTCCTCCACACTCACCACATTCAAAACATCACTGAAGTCTCACCTATTCAGTATTGCCTTCAACCACTGAAGGTCACCCCACCCTCTGTCTCCTTTCTCTGTTCGTTTACTTATTTATCTATTTATTCACTTCCCTATGTTCTCTAAATCCCTGTAAAGCGTCTTTGAGTATATGAAAAGCGCTATATAAATGTAATGTATTATTATTATTATTATTAATATGAACAGTGAGAAAATCAGTATAATGAAAGCTTGATGATGACTGCGTGATTGGAATGAGTTACACAATCAGTTTGCTTCCCAAGGCAGTAAAGACTGAGCAGCAGTTGTTGGCATTAGCTACCCTTCCTTCTGCCAGTATTTATATTGAAGTGGTTTGTTCATTTGTGTTTCGTTCATCCTTACTAATTTTATATTATAATTCAGTGGCACGGGGGCGCAGCAGGAGAGTTCATAAGATCATGTGATAGGAGCAGAATTAGGCCATTCGGCCCATCAAGTCTATTCCGTCATTCAATTATGGCCGATCTATCTCTTCCTCCTAACCCCATTCTCCTGGCTTCTCCCCATAACCTCCGACACCCGTATTAACCAGGAATATATCAATCTCTGCCTTAAATATATCCACTGACTTTGCCTCCACAGCCTTCTGTGGCAAAGAATTCCACAGATTCACCACCCTCTGACTAAAGAAATTCCTCCTCAACTCCTTCCTAAAAAACATCCTTTAATTCTGAGACTATGACCACTGGTCCTAGACTCCCACTGGTGGAAACATCCTCTCCATATCCACTCTATCCAAGCCTTTCATTATTCTGTACATTTCAATGAGGTCCCCCCTCATTCTTCTAAACTCCAGCGAGTATAGGCCCCTTGTCGTCAAACGCTCATTACATCAGTTAACCTACTCATTCCTGGGATCATTCTTGTAAACCTCCTCTGGACCTTCTACAGAGCCAGCACATCCTTCCTCAGATATAGTGCCCAAAATTGCTGTCTTATAGTGCCAGTTCGATCCAGGGTTCGATCCTGACTACGGGTGCTGTCTGTATGGAGTTTGTACATTCTCCCCATGACCTGCGTGGGCTTTCTCCGGGTGCTCTGGTTTCCTCCCACACGCCAAAGACGTACAGGTTTGTACGCTAATTGGCTGGGTAAAACTGTAAATTGTCCCGTGTGTGTAGGATAGTGTTAGTGAGCAGGGATGGCTGGTTGGCGCGGACTCGGCGAGGCAAAGGGTCTGTTTCCGTGCTATCTCTTTATCTCTGAAACTGAAACTAATTGGGCACTTTCCTTCACATTGGATGTAAAATTTCAAGGAAAGATGTGCATCCAAGTGACTGAGGAAGGTGACAATTCTTTTTTCAAAATCCTAAATAAACAAATAATCCAAAATAGCTTTATTTGTCATTCGTACAGAACGAGATTACTTAGCCAGCAGTACAAAAAAAAACCACAAGACACAACTCCAACACAAACATCCATCACAGTGACTCCAAACACCCCCTCACTGTGATGGAGGCAAAAAACTTCCCCTCTCTCTTCCCCCCGCACCCACGGACAGGCAGCTCGACCCCTACCGAGGCGACCGACCCGCACAGCCCCCGCAAGGAGATGGAAAGTCCCTGCGGCCGAGCCGCACCGGGCGCTGGAAAGTCCCGCGGCCGAGCCGCGCCGGGCGCTGTTCAGTCCCGTAGCCGCGACGCACCGGGCGATGGAAGGCCCCGTGGCCGAGCTGCACCGGGTGCTGCTCAGTCCCGCGGCCGAGCCGCACCGGGCGGTGGAAGGCCCCGCGGCCGTACCGGGCGCTGTTCAGTCCCGCGGCCGAGCCGCGCCGGGCGATGGAAGCCCCGCGGCCGCACCGGGCGCTGTTCAGTCCCGCGGCCGAGCCGCGCCGGGCGGTGGAAGGCCCCGCGGCCGCACCGGGCGCTGTTCAGTCCCGCGGCCGAGCTGCGCCGGGCGATGGAAGGCCTCGCGGCCGCACCGGGCGCTGTTCAGTCCCGTAGCCGCGACGCACCGGGCGATGGAAGGCCCCGCGGCCGAGCTGCACCGGGTGCTGCTCAGTCCCGCGGCCGAGCCGCGCCGGGCGGTGGAAGGCCCCGCGGCCGCACCGGGCGCTGTACAGTCCCGCGGCCGAGCCGCGCCGGGCGATGGAAGCCCCGCGGCCGCACCGGGCGCTGTTCAGTCCCGCGGCCGAGCCGCGCCGGGCGGTGGAAGGCCCCGCGGCCGCACCGGGCGCTGTTCAGTCCCGCGGCCGAGCTGCGCCGGGCGATGGAAGGCCCCGCGGCCGCACCGGGCGCTGTTCAGTCCCGTGGCCGAGCCGCGCCGGGTGATGGAAGGCCCTGCGGCCGAGCCGCACCGGGAGGTGGAAGGCCCCGCGGCCGCACCAGGCGGTGGAAGGCCCCGCGACCGCACCGGGCGCTGTTCAGTCCCGCGGCCGAGCCGCGCCGGGCGATGGAAGGCCCCGCGGCCGCACCGGGCGCTGTTCAGTCCCGTGGTGAGCCGGGCGATGGAAGGCCCCGCGGCCGAGCCGCACCGGGCACTGTTCAGTCCCGTGGCCGAGCCGCACCGGGCGATGGAAGGCCCTGTGGCCGAGCCGCACCGGGCACTGTTCAGTCCCGCGGCCGAGCCGCGCCGGGCGATGGAAGGCCCCGCGGCCAAGCCTCGCCCCGAGGAAGAGACCTAAAAAAAGAAAGATTTCCCCCCCTCCACACATACACAACCAAAACAAAACACCCCAACACTAACACACAAACAAATAGGACAAACAGACTTCCAGCGAGCCGCAGCCATTAGGTGCGATTATGTGGCCATGTGAAACTGATGCTATTAACTCTGAGTCCAATGAACACATTCTGGGTGCAAGGAATTTGCCTTGGACTCTAAATGGTTCCGATGGCACAGGAGGTCCAATATTTTAAACGATCACTTCAAATATTTTCAACGGAATATGATGGACATAAGTTGTTGATACTGAACTGTCCACACAAAATAAACATCTTCTGAAGTGAAGTAATCTGAGTTTGTAGTGTGGGAAAGGGTTGAACTAGCCAGAAGAGCTACATGTTTAGTTTAGAGATGCAGCGTGGAAACAAGCCCTTCGGCCCATCAGGTCCACAGCGATTAGCGATCACCCACCCTCCAGATCTAATGGAACAATTTACAGAAGCCAATTAATCTACAAACCTGAACGTCTTTTTGGAAAACGGAGCACCTCAGGAAAACCCACGTCGTCACAGGGAGAACGTACAAACTCCATACAGACAGCATCCACAGTCAGGATCGAATTCCAGTCTCTGGCGCTGTAAGGCAGCAACTCTACTCCTGCGCCACTGTATCGCCCACATGTTGCTATTGTTATACTATTAATGCAAGTGACATTGATGTGATCGAGCCTCAATCATCTACTGCCTTGTCATGATGCCTTTGCATGCAGGCATAGTCTTAGTAATTCTGAGATAAGATTGTCGGGGATAAACATGTAACAGTTAGAAGTTAGGAGGTATCTCAGTATTTATTTGTGTCTCATTGCCAATTCTTTATTTCAATCTAATATTTTGGATTTTCAATAAAGGCAATTAACATGTTTTTCTTTCTGACTACTTGTTGTACGGCTTGTTAATGTCACTTTTTCCATTTCAGAGACCATATACCTTCACCCTTATATATGCAAACATTCACTAGTTTCCTACCGCTTTGAAATATATCTCTTTCCATTGCTCCCAGCAAAGCAAATAATCTTATCATCTTCTCTCTTTTTATTGAATCTGCCACCTTCTTGGTCACTTGCATGACCTATCTCCGTCCATAGCGTCGTTTTTTTCTGTTTTCTCTATTCTTCTGTTCTCTTTTTTCTGTTTCCTCCGTTGAATATACGTCTTCCATCTTTGCGACTTGGTCTAGTTACGCTCTGTTTTCATCCAAGTCAATGGGTGGCCAAAATGTGTAGAAAGGAATCGTAGATGCTGGTTTACACCGAGGATAGACACAAAATGCTGGAATTCTTCAGCGGATCAGGGAAAATGTCTGGAGAAAAGGAATAGGTGGCGTTTCAGGTCACCTTCTTCAGACGGGTAGCATCATGCTGGACCCAGCTCTCTGTCTGTACTCTACTCTTATGTTTCTATTGCCAGAGGTCCAACAGTCCTCACCATGGCGCAGGGTGAATTGGGCAAACAGTGACTACACTTCTGGTCTTAGATCTTGAGGCCTCATCCTCAGCTGCCGTGTTGGTTTTTTGACTGTTTGTTGCTGTCAAAGGCCTTTGAATTGATTTTAAATGTTTCTAAAACCAGTTTTAAAAGATTTACGTAATTGAAAAGTTAAAAGTAATAACTTTATTTGAAGCAAAGCTGCATTATGTAAACTAGAAGAGTGCAGCAAATAATGAAAATAAAGCTAATCTGTATTTAACTTTGCGAGTATGGTCAGCAGCTCCATTTAAGGAATAGTTCCATGCCCAACCATAAAGCTGAGGAACCAATGCAAAATTCCTATGAAAGCAGGCAGCTACTACATGCACCAGCGTCCCACCTCAGCTCATCGGCTAGTTGTAGAAGTCAAAGGTGAGCCAATGAACAGCACATCATTAGTGGTCCTTGTGAAAATCCTGGCAAAAGGTGAGAGTGTTTGAGGCCATTAATGTTGATGGCTGCAGTACAAACACTGATGACACTCCTCAGATAGGTCCCCCAACACAAAATATTTTGTGTAGGAAGGAACTGCAGATGCTAGTTTATACTGGAGATAGACACATAATGCTGGAGTAACTCAGCGGGCCAGGCAGCATCTCTTGAGAAAAGGTATAGGTGACGTTACAGATCAGAACTCTTCTTCAGACTCGAGGATCTTCCCACCCGAAACGTCACTGAAAAATATTTTTTCCTGCTCTCTATTTTCTGACCTCTAATCAATCTTGAGTAATAACCTATAATATTATAAGCCCATACAGTACGTCTTTAAGAACAGAAAACATTACATTTTGTACAAGAGAGATTCACCTATGCCTTAGCCATCAAATAATTTGTGTGAGCATCATGCAATAGACAATAGACAATAGACAATAGGTGCAGGAGGAGGCCATTCGGCCCTTCGAGCCAGCACCGCCATTCAATGTGATCATGGCTGATCATTCTCAATCAGTACCCCGTTCCTGCCTTCTCCCCATACCCCCTGACTCCGCGATCCTTAAGAGCTCTATCTAGCTCTCTCTTGAATGCATTCAGAGAATTGGCCTCCACTGCCTTCTGAGGCAGAGAATTCCACAGATTCACAACTCTCTGACTGAAATGCAATGCTTTGATCTGTTTTGTATTCTCTCATGGGATGTTGCAAGACCAAATCTAATGTCCTTATCTGTTTGCCTTCAAGCTGTTCTCTTGAATGGCTGCAGATTGTATGGAGAAGCTATTGGGGCTGGCCACAATCGTGTGTCATTCTTAGCCAGTGTTGTGTTCGATAAATCACCGGATTTGGAGCCAGCTCCAAGAGCTGAGGATAGACGGGCAGATTTCAGATTAGGTGAAGGCAGGAGATTACCTTCCATATAAGACAGTAGTGACCTAAAGAATCTTTTTACAAAGATTCAGTGCTTCCATGGTCACTATCATCACTATTACCAACTTTGTCTTCTGGGTTATTTAAGTAACGTAATCAACTGAATTCTCCAGCTGCAGTGAACTAACTGAGTTTATGCTTTCAAATATTTACTTCAGGCCTTTGGGTCATTTGACAATAATTTAATCTGTGCTTTCATTCCGTATTAAATAGTATATCCTCTGAGCAGGCCAATGTAAGGTTAAATAGCAACATAGAATTGCAGCTCATTTCGTCACAGCATGGAAACAGGCCCTTCAGCCCAACTTGTCCTTGCCAACCAAGTTACCCAACCGAGCTAGTCCCATGCCAGCCCATTTCCTGCCAAACCTTTCCTATCCATATACCTGTCAAGTGTCTTTTAAGTATTATTGTACCCACCTCCACAGCTTCTTCTGGCATCTCATTCCATATATGCACCAGCTTCTATGTGAAAATACTGCTCCTTCCAAATTTTCCATCCATCTCAATCACCCTAAACCTATGCCCTTTAGTTTTACACTCTCCTATCGTGGGGATAGGACAATGGCTATTCACCTTATCGAAGCCTTCATGACTTTATAAACGTCTCTGAGGTCATCCCTTAATCTCCCATGCTGGCCAAAAAATGGCCCAGCCACTCTTTTGGTTTTTTTATTTGGGAGAATTACTCTTTTTGATTTAAAGTGTGATGCATATGCTCCATTTGTCAAAATGGGCTAGCAGCCTGCCTGATCTTTTAATCGGAAATCTCACTATCAGCTGAATAAGGATTTGGAGCTTTATGGGACCCGTGAAGAATGAATCATCACACACTCTGCGGGATAAATAGGATTTGCAACTCTCAGGAGCTCTGAATTAATTTCAAACCACTTTCTGGAATCCTCTTACTTTGACTTGTTTGGTTAAATCTGCATAACATCTCAGTTTATGTTGATCATTCCCAATGTTTTTAGAACCGTACGGTTTAAGATTATAGTAAATTTATGCAACAGGGCATATCTGAAGGAGATAATTTTTACAGCGGGTTATTCACTGAGATTGATTGACTATTCCTTTCCCTGGCTCATGGAAAACATAAAGTACTGCCTGGGCTGATGGTGGTAGTAGATAGGATAACGGTGTTTGAGGCTTTTAGGTGGGTACATGGATATGCAAGGAATGGACGGATCTGGATTGTGCGAGCAGATGTGATTTGTTCATCTTGGCATCATATTTGGCACAGACATTGTGAGCCAAAGGGCCTGTTGATACGCTGTACTTTTCTGTGTTCTAAATTCTAAACGCTACCTTCCTGGGTGAGATCCAGCTAGTTTCCTGATTACAGGGTCCAGCCATCACATGTGCCATTAATTTTGCTGCTCGCTGTCTTTTTCTATTTGTTCCTTTGCCAGTTTTTTAATATTTCTGGATGACCCTGAAAAATAATCCCTGTACAACGTTGCGTGATTTGTTCAAACTTATCAACTGGGAGTTGAAGCAGGGGAAATTGAATAGTTGCAAAAGAGAATGAACAAAAATTGAATGGAATTGTGAGGGGGACAAGAATATCACAGGATTAATACTAGATCACGGGAAAACGGACTGCAGTACTGTGTGAGTGAGATTGCAGGATGAAATTATGGACGTGATACTGGAAATCAATATCTCAACCCTACAAATGGGGTTAGAAACATAGAAATATAGAAACATAGAAAGTAGGTGCAGGAGCAGGCTATTTGAGCCAGCACCGCCATTCAATATGATCATGGCTGATCATCCAAAATCAGGACCCCGTTCCTGCTTTCTCCCTATATCCCTTGATTCTGTTAACCCCAAGAGCTATATCTAACTCTCTCTTGAATACATCCAGTGAATTGACCTCACTGCCTTCTGTGGCAGAGAATTCCACAGATTCACAACTATCTGGGTGAAAAAGTTTTTCCTCATCTCAGTCCTAAATGTTCTACCCCTTATTCTTAAACTGTGACCCCTGGTTCTGGACTCCCCCAACATCGGGAACATTGTTCCTGCATCTAGCCTGTCCAATCCCTTAATAATTGTATATGTTAAGGCTAAACTAAATGGTTCTCCTGTTTCATTGCATTTATTTCCTATTTAGGCAGGTTCTTGAGATCGACGATGGCTTGCCTCCACTTCAATTTGATGGGTTCAGAGGACGATGATGAGATTAAGGTGGGAACTGCAGGCTCCACCTCATATGGGGACAGGAGGTGACTGACGGGGAGAGTGGGTTTATGGTTCGTGAGGCAGGGCATTCTTTCTGCGTGCTGCCAGAGGTTGGACATGAGGTTGGCTGCACAATTCCCAATGCTCCTTCTCGACTTTGAACAATGATGAGCCAGGGATTCCAAGAAGTCAGTGGTGACGTCGCATTTTTTTTCAAGGAGATTTTGAGCACATACTTAGCTCTTCTCTTCTATCTGTGATACTTCCTAATACGGAGCACAAAAACATGGTGCCTGTTTCATGAACCTGGTTTTTGGCCTGCCCTGAGCATTTAAGTCAGGGAATTGATGAATGGAAATGTTAATGGCAGTTACATGAGATTGATGTTCTATGCCTTATTAATATTTGCATTTCCCAGATAACAGATACAAATATTAATGGATATGACAGGGATTTAGGCAGAGAGGATGTTTCCTCTTACACGAGAATTTAGAACTTGGGATCGCTGTTGAAAAAGGAAGGCAGACATGGTGCAAAATGTTTTCCCTTGGTGAACTGTGAGTCTTTGGAACTCTCTTTTGCAAAGAGCAGCGGAGGTAGAGTTTTTGAATACTTTTAAGGTGGATAGATAAATGATGAATATGGAGCTGAACTTTTACTTAAGATAAACAAGTTACAACCAGATCAACCATTGATCTTATAATATGGTGAACAGGAGCATACTGTGTTTGTATTGGACAGATGCTATTTGCTGTGCATAATCTGTTGGCTTTACAAGATGTGGTTAACTGGAGCCACTTTGTTGCAGTGCTTTTCTCTCTAGCTTAAGTGAATACATGATCTGAGTCATCTATCATCTAACTGAGCAGTTTATAATATGGCCATCAATGTAAATCATCAATCTTTGTACACTCAGAGGGCCACTTGGTGAAAGCATTGCTTCCTTGATTGAAATGTCCAAACAGTAATTGCATTTATTTTTGTCTAATGTTGTGTCATGAAATCAGTATTTCTTGTGGTCAGCAGTGGAAATAACTGACCTGGCTCGTTAGGGAGCTTTGTGAAAATATTAAACTAATCTTTTCTTGGCCTGGACCAGATGTTGCCGCTGGATGCGTGTGAAATGGCCGTGGAATCTGGGTGAAACACGCACTCTTGGTTTTCTACTTGGCAAAAGGCTTCCAGTTTAGCTTCTGATCCAGTTTATGTTTCCACAGGACTTCAGAGTGCATAACTTTTCACTTTATCATAATCCCGCACAACTTGATTATTTTGCTTCATTTAGCCACTGGTCTTTTACAAGCTGTTTTGCAACGTGATTCAGGAACAGAAAATTCTTGAAAAACTTGGCTGGTCAAGCGGCATTTAGAAAGCAATATGGCTCATAAACCTTAATATTAAGTACTGCATCTTTCATTGGATCTATCCTAATTGACGCATTAAAACCAAGAAGTAATGTATTATCGTTTGCTTTGAAAATCATTCACTTTACTCAGAGTGAACTCAGAGTCCTGTTGTAGAGTCTCGACCTGAAACGTCAACAATTCCTTTATCCCCGCAGATGCTTCTCGATCCCTTGTATTTCTTGAGCAGTTTCTTTTATGCTTCAGATTCCAGCAGCTATAGTCTTTCGTGTCTGCATTTTGACCATTGTGATTGGTAACTTTATATTACAGAGATAGTAATGGATAAGATTGATAGCAAAATCTGTATTTAATTTATTTCAATGTGTTATGAGAGGCCATTCTTTATGTTTGGAGCTAGAAGTAAAACACTTTCCAAATGCTGAAAAACTAAATACAGTGGCAGTTCTATGTAGTCTGGTAAACAGGAGGGGCCGCCTCGATGCATTCATCTGGGCCATTTATCTTTGAACTGTCCAGACAGTATTTGTTTGAGAACAAATGCAACCTTCTGACCTTCTGTTTCCTGGAATTTACTCCAAGTAACTCAGATTTCACTGTACCGTAATTGGTACAAGTGACAATAAACTGACCTAGTAACTGAAATACTAAGCACAAAGGAAGTACTTTAACCAATGTTGGTCATGCTTGCAGCCAGAACGTGAAGGACCAGACCATTGGTATCTTCAAACAATACTTCCATTGCTGCCTGTTCTGGTGGTATCTTATAGCGTATGGCAGAGTGGACATCCAAACCCATTGCCACATGGTTATTCTTCACATGGATGTTCAGTGTTTGCCAGTAGGTTTCAGTTGGAGATACAGGAGGAGTAGGAGGGAAGGAGGGAAGAATGGTGAATCTTTGTTGGCCATTCAGGAAACTAGATAATGGTTTGAGTACACAATTCCATTTCCCCTTTCCATCCCAGTTCCCATTCCACCACTCCTCTCCTTGCCCCACTTTCATTGCTGACCATCTCAGGGTTTGCTTGAACATTATGATTGAACACTATGACCAGGTCAACCGTGCAAACAACAATTTGCATCTCTGCATTGCCATTTTTGTAGGTCTAAGCTTGCATGGCAGATGTTGGAGCTTCCTCTGTAACACACCTCAGGCTGATGAATTTGGGGCATGGATTGACTGGTGGGACTGGGATGTTAGGGCAGGGTTGCCAGCTCAATGTTGCAGGGTGGAGACGCTTACAAGCATAACAGGTAACCAGGTAAGAGAGGAGGGAGAGTTGTCTTTTTGGTCAGGGAGGACATATCCTCAGTGCTCAGAGAGGATATTGGTGTGGGATAGTCCAGTGAGATTTAATGTGTAGAACCTGAAAACAGGAAGGGATTGATCACTTTGATGGGACTGTGTTATAGGCCTTACAATGGTGAGCGTGAGGAAGAGAAGCAGAGGGAGATTGCCGATATCTGTAAAACTAAAAGGGTATCTCTGGATTTATCTTCCGGTTTGCCCTTTTTTGTTTTGCTGGCTGGAAACCATTCATGCCCAGTAATTTACCAGATGCATAATTTGTATCCATAATAACCTCTCCCATGCCATTATCTGCTATGGGGGTTGCAAGTGTCTGATCAAGTGATGGTGTGCCAGCATCACCACTCTCCTGCCACTCAGCAATTAACAGGGCCAGCGTGGATCTCTCGGCTCTCCGACGGTTCAAAGCTTGTAGTGAGGGGAGGGGAGGGGAAATCATTTAAGAAGTTTAAGTTTATATCGCCTGAAGCTTGTCAGAAGAGATTGGGATCGAAGGAAGAGCAATATAAGAAAGAGGATTAGTTACATTAATATTGTTGTACTCGTGATCCTGGCACAGATGCTGGTTAGAGATACAGTCACAGCCACTGCAACGTGGCCCACTATCCTCTTGAGGTTTAAACAATGGAAGGTAATCGTCCCCACCAGTTACGACCGGTTGTGATTGTGCACCACTTTCTTCTGCAAAAGAGAGCGACGTGCGTTACACATTAAGGCAATTAATGGCAGGAGAGTGCTGGCTGCTTTCTAGAATCATAATATATAATGAGGTTGCAGCACAGATTTTAATTAGGTTTAGTAAATGTTCGATGCTTGGGTAAACTGACTCTCCTGATTACAGCACCCACGTTCTTTAAAGTAGTTGGTACCTGCCATGGTTGAATAGTTGAATGTGTATATGTCATGTGGATATGAGGCTTGGAATCATTGTGCGTGAAAGGGGTGGTGCATTTGTTTAGTTTAGGTTACTATTGTCACGTCTACCAAGGTACAGTGAAAGGCTTTTTGTTGCATGCTATCCAGTCAGCGAAAACACTATATATGTAAACAATGAATCCACCCACAGTGTACAGTTATAGGATTTAGGATATAATGCTTAGGGCAAGATGAAGTCCAATAAGGTCCAATTAACGATAGTTCGAAGGTCTCCGATGAGGTAGATGGGAGGTCACAACCGCTCTCTAGCTGGTGAGAGGACAGTTCCGTTGCCTGATAATAGTTGGGAAGAAACTGTCCCTGAATCCGGAGGTATGCTTTTTCAAAATTCTGTACCTCCTAAGTGACTGGGAGTGACTGGGGTGAAACTGGTCTTTGATTATGCTGGTGGCCTTGCTGAGGCAGCGCGAAGTGTAGATGGAGTCAATTGAAGGGAGGTTGGTTTGCGTGATGGTCTGGGCTACATCCACAATTCTCTGCAATTTCTTGCGGTCTTGGATGGAGCTGTTCCCAAACCATGCTGCGATGTTTCTCAATAGAATGCTTTTGATCTCGAAAGAATCCTGACAGAATGATAGCTAGATATGAGAACAACTTGAGAAGGATTATACCATTGATGAATGATAGGATTTGATTTTACTGAGTAGTGTGAGAGGCTCTCGGTGCAGGTAATGAGAATTAGGATTTGATCGAGTATTCTCTGATCTTGACCATGTTGTTTGATGCAGTTTTTGTGTTAGATTTAGTTGTTCTTAAGCTTCTATCATTCACATCAGATGCCCCCTCCTCCCACTGCTAACTGAATTGTTGCCTACTGGTGTTTTTGGACACACGCACCTGACCTTCCTCTCCTCCCCATCTCCCCCTGCAAGGCCTTCAGAAACATATCAGAATGTCGGCACGCCCACTTCTCCCCAATGCACTGCATTTCCTTGAAGAAGCTGCTGAATCCTTGGAATAAATTCCAAGATCACAGACACAGCATACATCCCCTTAGAGTGCTGCAAGCTGGCTCTAATAGTGGTGCAAGATGGATTGAATGGTGCCAGCCACTCATTAAATTAAGCCCCGTGGTCACAAATTAAGGCGATAAATGTCAGGAGAGTGCTGGCTGCTTTCTAGAATCATGACATTTAATGAGGTTGCAGCACGGATTTTATGTGTGTTTAGTAAATGTTCAAGAGGCTTGGGTAAACTGACTCTCTTGATTCCAACACCCATGTTCTTGTTCCATTATATTTAGATCCCATCCTGTCTTAAACTCTCTATCATGCTCTGCAGTAATAATTAGCTTTGCTGTAATAATGTTGGCTCTAAATAGCTGGCTAGTCACCTCTGTTGAGAAGTACATGCAAAAACTGTTTTAGACCCAGCTACAACCAACGGGTACCACTCAACACATACCCCACCACCTCCACCACCCAGAAACTAACCCGGTGTTGTTAATCATACCGATAATGTGGTTTAGTTTAGTTTAGAGATACCTCGCGGAAACAAGCCCTTCGGGCCCCCGAGTCCGCACCGACCAACAATCCCCACACATTAACACTATCCTACGTACTAGGGACAATTTACACTTTTACCAAGCCAATTAACCTACAAACCTGTACATTTTTGGAGTGTGGGAGGAAACAGAAGATCTCGGTGATAAACCCCCGCGGTCATTGGGAGAACATATAAACTCCAAACAGAAAAGCATCCGTTTTCAGGATCGAACCCGGATCTTTGGCGCTGTAAGGCAGTACCTCTACCGCTACGCCATCGTGCCGCCCTAATAATAGTGTTCTCTTAATAGGTGATGTACAACATGCCTGTGTCTGTGGAACTGCAGCAACTCTACCACTGTGTCACCGTGCCACCCAATATGGTGAATTAACATATGAGACTTATAATTAACATATAATTAACATATTCCCTGGAACAATATGAAAGTAGTTTCATATGATATGAAAGTTCAGTTAACCAAAAAATAGAGTTTCTGGAGGACTTTGGGAACTAAGGAGTAAACTAAAATAGGAAATCAGAAGGGCAAAAAGGGGCCAGGAGATAGCTCTGGCGGGTATAGAAACATAGAAACACAGAAAATAAGTGCAGGAGGAGGCTATTTGGCCCTTCGAGCCAGCACCGCCATTCATTGTGATCATGGCTGATCATCCACAATCAGTACCCCGTGCCTGCTTCTCCCCATTTCCTTTGATACCACTAGCCCCTCGAGCTCTATCTAACTCTCTTTTAAATTCATCCAGTGAATTGGCCTCTATTGGCTTCTGTGGCAGATAATTCCACAAATTCACAACTCTGGGTGAAAACGTTTTTTCTCATCTCAGTTTTAAATGACCTCTCCTTTATTCTAAGACTGTGGCCCCTGGTTCCGGACTGCCCCAACATTGGGAACATTTTTCCTGCAACTAGCTTATCCAGTCCTTTCATCATTTTATACGTCTCTATTAGATCCCCTCTCATCCTTTTAAACTCCAGTGAATACAAGACGAGTCTTTCCAATCTTTCCTCATTATCTTTCCTCAAATCCTATCGTTATGAAGGCCAACATACTATTAGCTTTCTTCACTGCCTGCTGTGCCTGCACGCCTACTTTCAGTGACTGGTGTACAAGGACACCCAGGTTTAATTGCACTTCCCTTTTCCCTAATCTGACACCAGTGAGATAATAATCTGTCCCCTTGTTTTTGCTGCTAAAGTGGATAACCTCACATTTATCTACATTATACTGCATCTGCCATGCATCTGCCCACTCACTCAACCTGTCCAAGTCACCCTGCAACCTCCTAGCATCCTCTTCACAGTTCATACTGCCACCCAGCTTTGTGTCATCTGCAAATTTGCTAGTGTTACTTTTAATTCCATCATCCAAATCATTAATATATATTGTAAATAGTTGTGGCCCCAGCTCCGAGCCTTGCGGCACTCCACTCGCCACTCGGGTAGCATTAAGGACAATCCCAAAAGATTTTATAAATACATAAGGGGGAAAAGGGTAACTAGAGAAAGATTGGGACCTCTCAGGAATCAAAGTTGTCACTTCTGTGTGGAGCCACAGGAGATGGGCAAGGTCCTCAATGAGTATTTCTCCTCTGTATTTACCGAGGAAAAAGATAGTAGGACGGAGAAAATTGGAGCAGACACTGGAAGTGTCCTGAGAGCAGTCAGGGTTACTGTCGAAGAAGTACTGAAAGTACTGTCGCATTTGAAGGTAGACAAATTTCCAGGGCTGATCTGATATATCCTAGGACTGTGGGAAACTAGAGAGGAAATTGCGAGAGCCCTGGTTGAAATTTACGAGCCGACCTTAAATACAGGAGAATTTGGCACAATGGAAGACTGGAGGGTGATAAATGTTGTACCTCTTTTCAAGAAGGGCTGCAGGGAAAATGCTGGGAACTTTGAGCTTAACATCTGTAGTTGGTAAGTTACTTGAGAGTATTCTAAGGGAAAGGGGTTTGGATGGGCAAGGGGTGATTATGGATAGTCAGCATGGTTTTGTACGTGGGAGGTCGTGTCTCACAAATCTGATTTTTTTTGAAGACGTGACCAAAAAGGTTGATGAGGGCAGAGCTGTAGATGTTGTGTACATGGACTTCAGTAAGGCGCTCGACAAGGTTCCGCAAGGTAGGCTGCTCTGGAAGGTTAGATCGCATGGAATCCAAGGAGAGATAGCTGAATGGATAGCAAATTGGCTCCATGGAAGAAAGCAGAGGGTGATGGTGGAAGGTTGCTTCTCAGACTGGGTGTCTGTGACTAGTGGTGTGCCTCAGGGTTCGGCGCTGTTTGTCATCTACATCAATGATTTGGATGAGAACATACAGGGCAAGATTAGCAAGTTTGCTGTTGATACAAAAGTTAGCAGTTTTACAGATAGTGAAGTTGGTTGTGAACGATTGCAGCAGGATCTGGATCGATTGGCCAGGTGGGTGGAGGAATGGTTGATAGAATTTAATACAGAGAAGTGTGAGATGTTGCATTTTGGGACGTCGAACAAGGGCAGGACCTACACAGTACATGGTCGGTCTCTGGGTAGTGTTGTAGAGCAGAGGGATCGAAGAGTACGGGTGCATGGTTCCTTGAAGGTCGAGTCGCAGGTAGATAATGTGGTCAAAAAGGCTTTTGGCACTTTGACCTTCATCAGTCAGAGTATTGAGTATAGAAGTTGGGAAGTCATGTTGCAGTTGTATAAGACGTTGTTGAGTCCGCATTTAGAATATTGTGTTCTGTTCTGGGCACCATGTTATAGGAAAGATATTGGTAAGCTTGAAAGGGTTCACAAAAGATTTACGAGGATGTTTCTAGGACTAGAGGGTGTGAGCTGTAAGGAGAGGTTGAGTAGGCTGGGTCTCTATTTCATGGAGCGCAGGAGGATGAGGGGAGATCTTATAGAGGTGTACAAAATCATGAGAGGAATAGATTGGGTAGATGCAGAGTCTTTTGCCCAGAGTAAGGGAATCGAGGACCAGAGAACATAGGTTCAAGGTGAAGGGGAAAAGATTTAATAGGAATCCGAGGGGTAACATTCACGCAAAGGGTGGAGGGTGTGTGGAACAAGCAGCCAGAGGAGGTAGTTGAGGCTGGAACTATCCCATCGTTTAAGAAACAGTTAGACAGGTACATGGATAGGACAGGTTTGGAAGGATATGGACCAAGCGCAGGCAAATGGGACTAGTGTAGCTGGGGGATTGTTGGCCGGTGTGGGCCGTTGTTTGTTTGAAATGTTCTGGCCTAGAAATTACACAATGAAGCGGTGGGTTGAGATAAAAGGAAACATAATGTTCCGAGAAAATTTTCTCACAGTTGGAGGTTGTTCAGCCCGTTGAATCTGTGCTGGGGATTGCATTAGAATCATTTTGTCAAAATATTAGTAAGAAATGAAATGAGAAAATGCCAGAAATATTCTTTCTTCAACATTTGTGGAGAGAGATATTGAGCCAATAGTGCTTCATCCATGCAATAGGTAATATCCTAGACCCGACTATTCTGAGCAACTTTATTAAAGATATTTCTTCCTTGATAACAGGAAATAAGATTGGATCATGACCCGAAACGTCACCTATCCATTCCTTCCACTGATGCTGCCTGACCTGCTGAGTTACTCTAGCACTTTGTGTTCTATGTAAGATCCCAGTATCTGCAGTTCCTTGTGTCTCTCGGAAATAAAATTGTTTGTTGATAGTTTCACAGTGTTTAATTCCATTCACAGCTCCTCAGAGAATGACCATCAGGCTATTAAACACTACAACCTGCAAATAAGCTCCGAACTACATGGACTTGAGGGATTTTTTTTTGTCTTTGCATTATTATTGTTTGTTTGTTTATGTGCTTATATATATATGTATCTACATACGCGCGCGCACACGCACACGCGCACACACACACATATATATATTTATATACTTTCTTATTGTTTATTATGGTTTAATGGAGTACTACATTTTTATATCTGTTGTGATATTGCAAGTAAGAATTCCATTGTTCTGTTTGTGTAGTATTCACTTGACAGAATTCAGGCATGACAAGTAACAGTTATGTCACACTGATGCCAGGCATTAATCATGAGATAGCGTCACTCTTGGAATTCGCTGGCATCCCCATTGCCAAGTCTTCATTATTTACATTCCAGGGATCACCACATGCCAGTAACCACTGGACCAGCCACATGAACATTGGAGGTCAGAGTCAGTGCATAAAATCGCAATTGGCACATCTTCTGTGTCCCATAATCCTCTTGACCATCAACAGTAAAGCATATAAGAGTCTAATGGAATTATCTCTGTTTGCCTGTCATTGCCACTAAACCCAAGAAGCTGGAAAATATTCAGGACAAAGCAGGCTGTATGACCTACACCACATCTTTCCCCGTAAGGTCCCAAGGTCCCACATAGGAGATTAGTGGGCAAAATTAGAGCACATGGTATTGGGGGTAGGGTACTGACATGGATAGAAAATTGGTTGGCAGACAGAAAGCAAAGAGTGGTGCTGGGACCGCAGCTATTTACAATATACATTATAATAATAATAATAATAATAATATTCATTTATTGTACAATGAAATTTAAAAAATAGCCAATCCTGACGGTGCGTAAAAACATATATGCAATAAATGCAAAAACAAATAAATACAATTATATTAAGTACAAAAGTTTTAACAGTGTTGCCTAGTGCAGAAAGTAGTGTTCAGTTCTCGTATGGCCCTGGGGTAAAAACTGTTCTTAAGTCTGTTTGTTCGGGATTTGATCGACCTGAAACGTCGACCAGAGGGCAGATGAACAAACAGACGGTGGCCGGGGTGGGATGAATCTTTTATTATTTTGCCTGCTCTACTGAGGCAGCGTAGGCTGAACAGGTGCTCCAGGGAGGGCAGTGAGCAGCCGATGATCTTCTGGGCCGTCGTGATGACCCTCTGAAGGGCCTTCCTGTCCTTTTCTGAGCAGCTGGCATACCATGTGATTATACAGTATGCCAGCACACTCTCGATGGAGCAGCGATAGACTTGGATGAATAGTCAATAGTCAATTTATTTGTCACATACACATAAATGTGCAGTGAAATGAAAGATTACCCACAGTCCAACAATAAGACCAATAAAAATAAGCAATAAAAATAAGCAATAACACACACAATCATAAACCAACACCAAACAAAGAGAAACAAAAGGGATAAAAAGTAACATTAGCAAATTTGCAGATGACACAAAGCTGGGTGGCAGTGTGAACTGTGAGGAAGATGCTATGAGGTTGCAGGGTGACTTGGACAGGTTGTGTGAGTGGGCGGATGCATGGCAGATGCAGTTTAATGTGGATAAGTGGGAGGTTATCCACTTTGGTGGTAAGAATAGGAAGGCAGATTATTATCTGAATGGTGTCAAGTTAGGAAAAGGGGACATACAACGAGATCTGGGTGTCCTAGTGCATCAATCACTGAAAGGAAGCATGCAGGTACAGCAGGCAGTGAAGAAAGCCAATGGAATTTTGGCCTTCATAACAAGAGGAGTTAAGTATAGGAGCAAAGAGGTCCTTCTGCAGTTGCACAGGGCACTAGTGGGACCGCACCTGGAGTATGTGTACAGTTTTGGTCTCCAAATTTGAGGAAGGATATTCTTGCTATTGAGAGCGCGCAGCATAGGTTTACTAGGTTAATTCCCAGAATGGCGGGACTGTCGTATGTTGAAAGACTGGAGCGACTAGGCTTGTATACACTGGAATTTAGGATGAGAGGGGATCTTATTGAAACATATAAGATTATTAAGGGGTTGGACACTTTAGAGGCAGGAAACATGTTCCCAATGTTGGGGGAGTCCAGAACCAGGGGCCACAGTTTAAGAATAAGGGGTAGGCCATTTAGAACGGAGATGAGGAAAAACCTTTTCAGTCAGAGAGTTGTAAATCTGTGGAATTCTCTGCCTCAGAAGGCAGTGGAGGCCAATTCTTTGAATGCTTTCAAGAGAGAGCTAGATAGAGCTCTTAAGGATAGCGGAGTCAGGGGGTATAGGGAGAAGACAGGAATGGGGCACTGATTGAGAATGATCAGCCATGATCACATTGAATGGTGGTGCTGGCTCGAAGGGCCGAATGGCCTACTCCTGCACCTATTGTCTATTGTAAGCAAGCACTGTCAACCATTTGGGGTATTGTGATAGCAGATGGCATATTGTCCAATAGCACATCCCAATTGTCCACTAGTCTGAAATAGGGTCTCGACCCAAAAACATCATCCATTCCTTCTCTCCAGAGATGCTGCCTGTCCCACTGAGTTACTCCAGCTTTTTGTGTTTATCCTCGGTTTAAACCGGCATCTGTAGTTCCTTCCTACACATCCCTAGCAACAGTCTGGGAGTACAGGTACAGCTGGTACTTGGAAGCATTTGTACTTTCACCCTACAATTCCAAAGCTATCCGAGCTTGGAAATATATCAATGTTCATTCATTGGTGTAATTCCTGGGATTAACTAAGTGTCATAATGAGAGTACCTTTCTCAAGAGAACTGCGGCAGGTCAAATTATGCCATTAATAGCCAATGTTTCAAAGATGGCAAGGAATAGAAAAATATACAGGCTCTTCCAGAATCAACCACATTCCATACATGAAGGAAAAATACACATGAAAGATAAGGCCTGAGATAGGGATTGGAATAGTAGAGCACAGGAACAGGCCCTAAATCTACAATCTCAGCACCGAAAATGATGCCAGGTTAAACTAAATCTCCTTTGCCCGCACATGATCAATATCCCTCAATTTCCTGCACATTCATCTGCTTATCCAAAAGCATCTTAAATGCTTGTACAGGGAAAAAATAATGACAAAATGGATTATGGCTCAAGGCTAAATGAGTGCAATTGAAGATATGAGCCAAAGCTAATATTTTCCTCAAAGCTGCAATTGTGAAAATCATTTCCTTAAATGGCTGAAGATATTTACTGGCAGTAATTGTTTTATGCAAATACTTGGGCTTCATTTAGATCCTCAAACCAAATCTTCATTTGAAATTTATGTGAATAAACAGATGTTGTGTTACTCCTTTCACTCCTTGGGCACATTTGATCATCTCCTATGACTTGAGATGCATTAGGTCATGTTTCCACAAATGAAAGAAGTGCTTACCTTTCTCACACCCTCGCCCCTTCTCCCTCATTATCATTCTGGAGATCACCGCAAGGCAGCAACTTAACTGGACCAGTCACATAAACATTGATTCGTCTGAAGAAGGATCTTGACCCGAAATGTCACCCATTCCTTCTCTCCAGAGGTGCTGCCTGTCCCACTGAGTTACTCCATCATTTTGTGCCTATATTTGACATAAACATTGAGGTCAGAGCCAGTTCTGAGTACTGCCACATTATGAATGAGTGCTTGAAAACTCTTGATTGGAGTCCAGTGCAGAACATCCCACAAAACCTGTACACTTTCCTCCAATTTTCCATGTTGCAAAGTTGCCACGTGCCCTCCCGTGCAAGGATCAGATCAACACATGGGATCAATGGACATTTAGATCCTGCACCCCCTCTGAAATCACCCCAAACCAACTATGCCGCCTCTGTTTTATACACTGTGATCATCAGCCAATTCATAGCACAGCAGCAATGTATCAATCTGAATAAGAATTCCAACCCGAAACAACGTCTGTTCATTCCCTTCTTCATTGAGTTCCTCCAACATTTTGTTATAGACGGCAACGTATCATCTAAATATCTATTCCTCCAGAGTAAGGTGTAAATACTGAATCTTTAAAAATCTTGCTGAACCTCCCCAAGTTTAATTACAATTAAAAGTTGTAATTTTAAGAAAGGGAAATGATTGGCATTCTAAAGATGTCACATCAAGGTTTGTAGTTGTATCTGCAATCCCAATCTCAGCTCCAGTAACATAGTGATTGTCAATTCTCTTGAAAATGCTTCAGTCTCTCACAATTAAAGGTACTGCTTCAAACAACCATTGATAATAATCAAGGGGGCATTATAATTAAATGTAGGGTTTTTTTCCATTTTTTTGGAACATTTTTGTTCATTCATAGTTCATTAGTTAAGAAAGTATTGCACACAGGGGGAAGAAACCTGGTGGTCAACAGCTGAAAATCAGGGAATGTCTATTAATTTTCAGTTTGGATTGGGGTGTTGTGGCTTATCGAGGATGGACTCTACTGGAGAGGGAGCAAAGGTGATGTGCTTGGAAGCCACAAATTTTCTGTTAAAACCCAAAAGCCACTTGGGCCGCCACAACAACCTTAAAGAAAATAGAACCAAGCCTGGCAATTTCCCCCATTTGGGTAGAAACTTCTGAAGTGAACATACCAATTTTCGCAGCCCCTGCTTGGCTGCAATATTAGTGTGAGTGGAACCATAACAACATAAATCAGGGAAATAAAGTAAGGAATGAAAAGAAGGAAAGGCCAAGGTGGGAATGTCAAGGACTAAAGGACATAGCTTTAAGGTGAGAGGGGCAAACTTTATTTCCCTGATTTGTATTGAATTATGCTTCCACTCACATTTTATAGCAGTCAAGCAGGGGTGTAATTGGTCTGTTCTCTTCAGAAATTTCTGCCTGTATAGGGGAAACTGCCAGGGTTGGTTCTATTTTCCTTCAATTTGTCGTGGCTGGTAAGGTGGCTTTTGCGTTTCAATATAAAACCTGTGGCTTCCATGCACAGAGTAGTAGGTGCCTGGAATGTGCTGTCAGAGGTGGTGGTGGAGCCTGATACAATACTGGCATTTAAGATGCTTTTAGATAAACACATGAATATGCAGGGAATGGAATGAATGAACAAGTTTATTGGCCAAGTATGTGCATATACAAGGAATGTGCCTTGGTGCACCGCTCAAAAATGACAACAGAAACATACAGTTAACAATTAAGAAGAATTAAGGAGGAATATGGATCACCTGCAGGAAGAGGAGATTAACGCAAGATAGAGACAAAAAGCTGGAGTAACTCAACGGGACAGGCAGCATCTCTGGAGAGAAGGAATGGGTGATGTTTCCGGTCGAGACCCTCTTCAGACTGGAGATTGGTTTAACTAGACATTATGTTCAGCACAAACTTTGTGGGCCAAAGTGCCTGTTCCTGTGCTGTACTATTCTATATTCCAAGGTTAGGGAAAGCACTATAAGTGGACGACTGTTCTCTCTTTGTTCATGTTTACAATTAATAATATTTATTCTAATTACATCCCGCATGTAATGACATTCTAGGAATATATTTTACTGCAGAGGAAAATAACCTCAAATAATTAGAGGAAATGTATTGCTGGGTTCCAGCAATTGAAATGTAAGTGGAAAAATCTGGGCCAGGAGCCTGGAGCAGGATTTATTTCTGCATTAATAAAAGAGGGATCGGAAATGCCAACCAGTCCAAGCTGGTAAAGGCTGCTGGATCTATGTTTCTGTGATGCTGTCACAATTTATAGTCCGTTGCATTGATTTTTTTTACCGGGACTTCATATTAAACCAAGGCAGTCATTGTGATTATTTAGTTTTAGTTTAGTTTAGAGCGCAGCATGGAAACAGGCCCTCTTGGCCCACCGAGTCCGCTCCGACCAGCGATCCCCGCACATTAACACTATTCTACACACACTGGGGACAATTTTACATTTTATGCCAAGCCAATTAACCTACAAACCTATTCTTCATTGGAGTGTCGGAGGAAACTGAAGTTCTCGGCGAAAACCCACGCAGGTCATGGGGAGAACGTACAAACTCCATACAGACAAACACTCGTCATCAGGATCGAACCCGGGTCTCTGGCGCTGTAAGGCAGTAGCTGGACTGCTATGCCACCGTGCTGCCCTAATAATAGTGCTCTCTCAATAGGTGTTGTACAACATGCCCATGTCAAAAGCTTTATCCCAAATTTAGTCTATTAATTGGAGGAAGAAGTATCTCTGTTATCTATAATTTATCTTTATGACTTGAATAAGCGTAAGTAATGGAAAGTCATAATTTGAAAATGATACCAAACAAACTCAGATTTGAGAAAGAATGTAACACAATTCATAAAAATATTAGAAAACTTGCAAACAGTTAGGTGTCAAGTGAAGTATGGAATGAGTACTTTAGCAGGAAAAATGAAATATCTACATCACAGAAAATGAAGTGGAAGAGAAAAGAAGTTTGCGAATGCAGACAAATAAATTATTGAATCATCATTTCACAGCAACATGGACATTTGATTAAATGGCTGGAGGTCCCTGTGCATGCTGACTCCATGTACCTTCTATGGAGGGTAGGCCCCTGTATTTCTTTGAAGGATGGGGCGATGTCATAGAGTCATCGAATCATGGCATGGAAACAGGCCCTTCAGCCCACCTCTTCACTGCTGACCAAGATAAACAATAGACAATAGGTGGAGGAGGAGGCCATTCGGCCCTTCGAGCAAGCACCACCATTCAATGTGATCATGGCTGATCATTCTCAATCAGTACCCCGTTCCTGCCTTCTCCCCATACCCCCTGACTCCACTATCCTTAAGAGCTCTGTCTAGCTCTCTCTTGAATGCATCCAGAGAATGGATGCCTTCGGCCCAGCTTATCTACACTAGTCCCACCTGACTGCATTTGGCCCGTTAATTGAAGAATTAATTGTTACAATGACATGTGAGATGGACTGCTCACTATGAAATGGTCTGATAGTGCCCTGAGAAACATTAGGCCATGGGCTGTGACTGGATCATTGCACCAGCTAGATAGCAGCCTCTTCCACTGAGGTGCACAGAGATTGTAACTCCTAGCAGTGCTCCAGTTGCCCAAGAGAAATATATTAGAAACATAGAAAATAGGTGCAGGATGAGGCCATTCGGTCCTTCGAGCCAGCACCGCCATTCATTGTGATCATGGCTGATTATCCACAATCAGTAAACTGTGCCCAACTTCTCCCCATATCCGTTGATAGCCCCCAGAGCTCTATCTAACTCTCTCTTAAATTCATCCAGTGATTTGGCCTCCACTGCCCTCTGTGGCAGAGAATTCCACAAATTCACAACGCTCTGGGTGAAAAAGTTCCTTCTCACCTCATTTTTAAATGACCTCTCCTTTATTCTAAGACTGTGGCCCCTGGTTCTGGACACCCCCAACATTGGGAACATTTTTTCTGCATCTATCTTGTCCAATCTTTTTATAATTTTGTATGTCTCTATAAGATCCCCTCTCATCCTTCTAAACTCCAGTGAATACAAGCCTAGTCTTTTCAATCTTTCCTCATATGACAGTCCCGCCATCCCAGGGATCAAACGTGTGAACCTACGCTGCACTGCCTCAATTACAAGGATGTCCTTCCTCAAATGAGGAGACCAAAACTGTACACAATACTCCAGATGTGGTCTTACCAGGGCCCTATACAACTGCGGAAGAACCTCTTTACTCCTAATATTGAAATCAATATGGGGGAATCAGTATTGATTAAAACTATGTCCCTGCAGTGATCCATTCAATCATGTATCTTCCTTAACTTACTACATGACTGACTGCTTGTTTTACTGTGTCTGAAAAGTGACAGGTATACATTTGAGACTTTTTAGATTCAATTTCTATCGACAAGTTAGAAATGCATGCTGCACACATTGAAGAAGTAATTGTGTGGGAAAATGACACCAGAAGTCAGAAAATAGCACAGGAAACCCCCTGTCACTTTCTTGGTATGAAGCACTTCTGCCAGAAATGGATGTAAACAGTTCAAACAAGCAAAACACTTTTTTAACACTGCATAATGTGTTTTCTTTTTTCTAATCCAATTTCTATTCGCTCTGATGCCCCAGCAAGCACTTAATGAAAAGAGTTTCAATTCCCCCAACTACCCAACATATATTCCAGTGCAAATTTCCATTTCTCTCAGATGGTTTTAGCAAATGATACAGATAACAACATACATGACTGTTATCATTTGTGTCTGTGTGTAGTTCTCAGGTTTCACAGAAGGCATACCCAAAAAATAGATGTGGTGGTTTAATCAGAGTGATGTCTGAAATAGTTTTGTCCATTTATCAGTTTGTTGAACAAAGATTGTATTAGTTGTTTTATTCTGCTGGTCAAATCCCTGAATGAAAGCATCCATATTGACATTCCCAAATTGTTACAGTTTTATCTATCTGGCATTGAAGTATTATGAAAGTGTTGCATCAGATCAATAGCTCACAACCCTTTTCCCATAAATGTAAAAGAGAGTGGAGTTTGATTGTCAGACAAACCACTGCCTGATGCCAGAGCAAGATTAAGCATGATCTCAGTTATGCATTACATCCCTGTTCAGTCCATGTTTTTATACCCTTAGCACTAAACATAGCTCAATTCATTTTTTCTTGGATCTGGAATGCAAGTAAACAAAAATAAGTAACGGTAATTTTACGTGTGAACGTTTGTAATATTTGTAATGTGTTATTTCTGTAATATTTTAGGAAAAAGTAACAGTAGGTTGGAAGATTTTCAATTGCTTCAGATACAGGATATGTTAGCATGTGTGATACGTTCGACACTCCTTTGCTCACCCTGGTCCTCTGTACTCTCCCAGTCTTTGTCACTTGGGCACCGCTAATTTATATCACGGACTTAGATGGCTTTGTCCTCGTCAGCCCGAGATCGAAACTCCGAAATTTCCTCTCTGAGCTTTCTGACCTCTGCAGCACTTTCTCTTCCTTTTATGACACTTTCTCTTCCTTCCTTAAAATCTGCCCTGTAACTCGATGCGTCATTGCATAGGATGACATAGGATGGGGTACTGATTGAGAATGATCAGCCATGATTACATTGAATGGCGTGCTGGTTCGAAGGGCCGAACGGCCTCCTCCTGCACCAGTTGTCCATTTTAGTGAAGGTAACAGCATAGGATGAATACCGGCAGAATCGCTGCGGAACTCGCTTCTCCTGCTAGCATCTTTTAACTTTGCACAGCTAAGCATAACCTCAGCAGCAGGAAGGAAGTAACACTAGCAGCACTACTTAAAGGGATCAACCAGTATTCTCAGCCTGGTTGGTGGTTCATTTCTTCAGGCTGTTGCTATGATTTTACAAAAAAATATGATGCTTTTTATGGTTGTTTTAAGCTGTAAGAGCTTTCTACAGGATGTTCAATCGGTTTTGAAAGACCTTTTGCTCACCTACACAATACAGATATTCCTGAACATGGTCTCATAAATAGAAATGGGAATGGGCACACAGAGCAGTACAGGCTGCTGTAAAAGGTTAAGGAGAAGGAATAGGATTACCTCCAGGAAGTCAAGGTTACAGAGAGTAATTTCCCCAATCTGAACCCCAAAGTTTGTGAAATCTAAGTTTAGTTTAGAGATACACAGCATGGAAACAGGTCCTTCAGCCCATTGAGTCCACACTGGCCATCGATCAACCACACACTAGTTCTCTGTTATCTCACTTTCTCATCCACTCCCTAAACTCTAGGGGCAATTTACTGTGGCCAATTAACCCACAAAAGTGCACGTCTTTGAAAGTGTGGAGGAAACCGGGGAACCTGGATGAAATGCACATCGTTCACATCGTCAGTGCAAACTCCACAAAAAAACAGCACCCGAGGTTAGGATCGAACCTGGTTCTCCGGTGCTGTGAGCCAACAGCTCTACCAGCTGCGTCACTGTGCTGCTAAATTTCAATAAGAATGTCACCACTGATATTTGGTTCATGATGCAGGGCTAAAATTGCACTGGTAGTGACTGTGAGGATGAACTCTTAGGTGTTTATAGCTTTCAGGCAGAACTTTGAAATCTTTGCAGAGTCTTGCAGTAAGGGAGATTATTGTGGCTGTCTGGTTAAAAATGGCCAACTCTGGATGCATTTCTTTTCCCAGGGACATATAGACTGGGAATGTACATGGGCTTTCAGAGATTGCAGGGCTCCCCATGTTGTCAGATTACACTGACTGCAGGCACCTTGATTTTCAGGTGCTGCATATCAACTCTCCCACAGACCAGAACTGAAAAGCATTTCCATCTTCCAAATGGTATATGACCATAAGCAACGAACCAGGCAGCTTAGTGCCTGGTATTCAGTCACAGAGTTGTTAAGTCACAGCAATAGCCTTAAGAAATCAGCCACCAGCCAGGCTCAGTAATGGCTCATCCCATTAAATAATGCTGCCTGTGTTGGTTCCTTCCAGCTGCTGAGAACACTTTACCTGTGCAAAGTTAATTGAGGATATTAGCTGGAGCAATGGGCTCCAGAGTGATGGGCCACCACGCTTAAGCCCTTTTGTAATATCTAAAGATGTCTCAAGGTGGAAATGGCAATGTATTGATGTCTTGGATGAAGAGGACAGGGAGTCGCACACACAGAGGAAGACAACATCCGTACATCGAAGGCTGAACCTCCACTCAAAACACGATAGGGTAAACCATTGTCTTGTAGAAATAATTATTTTGTTGTCTGGCCGACACTGAAGACTCCTGAAGTATTTAGCAGAATGTTTGTCAAAAGTTGCAATGGTTATTGCATGATTCACAGCCTTTCAAGGCATGTAAAAACACCATTAGAGGATTTTCCAGTTTAATTTTATTGTCTTGTTCAAGGGCTGTATTTATTTTATTAGAGGAAGGAATAGAATGTAGTTGTAAACAAATGAGCCTAGAAATTGCTCTATACTTTTCATTGGTGCTTCATGAGATAAGCAAATGTTATTTTTGAAATTTGCAGAATGATAAGGATTTGCAATGCAATGTTTACAGAGTTCACATGTTGCCAGATAGCTCTGCTATGTTAGTTTCAGCATGGTGTATTCTATTAATTTTTTTTTTTTTTTTTTTTTTATATCAAAAAATACTTTATTCAAGTTATAAATATCATTTACAAACCATCATTTTTAAACAAACCCATCCGACATTTCCGGAGGTTACATATTCAATACAGGCATTTACTTAGACATTTACATACATTTACATACATATCCCTTATTTGGAGGGGCGTCTCTCTCCACCACACCCTGCCCCCCATGTCCAGCAGCGGAAGGACCCTAGACTGTGGTCCTCCCCCACAGGGCCTTGGCGTTGGCTGCACCAAGCTTCAGAGCGTCCCTCAGCACGTACTCCTGCAGTCTGCAGTGGGCCAGTCGGCAACATTCCTTGACGGACAGCTCGCTCCGCTGGGAGGTCAACAAGGATCGGGCAGACCAAAGAGCGTCTTTCACCGAGTTGATGACCTTCCAGCAGCACTCGATGTCAGTCTCGGAATGCGTCCCTGGGAACAGTCCGTAGAGCACAGAGTCCTCTGTGACGGAGCTGCTCGGAATGAATCGTGACAGGGACCCCTGCAGACCTCTCCAGACTCGCCTGGCAAATCCACACTCTTTGAAGAGGTGGGCCACCGTTTCCTCTCCGTAGCAGCCGTCCCGAGGGCAGCGTGCGCTGGTAGTGAGGTTCCGGCGGTGCAGGAAGGATCTGACTGGGAGGGCTCCCCTCACCGCCAGCCAAGCCAGGTCTTGGTGCTTGTTGGTGAGTACTGGCGATGAGGCATTTTGCCAGACAAGCTGGGCTGTCCGTTCTGGGAACCACGCCACAGGATCCATGGAGTCATTCCCCTGCAGTGCCTGCAGGACGTTCCGTGCTGACCACTGCCCGATGGACTTGTGGTCAAAGGTGTTGGTCCGGAAGAACCTGTCCACAAACGACAGATGGTTCGGCAATGTCCAGCTGACTGGCACATTGCGTGGCATCTGCGCCAGGCCCATCCTTCGCAACACCGGGGACAGGTAGAACCTCAGCAGGTAGTGGCATTTGGTGCCCACGTGCTTTGGCTCTATGCTCCGCCTGATGCAGCCACACACGTGCATTAACGCAACTGATCTCCCGGTGTCCCAGCACTTTAACTCCCCCTCCCATTCCCAGTCTGACCTCTCTGTCATGGGCCTCCTCCAGTGCCATAGTGAGGCCCGCCGGAAATTGGAGGAGCAGCACCTCATATTTCGCCTGGGCAGTTTGCAGCCCGGTGGTATGAACGTCGACTTCTCCAACTTCAGATAGCTCCTCTGTCCCTCCCTTCCCCTCCTCCTTCCCAGATCTCCCTCTATCTTTCTGTCTCCACCTATATCCTTCCTTTGTCCCACCCCCGACATCAGTCTGAAGAAGGGTCTCGACCCGAAACGTCACCCATTCCTTCTCTCCCGAGATGCTGCCTGACCTGCTGAGTTACTCCAGCATTTTGTGAATAAATGGTGTATTCTATTGATGTGTTGCAAATTTTACAGTTACAGGCTTTTAGTCTATAACGTAGTTTGGGTAGCACAGTGGCACAACTTTTAGTGTCTGCCTCAACTCCAGTGACACAGGTTCAATCCTGACCTCTGGTTCTACCCTTGTGGAGTTTGTACATCCTCTTTGTGACTGTGTGGCTTTCTCCCAGTGCTCTGATTTCACCCATATGTCAAAGACATGTGGGTTAATAGATTATTCAGCCATTGTGTCATCTGGGTGGGAGAGTTGATGGGAATTGGGAGAGACTAGATTACAGGGAAAATCCATGGAGGAATGGAATTGCTCTGTGAGCTGGCATAGACCTGATGGGCTAAATATTAAGGCCCAATGGAATAATGAAAGGCCCAGATAGAGTGGATGTGGAGAGGGTGTTTCCAGTAGTGGGAGAGTCTAAGATCAGAGGGCACAGTCTCACAATAAAAGGACATATCTTTAGAATGGAGATGAGGAGGAATTTCTTTCGCCAAAAGGTGGTAAACTTGTGCAGATGGCTGTGGAGGCCAATTCATTTAGTATTTTTAAAGTGAAGACTGATAGGTACGCGATTAGTAAGGGTGTCAAAGGTTACGGGGAGAAAGCAGGAGAATGGAGTTGAGAGGGAAAAATAGATCAGCCAGTTTCATGTCTCCCCATATTATCAGCAGTATGTGCACAGTAGGGCACTATTCCAGTCAGCTGGACGCCATGCAGGTGTCTCACCCCATCACAGAGTTAACTGATGCAGTATTAATAATATGTGCTATTTTCTAATCATTTTCTGAATGCTAGTTTGAAATTTGGTGTGGTCATTTCCACTGTCAAAGTCTATAGCAGAGATATTGGTTAGCATGCATTCTCCCATGTTTGCATTGATTTGATTAACATCCAAAACAAAGCTTTTCACTGTACCTCGGTACACGTGATAATAATAAACTAAACCAAAAGCTGTCTTGAAAGCACTGCTTTGAGCTTGCTCTGCAGTCTGTTTCCCTCTTTGCAAGATGGCCATAAACCTCACTGTTTTCTGTATTCTGACTATCTGTAATTGTGGTAATTTTCTGTGAATTCCATGAGATGTAATTATCACACATATACAACAACAATATTCACTGACACACCCAGAAGTAGAAACAGTATTGCTCTATTCTTTAGAGACGACAAGTGGAGCAGCGCCAGGATCCCGGGTTCGATCCTGAATAAGGGTAGTGCCTCTACGGAGTTTGTACCTTCTCACTGTGATTGCGTGGGTTTTCTCCAGGTGCTCTGGTTTCCTCCCACACTCCAAAAACGTGCAGGCAGGTTTGTTGGTTAGTTGGGTTTGGTAAAAAATTGTAAATTGTCTCTAATGTGTAGGATAGTGTTAGTGTACTGGGGTGATTGGTGGTCGGTGCGGACTCGGTGGGCCGAAGGGCCTCTTTCTCTGTGAGATTGTACCTCTAAAGTCTCTTCTGAGGTAAGATGATTTTCAATTCCATAATGATATTCTTCTGAGGATGTGTGAAGGGATTTCTATATAATGGAATGATCAGTGGATTGAAGAGGCAAGATAATCTCATATTTCCTCCAAGTGCTAAATGTCCGGATTGGTTGAAGCGTTCATCTCCAGTTTCGTGGGGCAGTTGCTAACCTGGAAAGCTGCATGACCGTGATTCACAGCCAGTGACGTTACTACTGAGGCGCAAATGGAATTACACACAAAAGAATAAATTGTACCCATGACCAGTGATGGTCATGAAAATCATTGAAAAACTGGCCCAGGTATGCAACACAACTGATACATTTTCCTTATGTCAGTCACACAACTAACAACATCAACATTTACACTAATCCCTTTATCAACATAAACCAAATGTTTATTGGAGCCAAGAAATGTACTGTTCACTGTAGTACCCCAAGGGGCATATTGTTTTTGCATTTTGGAGTGTTTTGGAATTTCTTTGCATTTGTGAGTATTTCACATATCTCAGTGATGGCTTTTCACTCATCTGCCCATTAGGATTTCTATTAATAGCTTGGATCTTTTCTCCAGCAGAAAAAGTGTCCAAATGTTCAATGTTTAGGTGATTGTTGACCACTTTCCTGCCAGTAAATGGCTTGTTTCTGGAAACTGGACATAATGCATATGTCCTCAGAGAGTCTGCAGTGCCAGATATTTTCCCTGCCCAAAGAGATGGATCCTGGGTTGCAAGGGCTACTATCTACTCCTCTGTTCCTGATGCTAATTTTCAGCACCAATACAGCTGCTGAACCTCGTAAGTACTAGAATTAATGTGGAACATTTCACTGATCTTTTGAAAATAAGATTCTGCTTCAATCCATCAGTGATGTGCAGTAGACACCCAGGAAATGCAGTGGCTTCATTCTTGTGTGGTGTAGGCTGCAGAACCCAACAATCCAAAGATAGCAGCTATGCTCGAGGAAGATTAGGTGGCAGACGGAGGCCATGAGGCATCAGCTGAAGAGCAGCAGGAGCAAGAGGAGGTGGAAGGAAGTGCTCAGTCATCCTTGCACTGATCATTGGGAAGTTGGTCAGACCTTAGGGAGACTGCACCCATGGCCAGAGACCAGTTGCACAATGGATACCATGAGATGAAGGAAAATATTATATGTCCATATTAATGCCTATGGCTTCCCGCATGGTATTCTGTGCTGTGCCACTCTAAGATGCAACCCGATCATTGAGGTCAAGATTACATCATATTGTTCGGAGGAGCATGATATAAAAATTCTGCAATTGTGAATGCACAAAACAGTAATGATGTTCCAATGCTCAAAATGGATTCATAAATAGTTTGGGTAGTGCTGTGCAGATTGCACCGATGTGAAAGTAGGGACCGTTTCTGGATATTTTGTTAGTTGCCAATTTTGAGGCCATTTCATTACAGATATAGATTAATGTTTTCTGCTCTAGTTTATGTCAGCATCTGTGGAAATGTTTATTTGATCTCAACAGTGATATTCTTGAGTGTATTTCTGGTACCTGAACAATATCAGATGTGCTAACATAGATCATGCCTGGAAGAGGCTGGCCTAATTTTACAATTGCACGATTTCAGGTCATAAGGTCATAAGTGATAGGAGCAGAATTAGGCCATTCGGCACATCAAGTCTACTCCACTATTCAATCATGGCTGATCTATCTCTCCCTCCTAACCCCATTCTCCTGCCTTCTCCCCATAACACCTGCTACCCGCACTAATCAATAATCTATCCATCTATCTCTGCCTTAAAAACATCCATTGACTTGGCCTCCACAGCCTTCTATGGCAAAGAATTCCACAGATTCATCACCCTCTGACTAAAGGTTAAACCTCAACGTACTAAGAAAGGCTACTGACCAATTCAATTTCTGTGCTTGTGTAATATTCTAAGTAAATCTTTGTCTTCATTTTAGTTAGGAATGCCTGTTTTTCTAATGCATCTTTTACATGGTTTGAATTTGTCTGTCAATCTTTGCTCGATGGTACCATTTTCTTTGGACGGGAAGATTGTGTTTTCATGACTCATTATATTAAGCAATTTTTTTTTTTCCAGTGAACAATAGTTTCCAAATAAATTGATTTGGGAGAAAATAAAAACTACTTTCCTCTCTCATCCTGAAGCAAAGCTGAGATCAGTAATTAGCAATACCTGACATAAATGCGAAGCACCGTCCTTGATCTATTGATCTATGATCTATTGTCTATCTATGATTCAATGCAAAATGGATTCATAAATAGTTTGGGAGGTGCAGTGCAGATTGCATTGATGTGAAAGTAGGGACCGTTTCTGGGTATTTTGTTAGTTGCCAATTTTGAGGTCATTTCATTACAGATATAGATTAATGTTTTCTGCTCTAGTTTATGTCAGCATCTGTGGAAATGTTTATTTGATCTCAACAGTGATATTCTTGAGTGTATTTCTGGTACCTGAACAATATCAGATGTGCTAACATAGATCATGTCTGGAAGAGGCTGGCCTAATTTTACAATTGGACGATTTCAGGTCATAAGGTCACAAGTGATAGGAGCAGAATTAGGCCATTCGGCACATCAAGTCTACTCCACTATTCAATCATGGCTGATCTATCTCCGCTTGTTTGTATTATGAGTTCCCGTACATGGGTATGATTGGAAATATTCAAGGTGTAGAAACAAGGATCCATAGATGCTGGATTACATTAAAAAATACACAAAGTGCTGGAGTAACTCAGCTGGTCAGGCAGCATCTCTGGAGAACATGGATAGGTGATGATTAGGACCAGGACCTTCAATTCAACATGACATTCAAGAGTTCATGGCACAAATGGTCTACGTAGTGTTAACACTCCATTTTAGTCTCTGCCCACTTTAATCAATCTTGCTCCATCAACTTGCTGCCACGATGAGAAGAAGCAGATTTATGTCCCTCTCAAAGCTGTTTCATTTTTTCTATTTGATGCCTATATTTGTTTTTATTTTTGCAGGGTGATTTCACTTGGAACACAATGTTTGGACAGAATGTCCCGCTGCAGCCTGTTCCCATTCAGAGCCTCTCCGAACTAGAGCGAGCAAGACTTCAGGACGTAGTTTTCTACCACCTGCAAGGGAAAGATCTGGGCTGTCAGATTGCCATCCCCAAAGGTACAACCAATGCCAATGATTTTACCTGCACTTCTTATTGTGAACCAAAATGCATCTACTATGAAGCTACAGATTATATGACCTGTTTACATTCATGAAGATTATTTTGGCCATATCCATTCTATGAATCATCCAAAAAATAATATTTCAATGCACATTATAATACAGCACAGCATATGCATAATAGGGCAACACAGTGGTAGAGCCACAGGCTCACAGTGCCTGAGACCTGGGTTCAATCCAGATCTCGAGTGATGTCTGTAGATAGGCACAAAATGCTGGAGTAACTCAGCAGGAAAGGCCACATTTCTGGATAGATTTTTTTTTAGATTTAGATTTAGATATACAGCGCGGAAACAGGCCCTTCGGCCCACCGGGTTCGCGCCGCCCAGCAATCCCCGCACATTAACACTATCCTACACACACTAGGGACAATTTTTTTACATTTGCCCAGCCAATTAAGCTACATACCTGTACGTCTTTGGAGTGTGGGAGGGAACCGAAGATCTCGGAGAAAACCCACGCAGGTCACGGGGAGAACGTACAAACTCCGTACAGACGGCGCCCGTAGTCAGGATCGAACCTGAATCTCCGGCGCTGCATTCGCTGTAAGGCAGCAACTCTACCGCTGCGCCACCGTGTCGCCCACTAGAAGGAATAGGGGGATGTTTGGGGTTGAGACCCTTCTTTAGAGTTCCTTCCTACAACAATTCGAGTAATGTCTGTACGGAGTTTGCATATTTTCCACGTGGTTTTCTTTTGGATGCCCTAGATTCCTCCCAGGTCCCAAAGACATGTGGGTTTGTCGGTTAAATGGCCTCTGGAAATTCCCCTGCTGTGGTGGATGAGAAAATAGGATAACCTAGAACTAGTGTGAGGCAGGTGGTTGATGGTTGGTGTGGACTCTGTGGGCCGAAAGACCTGTTTTCTAGCTGTATCTAAACACTTTATGCTATTGAAAGTGGTATATTAAATTTAATTTGAACTTTCCTAATAACATTTATTAACTATTGGATACAATTTGCTTACATGTTTCATGCAATTTTATCATGATTTTATGGATGATTTACAACAGTTATAGAATTATTTCCTTGCAACATTCAGTCCATTATTTGTACATTAAAGTGGCAAATGAAACTTCTTTAACCAAAGAAGTTACATTCATCTGTTGTGCATTTTCAAAATGTTGGTCCACATACAGACACCGTGATGCAGCGGGTAGAGCTGCTGCCTCACACCGCCAGAGGCCCAGATTCGATCCTGACATTGGATGCTATGTGGAGATTGCACATTCTCCCTGTGACCGAGTGCGTTTTATCTGGGTGCTCCGGTTTTTTCCCACATCCCAAAGATGTGCAGGTTAGTAGGATAATTGGCTTCTGTAAATTGCCCAAATTGTGCAGGGAACGGAGGCAAAAATGGGATAACGTAGACCTGGTTTAAACAAGTCACCAGAAAGATTGCGGTAGACATGGTCCATATGAATGTTTAAAAATGGTAGTAAGGATAATCCTAACTACAGGCTATTCAATTTAGTTTCAATGGTTTAGTTTAGTTTAGTTTAGTTTAGTTTAGTTTAGTTTAGTTTAGTTTAGTTTAGTTTAGTTTAGTTTAGTTTGGTTTAGTTTAGTTTAGTTTAGTTTAGTTTAGTTTAGTTTAGTTTAGTTTAATTTAGTTTAGTTTAGTTTAGTTTAGTGATACAGCGCAGAAACAGGTTCTTAGCCCACCATGTCCACACTGACCAGCGATCCCCGCACACTAACACTATCCTACACACACTGGGGACAATTTACAATTATACCAAGCCAATTAACCTACAAACATGTACTCTTTCAGCCCACCGAGTCCACACCGACCAGTGATCCGTGCACATTAACACTATCCTACATACACCAGGGCCAATTTTACATTTTATACCAAGACAATTAACCTACAAACCTGTACGTCTTTGGCGAGTGAGAGGAGACCGGAGATCCCAGAGAAAACCCACACAGGTCACAGGAAGAACAAACAAACTCCGAACAGACAGCACCTGTCTGTGATTTCCCTCTGTGATTTCTCCTGCCCTCCTGCACATGTGAATAAGCACCTGTAGTCAGGATCAAACCCGGGTCTCTGATGCTGTAAGGCAGCAACTCTACCGCTGTGCTACCGTGCCACCCTGAGCGTGTATGCTTTTTAAAAACAATCACTCAGGATGGGAGTTTTAATCACTTGTGGTCCTTGTTAATATGAAGGTAAGTGAGGTGTTTGTATCTGGAATGTATTGACAACGATGTGATGGAGCAGATTCCAACATGGCATTAAAAAGCAAATTGAATCAGCATTTGAAATAAAGCTGCAGGGAATGCAATCAGCTGCATTGCTCATGGAGAGAGATAGCACTGACTCATATGTTTCCTTCTGCGCTTTTCTATGGTTCTATGATTCACAGCCTCTACTGGGATTGAACCACCTCCTCATATTGCATTTTTTATGAATCATCTAGCCCCACGATCTCACTGCTGTTTAGTTAACGGCAAAAGTTTCGTGCCTGGAAGTGGGAAAGCAAAAAGGCAGGTGGTGATTTGATACAGAATAAAGTGCTTGTCTATGGAACATCTCTCATTCTAATACTGTCATTTCTGACTCCTTAACTCTTTTAGTTTAGTTTGGTTTTGTGGTACAGTGCAGTAACAGGCCCTTCAGCTCACTGAGCCCATGCCAACCAACAATCACCATCATACACTAGCACTATCCTTCACACTAGGAACAATTTACATTTTTACCGAAGCTAACTAACCTACAAATCTGTACGTTTTTGGAGTGTGGCAGGAAAGCAGAGCACCTGGAGAAAACCCAGAGTGGTCATAGTCAGAACGTGCAAATTTTGTACAGCCTGCACTTGTAGTCAGGATCGAACCCGGGTCTTTGACGCTGTACGGTAGCAACTCTGCCGCTGTGCCACCGTGCCACCCCATTAATATCTCTCTCACCATAAACGTTCACATCGACCATGTCTACATCAATGTTTTTGGTGACCTCTTTGCTCCAGTTCCACATTATCCCACATCAATTTCCTGCACAATTTGGGCAATTTACAGAGGCCAATTAACCTACAAAACTGCACATCTTTGGGAAGTGGGAAGAAACCGGAGCACCCAGTATATCTCTCTCACTACCTTACAAGTTTAGCCCTTATGATGTTCTTCTTCAGCCTTCTGTATCACCTCTTTACTGTAGTGAATCTGAAATGGAGAGGTCAGGGGGAGGCTGGGTGAGTTGGTACAGATGAGTGTGCAGAATGTTGCATATTGATCTTGCAGAATATTATTGTTTACTAGCCTAGAATTTTTTCAAAGCATTTTGCAGTATGCTGATTTGTATCATACAAAAAGATTGACACTTTCTCATACTGACTTGTGAAAGGGCCATGCAGGGGAGTTACGTTTGTTTCTTTCATCTGTTTATATTCTTTACTATTGAATTTTTAAGCTAATTCTGTCAATATATGGGCATTACTAGCAATATTCCTTAAGCTCCCACAGTGAATCCCAAGGCACTGGATTTTTTTAACCTTATTTATTATGGTGTAATGGGAATACTGAGGAAAATGGGCTGTACCTTTCCTCTGCTGCGGTTTATTTCAACAATCTTTCATCAGAAAAGTTCTGACAAAAGGTTGCTGACCTGAAACATTCAACCTGTAACCCTACGTTTCTCTCCATTTGCGCTGCCTGGTCTACTGAGTATTTAGTCATATTTTGCTTTATTTCAGATACAAGACATTATAAATGAATTATAAAATTCATAAATTCATGAATTATAAAATTATAAATGACATTATAAAAGTAGAACATTGCATTAAGATCCAAGTTTATTCTTTAACTTCAGAAGTATGAAATTTTATTTCTCGGTTCTACCCATTGCCAGTAGGTACACTTTGTACTGTGTAATGGAATGCTTGATGTTGATGCAAGCACAGCATGCTTTGGGCAAGATTCAATAATATTCCTCGTAACCAAATGAAAACTCCCTGCTTCAATTTATTTTCTTTGCTAAGTGACAACATTTCTAGGCATGTCCCCCCCAAAGGATTATACTTTGTATTTCACAGAGTATGAATTTACTCTTTTTAGAGAGGTTCTGTCTCAGCTTTCATGACAATTTGTCTTAAAGTATGCCAGAAATGGAGTATAATTGAGTATAAAGCCTAAGAATAAATTTGAGATTAATTGTTCATTTTCCTGCAATCAGCACATATGAAGAGGCATTCACATTAATTTACAGTAGGTGTCTTAAATGTGCAGTGGAAATATATCTGTATGTGAACATGTTAAAAGAAAAAAGTTATCTCCTTCAAAGCTCATGCCTCTGGTTCTATGAGAAAATAACTGCAGATGCTGGTACAAATCGATTTATTCACAAAATGCTGGAGTAACTCAGCAGGTCAGGCAGCATCTCGGGAGAGAAGGAATGGGTGACGTTTCGGGTCGAGACCGAAGTCGGGTCGGATCTGAAGAAGGGTCTCGACCCGAAACGTCACCCATTCCTTCTCTCCCGAGATGTTGCCTGACCTGCTGAGTTACTCCAGCATTTTGTGAATAAATGCCTCTGGTTCTGACTGGTTCTGGAGCAACGTTGCCAATTGGGTCCATATTGGATTTTAGAAGAGGTGTTGTGATCTCATTTCAGGACTACGACAGCATGGACAAGTTGGGCTAAAGGGCCAAATTCAGTTCAGAAATGAATGATTGAATTGTGTATGGTCTACCTATGTTCTCTGTTCAGCTCCTCCTCTATTCCAGCTTTCTTCTCCTCCTCCCCTCCCCCTCCACCCACCCCCCCCACCCCCCCCCCCCCCCCACTTCAATCAGTCTGAAGATGGGCCTGACCTGAAACAACATCTATTCATGTTCTCCAGGGATGCAGTCTGACCTGTTGAATTACTCCAGCACTTTATGTCCTTCTTTGTAAATCAGCCATCTGCAGTTTCTTGTTTCTACATTTTCACTGCTCCAATGCAAAATCTCCTCAAGGTGGGCCTACTTTGAAGACGTTCTCCTCTTTTCCCCGGCATCTGGCAGATGCTACAAGGCCTTCTACGCCCGCACCTTCAGACTCAGGAACAGCTTCATCCCCAGGGCCATAGCTGCTATGAACCGGTCCTGCTGAGTCGGATGGTCACATCGCACAGCGAACCGGCACAGACCTACTTGTACTTTATTCTGTTTTAAAACTGTTTCTAATTTTGTTTCATTGGGTTGTCTAAATTTATACTGATTAGCTAATTAATTTATTGAATCGTATGGAAGTCGCATTCCCAATCTCGTTGTACCCCTGTACAATGACAATAAAGATATATTGTATTGTATTGTATTTCATGTTCTGACATCGTTCGTCAGACCCCTTCTGTTTCCATTATTTTCTATATTATGACAGTTACCAAGTCCCTGGCTCTTGCATGACTTGTTGCCTTTGGTTGTACATAACCCGGATGCCATAAGATTGTAGTCCCATGGGACGTGGGCAGATTGATATGAAGCACTGGCAAAGCAGTGACTGGGAAAACATTGCGATCCTGCATCTGGAGAGAATTGCATTTCCTGCAAGATCCTTGCACACACCACTAGTTGATCAGTCTTTGTTTAGCACATTACATTGACATCCCTCATATAGCAGAGGAAGAAAAGCTAAGAAATTGAAAATACCAGCAATTCTGGGCCCTTACAAAGATGTATAAACGTTGTCACATTCACCTAGACAGTCAGTCGTGTTTTGATCCACAGCCTGCTTTGAGATTGTAGTTCGATACAAAAAGCTGGAGTAACTCAGCGGGACAGGCAGCATCTCAGGAGAGAAGGAATGGGTAACGTTTCGGGTCGAGACCCTTCTTCCCCATGCTCCTTTGAGATTGTAGTCATGTTTACAGTACATGCCAGATTTCAGTAGGAACGCTCTTTTTGAACTATAGACATCTTGCACGTCATTCTTTCTTGAAGATTCTTTCTTTAGAGAATTTCTTCCTTTACAGCACAAACGCATGTTGCTCTGGGTCATGAGCACTTCGGTTTTCCCACTACTATTTTTCAACAGCTTTCCTCTGTTCAGTTTCCAGATTATGTTCCACTCATGTCTCGCAATGGTTTGTATAGAAGCTTTGAAATCAGCCAAGACTCTTTCAACATTTAGCAATCCACTCTTTGAAGAAGTTTAGAACTTGAAAACTACTAAAGACTCTCAGATAACAGTAGGAACAGTACAAAGAAATCGACCAGCAACTAGTCTGTAAGCAGATGAAAATCCCCTTTATCTCTGCCCTTGTGGTCCTCTCGTTTGCTAAATACTTGTTCAGCTTAACGATCAGAAAGCCTTAGCTGGGATGTAAATCTCCCGAGTGGATGTTCAGCATCAAAGCAGCACCCACCCCATTGATGTCCTCTGCATACTTACAGTAGAAGATGGTGTCCATTACAATTTGCTGCAGAATTGGACTCGTACTTATAGGATGCAATCCCAAAATCAATGCCATCAAGGCTATTTCTGCACCTGCCAACATTACTCACCATACTCATTTACACATAGATTAAACCAAGTTTAAATTGCCTCACATTTCTCTCCTGGAACATAAAACAGTATTGCACAAGAACAGGCCCTTCAGCCCAACATGTCCATAGCGTACATGATGCCAAGTTAAACTGACATTTTCTGCTTGCACATACACCCATATCGCTCCATTCCCTGGTAATCCATGTACCTATGTAAAAGCCTCTTAAATGCCACTATCGTATCTGCTTCCACCATTGCCCCAGGCAGCATGTTCTACGCACCCACCTCCATCATTGTAAAATACCTGCCCCACACATTTCTGCCTCATAGGAATATGCGGTCATTAAATATATTGCAGGAAGTGGAAAATTAAGGATATGGGAAGAAGGCAATGCATTCAACCTTTTCCTATTTTCCCAGTTTCTATACCTGCTAAGTTATAGCCGGCTCATCTTATTTTTAAATATTTTTTTTTATAATTGTATATTTATTTTGATTTTCCAGTTCCATACATTCCGCAATGATACACATTCTCATTCACCTTAAACCCTCCGTAGTTAACAAATACTGCATATCCCAAACTAAATCATACCACAGGTATTGGAAGCACTACAAGGATGGGTAATGACTTACTGGACATTTGATCATATCCAAAACTCAACTACACACAAAAACAAAAACAAAAACAACTAAAACCAACATTTGGGGTATACCTCTATAATATTTCATCACTACTTCTGGAGCGGTATGAAATCAAGGAAAATGAGATAGGACACGGAAGTAGGATACAAAGATCCGCTTTAAACAAATGATGGCCGTACGGGCATGATGTACAACATCCATTTTTCCCACCTTTTCAAACATATTCCCTGTTGCAATCTTAAAGCAAAAGTTATTCTTTCCATTATAAAAATATATACAATGTTAATCCAGTCATCCACATTAGGTTTTCCAGGTTTCAACCACTTCCTAGTAATAGCTTTCCTGCTGGCAGCACTAAAGATCTGGAAAAGATACTTATCTTTAATAGAAGCATTTTGTACTGGTAAAGCACCAAAATATAAAAACTCAAATTTAAATGGAATATCCATATAAAAAACTTTTTGTAAAACTTTATGAATCTCCTGCCAAAATGGGATCACTGATACACAAGACCAAAATATGTGAAAATGGTTTGCCTCAAGGCACCCACATTGTCGCCAGCATGAAGAAGAATTTGTGTAATGCCTTTTTTGAACTGGTGTAATAAAAAACCTAATAAGGGTTTTCCAGCAAAACACCCGCCAAACATTTGAACTTGAGGTTTTCCATTGTATCTCACATAAGCTCTCCCAGGTTTCTTCCTTTAGAACCAGATTACCTTCCCTTTCCCATTTCTGTTTTACATACAGTGAGTTGCCTTTTCTCTGCCGTAAACCCTTGTATAATTTTGAGATGGTTTTCTGTTTTGAGCCTCCATGGTAAGCATCAATAAATACATTTAACAAAATATTATCCCATTTTACTTCTGCACATTCCTTTTGTATTTGATCTATATAATGGCGAATTTGAAGGTATCTATAGAAATCATCATTATTCAAACCAAATTGCCTCTTCAGATTCTCAAAGCTGTTCATAGACCCCTTATGTAAAAATGTGCAATATGATGTCAAACCTTGAGAACTCCATCTTTTAAAACTAGTGTCCTGTCTTTTTGGTACAAAATCTGGATCAAACGTGCACCATCTCAAAACCTTCACAGCATCCCTCAGATGATTTTGGGTAACGACCTTATTCCATACCTTAAGTGATAATCGAATCCATGAGTTTCCCAAATTAATTAACTTATTTGTTAACTCCTTATCTCCGATTGCAGCCTGAATCGGAAATTCCTCTGTTATAGCAATCTCAATCTCCTTCCATCTAGCACAATAGTCGGGGTTGCACCAATAAATTAATGTTCTCAGCTGAGCAGCTGCATAATAGTCTTTCAAGCACGGGAGTGCAACCCCACCTTTATTTTTTGTCAGTTGTAACCCCTGGTATCTGATTCTTGGTCTTTGTCCCTGCCAAATATACCTCGAAATTTGTTTATCCCATTCTTGAAATTGTTGGTCTGATATATCTAGTGGAAGTGATTGAAAGAGATACAACAGCCTCGGTAACATAACCATTTTGACCGATTCAATACGAGATCCAAAATTAAGATAAGGTATTAGGTCCCACCTCCTAATGTCTTCCCTGATCTTATTGTTCAATGGGAGGTAGTTAAGCAAGTGCAGTTTAGTCAGATCTATTGGAATGTTTATTCCCAGATATCTCATGGATTCAGCATCCCACCTCAAATTAAACTTTTCCCTTACTTTTACTGAGGGGTTATATTTGAAACTAAGAATTTGTGTTTTTATAACATTTAACTTATAGCCAGAGAAGGATCCATATCGTTCCAAAACATAAAATAACTGTAACAAAGACTGTTCAGGGTCTGACAAATACACCAATACGTCATCGGCAAATAAAGAAATCTTTTGTTCCCCTCCTTTCATTACTATTCCTTTGATATTATTATTCTGGATAATCCACTGACTCAAAGGTTCGATAAAAACCGCAAATAAAAGGGGGCTGATTGGACATCCCTGTCTTGTTCCTCTTTCTAGCAAAAATGGTTTTGAAACTACTCCGTTAATTTTAATTCTTGCACTTGGGCTATCATAAAGAGCCTGTATTGTTTTAATAAAAGTATTGTGAAATCCAAATCTATCTAAAGCTCTAAGCAAAAAAGACCAATTTACACAATCAAAAGCTTTTTCAGCATCTAACCCAACTAGGACTGCTTCTAAGTTAAATTTTGTTATGTGGTCAATTATGTGCAATGTCCTTCTAATGTTATCTTGGGTTTGTCTCCCTCGAACAAACCCTGTCTGATCCAGGCTAATAATTTGTGGTAGCAAACACTCTAATCGTTTGGCTAGTATGTGAGTAAAAATGTTGTAATCCTGGTTGAGTACGCTCACTGGCCTAAAATTACTGCATACAGATTTATCTTTTCCCTCTTTCGGAATCAATGAGATTACTGCCTCCTTCCAGGAGGGGGGTATTACGTTCTCTTTGAGAACCCAATTGAAAGTGCGTTGTAACGTAGGGACCAATGAGTCCACCATTACCCGGTACCATTCTGAAGGGAACCCGTCTGGGCCCGGGGCCTTATTTGGTTTAAGATGTACTATAGCAGACCTAACTTCTTTCTCTGTTATTTCAGCTACAAGGGACTTACTCTGTTCACTGGTCAATTTTGGCAAATGAATCTCCTTAAAGAAATCCTCCATTTTCTCCCCACTGATTTGAGGTTGTAAATATAATATTTTGAAATATATATCAAAACAATTTTGTATTTCCTTCAATTTATAGTGTGTAAAATTAGTTACAGGGTGTTTTATTTTATGAATTGTATTCTCTGCCTGTTTTTTTAGTTTATAGGCTAATAATTTACTGGCTTTTCCTCCCCCATCATAATATTTCTGTTTTACAAAAATCAACTTTTTTTCTATATCTTTTGTATAAATATCATTTATTGCATTCTTCTTCTTCACAAGTAGTTCTCGGATTTTTTGATCATTTGTATCCTTATGGTTTTGTTCCAGTTGTTTCAGTTCCACTTGCAGCCGATCTAACTTTTCATGTCTAGCTTTCTTTATGTGAGCACTGTATCCTATTATCTTGCCCCGAAGCACCGCTTTACATGCATCCCACAGTATCAGAGGTGAAACTTCGTCATTGTCATTTAGTTCTAGATACTCTGTAATATCGTTCTTAATCTGTTCTTTCATATGAGTCAGTACATATGTATTGAATCTCCATAAAGTGTCTCTTTGATACCGATCAAGAAGTAGTTTTAAATACACAGGACTATGATCTGAAAGGTCCATGCTCCCCACCTCGCAGCTTACAACCCTATGAAGGTCTTTTCCAAAGGTAAGAAAATAATCAATCCGAGAATATGCCAAATGTGGATTAGAAAAATATGTGTAGTCTCGTTTTGACAAATTTAGTTCTCTCCATACATCAATTAATCCAATATCCTTCATTGCCAAGTTAATTTTTTTATTTATCAATTTCGGCTGAGCTATATGAACAATTGAAGAGTCCAGTTTAGGATTTAATCTAACATTAAGATCCCCCCCACAGATTAATACTCCCTGGGTTTCAGATATTATCAAATCAAACACATGTTTAAAAAATTTCCAATCCGAGTTGGGAGGAGCGTAAATATTTAACAGAGTAACCAATGAACCGCCTAAATTACCTCTCATGAAGATATATCTCCCCTCTGGATCTCTCTTTTCAAAGGTGGGATCAAAACTTATATTGCTAGAGATTAATATTGCCACCCCCCTCCTATGACCAGCACTATATGATGAGGAGTACTGATGTTTAAAGCCCAGTCGTTTTAGTTTAGCATGCTCTGTTTCAGACAGGTGTGTTTCTTGTAGAAAGGCCACCTCGACTCTATCTCTCTTTATTTTGGTTAATATCTTGCTTCTCTTAATAGGATTGATAAGGCCATTCCCATTATAAGTTACTATTTTAACTGCTTGCATTTAGTGTCCAATAAGTAGAAGAAATAAAAGTATATAAACCATACCAGTTCCAGTATCCATGCACGAAACAGCCCCCAAAAAACAACTACAAAACAAAAACACAATAATAACACTAAAGTAAATAAACGGACTTCCAACTGTGGGGTCCTGATTTTGACCCTATTAAAGCCCTGATGGTGAGAGGGCTTTGAGGTATTGCCTCTCCCCCTGACAGGTGGGAGAGGGCCGTCTTCTAACGGTGGCTCTTCCGTTCCAAAGCTGTCCATCTATCCGGCTACCCGGTTAGAAGAGTCCACCCGACATATACGTAATATCCATGTTCATAGCCTATACCAGGCTCATCTTAAGCAAAATCAACCTCCTCCATTCCTTATCCCAGTGCCCTTGGAATCTGGAACCCAATCCCAGATCAATTATGGTGCTCCCAACTCACGAGCATTCTGTATTTCAATTTTCTTTAATATCATGCCTCATGTGTGAAACTGTTTTGGCAATAATTCAAAACATTTCCTACCAAAAGCGATGGCTTCTATCTGTTTCCCCTTCTCCCTCAGTGACTGCATCTGCTCAGTCACATCCTTCGCCTTAACCCCAGTGAGGCAACATACAAAGTCAAGAGGCTTGGCATTGCAGGAAGCTTTGTCACCGTTACCTTGACAACCAATAGCATTGTGGTCCATGCCCTGTCCTGAGGATGTAGATGTGGTTCCCTGGTTTTCAAACCCCCTCTGTACCTTGTGATGCCCTCCTACGAGTTACTTGAGATGTTGGCCACTTCAGTTTTCAGCATTGTCCTTTATCTATGGACACTCTAATTTTAAGTAAGTGAAAATAATTTCAAGGAAACTGCAATGAACCACTTGCCCATTTAATCTGTGTCCTTTGGTCAGTTTCTTATTGAATTAAGCATCTATTGATTTATAAAAATCCTGGTATCATGCCTTTTTAATGAGAAGGCACACTTCTCAAGGCCACAAGCTGGAGACTCATGTTTGTTGTTATTTCAATTAATTGACTTTGTTGGGGCGCATTACTTCAGGAAGGATAATTGTTAATGCTCATTAATACCAATTGATTCTTCATGTAATGGTTAAAATTGTATGAACTTGCCCAGTCTCTGTGCCCACAAAATCTGTACCGAATATGATTCCAAGATAAACTCATCTCATCAGCCTGTATGTGATTCATATCCATCCATTCCCTACATAACTAAAAAACAAGGAACTGCAGATGCTGGTTTACACTAAAGGACAGAGTGCTGGAGTAACTCAGCGGGTCAGGCAGCATCTCTGGCGGACCTGGATAGGTAACATTTTGGGTCGGGGCCCTTCTTCAGACTGTAGGCAACTTGGTCGGCTTGGGCAAGATGGGTCAAAGGCCCTGTTTCTGTGCTGGAAAAACTCATGACTCTGACTCGACAAATTCTTTTGGTTATTTTTGTCAATTCCAAAAGAATTTTCTATATTTTGTTTTCATTTGTGTAGGGCTGGCTGGGAGGCTAACTGGTTTGTACTGATAATAAAAAATGATTTCCTTTTATAAAGAGGGAATCCAAAGTCATTGACCACCTAATGCCACTGTTAACCGCAAAGGGGTCTCACCAAATAATGGCTGCAGTAATGTTTGTGGTGTGGGAACGAAGTTCAAGTAAACACCAAAAAGAGATGGAAATGAGATATCGATAATGCAATTTACATTGGCATATTTCACGATGAGCAAAGCTATTTTCATGTTGTATTTTAAGCTTCCTCTGTTTTTAAATGAAACAGATTGAAAAAGCAGACATTTTTGGTACAAGATTAAAAATCCATTTACATATTTCCAGAAAAAAACAGAACTGTATTGACAAAAGTCAACCCCAATTCATGAACAATTTTGCCCACATTTTTTTAGAGCATTTGTTGAGGGCGTCACGGTGGTGCAGTGGTAGAGTTGCTGCCTTACAGCGCTTACAGCGCCGGAGACCCGGGTTTGATCCCAACTACGGATGCTGTCTGTACGGAGTTTGTACGTTCTTCCCGTGACTGCGTGGGTTTTCCCCGAGATCTTCGGTTTCCCCTCACACTCCAAAGACGTACAGGTTTGCAGGTTAATTGACTTGGGTGTGTAGGCTTGTGTTAATGTGCGGGGATCGCTGGTTGGTGCGGACTCGGTATGCCGAAGGGCCTGCTTCCGCACTGTATCTCTAAACTAAACAAAACTAAACTTCACATTTTTGGTGGAATCGCCATTCTCCCGAGCATGTGTGAAACTTCTCAAATGGCCAAGTTGAATGCAACATATGAAAGTTATCCACAGCAAGAATTCCAGCCTCACATTCTGAAAACTGGAAGCTCTTCTTCACTCGTGGAACTAGAAGTCTGACCTTGATATTATGATATTTAAAGAGCTAATACTCAAATTGTACTTCTCGCTCTTGCTGAGAGGTGTGACTTCCTGGCATTTGGCTCCAGCCAGGGGTTTACATAGTGAACAAAGGACATACAAGGCAGGACATGTTGTTGGGAGAGGGGAGGATTTTGATCAGATTTCCATTGGGATGTTGACAGGCACTTGTCCCACCTGAACCAATTGAATTTTTCTTGCATGGCGTGGTCACAGCAACATCCTCTGATCATGGCAAGAACTGCTTTACACATGCTTTGAACAGTAGAGCACAGGAACAGGCCTTTCTGCGCCGAACATGATGCCAATTTCAACTAATCCTACCTACATGTGATCCATATCTCTCCATTCCCTGCATATCTATGTGCCAATGTTATAAACCTTTTAAACATTACTATCATATCTTTTCCACCACCACCCCTGGCAGCACCTTCCAGTCACCTACTATTTTCTTTGTAAAAAAACATCCCGCACATCTCCTTTAAACGTTCCCCTCTCGCATTAAAGCTATGCCCTCAAGTATTTGACATTTCCATCTTGGGAAAAACGTTCTGGCTGTTTATCCTATCTATGCCACTCATAATTTTATAAACCTGCCAGATCTCCCCTCAGCCCCTGACTCTCCAGAGAAAAACATTCCAAGTTTGTCTAACCTCTCCTTATGGCAAATGCCCTTTAATCCGGGCAGCATCTTAGAAAACCATTTCTCCACCCTGGCCAAAGCTTCCATATCTTTCCTGAAGTAGGGTGACCAGAAGTGCTCATAATACTACAAATACTGCCTAACCAAAGTTTTTCGAAAGCTGAAATATGACTTCCTAACTCTTATACTCAATGCCCCGTCCAAGAAAGGCAAGCATACCATATACTTTCTTTAGCACTCTATCTACTTTTGCTGCTACTTTCAGGGGGCTCCGGACTTGGATCTCCTTAATCTTGTAGTGCATCAGTGCAGTTAAGGATCCAACCATTTACTGCATATTTCCCCCTTACATTTGACCTTGCAAAAGCCAACTGCTCACACTTGCCCAGATTAGATTCCATCTGGCATTTCTTTGCCCATATCTGTAGATGATCTACATCCCGCTATATTCTTTCACAGCCTACTTCACTGTGCACAACTCCATCAATTTTTGTGTCATCGGCAAACTTACAGATCAACCTTTGACAGGTTCCCATCCAAGTCATTCTTAAATATCTCAAACATAAACTTTTCTATTGTCCCCTGAACATGTCTGCTTCTTTGTCTTCAGGGTGTCCTCTGAACCTTTGGATGAGTTTTTGTTTCCGTGTTGTTGCCTTCTTTCATCTTTCAGCTGTGCTCGTGGAACTCCTGACAGCTCCGACTGCAAGCAAAATATGCCTCAGCTCCCAGAGGTACAGGATAACCTCAACGCAGGAAGGCTTTAGATGGACTAGTACCAGCCACTATTGAGATTAGCCTGATTCAAGTGCGCCACAAACCAAAACTGCTCACTTGGGCAGGAGTTTGGTGTGTTAACTTATTTCAATCAAGAGGTGTGGGTTAATCACACAGCATATTTTTGAGGGCCATTGTATTCAGCCCTGCTGGTATCAAGGGTCAAAAGTTTTTAATTGTCATATGTACTGACAACAGAACAATGAAATTCATATTTGAATCAGTTTAATAGGCCTGTAAATGCAATACACACAGAAATTATATGATAATTTTAAAGAAAATCAATAAATTAGTAACTGTAGGAGTAGTGCAAAAAACCCCCGAAGTCCTTAGTGCTCCCAAAGATAGTCCACAGAAGTTCATAGTTGCTGAGGTTAGTATTGTGTAGTGTTCAAGAGCCGGATAGTTGTTGGGTAGAAGCTGTTCTTGACCCTGATGGTCACAGTTTTCAGGCTCCCATTCCTTCTTCCTGGTGGCAGTAGGGAAATGAGAGCGTGGCCAGGGTACGGTCTTTGATGATATTGGCCGACTCTTTGGGGCAGCACCTTTCATAGATCCATTCGGCAAGTGGGTTGATGGTGGTACACTGCTGAATGAGCTGCAGAATTTATTTTGTAAGAAAGAGGGGACAATTGAATTTACACAATGGTATTGAAGGTCTAAAGATATACCTTAAAACCATTGGACTATATGTGAAGTGTAGTTGCTGCTACATCGTGCACATGCTAAAATCCCACAAACAGCTGCATGACATTGGCTGGATTATCTGATTTACTGTGGCTGATAGAAAGCTGAAGTTTGGCCAGGACACTTGGGAGAACTGCTCAGCCTCTTCCCAAATGCTGATGTTTTCTTCCACCTAAGGAACAGTTAGGACTTCGGTTCCACATATTGTTTGATAAACAACACCTCCAATATTACCACTGTCTCTCCAGAATATTTTTTCTGGAAAAAAAAACACAGCAGGAACAGTAGGAAATGTGATTGTTATTAGCTGGAATGACACTTTGACTCAAAGTAAGTGGGAAATAAACAGGATTATCATCAGTCGTGGGAAGTTGGCTTTGACTGCGATTGTCTCAAGAGGATAATGCTCTCGTTAGTCTCATCAACTTCCATTCTGATGGCAAAAGATCTGTTTGGAAAGAGCTTTACTTTGTTTATAATTTATGTTCTGTTTATCCCAGTTTCACTTTTCTCATGGCTATATTAAGTCGTCCCTTCTTGTTGTCAGATGCCTCTTTATGTGACTTTTGTACTGTCACTTTACCTCCCCAACCCTTCATTAATCAGCCACAATGCTTTCAATGTGGCCGGCAACCCTTATAGAAATGAACATTGGCACAATTGCTGCCCACACGTTTGCCAGTGATTAGCAAATGTGGGGATAAAATGAAGCTCGTGGAGGAGCTGACAGATCGGCCTGTGAGGATTCACCTCCGAACGTCATATTAGGTCAGATAGACACAATGCAGGTCGGGACGAACTTCACTTCTATGATTCCATGGTATCTGACAGCTAAAGAGAATATGTGTTGAAATGAACTGCAGATGCTGGTTTACTTCGAAGATAGACACAAAAAACTGACCCGTTGAGTTTTTTGTGACAATCTTAATCAAAGAGAATAATCATCTCTTATTTTGATTGTATTCATGTTGATACATTAAAATTCTGATCATTGCATTTCTATTTGGATACCACAACCCCAGGTCACAGCATTAGAGAACCATAGAATTGTACAGTTTACAAGCAGGCCCTTCAGACAATGCGGTCCATACCGACCATCAAGCCTGTCTACAGTAGTCCCACTTGCCTGCATTACTTTTATTTCCTTCTATGCCTTGCTCATTCAAGTACCTCTCAATAATACCTCTTGAAAGTGTTTACTGTTCCTGCCTCCACCATCTCCTCTAGCAGCTCACTCCAGACAGCAACAACTCTCTGTGTGAAAAATGACTCCTCCAATCTCCTTTATACCTCAGCCTTCCCGCCTTAATCTGTTCCCCCATTTTAGCGATCCACTACCAAAGGATTGACACACTGGCTACTTACTTTATCTATGCCCCTCGCAACTTTATATACCTCTATCATGTCACCTCTGTCTCCTTTGCTCCAGTGAAAGCAGACTTAGCTTACCCAGTCTCCCTTAATAACTTAAGTCCTCCAATCCAGGCAACAGCCTTATAAATCGTTTCTGCATTCTTTCTAGCTTATTCATACCATTCTTATGCTGCAGTGACCAGAATTGCACACTATCCTCTCAGTGCATCTGAACAACACTTTCTACAAGTGTAGCATAACACTCCAGTTCAGTGTGATCCTACCACCCATCTTCTCATCAACACCCCTTTCCGCTTTGTGCAGAGGCCAGTCCCTCCACAACTCAACTCCTTGGTTCACTCATCGCTTCTCACCCAACCTACCCTTCTTAAAGCACTTTCCCCTGCAACCACAACCTGTCCCCACACCTTCTCCCATGCACACACCCAGTGACCGCATCAGCCCCTCCAGATAAGACAGAGATTCACATGCACCTCTTCTAACCTCATCTGTTGCATTAGATTTGGCCTCCTTTACACTGGCATAACCAAGTGAAGACTAGACGACCATTTCACCGTTCAGTCTGCCAAGGCCTGCTCCCATTCCCGTTACAATCGCAATCTTTGTGTTCTTGGCCTCGTCCACTTCCTGAAATGAGGACACACGCAACTGGAGGAACAGTACTTCATATTCCGGTTAGGTAGCCTACTGTTGCCCTATGTGTGAATATTGATTTCTCCAATTTTAAGCAAAACCCTCTTTCCACCTTTCTCTTTCCACCTTTCTCTTTCTTGCGTGCCCATCACCCCACTGCAGTATGTACCCATGTCTCCCATTATCCCTTCCTTCCACCCTCCTCTTTTATACTTCTCTGTCCCCTTCCACCTATGTTCCTCCCTCTGGCTTTACATTTCTCCCTCTTCTATCCTATCTGACCCCCCTTTTCATCTCCAGCCTGTGGCCACCATTATGCCATTCAAACCAACCTCACATGTTTCTGGGCGCTCTTAAAAAGGAGGTGAGAAGGAACTTCTTTAGTCAGAGGGTAGTTAATCTGTGGCCCCCACAGAGGGCTTTAGAGGCCAAGTCAGTGGATATTTTTAAGACAGAGATAGACAAATTCTTGATTAGAACGGGTGTCAAGGGTTATGGGGAGAAGGTAGGATCAGCCATGATTGAATGGCGGAGTGGACTCAATGGGCCGAATGGCCTAATTCTACTATATCTTGTGAAATTGTGAACTTGGTTATCACTTGTCAAGGATTGTCACACCCCCAACCTTTTTCCATCTTTCTCCCTTTCTCCTCCCCCCCCCCCCCCCACTTGGTCAGTCTGAAGAAGAGTCCTGAACCAAGTCCCTCCAGAACTCTAGCCTGACCTGCTGAATTCCCCCAGCATTTTGTGTTGTGATCCCTATTCATATATTCGGTGACTTGGCTGATCAAGCCAAGCACCCCATTAGTCTCCTCAACATCTCATTCCCCTGTATTCCCATGTTCAAGGAGCCATATGCGAAGGTCACTCTGTTTTTGAATGTGTATATTATGGCCTGCATGAGTTTAAACACGCATTTTAAAGACTGCGTGATTACAGATATTTCCGCTGTTCCACCTGTCGTCCTCCATCACCTGCATAGATCAGCTTTCTTTTGCTATCTTTCTGATTCCTGATGAAGGGTGTCTTTGATCTAAAGCATTAACTGTTTCTCTTTCCACAGTCATTAACTCTCTTTCCTCTTTCTGACTTACTGGGTTCTTCCCGTATTTTAGGATTTTATGACCAGCACATAACATTTTGTAGATTAATTGACCTCTGTAAAGTTGTCCCTCGTGTGCAGGAAGTGGATAAGAAACTGGAACAACATGGAACTAGTGTGAATGTGACTTGGTAGGCCAAAGGGCCTGTTTGCAAACATTGTATCAAAAAACATATAAGGCTTGTCAATTGTTCAAAATCATTTCAAGGTTTTCTTTTAAAATGTAATCACCAGTGTACCTTGTCTGAAACTCGAGGGAACAGTTGAAATAGGAAATTTTTCATAGCAAGTTGTCTTTAGATTGCTTTAATTGTAATCAATTTCTGTGCACTGACTGGGTGCTTTTCTAACAGAATTAACAGCAAGCCAGTCCCCTGTTGGGGAAGTGGTTGGGCTGATTCATCCAATGGAAATTTGGTTTTAATTTGGTTTGGCTTAGTTTTAATATTATTGTACCGAGGTACAGTGCCAAGTGTTTCTGTTGCGTGCTATCCAGTCAGCGGAAAGACAATACATGATTGCAATCAAGCGGTGTACAGATATAGGATAAAGGCAATAACATTTAGTGCAAGGTAACGTCAAATTAAAGATAGTTTATAAGGTCCTCAAAGAGGCGATTGGCAGGTCAGGACTGTTCTCTAGTTGGCGATAGGATGGTTCAGTTGCCTGATAACATTTGGGAAGAAACTATCTGGCCGAATCATGATGATAATATGTTGAGGGATCAAATCACTCCATTTCATCTTAAATATACATTTTTTTAAACCAGTTAACATTGCTCTGCTTTCGTGCGTGTACTTGATGGAAAAATCTATCTTTCATACAATTTGGCTTTGAGGAAAATTCTATTGAGCAGCTGTTTACAATAGATTGTTATGGGTATGAGGATATTCTCACACCAAATGCCAATAGAAAACTCTAAACATCTGGGGTGAATAGTTCTGATCCCAGCTCCTTTGTTTCCTGTGTCTAGATCAGTGTTTTAATAACTTGTTTCCTGGTTTGCACTGTTTAGACTGCTTCCATCTGGTCATCTGCAACTAATCACAAATTCTCATTTTTACAGAGGGGCCAAAAAGGAAGAAATCATTTCGGCGAAAGAAAGAACCTTTTACCAAAGAAAACAAAGATAAAGGTAATAAAGCCATTTTATTTCCAGGCAATTTTGCTTGGCTAATAAATCATCTCATTAAAGCTTTCTGTTTGGATGAACCCTCAACTTTGTGACTCAGAGATGAAATTGCCACCGCTGAGACACAGGTTGTACCACATGTAACACCGCAGAGAGTGATGAGGCAGACACACAGCCATACAGTTTGGAAACAGGTCCTTTAGCCCCACTTGCCTACACTGAACAACATGTCCCACCTACACTAGTCCCACCTGCTTGCGTTTGGCCCATATCCCTCTAAACCTATCCATGTACCTATTGTTTCATAAACATTGCAATAGTCCCTTTCTCAACTACCTCCTCTGGCAGCTCATTCCATACACCCACCACCTTTTGTGTGAAAAAGATATCCCTCAGATTCCTATTAAATCATTCGCCTTCAACTTAAACCTATGTCCTCTGGTTCTCGATTTCCCTGTGCAAGAGACTCTGTGCTTCTACGTGATCTACTCCTTTCATGATTTTGTACACCTCTATAAGATACCCCTCATCCTCCTGCGTTCCAAGGAATAGAGTCCCAGCCTACTCAACCTCTCTCCATAGCTCAGATCCTCAAGTCCTGGTAACATCCTCGTAAGTCTTCTCTGTACCCTTTCCAACTTGTCAACATCTTTCCTATAACATGATGCCCAGAACTGAACACAATACTCTAAATGCAGCCTCACCAACATCTTATACAACTGCAACATGACCTCGCAGCTTCTATACTGTTTCCAAATACACAGGACAAGATGTTAGAAATCCAAAGTGCCAAATATCAATTTGCTCTCGGTGGTAATGGGAGGCTTATGCACTCACCTATGCTCCTCCGATGTTGAGAAAGGCTAGGCAGACACGTAATTGGCTGATTGGACCCACGACGTCTCCAGTAGGCTCAGCAGTGCATTCTGGTGTCCCAGAACCACCCCCCTCTGCATCTGCCTAGCCGGCTTATTTGGGAGACCAGATGGGGTCTTTCCTCTTCAGGCAGATTTCTGAATCAGATGTGTGCATACTCAAGCTTCTGTACCTTCTGCTGCACGGGAGTGGGGAGAGGAAGGATGGATAAGTCAGATAATCTTTTCATTAAAATACCGTAATACCATACGGCTTAACTTCTTTCTGTTGTTCTTTGTCCGTTGAAAACTTTATGAAACATGGACTTTTATTTTTGACACATATAATCCACCTTATATTTTTTTGAAGAGTTCTCTTCGCACTTTGTCTTCCAATAGTACATTGTGTACCCTCTTACATTCTGTTAGTTTGGTTAATGTTAGAAATATAGCAGGGATTAATCGTACCAAATGATTGCTTAATCATTGACACAATCTTACTGAAAAATATAATTGTCCATTGTCCTTTGCATAGGATCTGCCATTTTGGTCAATCCACTCTCTTAAATTTCCTCAGTCATCTGCCAGGTCTCCTCTGTTCATTTCTACACCCCAAGTTTCTCCATCCCCTTTCTGCTTGAGCGACTAAGAATGAAGAACAGTTCATGATGAAAGAAGTTAGATTTGGTAATGTCTTCCTGGCGCACATGCCTATGATTAAAGTGCTCATTATATAAGTCTTAATGGTGGCAGTTACATGCCCAATGAATTCCCCTTCTTAGCCTGGAATAACAGTCTGCACTTTATTACTGAATGTTAATGATCACAGAGTAGGTTGGAGTGAGACGTGGGGAGAAATATCAGGCCATGGACAGAAAGAGGGCGATGCGTGAGTCTGATAGAAGAGTCAGGTCTACAAGGTGGTAGAGGGGTTGATAAAGAGGTAGGGGCAAGAATTGACAACCAGGTCTTAGTGGAGGTTGAAAAAAGGAACTGCAGATGGTGGTTCACACAAAAAGACACAAAGCACTGGAGTTGCTCAGAGGGTCAAGCTACATCTCTGGAGAACATAGATGGGTGATATTAAGAAATGTCAGAAGTGGGAGGTTGGAATAGCCAGAATGATAATCAGTGGGATTGGATCAGCAAATTGATGGTCAGGAGAATGGCAAAGGAAAGGTGGTGGGGTCTTATGAGCGGATTAGGATTTCAAGCTTGACAAGTACATTTCTTCAAAGGAATGCTACTTCGGGCATTTTCTTATTGCGGGATGCCACGTGCAGGTCCACTTTGTCCATCTGAAGTATGTATTGTTGAAAAACATGGAAATTGCATTACTCAGCAGTGGACATCACTGCAAATAATGGACTTTGTGTAATCTCCAGTCAGTCCTTGATCAGGTTTAGTTCTTTATTGAAATTCAATCACGTTGCACAATTCAATACATTGAATGATGTCTCTCACAAAAGCATGGTTCTGAAGGATCTAGTCTCCAAGTAATGAGTTCTGGCTGGAATTATACCTTAATTATGTTTTGACAAAGCAATTCTGCTGAAGTTTCCCTTTCCATTTTCAACTTTTTAACAAGTCGTCTCCGTCTGCTAATTGCGTGGTAGTTGTGCTTTGTGATGCTACATCAAAGTCCAAGTTTCAGCAAAGCTGATTTTACAAATAAGGCCAACAAGATTAGAACGTCTTTTAAGTCTTCTGTCTATGTGCACCACTAAACCTATAAATGCATGTACTGCACAAAGTATGTATTTCATGTAGAAATTTACTTGTTCAGTTTTATAAATCTGCACTATTTGTAAAAATCTAAAAATATAGTTTATCCTAATTTTTAATCGCTTGCATTTCCCTTTTGAAAATGTTTGTGTTTATCATGATGCATTCATCATTGTATCATCAGACACCAACATCATCAAAGAATGTATTGTCTGGCTTAACATGCACAGCATCATGGCTAATGAACTAGTTATGCATTAAATTCAATAAACCAATATATTAAATTCAATATGGGGGCAGGCATTTCATTGCAAACTCGTTTTATGTAGCTATTATAAGTAATTGTGACTAAGTTTAGTATTAAAGATTTTGGGTGCTGTAATGTAATATTTAACAGTTGGACTATAGTATGGCCATTTTTCGGTGTCATTACATGAGGTAAATCAAGGAATATTATCATTTTCCTAGATATGTCTGATGTTATTTGAATGCTGATTCTTTCATCGTTGCTTCTGCCTCCCTTGCTTTAATCCTGGGCTGCCCTTTTTTTTGTTGTTTCTCTGATTCCTGCACCTTCTCTCTGTCTTTATCGCCATAGCTAGTGTTGTATAAACTAGTGCAGCATCACGCAGTGTATTGGAGAAAGGAGTCTTCAAGAAGAACAAGTTGCAGGGCTGCATGGGGAAATGGTCAATCAGTGACTCCTCTTCCCATTCACCTCCTTCACTGAAGACTTTGCTTCACCACACACCCATGCCACCGCAATTCATCACTCTTCTCTCACTGCATCTCCTTCAGATTCCTACTACCGGTTCACAGTCTGAAGAAGGGCCTCAACCCGAAACATCACCCACTCCTCTCAGAGACACTGCCTGTCCTGCTGAGTTACTCCAGCAGTTTGTGGCTTTCTTTAGTTTAAACCAGCATCTGCAGTTCCTTCCTACACCTTCTTTCAAGCTCATCATTCACATGACTACATCTCCTCATTGCAAAAATATGATCATGTAGTGAGTCCAAAACGAGCGTTATTATCAAAAGACTTTATTCTTAGTAAAAACCGTGACAAGGCGCAACGCACTTACTTTGGACACACACTACTTAACTACTAATATAATCTAATCTCATCTCCCCAGTTTGGCGCCAGACACAACTATACCTCGCGCTCCCGCACCACGTGACCCGTTAGCCCAACCGAGGGTTCGAGACCCCCCCTCTAATCCGTATGTCCCTACATGACCCCCCCCAGAACCCTCGAAACCATACCTCATGGGTGCCCGGACCTCCCTCCCTGAACGCGTACGGAGGGGGGAAACCGATACCGCCAATGTGACGGGAGGCGGGGAGGCCGCCGCTGCCGGAGGCGATGGAGGGGCCACGGAAGCGGAGGGCGTAGGCGACGGAGAGCGCTTGATCGGGAACGGCGGCCCGGGCCCAACCATAGGCGGCGGGGGGCCGAGAGGTGGCAAACAAGGCGCCGCTGGCGGGACCAGTGGGGCGGCCACCGACACAGGGAGGTCCTGGTCCAAATGGGCCGGCTTGAGCCGGGATACTGAAACGAGCTCCTGGCGATTACCCACCTGCAAGGTGAAAGTGACAGCCCCTCTTTTAAGTACCTGGAACGGACCCTGATAAACCGGCCAAAGAGGGGGGCGGTGGGAATCTTTCCGAAGGAACACGAAATCGCAGTCCCGCAAGTCCGACGGGACGTGGACTGCCGTGCTTCCGTGCCAGGAGGTCGGGACTGGAGCCAGAGAACCCACCCGTGCCCGGAGGGAACCCGACACCAACGTAACGGGTGGCGGCAAGGCGGGGGCGGAAGGGAGAATGTCACCCAGCACCCGCAGGGGCGAACCGTAGACGAGCTCGGCCGAGGATGTACCTAGCTCGGCCTTTGGGGCCGTACGAATGCCGAGGAGGACCCAAGGCAGCTGATAAGCCCAATCGTGGCCGGTCAATCGGGCACAGAGGGACGCCTTCAGCTGCCGATGGAAACGCTCCACCATCCCATTGGATTGGGGATGGTAGGCGGTGGTCTGCTGTAAACGAGACCCATACAACTGTGCCAGCGTGGCCCAGAGGGAGGAGGTGAACTGGGCTCCCCGATCTGTGGTGATGATAGCCGGTACGCCGAAACGGGCCACCCAATGCAACGCCAGGGCTCGTGCACAGGATGCCGCCGAGGTGTCCGACAATAGGAGCGAATCCGGCCAATGTGTAAACCGATCCACCACCGTCAGCAGATGAGTATAACCCCTGGAATAGGGCAATGGACCACACCAAATCCACGTGGATATGGAAAAAACGGACTGGGGGAACCTCGAATCTCTGGTATGGGGGCTGGACATGGCGATGAACCTTGGAGGTCTGGCACGGAATACAGGCCCGTGCCCAGGCCGCCACCTGCTTCCGCAGGCCGTGCCAGACAAACCGGGCGGCCACCATGGCCGAAGTCGCCCTGATGGATGGATGTGCCAGGCCATGAATGGCCTCAAAAACCTTACGCCGCAGGGCGGCAGGCACCACCGGGCGGCAAGCACCACCGGGCGAGGGCGTGGAAGGGAAACGTCACACCACAACTTGGTACCTGTGGGGCCACACGCTACCTGCTCCAAACGCAGTCCCGAGGCTGTGGAGGCGTAAACCCCGGCCGTTTTTTCCAGGCGCTGAGCCTCCGCTAGCTCCTGGAAATCCACCTGTCCTCCTAACACGGCCACGGAGGGAATGGCTGGCCGGGACAGGGCATCAGCAACAGCATTAAGCCTACCCGCAATATGACGGACATCGGTGGTAAACTCCGAAATTAGGGTGAGGTGCCGCTGCTGGCGAGCCAACCACGGATCAGAGACCTTAGCAAAAGCGAATGTCAGAGGTTTGTGATCCGTGTAGGCCACAAACGAACGGCCTTCCAAAAAATAACGGAAGTGGCGGACTGCTAAATAGAGGGCCAGGAGTTCCCTATCAAACGCACTATATTTGAGCTCGGCTCGCGAGAGCTGCTGGCTGAAAAACGCCAGGAGCTGCCATTGACCTTCGACCTGCTGCTCCAAAACCCCACCCACCGCCACGTCTGAGGCGTTCACCGTCAGCGCCGTGGGGGCGGAGGAGCGCGGGTGCACAGCATGGAGGCGTTGGCGAGGGCCTGTTTGACCGCGACAAAAGCCGTCTCTGCAGCTGCGGACCACGCCAACTCAGCGGGGTTACCGCGAGGCATTGGAAAAGGGGGCGCATGACCCGAGCTGCTGCAGGCACGAACCGGTGATAAAAGTTCACCATGCCCACGAATTCCTGCAAACCCTTGATGGTAGTAGGGCGTGGAAAAGAGTGGACCGCTTCCACCTTAGCTGGCAAGGGAGTGGCACCGGCCGGTGTAACCCGGTGACCCAAAAAATCTACCACCGACAGGCCGAATTGGCATTTGGCCGGGTGCAGAATCAGGCCGTGGTCCTGCAGCCTCTGGAATATAGTGCGGAGATGGAATAAGTGCTCCTGGACCGAACGGCTGGCAATCAAAATGTCATCGAGGTAAATAAACACGAACGGCAAACCTCGACCCACACGGTCCATGAGACGCTGGAATGCCTGAGCTGCGTTTTTAAGGCCGAACGGAGTAATGGTATCCGTCTTTGGGATGTCCGGCGGGTGGACCGGGATCTGATGATACCCCCGCACTAAATCGATCTTTGAAAAAATTGTAGCCCCCTCCAGGCTAGCTGAGAAGTCCTGTATGTGCGGAATCGGGTAGCGGTCCGGCCGTGTTGCCACGTTAAGTCATCGGAAATCCCCACATGGTCTCCACCCCCCAGATGCTTTGGAAACCATATGCAAGGGGGAGGCCCACGGACTACTTGAAGGCCGCACAATTCCCAGCCTCTCCAAGTTCAAGAACTCCTCTCGAGCCATGGCCAGCTTTTCGGGTGAGTGGCGCCGTGCCCGGGCAAAAACCGGCGGCCCCTCGGTCGGAATGAAATGCACCACCCCATGCTTCTCGGAAGGTGCATCGAACCGCTGAACGAGGAGCTGCGGGAACTCTGCTAGGACCGCATCGAACTGACCGGGGGCCGTGGTGATGGCCTGGATCGCTGAACTGGGTGGGGCGGCGCTTGGAGGGGCCGCAGGCCCCGTACTTCGGGGCCGTACGCCGGCCGAGGGCTGCAGGCCGCTACCGCGGACGTCTACGACCAATGAAAATGCCCATAGAAAACCCGCACCCAAAATAGCCTGGCCCACATCCGCCACGATGAAATCCCAACGGTAGGTCCTGGACTCGAAGGACAGGGACATAGCCCTTTTACCGTAAGTGCGGATGGGGCTGCCGTTCACCGAAATGAGGGGCGGCCCCTTCCCCCCCCCCGCTTGAACTTCACAGTCGTAGGGGGGCACAATACTCACAACCGCTCCCGTATCCACTAGAAACACGATCCCGGTCTCTTGGTCCGTCGCATAGAGGCGGCAATTACGGCCAATCGAGACTGCCTCTACATTCGATCGGCCCAGGCATTTCCCGGAAACGCACACGGGGCTCTGCAGCTTTGGGCTAAACCGCCCCACCGCCGATGGAAGAAACACCAGCCGTGCCTATTCTGCCGTGTTGCTTGAGCCCGCGACCAATAAACATGTTCCGCAGCCCCCTCTTGGCTGGCAGACTGCGAAATAGCGGCCGATCCGTCGCTCTCTCGGCCGCTCCACCGACTGCCGCTGGGCCTCGAGACCCGATTAACCGAGTCGTCTCGGGTATGCCGCTCCCTGACGAGCGCGTCGGCTTTCTCGGCGAACGCTACCGGATCTTCAAACGAGACGTCGGCCAACACTAGCCTGACGTCCCGTGGTAGCTTCTCCCGAAATGCCGCTTCAAAAACCATACACGGCTGATGGTCGCCCACCAAGGTCAGCATCTCGGTCATCAATTCCGACGGCAGTCGCTGCCCCAGCTCTGGTAAATGGAGGAGCTTCAGAGCCCGCTGGTTCTGGCTCCAACCGAAAGTCCTCAGTAGGAGCCTCTTGAGCCCCACGTACTGCTCTGTTTGGGGTGGACTGGTCAGGTATTGACTGACCCGCGCAGCCACCTCCGCCTGCAGACAGCTCACCAGGTGGTGGAACTTCTCCTGGTCGCTCTCCACCTTCTTAATATGGAACTGGGATTCCGCCTGCACAAACCACAGGTGCGGCTGATGGGCCCAGAACGGCGGTAGGTGAACCTCGCCCGCGCTCGCTCCCACCTGTGACATTCTGCGTGTTCCCTTCAGATCTTACGTTCGGGGTCACCAATGTAGTGAGTCCAAAACGAGCGTTATTATCAAAAGACTTTATTCTTAGTAAAAACCGTGACAAGGCGCAACGCACTTACTTTGGACACACACTACTTAACTACTAATATAATCTAATCTCATCTCCCCAGTTTGGCGCCAGACACAACTATACCTCGCGCTCCCGCACCACGTGACCCGTTAGCCCAACCGAGGGTTCGAGACCCCCCCGCTAATCCGTATGTCCCTCCAATCAACTGCAATATCCTTAACTCCCAGCTGCTCTATCATCTCCCACTTCATCTCTAAAGACCCATTTATCCTTAGTACCTTGAAGTTGGTTCCCAAAGGCCCAGGAAACCTACAACTTTAACTACTCTCCTTCTGCAGCTTCTATTTGTTTTAACCAGGTACATTTTCTTGGTGAGATAGAAACAAAATGCTGGAGTAACTCAATGGGTCAGGCTGCACCTCTGAAGAAAATGAATAGGTGGCATTTCAATTTGGGACCCTTCCTCACCTTCAGTCTAAAGAAGGGTCCCGAATCGAAACATCACCTATCCATTTTCTCCAGAGTTTTTGCCTGACCCACTGAGTTCCTCCAGCACTTTGTGCCTATCTATGATATATACCAGAACTTGCAGTTCCTTTTTATTACGTTTAATTTTTGATGGTTTTTAAATTCAACTTTGTTTTGAATTAAATGAAGAAGAGGACATAAAACCTACCTTTTCACTTTTTCTTTTTTGATGTCTTTTGTCTGTGCTTTTCGCTTATCCAAATGATCACCAAACAATAGCCTTATTTAGGAACCTTGTAGATGGTTCAAATATACTTCAATTGTGACTTTATTTGATAGATCTACAGGTGAAGATCTTAAGGAGCTGACAGGTTTGGGCAAGATGCCAGTGACATGCTTCAAGAAAGTATTTGACAAATTAGAGTAATTAATGCAAAAACAACCTGCTGGGTGAACGCATTGAGTATAGCATTTGCAGTCTCTTGTGTTCTCCATAATTAATGCAAGCCTTGATTCACGTGTTATTGCGAGCCCGATTTTTAAAATAATTGAAATAATTCTAATCAGAAAATTATGACCTTTAATAAATATAATTTTGCTGAAGTGTGCAATTAATACCCATTAGGATAGTTCTTTTGAAGTCTTATTGTAAAATATGCAGGGCTTTAGAAAATAGGAGCAACAGGCTGATCACATCCGGGAGAATGGAAAAAAACAATTTGTGTTCAAAGTAAGAATTTTTAAAATAGACAATATTAATCAAGCAGCAGATCCGTAACCTTGCAATGATCTTGTTGGAAACTTGCACGGAGAAAGCCAATGAACCATCCATCATCAGAATTCCATCTGGTTGAAAATGGAAATATGCCAATTTAATTTTGTGGATTTGGACCACTAATCTTGTACTATTCCTTTTCTTTGCAGAATTGCATCCTCTGGGGTTTGGGATTCCTCTGCCACAGGTCATCCTCAATGACTGTGCACGAAAGAAGAAGCAAGATGCGGTGAAGGAAGGTCGGAGAGACTGTCTAGACCTGGAGACATCGGTCCTGAGATTTCGGGCCAAGAAGCAACACAAGCATCTGGATGATAGCAACGTATTTCTGCAGTCTGTCCTGGACATGGTGGATGAGCCTCTCTCCCCAACTTTTCTGGATAATGTTTCCAGAGGCCACAGACGGGTATGCGATATTTCCAATTCAAAAGCCAGTGTGGATGCAAAACTAAATATTAATGTACTAATGAAATGGTGGATATCCAAAGAAATAGTATAAAAACCATACATAAAGTGTGACGAATGGGTCTCCTTATTGGTGACTTATTTAAGGATACTATTAACTCAAAATGATCTGACAGCTTTATGTTTTATAATTGAAAGTTGTGGGAATTTTCCATTATACCTTTTCCATTTTCTGAAACTTAGCAAAGAGGAATAGGAAATATTTACTAATGAATCACTTTCTTTTTTGATGACTTTTTAAACAAAGTATTTTCGTGCATAAGTATTTTTGCCACACTCTTTTGTTAGGTGTCCAGTATTCACAGTGTACCATCTCTGGCTAAAATAGTCTAGGGCATTCTGTCCACCTTTAATATTCACTTGCGTATGTCATTTTCAATGTCTGTACATGTAAAAAATAGCGAGGGTAGGCTGCTTAAACTATCACGTGGCGATATCAGTCATAAGAGCATTCATCGTCATTTTTTTCTGGATCCTAATATCCACTGCCCTTTCAAATATTCACTGTCCCAATGCCCTACAGTGTACCTTTAGATCCACTTTTGAACCCTATTGTTAGTTGCTGCTATCACTGTCTAAGCGCACGGTGGTCTGAGAGATTCCACGGTACGCAAGCCGGTTTGCCTCAAGCTCGGCATTCCAACGTGCTGTGGCCTATGCACACATTAATTCAATTGATTTAACTATCTCATGATGGCCTTGCAGCTCTCAATTCTGCTCCTCATTCTCCTGACCATTTTCATCTATTCTGATTCACCAGAAGCATTTACCATCCCCGCACATTAACCCTATCCTACACACATTAAGAACAATTTACAATTATACCAAGCCAATTAACCTACCAACTTGTATGTCTTTGGAGGGTGGGAGGAAACCGGAGATCCCAAAGAAAACCGATGCAGGTCACAAGGAGAATGTATAAACTCCGTACAGACAAGCTCCCTGAGTCAGGATCAAACCCGGGTCTCTGGCGCTGTAAGGCAGCAACTCCACCACTGCGCCACCGTGCCATCTGAGGTTATTTGCAAAACAAAACATTTCACTGTACCTAGATACATGTGACAATAAAGTATTATTCATTTGTTCATTCATTCAGTAATATAAAAATGATTTTCTAAATCCTTTTCAATGGTACTTCTTCCAGATTTAGTTGTGAATTCCTTCCTTACCCACTACGAGTTGTGCATATTCTAGATGAATAGATCATCACAAATCTGTTGTTTTGCTTCATTGTGGTGGAACATAAAAATAAATGTGATGAATCCCACAATTGCAGGGTGCTGTGTCGGTCGATTCTATCACAGATCTGGATGACAACCAGTCACGATTGCTGGAGGCCCTGCAGCTCTCTTTGCCAGTGGAACTGGAAAGAAAAAGCTTAACAAAGACCAAAAAGAAGCTCAGTCTGAACCCCATCTACCGGCAGGTCCCCAGAATTGTGCAGCAATGCTGCCGGCACATCGAAAGCTACGGTAAGCAACCACGAACCTCAGCTCAATGAACAGTGCTGGAGGTCAGGCAGCATCTGCGGAGGGAATGGAGAGATGACATATTCGGGTCAGGACCCTTCTTCAGAGTGAAAGAAGGGTATCGACTCAAAACATCACCTGTTCATTCTCTCCACATATGCTGCCTGACCCGCTGAATTCCTCCAGCACTTTGTTTTTTGCTCCAGCTACTAGCATTTGCAGTTCCTGGTGTCTCCTTTAATCTCAGCACTCTGCTAAGATGAATCACTAAATATTCAGGTTTGTGACATGATCCATTTTTATTTGCTTTGCACTGTAAACATTTCTTTGCAGGAAATCGGATTCCAGGATTCAAAATGCAGAGAAAATGTGGCCTTGCAAATTGATTAATAATATTTTTAAAGCATCCCAGTTGAAATCCGTCTTTTATTGAAAAGTAGGTTAATGCTGGCTTTTCTGGCAACATCTGCCTTTGGGCAAAATAACATTCTCAAAATCAAATCTTTTATATCTCCCTGTTCAAAAATCAAGTGTATATTTGTCATATGCACCAGCAATGAACCGGAATAATTAAATTCTATTTCTCTGCAGCTTTACGGGCACTTTGGATGTGATATCAACAAAATTAAATGCACAATAAGTTTTATTTAGTTTTAGTTTTAGAGATAAAGCACGGTAACAGGCCCACACACTAACACTATCTTACACACACTAGGGACAATTTGCAATTTTACCAAGCCGATGAATTAGCCTGTGGCCACTATTCAGTCCATTCCAATATACTAATACAATACAATACAATACAATATATCTTTATTGTCATTGTACCCAGGGGTACAACGAGATTGGGAATGCGCCTCCCATACGATGCAATAATTTAGGTAATTTAGACAGCAGCAACCCAACGAAACGAACAGTTGTAACAGTTTTGGACAGGGTAAAGTGCAAGTTGATCTATGCGTTGTGGCCATCCGGCTCAGCAGGACTGGTTCATAGCAGCTATGGCCCTGGGGATGAAGCTGTTCCTGAGTCTGGAGGTGCGGGCATAGAAGGCCTTGTATCGTCTGCCCGATGGAAGGAGTTCGAACAGACTGTTGCAGGGGTGTGAAGAGTCTTTGTGGATGCTGGTGGCTTTTCTGAGGCATCGTGTGTTGTAGATGCCCTCCAAGTCTGGTAGCTGTGTTCCGATGGTCCTCTGAGCTCTATGGACTACCCGCTGTAGAGCTTTCCTTTCTGCCTCCGTGCAGCTGAGGTACCACACAGGGATTCCATGCGTTAGGATGCTCTCTATGGTGCAGCGGTAGAAGGTCGTCAGCAGCTGTTGGGGTAGACCAGACTTTTTCAGTGTTCTTAAGTAGAACAGTCTTTGTTGTGCCTTCTTGACCAGCGCAGCAGTGTTATTGGACCATGTTAGGTCCTCCGAAATGTGAGTGCCCAGAAACTTGAAGCTGGACACTCTCTCCACACTGACCCCGTTGATAGAGATCGGGGCATATTCCCCGTTATGTGACCTACGGAAGTTGATGATCAGCTCCTTGGTCTTGGTGGTATTTAGGGACAGGTTGTTATCCGAGCACCAGTCCGCTAGGTTCTGCACCTCCGCTCTATATACTACATCTCCCACGTGATATAATTTTGTTTAATGACATCTTAGGGCGGCACGGTAGCGCAGCGGTAGAGTTGCTGCTTTACAGCGAATGCAGCGCCGGAGGCTCAGGTTCGATCCTGACTACGGGTGCTGCACTGTAAGGAGTTTGTACGTTCTCTCCGTGACCTGCATGGGTTTTCTCCGAGATCTTCGGTTTCCTCCCACACTCCAAAGACGTACAGGTATGTAGGTTAATTGGCTGGGTAAATGTAAAAATTGTCCCTAGTGGGTGTAGGATAGTGTTAATGTACGGGGATCACTGGGCGGCACGGACTTGGAGGGCCGAAAAGGCCTGTTTCCGGCTGTATATATATCATATATGATATGATATCTCTGGCATACCACAGACATTGGATTGCCAGTATCTGTTCTGCTAATTAAAAAAAAAATTCTGACAGATATGACAAACATGATTTTAGTTTCCAAAATCCATATCGAACTGCATAATCATAATTGATGTATCTTGTGAACGATTCTGCCCCACACGTTATAACCTCCCATCCCCAAAATAACCCATTTATTATTGGTTTGCATTTTTTGCCAATTGACCACTTAACTCACATTATTATATAACTTCAAAGCCATCTGCTCTAATTTTCTTTAATAATCTACCAAAATTCCACTGATTTTCCCTCATAACTTAACCTCAAGAGTAGGGAAAATCCTAAAATCCAAATTTCCACTGATTCTCCCTCATTTATTATTTGGTTACCATGATCAAAACCTCCAATGCATTTGACAAGTATAATTTCTCTTTCCTTAGTCCATTTTGACTCCACTTAATCCCATTATTATTTTCTAAATTCCTATTCCCATATCCTTAATAATGGATTCTAGGATTGTCCGTACTCAGGAGGTTAGGCTAAGTGGTTCATATTTCCCACTTTCTCTCTCCTTTCTTTCTTGAATAGTAGAGTTACATTTGCTGTTTTTTAACCTGTGGAGACATTCCAGGATAAATGGCCTATCCAGAGTTGACCAACAACACAATCACTATCTCCTCTGTCACCCTATCTTCATATCCTGGGGATTTATTGGCTTTTAATTGATCCAAAACCAGTTTTTACAAAGGCTAACTTATTTTGATTCCTTATTCACTGGAGATCCATTGTTCTCCACTATTTACAGGATTTATTTATCTATGTTTCTTCCATAATGATCGACACAAAATATTTGTTTAATTTCTCTGCCATTTCCTAATTTTCCAAATACAATTTCTAAGGCTGTTAAAGACCAATTTCTCCTTTCGAAGACTGAGACCAAATTAAGTTTTGCTGATCTTTTCCTTTATACATGTCTATGATAATGTTTTAGTATATATGTCCCTGGCCTATATATGTCCCTGCCCACAGGAATCTTTGTCTCTTATCATACTCTACTCTGTCATTGGAAAGGAACGCCCTTTAATATCTTGCCAGAAAGGAGATTTACTCTTAATTTGTTATTGAGTGAATACTGTTCTCCTGCACATTTTCCCCTGCCATTTATTATTTCCTTTATCATGCAACTATTTTAAACCTCTTTTAAATGTACATAAGAACTCAGCTACCACAGTTTTTGGCAGAGATTTCCACATCTGGAACACTCCCAGAGCGATGATTTTTTCTCTGTCATCCCCTCCAACTATTTTTTGATTACGTTGGGCCAGAGCTCGCTGGACTTATCTGCTTGTCGAGAATAATCGCCTGTAGCTGGACGCAGAGGGCTGGACGCAGAGCCAATATTGCTGGCTTCATCCCAGAGTCCAGCATTGCGACTTGACTGGTGACGACAGGCCTCCTGCTGCTGTTGTGAAGAGGCTCAGCCTCAGCCCCTGGAACACCTGATAATCCGTGACAGCTGCCAAAGCTGCAATCGGCACTTTGCTGGCTGGAACTGATTTCAAGAGGTTTTTTTCCCCCCATTTCTGGCATTCACACACATTTAAGAAAATATTAAAATTAAACTATATATGGCAAAAATATAAAAGTTAATAACTTCTTAAATAAAAAAAGTAAACTATGAACACTTAATCAATTTGTAAATAATTTAAGTTAAGCTAAAGCAAAATAATTTAGAAAAAGTGGCGCAGTGGCAGAGTTGATGCCTTGCAGCGCCAGAGACCCAGGTTCAATTCTGAACGGAGTTTGTAGGTTCTCCCTGTGACTGTGTGGGTTTTTTCCAGGTGTCCGGTTTCCTCCCACACTCCAAAGGACGTACAAGTTTGTAGGTTAATAGGCTTTGGTAAAAATGGTAAATTGTCCTGAACGTTGGTAGGATACTGTTGGTGTGCGGGAATCGCTGGTCGGCGTGGACTCGGTGAGCCGAAGGCCCTATTTCATATCATATATATACAGCCGGAAACCGGCCTTTTTTCGGCCCTCCAAGTCCGTGCCGCCCAGCGATCCCCGTACATTAACACTATCCTACACCCACTAGGGACAATTTTTACATTTACCCAGCCAATTAACCTACATACCTGTACGTCTTTGGAGTGTGGGAGGAAACCGAAGATCTCGGAGAAAACCCACGCAGGTCACGGGGAGAACGTACAAACTCCTTACAGTGCAGCACCCGTAGTCAGGATCGAACCTGAGTCTCCGGCGCTGCATTCGCTGTAAAGCAGCAACTCTACCGCTGCGCTACCGTGCCGCCCTAAACTAAACTGTAAACTAATTAAATATAACTCTTTCAAAAATTCCAATGATACAAAGTTTTTGTTGAAATCAATGTGGTCTTAAATTCTGTGCTAGTTCAAGCATTGTTAGAATTCTCTTCCAACAATTAAGGACAGGTTGTGGGTGAAGCTTTGACTAGGGAGGGTTTCGAGCACTCAAACCATAGTGTGTAACTAGTGATCCTGGGAGCAAATTAGCTTCAATGGATGAAGCTGCCTCCTGTAATTATGGACTGTTCAAAATAATCATATCTAGGGCCTTAATTTTATACAATATATATTTAATTGTATTGACTATTTTATTCATTTATTGTAACTTGGATGAAGGAACTGAAGGCACAGGGACTGGATTTGCATGTATCACAAAGCTAGAGGTGAAGAGCATGCTGTGAGAAGGGCTTAAAGAAGCAAGAAAATAATCTGGAATATGTTAAGAAGTTTCAAGAGAAAGTAAGATTTCAAGAGAGAGCTATATTTAGCTTTTCAAGAGAGAGTTAGATTTAGCTCTTAGTGCTAAAGGAATCAAGCGATATGGGGAAAAAGCAGGAACGGGGTACTGATTTTAGATGATCAGCCATGATCATATTGAATGGCGATGCTGGCTCGAAGGGTCGAATGGCCTGCTCCTGCGCCTAGTTTTTCTATGTTTCTAAGAAGGTGGGCAAAGATCTGACCAATGAGGAAACTGTTAGGTTGTCCACTTAGGATGTCTGGGCTATAACTGGATCCAGCAGTATGACATGCTGCTGAACATAAAGTATCTGGACATTGACTGAAGCTCTGAGTAGCATTGAAGCAGAACCACACCCATAGAACATGTGTTTGTCTTTGTTACTTTTACCCTTACTCCTTGACTTTGAAAATATTTATTTTAATTTTTATTTTGACGCTTTATATTTATTGTGTCTTTCATTATTTATTATCAGCACTCTAAGCCAAATTCTGTTTCAGTCTCGTTGTTCACTCTTGGGACCTAGCCGTTGAATCTCTCCCATCTTTCCTCTATGGAATGATTGATTTACAACTATTCCATTTCCCCTTCTCATATTTTCCATTATTAACTAATGGTTTTATTTGACAGATTTCCCTATCATTTAATCTGGCCAAGGTGCCATTTATCTCATTTTGATTTGGTTTTTTTCTCTTGTACAACCCCCATGACCTATTTTTCCTTTCTCTTTTACCTCCACGTTTTCTATATGGAACCTATTTATATATTGCTTTCTGTTTTCCAAGTATTTTGCAAACATTCTCCTACCCTTAGGCTGTTTACTTGCTCAGTCTAATTATCCAGAACCAGGTCAGGGACTGCTCTTGGATTAGATGAAACTAATTTAAAAAAACAGTTTTAACTCCTTTCATTCCTTCCTCTTTACTCTAAGTAATAATTCTTAACTAAATTAACCAACACTACAACCTTATCTCTTCAAATTATCTATCGATTGCACCCCAGTTTCCTTTCCAGCATTCAGAGTGTTTCATGAATAAACTAATTATTTCTTACAATGCACCTTAATTATGAGTAACTATGTTTAGACCATTTCTCATTGTAACTCTTCACAAGCCAGAATTAATGTCATTTATTGATTGCCTCCTTCTCCTCCTTTGCTAATTATTTGCTAACCCAGACCTATTTGTATTCTTATTCCCATTAATGGTAATTTGTCATGATTTTGGGAATAAACTTTCTTGGCTGACCTGTTGTGTGCGCTCTTACAGTAATTCCAGTCTGCTAGAAAAGACCAGACTTCTTCTGACTGGATGCGTGGAGTAGTTGTCGGAAACATATGGTCTGATTTTTTAAAAGCCAGAGCATCTTCCCCGCCAATGCAGAGTAGGAACGGATTCTCCTCTTTCAGGGTTAGTGGGTTAATTGGCCACTCTAAATTGTGCTTAGTATGAGTAGTGATATCTGGGGGGAGTTGATGAGAATATAGGGTAAATAAAACATGGAATTAGTGTTTGATTAGTGTGAATAGGAGGTTGTGTCTGGCATGGGTTCAGCCGGCCAAAGTGTCTGTTTCTGCCTTGTATCTCTTCGTGAATCTTTGACGCAGAGGTGGCCAGTTGGATTTCAACTGTGGTGTGTTTAGACATACAAATAGTCGTAATCACAGACAATCTGCAAGTAATTACTCTCACATGGCTGAAATATAAATACTTCATGCTTGGATTTCAAGGCAGTGTCTTTATTGGCTCAGCCATTTATGGGGATGAAAGGACACAGGTTATTGTTGCTGCTTGCTGATCATGATAAGTATTAGATTTTGGCTACTTGACATGAGTGTTTTTAAGTTTGCTTGACAAGAATGCTTACTTATTTTTCAGGTCTTCAGACTGTTGGTGTTTTCCGAGTTGGAAGTTCTAAAAAAAGAGTTCGACAGGTAAAATAAAATCACATCGACCAAATCTAACGAATTGAATTTTTTTAAAAAATGCTCCAGATTAATCTTTTCTACGCAGCTGCACCCTTATGTAATTGGGCGATATTAGCTCATGGATAACTTTATCAAGAGTGAAGAACTCACATTTCATTGTTTTTCCATCATTACTGAGATTTATAAGGTCAGTAATCCTTTCTGCCTCTCCAAGCTGGCTCTTTCCCTGTTTCTGAGTGGACAAGGCATGACATTCAAGGTGTCTTCTGATGACTGCAGGGCACCGTTCATATCCCTTTGTTCAGGCAATATTTAACAGTAAATATAGTTGCGAATCAATACATATTATCCAGACAGCATCATAATCCCATCATCACATTAGCTCATGGTGCCTCTACGAACCAAAGGCAGCCTGAGCAGATAGCTACAGGAAGAATGGTGAAATGTTTGCTATGAACAGGATAATGATGCAGGATTTTTAACATTGTCCCCTTTAAAAAGCATGTTAAACTGGCGTGTATTATGCAATTAGATGTACGTGAATGCATTCTTAATGGTATTGGGGAAGTCTGTGCCACTGTTGCACCATCGTCATCACCTGTGCATGGTTGGAGATGATACATCTCAACAGCAGTGAAGTATGGTTCTTCTGCTTTGTCTCAAAAATAATGTTGATCAGAATAAGAATAAGGCAAATGCTTTGTTATGTCACTGGTTCCTTTGTTATCACGTGTACCAGGGTACAGTGAAATTATTTTGTTTGCATGCAAATCAAGAGATTATTGCCATACATAAGTATAATGCATAGAACCAGCCCATTGAGTCTATATGCAAGAGCTACCAGGTTTTGGCACCATTTTACAGTCCCAACTGCAGGCGGCCATAAAGGCCCGTTGCAGCCGCGGCTTCCATCAGGTCATCCTGAAAACCATCGTCTTTCTCCTTGCTCGGCCATTTTCAGGAACCATCTTGCCCCAGGGGCACCTCCTGCAGCCGACCTTCAGGTTGAGAAAGGTGAGACCCCCCCCCACCTTCATGATGGTCCTCCACACTCTCATCGACCGTTGATGGCGGGCCGACCCGAGGCATCGCCGCCGCCAAGGCCCCAACATCACCAAGGCTTCACCGCTGCTGCCGCTTCACCGCCGCCGAGACCTCACCGCCGTCGACGCCCTACTTCACACCTCCGTGGTGCTGACCCAGGCCCCAGCCGCGGGCTCCACCGATCGCTTCGCCAACCCGCGAGGCACCGGCCGGGCCCTGACCCAGGCTTCCATGAGGCATCAAGACCGCGGCGCCTCGATAAAGACCTCTGGCCGCATTCCCAGTCCACATCCGCGGGCCGTTGGGAAACCTTCTGCCTGCGCGGCCCGTCGGGAACAATATTGCATGAAGGACTCGATTTAGTTTTAATCCCAGTTTATACATGTTTCCTGTTCAATAATCACCCAGTGATAATTTGCACGAACAGGTATGACTTCAAATTTGTTTTGTCATGCATTTGTATTGTTAAATCAATATCAATTTGTATTGATCATGCCATCAATAATAGGGGTAGATTGTAAAGAAAGAATCCAGATTTTATTTTTAACTGAATCACGTGAGAATTAAAATATTATCCGATACAGAAATGTAACTATTCACAGAAGTAATTCATTGAAAGGCGACAGACTGGCCATTCGGAGCTTTGAAGCAGAAGTGTTTTGGAAGAAATCGTGTCATGATATTGAAGCAAACGGGTGAATATTTAATCTGTAACATGTTTGTGTTTTCCAGCTGCGAGATGAATTTGATCAAGGTCTGGAAGTGATTTTGGATGAAGAACACAGTGTCCACGATGTAGCAGCTCTACTGAAAGAGTTCCTGCGGGACATGCCAGATCCACTTCTCTCCAGAGAGCTCTACACAGCCTTCATCAATACCATGTGTAAGCACAGACCCACCCACCAGCTCCGTTTCTTTATTCTCTCATGGAATGAAATGTTGCAAGCAAGGTTATCAATCAATGGCTATTCCTAATTAGTCTGAAGAAGGTGGCGTGAAACAAAGCAGTCTTGTAGAGGACTCCAATGGTTTGTTGGCGGAAGGCATTTCCGGGTTTAGATTCAGTGATGATGAAGGAACCGTGATGTATTTCTAGGTCAGGATTGTTTGTGACTTAGTGATGATGAGAATCCCAGGGGCACTCTGCGATAAATTGGAAAGTGCTGTCCAAAAAGTCACGGTGAGTCGCTGCAGTGCTTTGTCCAGATGGTTCATAGTGCAGCCATAGTGCAGCAAGTACTAGAGGAAGCAAGTGTTTTAGGTTGCTGTATGGGTTACAAATCAATTGGACTGCACAGGTCTAGGCAGTATCACATTTCTTGACTGTTGTGTTGCTGGAGTTAGATTAAGGCAAACAGAGGGAATTCCAACCTTGCTGACAATTGAAATGTCTTGGAAGAATAAGCAAGTGAGCCACTTGCTCAGAATATCCAGCCTCTAGTTGTTGTTGCAACCTCCATAGTTATGTCACTGGTCCCATTGGGTTTTGGGTCAATGTGATCCCTTTCCAGGGTCCCGGACCCCTCCTCACATCCTCCTCAGCTTCTAGCCTTGGTCTCTACCTCCACCATCCCCTCCCCTGCACCCCAATCACCCACCAGCTCCCAACTCCACCCGCCCCCTCCCCTACTGGATCCATCTCCCCATCACCCCTCTCCTCACCCTGTACTATCTATCGCCTTCCAATCACTGCTTCAACCCCCTCCTCCCCTCGTTACACTCGCTACCTCTCTCTATACTCTCAGTCCTGATGCAGAATCTAAACCTAAAACGTCAACTACCCCTCTACCTGTGCAAATGCTGCCTGACCTGTTGAGTTTATTTTTTGCTCTAGATTAAAGGATGAGAGTTTTTTGCTCCAGATTAGAGGATGAGAGGGGATCTTGTAAGGATGAGAGGGGCTCTTATAGAGATGTATAAAATTATAAAAGGACTGGACAAGCTAGATGCACGAAAAATGTTCCCAATGTTGGAGGAGTCCAGAACCAGGGGCCACATTCTAAGAATAAAGGGGAAGTCATTTAAAACTGAGGTGAGAAGAAACTTTTTCACCCAGAGATTTGTGGAATTCTCTGCCACAGAAGGCAGTGGAGGCCAATTCACTGGATGAATTTAAAAGAGATTTAGATAGAGCTCCAGGGCTAATGGAATCAAGGGATATGGGGAGAAGGCAGGCACAGGTTACTGATTGTGGATGATCAGCCATGATCACAATGAAGGGCGGTGCTGGCTCGAATGGCCAAATGGCCTTCTAGTGCACCTATTTTCTATGTTTTTATGTTTCTATTACAACAAATTTATGTTACTAGGTGAATTGGGCAAAGGTAATGCTATCAAAGGAGATAGTCAGACTATCTTGCCGTTATAGAAAGTCATTCTATTTTTCTCCTGTGGCAAAATTGTTTCTTGTCACTGAGAGGTGACCAGGATTCGTTGCCTGCAGCCATGGATTGTTTCAATTTGCTGTAAAGATGAAATGTTGAACGTTGTACAGACGTCAGTATGTGTCCACGTCTGGCCTTGGAGTTCCGATCAAGTACAGTACACTTTGATCAATATCCTTGAGTTTGGAAAACCCATTGCCTTGAGTTTTTCTTATCTTGTTAGTTCCATGTGATTTATTAAATTGTCATATACGTATGTATATATATATATATATGTATGTGTATATAATCAACTCTTGAAGGCAGAGCTAAAAAATAAATAACTAAAACTGCTATTAAAATGAATCACTACACTATCAAACTTTACACTGAAATTCGGATCATGTCTAGTTTGGCTGTGGTGCTTACATTCTTTTGTGACAAATAGCATGTCGAGACTGTTTAAGTGACACTCTTCTAAGTTTGGAGCTAAATTATAAAGGAGTTTGCTTTTAATTATCACAGCTCAGAAGCAATTTACCTTCTTTTCATAATTGGCTTTACTAACCCACATCTGCTGCCTACATTGACTATCTTGTAATCCAATTGCAAAACGCAAGAATCACTAAATGTTGAACTTTAATCTTAGTTTAGTTAGTTTAGTTTATTGTCAAGTAAAGGGTGGTGGGTGGATGGAACAAACTGCCAGAGGAGGTAGTTGAGGCTGGGACTATCCCAACATTTAGTGTGGGAAGTTGGGCTGAAGGGCCTGTTTCCACACTGTATCACTCTATGATTCTATGACTCTAAGTGTACCAAGGTACAGTGAAAAACGTTTTTGTTGCATGCTACACAGTCAACGGAAAGATCATACGTGATTATAATCAAGCTCTCCACAGTGTACTGATGCTGGTTAAAGGGAGTAATGTTTCGTGCAAGGTAAAGTTCAATTAAAGATACTCCGACGGTCTCCAATGAGGTAGATGGTAGGTCAGGACTGCTCTCTAGTTGGTGATAGGATGGTTCAGTTGTCTGATAACAGCTGGGAAGAATTTGGAGGTATGCGTTTTCACACTTCTTTACCTTTTGCCTGATGGGAGAAGGGAGACGTGGGAGTGACCGGGGTCACACTGGTCCTTGATTCTGCTGTTGGCCCTGCCGAGGCAGCGTAAAATGTAGATGGAGTCAATGGAAGGGCAGTTGGTTTGCATGATGGTTTGGGCTGCGTCCACAATTCTGTGTAATTTCTTGTCGTCGTGGGTGGAACTGTTTTATCAGGATGCATCTGATAAAATACTTTGTATGGTTCATCTACAGACGTTGGTGAGACTTGTTGGGGACATGCCAAATTTCCTAATCATTTTAAGGAAGTGATTTCTTGACTATTGCTTCAATATGGCTGGTCCAGGACAAGTTGTTAGTGATATTTACTCCTATGAGCTTCAAACGTTTTATTATCTCTACTTAGGCGCTGTCAATGTACAATAGAATGTGTACTATTTCACTTCCTGAAGTTGATCACAATCCTCTTAGTCTTGTTGACATTGAGGTTGTTGTCTTGGCACCAGGTTACGAGATTCTCATTCTCCTTCCTGTACTCCATCTCATCATTAATTGATATCCAGCCCACCACAGTGGTGTCATCAGCAAATTTGTAAATTGAGTTGGATTTGTATTGGGCTGCACAGTTGTGGATGTATAAGGAGTAAAGAAGGGGGCTGAGAATGCCTACTTTCGGGGAACAAGTTGAAGATTATGGTAGAGAATGATTTGTTCTCTATCCTCACTGAATATGGTCTGTTGGTCAGGAAGTCGAGGATCCAATTACAGAGGTGAGTGCTGACTCTAAGTTCCATGAGTTTGGAGATGAGCATGGATGGGATAGTGGTATTGAAAGCAGAGCTGTTGTCAATGAATAGAAGTCTGACGAAGGTGTCTCTCTTATCCAGGTTTTCCAGGGATGAGTGTAGGGTCAGGGAGATGGCATCAGCCATGGACCTGTAGTGATGGTAGATGAACTGCAGTGGGTCAAGGTTGCTTGGTAGACTGGATTTAATATGTTCCATAACCAGCCTCTCAAAGTACTTCATGATGGTGGTTGTCAAGGCCACTGAACGATAATCGTCAAGGCATGAGATCTTGATTTCCGTGAGATTTTTCATAAGATCGAGCACAATTGCTTCCTCGATGCTCTGTGAGCTGATAGGCTTTGGAACAGGTTCAGGTTTACCACCTTCTGAAGAAAAATCAATGATTTGATTCGGAAAGTAGGTTTTATCACGTTGAAAATTATATACAATGAGGCTTTGCAATGGGCCAGAAGGAATATATTGTTTGGTATCAGTAGTAGAATGCATCATATTTTTAACTTTAAAAATGCCTTACATAATGATACTAGCAATTAAATGCCAGTTTTACAACAAAAAAAATCAATGCATTGGAAAACTTTGGAGGCGATTGCATGTAAAAGCCTACTAATTATAACGAAATTGTAAGTCTCAAAGTAATCCTTAAACATCCAAAAAAAAAGATGATATTGATTATTTTGTTAGAAACAGATAAAAGAGATTTTAATGAGGTGCTTATTTAGAGTGGCATAGACACTGGTCTAGTGGGGTGCAGTGAACTACTTTTGATTGGAGTGATCCGTGCTATGTTGCTCTGAACTGGCCCTCATTGATCAACTGGGAGTCAATCTTGCAGAGGAGGGCTGTGGCTCAGAACAACATCAAGAGGAATAATGTAGTCCATTGGACATCAGAAGAGCCAGTACAATAGTAACTCGATCCTTAAGTGCTACCTAAGCTTATGACAGATTTCAGCATTTTCTTTTTTTATTATTGTATTTCATGCATTCCTTATCAACACTGAATCATTTTTAATGGATATTTTTCCTGGAATAGTTTTTGAATCACCTCTTCAAGCCAATCCAGTTGATGCTAATCCCCAACTGGAATGCTTGATGGAACAGTGCAATACAATATCACAGTCTGCATCTGAGCCACGTTGTACCTGACTGGGGGGCTTTATACCGACTGCTCAGAATGGTGACGTGTGAAGCTGACATATCCCCAGTGATAAATGAGCGTTCACTACGTGGCCCATCCTGTTAAAAAAATACACAATTAAATCACAAATGGGAATTTGATTCGGTCCAAGCAGCAATCTGGAAGGTAAATTAATGACGTGCTTTGTTTTCAGAGGAATTTAAAGCACATTCAAGTTTGTGATTCCTGGTTTGATTAATAGGATGTCAACAAAGGCTTCTCCAACATCACAAAACCCTGACTTCTCCTTGTTTTTTCTCCTATAGCGATGAATCACAAGAAACAGCTCTCCACCCTCCAGCTGCTGATTTATCTGTTACCCCCGTGCAACTGTGACACTCTGCTCCGACTGCTGGAGTTGCTGTCAAAGGTTGCCAGCCACGCCCAGGACTCAGTTGGCGAAGGTGGACAAGAGGTAATGACGGCTTTAATTTCAACACTATTTGCTCAGAGAGAAAAAATAAGTACATCCAACAGCCAAATCCCTGTGTCCTGGCTGACACTCCTCTTTCAGCTGTTGCTACTAAAAGCAGATTAACTGCTCGTTCATCTTGTTGGTGCCTATTGAGCTTTCTTTGGCAGTGTATTAGCTGCCACGCTTCCTAGTCTAGTAGTCAATTGAAAATCACTCGCTATACAAGCCGATTTGGAGTCTTAGACGCATTGTGCACAGACATAGTCCTTTCAGCTGGACTCCTCCATGCCAACCAAGATGCCCCATCAAAGCGAGTCTCATTTGCCAATGTTTGGCCTATATTTCTCTAAACCTTTCCTATCCACTTACCTGCCCAAATCTATTTTTCAATGCTATCATGGCACTTACCTCACCTGTCCCCTCAGGCAGCTCATTCCATGTACCCACACCACTCCGAGTGAAAAAGTTGTTCCTTAGTTTCCTATTAAATCTTTTCCCTCACCTTAAACCACTGTCCTCTGGTTCTTGACTTGGATATTCTTGGATGAAGGTACTGGTATCTTACCTGAAAGGATCAGCTAAGTGCAAAGTAATCCTGTTTATGTCCATCATTTATCAGGCAACACAAATGTACTTATGGAATCAAACATGTCCACTCCCGGAATTTGGATTTCAAATACAACACTGAATCCCACTGAAGCTTAAGGAGAGGGGTGAATCGGTTTTGCATGTGGAAGTGTAGAAACAGAAAAGGCAGTGGTAAAGATTGCTTCCATCTAGGTTATAGAGAAGTGCATGAACAGCTTAAATTTATAAAGATAAAGAAGAAATGTATTGGATGAAGGGGTTTCAGGAGATGCTTAGCAGTTAATGAAAGAAGATTGTGATTATGGTTGCTCTCCAAGATTGTGCAGAAGTACTGGATGACTTTAATTCAATAGGTCATGTCATTGACTGGGCTGATGGAAAGACAGACAATTAAGCAATTGCTGGATTGTTGTTATGGCTGAGAAGGCCAGAGGAAGGTATTTTTTTAAAGGAGCAAGAAAAAATGACTTAAACAAAAAAACTGATGCACAGGGAAAAGGTAACAGGTTTGAATAGAAACAAGGGCAGCGCAGTGGCATAACGGGAGAGTTGCTGTCTTAGAGCGCAAGTGACCTGGGTTCACTCATGACTATCAATGTTAGATAAAGCTCTAGGGGCTAGTGGAATCAAGGGATATGGGGAGAAGGCAAGCACAGGTTACTGATTGTGGATGATCAGCCATGGTCACAATGAATGGTGGTGCTGGTTCAAAGGGCCAAATGGCCTCCTCCTGCACCTATTTTCTATGTTTCTATGCTGTCTGTATGGAGTTTCTATATTCTCCCCATGACCACGTGGGTTTTCCCCGGGTGCTCCAGTTTCCTCCCACACTCCAAAGACATACAGGTTTGTCAGTCAATTGGCTTCGGTAAAAATGTTGATTGTTCCAAGTGTGTAGGATAGTGCTGGGGTACGGGGATCGCTGGTCGGTGCGGACTCGGTCGGCTGAAGGGTCTGTTTTTATGCTGTATCTCTAAACTAAACAAATCTAAACTAAACAAGGAATGTAGGGAAGGCAATTGAGGCAGTGTTAAGACACAGCATTATAATGACTGCAAACTAAATGGTAACACGTCTACAGTAATTGGTAAAAGATAAATTCAGAATTAATATCAAGAAGTTAGTCAAATAGAGCATAATTGAAAAATGAGATTAATTTCCAGTCGTGGTTGGCAGTCATGGGAAGAACTGGAAATAACCTTGTGCGAGTGTGGGCATTCTATGAAAATGTACGGGAGAAGCATATCTGTTTTCTGGGTTGCATATCTGGGTTGGGCGCCTACTTTAAAAGTAATCGCTGATGGCCATAAACATCGTGAAATTCCCACGCTTACCTGACCATCAAACTGTCGTCTCCAATCTACCTGTGAAATGTCCTGACGGTAAATAAATTAGTTAAACACAAGTATTTTATGGTATCTTCAAATTACTTTATTTAATTTAATATTACGTGCTTCTAAAAATGCATCTGCGACAACCTAGCAAACCTGGGGACAGCATGCGACAGCGCCCGCAATAAGCAACGATACCTGGCGACAAGCCAGCTGTCACTGAGAAATTTCAATCCGGTTCATTTCTCAGCGACGCGCTGAGATCCACTACGATTATTTGAAGACTCCTCACGAACATGCCAGTGTCACTCCGGCAAACTGTTGGCGACAGCCTAGTCACCGGCAGTCGGCTTAAAATCACCTAAGTGGGGCAGGCCCTTTCCTTTGTGACCAGCTTAGATTAAAAAACTTCAGCCAGAGCAGCAGCAATCTCTTTCCCTGCCTCTCATAGCAGCATGGGATAAATCTCATCGGATCCTGGGGATTTTTCTACCTTTAATCCTCTTAGGATTTGAGTACTTCGTCTTTACTTATGGAGATTTGCATCAAAAATTTCACTTCCCCATTTGCTGTTCTCCAATTAAAAAGTCAATTTCCTTTGTGAATACCATAGCGGGGAAAGACAACGTAACAAACCCTTGCAAGCAAAATAAATCCAACATTGTAGACAATTGCATCAGATGTATATATCAATTAATTATGGACCTCCTGCCCATCATAGTTCATCCAGTTTATCTGTGTGGATGCACAATGTTTGATGAATCATCTTTCCAGTACACTGTGAGGTTTGAAGAATAGTCAATTGCTTCTGTTTCTCTTTAGGTGACTGGAAACAAAATGACGTCTCCCAATCTGGCCACCATCTTTGGCCCAAACCTCCTTCACAGAGAGAATGTTTCTGACAAAGACTACAGTATGCAGGCAGTTGAAGTAGAGGAGAGCTCAGCCGTCATTGGTGTGGTCCAAAAAATGATAGATAACTACAAAAACCTGTTCACCGTGAGTATGGCGTAAAATAGTCCAACTCTTTTGTGAATTTGCTGCCTTTTCCAAAGGCATTATTTATTTTATTGCAGGACAATTTCATGGAAAACTGTTGGTACTTTGCTCAAGATGCTTCTTTTAAAATTAGGCTGCAATGTTTTATTCCCATTCTCTAGCAAATGAGTCTAATAAGTGCCAGGAGATATATAACCACGAGTCCATGTTTCCCTGCTGCACCCCTGTTTCCCCACCACAACCACAACCACAGGCAATTAGAAAAAGGGTTCTACTTGCATTATCACTTCACTTCTGACAATGTTAGCTGGACTTGCATTCAGCAATTGCCAATGAAGCTAGTACAATCCTTGCATTTAACTCATTTTGATCAGAAGGACAAACGATAGGACTAAAACGGTAAGGAGCTATTTTTTTCCCCCCTCAAATTCACAGGCAACTGAAGATAGACATCAGCCCAAAGGCCTCTCAGTCTTTAATGCTGTCTGGCTGGCTTTCTGCCGTGGCTACTGGGTGTCGGCCACATAAGAAACATTTGAGTTGAGTTATATTTGGACCATGCTCAGGAACATTAAAAATAGTGAATTTCAGGGTAATAATAAAGCTTGCAAGGTACACAGTGTGGAAGGGGAAACATTTGTACTTTAGGTGTTTTTAAGGGATAGGGGATGTGACTTATGCTAGTTCCATTGTTTCAATTTCCTCCATCTGGATTTAGACCTGGCACCAGATAAGCAAGACTTATTGTTTTCAAATACTATTTTCATAGCACATTGTTTTCTGGTGAAGTGCATATGATTGCTAAAATAATCCATGTTTGTGAAACAGATGCCACTAATGTTTATCCAAGAAAAGCAAAAACAAATAATTGCCAGAGTGAATTAGCAAGATTACGGCAGGGTTCCTTAGAACTGTTCACTGCTCGAGTAGCTCACAAGTTGCAATTGTGTCTGTGAACACACAGCAGCAGATGGCTGCAGAGGAAGGTTGGCCCAGAAGTACAGATAGTCTTGAGAAACAATGTCAAATCTGGGTTTTCCGTTGTTAATAGTAAAGTTGATATGAACAGATTCAGCCCAAGCCGAGCTCAGGCTAACAGGGTATTCTCTAAAAAGATTTAACTCCTGAGAAGGTTTTAAATGCTATTAATGGTTTAAAAAATGATGTTGCTGCTGGCCTGAATGGTGTATCTCTGGATAGGATTCGTAAAATGGACATCATTGTGTTAACTGGACTGTATTCTTCCTGGATACAATGTGGCAAAATGCCAGCTAGTGTCAGGAATTGTTGCCTGCAGCCTAGGGGACAATCTAGGGACAGTCTCCGACAGTGTAAGGCAGCAATTCTATCACTGATGAGGCTGCCTGTCCAGCTGAGCTACTCCAGCATTTTGTGCCTATCATCGGTTTAAATCAGCATCTGCAGTTCCTTCCTACAACTCTATCACAGTGTCTCCCCAATATTTTTTTTGTCTTGAGCAGACCACTCGTGCTCAGTTAATTCCAGGTGAAATATTGCCACTTGAGAAGGCTGATCAGGTATTTTTGGCCCTAATCCATGTCACTGCATCTGACCCTTGCACAGCATCTGATGGACTGGAAATGGTCACATCTTTACCCTCTTTGGTCTTCTTCATCAGTCAGAGTATTGAGTCTAGAAGTTTGAAGGTCATGTTGCAGTTGTATAAGACGTTGGTGAGAATATTGTGTTCAGTTCTGGGCACCATGTTATAGGAAAGATATTGTCAAGCTTGAAAGGGTTCAGAAGATTTACGAGGATGTTGCCAGGACTAGAGGGTGTGAGCTATAGGGAGAGGTTGTGTAGGCTGGGTCTCTATTCCATGGAGTGCAGGAGTGAGAGAGATCTTCTTGAGGAGTACATAATCATGAGAGGAATAGATCGGGTAGATGCACAGAGTCTTTTGCCCAGAGTAGGGGAATCGAGGACCAGAGGACATAGGTTCAAGATGAAGGGGAAAAGATTTAATAGGAATCTGAGGGGTAACTTTTCACACAAAGGGTGGTGGGTGTGTGGAACAAGCTGCCAGAGGAGGTAGTTGAGGCTGGGACTATCCCATCATTTAAGAAACAGTTAGACAGGTACATGGATAGGACAGGTTTGGAGGGATATGGACCAAGCGCAGGCAAGTGGGACTAGTGTAGCTGGGACATTGTTGGCCAGTGTGAGCGAGTTGGGCCGAGGGGCCTGTTTCCACATGTATCATTCTATGACTCTATGACTCTCGATTGAAATTGGGCCTCTGACATCAGGAGAATGGCTGCTGCATGACGAAGCCATGCAAAAAAAACAAAGAGTATATCACACTCCTATCCTACCATCGAGAGAACAACGAGAGAACAGTCCTGAGCTACTATCTACCTTATAGGAGACCCTTGAACTACCTATGATCGTACTTTACTAGACTTTATCTTGCCCTAAATGTCATTCAAGTTTACTCACTTTATCATGTCTCTGTACACTATGGATGACTCGATTGTAATCATGCATTGTCTTGCCACTGACTGGTGATCACGTAACAAAAACTATTCAATGTACTTCGGTACATTGACAATAAATGAAACAAACTCAAACTTACTGAAATCCCCAAAGAGACATGAATTAAAGGATCTCCATTCTGACTTCGATGTTTTGATCACAGCATCTGATGGACATTTTGATCATTTTAATAATAATTTGATGTTCCTTACCAGTCCCATATTTCTTTTCTAAAATAATATTTGTATGCACAGGCAATGACCCATGTTTAATTAAATTGACTGTTATCATGTTTGCAAACGGCAAAAAAAAACACTTGACCAAATGTGACAAGATGAAATCTCCAGGAACACATTCAACCAGATCTGGCAACCTTAACTGTAGTGCATGTGTGGCACTGAATTTTAATTGCCAATGAAATGAATGAAATTACAACATCACAGGATGGTTAAAGGAACAAAGGATTTGATTTAGCCTGCATGTCCAAACTGCCAACTGAAAGAGTAATCCAGTTAGTCCCATTCCTCACCCTCTTGTCAAAACCCTGAAAATTCTTCCTTTCAGATACTTATCCAGCTTTTAGATGTTACAATTGAATCTGCGTCCACAATTATCCCTGGATGAGGGGATTCTGAATGCTAACCAATTGCTATGCAAAGATACATTTCTTCTTGGTTCTTTTACCTTTCCCCTTCAATCTCTGCTCCAGTCTTGATCCCTTTGGCAATTGATACAATTTTTCCTCGACCTAATCTTGATATTATGGGACCTGAAGAAGGGTCCTGACCCGAAACATCAGCTATCCATGTTCTCCAGAGATGCTGCCTGATCTGTTGAGTTACTCCAGCATTTAGGGTCCTTCTGTGTAAACTAGCATCTGCAGTTCCTTGTTTCTGCAGAAAAGAATATAAAGGTTCCCTGTTATTAAGTTCACATGGTCCTTTTCACAAAGATTTCCTATTTATTTAACTATAGGGTTGTATCGACGCATGTTAGCAGCAAGTTTCTTTTTTTTTTGTTGCAGCAGCAAGGATAACACAGCCTTGCACAGTAAGGATAACATATATATATAAAGTCTGCAAATTGAAGAAGTTGACATTGAATAAGGAAATGACCAGCACATTGGTTTGAATGCACTGGTCATAATTATTTTCCATGACCAAAGGGAGCAGGGGCAGGTCTCTTAGTGGATGCTTTTCCAAACCATTCTTGCTATTAGAATGGCCACCCTGAGAAAGGTGAACAGACAAAGCAGTGGCAAAACAATGATGAGCCCCAATGGTGAGAGCGATGGGGAGAGACAGTTAGCAACGTTCTCCATTCTGATCCAATATTTAACAGTTGAACAAAACACAAAGTGCTGGAGTAACTCAGCAGGTCAAGCAGCATCTGTGGAAGGAATGGATAGGTGACTTTTCAGGTAGGGACCCTTTTCCAGACTGCTGAAATGTTGAAGTTAACAGTTAACTCTTGAAGTCCTGGACCATGGTCATAATGTTTGCAGGAAAATGATGGATTGCAAACTTCAGGATAATTCCAGCACTAGAAATTTCATTGCTGCCACATTTTTTTGCTGCACTGGTAGCTTCATCTCAGCAGCAGGAACTCGAGAGGGAGTTGGTTTTCCATTTCTAATGACCTCTGATTCAGCTCAACCATTGCCTGAAATTAATTCACATGTGAAAATTTTATTTTGATGTCTACCCAGACAGATGAAATGAAAGACTCCTTTTAAGGCTAACAATTTACACCACCTTTCACTGAGTATTTCCCATGACAAAATTGTGACAGTGTGATCTAAAAACAGAATTACATTAGCTGATATCAGCAATTTCAGCTGAGAAAATCAACTGAAAGTTTGGCATCAGAATTGATGATACAAATAAAGCAACAATCATTTTTGATTATAAACAGAGGAATATCCCTAAAAAGATCAAAGTTTCATAAAGTTCATGCTTGAGTCACTTCACTGATTCATATATTGGAATATGCCTTTCACTGTATCACCTGCTATACTTTGGTGTAGATCAGTCCTCTATGTTTAGAGAGCATGCACATAATTTTACAAACATTTCCTCTGTGGTTCTCATTTCTATCTGCTAGTTCTGCTTTTAAATGGAAAATAGGAAAATATTTCCAACATCTGGAAAGGGCGGGGAATGATTAAATATAAATAAAACATTGAAGGTCAGCCTTCCTGCTGACTCACTGCAGGAAATGTTTGCAGCATGTGATCAAGTGGACTAAGAAAGCCCAAGTACAACACTTGGGATGACTCCTGGTCAGTGGACATTAAACAACATTCTTCAGCTGTCTAAAGATGGGACTCAACCCGAAACGTCACCCATCCCTTCTCTCCAGAGGTGATGCCTGCCCGCTGAGTTACTCCAGCTTTTTGTGACTATCTTCGGTTTAAACCAGTATCTGCAGTTCCTTCCTACACACTCTTCAGCTCATTGTCTGTGGGTGAAAAGGAGAAAGATTTACTGGGGCTTTCTGCTCCATTGTGTCGTATGAATAAAACTGACCTTGATTGTGTAGGAACGAACTGCACGTGGGTGGTTAATGACTTAGATGAAGGGATTAAAAGTAACATTAGCAAATTTGCAGATGATACAAAGCTGGGTGGCAGTGTGAAGTGTGTGGAGGATACTATGAGGCTGCAGGGTGACTTGGACAGGTTGTGTGAGTGGGCAGATGCATGGCAGATGCAGTTTAATGTGGATAAATGTGAGGTTATCCACTTTGGTGGTAGGAACAGGAAGGCAGATTATTATCTGAATGGTGTCAAGTTAGGAAAAGGGGAAGTACAACGAGATCTGGGTGTCCTGGTTCATCAATCACTGAAAGTAAGCATGCAGGCGCAGCAGGCAGTGAAGAAAGCTAATGGAATGTTGGCCTTCATAACAAGAGGAGTTGAGTATAGGAGCAAAGAGGTCTTTCTGCAGTTGTACAGGGCCCTAGTGAGACCACACCTGGAGTATAGTGTGCAGTTTTGGTATCCAAATTTAAGGAAGGACATTCTTACTATTGAGGGAGTGCAGCGTAGGTTCACAACGTTAATTCCAGGATTGGTGGGACAGTCGTATGTTGAAAGACTGGAGCGACTGGGCTTGTATACTCTGGAATTTAGAAGGATGAGAGGGGATCTTATCGAAACATATGATTATTAAGGGATTGGATACGATAGAGGCAGGAAACATGTTCCCGATGTTGGGGAGTCCCGAATCAGGGGTCACAGTTTAAGAATAAGAAGTTGGCCATTTAGAATGGAGGTGAGGAAAAACCTTTTCACTCAGAGAGTTGTGAAGCTGTGGAACTCTCTGCCTCAGAAGGTAGTGGAGGCCAATTCCCTGGATGCTTTCAAGAGAGATAGAGCTCTTAATGATAGTGGAGTCAAGGGATATGGGGAGAAGGCAGGAACGAGGTACTGATTGTGGATGATCAGCCATGATCATGGTGAATGGTGGTGCTGACTCGAAGGGCCGAATGGCCTACTCCTGCACCTATTGTCGATTGTCTATTGTCTATACCAAAGATAGACGGGCAGCATCTCTGGAGAAAAGGAATAGGTGACTTTTCGGGTCGGAATCCTTCTTCAGGCTATTCCTTTTCTCCAGATATGCTGCCTGACCTGCTGAGTTGCTCCAGCATTTTGTGTTCTTGATTGTAATAGAAATAACAGAATAAAACTCTCCCTCAAAATCTCTTCACTGCAAAAGGATCACCTCTTATTTTGAAACCAATCTGTATTGATGTGGTATCTTTAACACAAAAAAAAATCTGAGCACATTTAACAGAGGTAATCAGACAAAAATAAATGGTGAGCCACAGGAGATATTCAAAGAGTGGCAGGATCAGATCAGTGCCTTAAAAGAAGGAAGGACGATGGAGATTCAGTTGTGTCCGTGAGGGAATTTCAGTGCGTAAGATCTGGGAGGCTGAAGGCACTGTCACTAAGGGTGTCACAAAGGGAGGGTGGAGGTTCACAAAAGGCGTAATTTAGATGATTGTAAAGCTGAGGGAGGTTAGAGGTGTGGAGAGGAAAGGCTACGAAGGGTGTAATCGCCATGTATTTACATTTGGAGGAATGCAGAAACAGGGTCCAATGTAGATCAGCCATGGAATGGAGTGAAATAATAACAGAACATGCCGATAATACTCAGCTACACCTGCGGAACGGAGAGAGACAAACAGTTAATGTTTCACAAGGAGATTTGAAATGTTAATCCTGTTTCTTTCGTGACTGGGGTGGAGTGCTTCCAGCATTTTGTGTTTTATTTCAGGTTTCTAACATCTGCAGCATTTTAGTTTCTGGGAGGGATTGATTTGTGAGCAAGCGTTGGTGTGGGATGGGGCACAGCCGACAGATGTTCGGGGGCTGATGCCTACTGTTGCCGACGGGAGCCCCAAAGTGACAAAGGCATGGATGTAGTAAGCGTTGAGGTTTCAATGGCAGATAGGCTGAGGTAGAAGTGAATGTTTGTTGGGAGGAAAGTGTGGTGCTTGCAGAAGGTTGGGTGGTCTGGTCCTGCCACAGTTGATGGTTTAAAGGCTGCTCAAAAAATGATCGCAGATATTATAACTCTAGGTTCCCATAAAATTGCACTACCGGACTTACAGATGAAAGAAGAGTGAGTATAGAAGAATTTGCTACTTATCCTCTCTAACTCTAAGGGCATCCACTGGTGCCTCGATGCCGTTACAATCCCTGGCCCATCTTTTTTCATCTAGTTCAGGGATCTCCAAACTATTGCCCGTGGGCCACATCCGGCCCGCCACGAGATTTTATCCGGCCCGCAGCAAGCTCTTAGGCGGCGGGGACTGGAGGCAGAAGCTGCGGACGAATGGTTCACCGGAGAGCGGATCGCCACCGACCCAGCGCCGGGACAAAGCGAGAGATCGCAGCGCTCCCTCTCCCTCCCTCTCCCTCCCTCTCCATCTCTCTCCCTCTCTCCCTCTTCTCTCCCTCTCTCTCCCTCTCTCTCCCTCTCCCTCCCTCTCCCTCCCTCCCTCTCCCTCCCTCCCTCTCCCTCCCTCTCCCTCCCTCCCTCCCTCCCTCTCCCTCCCTCTCCCTCTCTCTCCCTCCCTCTCCCTCCCTCTCCCTCCCTCTCTCTCTCTCTCTCTCTCTCTCTCTCTCTCTCGTGGTGGTCACTATATTTTTTCTGATTTATAAATAATTGTATACCTACGGTATATATGTATTCCAATATTTCAAGTTCTTTTTAAAAATTTAATATTATTTATTTGTTGCCATATAAACCTAATGTAAACTAACCTAATCTAACCTAACCCATTTAACCTTTCCTAATCTAATCTAACGTAACCTAGTCTAAACCTTTTTGAGTTCATTAAATTTATAAAACTCACACTTCTTTATTTTTTCCTATGGCCCACAAAAATGTGCCAAATATATAATGTGGCCCTCATGCTGACAAGTTTGGAGGCCCCTGATCTAGATGATGTTTTTGTTACCTTTTGCCTTGATAATTGCAATGCTCATTGGGTTAGTCCTGTTCCAATTCATAAATATTGCTTGATAATGTTCAAAGCATTTTACCACATAAATAACTTTTATGCGACCAAACTGTTACTATTCCCAGATGGAAAGATTTTTATATAAAATTCCCTTAAGGCTTCTTTTGGCCCTGATCCACTTCCTCAGTGGATTGATGCCAGGAATTAGTGGCTGCTTCTTGATCAGATCATCAAGTTTTATTTAAGTTCAGTCCTGGTGACATGCACAAAGTTGGCTGATGTTTCATCAGTAATTTACGTTAGTTGCCCAAATCCACATCTTGGATTAGGTATTAGCCTTACGTTAATTGAATCTTTCTTCATGAAGTTGAACTAAAATGACATGGAGAGACCCAAAGACATAAATGCTGGACTCTGGAGCAGAAGACAAACTGCTGGTGGAACTCAATGGGTCAAACAGCATCTGGGAGAGGGGACTGGAGGTGAGGGATTGTCGGTTTCCCTCTCCACTCTCAGTCCTGAAGGGAAGATAGCAGGTAAATGAAGTGGTGGGGTCAGACATGGGCAAGTTGTTGATAGGTGGATAGAGGAGGCATGAAGGATAATGGGCAGATTGTGCCAAGTGGGTATATAGTGGGGAGGCAGATGTAGGTGTAGGTACAAATACCTTGCAGTCCAGTAAACTGGACTGGTCCAGGAACGCTGAGGCCCTGTACAAGAGGGAACAGACCAGGCTGTACTTTTTGAGAAGGCTCTGCTCCTTCAACATCTGCAGTAAGATGCTGCAGATGTTCTACTAATCAGTAGTAGCCAGTGCCATCTTCTTCACTGTCGTGTGCTGAGGCAGCAGGGCGAAGGCCGCAGACGCCAATAGGATTAACAAAGTCATCAAGAAGGCTGGCTCCATCCTGGGGCAGAGTTGGATTCTTGGGAGGTGGGCTTGGAAGGGAGGATGCTCCTCAAACTGCGGAGCATCCTGGACAATACAGTTCACCCTCTCCATGACACACTGATCAACCAGAGGAGTACCTTCAGCAACAGACTGGTTCCACCAAGATGCAGGACAGAACGCCACAGGAGATCCTTCCTCCCTGTGGCTATCAGACTGTACAACTCCTCTCTCTTCTGTCTTGGGGTAGACTGACTCCCCTCCCCCCAACCCCCCCCCCCCCCTCCCACCACCACCCCTTTCCACTCGCCACTTTAATTCCATGTTTCATATATTTTGTGTTTATGACTGTTGGTCGATCAATTTCCCCCCTGGGATAAATAAAGTTCTATCGTATTGTATTGTATTATATCGTGTCAAGTCAAGTCAAGTCAATTTTATTTGTATAGCACATTTAAAAACAACCCACGTTGACCAAAGTGCTGTACATTTGATTAGGTTCCAATAGAAAAAAAATGAAAACATACAGTAGCACGCAAACAGTTCACAGCGCCTCCTCAATGAGCCTCAAACGCTAGGGAGTAGAAATATGTTTTGAGCCTGGACTTAAAGGAGTCGATGGAGGGGGCAGTTCTGATCGGGAGAGGGATGCTGTTCCACAGTCTAGGAGCTGCAACCGCAAAAGCGCAGTCACCCCTGAGTTTAAGCCTAGACCGCGGGATAGTGAATAGCCCCAAGTCGGCCGATCTGAGGGACCTGGAGTTAGAGAGGGGGGTTAGAAGATTTTTGATGTAGGGGGGGGAGTGTCCATTTAGGGCTTTATACGTGAATAGGAGGAGCTTGAAGTTGATTCTGTACCGTACAGGGAGCCAGTGGAGAGAGGCCAGAATCGGGGTGATGTGGTCCCTTTTACGGGTACCCGTCAGGAGTCTCGCTGCGGCGTTTTGGACCAGTTGCAGGCGGGACAGGGAAGATTGGCTGATCCCAGTGTATAGAGAGTTGCAGTAGTCTAGGCGGGAGGAAATGAAAGCGTGAATGATTTTTTCTGTGTCGTCGAATTTGAGGAAAGGTTTGATTTTAGCTATGGTTCGAAGTTGGAAGAAGCTGGCTTTTACCACAGCGTTGACTTGCTTATCAAATTTTAATGCAGAGTCAAATATCATGCCGAGGTTTTTGACATGCGGTTTGACTAGGCAGGATAGGCTTCCAAGACTGCCTGTTATCAATTTGATGGAGTCGGGGGGGCCGAATAGGATGACCTCAGACTTGCTCTCATTTAATTGGAGGAAGTTCTGTGCCATCCAACATTTTATGTCCTCTATTATGTGTGCTATAGATAAGAGAGGACAAGGAGGAAAAAGACAAATGGGCAGAGATAGGGGGAAGGGTGTATGAAGGTGGAGGCAGCATTTGGAGCAGGGACACAAAGGTTCCCCAGTGCTGGAATGTGACGTGAAGAAGGTGATAATGCTGATAATAGAAACTGGTCAGGGGGAGACGAAGGGCAGAAGTAACAAGGGGGAGAGGATCGGAAAGTATATATGAAATGTATGGAACCAGGTGGGGCTGTGGAGCAAAACTGTTGATGGGAATAGAGGAGAACGGAATGGAAAAGGCAATAAAAAAGGAAGGACTAGATCTGGATTGGAAGGAGAATGAGAGGAGAATGCAACATGACATTCAGGCTGAATAGTTTTAAAAATCCTCTGAAGCCGATGTGAGCAATTGAATTATAACCTTATTACATTTGAATTTTGAAAAAAATATGATTTTATTAGACCAATTAGGTAACACAGAATTTATTTGTTGCAGATAAATCATGCCAAACTAACTTGATCGGTTTAAAAAAAATGAAGTAACAAAGGGAATCAATGAGGAAAATGCAATTGATATGGTTGGTACATACAGTCTAGGGATATTCAAAAGACATCTAACAAATTGCCCTATGTCATCACAACTGTATCCCAATCTAGATAGAAGGTGTTGGAGCATAAATTTTTAAAATCCCAAAGTTATAGAAAACAATGAATAATAATGGAACATTGTTTTGTTTTGGGTTGAATGGCAGCATACGGTGGAATTTTCCAAGGTTAAGTACTCAGAAATTGCTTTTCTTGAAATATATTTAATAACTTAGATTTGGGTGTGCAAGATATATTTTGCATATGACAGCAAACATGGAGGTGTAGTGAACAATAGTAATAGACATCAAAGAGTTTAGAGAAGCATATTTAGATGCACACAGTCTCTTGCCCAAAGTAGGCGAATCAAGGATCAGAGGACATAGGTTTAAGGTGAAAGTGAAAAGGTTTAATCGGAATCTGAGGGGTAACTTTTTCACACAAAGCATGGTAGGTGTATGGGACAAGCTGCCAGAGGAGGTAGGTGAGGCAGGGACTATCCCGATATTTAAGATGCAGTGAGACAGGTACATGGAGAGGACAGGTTTGGAGGGATATGGACCAAACACGGGCAGGTGGGACTAGTGTAGCTGGTATATGTTGACCTGTGTGGGCAAGTTGGGTCGAAGGGCCTGTTTCCACATTGTATCAGTCTATCACTTTATATGGAGTAGGCTTGTAGATAGCAGGCGAAATGTAACAAAACGAAATGTGAAGTGGTACATTTTGGTAGGAAAAAATGAGATGAGGGTGCAAATAAAGAAGAGGATATAATTGTGAAAGAGTCCCGAGAATAATGAGATCTGGAGGTATCGGTAAGCAGTTTGATGTTTGGCAGGCAAGTTTGAGAAAGTGCTAACAACAAATAAGGAATCTGACTCTTTATAAATAAAGGCATGGGATACATATCAAGCGAGTCTTGGTGAACCATCACAAAATACTAATTTGGCAGCATAATGGTCCATTTCTAATTCCACACTGTAGGAAAGATATAAAGGAGTTAGACATGGTACCAAAGAGTTTTGCCAAGAAGATGCCATGTGAACAGACTGAAGAAGCTGGGTTGTTCTAGGAAATTAGGGTGTTGTGGATGGACTTGATAGAGGCATTAAAAGTTGTGAAGGGTATTGATAGTGTGGTTAGAGAGAACTAGTACTTATTGGCAGAGAGGTTTAGAACTAAAGTACAGAGTGAAAATGATCGGCAAACAAATCGATACCAACAAGAGGACAAACGTTTTTCTTGGGTGAGTGATTCATTAGGTTCGTGAAGCATAACTGGAGTTATTGATAGAATCAAGTTTGAATGTACAGAAGGAAAGTACCTGACAAGTGAAGGCTTCAGTTTTAGGGCTATGGGGATAGCAGGATGGGGCGTGGGGACTAGTTGGATTATTCTTACATAATGTGGTCACAGTCCAAATAATCTGTGTTTTGTTTTACTTTGTGATTTGAAGAAAACTATTAAACTTCTTCTAACCCTAACCTATTGTGGGAACACTGTGCTGAAATATTTCAGAGACGATTCATTGGTTTGTAGAAAGATTTACAGGAAATTATTTTAGTATTCTCAACAGATCTCACTTTAACAGCTGTTGAAAATCCACCCTGTTACTCACTTCCTGGAATCCATTATTCAATAAATAGATCATGCCATTCAATTCTAGTATTAACACATACCCAAGAGGCTATTATTGGACATAGGCACAATGAAAATCATTAATTATATACCAGCTTCAACTATACCCCACTTACTCCTGTGTTTTCCTCCATTATTCTCTCTATATTCATTAGTAGAACTACGTTCATTATGTTTTTCTAACACTATTGTTTTTTTTCTATTACATTGCTTCTGCTTTTGTCTAGGTTGCTCCGGAGCTTCAGCATGAAGTGCTAATGAGTTTAATGCAGACGGACAAAGATGTTGTACATTATCTTCTACGCAGGAAACTTAAATTCCAATCGTAAGTACTAGTGAAGAAAGTGATTTGAGGGCTGTTTTATTTTTGCTATTTTTTTTAAAAGACATGGTCGCTTGCCCAATGGCATGGTTATTATTGTAGCAGATTGTCAGGTGTTACACTCATGCTGATAACACCTGACTCATGTCAGGTGTTACACTCATCCGGGCTCCTCCTCTTAGAGTCATCGAGTCATACAGCATGAAAACAGGCCTTTCGGCCCAACTTGCCCATGCCGACCAGAAAGCTGGAGAAAGAGAGGTGGGGTGGGCCAAAGCTTGGCATGTGCTAGGCGGATAAGGGGGTGATTGGCAGATGGGTGGAGTAAGTGAAAAAGGCAAGAAGTGAAATGGAGACAAAAGGGCATCAGATAAGGAAAGGTGTGAAATGTAAAGCTGGAGGAAGGGACATGGATTGAATGGGACAGGTGGAAGGGGAAATAGGGGGCTAATGAAAGAAAAATAGGGGACTCAGGGAGATGGTCAGAGAAATATGTGAGCTGTGGTATGGATGGAGGCAAGAGAAAGAGAGGGGGTGGGAGGGTTATTGCTTGAAAGTGATAATTGAGTTCAATGTTCAGACCATAGGGTTGTAAACTACCCAAGTGGAATGTTAAGTGCTGTTCCTCCATTTTGCGTGTTGCTTCACTTTGGCAATGGTGGAGGTCAAATCTAGTGTAAATCCATTTAAACGTTCACCAAGGTTAGATATGTTTGTTGTGTGCAGTGGGATAGATTATGCAAATGGCATCCAGATCACAAATTTACTTGTGGAAAGGCGTTTATGATTGAAAAATACAGCCCCGAATCTTTGCCAACATGCCAATCCCATTTATTCATCTGAGAAATTAAGAACTGGTGGAATGAAAAAGCAAGGACAATCCAACAGTTCGTTGAAATCCAACATGTGAAATCTCCTTATAGCTACAGGTCATTGCAGTTAATGGTCAATGCTTCTATGGTTAAATTCGCTGCTGATTTCACATTGGTAACATTCTCAGGACAAGAAATCTGTCAAAACCTGTTGGAAAGACTACCTAGACATGCTCTGGAATTGGGAATTGAACAGTCACCTGCTGACTCAGCAGCAAACCGATGCCCCGTGCCTCTCTCAAGCAGCATGGTTGAAATCTCAGTTGCCATCCAGTTGCTGAAGTGATATCTCACCTCTACCCCATTGAGGACTTTGTCCAAGGAGCTGATGTGCTACGATGCACAAAAATGCTGAGAACTATACTGAGCAATCTGTATCTTCCCCTTTGTTCTATCTATTGCATTTCAGTGTGAACTGATTGTATTTATGTATGCTGCAACTGATCCGATAAGATAGCATGCACGACTAAGTTTTTCAATGTACCTCAGTACACATGACAATAATAAATCTAAACATATACCTATCCCCCAAAATGCTGATCCTCACTGAGGAGATGAGATCACTGAAAAGACGGTGTGATAGAGCCGTACCTCCTCCCAAAATCAACCCTTCTTCCGCAGGGCACACTCCTCCACAGATCTGTTTATGCTCTGCCCGATCATACAACATAGAACACTACAGCATAGGAGCAGGCCCTTCAGCCCACGATGTCGGTGCCGAACACGATGCCAAGATAAACTAATCTCATCAGCCTGTTCATGATCTATATCCCTTCATTCCCTGCATATCATGTGCCTGCTCCAAAGCGTCTTAAATATCACTATTGTATCTGCCTTCACCACCACCCCTGGCAGCATGTTCCAGGTAACCACCAGCCACTGTACAATAAAGTTGCCATGGAAATCTCCTTTAAACTTTACCGCTCTCACTTTAAAGCTATAGGCCCTTTAGTCTTTGATATTTCCATGCTGGGAAATAGGTTCTGACTGTCTACCCGATCTATGCCACTCATCATTTTATATATTTCTTTATCAGGTCTCCCCTCATCCTCCAGCGCTCCAGAGAAAATATTGAAAACCCAGAGACATGACTATCAATGCAGCTGTGTTTGTCAGGAAAGGCAATGACTATTGCTATTAGTTGAGGATATAATATCAATTTGTCATTATACACAATTCCCTCCAATTTTTGAAAACTTTATTTCAAATTAACCACCTGCAAACATATATACCACTGAAGGTCAATAAATAAAACAGATGTAAGGGATAGGATGGCTTCCTTTTACGGTCAAACACAATGCTCTCCATCTTGATCACAGTCTCATTCGGCATGACTTCACCATTGCATGAGGAATGGTGTCACTGCCTTCTGCCTGTCCAAGTGAGATGCACATGTTAGCACTGGCAAGCGAAGATCTCCATAAAAACTGTGTGCACATGATTTGTGCAGCAAACTGAAAGGAAATCAACAACTAACATCAATATAATTGGCAGTACAGAGCTCAATTTACAGCCAAATTATTTATAAGTGTTTTGATTCTCAGCCGATTCCTTGTAACTTCAATAACTATGCAGTGCTAACTACAGTAATATACTGCCACATAAAGGAACTAACAGCCAGGTATGGGAACATTAGAAACAAATTAACTTGATTGGAAACTTGGTGTGTTTGCTATCTGTCTCAGATATGGCAACTGAACATGATCTTTTGAATGTAATGCTCCATTCCTCAATTTACACAGGAGTTCAGATCAAGGAAATGAAGTGTTTGTGATGGCAGAGCAACCTTGTGCCAAAGCTGTGTGCGAGCCCTGCTCTCAAGCCATTAACACCACACCAATGAACAGCTCACGCAGCTTCTGTGAAGGCCTTCCTCTGCAGGACCAGAGGAAGAAAAGTTCAGATTCTGAGTTGTATAAAGTTCCAGATACATTGACATTCATTAGACATGGACATCATGATGATGGAAAGAACTTTTCTTCCCGATTTGTAAAAAGTAAGAGATATGTTTGATTTATTAAATTAATTTAAATACTGCATTGAAAAACTTCGTAGGGGTTACAGAAAAGCTGTTCAACAAGTCAGGCTGCGGTCTTGTCCAGGAATGTGTGAAACACTGCCACCCTGAACTTGACTCATTTTCCTGGATTAAGCTTCATTTGGAATTGTTCTTTTCTAACCAAAGAAATTCATGCGTTGCTCCAGAGAATCCAGTACACTGTGCACTGTAGAAAATGATTGTCATTGTTCAGAAAACTAGGTTAAAAATGCTTTTTTAATGTTTGCAAAAGGGTCTGTAGGAACTGCAGATATGTTTGCTGCTGTGACAAAGTCCTGTTGGGAAATGTTGACATTTTAGTCGGCTAGCATGTATCATTGCCCCTCTTTTGGTTTTGCTGGAAATACTTTAGTGAGATTTAGTGCTTTGTTTAATCCCTTTCCATTCTGTCCGAGATCCCATTGTTCTCAATGTTCCTCATGATCTTCCGCAATCACTCGTGGCTCTTGTCACCAACCATGCCCAGAACCCTCATTTATTTCCTCTGCCGACTGCTTCACATATTGTCTCTCTCTAACATTTGTTCTATTTCCAACCAAAAGACTCTCTTTCCTATGTTTCGTCTCGAAGAGTTTTGTCAGTTTAGACTCATAGAATATCCATAGCTTTCTTTCCAGAGCCACGTGCCGGCACCCCAACTGCTCCCTCCAACCTCAATCTGATAAGACCTTCACCTCCTGAAAATTTGCTATTCAGATATGAGATCTGAAAATCATGTATCAGCACAATTCTATTTTGCTTTGCCACAACTTGGAGCCAATACCCTTTTACTACCAGACTCTTCCACATTGCTTCCAATTCTTTCCTCTCCAAGAACCCACCACTATTACAGTATTCTGTACATTTCTGATCCAGGACTACGTATGGACATTTTATTTTACAGATTGTGCTTGAATTTTTAACCTCTGAATTATACAAATGCCTCTTTTCTGACCACTCTACACACAAAGGTCCCAGTAATATTAATTACGCATAAAGTTTCCAAAATCATAAATCAGTTTCTTCTATTATTTGAATGTCCTTTGAGGCAATACAGGGTATTACTCAACAACATGAGGATCTGACATCTAAGGAAGCAGAACAGACGAGAGCAATTAGTGCTCAATAATTAACACTAACCGCATAACAAATGTGGTATTTGTTACCCATTTTATCCATTCTTCCTGTTCTTTGGACCTTTTCTTCTAAATTGCCACAGGCAGTGGATTTAAAAGCAATGTCAGTATCGTAGAAAGAGTTAAATTAAAGCTATGACCTTTACATCTCTGCATCAGGTACTGAAGTAGTCTCCTGAAATTCTCTGTGTTTATTCAATCAAGAAAACATAACAGAACGTGGAAAGTGTCCAATGAACAAAGATTGCTGATCTTTTTCTCACAGTCCCATTGAAATTTCAGATCCCGTTACTTCGGTAGAAGTGACAATATCGTATATTAACCTTTCACAAAATATTTATACGATCGTCGTGGCTATCCCTCGAGGTCGAGGATGATGGTCTACGTTTCTACGTTCTGTGTTTTTATGAACTATCAGGTGGCTTATGAGTCCAATCCTGGCTTTGAAAGTTCTTCGGCATTCAGGGCAGGTAATTCCAGATGTCAGATCGTCATCAATCTTCAAATGACTTTACTTAATTTAATATTATATGCTTGTGAATAAATACCAGTATTCTGCTTAGGGAGTCGTCAGCGGGCTGCTTTGGAATGTTGTTGATCACATTCCTGTCAAATGAGGCGGTTTGATTTAGAAGATCTTCAAAGTGCTCCCTCCATCAAGAATTGATGTCAGCATTGCTCTTCAGGATGGTGGGCCCATCTTTGCTTTTGAGAGGGGCTTGACCATGAGTGGATGGGCCAAAAATGGCTTTAGTTGTGTTGTAAAAGCCCCGAGTGTCGTTGGCGTCTGCTAGTTGTTGGATTTCCCGAGCTTTCTCCCTCCACCATTGTTTTTTCAGGTTTTGTGTGCTCTTCTGGACAGCAGCCTTGCATTCCTGATCGCATTTCTTTTTGGTAGCCGACTGTTGGTCATTTTGTAAGGCGAATTACTATCACTACATATTAAATGTGATTATTTTGGCCAGCAAGTTTTCTAACATTATTTATGGCCTAGGACATCAGCAAACCTTAATTTTGAGTTAATCCAAATGTGCATAACAATTTCAAGCTCCTTATTAGCTCCTCACCAGAATTCTTTAATATGGATGATTTCGCTTTGGGTGAAAAACACCATTGCTTTGCAGGCTCCATAAGGGAATTGCATAGGAATGGCAAGTCAATGACTGCAACTTCTGGAGTTTGGCCTGGACATTGTATTTCCAAATGCCCCAAATTACTGAAAATTTCATGTTATGATGATGGTGAGCATGATGAGTTTCATTGTCATTACAAAAAAAAAATCCTATCCAAAACAATACTGAAATATGCTAGCATCCTATTCTCTCCAGTCCTCTGGCATGGTTTCCCACACCACTATCCTCAAAAAAACATTCTTTTTTTGTCTAGTTCACTGGTGATATGTGAAAATGGTTCCCCACTTACTTATCCAGTTATCACTGACCATTCATTAAAGCATTTCAGGACACTTTGAGAATTGTTTCTTTGCAGAGTCACCATCCACATATATGCTCATAACATTCATCTTAATAACATACCATATCACTGGTAGTAGATCTGTCAGATCATGAGGAAACCAATTATACTATAGCAGTAACATTGGATGGATGTACCATGTTGTCGGAAGGAACTGCAGATGCTGGTTTAAACCGAAGAGACACAAAATGCTGGAGTAACTCAGCGGGACAGGCAACATCTCGGGATTGGGGGAATGGGTGACGTTTTGGGTCAAGACCCTTTTTCCGATATACCATGACATTTCCATGTGATTCTGTACCACAAAACATTGTCAAATTCTGTTATCACCTGTGCAAGGAAAACAATAACGAAAAGTACCCTCGTCAACTATTCAATACAACTAGAGATAAACAATAAATATCTTTCTGCCAACCTAAACACACACCACAAAAAAATAAAACAAAGGCTTGAGCTCTCATTAAGGGCCTGTCATCTCAAGGGCTTGAGCTGTCATGTTAAGGAAGTTCTGCACCAAAATTAATCAAATAGTTATGAAGAGGGCAGAATCTTAAAGATAGGTCATGCAGGGGCAGAGGTAGAGTTGCTGCCTTGCAGCACTTACGGATGCTGTCTGTACGGAGTTTGTACGTTCTCTCCATGACCACGTGAGTTTTCTCTGAGACCTTCGGTTTCCTCCCACACTCCAAAGACGTACAGGTTTGTAGGTTAATTGGCTTGGTATAATTGTGAATTGGTGTGCATAGAATAGTATTAATTTGCGGGGATCGCTGGTCGGTGCGGACTCGGTGGGCAGAAGGGCCTGTTACCGTACTCAAAATCTAAAATCTCTACAACTAAAAACTCTAAAACTAAAAACTAAAAACTGTATCGCTAAAACTAAAAACTAATCCAATGCATAACTCGTGTTAAATATATTAGATGATGCCTGATGTGCCCCCATCATGCTGCCACCATCATTCTCCATTTTTGTTGATGCCAAATGTTTATGTTCATTCCCATTAGAAAATCTAAGTAGTGCTCCACTTCCATGATATGTTTCTGTTTCCTGCAACTGAAATGAATTTTGGAAGTTGAATACAATGCAATATTATTACAATGTGTGTTCAGTATATAAAGAGGACAACGTTTTATCTCCAGTGTGGCAGTTGATGTACAGTCTTCGAGATGCCCTGAAAGGATTCTGATAGGCACTTATAAAGTGATGGAGTGCTTTTACGCACATGTGCAATACATGGTGCTGCCTGATTTCTCCTCTCATGGATAGTTCTGTGGGGAGGCCAGCAGCTCTCCCCAAAAGGTGGCTTCCTCTTCATCCATCTTTGCAGTGAGTGTTGCAGTGCCGAACCAATTAATCTACCTGGAATGTCCAAATCATCATGTTTTGGTCCCCAGCTTTGGACATCCCATATCTTGTTAGTTTACCAATTTATAAAATAAAACTACTATTAAATTCCCATAGTGATTCACAGCTAATTATACTTTGTGATTCTCCCTTGTCAATGGCTCTCTCACAATAAAAAAAATGTACATCAGAAACTGGAAACAGTAAAAGTGCCAGGAATCCAACAATTCATATCCTGAATACTCTGCTGGATTTATTGCTATTTTGTATTGTGGCTTCTTGTTTTGGTGCTATTCACAAGTGGAAATATTTCCACCCTGCTAAAGTAAATCACAATCCTCCATCAGCCTGCTAGTCACCATACCAATAAGTGTACTTGACTGCTGTTAATTAACTCTATGGTGAACAATTAACTCTATGATGAACAATTTTCTAAACATCTTGTTCATCTGTTAAACATCACTGTTAGAATTGAATACACTCTCATTTGGCAACCCATTTTAGCCAGGTCGATGGGAAAGTATGTTTCCACTTGTGATGAAATTCTTCTTTTAAGCAGAGAATAGGGAGTCTCTGCTTAAAAATAAATGGTTGACCAGTTAAAACAGGGACAACTCTCTTTTTCCCTTCAGTTTAGTTTGGAGACACATCACAGAAACAGGCTCTTTGGCCCACTGAATCCATGCCAACCTGTGATTCCTGCACACTAACACTATCCTAATTTACAAATTTACCAAGCCAATTAGCCTACAAAGCTGTTTATCTTTGGAGTGTGGCGGGAAACCGGAGCACCCGGAGAAAACCCACGCAAGTCATGGGGACAACGTACAAACTCCGTACAGACAGCACTCAGGATCAGGATCAAATCTAGGTCTCTGGCGCTGTAAGGCAGCAACTCTACCGCCCGCTCAGAGAGTGGTGATTTTTTGGGGGTAAAACTGAGTTTTGAAATAATTTTAAGACAGAGATAGATAAATTCTTGATAAACAAGGGGGATGAAAGGTCACTGTTTAGAAATTAATGCAGAGTTGAGATTACAAACACATTAAACGTGCATAACAGACTCAAATGCCTATGTGTAGGAAGGAACTGCAGATGCTGGTTTAAACTGAAGATAGGCACAAAAAGCTGGAGTAACTCAGCGGGACAAGCAGCATATCTGGTTTCTTCGGGCAAAATTGTCCAAATTCTCCAAAAAGCATTCTCGAATGCTTAAGTGGCTGACTCGTGCTCCTAACCTGAGATGTTCAGATATAATATCAGTTGCCAGCCCTATCTGGTGGTGAAAAATCAGTATTGCAATTGCTAACCTATCATTTTTTTATGAGGAAAGATCTAAAATTATGTACATTATCCACAAGAAGGATGCTATGAGAACTGATCAGGAAAGATTGAAAGAGCTGGGGGTTTCTGGCCTTGAATGGGAAAAGTTTAATAGCTATTAAAGTAAAATAAATTGGCTCCCCTTTGTGTCAATAAAATTAGCAAGTAATTATTAACTTTCTCTTAATTATTTAGGTCCTTATGAAGAGTCTGGTGTGGAAAGAATCTCCAATCGACGAAGAGCATCCCGATCATATGAGAATCTAACAACAGCAAGTCATTCACAACCAACAATAGACTTTGTGAAGAAAGCAGAGGGCACAGCTTTAAGAGCAACAAGCAAGTCTCCATCAGTTCCCGATGGTCAGCTGAACCACCAAAGCCATGGCAAACCCTCAGGTCTTGCCTGCGTGCAGTTATTTACAGGCAGCACTGAGGAGTTGATGTACTCAAAAGGCGCAGGCAAACTTCAAAGAGTACGTTCAGAATTTTCTCCAAATTGTAAAAGTCTCATGATGCGATCCTCTGCTGCCATAATGGACAAGGACTCTAAGGGCTTCAGTGAAGCAGCCAGCTCATCTGACGAGTATTTGAGCAAAAATCAAATGATTGAATCTAGCTTCATTCCCTGGGAATCTGAGAGAAGTGCAGCACTACAAAACGAGACGTGTCGAGGAAGAATGGAAGCAAAAGTGTGGGTGAAAAGGAGTGGTAGGGATGACTCCCCAAGGAAAGGACAGACACAGCAACAACATCAACAACAACAACTGCAACACCATAATTTCAGCAGCGATCAGAAAAAAAGTTCCCTTCGCGAAACTGCGGTATAATTTTGGAAATAACAATCCCGTGGATACTTCTAAAAGGAGTAACAAACGAAAATGTCGGAAATATTCCACTGGGCAGGCAGCAATTGTGGAGAGAGAAAATGAGTTAACATTTAAGGTCCATGACCTTTCATTACAAGAGGGTGTTACTTCAACATATGTGGGAACAGTTTTGAGTCTGTCATGTTAGTTGTTAAAATGTATTATGCATTCCGTAAACTGTAACACTGGGCTGCTGCACGATTTTGACTCATTTCCAGTTTGCCCATGATATGTTCATTCATGAAATAATTCAGAAGCCCCCCTAAAGGATATTTAAATGTTATTTGCTGTTTCAATGGCTGTTGCCTCTCTGTGCAGAAGCTTAACTTCAGCGGAGCTTTAATTTTATACCTTTGTGCATCTACACATTATTTAAAATAAGAGCAAATTATTATTAGTGTATCATGTGTCATGGCTTTGATAATGCAAACATTTAAAGGAATGTCCAGGGATTTTGATCTTGGAGGAGAGAACATTTAAATTGACGGAAGGCAAGTTTTGACCACTGAGCCCAGCTGTTTCGACGACTATTATGGTCTGAACAATTTGTTCCATCATCTCTTTCTCCCCCCTCTCTTTCTCCCCCTCTCTCTCTCTCTCTCCCCCCTCTCTCTCTCTCTCTCTCCCCCTCTCTCTCCTTCTCTCTCCCTCCCCTTCTCTCCCCCTCCCCTTCTCTCCCTCCCCTTCTCTCCCTCCCCTTCTCTCTCCCTCCCCTTCTCTCTCTCCCTCCCCTTCTCTCCCTCCCTCCCCTTCTCTCCCTCCCCTTCTCTCTCCCTCCCCTTCTCTCTCCCTCCCCTTCCCTCCCCCTCTCTCTCTCCCTCTCTCCCTCTCCAGAATGATTTCCACAGTGCATGCTACTGTGCATGAATGCTCAACATTGCGGGATCGAAACGTGACACTGAACAAAATAGTCTGTTTTCCTCCGAGCTTGCTTTCATATCAGTGACAGGCCTTTCCAGCTTGGAGTGTGGAATGTCAGCGTTTGTGAGCTGGTTCCAAGGGTTGTTTTACATTTGCACTTCTGCTGATGACGGGACTCTATCGCGGGGAGCTGGGGCAAGAATGCAAAAAGCACCTTTAGGCATCCTCCTCGTTCGACAGGTTAAGTTATCCACTCTCCTCCCTTTCTGCTCCCAACGTCACGCAACGTTACCTCCATTTTCCGGGGACATCTTGTAACCTCCAGCATCGGCTTGCTTGTTAATCCCTGACTCCACTTGTTTCCAGCCTGCTACTTACTGTGGCGTCTTGTAAATGGTGGGCAACCTTGTGCTGTGCATACATACCCGAGATCAGCTGTAACTTCTCTGCTAATAAACGTGGATCCCATCTGCCTAATGCCTGTACATAAAACTAACTTGTGCAACTGGACAACCTGGCAATGGGGCTTCTTTGTGGTTCTGTGTGCAAAACCGCGCTTTGGAAGACTTGATTTCTAACAATAGCACCAGTCCGTTCATTGGTGGTGGGGGGGGGGGAGGGGAGGGGGGGGGGGAGGGTTGGGGAGGGAAACCATGTTGAATTTTCACTGTCAAGTGCTTTGGACCAATAACTAATGGAGTTGCTGTGACCTCGGAAACAAATGCTTGTCAAAATGTAACCTGCAAGGAAAATACAAGAGAACAAAGGATGTGAATAAAATCCCAGCCTTGTCGTTACTGTAAAACACGCACTGCACCACCACCTCGGGAAAAGCTCTCAATGTGCTCTTGTAGGTCGTTTGATTTGCGCAGTTGAAAACTGGTCCTGACTTTAAGGCTCGTACCTCTGTGGCAGAGGTCGTGATTCTCAATGGCACGCTTAACATTGACGGACGGTAGAGGAGCCGATTACAAATTCGCCCTCGCCTGCTTGCGATAGAATCGGCGTACAGTTTGCCTTTATTCTGCCTGAGCTCCTGAAATATTTACCCGGTGGGCTGATAAAAAGAAGTCCTTTGCCTGGATCAGGTTCGATGTGCAAACAAAATTGGAAGTTAACTGTTACACAAAGGGCTGGAAGAAGTTAGCAGGTCAGGCAGCATCTGTGGAGAGAATAGACGGACGGTTTGTCTATCTGTAGACAGACACAAAAGCTGGATGGAATCGCTCAGTGGGACAGGCAGCATCTCTGGGGAGAATGGGTGACGTTTCTGGTCGAGACCCTTCTTCTGGAGTTCAACTCCATCTTGCCGTCTGTCCATCCCCCACAGATGCTGCCTGACTTCCTTCAGCACTTTGTTTTTTGCTCGAGGTTCCAGCATCTGCAGTCTCTTCAAGTTAACCATTCCATTTCTACTCTTAATGCAAGTAGAAGCTTTTAAAACAAGTAGGATTTTTTAAGGCGGAGATAGATAGATTCTTGATCGGTTTGGGTGTCAGGGATTATGGGGAGAAGACAGGCAGGCGAGTGGGGTTGGGATGGAGAGATGGATCGGCCGTGATGGAATGGCGGAGTGGACTTGATGGGCCGAATGGCCTAGTTCTGCTCCCTTCACTTATGACCTTATGAATTTATGTTCTTGGTAGTGGGTTTTCTCCGAGATCTTCGGTTTTCTCCCACACTCCAAAGACGTACAGGTATGTAGGTTAATTGGCTGGGTAAATGTAAAAAATTGTCCCTAGTGGGTGTAGGATAGTGTTAATGTACGGGAATCACTGGGCGGCACGGACTTGGAGGGCCGAAAAGGCCTGTTTCCGGCTGTATATATATGATATGATATGATATGGGCTTTATCTAATTTATTCCATCATTGAATCTCATGAGAAAACGTTTTACAAGAAATTCTCAACTCGCTGAAGTAAACAAGAAAAATCTTCAACATATTTGATTGCCTTTGAACTGTTCCATTGAATCCATAACCTTTTCATAATGTTAATACGTAACACTGCACTCTGTGCATTGGCTGGTTCAAGGGGTGTGGAAGCTAATTCGTTGGCATTTGTAGACTGATCTATGAAACCATTACTGGAGGGCTGGGACTTGAGTGCAGAAGTGATTCAAAGAAAAGACGGGTGGTTTTAGACTTGAAAGTGGAGGAGATTAAAAATAAGTGGAGGCTCAAGATAGGGAGTAAATTACAGTTGAAAAAGAACAGGAATACTGGAGTCCATGTTTCACACACTGCAATGTATCCCAGAGTGGGGGGGAGGGGGTCATTATCTGAAGGCAGCCCATTTCTTGGGTTAATTTCCTCAAGTTTGATCATTTAATCAATGATCAAGGTCAGGATGGTTTGCCCAAACGTGTGGCAGGTAGTGGGAACCAGAGGGTAGATGGAGAGGAGCCTTACCATGACTTGTCTCACAGATCCAAGATTCAGATGCTGGTTGAAACTGAAGATAGGCACAAAAAGCTGGAGTAATTCAGCAGGGCAGGCAGCATCTCTGGAGAGAAGGAATGGGTGACGTTTCTGGTCGAGATCCTTCTCCAGTCTGAATATGGATTATAAGACGACAAGAATTGGGAGCTCAATTTTCCTGGTAAATCAATGTTCCAAAAGCATACACAAAAAGGGATAGAGATGGGATAACACGGTAATCAGTGTAGAGGTGACCAGTGATATAGATGCAATTGTCTGCAACGTGGAGTCAGTTTGAGTGGAGATAGGAAATGCCAGGAGAAACAGGATATATATATGTGTATATATATATATAGATAGATAGATAGATAGATAGATAGATAGCTAGATAGATAGATAGACAGACAGACAGACAGACAGACAGACAGACAGACAGACAGACAGACAGACAGACAGACAGACAGACAGACAGACAGACAGACAGACAGAAAGTATAGATAGATAGATAGATAGATAGATAGATAGACAGACTGTATAGATAGACTATATATAAGAATAGTGCAGAGACCCCCAAGATCTTGCCTCTTGATAGGATAAAGCATAACTGGGGAACCACTAAGTCATGTAAGAAGAAGGTTGTAATCATTATGAGTGATATTAACCTGCACATTGATCTTGTAATCAAGGTTTCCTGAAGAAGTATTGATCTCAAAGGTGGATTTCCAGATGGAGTTTGGTGAATATTTTTGGTCGAAAACCGATGTCCTCAACATAAATAAGGTTAATTACAAAGTTAAAAAGATGGATGGTTCGAGTGGAGTGGGAAAATTTCAGATACGTATACCAGTAACTACTTCATAATGCTGAGCAGAAACTTATCTCTTTCAGAAAGAGGAACTAAGCAAGAAAAAAAGCACACCCATAGTCAACATAGGAGGTTAAGGAAAATATAGAAACCAAACTAAGAAGACGTAAAGTAGCAGATGTTAGTGGTGGACCAAAACACTGGTCAAGAACCAACACCAAGAAAGCTAATAATGTGGGAGAGAAGTCATTCATGGAAAAAAGATTAGCTATGATCATATTTTAGTCCAGTTTATTTATTGTCATGAGGCACAGTTTTATTGTGTGCTTTCCATCAGCAGAAAGACTATACATGGTTACAATCGAACCATCCACAGTGTACAGATACAGGATGAAGGGAATAACGTACAGTGCAAGATAAAGTCCAGTAAAGTCCAATTAAAAGTAGTCTGAGGGTCTGCAATGAGGTAGATGGTAGCTCAGGACTGCTCTCCAGTTGTTGATATGATGGTTCAGATGCCTGATGACAGCAGGGAAAAAACTGTCGCTGAATCTGGAGAATTGCATTTTCACACTTCCATACCTGTTGCCTGTTGGGAGAGGGGAGAGGAGGGCGTGTCTGGAGTGAGAATCATCCTTGATTATGCTGGTGGCCTTGCCGTGGCAGCGTGAAGTGTAGATGGAGTCAATGGGAGGGAGGTTGGTTTGTGTGATGGTCTCGGGCTGCATCCACAATTCTCTGCAATAACTTGCGATCTTGGATGGAGCTGTTCTCAAACCGAGCTGTGATGCATCTCGATAAAAGGCTTTCTACGACACATTTGTAGAAGTTGGTGAGAGTTGTTGAGGAACATGCCAAGCTTACTAAGCTACATAGAATGGCAGGAGAGGTTATTGGGCAAGATGGCCAAGTTCTGCTCCTATTTACTTGTATTTCTGAAACTATTGCCTTGATCTGAAGATCCTTTTTATCCCTGGTATCAATCTGATCAATCTGATACCAGGGAGAAAAAGGATCTTCAGATCAAGGCAACTATGAGTTGGTGAACTACGACCTTACATTTTCAGATGTATTCTGTAGCTTTGAACTCAACACACAACAATCAGATGGGAACTTCCCACTTTGCCTTATTTAACAATCTTAATTTAAATTACATTAAGTAATATCAATCTTATTCCGATTGGTAGAGCTCCAGATTGGCACTGGCTTTGCATTTTTACTTTAAAAAAACACAAATGTGACTGGAATGTAAAATAAAATGCTCATCTGAGAATAACTGATCCTGGTGTTGAATGCTTAGAGTGCACCAACAACGGTAATTACTGTCGAAGATAGACCCAAAATGCTGAAGTAACGCACCGGGAATGAAGAAATAATGCACTAGAGTCTGAAGAAATGTTTCGACCTGAAACGTTACCCATTCCTTCTCTCCAGAGATGCTGCCTGTCCTGTTGAGTTACTCCAGCATTTTGTGTCTATCTTCGATTTTAAACCAGCAGCTGCAGTTCCTTCCCACACAATAATTACTGTCTTGGGATCACAGAACATCAGTAAAACTTGACGAATGCAAGTCTTATCCATAATTGAAGTTAAAGCCATCTCAGACCATCCGAGACATTTCTCTATTTGTACACGATCTCCAATAGCATTCTATGGGCATTAATAATCCCTTCTGGATCAAAGTAAGATTTAATCACATGATATTTGCTGTAAAGCCATGTTTATCTGCTACTTCTTATTGCTGTCACTCTTATATATGAAGCACCAGGAACAGGGCAGTTTGTTGTAGATTATGACTATGATTATCAGGCTTGTGCATGGCATGCCAGTGAATAAAACAGCACCACTGCGTAAAGTGATAATCCCAGCAGAGTCAGTGCTGGAGTGACGGTGCATGGACAGGAAAGCTTTAAAGGGGTTTGGGCCAAACGCAGGGAGGCTGGACTAGCGTAGATGGGGCACGTTGGTCAGCGTGGGCGAGCTTGGCCGAAGGGCCTGTTTTGGTGCTGTGTGAAAGGTTTCATACTTGTAACTCCTTTGAGGGGTAGTAAGGATCTACAGCAGTTCTAAAACCGCATGAATGCATGGGAATGGGGAATCATAAGCAGACTGCAGAAAAACGGCAGTGGAATGGGACCAGTGGCTTCCTAATTAACATAATATATAGTGACATCTTTTTGATCCCTACTTAGATTTGAGAGCATTTTAACCTGAAGCCTTTTATTCTCAACAGCTTCTCGAGAGGCTGGGGTTGTTGGCTGCTCAAGGTCTATGGTTCTTTTAGGGAATTTCTTTGGAGGGTGAGGACCATTTGCTTGGGAAGTCTTAATCACAACACAATCTGATCTCCTACTCCTCCCAGTGCTCTTGACCTCAGGCTTACCTTGTTGACCTCTCTTAAATCTTCACATTCTCTTTTCAGCTCTCGAACCAAAGGCCCAATCCAGCCTCAATTTTACAGCTGTAAAGATCCTATGTGCAATGCATTTTTGTTGACAAAAAAGTGTTGGTATGCACATAGAACATAGAACACAGCATAGGTCATCACAGGAATGGGCCCTTCCACCCACAGTGTCTCTGCCGAACATGATGCCAAGATAAACTAATCTCAATTACCTGCACATAACCTTCGGCCTTCGGCCAAACTTGCCCACACCGACCATTGTCCCATCTACATTAGTCCCACCTGCCTGCATTTTGCCCATATCCCTCTAACCCTATCTTATCCATGTACCTGCTCAAATGTCTCTTAAACATCACAATAGTACCTGCCTCAACTACTTCCCCAGGCAGCTCGTTCCATACACTCACCACCTTGTGTGTGATAGAACAGATCTATCTAAATTCTTCTTAAATGCTGCCATCGCATCTGCCTCCTCCACCACCCTTGGCAGCGTGTTCCAGGGACCCATCATTCTCTGTGTAAAAAAATTGCCTCGCACATATCCTTTCACCTTAAAGCTACATACGATTAATAACCATATGTGGAAATGTAGATATGTGGTCTGAAGAAGGGTCTTGACCAGAAACGTCACCTATCCTTTATCTCCATAGATGATGCCTGACCTGCTGAGTTATTTCAGCACTTTTTGTCTTTCTTTGCAATGAACATGTGGTACGTGGTCGGTGAATGAAATTATGAGTGTTTAACTTTTCAGAGGTGCTGGGATGTGGTGTCGGCACGTACCATCACAAAAAAACCCACTGCATATATAACATACACCATAAGATTGCCACAATCTAATTACATTTGCAACACGATCTGCAACTTAAAAACTCTAATATTCCAGACATGGTCTCACTTAAGATTTGTGAAATTGGAGAAGTTCATCTCTAATCTTATATTTATATCCTCTTGCAACACTTGCTGTGCCTTTGTTACCTGTTCATGATTTATATATAAGAAAATTCAGGACTTTCTGAATGCCTTTTAGTCTCTCACTGTTCCTTTCCCTTCCTTCTGCCGAAAAATCTTTCTTCCAAACAAGGCCAGAAACATTTAATGGGATATTGAAAAGGCAATTCTCCACTACATTACACTGTAACTGATGTAAGCATAATGGGTGACTGCACAGAGGATCATGACATTTAGCAAACTCATATCTTATTTTAACTTATGAAGACAAAAGGAACTGCAGATGTTGGTTTACAAATAAAATACACCAAGTGCCGGTGTAACTTAACGGTCCAGGAAGCATCTCAGGAGAATGTGGATTTGCTTCATTTCGGGTCCGGACCCTTCTACAAACTGATTGTAGTGGAGGGGAGAAAGTTGGAAGAGAGATGGCATAGAACAAAGTTTTGTGAGTGATAGGTGGATACCTATCAGGCAGTGTTTTTGTTGGTAGATGGTTGGACAACCATATCTGCCAATCATTTGAAAGTGCCTATTCGAGTTGGAAATTTGATCAATTCTGCAACACTTTGTCATGATGATCTTTGTTCATTAATAGAACAGACACATTGCTGTGAAGTCTGTGGAGAAGTACAGGTAGGTTGGAAGTCTCAGAACTTTTGACACAGTGATGTTGATGTTCAAGGAGCACCAGTACATCGCTATGTAAAGATAGTTTGTGACTTGCAAGTGATGCTGTTTCTATGCATCCACTGCTCGTGTCTTTCTATGTGGTAAAGAATGGCGTGGTGTTGAAAAAGCCTTGGCAAGTTGCTGCAATGTCTGACGATGGTGTGGGGACTGAAGGCATTTAGATAGTGGTTTGAAGATCCCATTTGATACATAAGATAAATGTGAAATCACCAAACAATGTCAATCTCAAACTTCAAATCCGACTATCATCAATTGGTTACATTTTAAAAAAATGTAAATGTGGTTGGCTCTATAAGAGACGCTTGATGGCTGAAGAAGGGTCTCGACCCGAAACGTCACCCATTCCTTCTCTCCTGAGATGCTGCCTGACCTGCTGAGTTACTCCAGCATTTTGTGAAATAAATACCTGATGGCTGTTGCAGTGTTAAGCTTCTCAGATTATATGAAGCAACAAAATACTAACAATATAAATAATTTCAGATGATGTGGAATTGGGTCCATCAGTAGCTTGCTTCATGACTTAGTAAACAATGCATTTGGAAAGGAACTGAATCACATCATAGAATCATAATAGAGTCATACAGCATGGAAACAGGCCCGTCTGCCTAACTTGCACACGCCAACCAACATGCCCCATCTACACTAGTCCCACCTGCCTGTGTTGGGTCCATGTCTCTCTAAACCTATCCTAACCATGTACCTGTCCAAATGTTTCTTAAATGTTGTGATAGTACGTGCCTCAACTACCTCCTGTGGCAGCTCATTCCATATACCCACTACCCTTTCTGTAAAAAGGTGCCCCTCGGGTTCCTATTAAATCTTTCCCCCCTAACCTTAAAAGAAGATCACAATGTATTTGATCTTCAATCCTTGTTCGATTTTGTCATCAGTCAGAGATTCAGATAGATGACAGAATGGAGCATTGCAGAGGAGAACTATAAATGGTTTTGGCATACCTGCTTTAGAAAGGGGGAAAATATCAAACAAAGCTTTTGCTCCTCACTGTTCTCCGGTACATCTTGGTGAGAAATACATGTGTAAAGATCAGGTGAGACCCAGCTGAGATATTATTTATGTTTGATCAGGGACTTTCCAGCTCACATTTTTTAAATGGTCACTTAAACAAAGGACTGAAAGAGGTTATGGAATCATCCCACAGCGAGATTCACCACATTTTGGAGAGAATATTGATAAACATCAAACAACAAAATGTCTTTGCTCCATCTCAATGTCTATTTAATAGATGTAGTAAGCTAATTATCTTCTGCTATTGAGACACCAGTGGTCAGTTATTCTTTGTATGCTATTGGCACAACAACCTTATAATTGTTGTCTCCTACTGCAGTGTTGCATCTGAAACAGCTATTTGTTATATTAAATAACTACAACCCCAAGAACAACATGAGCTCAGGTTCTTTGCTTGGCAATTTTTTGTCAACAGAAATTTGACATTGTTGTGAGTCTTTATCTCAAAATCACACTTGCATGTGACCACTTGTATTTTTCAAATGTACCATTATTCATGACTTTATAATGTCAACTTCTTGAGTTTAACTATTTTTTTAGTCTCTTGGGGAAGTAATAGAAAGGGTTGAGGAAGGAAGGTTGGAAGTTGAAGAAATCCAACCTCATCTGTTGGATTTGGTGCTCTCAATGTGGCATCCTCTACATCGGCAAGACCAAGAGATGGCCAGGTGATGGTTTCACCGAGTATTTGTGCTCTGTCCACCATGGCTTGCTGGAGGTCCTGGTTCTGCCTTCATCCTCCTCCACTGACAGGATTGGGTCACACACAAACTGGAAGAACAGATCCTCATATTCCACTTGGGTAACTTACAACCCAATGGCTTCAACACTGAATTATTCCATTTTAGTTGACCCTCCCCTTTCTCATCTATCCAATTTTTCCAAAACCCCCACACACGTTTCTTTCCACTCCTGACCCCATCAACCAGTCCTTTTCTCCTCCTCCATCTGATCATCCTCCTCCCTAACATATTCCATACCTATTATTTCATTTTCCTCTCTTTCCCTGCACCCCCACCCCCCCCCCCCCCCATTTCATTCCACCAATGGTCCTTCCCTCTGTTTCGATATTTCACTCCTATCTGCATCCTTTTGGCTTCTCCACTTCAGCTCCATACTTAATTATATCACCATCCATCCCTCCCCCACTTGACTCTGCCAATCAACCCCTCCTTACCTGAATGTGTAGGAAGACACTGCAGATGCTGATTTACACCGAAGTTAGACACAAAATGCTGGAGAAACTCAGCAGGACTGGCAGCATCTCTGGAGAGAAGGAATGGGTCTCAGTCTTCAGACTGAAACCCTTTGATCTCTCATTTTCTAGTAAGCCTTGCATTCCCTCTTCGTCCCTCTCCTCCGTCCAGTTTTGTCCTCCTGATTAAACTTTACTGATTGTATGCCTCATTGTCACCTTCCCCTCTGCTAAAAATGAACCATTCTACACTCTCCTTGATCGTCGTCCCCTTTGATCTCACACCTCGCCCTTCCAAATCTCTATGTCCCCTTTCTCTCAGTCTGAAGAAGGATCTCGATCGGAAATATCAACCATTCCTTTTCTCCAGATGCTGTCTGTTCCACGAAGTTACTCCAGCATATTGTGTCTATCCTCCTTACCTGAATCTACCTATCAATCGAAAGTTCCTGCCTCATTCCTACACCTCATCTCTCTCAATAATAATAATAAATTCCTTTATTCGTCCCACAATGGGGAAAATTGCAGGGTTACAGCTGCAAAGTGGATAGCAAAAATAAATAGGCATTCATTAAAACATAAAATAACGGTAATTATCTTTATTTACTAGTCTGCTGGGAGCAGTGCTGATTGTGCAGTCTGATGGCAGCAGGAAGGAAGGGCCTTCAATATCTCTCCTTCACACACTTGAGGTGAAGAAGTCTGTCACTGAAAGAGCTGCTCAGCGCAGTGACAGTGTCCTGCATGGGGTGGGAGTCGTTGTCCAGCAGTGATGATAGCTTTGCCATCATCCTCCTCTCTCCCACCGTCTGCACTGAGTCGAGGGGGCTGGCCTTCTTGATCAGTTTATCAAGTCTCTTCCTGTCAGCAGTTGAGATGCTGCTGCTCCAGCAGACCACTCCATAGAAAATGGCTGATGCCACCACAGTGTCTAAGAAGGTCCTCAGGAGTGTCCCCTGCACAACCAGCTGTCTCTCCTGCAGTCCATAAGTATGAAGAAGGGTCCTGACCCAAAACATTGCCTGTCCATTTCCTTCCACAGATTATGCCTGGCCATTCCTTCTCTCCAGAGATGCTGCCTGTCCCGCTGAGTTACTCTAGGTTTTTGTGACTTTCTTCTGCTCAGTTCCTCAGCAGTTTTTTTTTTTTTTGCTCAATGTTCCAAAGGTTTGGAATCACATTTCATTAGGGGCCCACAAAGAGCAGTAACTGCCATTTAAAAAATGATAAAGATCCATCAAGATAACCAAATATGGGAATATAGTTCTCACTCATACTCCAAATAGAATTATCCTAAAAAAATCTTGCTCTGAATCTTATTTTATTTACAGTGAACCAATGAAAGTGCATAGAGGAATTTTTGGAAGGGTTCACATTGTGATTGTTTGAATCCCATTTGAAGCAGTTTGTCTAAGATAATGGAGTTTGATTCATTAGTGGCCCAAAGTCAGCACAGTTCTAGCAGTGGACTAGAATGCTGCCAAACAGATGTTTGAGGATTGGAACAAATTCAACAGAATACATCAGGCAAGCTGCCTAAAGAAAAACAACTCGACATGCTGGAGTAACTCAATGGGCCAGGCGGCATCTCTGGAAAACATGGATAGGCAATGTTTCGGGCTGGGATCCTTCTTCAGACTGATTGTGAACGGGGGGAGGGAAGAAAGTTGGACGGGCAAAGACTGGCAAGTGATAGGTAGATATAGATGGGGAGGGAGTTAATCGACATGGACACGTTGGACGAAGGCCAGAGATGAAAAGGCTAAAGGTGAGAATAAGGATGAGAGATGGGAATTGTGAAGCTAGAGGAAGGAATGTAGGTGAAAGGGGTGGGGCAGGGGAGAAATGGATTTGAGTCTAAATGGCATCACAATGAAGAGAGGGAAGGGGAGGAGGAAGGGGAGGGGGAATTCTGGTAAGTTGCCTAAAATTGAAGATTTTAGTGTTCATACCGTTGGGCTGTAATATTTGTGACCACCTATTGGGTTATTACAAATTTCTGCCTGTAACTAATCCCAGGGAGGGGTGGTGATGCAACTAAGAGTGGGACGGAATGGATTTGCTGCCAATGGTTCTGCAACAGCATAGTTCCAAACCAGAAAACAAAAATCCACTTTTTTTTTGTAGGGTTCTCTTTTGGCTTCTCATGGTCCCACAAATAACTATGAGTTTGTGTATTACAGGTCCCAGTGAAAAACAGGGTATTGAAAGCTCCAGGTCCAAAATGCCCAACCAATGACCCCTTCTAGTGTGGAAACTGCCTGATGAGTGTGCTCACTGGAGGCTGTGTTACTATTGTAGTTACTCATGTGGCCATTTAAAGCCTATAAAATGTGCTGCCAAATTTAGAACCCAATGTCTTCTACGAAATTCAATTGGGTTTTTATACAGATCCAAATTGTTCCATGTTGGCCATTGGCCTTAACCCACCACTTGGCCAACTACATTAATTAAGATTCTAACTAGTTCTAGGAAATCTGGACCCCCTTCTCCGCTAGATAAAAAATCAAATGTGGTACGAGTTGCTTCAGAATGTTGACGGATAAAAATATCACCAAATGAATTTTGGCACCACCCTGTTTCTTTCAGTTTGTAAAATAAGAGTACTGTAATTTCCTCACAGTACAGAATTTGGTTTAGAGACATAGTGTGAAACAGACCCTTTGTCCCATCGATTCTGCGCTAATGAACAATCCTCGTTCACTAGCACTGTCCTATGCACTAGGGACAATTTTTACCAAAGCTAATTAACCTACAAAACTTGTTTGTCTTTGGAGTCTGGGAGGAAACCGGAGCACCCAGAGAAAACCCAAGCGGTCACGGGGAGAACGTATGCTGTCTGTGTTGAGTGTGTGATTTCTCCCCCTGTGAGTGTGTTGGTTTCCTCTGGATGCTTAGGTTTCTATCCATCCTCCATTGATGTGCTGATAGGTAAATCAGCCACTGAAAAAGAAAACTGCTCCTCATGTAGATGGGTAGCAGAAGAATCATAGGGAAATTGAGGGATATGTGTGAGAGAATGGGTTAAAGGAAAATTAGTGAAGGAATGGGAGTCTGATGAGAATGTCTATAAACCAGCATAGATTTGAGGGCGTGCAATATTGTGATATTATTTTGATGCCATTAAGATTTAAAATGATGGGGAATGAGTTTTACTCTAGATGGCGCCTTTGCACTAAGACAATGATCTCAAAAATCATATTTGAATGATAAAACTGATTCAGAAGCAAACAATAATGAGTTCACAGATCCCACAATTATTAACATGTTAAACACATCCTCACAACTTATGATGATAAAGATAATTCTGCATTCATCATTCGTCATTCTGCATTCTCCACTCTTAACCTCAATGGTACAAAAAAAATACTATGTCACATGTTAATGAAATTGCTCGAATTGCACTGTTAACATAAATTAATGGAGCTGTAGTTATTTTGAGTTGGTAATGGCTCATGCTGAAATGATTTATGGTCCTGATTTAAAATCAGATGAGATGAAGAAATTTGCAAATTATATATTATGAATTGGTCAGAAGGAAGCAAAGAAGGAAGTTGTAGACTGCAGAAATATATCAGGTGGGTGAGTGAAAAAGTGGCAAATAGAATTCAGTCCTGAGACATGTGAGACAAAGCATTTCAAAAAAAGAAAAGCGTGCAAGAGAATGAACAATTAATCACAGAGTATAGAAAACTGTCAGGAAACTGAGATATTTGGAGTGCATGTTCTCGGATCCCTAAAAGTCACAAGTTAAGTAGAAAAGTAGTTAAGGAATGCAAATTAAGTACTTTCCTTTATTGAGGTTCAGTAGGTCATTGCTGTAATTGTAGAAAATGTTAGTTAGGCCACAAGTAATGCTCTGCATTTAGTTCTGCAGGAAGGATGTGATGGGTAGCAGAAGAATCATAGGGAAATTAATGGATTGATCAGTGATGGTACAAAGGAGATTTATGAGCATCTTACAAGTGTTGATATGATGCAAAACTGACTAGAGTGGGATTGGTTTCTTTAGAGCAGAAGTCACTGAGAGGAGATTTAACAAAATTATGAGAGACCTAGCCATGATGAATAGGAAAGAATAATTTTCTTTACTGAAAATGTCAATAACTAGAGAAGGCTGATGAGAAATGTAATTGAGGTCCATGAAATGGCGAGGGGCTAAGGTAAGAGAATCTATTTCGCTTACCAGAGAGGTCTATAACCAGGAGAGGAGGAAAACCTTTTCCACTTAGGAAGCATTATTAGCCTGAAGTTCTTAAGTAGAATAGTAGAGACAGTGACCACTTCACAGTTATACTCTGAGCCTTGCATGCGCACTTGATGTACACACTCTACAAGCCTACAGCCCCAAAGTCAGATTACATTGTATAGGAGCCATTTGTGTTTGTACTGGCTGCTGTTAGCATATTATATTATTCTGTCTAGATATATCTTGCCGTATTATTTTGGACACTTGGTGGCTGTCGTTAGATGAATACATATATGGGCATAACGGACTGGGAGGAGCCACAACAAGGTGGTATATCTGTGCATACAAGGACTGGGAGGAGCTAGACAGGGGGAGCAGCCAGAGGATACATTTCTTACCAGACCTGCAATGAGATCTGTGAGCAGACAGGGGAAACTTGTATGCAAAATAAGTACAGCCTGGTATGTTCATCTCCTTGTTTGTACAACTACTTCAATAAACAACCAATTAAACTGGAAAAACGTCTGGAAAATCTCTCTGTTGGGTTTGCGTCAAGATCACTCTGGTTCCCTGTATAGTAATGGCAATTTCAAACGAGTTTGCTGGAAAAGACTGAAGTTGCCATTACACATTGAATAACATTTTCTTAGAGGGATATGGGGCTAACACAGGCAGGTGGGACTATTTTGATGGGCTGTGTTGACCAGCTTGGATAAATTGGACCGAAGGGCCTGTTCTCATACTGTATGACTTTATGACTCTATAACTTAGCTGCCTTCTACTTGATGGGCCAAATGGTCTTTCTCTTTCCCCTAAATTGCCATGCCATGATGCATGATGCTATGAGCATATGAAACTCAGGCTTGGAAACCCAGAAAAGTACAAGTGAAACTCACATAATCACTAATTGCTTCAAGAAATCTTCCTTCTTTTAACCTCTCTCCATTTGCTTCTCTCTTCCTCAAATGGTGGTTAATTGAGCACTGAAAATTGTCCCGTGGATGTAAGTAAATGATAGAATCTGGGGTGTGTGGTGAGGTATGTGGGGAGAATAAATGGTATTAAGCATAGGATTTGTGTGAAATATATTTGATGGTTAGTGTGGATCAGAACCCCTTTGAATGTAACACTAATCCATGATTCTAATTATTTTCTTCTTTCTGTCTATTTCTCTCCTTATATCTATCGTAACCCTGGTTCAACCATCGTTCATTGGCTGTTTACAGTCTTTCTTTACTTCTAAATGTCATTAAATGACTCATAAATTTTGTTGCTTGGAAAAAATAACGATGTCTTTGAAAACCTGGGGCCCCATATCCTTTGACGAATGAGTATTCCCAGTTAATTACAGCATTGTGATGGATGAAGAAGAAAAGCTGATGCACATTGTTAACCACAAGATCCCCACTTGAAGTGCAGGATATCAAAAACGACTCTGATCTTGATCAGAAGGCACCGGGCTAAAAATGACTGTCGCTTAAAATGCTTAACAGAGATTTTTAATGAAATTCTCCTGTGAGCAATATCAAAAGGTACATTACTCTACTTATTTTGAACAGAAATTTTTAACCAGGACCACCTTTGCAACAATGAGGGAAGCAAATTAAATCGCTATCATTCACTGCAATAATCTACCCATTATTAGCTGGCTGCAATTGATGCTGCTTTTATAACTCATTCAGCTGGTCTAACAGTTAAAGGGTATTTTAAATAAACTTCAATCTTATAATCCTCATCTTGGCTTTCAAAACCCTTAATGGCCCCACGTTTATTGATGTCTGTTCTTCCTTTAGGCAGTCCCTTGGATGAGTTGCTTCCCCTCCAGTTGCATGGGTCCTGAGATGGTTGATCAGATTGTAAGATGGTGCGATCCTTCCACTCTTTCTATGCACTCCTCTCGCATAGCCATTAAACTCTCAAAACTCCTTCCCCGCTTTCGGCAGTCTGAGCCAGCCATTCCCAGGAGTTGATGGGGATGTTTTACTTCAAGGCGGCTTTGAGTGCATTCTTGAATATCTTCATCTGTCTGCCTGATAGCTTCCTCCCACAACAGAAATTAGAAAGGATCCGTTTCAGGACTCGGCATGTAACCTACCCAATGTGGCTATTTGAGAGCAATGAAGGCCTCGATGATGGGGATGTTGAATTTAGAGGATTGTTCAGAGGCCTCCTCTGGATTTACAAACATCTGAGATTTCTCACCTCCTGATAATCTGCCTTTTTGCAATCCACTATTTTATGTTATCATGCAGTGGTATCTATCTCTTCAGCTACAAGGCCTCCTGGCGACTGAATTATCTCCTGAGAGCAATGCCGTCAGCTTTCATTATTCATCTGTCAGAATGTATCATGTGTTAAGAACGAGTGATGAAGGTCAAATTTCCACTAAACAACCAAATAGCTTTACTCTGGGAAAGTAACTGTTTTCTGTGACTTACTGACATAACTTAAGATCTTTGTAAATATTCTGTATTTAATGCTGAGCAAATATTCCCCAAAACTGAAAATGGTTCAACAGAGTTTTGGCGGAAGCTCAGTTCAGTGGCTGTTTTATTACCGTTCAAATGCTTTGGGAGCAGTGAAGTCCAATCAGCTTCAGGAACCATGCAAGTGAGCACTGCAAGTCAATTGAATGGCTTTTAAAACCAACCTCTTCATGTGAACTTGCTTTCTTTAAAAAAAAAAATTTTTTTAATTATTTTTTATTTAATTGATTACGGTCCATATAACAACAACAGTAAACCCCATCCCTCCCCTTCCCTACATAATCATGAAAACAAACAAACAAAAACAAACAAATACATAAATAAAAATACATTTAAAAAAAAACATAACTACAATGTGACAAAAAAGACAAAAGCACAAAAACATGAGGCAAGGTAATTTTCACAAGTCAAATATTTCAGTATTTTCACTGCTGGATTCAAAGAAGGTACAAAAGCGTGTGGCGTTGAGGGGATAGTTTTACTTGTCCTTAATATGCTGCAGCACTGGGTTCCATATGTTGAAGAACTTTTGAGGGTTGCCAGACAATTCATATCTCAACCTCTCTACGTGTAATATGCCCATTAATTCTCTTAACCAAGTCTCAAACTGAGGAGCAGAGTCTGTAACTTGCTTTCTAATTTTCCAATGCATTTAAGATCTGGAGCATTAACAAAGACCTGCATCTCTGATGCTTAAAGGGATATTTCAGTCCTGATGTTTAATGTGTAATAGGTGATGTGTGTGTCTATCAGACGTGCTTCTATCCGGTGCCTAACTATTACTGGTGTAGTCTAGGAAGGAACTGCAGATGCTGGTTTAAACCAAAGATAGACACAAAAAGCTGGAGTAACTCAGAGGGACAGGCAGCATCTCTGGAGAGAAGGAATGGATAACTTTTCAGGTCGAGACCCTTCTTCAGACTGGTGTAGGTTGTGTTATGTGCTACATACAGACGACGTTATTATCTTCTGCTCAGATGCATGGTCAGTCCGCATCTGCCATCAGTTTGAGTTGGCATCAGGAGCCTGATTAGACTGCAAGAAGAGCGTGACCAGGCCCTTCAGCAACTGACCAGCCGGTTTCCCATCCTTTTTACCATTAGTTCTGACTATCTGAAAGTACTGGGAATCTAGTTCGTAGGGGCCGAGGCATGCAACAATAATTGATGGAGTGTATGTGTACAACAAAGCAAAAATTGAATCTGTGGGACAGTGGTCCCTCTCAATAAGTGGTAAGAACCTAGTCATCAGGTGCAAGGTGCTCTCAGAGCTGATGTACTTGGTGCAGAAGTGGCCCATCCCCCGCTCTTCCACCCTGGTGATCACCCAGGTTGTCTTCCAGTTCTCCGGGCATCAAAGATGCAATAGGTCTGATGGGCCATGATGTAAGTCCACAGACAACGGGGCAAAAGCGAATCCAACATTATCCTTATGCCGATGGCCATCTTCATAAGTGGCTTCATTAGACTGTGCTTGGAACCAAAGTACGTGGGCTCTGAGGTCCGCCTGTCTCTGGTGTTACTAAGGATGGGCCTGGCCCTATTGCCAAGCAATGATCCAGCCAGCTCGATATTGCCGCACTACCTATCCTTCGTGGTTCGTTGGTTCAATGGTTTTTAATCATCGTGCGTACAGAGGTATAATGCCATTTTTGTTTTTACATACAGTTTAGTAAAGTATCACCATACTCAAGCACTGTCCCCGATAAGTACAAAGAAATTGATTAGTAGGACTAGATGTTACAATCCCTAAGGTTTGCACTACAATTGACTGGTGTTGTTCTTGGGGGGTGACCACTAGGTGATATTGCTACCATTCAGACACATCTTCAGTTGTGTACCTCAACATCACTGGGTGTTTCAGCCTTTTATCACAAGACACCCTCAGTCAAGGCAGACCCACCGCAGGGTGATCAGACCTGGGTGTGTGTCTTATGGAATGTAAGGAAATTACTGCAGATGCTGGTACAAATCGAAGGTATCACAAAATGTTGGAGTAACTCAGCAGGTCAGGCAGCATCTCAGGAGAGAAGGAATGGGTGACGTTGCGGGTCTGAAGAAGGGTCACGACCCGAAACATCACCCATTCCTTCTCTCCTGAGATGCTGCCTGACCTGCTGAGTTACTCCAGCATTTTGTGATACCTTCGAAGAGTATTGAAATAGTTCACTGAGATCGGATGCATGAGTCGGCTGGTTTTGGTGCCATTTTTAAAGTTCAGCCCGGTCTGCATGTTCGATCTCCAGGAGCCCCAGGCTGGTGTAGGGCCTCCAGCAGTCACCTCAGTCTGGATCGTCCAGCGAAACATCATCCCTCTCCTCACCCAGCCACCTTTAGCCTTTGTGCCCCAGGGCGCCTCCCGCAGCCAAACCTGAGAGCGTGGAAGGTAAGACCCCAGTGACTCTCTTACCGGCCCTTTCGCTTCCGTCCGTCTCTCCGGTTCTCCGGTCATCGGGAGACAGCAGTGACCAGACTCGGCAGTTTCCCTCGAAAACGTTCTCCCCATGACCTGCGTGGGTTTTCTCCAGGATCTCCAGTTTCCCCCCCACACTCCAAAGACGTAGGTTAATTTTAACTTAGTATAAATGTAAATTGTCCCCAGTGTGTGTAGGGTAGTTAATATGCGGGGATCACTGTTTAATGTGGACTCAGTGGGCTGAAGGGCCTGTTTCCGCGCTGTATCTCTAAACTAAACCAAACTGTGACCCAGCATCTCCAGTCTTCCGGCCGTGCAGCCCTCCACTCTAGATCGTTCATCTAGATAACATGGAATGGCTTTCAGACTTTAGCAGACAAGGCCTCAGTGGATCCTGTGGGGTGGTTTCCTGAGCAGACTATCCAGATCACCTGACAGAGTGTATCATCACGAGAACTCACCAACCAGCACCAAGACCTCACTCGGCAGACAGGGAGAGAAGCATCCTGGTCAAATCCTTCCTGCACGGTTAGAATCTCACTCCCAATACATGTTGCCCTCACGATGACTGTGATGGAGAGGAGATGATTACCGACCTTTTTGCAGACTGCATTTTCTAAGAGGACCTGGTGAGAAATGCAAGTGTTCTTGTCATAGATCATCCTGAGCAGCTATATTGCAGAGGACTCTTTTCTTTAAGAGTGATTCCCAGGGTCACTTTCAGAGACAGACATCAAGTGATGTTGGAACATAGGAAAAGATGCCCATTGGTCTGCCCACACCTTTTGGTCTTTCAGCACAGTGAGATCTCCATAAAGGAATGCAGCTGACTGGTATGGGGAAGGAACACAGTCCACTGTGGTGGTGGGCCGGATCTCCAACAACGATGAGAAGGCCTACCGGGAGTAGGTGGCTGATCTGGCACTCTGGTGTCAGGACAATAGCCTCCTCTTGAATGTCACTAAAACAAAGGAGCTGATTGTGGACTTCAGAAGGGCTAAACATCCAAGGACGTATACGCCACTGGAGATAAATGGGTCTATTGTGGATAGGGTGAGCAGTTTTAAATACTTGGGAGTCCGCATCGCAGAGGATCTGACGTGGGCAACGCACATTGCCGCACTGGTGGGTAAGGCTAAGCAGCGCCTTTACCACCTTAGACAACTGAGGAAATTCAGAGTGTCTCTGAAGATCCTTCATTGCTTCTACTCTGGGGCTGTAGAGAGCATCCTGTCCGGCAACATTACAGTCTGGTTTGGGAACAGCTCTGCCCAGGACAGGATGGCCCTGCAGAGAGTAGTGCGTTCGGCAGAACGCACCATGGGAACTACACTCGTCCCCCTGCAGGACCTATACATCAGGAGGTGCAGATCCAGAGCAAGCAAGATCATGAGGGACCCCTGCCACCCCAGTAACGGACTGTTCCAGATGCTACGATCAGGCAAACGCCTCCGCTGTCACGCTGTGAAAACGGAGAGGATGAGACGGAGTTTCTTCCCACAGGCCATCAGGACTGTCAACTTTTATAACCCCAGAGACTAAATTTTTGTCGACACTAATAGTAACTTATTAACTTTATTTATATGCTGTAACTGTAATTCTTTTTGTGCACAACCCGCAGGCATTGCCACTTTCATTTCACTGCACATCGTGTATGTGTATGTGACAAATAAATTTGACTTGACTTGACTTGACTCCTGGACATTGAGAGGCTGAGTCCAGTGGGGAAACCCCTCAATCAACGGTGGTGCAGCGGTAGAGTTACTGCCTTACAGCGCCAGTCATCCTAGATCCTTGCACTGTGTTCAATTCTTGACCCTGCCTCCCATCTCCTATTCCTTTCGCAAGCTCATAAACATCTCATCACCTTCTAGTAATATACCATATATGCAGGGTACTATATGTTTGATCAGAGACTTCCAGGCCAGCTTTCAGCTTTCTCGTTGCATCAATATTTAATGCTTCTTAAATCCTGTGGCTATACTGGCCAATGCATTACATTCAGAATGTAATTACTGCACTGTTGAAATGGCCAGGATGCTTAGTAATAATTGGAGGCCTGTTTGCCTCCCCCAGGAATTTGTACAGGGATGAGTGGAGTCTGGCAAATCAAACAAAGATCCTTGAAGGAACGGCAATGCTTGCAGCCTTTCCTGTTTGTTTCTCTACTTATGTTCACTGACCTCGATATCCTCAAGTCAGTTTTGCAAGTTAATCTGAACATGTTTGTTCCAAACTTAAATTTTAACTATTTTACCAAAGGTCTTACGAATTTATTCTAGAAGGTTATAACCTCCGCTATAGCCGAACACAGTTAGCATCCGTATAAATTATCTCACTGTGAAAGTTTAAGATGAGAGTTTGTACTGCGGTTTAAAACAGACTTGTACATTGCTATAGTGACAGTAACTAGGCAACGGTAGCTGCATCACAGGCTCAGCATCGCGATCCATTTTTAAGAATAACTATCGGAAAAGAAATGTGGAAAAGTTTGACATTCCTTCAAATTTATTTGCTCATTTGTGTTGCTTGCACCAGGTTTTCATAATGTATTTTGGATGAGGTTGTTGGAAATACTCAGCTCTTTGATGGTTCTGAAGGGCATTGATACTTGGCATATCAGACAGGCACAGAGTGTGACACCTCCCCGTCCTCAACACCAGGAGGCACTCCACAGCTCCAACGTGCAATGCACAGGTTCAATACACTCTGGAGCGGCTTGACACCCACTGCACAACCCTGTCAGACTCGGCACAATGGCAGCAGGTACTGCAAAAGCCTAATGCCCATAACACAATCACTCGCCACTGTACAAACCCACCCTCACTGTACAATCTCTTCCCCCACTGTACAATCATCTCCACATGGTACAATCCCTTCCCCACTCTATGTTTCCTGGCACACTGTACAATCCCTCCCCAGTATACAATCCCCCCACTGTACAGTCCCCCCACTGTACAGTCCCCCCCACTGTACAGTCCCCCCCACTGTACAGTCCCCCCCACTGTACAGTCCCCCCACTGTACAGTCCCCCCCACTGTACAGTCCCCCCCCCACTGTACAGTCCCCCCCCCACTGTACAGTCCCCCCACCGTAGTCCCCCACTGTACAATTCCCACTGTACAATCCCCCCACTGCACAGTCCCCCCACAGTACAATTCCCACTGTACAGTCCCCCCACTGTACAGTCCCCCCACTGCACAGTCCCCCCACTGTACGGTCCCCCCACTGTACAATTCCCACTGTACAATTCCCACTGTACAATCCCCCCACTGCACAGTCCCCCCACTGTACAGTCCCCCCCACTGTAGTCCCCCCACTGTACAATCTCTCCACTGTAGTCCCCCCACTGTACAGTCCCCCCACTGTACAGTCCCCCCACTGTACAGTCCCCCACACTGTACAGTCCCCCCCACTGTACAGTCCCCCCCACTGTACAGTCCCCCCACTGTACAGTCCCCCCACTGTACAATCTCTCCCCCAGTGTACAATCCCTCCCCCACTGTACAGTCCCCCCACTGTACAGTCCCCCCCACTGTACGTCCCCCCCACTGTACAGTCCCCCCCACTGTACAGTCCCCCCCACTGTACAGTCCCCCCCCCACTGTACAGTCCCCCCCCCCCACTGTACAGTCCCCCCCCCCACTGTACAGTCCCCCCACTGTACAGTCCCCCCACTGTACAGTCCCCCCACCGTACATTTCCCACTGTACAATCCCCCCACTGCGCAGTCCCCCCACTGCGCAGTCCCCCCACTGCGCAGTCCCCCCACTGCGCAGTCCCCCCACTGCGCAGTCCCCCCACTGCGCAGTCCCCCCACTGCGCAGTCCCCCCACTGCGCAGTCCCCCCACTGCGCAGTCCCCCCACTGCGCAGTCCCCCCACTGCGCAGTCCCCCCACTGCGCAGTCCCCCCACTGCGCAGTCCCCCCACTGCGCAGTCCCCCCACTGCGCAGTCCCCCCCACTGCGCAGTCCCCCCACTGCGCAGTCCCCCCCACTGTACAATCTCTCCCCACTGTACAATGTCCCCCCACTGTACAGTCCCCCCACTGTACAATCCCTCCCCCAGTGTACAGTCCCCCCACTGTACAGTCCCCCCACTGTACAATTGCTCCCCCAGTGTACAATTGCTCCCCCAGTGTACAATTGCTCCCCCAGTGTACAGTCCCCCCAGTGTACAGTCCCCCCAGTGTACAGTCCCCCCACTGTACAGTTCCCCCCAGTGTACAGTCCCCCCACTGTACAGTTCCCCCCACTGTACAGTCCCCCCCACTGTACAGTCCCCCCACTGTACAGTCCCCCCCACTGTACAGTCCCCCCACTGTACAGTCCCCCCACTGTACAGTCCCCCCACTGTACAGTCCCCCCCACTGTACAGTCCCCCCCACTGTACAGTCTGTAGATCCATGTCTGGTTTTACTGTTGTGCACCCGGTCCATAATCCAGGCCGGGTTTTGTACTGGGTTACACAGGAATCAGGCGGGAGACTGGAGGTAATGGAAGCCAGCATCTGTACTATAAGGCCCTGCTAATAAAGGACTTATATATATACCTGAGTGCTTCTCAATGAACACACTCACAAACATGGTGTCAGAAGTGGCCGTTATTTAGCTTTTGGGTCACCACAATTTGTTTCCTCAAGACTTTTGACGTCTCTAACCATGGCTGATTCTTTTCGGAAGCCTGATCCACTTGTCTTCGACGGCAACATCGGTGAACGTTGGCGCACCTTCGAGGAAGATTACGATGTATTCATTGCTGCTGCACACCACGACAAGAATCCCCACGTACAAGCATCCATTCTCCTCAATCTTGCAGGTTTGGAAGCAATCCGTCGGGCGAAACTCTTTGTTTATGCTGAGGCTGTGCTGGATGCGGTTGATGCAGTCATCACACCTGCCGAGACGATACATGACCCTGTGTGCCTTAAAAATAAATTTCGGCAGCTGTGTGCTCCGCAGACTAACCTTATCTTGGAACGGCACAAATTCTTTACATTTTCCTGGAAACCGGGTGAGCCGGTTGAAGCCTATATCAACTATTTGAAATATGCCGCGTCAAGTTGCAGATTTGGTAACCTCTGTGATGAACTCACGAGAGACAGGCTGGTGTGTGGTATCACCAACGACAAATTGAGAAGGGGCCTTCTGCGCGATTGCGATCTTACCCTCGCTAAAGCGATTAGCACCTGTCGGATTTATGAATTGACGGATGTCGACACAAGGACTTTGAGTGCCGTGCCTCAGCCTGTTTTCCGCGTTGACTCGACGGGACCATTTATCAGAAAGGGACGTCGACCATTCAAAGTGACACAAGCCCAACCTGGCAGGGCTGGCATCAGCCTCGTTAGTGATTGCACTAATTGTGGTCACTCTCATATAGCCAAACAGGAGAACTGCCCGGCTTTTGGACAGATTTGTCATGGCTGCAAACGGAGAAATCATTTCTTGAAGTGCTGCAGAAGTTCCAAGGCGATTGGGACAACACAAGCTGTACATTTGATACACCCAGAGCCTTCACATGACTTATCAGATTGTGATACTGTAAACTTCAATACACCTTCAGTGGATGGAATTCGCCTCAATGCACACTCTGTCCGGGGCCAGTTAATTAAGCACAAAGATCCCATGGTCACATTAAAGATAAACAATGTGCCTGTTGTTGTGAAAGTAGACACAGGTGCGGCGTGCAACGTCATATCTCTTGCCGAGTTTTCAAGGCTTCGTAGAGCTGAGGAATTAAAGACATGTGACGCAACCCTCCAGGCATACGGGGGGAACGAAGTGCTTCCTATTGGGGTGGTGGAGCTACGGTGCCACCTCGCAGCACAATCGTACAATTTACAATTTTACGTTGTTGATGGCACAGTCGTGCCTCTCCTTGGCGTTGAAGCATGTATCAACATGGGACTGATTTCATTCGGCAAGGCCGTGCAGCAGCTTGCGCCAGTCCCAGACTCCACACAACAGATCCTCGCGAACTATAAGGATCTTTTCAGCGATGAACTGGGCAAGCTGCCTATCACTTACTCAATGACTATTGACCGGGATGTGAGACCCGTGGTCCGCCCTGCTCATCGCGTCCCAGTTGCCATGCGAGACCGGGTCAAGGCAGAGCTTGACAGGATGGAAGCTATAGGAGTTATTACTCCTGTTACGGAGCCCACTGACTGGGTGTCCTCGATGGTGGCCGCGACCAAGAAGGACAAGCGGGAGATACGTATATGCATCAACCCGCAGGATTTAAACACTGCACTCAAGCGACCTCATCACCCGATGCGCACTGTGGAGGAGGTGGCCGCACACATGGGCAAGGCCACAGTGTTCTCCGTTCTCGATGCCAAGACCTCGTTCTGGCAAATTCCCCTGGACCACAAATCATCTCTGCTCACTACTTTCAGCACATCCTTCGGACGCTACAGATTCCTGCGGATGCCGTTCGGGATTAACGCGGCCAGTGAAGTGTTTCAACGCTCTATGGAGCAGCTCTTCGACAGATGCCCATGTGCGATTGTTGTCGATGACATTATCGTGGCAGGTAAGGACGTGCAGGAGCATGATGTTAACTTAACGAAGGTACTCAATCGTGCCAGGGAGATACACTTAAAACTCAACCCCAACAAGTGCAGGTTCCGTGTCAACAAGGTAAAATATGTAGGACATGTTTTCACCAGTGAGGGCCTCAAGGCTGATCCTGAGAAGACAGCAGCCATCAGTGAGATGGCAGTTCCGACTGACGTCACCAGCCTACAGAGGTTCCTGGGCATGGTGAACTATCTTTGCAAGTTTATTCCTCACTTTAGTGAACTCTCCGCTCCACTGCGACAGCTATCTCACAAAGACATTGCATGGACGTGGCATGAGCAACAACAGCGGGCTTTTGACGCTCTCAGACACCTGATGTCGTGTCCTCCCACCCTGGCATATTTCGACGTCAATCGACCAGTTACGCTGACCTGCGACGCATCCCAGTATGGACTCGGTGCTGCGTGCCTGCAGGATGGCCAGCCCATTGCTTATGCCTCAAGGACCATGACAGACGCGGAGACATGCTACGCACAAATCGAGAAAGAACTGTTGGCGGTTGTCTTTGCATGTGAAAAGTTCAACGATTACATTTTCGGCAAGGCTGCCATTGTGGAGACCGATCACCAACCACTGATTTCCATACTGAACAAACCACTCCATGCTGCCCCGGCGAGACTGCAGCGTATGCTGCTGCGTCTCCAAAAATACGACATTACACTAACCTACAAACCCGGCAAGGACATGCACCTAGCTGACACCCTATCCCGTGCGCCTAGGAAGACCTCTAATGAGCATGCTGCCGAGAAGGATTGTTTTGATGTCATGATGGTCGATCATCTCCCCTCGTCTTGTCTGGAATTGTTGGTGGCACACACGGCAGAGGACGACACGTTGCAGTCGCTTGCGTCCATCATTCGACACGGTTGGCCGAGCAAATCGCATATGGTACCATTCTCTGTACAACCGTACTTCCCCGTTAGAGATGAGCTGGTTATCGAGAACGGGGTCATTATGAAAGGCCACAAGGCGGTGATCCCTGCCTCACTACGGCAGCAGTACTTTGACGCAATACATAGGGGCCACCCTGGCGCTGAGGCAACGGTTCAGCGAGCCAAAAGTATGTTTTTCTGGCCTGCTATATCCGACTACGTGCACCAGAGGGTGCAATCATGTGCAGTATGTAACAGCTTGGCCCCACATCAGCAAAGGGAACCACTTTTGCTGCACCCGGTTCCTGATTTACCCTGGTCCTCTGTGGCCACTGACATTTGTGAGTGGCGTGGCAATCAATATCTGGTTCTGGTGGATTCCTATTCCGGATGGTTCGAGGTCGATTTGCTCCGCACAGTTTCCTCAGCGGCGATAATTCAAAAACTGGCGAGACATTTCTCGGTCCATGGGTCTCCTCACACCCTCATGTCGGATAATGCCGGTCAATTTACCAGTCAGTGTTTCAAGGACTTTGCCATGCGCTGGGATTTTAAACACATCACCAGCAGCCCGGAGTATCCACAGTCAAACGGGCTAGCCGAGAGGGCTGTCCGTAGTGCCAAACAGGTCATGGAGAGATCCAGAAGAGCCAGGTCTGATGTATTCCTGGATCTCCTCAATCTCCGTAACGTTTCACGTGACCCGGTATTGGGTTCGCCGGCCCAACGATTGATGTCCAGACAAACTCGTACCACCCTTCCTGTTGCAAGACACCTGCTGCAGCCCCATGTTCACGAGCCCCAAGTTGTTCAGGCTCAGCTGCAACATAAACGGCAGATCCAGAAGGCGTATTACGACAGGTCTAGCCATCCTCTCCAGCCTCTGTCGGGGGGTCAGACGGTCCGTCTGCAGACCCAGAAGGGTCATGATCGTCTGGGTGTCGTTAGTGGGACCTGCCAGGAGCCGCGGTCCTATCTTGTCCAATCGGAAGGAGGAACCTTCCGGCGGAACAGAAAACACCTTCTACCGGTGAATGAGCTGGTGCCAGCTCATCCGCGTTCACATGGCTACACGGAGGTCGCAGATGGCGGGTTACAGACCAATGGAGGCCAGGCGTCGGCAGACCACAAGCTGGTCTTAACACCAACAAAGGAGCCGGTGATGGAATCACCCATGACTTCACTGGTGCAGTCTCCTGTGCAGAAGGCCGTTGCGAGACCAGTGCCGTTTGAACCACCACCCATGGTGCTGACACCTACAATGGGTACGGCGGAGGGCTGGTATTGTACTCATGCAGGACGGGTCTGTAAGCCCAATCCCAAGTACCAAGACTGTGGCTAGACACTTGCTATGGACTCTGGTTAATTACGGTCGTTACCGTTCCCCTTTTGTTTATCTTACTCGAGTTGTATCCTCCTCTGTTTAGCGTTGCTGTAGTTGTCTTTTCATCCCTTGTATTAGGATGGGGGTAAGTTGTAAGTTGTAGTTGTTTCATATTGTTATCTAGTTTGGGGGGGCTTATGCTTAAGAAGGGGGATGTAGATCCATGTCTGGTTTTACTGTTGTGCACCCGGTCCATAATCCAGGCCGGGTTTTGTACTGGGTTACACAGGAATCAGGCGGGAGACTGGAGGTAATGGAAGCCAGCATCTGTACTATAAGGCCCTGCTAATAAAGGACTTATATATATACCTGAGTGCTTCTCAATGAACACACTCACAAACACAGTCCCCCCCACTGTACAGTCCCCCCCACTGTACAGTCCCCCCCACTGTACAGTCCCCCCACTGTACAGTCCCCCCCACTGTACAGTCCCCCCCACTGTACAGTCCCCCCCACTGTACAGTCCCCCCACTGTACAGTCCCCCCCACTGTACAGTCCCCCCCCACTGTACAGTCCCCCCCACTGTACAGTCCCCCCACTGTACAGTCCCCCCCACTGTACAGTCCCCCCCACTGTACAGTCCCCCCCACTGTACAGTCCCCCCCACTGTACAGTCCCCCCCACTGTACAGTCCCCCCCCACTGTACAGTCCCCCCCCACTGTACAGTCCCCCCCACTGTGTAGTCCCCCCACTGTACAGTCCCCCCCCACTGTACAGCCCCCCCCCACTGTACAGTCCCCCCCACTGTACAGTCCCCCCCACTGTACAGTCCCCCCCACTGTACAGTCCCCCCCACTGTACAGTCCCCCCCACTGTACAGTCCCCCCCACTGTACAGTCCCCCCCACTGTACAGTCCCCCCCACTGTACAATCCCCACTGTTCAATCCCACCCCCACCATAAAATTCCCATCCCCCCCACCACACATTCCCACCCTCACTGTACATACCCTCTCCACAGTATATAATCCCCCTCCCACTGTACAAGCTCACCCCACTCTACATTCCCTTCCCTTCTCAACCTTCCCAGTTTCACTGCCCAAAGCAAACCACACTATACAACCCCACCCGCACTGTGAAATCCTTCCCCCCAACAGTACAATGCCCCCGATTGTACAAGCCTTCCTCACTGTGTAATCCCTATTTCATTGTCCTATTGTACAATCCCAGCCCCACAGTGCGATCACACACACTGTACAATCCTATGCCCCATTTACAATCTTATCCCACACTATACAGTCCCTCCCCACTGCACAACACTCCCCCCTCATTGTACAATCCCTCCCCCATTGTACAAATTTCCCTCCACAGTTTAATTCCCTCCCACTGTACAATGCCACCCTGGTCCCCCTCAACAATCTCCACCCCCCCCCCCCCCCCTCCCGCCTCTTTACAATCCAACCCACTTTACATTCCCCTTAAATGGGACCTTCCATCGCCCCGCGGGGGTTTCTAAAGTCGGGAGCCTCGATCGCCTCGAGGCAGCAGTTTGACTGCCTGACCGCGGGAGAAGAATGAGGAGGAGATAAGACTTTTCTTTGCCTTCCATCACAGTGAGGGTGTGCCTGGAAGAATCACTGTGATGGTTGTCTGTGTTAAACTGTAATTGTGTGTCTTGTGTTCGTTATTGTTTACTGTCAACCATTTACTGTTTATTGTTTATTGTCAACTATTTATGCCGGACCCTGACGTGAGAGGACGCTGGCGCTGTTTGTTCGCCGCTTCTCCGTCTGGATAAATCTTTTGTTTGTTTATTTACTTTTATGTTTTGTTCACTCTGTAAAGCGTCTTTGAGTTTCTAGAAAATCTCTATATAAATTAAATGTATTATTATTATTATTATTATTATTATTATTATTATTATTATTATTATTATTATTATTATTATTATTATTATTATTATTAAGTCTAAAATAATTTACTGAATTCCCTATTCCATTTGTGTATCTTGGATTTAAATAGCTGGAGATGAGTAGCTCTGGTGAAAAAAAACTCCAAGAACAGACCACAAATAGCACAGAACACACACTACATCAGTAACAACCAAACTCCAAACACAAGCACACCTCAACCTACCCACTACATCACCTGACGCACATCATGGACCATACACCACAAAGCAAGCGTTCCATACACACATCATGCATCATGCAAACAGATAACATACACCACACAGACTGACGCCACATGCTTGCTTCATACACCTCAAATTATATAACTGCGGATATTCACCACATGCCAAATGCAACAAAGGTCAAGGCATTAAATATCGCACAGGCACACAGTATTGTCAGACATCACATGTAACACCAGACTGCAAGCACACCTGCAGCCAGAACTAGAGCAATCAGAACCGCATCACCAACATGTTGCTTCAGCTCCCTCAGGCTGCCAGAATCAGAAGTACATCAATCTGCAATCAGCAATTATTCTAAAAGGATTAACTGTTCAAACCAGGGCCTCCGAGAGGAATTTTATCAGTGGGTACAAAGTTTCTTTCGGGCCCCCTTCCCTTCTCCATTAGTCATCCTGTTTTTATCTACTATGGTTTTATGCCATGAGCTGTAGCCTGTAAGGCCAAAAAGGGTATGGAGATGAGAGAGGGGTGGAATGGAGTGCTCTGTTGATTTTCTGCATTTGAGGCCTGATGCTCCTATACTCCCTCTATGATAAATATAAATAAATATAAATAAAATAAAAGGATCAGCGAGAAGAAAGCACATTTGTTTAGAACATTGTTGCTTATGCTACAATACAGATATGGTGAAAGAATTCACATTGAAACTTCCTTTTATATTGCAATGCAGATCAGATCATCAGAAGACATAATTATTAGTAAAAAGGTAGATAGGCTTAGTATACACTTTACAAAAAGAGCTTTCCTGGCCTTTTTTTGTGAAAAATTTCGAATCACAGCATGAAAATTAATTGTTCTGACAATGTTTGATTCAACACTTAGCCTGGCCAAATCCACAAGACGTTCCTGAGACATTGTAGACCTTAAATAATTCTTAATCAGGTTGAGTTTGCTAAATGACCTCTCTGCAGATGCTACAGTTGCTGGGATTGTTAATAGTATTCTTAAGCTAACACAAACATTTGGAAAAAGGTCACAAAGTCTGTACTCTGTTAACAGGTTCATCAGATCTACTGGCTTTCACTGTGCATTTACAAAAATTGCTTTATGTACTGAGGGTAAATGTCGCATTTCTTTTCCAAAATCATCACCCTTAAGGTCAGCAAGATATTGCTCTGATAAAGATAAAGCTTTTCTCTCCACATCACTTTCAGACATGGTGAGATATTTCCCACCATCCCCCCCTCCCCCTCCACTACCCCCCCCCCCCACACCCCAATCCCTCACACCAACCCCCCACCCCAACCCCCCACCCCAATCCCACACCCCATTCACCCACCCCATCCCCTCTCAACATCAACGGGCATCACTCTACTGATCCGTGGACCCATTGACTGTGAAAGTGACTTGCCTGTGCCCCGTGCGTGCACCGCCGATCAATGGCAAGGTCCCCCATGTAGGACCCGGACCAATCGTGCATCGAGTGTACTTTTTAAAACATTTTTTTTTTCTTATGCAAGCTAATTTTTTTTTTGAATGAGAAAACTTTAAACAAACGGGTTATTTTAACGGCTTTTTAAAAAGTCTATTCTGTGAAACAAACAGGCCTTTTAATTGCTTTAAAAAAAATGAAAATGTTTTTTAAATTTTTTTTTAACCGTTTTGTTTTTAGATTTCAGGAAATTCCTGTTCCTCCCCACCCCCCCCCCCCCCCCCCCTTTGGCTCCCTTGCCCTCTTTTGGACCCCGGGCCCGGGTACAATGTACTCCCTGCACCGCCCTCTCAGAGGCCCTGGTTCAACTATAATATGCCACAGGAGGACTGGAGAAAAGCTAATGTTCCTTTGTTTAAGAAAGGAAGTATGGAGAATCCAGGGAATTATAGGCCGGTGGTCTTCATGTCAATGGTAGGGAAGCTATATGAGAGGATTCTTTGGGATAGGACTTACCCTCATCTGGTAGAGAATGGGTTAATTAGGGACAGTCAGCATGGCTTTGTATGTGGCAGGTCGTATCTTACTAACTTGATCGTGTTTTTTGAAGAGTTGACAAAGATGATTGATGTGTGTGGCGTGGCAGATGTTGTCCACATGGATTTTAGTAAGGCTTTTGATAAAGTTCCCCATGGTAGGCTGATCCAAAAGATTAAGATGAGCAGGATTAACAGCGGCTTGGTCGTGGTCTTGGTCTTGGTCTATGGTGTCTTCTCCGTGGATTGTCACCTTGTCGTGGTGGAGAAACTTGTTTGGTCCTGGAATCCTGAGAGCGATGCCGTCTGGAGCTATACTCCTGGTAGGGTACCCCTTGGCGGTAAGGTCGAGGGGGAAGACCCTGACAAAGAGTAATCCAACCAAGATCTCAATGGTGGAACAGGCAGAGGATGATAGCTGACTTTAGTGGAGCATCACAACGGCTGGGAAGGCGGATGAAGGCTGCAGCAGAAAAGGGTCTTGGACCATGCCACTGGATCCTGACCTAGATCTGTCAAGGATCGTGTGGTGGCTGTCTGTGCACCAGTCTCCCCACGTTAAGCAAAGTCACGCACAGGCGTGCTCTATGGAGAGGATAGTCATACTCGCTTCGAGTGACCGCCGACCGCCAATGATGGTTTATGGATTGAGTCCTAGTTTACTGATGGAAAGAAGGTTGAAGTGGAAGGACGAATTCAGGCTGGAGATCTGTGACCTGTGGAGTTCCGCAGGGATATGTGCTGGGACCTCTTCTGTTTGTGATATATATAAATGAATTGGATGTAAACATAGATGGGTTGGTTAGTAAGTTTGCAGATCACACTGAGCTTGCTGTGGTCGCCGACTGTGAGGAAGGCTGTCAAAGTATACAGCGGGCTATAGATCAGCTACAGAAATGGGTGGATAAATGGCAGATGGAGTTCAATCCGAGAAAGTGTGAGGTGTTCCACTTTGGGCAGTTAAAAAAGGGAAAATATACAATTAATGGCATGAGCTTTAATAGCATTGATGTACAGAGTGATCATGTGGTCCAAGTTCATAACTCTCTGAAAATGGCAACACAAGTAGGTAGAGTGATAAACAAGGCATATGCAATGCTTGCCTTCATTGGTCAGGGCATTGAGTATAAGAGTCAGGAAGTCATGATGCAGCTTCACAGGACTTTGGTTAGGCCACATATGGACTATTGCCTGCAGTTCCAGTGACTAAATTACAGGATGAATGTGGAGGCTTTGGAAAAGGGAGGTTTACCAGATTGATGCCTGGATTGGTAGGTAATAGCTACAGCAAGAGGTTGGACAGACTTGGATTGTTTTCTTTGGAACACCGGAGGCTGCAGGGAGACCTGATAGAAGTATATGAAAGTATGAGAGGCATAGATAGGGTAGAGTGTCGGAATCTTTTTTCCAGGATTGAAAAATCAAATTCTAGATGGCAGAGCTTTAAGGTGAGAACGACAACATTTAAAGGGGATGTGTGGGACATTTTTTACACAGAGGGTGGTGGGTGCCTGCCATGTGCCACCAGAGGAGGTGGTGAAGGCAGATACAATAGTGCCATTTAAGAGGCTTTTCGATAGGCAAATGGATATACAGAGAATGGAAGGATACGGATCATATTCAGATAGAGATTGACATCATGTTCACATAGACATTGTGGATAAAAGGACCTGTTCCAGTGTTGTATGGTTCTATGTTCCTTGATAAAATATATTTGTTGTTTTGAGAAAAGGTGATATATTCCTCTATTTTTCTTATGAGGCCTCGTTGATTTTAACTGGCAGTACATCTGCTTGCCAGATGTAACCAAGACATAAAAAGACTAAATGACCAGATGCTCTTCCTTTTCTAAAGCATCATACCCGTATATTCCTCATAGCATTGCCCATGGCACTGATGAACTGAACAGCAGAGAGCACAAAGAACAGGGTATTCAGGACTGGCTGGGTAAGCTAAAATAAATAAAGTTCTAGCAAAACAGAAGCTTACAAAGAGAAATGGTGGTATGGTGGAGCGCTATTAGTTCTGTTACCTCACAACTCCAAAACCCAGATTTGATTCTGAATCTTCAGTGGGGGAAAGGGATTGTACAGTGGGTGACGGGATTGTCCAGTTGTGATGGAATTGTACAGTAGACTGAAAAAAAATCTGAGAAATTAAACAATGAGTTATATTGGATTTGGATCTTTCTTTCACGCATTTGGATCATTTTAAAGTATTTTGCTGCCAAGTACGTTGGTGTGCCATAAGGATGAATGTGAATCTCATGCAGGTTGAAGCAGGAGAAATTATATTAGGCAATAATGCAATGACAGAAAAAAAAAATTATGTATGTTTTCAAAGGGAAGCCACAGAAAATCTCCTGGAATTGTGGCAAACGACTGGTGAACAGCATATACGGAGCTTAACGAATTTAGTATGAGTAGCAAAATGGTGCCCTGTGGGAGTTAGGAAGATATACATGGATGGATTGAGGACTGGTTAATGGACAGAACATACAGAGCATGAATACGTGGGTCATTTCCAGGTTGTGAGGCTGTGACGAATGCAGGAGTACAGCCACATGTGCCAGTCTCATTCCTGAAGACCTTGCCCTGAATGATAGCAGGCCCTGGAGTGCAGAGGTGAGTTCAGGACTTGTCTAGCTCAAGGGACAGCACAAAAGAACTTGGTATGTTTCACAATGTTCCTAACATTAAAAATATATATATTAAAATCAAACAATTGAAAAGTAACAGATTTGACATAAAGAATCTATTGAAACAGTTGGACAGTTTATTTATTGTTTATATTTTAGACAGCATGTTCTTCAAAAGGAAAATCTTGCTTGACCAATCTTACTGACTTTTATGAGGAGATAATCAAAAGAGAGCACAATGGTGGTGCAGTATATTCTACTTATTTAGATTTTAGAACTAAAATCTGCTAGTTCTTTGGCATTGTTCCATTTTATTTATTAGGTATCATTTGCTTAATAGTGTCTTTATTATTATTTGCAACTGCTTCCAAAATGCACAAATGCTATCAGTCTAGAGCATGGATTTCATCCTCTCTATGTTTGACCAGTTTACCAGTTATCTCTCCATAGTCTAACATACAACTTTTCCTGTCTCATTTGATCTTTTCTTATGTCTACCAATGGTATTCTCTTGGTAAATATAAAGGCAATATTTAATGTTCACTATGCCCTTTGGCCATGAAGTAAACATGAACCTGGTAAGTCAAAGCTCTCCTGCCTTTCTTCCACCCGCCCAAACAAAACAGGAAGGCTTCCTTTTTAGCCATGTTGCCACATCATTGACTCCTAATGACATAAATCTCATAGGAATATAACACTGAGTAAGTTTCACTGAAGGAAGACAAACTAGAGTACCTGCCTTGACCTCATGAATCCAAAAGTTTGCCCAAGGCAAATAAACGTCTAGTGAGATGTTCATCTTCCACATGTGTAAGTGTAATTATTCAGTGAGAGTCAGCTTTGTGGGAACCTTACGAGTCTAAATGCTGGAATAGAAAATAGTTTTTAGAGAAATTAGAGAAGGAGGTTGAGCACTAATGCGGCACGGTAGCGCAGCGGTAGAGTTGCTGCTTTACAGCGAATGCAGCGCCGGAGACTCAGGTTCGATCCTGACTATGGGTGCTGCACTGTAAGGAGTTTGTACGTTCTCCCCGTGACCTGCGTGGGTTTTCTCCGAGATCTTCGGTTTCCTCCCACACTCCAAAGACGTACAGGTATGTAGGTTAATTGGCGGGTAAAATGTTTAAAAAAATTGTCCCTAGTGGGTGTAGGATAGTGTTAATGTACGGGGATCACTGGGCGGCACGGACTTGGAGGGCCGAAAAGGCCTGTTTCCGGCTGTATATATATGATATGATATGATATGATAAACGGTAAAGAGGTGATTGTGCCCCTCTTAGAATTCAGTTCTATATTAGATCAATCATGATGTACACATGGTCCTCAATGGGGTTTGCAACACAGATTATCCTTCCTCTGGAACACTTGGCTCAGTTGCCTTTTGGTGAACTCACTTGTGGACCCCTCCACCCCTCAACCAACACCCCTCCTCACCCCCATCCCCAAACCCTACAAATCATGATTCTAAACAATATATCTCAGCAGAACATTAATTCACAAAATTAGCAAAAGATGGACCTATGGTTTCAAAAGTCTGACAGAAGCTTAAATTTAGATCACATAATAGACAATAGACAATAGGTGCAGGAGTAGGCCATTCAGCCCTTCGAGCCAGCACCGCCATTCAATGCGATCATGGCTGATCACTCTCAATCAGTACCCCGTTCCTGCCTTCTCCCCATACCCCCTCACTCCGCTATCTTTAAGAGCTCTATCCAGCTCTCTCTTGAAAGCATCCAACGAACTGGCCTCCACTGCCTTCTGAGGCAGAGAATTTCACACCTTCACCACTCTCTGACTGAAAAAGTTCTTCCTCATCTCCGTTCTAAATGTGGACAAATGGAACCATTTCCATGTAGATACATAGATACATAGATACATAGACAATAGGTGCAGGTGTAGGCCATTCAGCCCTTCAAGCCAGCACCGCCATTCAATGTGATCATGGCTGATCATCCACAATCAGTACCCCGTTCCTCCCTTCTCCCCATACCTCTTGATTCCATTAGCCCTAAGAGCTCGGACTAGCTCTCTTTTGAATGCATCCAGTGAACCGACCACCACTGCCTTCTGAGGCAGAGAATTCCACAAATTCACAACTCTCTGTGTGAAAAGGTTTTTCCTCATCTCAGTTCCAAATGGCCTACCCCTTATTCTTAAACTGTAGCCCCTGGTTCTGGACTTCCCCAACATAGGGAACATGTTTCCTGCATCTAGCATGGCCAATCCCTTAATAATTTTATATGTTTTAACAAGATCCCCTCTCATCCTTCTAAATTCTAGTGAATACAAGCTCCATTCCTTCATCATATGACAGTCCCGCCATCCCGGGAATTAACCTCGTGAACCTACACTGCACTCCCTCAATAACAAGAATGACCTTCCTCAAATTAGGAGACCAAAACTGCACACAATACCAGGGCCCTGTACAACTTCAGAAGGACCTCTTTGCTCCTATACTCAACTCCTCTCGTTATGAAGGCCAATATGCCATTAGCTTTCCTCACTGCCTACTGTACCTGTATGCTTATTTTCAGTGACTGATGTACTAGGACACCCAGGTCTCGTTGTACTTCCCCTTTTCCTAAACGGACACCATTCAGATAATAATCAGCCTTCCCGTTCTTGCCTCCAAAGTGGATAACCTCAAATTTATCCACATTATACTGCATCTGCCATGCATCTACCCACTCATCCAACCTGTCCAAGTCACCCTGTATTCTCATAGCATCCTCTTCACAATTCACACTGCCACCCAGCTTTTTGTCATCTGCAAATTTGCTAATGTCACTTTTAATCCCTTCATCTAAGTCATTAATGTATATTGTAAATAGCTGCAGTCCCAGCACCGAGCCTTGCGGCACCCCACTAGTCACTGCCTGCTATTCTGAAAGGGACCCGTTAATCCCTACTCCTTGTTTCCTGTCTGTCAACCAATTTTCTATCCACGTCAATATCCAACCCCCAATACCATGTGCTCTAATTTTGCCCACTAATCTCCTGTGTGGGACCTTACCAAAGGCTTTTTGAAAGTCCAGGTACACTACATCCACTGGCTCTCCCTCATCCATTTTACTTGTTACATCCTCAAAAAATTCCAGAAGATTTGTCAAGCATGATTTCCCTTTCATAAATCCATGCTGACTTAGACCGATCCTGTTATTGCCAACCAAATGCGCCTATTACATCTTTGATAATTGACTCCAGCATCTTCCCCACCATCGATGTCAGGCTAACTGGTCTATAATTCCCTGCTTTCTCTCTCCCTCCTTTCTTGAAAAGTGGGATAGCATTAGCACTCTACAAACTCCCTTTCTTGGAGTCCAGTACCAACCTGATTTTCTCAGTCCACCTGCATGTTGAAATCTCCCATAACCGCTAAGGCTTTACCTTTGTTACATGCTAATTTTAACTCCTGATGCAACTTGCACCCTATGTCGAGGCTATTGTTTGGGGGCCTGTAGATAACTTCCATTAGGGTCTTTTTACCCTTACAATTTCTCAGTTCTATCCACAATGACTCTCCATCTTCTGATTCTATGTCACCCCTCGCAAAGGGACTGAATTTCATTCTTTCCCAACAGAGCCACCCCACCCCCTCTGCCCACGTCTGTCTTTTCGATAGGACCCCTGAATATTGAGTTCCCAGCTCCAATCCTCTTGCAGCCATATCTCTGTAATTCCCACAACATCATACTTACCCATTTACAACTGAGCCTCAAGCTTATCCACTTTATTTCTTATACTTTGCGCATTCATATGTAACACTTTTAATTCGGTATTCACTTCCCCTCTCACACCGGTTCCTATTTCACCTGATCTTACTCTCTTATCCCTTCTTGAACGTTCCGTCCCATTAATTTGGGTGTCTTTTGTAACTTTTCCTGTACTCTCTTCCTTGGCAGCCTGTAAATTGGTGAATAGGGAGATTAAAAAGTTTGGAATCTTATAATAAGTTGGGCTTTTCTTAAAGTATTTTAATTGAGACTGTATGCTTGCTCCTGGGTTCAGATGTAATTTTCTGGTACTCATTGCAGCAGGGGTTATGAATATTGGAAGAAAGGATATATTTTTCAGTGGGTTTGGAAACGTCTTTTACTCAGAAAATTCAGGGTTTGATATTTTTGTGCATCTTTTAGGTTCTATAGTAATTCTCTTGTCTGGGTACAGAATTTTAAAAATGAAGCTAAAAATACTCAAGGATTGAGTACAGATTCACAGAAAAGCTCCAATAATCTCGATCCATTATGCTGTAACACATGACAAAATAATTTCAATCTGTAGCACATTCTATAAAATCGACTCATTACCACATCTTTCTGCATGACAGAACTTAATGCAAACCAAAGATGTAAGGAATTCTGATTTAGAAAACATTTTTTTTATTATTAAGTAGCTGCCGAGGAAAAAAGTTGAGGTAATATCAAAGCAAAGAATAACTAAGATGTAGGGTAATTTATATACTGTTTATCATAGGAAGTGCCAAATCATTTTACAGTCAAAGAAACTCTTTAGAAAGTGTGGTTTTTATTGTAAATGATCCCGGCATCAGGCTTGGTGCAGATATTTACAATATACATTAATGACTTAGATGAAGGGATTAAAAGCAACATTAGCAAATTTGCACATGACACAAAGCTGGGTGGCAGTGTGAACTGTGAGGAGGATGCTGTGAGGATGCAGGGTGACTTGGACAGGTTGTGTGAGTGGGCAGATGCTTGGCAGATGCAGTTTAATGTGGATAAATGTGAGGTTATCCACTTTGGTGGTAAGAACAGGAAGGCAGATTATTATCTGAATGGTGTCAGGTTAGGAAAATTTTGGAATATTTTGGAGGACCAAGAACCAAGAACCAAGAAAAGGGGAAGTACAAAGAGATCTGGGTGGCCTTGTTCATCAGTCACTGAAAATAAGCATGCAGGTACAGCAGACAGTGAAGAAAGCTAATGGCATGTTAGGCAATAGACAATAGGTGCGGGAGTAGGCCATTCGGCCCTTCGAGCCAGCACATTCGGCCATTCGGCCTTCATGACAAGAGGAGTTGAGTAGAGGAGCAAAGATGTCCTCCTGCAGTTGTACACGGCCCTAGTGAGACCACACCTGTAGTACTGTGTGCAGTTTTGGTCTCCAAATTTGAGGAAGGACATTCTTGTTATTGAGGAAGTGCAGCATAGGTTCATTCAGTTAATTCCCGGAATGGCGGGACTGTCATATGTTGAAAGACTGGTGCGACTAGGCTTGTATACACTGGAATTTAGAAGGATGAGAGGGGATCTTATCGAAACATATAAGATTATTAAGGGATTGGACACTCTAGAGGCAGGAAACATGTTCCCAATGTTGGGGGAGTCCAGAACCAGGGGCCACAGTTAAAGAATAAGGGGTAGGCCATTTCGAACAGAGATAAGGAAAAACTTTTTCACTCAGAGTTGTAAATCTGTGGAATTCTCTGCCTTAGAAGGCAGTGGAGGCCGATTCTCTGGATGCTTTCAAGAGAGAGTTAGATAGAGCTCTTAATGATAGCGGAGTCAGGGGGTATGGGGAGAGGGCAGGAACGGGGTACTGATTGTGAATGATCAGCCATGATCACATTGAATGGCGGTGCTGGCTTGAAGGGCTCCTGCACCTATTGTCTATTGTCTATCAAATTTATGTCGAATTAGGACCTATAGATAATGATGCAATAATATCAAGAGAGTTTTTAATTGCTTTGTTTGAGGAATGACAGCGCCCAGGGCACAAGGAAGAACAGACCCTCTCTCTTCAGTACCACATAGTTGCTTATTTATTGTGACAGGGCAGTTGAGGTTTGGGTTTAATTCTGGAAAATTCCAATTTCATCCATCAGCAAGATATTGAATTGGTTTAATTTAGAGATACACCATGGAAACAGGCCCTCCGGCCCACCGAGTCCACACTGACCACCGATCGCCTGTACACTAGCTCTATCCTACACACCAGGGACAATTTACAGAAGCTAATTAACCTACAAATCTGCACGTCTTTGGAATGTGGGAGGAAACCAAAGCACCTGGAGAAAACCCACGCTATCACTGTCACAGTGGCGTAGCAGAATCACTGTCACAGTGGCGTAGCAGAATCACTGTCACAGTGGCGTAGCAGAATCACTGTCACAGTGGCGTAGCAGAATCACTATCTTACTGGGCCAGAGACCCGGGCTCGATCCTGACTATGGATGCTGTCTCCGTACAGACGACACCCACGGTCAGGATTTAGTATTCCTCTAAATCTGTCCTATCCATGTACCTGTCTAATTGCTTCTTAAACACTGCGATAGTTCCTGCCTCAACTACCTCCTCCGGCAGCTCGTACCATGCACCCACCATCTTTTGCATGAAAAAATTACCCTCAGATTCCGAAACAATCCTTCCCCCTTCATCTGAAACCTATGTCCTCTGGTTCTCCATTCCCCTACTCTGGGCAACAGTCTCTTTGTGTCCACCCGATCTATTACTCTTATGATGTTATACACCTCGATAAGATCATCCGTCATCATCCTGCCCTCCAGGAACTCGAGTCCCAGCCAGCTCAACCTCTCCCAAAAGCTCAGACATTCAAGTCCTGGCAACATCCTTGTAAATCTTCTATGCACCCTTTCCAACTTAACAACACGTTTCCTATAACATGGTGCCCAGCACCAAACATAATACTGTGCGACCTCACCAACGTCTTTTTAATGTAATGGCCAAACCTCAGAGCTTTTCAGTATAACCAGCAGAGTCACCCAACCAAATTCACAAGAAGGTTACAGTATAGAAGGAGACCGTTCGGTCCCTCATATCTATACTAGATCTATGTAAGGGTATTCCAGCTAATCCCATTCTCTCATTCTCTCCCCAAAGCACTGTAAATTCTTTCCTTTTCAAATTTATCCAGCTCTCTTGAGAACACTACAACTGAATCTGCCTCCTCTGCCAACCCAAGCAGTGCATTGCACAGCCACTCACTGTGCAAAGAAGGAGCAAGAAGGGGGTTGGTTTAGTTTAGGTTTGGTTTAGTCTGAAGAAAGGTTCTTCAGGTTTGGTTTAGAGAGGTTTGGTTTAGTCTGAAGAAGGGTCTCAACCCGAATCGCCACCCATTCCTTCTATCCAGAGATGCTGCCTGTTCCGCTGAGTTACTCCAGCATTTTGTGTCTAGCTTCCAACTGCACTTTTACAATGTATTCTGAATGTACCTTTGAAACTCAGGGTCAAAACACCATCATCTTCATTCCTAGCATACGCTCTACTTGATGGCCGAGACATATTCAACAAAAGAGTGGTGAGAGAATTTCAAAAGGTGTTCAGCCAAAGGTCACTTTATCCACTTTGGCGGCAAGAACAGGAAAGCAGAGTATTACCTGAATGGTGAACGATTAGGAGAAGGGGAGATGCAACGTGACCTGGGTGTCATGGTGCACCAGTCATTGAAAGCAAGCGTGCAGGTGCAGCAGGCAGTGAAGAAAGCGAATGGTATGTTGGCATTCATAGCAAGAGGATTTGAGTTTAGGAGCAGGGAGGTTCTACTGCAGTTGTACAGGGCCTTGGTGAGACCGCACCTGGAGTATTGTGTGCAGTTTTGGGCTCCTAATCTGAGGAAAGACGTTCTTGTCTTAGAGGGAGTACAGAGAAGGTTCACTAGATTGATCCCTGGGATGGCGGGACTTTCATATGAAGAAAGACTGGATAGACTAGGCTTTACTCGCTGGAATTTAGAAGACTGAGGGGGGATCTTATAGAAACATATAAAATTCTTAAGGGGTTGGAGAGGCTAGATGCGGGAAGATTGTTCCCGATGTTGGGGGAGTCCAGAACCAGGGGTCACAGCTTAAGGATAAGGGGGAAGTCTTTTAGGACCAAGATGAGAAAACATTTCTTCACACAGAGAGTGGTGAGTCTGTGGAATTCTCGGCCACAGAAGGTAGTTGAGGCCAGTTCATTGGCTATATTTAAGAGGGAGTTAGATTTGGCCCTTTTTGCTAAAGGGATCAGGGGGTATGGAGAGAAGGCAGGTACAGATTACTGAGCTGGATGATCAGCCATGATCATATTGAATGGCGGTGCAGGCTCGAAGGGCCGAATGGCCTACTCCTGCACCTATTTTCTATGTTTCTATGTTTCTATGTCACTTGGGCATCTACAACGGTGTTTCAAAGACATCTGAAAGTGATACCTTGAGGCACTTAACATCAAGGTTGACCAGCAGAACGCAGCTGTTTAGTTTCACTTTCAGTGGAAGTACAAACTCCACACAGAGTAAAGGGTAAAGAGAAGCAAGTTATGCCCTTAGATGGCTGAAGAATATCATGTTCAGGCAGAGGGGATTAGTTCAAATTGGCATCATATGTTTAATTCGGCATTCAGTTATTCAGAATGTCCCAAAGCACTTCATACATTTATCTTTTTATTTTCTGTGTGATCCCTAGTGTTCTGTAAGTGAACAGCCCGTCTTTTCTCTACACACTTGAATAGTCCCAAGGAACAGAATGTAGAACAGTATAGCACAGAAACCAGAGCTCCCAGAGAACTCACGCAGGTCACTGGGAAAACATAGAAACTCGGTACAGACAGCCCCCGTAGTCAGGACCAAACCTGGGTCTCTGGTGCAGTAAGGCAGCAACTCGACTGCAGGCCCACCATGCTGATGCAATTGTTCTATTTTCCCCACAAGACTTCGAAAGGAGCATTGCATGGAGAATTGTATCATCCTGTGTGTAACGTGCATGAACTGTGAATTGTCTCAGAAAATGCACATATGAATTTCCAGCCGAATGCCTGTTGACATGGAAATAACTGTAATCTCAGCTCATTCTAGGGAAAGAGAATTTTAAATCATGGAATGCTTAAAAAAATAACAAGGTTTCGAGGCTGACTTTCCTTAATTCAGGCTAATTTGTAGAATTTGGTGATTGACTTGATCTGTTTGAAATTAAACTGGCTTTGTATTCATCCATAATTGAAATAACCTATGATAGACAGGCTACCATGTGAAATGTGACAGTTATAATAAATAAATGGTTCTCACTGTTACACATGCTGGTTGACCTTTCAAGGCTGATGGGCTACAATTAGTAACATGCATTTTTTAAATGTTGTTATTAATTCAGTTTGAGCTGGCTTTTATTCTGGCACATGCGACTTAATGCAAAAAAAAAACATGCACATGTTGAAATGAATTAAAGGAAACAGTAATTATATTATTATGTTGCGACTCATGCCATTCCAGTTTTCCTACTGTAAGGGGGTGGACTGTTTGCACAAAAACAACTCTAATCTTCAAAATTAAACACAGAAGTAAGCAAATAAAATATTATCTCACAAATTGGGAGATTGAACACGTTCTGATTGATCCGTCTGTATGGAGTTCTATGTACTCAATAATGCCATGTTTAGTCTTATTTTGGGAAGAACTGACGTGGGAGAGATTCATGGGCAGATGTGCAGATAAAAGGGTGATAGAGGAAAGCAGCATGAACTATGTGAACTGTTAAAAATATAAGCCACTCATAATTAAATGAGGGAAATCATAATAAATGGGACGAGCTATAAAATCATGCACAGAGATTTAATTAGGCGGTATCCTGGCCAAATGGAAATTTCCTGTAAATGTCCCAGTTGAGTCAGGTAAAAGGTACCTCGATAGATGCACAAAGAGTGCCAGAAGCATAAACTAAGGAAACAAAATCCTTTCAAGAACAGCACGGTGGTGCACCGGTAGAGTTGCTGCCCTACTGCGCCCTTGCAGCGCCAGAGACTCGTGTTCGATCCCGATTACGGGATCCCTCTGTATGGAGTTTGTATGTTCTCCCTGTGACCATGTGGGTTTTTCCGAGATCTTCGGTTTCCTCCCACACTACAAAGACGTACAGGTTTGTAGATTAATTGGCTGGTATAAGTGTGTATATTGTCCCTAGATCGTGTCGGATAGTGTTAACGTGGGGGGATCGCTGGTTGGTGCAGACTTGGTGGGCTGAAAGGCCTGTTTCTGTGCAGTATCTCTAAACTAAACTACACTAAATTGGAACTTTCAGGTTTGAACACAAGCCAACAATTCATTGAAAAATGGCAATATGAGAGTGTTGTAATGGATGAACATTGTTTTGGTGGATAAAACTACATAGCCTGTATGTGGAAAACATATTTTTAAAGGGTCATAACATACAGGATTATTATTAATTTATGGTATTGGAATGGAAAGCACATATTCATTTTGCACATCTGAATTATGCCTTGTTCAGAGGTTAATTCCCAAAGTGCTTGTCATAGATTTTTCTTGTATTCACCAAAAATCTGTCAATTATGCAAGACAACAAAATGAAAATCATTCATTACAGTTAAGTCCTGAAGCTTAGAAGGATGAAAGTAAAGACAATGATTTTAATATGTTGGTATTCTATGTTCTTGCAGATTAGGGTCACGGAGTCATAGAGTCAGAAATAAAGCATGCTCTTTGGCCCACCAAGTCTATTCTGACTGTAGATCATCCATTTGCATGGAACCTACATTAATCCACCATTTTATATTCTCCCCATTGTCACCAATTCTTCCCAGATTCTATCACTCAGCTGCACACCAGGAGCAATTTATTGTGGCCAATTAATCTAGGTGCAATATTGTGGCCAATTAAGAACGTTCGCACTCCACATGGACAGCATCTGAGGTCTGGGTTAACCCTGGATCCCTGGTGCTGTGAGGTGGTGGCTATATCAAAAATCTTCTAACCCACCACTCTATCTCCAGGTCCCTCAGGTCAGCCGATTTGGGGCTACTCACTATCCTGCGGTCTAGGCTTAAGCTCAGGGGTGACCGCGCTTTTGCGGTTGCAGCTCCGAGACTGTGGGACAGCATCCCTCTCCCCATCAGAACTGCCCCCTCCATCGACTCCTTTAAGTTCAGGCTCAAAATCTATTTCTACTCCCTAGCATTTGAGGCCCTCTGAGGGGGCGCTGTAAACTGTTTATATATGTGCTGTTATGTTTGCGTGCCATTGCATGTTCGTTTTCTTAGTACCTGAACTGATGTACAGCACTTTGGTCAATGTGGGTTGTTTTTAAATGTGCAATACAAATAAAATTGACTTGACTTGACTTGACTTGACTATGTAAATGTACCACTGATTGTAAGTGAGCATCAAAAAAGTGAAACTGCTGACAATGGTTTATCAAGGTTTGTATACTTTGTGCTCTGTTTAATTTTTATTAAAGGCTAGCAAAATATTCCCCAAATATTCTCTAAAGATTCTAAGTAGTCCCTCTTTCGCATTTGTCCATTGATAATTCTTTATGTGAGTTTAAATGATAAACTTATCAATAATCAAGAATGGAAACCTGAGCTGACTGAAGCTTATAAAGAACCTTTCCTTTTTGGTCGCCTGGACAACATAATTGATTCTAACATCTTCTTGGTGTCTTGGCTGGAAATAGTTATGTCAGCATAGTATAAGTTTCAAACTATGAATCTTCATCAGTTCGTAATTTAAATCGTAAAAGGATGGAGAACAGGGGACACCTTCTTTGGATTAATAAGTTATTTTATGTTTAAAATAGTTATATCCTTATTCTTTGTTATGTACAAGCCTAGTTTTCAGGTATCCCACATTGATTATACAATGAAAGTCTAGGAATATCATAGTAAAGCTGCATTATCCATTTATCATATCATATCATATCATATATATACAGCCGGAAACAGGCCTTTTCGGCCCACCAAGTCCGTGCCGCCCAGCGATCCCCGTACATTAACACTATCCTACACCCACTAGGGACAATTTTTACATTTACCCAGCCCATTAATCTACATACCTGTATGTCTTTGGAGTGTGGGAGGAAACCGAAGATCTCGGAGAAAACCCACGCAGGTCACGGGGAGAACGTACAAACACCGTACAGACAGCACCCATAGTTGGGATCGAACCCGGGTCTCCGGCATTGCAAGCGCTGTAAGGCAGTAACTCTCCTGCTGCGCCACCGTGCAGCCTTGATTTGGATTCTGACACTAAATAAAAGATGCTGCTTCAGATTGCATGACTGGCAGCAGACATGCTTATGCTGTGAGATTGCTGACGTGTTGCTTCTGCTCTGCCTCAGCAGTTCTCTGCTCATGAACTGTAGCCCCAGCATGGATGAGGCCAGGTAAAACATGTAGGAGCAAAGTCCTCTTAGGACTCAGGGTCACTGTACAAATGCCACAAGAATCCCTTGAAAGAGGCCTTGAAACATTTCTTCTGGCCTTTCTGCAAATGTTTTTCATCCTTTAGATCATCACAAAAAGAAGAAATAGTCGTGGCAATTTTACCTGTGATCACATCAGCTGAGAATAGATTCTTTCAGTGCTGGTCTGGGTGAAAGCCTGAAGTTCATGGACCTTCCCACATGATTCCCATCTGTTTCCATAGACAATCCATGTAAATGTGAAGGTAGACACAAAGTGCTGGAGTAACTCAGAGGGTCAGGCAACATCTCTGGAGAAAAAGGATGGGTGACGTTTTGGATTGGAACCCTTCTTCCGACATTCCGACCCAAAACATCACCCATCTTTTTTCTCCAGATATGCTGTCTGACCCGTTGAGTTACTCCAGCACTTTGTGTATATCTTCAGTATAGACCCGCATCTGCAGTTCCTTCCTACCCATGTAAAAGGGATGCTGCTGGATAACATGAAATCTGAGCACAATCGAGGCTACACATTTGTCAATAAGGGCTGACAATGCAATGGCTTTGTAGTCTAATTTTATTAGTTGAATAATGCCTCTGTCCACATCTGCACATAAAACTACCAAAGGCCACATTTGCTTTGACAATTCTCATACTGCTTTCAAAATTAATGTGATCTGCACCCAGTCCATCATTTTAGATGCAATCACACTTAGAATGGAAGCTTGGAACTATCATCATCATGGATGTTCTTTCATTAATACTGCACAAAATACTTCATTATGGCAAGCATCAGCACTATACAAAACCACCAGATTATTAAGGGGTCAGCACATATAATTTAAGATATTTGTGATTCTCTCACTAGCAAACTGCAAATTCACTGCTTCTCGGTCTCTGACTAAGAAGGTTTCATACTTGCCTCCCATCTCTGGAATATCCTCTGCATTTGTCAGCCGGAGAATTGGAGATGTGCCAACATCAATGCTTCCCTTATGTAATGCACTTTCAACTCTTACAGGGAATTGAGACAGATGCATGACTGATTGAAAGCCATATCTTCATCTGTTAGATTTAGTGCATCTGATACCATTGACAATAAAGTATATGGGTGAGTGGTCAAGGGGAAAAGATAAAAGTAGAAATGACGATGTCCGCAGAAAGTGGAGGCTAAACTCTGCTGAAGGTTACGGTGTGGGGAGCAGCGTGATAAAGAACACTTAGAAGGATGGGCAGAAAAGGGGCTCTACACATGGGATGGACGAATTGGTGAAGTGCTTTGGGCTATCTGCTGCCCAGGGCAAGTGTGTTCCTGCTCCTTACTGCAGTGCCTTCAGGTTGGAGTTCTTGAATCTGGCTGCTACACTTTCTTATTGCCAATGTGCTTCCTGTATTCATTTTTGAATACAGGTTCCATTTTTGGTTTCTGGATCCATTTTTGAACAATCCCTTTCAGTACATCTGTGATTATATCATGTGAGTGTGCACCTCATCTACCACACAATTTAGTTTTAGTTTAGAGATACAGCGTGGAAACAGGCCTTCGGCCCACCGGGTATGCACCGACCAGCGATCCCCGCACATTAACACTATCCTACACACACCAGGGATAATTTTACATTTATACCAAGCCAATTAACCCACAAACCTTTACTGGGAGTGTGGGAGGAAACTGAAGATCTCGGAGAAAACCCATGCAGGTCACGGGGAGGATGTACAAACTCCATGCAGACAAACATCCGTAGTCAGGATTGAACCCGGGTCTCTGGCGCTGTAAGGCAGTAGCTCTACAGCAACGTCACCACGCAGTCCTTGGAGATTGAACAAATTGCTTTTGACAAATCAATTTTCAATGAGTTGTATCTCAGATTTCAACATATAATAATCTTAATAATCATAATTGTAATTTATTAGCCAATTATGTTTTGCAACATACAAGGAATTTGGTTTGCCATACAATCATAACAAAAATGCAACAAGACACACAACTACATAAAAATTGACATAAACATCCACCACAGCGGCTCCTCCACATTCCCCACTGTGATGGAAGGCGATAAAGTCTTACCTTCTTTCCTCCTTTCCTCCCGCGGTCGGGGGAGGTGAACCATCCACAGCCGGCGATCGAGCTCCCACGTCGGGGCGGTCTAAGCTCCCGCATCGGGGCGGTCCAAAACTCCTGCGGCTCGGTGTTCACGAAATCGGTCCCTAACCAGGGACAGCGAGTTTCACGATGTTAAAGTCGGCAGCTCCCGCAGGTTGGAGCACCAAAGGCCGACCCCGGCAAAGGGATCGCCCGCTCCGAGATGGTAAGTCCGCAGGCTCCACGGTTTTGGAGCTCTAGAAGTCCCAACAAGAAGCCACCAATTCCATGATGTTAGGCCACAGTGTGGACGGAGATATGACACGGAAAAAGTCACATCTCCGTCAAGGAAAGTGATAAGAAAAGTTTCCTCCACCCCCCCCCCCCCCCCACCACCACCCCCCACATAATACAAAACTAAAGATAAACTAAAACCGACATTTTACAACAAACTAAAAACACAAAGAATGAAAAGGCAAAGACAGGCCATTGGCAAGGCAGCCATCGTGCGGTGCCCCCTGGTGGTATATCCAAATTGTACGCTTTCACTATTCAATCCCACAACCACCCTGCTTTATTGCCCATTCTTCTAGACACCTGACTTCATATTAATATCATGTTGTAAGTGTTAGCAAGGTATTTATGGACAGTGAGTATTTTAGCCAAGAACAGTTCCTAATGTGATTTCCACATTTCTGGAAAATCACGACCACGGAAACCTGGCAAAATACAATGGTTTCTTCTGGCCCCTGTGACAGCGCCCTCTACCATGGATGTCACTCGGATCCCTTTAACTGGCTGACTGGTCAGGAGAGGCTAATCCCCAGCAGTTGTCTGGCAGTTGTCTGTCTGTTGTCTGTCTGTGTTGGGCTGTTGTAGGTTTGAGGAAGACTGAGCCACTGTGTTGTCAAGACTGGGTTGCTGGGAAAAAACCCTAGACACCCTGTATTGAGGCTGACTGACTGGCCAGCGCAAGCCTGTGATGTCAGACCTCTTCCTGCCCACAGGCTGTGTGGTACTGTGCCCACAAACACACACACACAGGCAAAGACTGACTATCAGGATAATGCAGAGACTGCCAGTGGCACCGCTTCAAGCCCAATGCTGAACCACCAGGAAGAATCCCATACTGTAAGTCCCCACCAGACTTGCTGAGAAGCTGCTGGAACTGGGGCTTCACACTCCTCTGTGTGCCTGGGTCCTGGACTTTCTCACCGCCAGGCCCCAAGTGGTCAGGATGGGGGAACACACATCTCGCCCCCTCACCCTGAACACAGGATCCCCCCAGGGTTGCGTCCTTAGCCCCCTACTGTGCTCCCTGTACACACATGACTGTGGGGCCAGGTTCAGCTCAAACTCCATCATCAATTGAGCTGATGACACTGTGGTGGTGGGCCGGATCTCCGACAATGATGAGAAGGCCTACCGGGAGGAGGTGGCTGATCTGGCACTCTGGTTTTGGGACAATAACCTCCTCTTGAATGTCAAAAAAACTAAGGAGCTGATTGTGGACTTTAGGAGGGCTAAACATCCAAGGACGGACACGCCACTGGAGATAAATGGGTCTACAGTGGATAGGGTGAGCAGCTTTAAATACCTGGGAGTCCACATCAAAGAGGATTTGACATGGACAACACACATTGCTGCACTGGTGGGTAAGGCAAGGCAGTGCCTTTAACACCTCAGACAGCTGAGGAAATTCAATGCTTCTACTCTGGGGCTGTAGAGAGCATCTTTTACGGCAACATCACAGTCTGGTTTGGGAACAGCTCTGCCCAGGACAGGAAGGCCCTGCAGACAGTAGTGCGTTCGGCAGAACGCACCATGGGAACTACACTCGTCCCCCTGCAGGACCTATACATTAGGAGGTGCAGATCAAGAGCAAGCAAGATTATGAGGGACCCCTGCCACCCCAGCAACGGACTGTTCCAGCTGCTACGATCAGGCAAACGCCTCTGCTGTCACGCTGTGAAAACGGAGAGGATGAGATGGAGTTTCTTCCCACAGGCTATCAGGACTGTTAACTATTATAACTCCAGTGACTAAATTTTCTTTTCTGTATTAATTTTAATTTATATGCTGTAATTGTAATTGTTTTTGCACAATCCGCAGGAATTGCCACTTTCATTTCACTGCACATCGTGTATGTGTATGTGACAAATAAACTTTTGATTTGACTTGACTTGTCGGCACCTCTGGAGGTAAGGGTGAACCGCAGGATTAAGTGAGAGGCTGCCATTCCTCCTCCTTTGAAGACCAGGACTGAGTTGCTGGGACAACCCTGAGATCGCCAGCATCATTGCACATGTGCTCTGATGGTGAGGGACAGCACCACTGGGGTGGACTTTGTCACCACTGTAAACAAAGTATATCATATGCATTCACCCTACTGTGAGTGGCGGTGTGGTCTCTGCCGATCCTGGTGTGATCCCGACACCACACCCTGGAGACTTGATGGATAAAAGGCCAATGTGGGGAGTGCAGACCATCCTGGCATTGGCATATGTAAGTACAACCTCCTGAATTCTTGATACTCTGATCTTCTGGCACAACCAATCTACTTTACCAGCATTTGCTTCAGTGAATAAATTGAAGCACTGGTTAAGAACGGCTGTCATTTAAAGTTTCTGAAATGTAAGTTTATCTTCACAAGAAATCTCACAGATGTATCTGATACAGTAAGTGTTTCTTATTATTTCAAGTTTACAATATCTCCACTATTTTGTTTTAATTTTTTTACAAATTACTAAGTTCATGTACATTGCTCGGTATGATAAATGGTGCCATCACTTCAAGTGTGCACCTTTCCCTAGAGTTTCTTTAATCCAAGAAATAGCTAGTCCTCATGTAAAACTTGTGCTTGAAAACATTATTTGATGTCACGTGGCTCTTTAGCCCCTGCAGGCTACAAATCTAATTAAGCAAAACTGCATAACCAATGCAGTGGCAAAGTTACACAGTGGTATAGATTTAAGATGCAAATTAAAAGCTAGTCATCTTCACAGGAATTTGCCCCTTCACCTCTCCCTCTTGTGCAAATACAAACCTCAAAAGAGATTCTGCAGCTTCTGATGTGAGAATGTTTTGATGCTGATGCACGCTCAGCAATAAGCAACAGCCATACTGGCAGAATGTTTGATGCAATCAGTTTTTTCAAGAATGATTTTGGAAACCTTCATGATGAAACAAAGCCGTTGTACATTATATTAGCAGATGACCATATATTTGCATGATATTTTTATTGGTATTTAAATGAGTCATGTAAATTTGTTTGAACCTCTGTTAATCCGTGAATAAAACAAATTCATACAAATACATCAATATGGTTGAATGCTGCACATTTTTGCCTTCAGAGCTGAAAAATGATATTTTTGCAAATATTAATTGCTGGTTTGTCACTGCTTATTTTATTTCACCTTTCAAATGGTTTACATGTTTTAGACTACATATGAAAAGCAAATGTCTCTTATAATACGAGTTTGGTCTCACAAGGGAAAGGACTATAATTTCCAACCTGTGATCATTTAGATCTTATTTGTGTAAAAACAAATCACCTAACTAGTGCCATTTTGACTTGCACAATGTCCATTTTAAGAACATTTTTTCAATTGCTGTATAGATCCCAATGTTCACACGCCTTGTGACATATTGTGATACAACCTACAAAGAATATTTGCAAGCAAATAGTTCAGCATATGTTGCATGATCTTACAATGATCTTGCAATGTAGAAAGAACACTAACCTAGTATTAGACCAGCACTTTAAATGCAAAGACGGAGGATGTTGAAGAAGTAGGAAGACCTCGTAAGATGATTGTGGCGAGAGAATTTTAAGTAGATAACAGACATAGTAAGAGTTCAGGACCAGCATGTTCTGGTGAGGGTGAAAGGTAACGATAGCAAGATTGGGGAACGTTGGTTGACTAGGAATATTGAAGGTTTAATCAAGAAAATAAAATGGAAGCATGTGGCAGGCACAGGCACCTGCAATGAAGTGAGCATTGTGGAATATAAAGGTTGAAGGATTGAAATTTTTTTAAAAAGCAATTGGGAGGACAAAAGTGGCCATGAAATATTTTTCTCATGTAAAATTATGAAGAAGCCCAAGATATTTTCTTATTATGAGCAAGAGGGTAACTAGGGGAAGAATAGTTCTTCTTTGAGGACCGTGGGAATCTTTGTAAAAGGCAAACAAATTGTGGAAGGTCCACAATTAATACTTCTCATCTGTGTTCAACAAGATGGATGTAGAGAATTCAGGATGGGGTGCACAGATGTGAAAGCACTGGAAGAGGTGCAGAGGAGTTTCACCGTGATGTTGCCTGGGATAGAGCAGTTTATTTTAGTTTAGTTTATTGTCACGTGCACCGAGGTACAGCAAAGCTTTTGTTGCGTGCTAACCAGTCAGTGGAAAAACTATACGTGATTACAATCAAGCCATCATCCACAGTGTACAGATACATGATAAAGGGAATGACTTTATTGAAAGGTAAAGTCTGATTCAAGATAGTCCGAGTGTCTTCAGTGAAGCAGATAGTAGCTCAGGACCGCTCTCTAGTTGGTGAGAGGATGGTTCAGATGCCTGATAACAGCTGAGAAGAAACTGCCTCTGAATCTGGAGGCAGACACAAAATGCTGGAATAATTCAGCCGGACAGGCAGCATGTCTGGAGAGAAGGAATGGGTGATGTTTTTGGCCGAGACCTTTCTTCATTTCATTACACCAGCATTTCGTGTCTACCTTCGATTTAAACCAGATTCTGCAGTTCTTTCTGACACATTTTGTCTGAATCTGGAGGTATATGTTTTCACACTTCTCGATGAAGGGAGAATTGAGAAGCTAAGATGTTTTATTGAAGTGGAGGAGATTAAGGTGTACATAATTAAGTTTATAAAATGAGTATAGATACTGGAGACTTCAGGAAACCTTTCTCCTTATCAGAAATGGATAAAACTAGAGGGTATGCGTGGGGCTGACCAACATGCCCCATCTGCACAAGTCTCACCTCCCTGTGTTGGCCCATATCCCTCGAAACATATCTTATCCGTGAACCCATCTAAATGCTTAAACATTGCGATAGTACCTGCCTCACCTACTTTTTCCGGCAGCTATAGGGTTTTACACCACCCTTTGTGTAAAAAAAAGAAAGTTACCCCTCGGGTTCCATTTAAATCTTTCCTCCCTCACCTTAAACCTATGCCCTCTGGTTCACGATTTCCCCTACTCTGGGCAAAAGACTCTGTGCATATACCTGATCTATTCCCCTCATGATTTTGCACACCTCGATAAGATCACCCTTCATCCTCCCAGCGCTCCAAGGAATAAAAACCTAGCCTGCTCAACCTCTCCCTATAGCTCAGGCCCTTGAGTCTTGGCAACATCCTCGCAAATCTTCTCTGCACCCTTTCCAGCTTGACGACATATTTCCGACCACACAGTGACCAAAACTGATGACAATACTCTAAATGTGACCTCACATCAAATGTAACTTCAGATACCATTGTTTTGTTCAGGGTAGGTCTATATTAACATGCTTGGTGTTGCCCTGATGAGGATCACAAATGAGGGTTTTTACATGTTCTCTTGGTCATGATGGATTCTTACCAGATGCGTATTTGGGACTGTTGTGAAGCACGTGAATCATTCTTGAATAAAATGCACCCACCAATTTTAAGCAGTTGATGTTTCAGATGCACGTCTAGAGCATTTTAGTAGTGCTCACATGTGCCTGGCTCAGAAAGTTTCCTGTTACAGTATGATGAATTGATTGTAAATTTAGCAAAGGATTAGGTGCAATATAAGTGAGATTAAGCGCAGCATGTGTCAATTCACTTTTATCATTGCCACTACTAAGAGAACTTTGGCTCTGCAGCGATTTAACATGTTGGAGAACAGAACCTAGGACATTGTGATCTGATTGAGGTCTCCTTCCATTCATCAGTCTGTTTTCACTGGGCATGGAGAGATGGGCTCCTCAGACCCTGGGATATCTATTCAATGGCCAGATGTTTAATGGATTAGGCTGTGTTGATGCATCCACCAGAAGCTTCCACAAGCTGTTAATATGCTGCAGATGCTTCTTGAAAGCCACTATATTGAACAGTTGTTAATACATATAACTTATTCTTATTTCAAACTCTGAGCCTCTACGCTGTGCACCACTGGCCACTGAGGCAGTCTGGATGCAAAGTCATCTTGCAGATGCTGCTCCTTTTAAATGCCTTTCCATCTGTACTCGCCTTTGCATTAATTCTGTTTGGTAATTAATCCATTTCTAAACAGTCTAATTGTTTCTCTGTGGGATGCACTGGAGCTCGCATGAGGTGCTGCAGGGCGGCAGGGGACTTGACTTCACCTGAGGCAAGTCCCTTTTTCCTGCACTGGTACGACAGAATCTTGGATCTAATTGAGAGACCTTTATGTAGGAAATGTGAAACCGAACCCCTCCCCCCCCATCTCCAAAATAGATTGGACATCGCATCAATGTCACTGAGCAAACGTAGTATAAAGTTTAAAGAGGCTTTCCAACCTGAAGCTTCGTCTATCCATTTCTCTCCACAAATGCTGCCTGATGTGTTGAATTCCTCAAGCACATTGATTCTTTTGCTCAAGATTCCAGCATCTTCGGTAGCAGGGTGCTGCAGCGGTACAGCTGCCCCCTTACAGCGCTAGAGACCCAGGTTCAATCCTGACTACGGGTGCTGTCTGTACAAACTTTGTACGTTCTCCCCGTGACCAGGGCCGTCTTTACAGCATTATGGGCCCCGGGCAAAGCAGTGTACTGGGGCCCCTACGACAACTCTCCTCCTCCCACCCTCCCCGTCGCCCCCACCGTTACTCTCCCCCACCCCCCTTTCCCTACCAGCCCCCCCTGTCGTGCCGGCGAAAAGCACTTACCGAAAAGCACTTAGCGATGGACTTAGGGTGCTACATTGTTGCGAAAAGCACTTACAGATCGCTGTGAGAAGCACTTAGGGATGGAAAAGCAAAGCACTTAGGGAGCTAATTGTTGCGAAACAGATCGCTGTGAGAAGCACTTAGAGACCGAAAATGTTGCGAAAAAAGCACTTATTGAACCTACATTTTTAAAGTAGTATTTATTTATTGCAAGTCACTTAACATACACAGATCAGCATGGGGCCCCTATGCTCGTGGGGCCCCGGGCAAGTGCCCATCAGGCCCATGCGTTAAGACGGCCCTGCCCGTGACTTGCGTGGGTTTTCTCTGGGATCTCCAGTTTCCTCCCACACTCAAACAAAACGTGCAGGTTTGTCGGTTAATTTGCTTGGCATAATTGTAAATTGTGTGTAGGATTGTGTAAGTGTGCGGGGATCGCTGGTCGGCGTAGACTCAGTGGGCCGAAGGGCCTGTTTCCAAGCTGTATCAATAAACTAAACTTTAAAATATGTGCAATTGCTTGGCTCCATAGTAGGTATCCTGAATGACAGCCATCAAAGTAAACCAGCAAAATGATTCACTTCAGTCATTTAATGATTACTAATGAATGATTTAATGTCTTTTCCCAAGTTATCCATGGGTAATACTGCCTCTGATATTGAGCGTTTCCCTGAGTACATTGTTCAGGTCTGTGCCTCCTGCTCTCTGCCCCTTTAGCTTCCAGCCCATCTTTCTGTGTCCTCATTTCTGTACAGACAGCTTTTTTTCATGGCTTTGTGTTTTATTAAAATGAGTAGCCCACTATTCTCTTTCATCTTTCTGTTCATAACCTTTTCTTTTTGGTTTTGTTATTGTCTCTTTGCTTAAATTCCTCAATGTCATTTTCTCCGATAACTAACAGCCTCGAGCATCATGTGTAACACTTTTAACTTCCTTTTATCCTTATTTTAATACCCAGGTCATCGTGCATTTCTCTCCCATAGCTCTGATCTTAATCATATTTAACATCCAGCAGAGTGTGCCCCAGCTTTGGAATAAAGCTGCCCACTGGAAAAATAATTATTTGTGCTCTCTGATTCAGGTGTTGGCTGGCCCTAAGTGTTTTGTACTGAACAATTTGTAATTTTATTAAATACTAGAAAAGGGTGGACCCGTTGGGCATTGGTCTAGCACCCTCTCCTGCATTGGTCTAGCACCCTCCCTTCCCTCCCTTCCCCCCCTCCCCCCTTCCCCCTCCCCCCCACTCACCCACTCCATCCTCCATCAACCTCCCTTATCCCCCCTCCTCCCCTCAACTCCCCCTACTCACCCACTCCATCCCCTCCTCAACCCCCCTTATCCCCCCCTCCCCCTCTCCTTTCCCCTCCCCCCACCAATCACCCATTCACCCACTCCATCCTCCCTCAACCCCCTGTATCCCCCCTCCTCCTCCCCCCCTCCCTCCCCCCCCCCCCCCCCCCACCTCCGTTTGCACCATTGCAAAGTCAAAATATCGTAAGTCAAAGCATTGTAAGTCAGGGAGCATCTGTATTTGATCAACAGGCCTCAATTGCGCAGGCGCGGACCCGTTGGGTTCCCATTGTGACGTCAAACACGGAGGTATTACTGTGCAGGCACGGCTGACGGGCAGGAAGAGTGGAAAAGGGATTTATTAAAGTTTAAAAAGTGATTTTTTAAGTTTAAAAAGTGAAAAACTTTTAAAATATAACAGCCATTTGAGCCGCAGGCCAATGGTGAGTAAGGTGGGCCTAAAATTGCTGCGCTATCGTGTACCATTTTGGCTGTATTTCGGGAACAAATATATCCACAAATCCACAATCAAATATATCCACAAACAGACAAGATGAGAGTTTTAGTAATATATAGATAGATATAGAATTCAAATAATTTCAACTGAAGGCAGGCCCCAAGGGGACAGACAGTCAAGAATTCATTTGAAAATTATTCTGTAAATTATAGCATTTCTGATCTTAATTTGAGCCTTCAAGAATGAATTTGTTTTTGGTCTGAATTTTGGCCTATCCACCATCAATGCAAGCAGCTGCCTGTGCGCTTAAATCTTCTGATCACCATTTTTATTCTGAGGACTGCAAAACTCAAAGAAAAAAAGACTTAATTCCCAAAAGACGAAGTGATCCACAGTGTGCCAAATAATTTATATTCTTCCAAGAATTTCTAAGAGCTGAGATTTCCCGAGTGAGTGGAAGGACTTGTCATTATATTGTGCTTCTTGTACTGACCCTGATTTAACCGTGCCACCATTATTTTGAAGCTGTTAACGTCCTTGCAGGCTTATTGATCCCTTCATATTGTTTTTAATTTCTCTTCAGCAACTTTCGCAAATGAAATGTGGTGCAGATCATGGAAATTGTGGAACTGGTGGGGTGGAGAAGTTGGTGTCAGCTTTTTCTCTAAACAATAAAAACATGTTTAAAACAAACTTTCTTGGTTCAGTTTAGAGATACAGCACACAAACAGGGCCTTCAGCTCACCAAGTCCGAGCCGACCTGCGATCCCCACACACCATCGCTCTTGTACATACTCTGCAGACAATTTATAATGTTACCAAGCAAATTAGCCCACAAACCTGTACATCTTTGGAGTGTGGGAGGAAACCATAGCACCCGGAGAAAATCCATGCAGGTCTCAGGGAGAACGTACAAACGCCATACGGACGCACCAGTAGTCAGGATCAAATTGGGGTCTCTGGTGCTGTAAGGCAGCGACTCTCTACTGCTGCATCACTGTGCTGCAGGTTGGATCATGGTTTTTTTTTCCTAAGTCCTTTTGACAAAATAAAGATTTATTACAAACAGTTTTTATTCCTGCTGATTGCTGCAATGAAGTCTATTGTAGTGTTTAAACAGTGCATTCAGAAAGTATTCAGACTCCTTCACTTTTCCACATTTTGTTACGTTACAGCCTTATTTTAAAATGGATTAAATTCTTTTTTTTTAATCATCAATCTACACACAATACCCCAGAATGAAGAAGTGAAAACAGGTGTTTAAATTTTTTTGCAAAGTAATTAAAAAGAAATAACTGATATATTACATTTACATAAGTATTCAGACCCTTTGCTATAACACTCAAAATTTAGCTCAGGTTCATCCTGTTTCCATTGATAATCCTTGAGATGTTTCTACAACTTGACTGGAGTCTACCAGTGGTAAATTAAATTGATTGGACATGACTTGGAAAGGCACACACGTGTCTATATAAGGTCCCACCGTTGACAGTGCATGTCAGAGCAAAAACCAAGCCATGAAGACAAAGGAATTGTCCGTAGACCTCCGAGACAGGATTGTGTCGAGACACAGATCTGGGGAAAGATATAAAACAATTTCTGCAGCATTGTAGGTCCCAAAAAGCACAGTGGCCTTCGTCATTTTGATATGGAAGAAATTTGGAACTCTTCATAGAGCTGGCCGTCCGGCCAAACTGAGCAATCGGGGGAGAAGGGCCTTGATCAGGGAGGTGACCAAGAACCCGATGGTCACTCTGACAGAGCTCCAGAGTTCGGCTGTAGAGATGGGAGAACCTTTCAGAAGGACAACTACCCTAAACACACAGCCAAGACAACGCAGGAGTGGCTTTGTGACCAGTGTGTGAATGTCCTTGGGTGGCTCAGCCAGAGCCCAGACTTGAACCCGATCGAACATCTCTGGAGGGACCTGAAAATAACTGTGCTTCGACACTCCCCATCCAACCTGGCAGAGTTTGAGAGAATGGGAGAAATGACCCAAATATAGATGTGCCAAGCTTGTGGCATCACACCCAAGAAGACTTGAGGCTGTAATCGCCGCCAAAGGTGCCTCAACAAAGTACTGAGTAATGGGTGTGAATACTTATGTAAATGTGATATTTCAGTTATTTCTTTTTAATTACTTTGCAAAAATTTCGAAACACCTGTTTTCGCTTTTATTAGTATGGGGTATTGTGTGCAGATTGATGATTTAAAAAAAAGAATTGAATCAATTTTAAATTAAGGCTGTTACATAACAAAATGTAGAAAATGTGAAGGGGTCTGAATACTTTCTGAATGCACTGTCGGTGTATGTACTTTTATGATCTGAGTGCACCATGTAGAAACACCTTGGATATATTATTACACCAATTAATTAAGCTCTGCCATTGCATGAGTGTCCTACCTTCATGAAAGGTATTCTGTTGATATTTCCACCTCTGATTTTCCTTTACACACAGTAACACTCAAGAACCTACACATAATACATTGGCAACAAGATTAGAATGTCTCTGCTTGAGTTAATAGCAAGACAGTGATCAAGTTCAAAGTGAGTGGCAAGAAAGTAGACCAATGAAGGAAAGCTGTGAGCATGGTAAGTCTGAGCTCAAGAGATGGATGGACTTGACTATTTTATGTGTATGAAATTAATAGAAATATTTTTAAGAGCACAATTCTTGAAGTATACAGAATACAAATATGGACCTACCTAAGAGGTAAACCATATTGTTTCTTGTGGTATGGCAGAGACCATGTTTTATAACTTTGGTGAGTCTGCTTGTGCCATTTGCTATAGATGGGTCTCATCTGAGTGTAAAGTGAAAACAGTAAATGGACATTTTCAGATTGTTTTGAGAGCTACAAGTTTGATGCAAAAGCTTAGGGCAACACAGTGCCACAGCTGGTAAAGCTGCCACCTGGGTTCCAGAGATCCAGCATCAATCCTGACCTTGGGTGCTGGGTGTGTGGAGTTTGCACCTTCTCCCTGTGACTGTGTAGGTTTCCTTGTGGTGTTCTGGTTTCCTCCCACATCCCAAAGATGTTCAGGTATGTAGGTTAATTGGCCTCTGTAACTGCCCCTAGTGTGTAGGGAGTGGATGAGAAGGTGGAATCACGTTGAGCTAGTGTGAACGAGTGAGTGATAGCAACGTGAACTCAGTGGGCTGAAGGGTTTATTTCCATGCCGCATTTCCAAAGTAAATCAAATGAAATGGCTGAAGAATATATGGTCATGCGGAAGTCACTAGTTAAAAGAAGCTATTTTTTTCAGACCACCTTCGATGAATGCGTGATCACTTAATATGTGAAAGTAATTATTACGCTGGATTTCAAACTACCTGTTCAAAATGATCCTTAATCCCAATTGTCACAAGAAATTGATATTCACATTTGTTGTATCCCTGAAATAAATCAACGGCTGGTAAAGATGATGGTCCTTTGCCATTTCTATGGGGAGACGAGGACTACTTCAACCTAATAACTTTTAAAATATCATGGTCATCTAAAAATAACCCCATACCTTGGGTCAACCCTGCTCCTGCAGTTTTCTTCAGCTGCATATGTTATCTTCAGGGCTATCAAATATTCTTAAAGGTTAAATGATAAGTCATCCTTATCAAGATTTTCAAATCTTGGAAAATTGGAAGTAAATTTAAGTTCATTTTGTGGGAGAGTCCTGCTAAAGAACTAGGAGCCATATGTAACTGCAGATGCTCTTATCTGAAGCACAAAAATAAACTGCTGGAAGAATCCAGCCAGTCAAGTGGCATCTGTGGAGGCAAAGGGATTATTGCAAAAGGTCAACTTGTCATTAGGCTGTTGGCTACCCAAACAGAATATGAGGTGCTTTGAATTTTCCAGTTTCAGGTAACCCACTCCTCCTGTGTTCCTTTCCCATCCTCGCCAGTCTACCCACGTTCTCTCTTTTGGTTCCCCTTGTTACGTGGCCCAATTATCCTAGGTTTCTTTCCACCCTGGTCATCTTTCATATCCATCCCAAGCGTGGTTTAATCTGCACATCATCCTTGCCTTATATTTCCACATCCTTTACTGGTCTCACATCCCTACCCTCTCTCTCACCTGTTTATAATTACTATCTTCCCTCTATCCTCTCAGTCCTGATACAGGGTCTAGGCACAAAATATGATTATCCCTTTATAGGGACGAGGTACTGATTGAGAATGATCAGCCATGATCACATTGAATGGTGGTGCTGGCACGAAGGGCCGAACGGCCTATTCCTGCACCTATTGTCTATTGTCTATTGTCTATTTAGCTCTATGGATGTTGCTCTATGGATGTTGCTCATAGAGTTCTTTCATCAGTTTATTTTTTCTGAAAAGGACTATAATGCATTTACCCATCTAATACAAAAAAGAATTAATGAAACACCATAAGAAAGCTTGCCTTTATGGCACTGGGTCCACAAAAGCAGGGGTATGGTCTTTAAGGTGAACAAGATGGAGGATCATTATTTTCTGTATCCGTTGCATTAAATGTAATTAAATTCACTGCAAGTTAACATACTCCTCTCTCTGTTATGATGAGATAAATTAACATGAATAAGTAAGATTCGCAGGATGAGTAGTGAAAATCTGTATTCAGTGCAGTTAGATCTTGGGTACTTGTTAAATATTCATGCTCCCTTTGTTCTTTAATTTACAACATCTCTAACAACACCTTGTTAAAAAAGGAGACCAATCGAGTCAGCATGTCTGCTCAAGCCCTGGATGTGAGAAATGTCTCAAGAAATCACATGACGTGAAAGGAGAATTTCTTTAGTAATCGTAGAATCTTGTCAAATGGTGGTAGCTGGAAATACAATAAGAATATTTTAAATTATTAATGAATAATATTTATCCCAGTACTGTTTAGCCTGAAGTGAAACATTTAATACAAGGGCAGGTGATTGTTTTCATAAATCTTAAATATTTGATATATCACCAAATAAACATCAAAATTGGCTCGAATGAGGGATTGTTGAAATACAGGCAAACAGATCACTTTCTCCGTTTTAACATAACTGTCTGTCTAATTTTTATTCAAGATGGATAATTTCTGTCATAACATCCCAGCCTATTGAGGCAAGATGGTGAGAAGGACAAGGGACAATAAGAATAAAAATATGGTTTAAACAGAATTAACTCTGGTATGACATTGGCCTCAAGAATGTAAAATATGAATATGAATTTGCACATCATTTGCAGAGAGTCGCTTTAGCAATTTTACTTTAACATACATAAGAATGGCAAATGATTTTTTAGCTGGTAAACTTTTACTCTATAATTCCAGTTTGTAAACATTGCGGCTGCTACCTGCACTCCTCAGTACTAAAATCAAAGTCCCTCAATGCAAGGGGTTTCAAAACAGTCAACTGTCTGCAGCATTGGCTCAATGAATGAGACATCTACTGGAGAGAGAAGGGAGACTCTCAATGTATGGCTGCTGCTTTTGTCTCTCTGTGGATCCTGTGTACTGCCTTTTCCCGTTTGTGGGATTGTATGCCTTTTTTTCAGTGAGAGGTTGCCTGTTTTGTGCTGAGAGAATGGAGGCTCTGGTAAGCAAATTTTATTGAGATATTGCAGAGGTTTTAAACCAAATTTGTCCTAAATCTATCCATTGCTATTTATAGAGATTATTCACTGTTGCACTGTTTCTATTTGCTGACAAAATAGTGACTGCATTCCCAAATGAAAACACAATGACTGCAAAAGATAATAATGTTACCTAGTGTGTTTTCGGAGTTCTGTAACTGCGAACAGCAGATGACAGTTAACTTTGAGAGCAGGTGTAACATGGGAAAAGTGGTAAAACGTTGTGTATGAATGTGAGCAAGTGCATGCAAGAGTATATTTATGTTAGGATCTGAGAAAATGTGTTTGTGTGTAAGAATAGGACTGAACTTTAGGAAATAATTAATGAGAATGTAGGATTGCATATGTGAAATAAATGAGAATTTCTTATCAGATTTTTAAAAGTACATATATTTATGAGATACAAAGTCAAAGTCTCTGATACAGTGACGATGTAATGAGATTCAAATCCTACAGTACTTCCAATGCCATTTTGAACTTTTGACTGCTGCTATTATATGGATTTCTATGACATTTAGTTTTTGCTCTAAATATTCATAGTTCTGTGTTGGAAGCATTTGTGTGATATTACTGTTGAAATGCTTGACCTACTGTATGAAATGTTTCTGTTCAGTAGTTTAAAAGGTAGACATTTGTTAAAATTAAATAGGATAGAATGAGATCCACAAAAAAAAGAACTTTCATACTAGGTGGTTATGATAAATGCAAAATCCAAATTACTAAAATGTTTCCTTCATGATACATGAAGGGATATTTAGTTTCGCGAAGCTAATGAATGTAAAATAGATTACTGTGTATAGAATTAAAATTAAAGCTAAAAATAACATGGTTCAAATCCATTGAAATAGTTGCACTCTCAGCTTTAGAAAGAAAGATATGCACAATAATGCCAGACTTCCATCAACTTTTCTAGCTGCTAAAATTTTGTTATGAAAACTGAAAATGCGATTTTAATGAAACAAATCTTAGGTTTAATAGGTTTAACTTTTAACCATAAACAAAAGGTGAACAGGGACTTGTTTTACATCATTGTGGGGTAACTTTGCAAAGGGCTGCAGGGATTTTTTGCCTGATAATTGAAAGTTGGATATTATTTTGCAATAATTTACATTTATAATGAAATATTTTCCTATAATCTCATTCATACAACTACATTTTCTTTTTTGTGAACCTCTGTAAATAAATTTGTACCTTGGATCTTAAATTTGAAACTTATTCAACAAAGAAGGATATCCAGTCTAGAGATACGACAGCAATAGTCCTACCACTACTTTAGCTAAACTTCAAAGGGGCAGGTTCCTGCTGTATTTTACTGTTGGTCTCACACATTCGTATAACTAATTTCGATACCTTAGGTGTCAGAAAGAAATCTAAATAAAATGTGGACTAATTCACATCATTTAATGCCACAATATGTCCGAGTAACTCAGCAGGTCAGACTGCATCTCTGGAGGACATGTATAAATGACATTTCATGGCGGGTGGTTGGTATCTACCTATCACTCTCACTAGGTTTTGGCCTGATCCTCCTCTCTTCCAGCTTTCTCCTCCCTCCCCCCTGCCCACCGCCGCAATCAGTCTGAAGAAGGGTCCCGACCTGAAACTTCACCTCTCCATATTTTCCAGAAATGCTCCCTGACCTGCTTAGTTTGTCCAGTTCTGCCTTTTTAATATAAACCAACATCTTCAGTTCCTTGTTTCTCACATCATTGAACATTTAGAGATTTCCAAATTCTTCTATAATTTCATATTATGCACTTTGGCAAGCAAAACAGGGATACACAATTATAACATCATGACTCTAGAATCTAAAGCACGAAGTAGTTCGTAAACATTTCAAAAATAATGATTAGTTCTAAGGACCAAATCTTGTTTAAATTTTAGTGCCTTTGCTTGGCAAATAAGAGTGTATGGATTATAGAAATTTAGCAGAATGATCTTTGGAAGGAATAAGGAACCACATGAGACCTATACAAAATTGAAAGTGTATTGAAGGAAATGTAACCAAGAGAATGAGAAACCACCGTTGCTAAATGTAGAGAAAAGGGAGTTGTATATCAATGACAACTAAAGGTGATGATACATGCTAGGTATTTGTGCTGAGCTCCTTTCTCATTATTAAATTTATTTAGCCGCAAGTACAGGGTAGGGATAAATGTAAAGTCTGATAATGATACCAATCAACAAGGTTTGAGCAAGAATACCGAGCTGCAGGAAATTGTAGAAACATTAAGAAAATGGACAGATAGGTAGTGATTTAAAGGTGAACATTTTATACTAACATGGATTAATTCAGATAAGTGTGATGTGATACATTTTATGAATTTAAACTAGGGCAGGGCCCTCACTGTGAATGAGGGCCATAGGGAATTTTGTAGAGCAGAGGGATTTAGTATAAATACACAGTTCCCTGAAATTTGGTTGCAGGTAGATGGGTTGGTGAAGGAGGCTTTTGGCATACTGGCTTTTATCAGTCAAGGGATTTAATGTAGATGTTGGGAGATTATGTTGCAGTTATACATGACATTGGTGTGGCTGCATTTGCAGTATTGTGTTTAGTTTTGGTCACCTGACTATAAGAAAGGTGCCATTAAACTGGGAACTGTGCAGAGATTTATGTGAATATTGCCAGGACTGAAGGGCCTGAGCTATAAAAAATCATTGGGCAGGCTAGGATGTTGTTCCTTGGAGTTGTAACCTTAAAGGTATATAAAATTATGAGGGGCTTAGATAATGTAAATGCAGTCTTTTTCAGAGCGTAGGGGAATCAAAAACTAGAAGGTATAAGTTTAAGGTGAGAGGGGAAAGATTTAATTGGAACTTGAGGGGAAACTTTTTCACAGACATGATGGATATACGAAACGAGCTGCCTGAGAAAGTAGTTGGTACAATAACAACATTTAAATGTCATTTGAGCAGGCAGATGAAATGTTTAGCAGTGTTATTATGTGGGGATCGCTGGTTGGCGTGGACCTGGAGGGCCGAACGGTCTGCTTCCGTGCTGAAACTAAATATCTCTAAACAAAATATTTTGTAAGGCCACAACTATCATTGCATACAGTTCTAAGCATTTCAAAACATAATGTATTGGATTAATGCAAAAGTATTCATATTTAACACGAAACCGTGGATGTTAATTTTCAATTCGGGGTGCAACAACTCAAGATAAGTAAAATTCAAATACAAGATATTAAAATGGCAGTTAAACATGTGCAATGGTTTTGAAATCAAATTCTTATGGTGCTCCATCCAGATGAATTTAGTTTAGTTTAAAGATACAGTGCAGAAACTGACCCTTTGGCCCACTGAGTCCACCCTGACTAGCGATCCCCCCACACTCGGGATAATTTACAATTTAGCCAAGCCAATTAACCTACAAACCTGTACATCTTTGGAGTGTGGGAGGAAAACTGAGCTCCTGTGGAAAACCCACGCAAGTCACGGGGAGAATGTACAAATACCATACAGATAAGCACCTGTAGTCAAGATTGAACCCGGGTCTCTGGTGCTGTAAGGCAGCATCTCTACTGCTGTGCCATCGTGCCACCCGATGTTGAGTTCCAGATGTTGATTTTATACCACTAAAATAATTAGAGAACAAGTTCATTAATTCAGGATAATATTTTTTAAAGCTTATTCTAGGCAGTAATATAATGCTTCTGGAATGTTAGTAAATTGGTGCAATTAGGCCATCGCCAACATTTATTACTACATTTTATTGTTGGCATAATTAGTTTGTCTAATATGTAGGATGGGCATCAGCAAAGTAATGACATGAATCAGTCTGTTTGCATCAATCTGGTTTATAAGTAGTGCCTTCAAGGGCAAGAATATTCATTTAAGCTGAAACATGTTTCACAAGCCTATATTACAAGCCTTTATCATTTCTTGGACAGAACAACATAAACAGAAATCTCCTAACTAATTGCAATGGAGCTAAATTTATAAGTGTCTGGTAATTTACATTTTAAGTTATTGGATATGTATTTGCCTAGTTTTTTTTAGGGGAGAAGATGAAAAATAACCATTTGAATAAGCTGGCTTTAATTGGATCAGAATTTCAAATCTCCTGCTCCCTTACCCCTGGAATTTGAAAATTAAATTAGAATAAGATCTTAGCATAGAGTCCTGTTTAACCTCTAGGGCAAATCTAAATTCCAGCTCGGAGAAAGAGGAGAGTTTTATCTTTAGATCTGATGGAGAGTTCGGCTGCAAAAAATGTTTGATTTTAATTTATTCTCATTTACCATGTGTAGCTTTGCATGGCCCTTTCCTTTTTTCAAAGTTGCATAGAGGAATAATTCCTTCTGTACCAATGCACTGTCACTTTTTATACAGAATACTATAGAATCCATGTTCAGATGGGCATGAATGGCAACCTTTTAGATTTCTTTGACAGTGTTTGTTGACCTACATAACAACAAAGGAAAATGACTTTTTTGATGTTTTAAACATTCACTTTAAAAGAAACATATTGTTGGCAACAATGACTTGATTATTTAGGCAAATTTTCATTCACAGTTTTTAGTAAGCCTCGATACAAGTTCACGTGTTACATTCTCTGATACTGAATAACTCTTGATTTTGTAGTTAGAGTGTGATATCTTAACAAAATGAGAAAAAGAAAAAAGTCGTTCTTCATGATTTCAATATATTGCCAGCAATGAAGTACTTGTGAGTGTATCACCTTTCACACTGGAGTGCAACAGCAGACCATTATTGTATGGGAAAGGATCCCACAAACTGAAGGACACACGAGAAGTCTCTTGATTTTCTCTGAATATCATATCATATCATATATATACAGCCGGAAACAGGCCTTTTCGGCCCTCCAAGTCCGTGCCGCCCAGTGATCCCCGTACATTAACACTATCCTACACCCACTAGGGACAATTTTTACATTTTACAATTTTTACATTTTACCCAGCCAATTAACCTACATACCTGTACGTCTTTGGAGTGTGGGAGGAAACCGAAGATCTCGGAGAAAACCCACGCAGGTCACGGGGAGAACGTACAAACTCCTTACAGTGCAGCACCCGTAGTCAGGATCGAACCTGAGTCTCCGGCGCTGCATTCGCTGTAAAGCAGCAACTCTACCGCTGCGCTACCGTGCCGCCCCGTCCCGACTAGTTGGGGTTTTTTTTGTCCATGTACAGTAGACAAACCCTTGATTTAACATCTCATCCAAAACACAGCAACCCACACAGTACAACATCAGTTCAGTATTGCACAAGAGTGTCAGCATTCATTATGTGCTCAAGTCCCTGGAGCAGGAGCTTCTAATTTTCTGGCTCAAAAGTGTGATATCAATACCAAGCCATTGACATCTTTATTTATTTCATTTGAGACTATTTTCAATTTGTTGGGTTATATATCATTGAAGAAGGACTTTCACTGCATTTTGCAATTGGAAATATTTTAAGTGGATTAAAAATCATGGCAGTTGTGTCGCAGTCTTAGTCATAATCAATATCAACAAGATGAATAACTGGTCATTTATCTCAATACTAATTACACAAAAACATATTGCGTGCAAATTACCTGCTGAATTACCGTAATAATTATCCACTGAGGTATTTTGAGACAGCATGGAAGATAGATACTACATTAAATGAAAGTCCAATTCATTTTAGTACTTGCACAGAACTTGGACAGTAACTCATTTTGGAGACTGAGTAATTTATTGACTAAAACAGTTATTTTATCTATTTTTCTTCAATTCCGTGCTATATTGAAGAAATGGAAATTTGGATGCTGCATAGAAATCAGTTTGAGAGGGGAAGAGTTGTTTATTTTCTTGAGAATTAGACAGCTCTTTCCTTTAAATAATTGGCCAGGATTCAAACCTGGATAAAACAGTGTTGATAATTGGAATCTCCAGCTGGAGTGATGCAGGTTGCAAATCCCAAACAGATTAAATAATCATTTACAAGTCTATTTTGGAACATTTTATTTATTCCAGGAATTATTGCCAGTTCATAAGCAAACTGTGCTCTGCTGTGTATATACTCAATTTCTGATGTTTTATGTAGAAACAAAGAATTGCAGATGGTGGTTAATACGCAAAAGAACATCGCGTTGGAGTAATTCAGCAGGTCAGGTAGCATCTCTGGAGAACATGGATAAGTGACAGAGAAGGGTCCCAACCTGAAATGTCGCCTATCCATGTACTCCAGAGATGCTGCCTGACTTGAATTACTCTGGCATTTCATGCCCATTACTGATGTTGTATAATTTTTTTCACAGGATTTTCCCTTCATCATTTATTTTGCAGATAGTTTTAAGTGACAGTTTATTGTTCTAGTTTATGTGCAAACACCATTACATTATGTAAATGAAAACCATTTTACCAGGTGTTACTGTCTCAAAAGTTGCCTTCATCTACTGCCTCTTGTGTACATAATGTACAAACAGAACCCTCTGGGATAAGATGCTACTTCCAGAATAGGTGAACCTAAAATGATATTAAAGTTGGACTGCCTAAATATAATAATCTAAATTCCTAAGATGCACAAAACATCATCTGAGAAAATATGGTGCATGGATTTAATCAGGTGATTTTACCAAATTAATGAACATAGGAGATTAGTCAACATCACCTGTGTTAAGCTTGGTTTGCTAGGCAGATGGTGTCAGATAAATTGGAAAGAATATATGTGGACTTCCAATCAGATAATATTTGTATCAACAAGGAACTGCAGATGCTGATTTATACCAAAGATCAACACAAATCAACACAAAATCTAGAGATGTTACCTAACGAGTTTGGTAACATCTCTAGAGAAAATAGATAGATGTTTCAGGTTCCATTTCTTTAGACTGATTGCAGAGGCCAATAAAAGGATGTTTGCATGTAGATCAGCAATCAATTTTACATTTGGGCGTCAGGATCAGGTAATGGGATAAAGAGTAGTTTAGTTCAGAAATGCAGTGTGGAAACTGACCCTTTGGCCCACTGAGTCCGCACCGACCATCGATCCCCATACACTAGCACTACCCTACACACGAGGGACAGTTTACAATCTTTACCAAAGTAATTGACCAACCAACCTGTATGTCTTTATGAACGATTTCAGCTTCAGCTCTGCGTCTGTTAACCCTCAGTAACCTTTCGCCCCTTTATCAAGAATCTATCTACCCCTAACTTATAAGATTCAAAATCCTATTTCCATTGCCTTCTGAAGAGAAGAGTTTCAAAAACTTCCAAGTCTGAGGAAAAAATACCCTTCTCTGCCTGAAATGGAAAACCCCTTTTAAACAGTGATTCCTAGTTCCAAATTCTCCCGCAAGAGGACACAAGTCCTCCACAACCACCCTATTAAGATCTACATATGGTATATCTGATCTGTTTGGATAGCATGCAAAATAGATCTTTTCACTGTGCCTCAGTTCATGTGACAATAATAAACCTAATCCCAAATCTAATCTCCCAAGATCTTGTATCTTCAAACAGGTTTTCTTGCATTCTTCTAAACTCCGGTTTGTCCAATCTGTCCTCATAAGACAAGATGCCTATTCTAGGTATTAATCTAGAAAATGTTACCGCATTTTAAAATCCTTACGTAACCTTTTATATCAATGAGAATTTCAGATCAATTTTGTATGTTGTATTCCAGACGTGGTTCTCAGTGATGCCTTACAAAATTGAAGCATAAGCTCTTTACTATTATAATAAAATATAATCATTCTTTTGGTTTTCCCATTTAATTAATATTAATTCCCATTTAATTAATACACAATTTGCTTCGTCTGAGGTGAGTCAATCAACAATTGTCAATACTTGTATCATAGAGCAATAAAAATACATGATCAAGAAAATAACAAACCAAAAGCAAATCCTGGCAGACGGCCTGAAAATCTAATCTAAGGAGCCTCTTGAAAAAGTCACACAGAATTTAACTAACAGTCTTGAATTGCCCTCTGCACAAGAGCTTCAGAGAAAAATTGTACTTGAATTGAGCATTCACCAGTACGATGAGTGAAATTTTGCTCTTGTACAGCAGAGGGTGTGCTTTGTTTGCCTGTTAATATTTCTCCATGTTTCATCCCCTATCTCTTAATATTTGCTGCCGACCTCGAGGAATGTTGAATAATATCTGTTTTCCCATTGGAATGTGTTACATTCCCAGATTGTATCCAGGTGAAGATTCTGCTTTGACAATACAGCCTGATAATCAGTTCTCTTGGAGAAGAATGCTAATCATTGCAGATATGTTGTGCAAATATTTTTAGAGCAGTCAATAGGTATAAAGGATTTCTATAACGGAGGCTGAAATAATTGGGTCAACAGTCTTCACCTGTCAAAACTGGTAAATGTGAGGCACAAAAAAGCTCTCAAGAGAATCTCATAATGCCAAATCAGTCTGGATTGCCACTCTGGATTGTTTATTTGCTGTTCCTTTGAGTCTTGTTGGAAGGTATTCCAATCATTAAGGTGCAATGATATGCAATGGAAGATTTTTTCCGGTATCTTATCTTGGACAGTCCTGTCAATTGTAGCATGGGTTTAAAATAAAGCTTTTTTTCCAATGCCAGTTTTACTAATTTACCATAATCTTGCCTTTTTTAAGGGTTTGGGTCTCGTTCTCTGCAGCCCTTTTACTAAGGGAACACAGTTATGTCAGAGGTACCATTTTGTTCAGGTGAAAGGATGATGATTGTACAAACAGATGCAGTGACTTCACACCATGATGTGAAAGCTGTAGATTCTCCTAGTATCCTGGCAACATTCATGTTCACTCATTAGCTGTCTATATGCCACTTGCAATTGACTATTGAAATAGAACGAATGATGTAGGCGATATGTTTTTTCTTCTGGGCTGTTGAGTAAGCTCTGGGTTAGTTCAGTAATAATACTCTCTCAACTTAATGAGTGAGACAGTTGAGAGTATTATTACTGATCTTACCCTGAAGATCAGTAATAATACCTGTTCAGAAAATACCCATTTAAAGTGAAATATTTCCATTTATCATTGATACTTTATTGTCACTGGTACTTGGTACAGTGAAATTCTTTGTTTTGCATACAGTACACAAGAGTCACCACATAAAGGGTGCCGACAGTAACAAAGGCATTCAATATAGTCCCTCTTCCTTCTACTCCCCCCCCCCCCACTCCCCTCTCCCAAAAAAAACACCCAGTCCCTCCGAGTTCTTGGCAGCCCTCCCATGCTGGCTCCTTCTTTGCTAAAGTCTCCTTTGAATCTTGTTGAAGATAATCCTGTTTTGTACAATAACCTATGGGTCCATTTCACCAGGAATTGGGTTAGATCTAACATAAACCATTTCCATATATAAGTGGTGCATCTATCACTTTATTCTTTATGCTGTTTAAAATTGAGAGTCAACTCCAGGAATGGTTTTTGGAGATGTCCCATTTTGTGTGGACAAAATATATCTGGAAATTCTTTAAATTTATAATTCATGTCATAATGTCTTTGCTAGCAATGCCAACATTCATTGTCCATCTATAACAGCTCCTAAATTAGAGAGACAGTCAACAGTCAACCACACTATGCCCAGCCATATCACACCATTTCCTTTACTTTAGTCTTACTTTACTTTAGCATGGAAACAGATTCTTCGGCCCATCGTGTCCACGCCGACCAGCGATAACCCAGTACACTAACCAGCACACTAAGGACAATTTTACAACTTGCTGAAGACAATTAACCTACAACCCTGTTCATCTTTGGAGTGCAGGAGGAAACCAGAGCACCCGGAGAAAACCCACGTGGTTACAGGGAGAACGTACAAACCCCATGCAGACACCATCCATAGCCAGGATTGAACCTGGGTCTCTACCGTTGCGCCACTGTGCTGGCCTGAAAGAAACCTGAAGCAGATTGTTTTTTAAGCACCAGTATGGACGATTCATGGTTATTGGTACAGAGACTAGCCGCTAACTATATTTCTTTCTTTCATTCCCAGCTGCCATAGGGGAATTTAAACTTGTATCCGGATCAATGGCTCGGAATACTAGATGCTAATCTAGTGTCAGAAATCCACATTCTCAGCTTTGTGGCATGTGTGCAAATGATGATTGACATGTTCTGGACTCTAAGTCCTCAGAATTCCAGTCACTAATTACAGTTGCGAGCCACTGTTGTAAATCTAGTCGGGTCAAGTTTATTTGTCGTATGCATAAGTACAGTGAGATACAGGTACAATGAAAATCTTGCCAGTAGCAGACCAGTCAGCCTTTTTCACTACTCAGGGGATTTCTCAACAAAAAGAAAGTCAGTAATTAAAGTGAATTTAATCTCTAGCAATAGAACCATAATCATAAAATATTCTTATGTTATGCTGCTATCAATCTGCAAAGGATCCCACCATTTTTCCACTCACCTGCGTCCAAATGTTTTAAAATATAATTACCAGTGATGGATTTAAAACAGATTTTATTCAGTTGCTATCCATTTAAAGATCATTTGTTCTCCGGGCTAAGTTAATTAGCAGAAGGCTAGATTGCTCGACTTATCACTGTGACTTTCTTCATATGGTTTATATAATATTGAACTCATAAAGCAGATGGAAATGTGAGATGCTGCTAAATTAATCCAGAAATACAATTAAATACTCTCACTGTGATAACATGAGGTTAAATCTGTCAAAAATAACTGGTTTCACTGAAGTGAGAGCGATCCATGAATGTAGACAAAGAAAACCGGAGAAGGACAAATGCATTTCTCTTGCAGGAATTTTGGTTTGAGGGATGTTACAATACAAGAGCTTGGAGGTAGCAATAACCTTGGGAATTATATTGATTGATCTCCACATTGTCATTTGGTAGAATACAAATGTATTCTATAAAAATCCATTAAGTATACACTTCCTTGCCCAGCATGTGATCACTGTTCCTTGCAATCTAACCTCGCCAATTTCCTTGCTATCCAACTTACACCACTTGGGTCTATGCCAGAAAATCATCCCTCACTTCTCTACACATCTTACTCAGAACTTCTGCCTATTTGCAAAGAAGACCCTTGTCAGACATGAGTTTAAAGTTGATGATAGGCATTATGGTCTAGATGACTACCATGGCTGACAATTTATTTTGCCAACATACTTCCTTGCCATGGCTGCACATTCCATTCAATGTTGGAGTTGTAATGTGGCTCTTGGCATCAACTCTATTTGGTCACTAGCTCTTCATATCTCATCAGTAAGTTGCCACATGGCTTGTATAGCATCCATGGTCCGGGTCATATCCTTTCCAAGCTGTAAAAAGTCCCCATTTGGGATGGAAATTAAATAAAATCTCTCCAAGGTCTCAACCCATCAAACAAACTACAGTACATAGGTGCAGAGCCTTGCATAATGTCACATACAATTTAGCGTCTTCCATAGGGGAAATGATGATTATCATCATCACTCTTTCCTTGGAATGAAATCATCAGGTTTATAATTGTTCCTCACCAGTGGTTTCTCCAGTTTCAATTGATGTTTGAAATGAAGGCACACAATGCTGGAGTAATTCGGCGGGTCAGGCAGCATCACGAGAGAAAAGGTGATGTTTTGGGTCAAGACCCCCCTTCAGGCTGAAGTATTTTAAGATCACCATGTTAATATCACTGTGTTAATATAAAGGATTTGTTTTTGACTCCAGCGGCGTATGCGTGTACAGCATCAATCACCCGATTATGCTCTTCACTCGAGGCACAGCTTTCCTTGGTTTGTCCAGGGCTCCAGCTGTGTGGGCAGCACATTCACCAGTCTCCTGGGAACCATGAGTCATCAGATCCTCTGCTTCTGAAGCTGTTCCTTAACACATGGGTCTTGGTGACACCCGAAGCATCGAGGACGAGTTGTCAGCACCGTGTCAATTAAAACACCATTCCGGTCACACTCCATTTTACAGCCCTTTTTCATTTTTATTTTATTCGGGTGCTTTATTTGGGTCTGTTTCACACTATAAATCAGAAATGATATGCGTAATTAAAGTAACATGAGGAGAAATATGCTTGTCCTTTCATTCAGTAAGACCTTGTCTCATCTTTTACCTCGGGAGCACTTCACTACACTATCTTGTATCCCTTGATTCCCTTTATATCTAAACATCTATCAGTGTCTATGTTGAATATGCTCACCAACAGATTCTCTGTTGTCATCCGACTTATAGAATTCCAAAGTTTTGCTGCCCTCTGAGGGACGAAATTTCTTCTCATCTCAGTCTTGACTAAACATGACTGGTTCGGAACACCCCAGGAAGGGAAAGCATAAACCTGTCAAACCCTGCAAGAATTTTGTAAGCGTCTATGAAATCTTTCCTCATTCTTCTATTTTCAAAGAGTGTGCTCCCAAGCATGTTTAACCTTTCCTCGTGAGAATAACTCCCCAATCCCAGGAATCAATGTGGTCAACCTTCATCGCACTTCACCCATTGCAAGCATATCCTTCCTTGGGTACCCATACACAATATTCCAGGAATAGTCTTATCACGTTGCTTTATACTTGTAGTAAGACCTTTGTGCTCAAATCCTCTTGCAATATAAGGCAAGCTTACCATTCACCTTCCTAAATGCTTGCTGAATCAACATATTAACTTTGTGCCTCATATGCAGAGACACCCAGATCCATTTGTACACCAGCGCCATTTAAAAGTGCTCCACTTCTCCATTTTTCTACCTCACACTTTTCTACCCTTCATTCCATCTGCCTTATCCTTGGCTTGCCTATATCTCCATGAAGACCCTCTGCATCCTTCTCACAACCCAAATTACCATCAAGTCTTGTTTCATGACAAATTACCATCAAGTCTTGTATCATGACAAATCATGCATTGATTGCAATTGATCCCCTCATGCAAATCATTGATGTTGATTATGAATAGCCGGGGGCCCATGCACTGAGCCCTGCAGTGCATTACTAAACACAGACCAAAAAAAGACCTATTCATCTTCTGAGGAGGTTTCCGACCCAAAACATAGCCTATCCATGTTCTCCAGGGGTGCTGTCTGACCTGCTGAGTTACTCCAGTATTGTATATCTTTCTTTCACATTTTTATTTTTTCTGACAATTACACAATTCTCCATCTATGCCTATTTATTATTCCCAATCCCATGTGTGGTCTTATTTCATTTAATATGTGCCCCATCTGTCACCTCCCTGAAGGCATTGTGAAAGTGCAAGATGTAATATTTGCCAGTTTCCCATTATCCACCATGTGTGTTACAATCTTAAATCAAAAGTAACATGTATCAAAGATGACTATTCTGAGCAATCTTAGAATTATTTATTAGTAGTTCCGCTGTCACTTCCCAAATGATACAAACTGTCAATTTTCCTTTTGTTGGTGTCTGCTCTGTAGTTCCCCATGTTTTCTCTCCTGCCTGTTTTACATTCTTGGGTAATATTTGAACTTTCCCACCCGATATTTCATTACTATTGACCTCTCGCCAATCCATCTGTTGTCCACATCAGGAGGCGTGAATTATGCTTAGGCTCAAGTCAGAGTCGATAACCCGAGGATCCATAGGTTAGCAGAGTACAGGGGCGAGTTGGGAAGTTGGTCAATGAGGAGCGTATCTCTGGAGGGACAACTGTGGACATTTGGACAAGCAGAGAATGCAAGCATGAGAACTGGATATTGTCCTTTTGTATCTGCAGAGCACATGACATGGCAAAGCACGTCCTCCATTTCTGGAATTTAGTTCCGTAATACATTCACAAGGTTATACTTCCAATCTTTGGGAACATTTAGTGGACATCATCGTATTTACCACTGGTTAGGCTACTTACAAGTTGATAGTAATCCATGGAGTATGAGTGAGGAATGCCTGGTCCTAACCAACTTTTGCAGAATCAATCAATGATGCCACCAGTTACTCAGGTTGCTATAGGACTACTTGAAAATCACATTAGATGAGTTCATGCCAGACTTTATGAAAGTGGATCAACACGCTGGATTATTTAAAATGAATCTATGCTCTACAAGAATATTCAATAATCCTTTTTCCTCAAGGTGTGGTAAAGTTGCATAAGAAAGATGAACCTGTTTTTTTTAAATTGCTTGAATTGCGTTTCATTTTGAGATGAAATGCTGCATCTTAACTCTGCCTCAAGGGCCTCCGTTTGATTTTCCTCAACTGAGAAACATATGAGCAGTGGATGAAAATCACCCTGTTATAAATATTCAGCCAGTGTTAGCAGCCAATATATTTCTGCATCCTAGTCTCAAATAAAATTCATGTAGATTTATTTAGAGCTTTATCCATTGTAATGCAACATTAACAGAACTGAATTATGGAATAAATTTGACAAATTTATTTTAAATAATTCATCACATCGGTGTATTTTTATAAAATATGGCATGTACCATAGAGGGCAGTAAACTCAAAATGTCTCATTCCACTTCAGTCAATAAGCACTGATATAAAAATGCTTCATGTTGTGGTTATTTTCGGGTGAACTAAGAAATTAATCCAACTCTTAGGTCCATTGCTGTTGACAATTCAAAGGACTGTGATGCAAATCCAAGTGCAACGTGAGTCTAATAGAAAACTTAAACAGGACAAGAAAAAAAAATGGGCTGGATAATGTTGGGCAGAGTCTTTACCTCACACCTTGTCCCAAAGTCCATCATTGTGGTCTGTCCATGCCTATCCTGTCCAGGTTGGTGGCAGAAGGACTACCTTCCTGGGTTTTTCATCCTAGAGACCAGAGCATGAATAGACAGCAGTGGGCACTTGGATAATGAATAGTGGAGGCTTTCCCTTGAAGGCAACTGGAGCCCTTGAAGCCAGCAAAACTGGAGAAAATGGATAGCCAGCTGTCTACTCAATGTTTTTTTTTATTATTGCACTCTGGCATTTAAAAACTAATAACATTAAATTAAATAATAAAACCATATTAAAAGTAATACAAATTAATTAAAATATGTATAAATACTTGAGTTTTGAAATGAACCCAAATAATTTAATTTAATTTGCCTGCTACCATAGTAAATGGCAACCTAATTAAGGCACTGGAGTATAATTAATCAACAAATTCCAGGATTGATAGTGTGGGCATGAGTATTTTAAGAAGATCCCTAAAGGTCAACACTTTATTTTAAGAATATTCAAGATATAGTTTTGCTTCATTGGAACAAAAAGGTTTTTTTAGTGCTGAAGAATACCACAAAAGAAAGCATAAAATTGAGAATGTATTCTGTATGTGTAACGTGTTCAGTTTTCTCCACGTGAAACCAATCCACCACATGCAATGATCAATGAGTTGATTGAAGTCAAGGGGTGATGTATGTGAGACTGCCCATGTCTGCCATTTTACATAATCCCAAGTTTTAAAAAAACAGTAAAACCTGAGGAGCAGGTGGTATCTCAGCTGCAATCCTAGAATTCATTGGTGAAGAACTCCAGGCATGAGTTCACCCTCTTTCTACTCTGCCCTATTGGGACTGAAGTTCAGTTCTATTGTTCGAAGGAGATCCTAACGTTGTGTTAATATTAGTGCTCATGAAGAAGAGTAGCGCTGTAAAGGGCTGAGACGTATAATGTCAATACTGCCTGGTCAGATATGGCATTGTGGTGCAGAGATCTCCTGCTCTGCTCCAGTTATTTGCCTCTGCCCCCCTAAGAGACCCCCTGATGCAGCTGTGGGATGTTTTCCTGGTTCCCACACTCGCCATCCTGTGGCCTCTGAGTAATGCAGTCTGTTGTGCTGAAGGATGGAAATCGTACAGTCAAGGTGTTTATCGTTTCCATCCTGATGATATCATGTGAATGTATTGCGATTTACATTCTTGCCACAGCTGTTTTGTAAGGAATGCAAAAGAATTGCCAAAGTTGTTTCTTAAATATGCAATCTTTTTTGAATGTCCCTTGGTTACTAAGCCTGAAGTTTATCAGGTAGGATATCCATGTACAGATATGTCCACTCCGTAAAGGGTGTGCGGCACGAACAAGAAAATCTACTCGTAACAAACAGCTGATACTAACCAATTGAAGATGTTGGATCACAGAAGGCAGGAAGAAACAACACAAAGCATGGCAACCAGAACCCTTGCATCTCTCAAACCTTTATTTAATTGCCATACGCTGCACGTTGAGTTGAAACCACATTTTAAAAGACAATCTTTAGCAACACGGCAGTTCTTAAACTTTAATCTAGATTGAGGCAGTTGTGTTATTGTATCTGTGCATCACCAAAGCAGACACAATATTGGAAGAATACTTAATTCCATGCCTTCTGCCTTACCTGCATGTGGCAAAGCTAATTTATCTTTCTTCAACCTCAATGTATATTCTCCTGCTAATGGTTAAAATGTATGGATGTTAATGGATATTAATGGATAGAAATTGTTGCTGCTCTACAGTGCCAGAGACCCAAGTTCGATCCTTACCACGGATGCTGTCTGCATGGAGTTTGCACATTCTTCCTGTGACGGCATGGGTTTTATCCAGGTGCTCTGATTTCTTCCAAGATTCCAAAGATGTGCCTGTTTGTAGGTTAATTGGCTTCTGTAAAACTGTCCATAGTGTGTAGGATAGAACTAGCGTAGGGGGTGTTCGTTGGTCGGCAAGGACTCGGCCGGCTGAAGGGCCTGTTTCCACGCTGTATCTCTAAAACTAAAACTAAATTTGAAGATTTAGCAACATAATAAAATTGCACACCACTTGGTGGTCTGATAGTTTTAGTAGCCTTAATGTCCTTTCATCACTTTGAAATCTTTCTTTTCTCTTCTAATAACTGGGGTAGGGTTTTGTTTCCACCTCTGTAAATGCAGAGATTCTGACACCAACTTCAGGCATGGACAAAACTTGCCCCTTTATCCAGCATGAGAAGCAGGTGCACTTCCAGCAGAAAGCAGCAGGTGTTTCCTCTCTATCATTATGGGGCAATAGTCATTCGCGATGACTCTGCTAATGCGTCAACACTTTCACAGAAGAATGAGAGAAATTTGTGCCATTAAATCAAAAGAAAAATGCTAGTGAGAATTGCATAATAAATTCCTTGCACACAGGGGAAAAAACATTTGAAGATAAACTTCTCTTTAAAGTTCTTCAATAACGTTAGTGACACTTGAGCAGCCCTTGCATTATTGAAGATCAAAGTGGACTTATCAGTGGATGATCTCTTGTGATGTTAATCTTATGAAATCTTCATTACTGCAAGCCTGGCGTCATAATGTCAAGCATTCCAAATTTCTTATCGATTGTCAAAACCACATTTTAGTTTATATGTGCTTGAGGACATAATTACAGTACAACACGCCTCTTTGGGATGCAACACTGTACTTATAAATTCTCTACATCTATATACTAAAACTCTCGTTTGTTTGTTTGTTTGTTCCTGAACTACAGCCAAAACGGTACACGATAGCATGACAATTTTAGGCCCACCTTACTCACCGTTGTCCATTTGGTGCTAATGGAAGAAGTTTCATTGAAATCCGTGTTATATTTTTTAAGTTATTCACATTTTAAAGTTTAAATCTATCTCCAAGGGAGGGAGGGAGGGGAATGGAGGGAGGGGGAGAGAGGGAGGGGGAGGAGGGACGTTAAGGGGGGTTGAGGGGGATGGCGTGGGGGGGGAGGGAAAGGGGGGGAGGGGAAGGGGGAGGGGAGGAGGAGAGGAGGGAGGGGGGAGGGGGGAGTGGGGAGGGGGGGTGGAGAGGGTGCTACACCAATGCAGAAGAGGTTTGGGCCTAACGGGTCCACTTGGTCTAGCTGCTTCTAAAATTCCAAAACTCAATAAGCTTGCAGAAGCTCTAATAAGCTTGAAACATCTACTTTCATCATATCATATCATATCATATCATATATATACAGCCGGAAACAGGCCTTTTCGGCCCTCCAAGTCCGTGCCGCCCAGCGATCCCCGTACATTAACACTATCCTACACCCACTAGGGACAATTTTTACATTTACCCAGCCAATTAACCCACATACCTGTACGTCTTTGGAGTGTGGGAGGAAACCGAAGATCTCGGAGAAAACCCACGCAGGTCACGGGGAGAACGTACAAACTCCTTACAGTGCAGCACCCGTAGTCAGGATCGAACCTGAGTCTCCGGCGCTGCATTCGCTGTAAAGCAGCAACTCTACCGCTGCGCTACCGTGCTTTGAAATTGTATTGCACTTATCCCACATTCTCAAGCACTGATTTTTCTGGTGGTGGGCTTTGGCATCCTTGTCACCCCTATTCCCATATGGGCCCTTAACTTTCCCCTTCCCATTAGTTCCTACCTCTTCAATCAAAGTGTAATCAATGCAGCGACAGTTTTTGCATTAAGCAAAAGGTCACAGATGTCACATTACTTTAAGAATGGCTTTAAGAATTACTTTAAGAATGGCGTAATGGCATTTGCTGTGATCAACTGCAAAAATGACTGGTGATTCCCTTAGAACCCCTAACAAGGGCTGCAGAAACCCCCCCAACTTGTATGTTAAGACATCATGGGTACAAAATCAAACTTTTGCAGACTGCAGAAATCTAAGAATGCCTTTATATGACTTCTAGCTTAACCTAGGAGACACAAGAGACTGCAGATGATGGAATCTACATAAAACAGACTGTTGGAGGAACTCAGTGGGCCAGGCAGCATCTGTGGATGGAAATGGACAGGGCGTTTTGGGTTAGGACCCTTCATCAAGACTTGGGTAGAGGGGAGATCGTAGTCGAAGGAGGCGAGGCCAAGGAGTGCGACAGGAGTTGACAAATGATAGGTTAATCTAGGTAAGGAGAGGTTTACTGACAGATGAGTTCAGTAGGGAAGAGAATATGGTCTCAGAGGCTGGAGGTGATGAGTGGAATAGACAAAGGGCTGCAGATGGTGGAATCTGGTAAGTTGATGAATGACTTGTAGAACCAGAGGGAGGGATAGTGCCTAGATGGGATGAAGTTTAAGAATAAGGGGTAGGCCATTTAGAACGGAGATTAGAAAAAGCTTTTTCAGTCAGAGAGTTGTAAATCTGTGGAATTCACTGCCTCAGAAGGCAGTGGAGGCCAATTCTCTGAATGCATTCAAGAGAGAACTAGATAGAGCTCTTAAGGATAGCAGAGTCAGGGGGTATGGGGAGAAGGCAGGAACGGGGTACTGATTGAGAATGATCAGCCATGATCACATTGAATGGTGGTGCTGGTTCGAAGGGCCGAATGGCCTACTCCTGCACCTATTGTCTATTGTCCATTGTCTATTGTCTAAGTTGTATTGGAGGAGGAGGTGGAGGAGGGAAAAAGAACTGGAAGATGGGGCCAGGGTGAGTGTTTAAAAAGCGTATGAATATGAGGACTGGGGTAGGTGTGAGAGTGGTGTGGTTAATCTGAAAATGGAGAGTTCCATGTCCATGCCATTGGGTTGTAGGTTACCCAGGCAGAATATAAGCAGAACATGTGGCCTAATTCTGGCAATTGAGGAGGTCAAGGACAGACAGGTTCTTATGGGAAGGAATATGGGCCAAATGCAAGCAGGTGGGATTAGTGTAGATGGGGCATCTCGGTCGGCATAGGCAAGTTGGGCCACGGGGCCTGTTGTCATGCTGCATGAATCTATAACCCCTCAGAGCCCCATTTGTCTCCCCCTCTCCTGTTCTCATCTACCTCCAGGGAATCAACAGAAAGCAGAAACCCTCTTGACCTCCTCCAAAGTCTTCATGTAGCACAACAACATTGATAGAATTAATCACTGCAGAGATCAACTGGAGAAACATAGAAACATAGAAAATAGGTGCAGGAGGAGGCCATGCAGCCCTTTGAGCCAGCACCTCCATTCATTGTGATCATAGCTGATCATCCACAATCAGTAACCCATGCCTGCCTTCTCCCCATATCCCTTGATTCCGATAGCCTCTAGAGCTTTATCTAACTCTCTTTTAAATTCATCCAGTGAATTGGCCTGCACTGCCTTCTGTGACAGAGAATTCCACAAATTCACAAGTCTCTGGGTGGAAAAGTTCCTTCTCAGCTCAGTTTTAAATGGCCCCTTTATTCTAAGACTGTGGTCCCTGGTTCTGGACTCCCCCAACATTAGGAACATTTTTCCTGCATTTAGCTTGTCCAGTCCTTTTATAATTTTATATGTCTCTATAAGATCCCCTCTCATCCTTCTAAACTCCAGTGAATACAAGCCTAGTCTTTTCAATCTTTCCTCATATGACAGTCCCACCATCCCATGGATCAATCTCGTGAACCTACGCTGCACTGCCTCAATTACAAGGATGTCCTTCCTCAAATTAGGAGACCAAAACTGTACACAATACTCCAGATTTGGTCTTACCAGGGCCCTATATAACCACAGAAGAACCTCTTTACTCCTATACTGAAATCCTCTTTACTCCTATACTGAAATGAAGGTCAACATGCCATTAGCTTTCTTCACTGCCTTCTGTACCTGCACGCCAACTTTCAGTGACTGGTGTACAAGGACACCCAGGTCTCGCTGCACTTCCCCCTTACCTAACCTGACACCATTGAGATAATGAGGGTCTGAAGAAGGGTCTCGACCCGAAACGTCACCCATTCCTTCTCTCCTGAGAATAAATACCTTCCATTGAGATAACAATCTGCCTCCTTGTTTTTGCCGCCAAGGTGGATAACTACACATTTATCTATATTATACTGCATCTGCCACGCATCTGCCCACTCACTCAACCTGTCCAGGTCACCCTGCAACCTCCTAACATCCTCTTCACATTCACACTGCCACCCATCTTTCTATGAGACACACCCTCCATTAGTTTGTGCACATTTGTTGTGCTAAATGGTTGAGAACAGATTTGCCAGCTTAAATCTGGGCATCATTGTGGCATATTGGACCATCAGCAGCAGCAGAAATGTGCTCTACTATAATTATAACTTCATAGCCTGACACGGCTCACACTCCATTTCCATTGAATCAGGAGATCAACCCTAGTTCATCGTAGAATGTAGATGATAGATGATCATGCAGGATGATTGTCAGACGTGTGCAAAACACAACAAAGCTGAAGAACAGGTCTTAATACAACAAAATAGCAAAAGCAATATGCTGGAGGCAGCCACGTGATCCCAAAACTGTTGAATAAGATCGTAGCTTACACACCCAGTTGTGAATGATGTTGGCTACCTAAAAGGTTAACAGGTAGATGAAGTTCCAAAATCATTCCCATTTTCAACAATGCCAGGGCCCATTGGAACATGGGTTAAAGGATGGACCATTTGTAACCACATTTGCCCACTTATGCCAAATGGATGATCTACCTCAACTTTCCCTTGAGATCCCCCTCCCCATCACAGAAAATGGTTATCAGCCAGCATGTTCAACATGCGCGATCTCACGGCCATCCTGTACTTGGCAGAAGACTGGCACAGGACTAGCATTACCTAGTAGGTTACAGCCCAAAGTGCAGACGAGAACCAGCACTAGAAACCCACCATGGATTACTGCTAATTTCCATTAAAAATGTGGATGCAAAGAAAATATAATGACAAAAAAATGCAATGATCGGGAGGTAATGGATTGAGTACAGAATTGTCAACTTGCCATCTCACGCAGTTGTGTGCAGATTTGTGCTCTCTACTGGAAATGGCTTCAATATGTGAATTACCTCAAGTTGAAATAACATAATACAGTAATTGAGCATTATTTTAAAATAAAGACTCTTACTTGATCTTCAAAAACAACTTGTATTGTTCTCAAAGATTACTCAACAAATCTCTTAAATTTGAAATGATGGGTTTGAGAATGCAATTCTTCTAATTCACAAATATACACGACCATTTCTCATCAGCAACCGGTAAGACTGCTGCATCTATTGTTGGCTTGGGTGTTAGATGCTGACCAGTCACTTCACATATGTTGTGTATTAACAATGTGGCCTAGCCTTCAGTTATGGAAGACTCCCATCTGTTTTGTCAGGTGATACTTGCTTACACTCTGCAGCCTCCTATATCAGTGCCTATTCATGGGAGGCTTTTTTTTGCCAGTGGCTTATAAGAACACAAACAAATTTATCATGTGCAAAGATGGTATGGCATTCTTGGTTTTGACAATCTAACCTCTCGAACCCCAGGGTGGTATCATTAACATTAATCTTAAAAACATTAACTTGAAAATAAGTAAAATCAAACTGCCGGAGGAACTCAGTGCATCAGACAGAATATGTGGATGGGAGTGGACAGACTTTGTGGTTGAAGTAAATAAAGGAAAACTAATACGATACATTTTCCATCTGTTTCTGCTTTGGCCTGGTCAATAGAGGAAATATACCAATTAACTGAATTGGATATTGGAAACAAATGGCAAGATTCACTGTCAGCGCATAAGAAAATGATCCTTCTCTTTTATCCATGGAACAGCCCATTAATCCTTCAGTGCCTTCATTATTCCAGAATAGCACCTGCTTTCTTTTTAACTTCTCCCTTCCTGTAAATTTAATCTAAATCAGTTCTTTCTATAGAAGCAGCTTTTCATTATTTATCTTTATCATGCTTGCTTTCCAATATCTTTGTAATTGGCCTTAAATCTGTTCATCTGATTTTTGCTGCTACATCACTTGATCTTCAGGCAGACCAAATGACTTGTGGACAAACATGTTAACCTGGTCATGCATGCCTCAAGACCTGAGCCACACAGCTCTGCTAAGATTTACATTTTCTCATTCAATTCTTCAACTTCACATTTGTGAAGTCATTGCAGCATTGGAGCACTCCAGTTTTCCCTCACTTGCCTCAGCACTGCAATAGTTTGGGTTGCTGTAATCATTCACATTCCCATATCTGTTTGACTTCACCATTTTGGTTCTTCTACTGGGAATATGCTGCCAGAAAATGTTTGCTCTCCAAAGGACAATCCTAATTTTCAGAATAAAAGAAACGGACATTAAAATTGTGAAGTTCCTTAATATCACATGCAATATAATCGTTGAAACGAAAGAGAAAAAAAAATGTAGAAAAGGGGCTTCTGATTTTTAGGAATTGCTGGAGGACATGTGGAGTTAGCGCTGTACCATCCCAGGCTTGTAAGTATGCAGAGTATATGTGATTTAAGCCCAGAGCTGGGTCGATGGAGGTACCAGTCAGTCTCAGCGAGATACCAAGTGAGGTTCCCTCCATAATGCTCAAACAGACATTTCCTTGGAATGTGACAAATTATGATTTAGAAACTAGATTTGATATCTTTATACTAATCCACAAAACACGACCAAATTGAGAAAATATAAACAATGACACAAAGTGCTGGGGTGGATCAGTGGATCCACTCAGTGGATCAGGCAGAATGAACTCTGAAAGGATCCCAAGCCAAAATGTCACCTATCCATGTTCTCCAGAGATGCTGCATGGTCTGATCAGCTGCTCTAATTCTTTGTTATTTTTTTGTAAACCAGTATCTGCAGTTCCTTGCATCCAAAGATAAACAAAGTGCTGACATAACTCAACAGGTCGGGCAGCATCTTTGGAAGACATGGATAAGTGATGTTTCAGGTTGGGACCCTTCTTCAGACTAGTTGGGGAGGGGGGGAAATGAGTGGGACAGGTGGGACAAAGGAGTGGGACAAGTGGGACAAAGGAGTGGGACCGGTGGGACAAAGGAGTGGGACCAGTGGGACAAAGGAGTGGGACCGGTGGGACAAAGGAGTGGGACCAGTGGGGCAAAGGAGTGGGACAAGTGGGACAAAGGAGTGGGACCGGTGGGACAAAGGAGTGGGACCAGTGGGACAAAGGAGTGGGACAAGTGGGACAAAGGAGTGGGACCAGTGGGGCAAAGGAGTGGGACCGGTGGGACAAAGGAGTGGGACAGATGGGACAAAGCAGGAGAAGGCAGGCACGGGTTATTGATTGGGGACGATCAGCCATGATCACAATGAATGGCGGTGCTGGCTCGAAGGGCCAAATGGCCTCCTCCTGCACCTATTTTCTATGTTTCTATGTTTCTAAAGCCTGGCAAGTGCTAGGTGGACATAGGTGAGGAGGGTTGACTAAGGCCAGAGAATAAATGTGCGGACGAAGGCCAGAGAAAAAAAGACAAAGGCCGTAACATAAGGAGAGTAGAGGAGTGAAATGTCAAGCCAAAAGAAGGGATATAGGTGGAAGGGGGAAAGGGGTGGGATAGTCATTTGTGCACCTTTTCTGAGAAATAGAGAGAAATTAAGAAAAATGCTGCTTAGTTATACAGTGTAAAGCTCTCAGTAAATGTCCTTATTAAAGAAAAACAAATTTCGATACAGCAAGTGTTCAAAGTTTCCTTGAATCTTGCTTTAGTAAAGTACAGTACCTTAGGTAGGGTATGAAATGCCAAAATAATAAAAAAATACCTTTAAAGTACTCTTGGGTAAGGTGTAGATGAGCTTTTGCATGTAAATCAAGCTCTGTTAATTTGCTGTGCAGTTTAATCTTCTACTACACAAACTCATCAAACATATCAAAGATTGGTACAACATGGCTTCAAGCGCCCTCACAACCCCCTTATAAATACCCACGGGCAATAAGGAATACATTTCTGAACTTGTTTCATCAAATACAGTCAAATTAGAAAAAAAAGCACGTTAAATGTAAATGCTTTCAGTGTCGTGTCACATCCATCTTGGGGAAAATCCTGTCCTATGGGAATCCCAGTAATATCACTCATTTTGGCTATAATTGAAGTGCGCCGCCTCATCCTGTCTTAGATACTATGACTGTTGGGTCATGCAGAATCCTCTCTCCAGTCCCTGCTTGGTTGGAGAATGATTGAACTTCTTCAGATCACATCAAACATCATGTAGCAGAAAAATATTTAATATCCACTCTAAAAATTTCTAATCGTATCATCAGGAGGCTAATTTTGTTACTTTGGTTGAAATTACTTTGAATATATTTTGAATGAATGATTTCCCTACCTTGATATGAAATTGCTCCTTTCACACTTTTACCCTACTTACAAAGACTACATTCGTTCCCAGCTGTTGATTTTATTCCTCCTCCAGCAAGCCCACTGATCATACCTGACAAGGGATTTAAACTGTCCTCAGTTATCATTACAGATGACCTAATCACAAGACAGCCTGGATTTATATCACAGAGCAGACTAAACATCTTCTTTGGGCCAAAGAATCAGTAGACATTATCACAGTTAGCGTGGTGATCCAACTTCTCTCTCTCTCTCCACATTCCTGAAACATTGCTCATTTAAAAAAATACTTGATGTAAAAGTGATGAATATTAAATATGCCATTAGCCTTTATTGAGGCTGTTATAATTAATTTGAATATATTAGTAATTAATTAAATATTGATTGAAGGACACTCAGAGTTGCAAGGCAGAGTTCTGCTATGTTTTACAGAATATTTTTCCACTTGGCTGAATAGCACCGCACTGAAAATACTCAAAAAGCTTCCAATTGAAAGGCAAAACAGACCATTTGACCACTGGCCACTTGATTCACACAATGTTGTACAAGACATTGGTGCAGCCACATTTGGAATATTGTGTTAAATTTTGGTTGCCCTGTTACTGGAAAGATGTCATTACGCTGGAAAGAGTGCAGAGAAGAATTAAAAGGATAATTCCAGGACTCGAGAGCCTGAGCCACTGGGAGAGATTGGGGAAGCTAGGAGTTTATCCTTGAGGTGCAGGAGGCCAAGGGGTGATCCTTTAGAGGTGTATAAAATCTTGAAGGGAATTTATAGGGTGATGGGAGAATCAAGAATCAGAGGACAGAGGTTTAAGTTGAGAGGGGAAAGATTTTATAGGAACCTGAGGGGCAATTTTTTCACACAGTGTGTTGGGTAGATGGAACCAGCTGCCAGAGGAGGTAGTTGAGCCAGGTACTATAAACGACATTTAAAATGCATGTTGACAGGTACATGGATGGAAGAGGTTTAGAGAGATATGGAGCAAATGTGGACAAAAGATTAGATGGGGCATCTTGGTCAGCAAGGAAGAGCTCTCCCAAATCGGTACTGTCTGTTTCACCTCTACCCCTTTGAGGACATTAAAATTTGTCTCTGGAACTGGTGCACTACAATACTGGGAACCTTATTTTGTTTAGTATTACCGCTTTCACTGTACCTTGGTGCAAATGACACTAATAAACCTAAACCTCCTCCCTATTTGAACTCTAAGTCCATTGCAAATTCAGTGTGGAGCCTACAGGGTCACATACCAATTTGAAAAATGCTATTGTATTTCTGGAATGAGCAAATAATGAAAGATGTAACGTTGATGTAACGTTGATGTAACATAGAAGTTAATGCCATTTTGTGATAAAGCATTCTAAATGTGTTAAGGTCAGCTTGTCGGCAGTATATTGCTATGTTGCATCACAAGTGATCAAACGAGTCTGAACTTCATCTGCATACTATGCTGGGGCAGTGATCTCCTCTCTGCTAGATAAAGAGAAACTTAATGCATTTACATCTCATACGTTCAGTGTCTGTGAGCAGAACTGTACTCAAACAGAATAAGAAGCATTATCACTCGTGAGGAGATTAGAAATTTCAATATATCTGTACTGTTATACATTTTCATGACTATTGATAAGACCCTGACACTAATTCTAAATCAGATCACCACTTCACACATTACTTGCAGCACGAATGCAAAGGTGAATTCTAATTCTGCTTGCTTGCAGCTTTGACATTCAGTATAGATCTCACAACCTAACATTACTGATGATGAGTTTCAGTTATCAGCACTTGCACAAGCAACTCGAAATAAAGGAAAAATATTTTATTTCCCATCTTTAGACAAGCTGCCTGTCATGATGGAAGATATTTGCAGGGCAACCTAATGACATTCCACAGTAGATAACTATATTGCAATTGTGTGGAAACAAAGAATTGCAGATGCTGTTTTATACCAAAGATAGACACAAAGTGCTGGAGTAACTCAGCGGGTTAGGCAGCATCTCTGGAGAAAATGGGTAGGTGAGGTTTTAGATTGGGACCCCTTCCTCAGACGGGTTTCATTGAAATCGGTGTTATATTTTTAAATGTATTCACATTTTAGTTTAAATCTATCTCCTAGGGAGGGATGGGGGGAGGGAGGGAGGGAGGAGGGGGGGAGGGAGGATGGAGAGGGGAGGGGGAGGGAGGGGAGGAGTGAGGGGGAGGGGAGGTTGGGGGGCTGGAGGGGAGGATAGGGGGCTGGAGGGGGAGGGAGGGGGGAGGGGAGATGGGAGGGGGATGGGGAGGGGGGAGGGGGAGAGGGGAAGGGGGAGGGAGGGGGAGAGAGAGGAAGGGGTGGAGGGATAAGGAGGGTTGAAGGGGATGGAGTGGGGAGGAAGGGGAGGGGAGGGGAGGGGGAGGGGAGAAAGGAGGGGGTGGGAGGGGAAGTAGGGAGGGGGAGGGAGATGGGAGGGGGAGGGAGTGGAGGGAGGGGGAGGAGAGGGGGATGGGGGATGGGGGGAGGGGAGGGGGACGGGGGGAGGGGGAAGGAGGAAGGGGAAGGGAGGATGGGGAGGCGTAGAGGGAGGACAAGGGGGGAGGGGCAAGGGGATGGGGGGGAGGAGAGGGTGCTGCACCAATGCTGGAGAGATTTAGGCACAACGGGTCCACTTGGTCTAGTTACTTATAAACTCCTGAAAATAAAGAGCCACAATTCAAGTAATACTTATTTTGTTTCATTTTTTTTTACGAATGAAGCTCAGCTCTGTTTCTAACCTGTTTTTGAGAGGATAACTCCATTCATGAGCAAATATTTAAAACTTTATAGTCGAACTTTATCAGAGAGGAAATATTCCTCATTTTCAAAGTTGTGCCTCCAGGAACTGAGGTCAGTTGTGGGGACCTGCGGACGAAGGGCTGTGGCCAGAAGCACTTGGATCAAGTTACCAGGGGGTTGGTAAGTGTGGGGTGTGGAATGGAAAGTGGGTGTGGGGAATGGCTTTGTGGTAGAGATCATGCTTCCATTGTGGTGGAGCGACTCATTAGATATAGTCTTGGGCCGGTGGGAGGTCAGAGGAAAGACTGGTTAAGAGGGGAGGGGAACAAATGGTGTGGGGACAGGGAGGAAGTAAAAATGAAAATATAGGAAGTGTGATAATTGGAGGGTTGTGCTAGGCGCAAAAAGACTAATTAAGCTGCTTGCTGTAGTGGTTCCAATGAAGCACATAATTGTCCCCCTGAAAAAAGCGGTCTTAGTTTGTCTGCTCTGCTCCAAATGGATGTATCGATGGGGCATCATTCACTGTTCCACAGACGTGGGTGAATTGCACCCAAAACAGAAAGTTCCAGAGAGACATGAAAAGACCTGGAAATAGTAATTTCCTATTTCACTCCCAAACAAAATGACTTACAGTGCCATTACTCTGAAGCGAAACAGTTCTTTGGTTGAATGTCTCATTGTACTGCTATACAGACTTTAGAATTTAGACTTTAGAGATATAGCGCAGAAACAGGCCCTTGGCTCACAGAAACCATCCCGACCAGGGGTCGCCCCACACACCAGCACTATCCACCACTCTCGGGGCAATTTACAACTTTTGTTACAAAGCCAATTAACCTACAAACCTGTACGCTTTTTGAGTGTGGGGGAAACCGGAGTACCTGGAGAAAACCCACGCGGTCACAGGGAGAATGCAAAAACCAGTACAGACAACACCAGTAGTCAGGATCGTAACCAGGTCTCTGGCACTGTAAGGCAGCAATTCTACCGCTGCCCCACAGTGCCGCCACACCAAGGTTAAATTTATCCAATTTTAAAGTCATATGTCTAAATGGCTCCTTGTGTGACGTATTGCAAACCTTTCATTGTTAATGTTCCTGTAAAGCACCAGGGGATGTTTTATCCTGTTCAAGTCACTACACAAATGCAAATTATGTAATAATAGCATCATTATTTAGAATAATGTCCATGAAAGCCTCCAGCCATGGAATGAGATTAGATGCCATCATTGGAGAATAATTATGGCTATAAAGACTTAGAAAGAAAGGGAGAAACAATTTTGAATCAATGGAAATAAAATTACTATTTTAAACAAAGCATGTCGATGAGTATTTTTATTTTTCCTGAACACGGCTTAATTTTTTTCATTTTTCTTTATAAGGCAAGCAATTGTTGATAACTATAAGTAGTGAAAGAGCTTCAAAATTACCCTTAGAGGAATTCTATCCGGCTCAGCAGATGTTGGCGGTGCTACGCACAACCATCATGTCAACGAAACAATATGTATTATTCTTTTACTAGAGTAATGGAACATATGAAACTTTATTTTTGTGTTGAACAATTGTAACATGTTAATTATAGACACAGCCTCTGAATAAAGATGACGCTTAAACAAAAATAAATACTGGAGACTTCATAACCAAGAAACAATAACACCATCAGTTTCCTTGGATATTGCTGTAATTTGATGGGAGTAGATTTGTCCTACATATCTGTTGCAGTATATGTTCAGGTTTCCTTGCTAAATGTAGTCCCCCAGATGTTTGTTCTTTAATCATTGCCCTTTAATTATTTCCAAATCAAAATGCCTAAAGAATGGAAAGTAAATCATGCCAATTTTTTATCCGAAAATAGGACTGAGTCACGGTATGTTTCTTGTTAGTGTTAGCATTTTAACTTCATCCTTCACAATAACAAGCTCAAGAAAGCAAATAGAAGTAAGGTGGTGGAATACAAGGAGCAGACATTTCTTTGTTTGAACAATGATTGGCCTAATTGGATACAGAATGAGCAGGGTCTCACCCAAAGACACCGGAAAAATAATCAGTAATTCAAACTATCAACAGAGGTTGGGCAGCACAGTGGTGCAGCAGTAGAGTTGCTGCCTTACAGTGCCAAAGATCCGAGTTTGATCCTGGCTATAGGTAGTATCTGTATGCAGTTTGCACATTTTCCCTGTGACCATGTGGGTTTTCTCCAGGTGCTCTGGTTTCCTCCCGCACACCAAAGATTTGCAGGTTTGTAGCTTAATTATGCCTTGTGTGCAGAATAGACCTAGTGTACATGTAATCACTGGGTGGTGCAAACTCGGTGGGTTGAAGGGCCTGTTTCCACGCTGCATTTAAACATCGAACAATACAGCACAAGAGCCGGCCCTTCAGCCCACAAAATCTGTGCCGAAGATAATGCCAAGATCAACTGTTATTAGCATACACATAATCCATATCCCTCTATTCCCTGCATATTCATATGCCTATCCAGAAATCTCTTAAATGCCACTATTGTATTTGTTTCAGTCAATACCCTTAATATTTCCCAATAACTGCACCCAGGGATTCGTTAAGAAGAAAATATGTTTTTGTTTTAAAGCTCAAGCATTTTCCTTATAAATCCCAGTTATAATAAAATTATATAAAATATCTACATAATTATAATTAAACTGTTATAAATCATGTTACATTGTAATCCATGCATTTCCCATAGTACTCTTTGGCTTCAATGAGTTCAAACAGGCAACATTTATTTTCGAAGGTAGACACAAAATGCTGGAGTAACTCAGCGGAACAGGCAGCATCTCTGGAGAGAAGGAATGGGTGACGTTTTGGGTCGAGACCCTTTTTCAGTCACAGGGTAAACCTCTGTGCAGATAGCACCTTCAAAGTAGATTTGAAGTCCACTATGGGTATACTAGTGCCAGAAAATCACAATCATGATGTAAATCATATTGCATGTAGATTTATGCCATTATTGCAGTTTCGCTGTGTGAGCACTATTCTACAATTTATCATCACGTACTAATGCATTTTTGAATTCAGAGCACATTTAGTCGTGATTTTTTTCTGAAAACCATTTACGCAAGATGGTAAAAAGGTTGTGCTTTGCCATTGAACTTCTAGCTCTGTGTCGTCAAGTCCAGTCTAGCTCCACTCATCAAGTAAAGGTCACAATTAGTTCTACCTGGACCTTCAACGTGTTCTTCTACGGTTAAAAATGCTATATAAAAAAAAACATTTTTGTTATTATTCCCAGAGCTGAAGCCTGAGGACTGTAGGATATCAGGATTAACTAAATGTATGTCCCCTGTTGTGCATAGAAATGTTTTAATGACATTCGGCTGTGCTGGAAATAATAAGGAAAATTAAATATGTTTTAGATTAAATTTTAGTCACAAGCTCATTCCATTTTCAGCTCCAAGGTTGGAGTGCATTATTTCTCTGGACAGCTTTATAATTCAATTTATTTTCAACCTTTAAGGGGCTCCTAAAGCAAAGAACTCCAAGATCCAATTTGGAATATTTCCCGGACTAGATTTGATTCAGTGTCTGGCTTTTGGCACGGGCGATGTTTTCCTTACATTTTACAGCTTGTTTCTGTTGCACAGCTGTTGCCATGTCCTCATAGCTAAATGATGGAATGTCCTGGTGTGAGCTGACCACATATACCACTTATCATGGAGTTGGTGCTGCTACATTGTTAGCAGCAAGTCAAAGGTGGATCACAACATTCAAGCTAATAATTGAGGAAAAATGTAGAAAGATTCCCAGCCCTATTGGAGTTATAATTTCTGCTGGGGTTGACTAGAGTCGAAGTCTGAGTCGAGATCCCTGCCATTTAGTTTGATTGCTGCAATATAAGAATGGTGGCCTCCATTTGCTCATTACAAAACCAGTAGCATAATGTGGGTAGCATCCTATTTCCAAACGTCAGCCTAGTTGGATCCTAGTGAGACCGATGGATGAGGAAAAAAAAAAGAGCAATCCATTTGACCCCTGACTCTTCCTCTTGTGTTCCACATCTAAGTTAATGTTCTAATTCAACACCATTAATACCCTAGTCCTCGATTCATTCCATATCTACTTCTGTTTTGAATGCAATCACTGACTGGGCATCCACAGCCCTCTTGCGTAGAGAATTACAAAGCTTCTGAGCTAAGAAATCTATGCTCACTTTAGTCCTAAATGGCCTCCCTTTTATTTTTGAGACCATGTTCCATTATTCAGGGCTTTATAGCATGAGAATAGATTCCCTCCACATCAACTCTTTAGAGACCTCTAAATATTTTGTGCAGCACAAAAAGATCACTTTTTATTCTTCAATCCTCTACACTGGTCTACTCGGTCATCCTTCATGTAACGGACCCATTATCCCAGGATCCAATCTGGAGAAGGGGAATTGAAAAAAAGAACTACAGTTGCAGAAAATCTAAAGTAAAAACAGAAAATGCTAAAAATACTTCACATTTGGCAGGACCAGTAGAAAGAAAAACACAATTAATGTTTCAAATTGAAACCTTTTGTGCATTCTGAATACTGAGTGTTTCCAGCACATTCTCTTTTTATTCCAGTCTGAAGAACCTTCACTGCATTTGTTCCATAGTAAACATCTCTTTTTTTCAGCTTAGAACTACAACATTGTATTCAATATTCCAGTTGTAAGCTTTCCAAAGTTATGTATAATTGTGGTAGGATGTATTGTCTCATGGAATGAAATCCTCTGGTAGATTGAGAGTGATCAGCCATGATCGCATTGAATGGCGGTGCTGGCTCGAAGGGCTGAATGGCCTACTCCTGCACCTATTGTCTATTGTCAATTGTCTATTGATCCATTAAACATGAATTCCCCTTCCAGTCCATGTTAATGGTGCTCAATCACGTTATTTTCTCAGTTCCTTAATATTATAGCCTTGATGATAAGTTTCAACAATATACCCCATCACCTTTCTAAATGCCTGCTTCACTTTAGAGAGATATAAGGGATACAGACCCTTTGGCCCATCGAGTCCATGCCAACCTGCTAGTACACGAGCACTACCCTACACACACTAGGGCCAATTTACAATTTTCACCAATGTCAATTAACCTACAAACTCGCACTTCTTCGGAGTGTGGGAGGGAACTGGAGCACCCAGAGAAAGCCCACACGGTCACGGAGAACGTAAATACTCTGTACAGACTGCACCCATAGTCAGGATCAAAACCAGGTCTCTGGCTCTGTAAGGCAGCAACTCTATCGCTGCTTCACTGTGCCACCCCTACATGTTTGTGTTCAGTGACTTGAGTATAAGGACATCCACATCACTTTGATCAATACCATTTCCCATTCTTTCACGATTTAAAAAATATTCTGTATTCCTGATTTATCTACCAAGTGGATAATCACATTTTCTCCACATTGCCCTCCAGCAGCTGCATTGCTATCCACTCACTCAATTTATCTGCATCTCCTTGAAACCTCTTGTATCACTACTTTTCAACTTAGTTTATGTCGTCAGTATTTGGAAACGTAGAGTTTAGTCCCCACACCCTCAACCAAATCATCAGTGGACCTGGCGTGGGGAACCACCTTGAGGAGAACAAAGGACCTGGTGTGGGATACTTTGTAACTTTGTCGGCACCCTTCATGTGGCGACTCTTTGCATACATTGGGTGTGCAAAACAAAGAATATCATCATGACAATACAGTATCGTTCATTGATTCATTCATTAATTCAAAGCAGATTGTGAATGAGAGGCCCAAGCACTGATCACTGTTGTACTCCACTAGCACAATCTGCAAACCTGATCTGGACCATTTTATTCCTACTACTAGTTCACTGGTCACCTGGGGCGGGTCGGTGGCGAGCGGTAGAGTTGTGGCTGATAGCGCCAGAGACCTGGGCTCGATCCTGACTATGGGTGCTGTCTGTATGGCATTTGTACATTTTCCCTGCATTGGTTTTCTCCGGTTTCCTCCCACACTCCAAAGACGTACAGGTTTTAGACTAATTGGCTTGGTAAAATTGTAAATTGTTCCTAGTGTGTGTAGGATAGTGTTAGTGTGCAGGGATCGCTGCTCGGCACAGACTCGGTGGGCCGAAGGGCCTGTTTCCGTGCTGTATCTCTAAATTAAACTAAATGAAACTTGGATAGGACCTTACCAGAAGCATTTTGAGAAACAAAGTACAGCATAACCACTTAGTCTTCCTCATCTGCTCTCTAGATACATCTGCTCTCTAGATACATCTTCAAAGTGGTCTGGTAAATCAATTAAACATGATTTCCCCTTCATAAGTCCATGCTAAGTCTCAATTTCCCCTTCATAAGTCTCAATTATATTATTTTCTGAATTCCTTGATATCATATCCTTTACTATAAATAATAGATAACATCTCCCCAGCTATCAACATCAGGCTAATAGACTGCTCATTTTTGGTGTTCCCTACCCTACTTTTAAAACATTTTAAATTTCCCACTCTTCAATCTGTAAGAGACAATCTCTTAAATACAAAAAAAATTGTAAGATGATAACCAAAGCGTCCATTGTCTTTTAAAACTGTTGGTGTAAATTATTTAGGACATGACTATTTCTGTTTTGAAGCTCATTAACTTCACAAACTATTTATTTTCCAACATCAATTTTGTTCATTCCCTCATTTTCACTGGATCATTGGTTCTCCAATAATTCTGAAAGTACTTTTGTAACTTCTGTGAAAACAGATCATTTATATTTAATTCTGCTGCCATATCACTATTGACTATAAAAAATTCTCTCTTTTCTCTAATTGACCTACATTGGCTCATGCTAGTCAGACCTTCAGAAGCTATTTGAGTTTGTTCCTATGTTTCCCGCTAGCTTGCTCGTGTTCTGTTTTGCCTATCTGCATTAGCTTTCGATCACTTTTTGAATTTGAAAATTTGCCCTTTCCTGAAGCTTGCAGCCTTTTCTGGCAACATTACAAATACTATCTTTAACTTTGATACTCCATGGTTGGAACAATTTTGCTGCGATGTCTTTGTGCATTAAAGGAATATATATTTTTGGCAAGACCTGTACTATTTAATTGCTAATTATTTTGTATCACTATCAGACACTTTGATATAGTTTCCCAACTAGCCACTCTTGTTTCCTCTGTTTTGATCACTGACAATATTTGACTCCCAGCTTTGGCTATCCTGCATGTTCCTGTAATGGCAATCAAATTATAGCCATCTGTAACTATTAATTTAGTTTAGCTTTAGTTTGGAGAAACAGCATGGAAACAGGCCCTTCAGCCCAGCGAGTCTGCACCGACAGCGGTCCCTTAAACTACCACTATCCTACACACTAGGGGCAATTTTACCGAAGCCAAATAACATACAAACCTTTACGTCTTCAGAGTCTGGGAGGAAACCGGAGCCCCTGGAGAAAACCCACGTAGTCACTGGGAGAACGTACAAACTCCATACATACAGCACCCATAGTCAGGATCAAACCCAGGTCTCTGGCGTTGTAAAGCAGCAACTCTACCGTTCCACTACCACATCGCTTCTAATTCATGTCCTTTACTGCAGATGCAGTGCGTAAATAGATAAAGAGCCTTAAATTTGGGTTTTTAACATGTTTCCGTATTCGGACCATATCGGCTGCCTGCCTTGGTTTCCTCAGCCTATTTAATTTGTTTCCATTCTTTAGACAAGCTCCCAAAAAGCATCATCAAACACCCCAGAATTGGTGCCAATTCTGCCAAATATATAAACTGTCCAGAGTACACAGATGTCATCTGCTCCAGAAATATTCCCAAAGTCTCAGAAATCTGAAGCCCTCCCTCCTCTGCCTTTCTCCCAGACAAGCATTAATTTACTCTGTTATCTACTTGCGTGTACATGGCACTGGGAGTAGTCTTAAGATTACTGCCTTTGAGACATTGCTTCGTAACCTATTTTCAAGTTCCTCTACAATCCATTTGCAGACCCTTATTTTACCCATCATACTGATCCACAAATCACTTTTTTTTCATCATTTTCCCCTCAGTATTCTTAGCAGTCATCCAGTACCACTTTTCATCACAGCCTCAGGTGGCTACCTATTGTCATTCATTGGAATCACATCTATGGGCACAGATCGAAGGTATTTCTTTCACAAAATGCTGGAGTAACTCAGCAGGTCAGGCAGCATCTCAGGAGAGAAGGAATGGGTGACGTTTCGGGTCCAGACCCTTCTTCAGGCACAGAAATGCCTATCCATCCCCTAACTCTTGAATTCCCATTTTCTATTGATCTCTTACAATGGTGTATAAAATCATGAGGGGGATAGAAAAGGTGAATGCACAGTCTTTTATTAAGGATAGGGGAATCAAGAACTAGAGAGCATAGGTTTAAGGTGAGTGAGGAAAGATTTCACAGGAACCTGACAAGCAACTTTTTCACACAAAGGGTGGTGGGTATATTGAATGAGCTGCCAGAAGAAGTTGAGGCAGGTACTATAACAACATTTTAAAATCATTTGGACAGGTACATGGATAGGGAAGGTTTAGAATGATCTGGGACAAATATGGGGACCTCCAATTGGAGGGATATATCACCAACTAGAGAACAGTCCTGATCTACCGTTTACATAGAAACATAGAAAATAGGTGCAGGAGGAGACCATTTGGCCCTTCGAGCCAGCACCGCCATTCATTGTGATCATGGCTGATCCACAATCAGTAACCCGTGCCTGCCTTCTCCCCATACCCCTTGATTCCACTAGCCCCTAGAGCTTTATCTAACTCTCTTTTAAATTCATCCAGTGAATTGGCCTCCACTGCTTCGGTGGGAGAGAATTCCACAAATTCACAACGTTTTTTCTCACCTCATTTTTCAATGGTCTCCCCTTTATTCTAAGACTGTGGCCCCTGGTTCTGGACACGCCCAACACTGGGAACATTTTTCCTGCATCTAGCATCCAGTCCTTTCATAATTTTATACGTGTCTATAAGATCCCCTCTCATCCTTCTAAACTCCAGTGAATACAAGCCCAGTCTTTCCAATTTTTCCTCATATGACAGTCCCGCCATCCCAGGAATTAACCTCGTGAACCTACGCTGCACTGCCTCAATTGCAAGGATGTCCTTCCTCAAATTAGGAGAACAAAACTGCACACAATACTCCAGATGTGGTCTCACCAGGGCCCTATACAACTGCAGAAGGACTTCTTTACTCCTATACACAAAGCCTCTCGTTATGAAGGCCAACATGCCATTAGCTTTCTTCACTGCCTGCTGTACCTGCACGCTTACTTTCAGTGACTGGTATGCAAGGCCACCCAGGTCTTGTTGCACTTCCCCTTTATCTAATCTGACACCATCGAGATAATAATCTGCCTCCTTGTTTTTGCCGCCAAAATGGATAACCTCACATTTATCTACATTATACTGTATCTGCCATGCATCTGCCCACTCACTCAACCTGTCCAAGTCACCCTGCAACCTCCTAACATCCTCTTCACAGTTCACACTGCCACCCAGCTTTGTGCTATATGCAAACTTGCTAGTGTTACTTCTAATTCCACCATCCAAATCATTGATATATATACTAAATAGTTGCAGCCCCAGCACCGATCCTTGCGACACCCCACCTGCCACTGCCTGCAATTCTGAAAAGGACCGTTTATTCCTACTCTTTGCTTCCTATCTGCCAACCAATTCTCTATCCGTGTCAATACCCTACCACCAATACCATGTGCTCTAATTTTGCCCACCAATCTCCTGTGGGACCTTATCAAAGGCTTTCTGAAAGTCTAGATACACTACATCCACTGGCTCTCCCTCATGCATTTTACTTGTTACATCCTCAAAAAATTCCAGAAGATTAGTCAAGCAGGAATTCCCCTTCATAAATCCATGCTGACTTAGACCAATCCTTTTACTGCTATCCAAATGTGCCATTATTACCTCTTTAATAATTTCACCTACAATTAATGGAATATTAAAAAATAGCAAATCACTTTTCACATTTGTCAACAACTTGAATTCCTACAGGGCCCATAGAACCCAAATTCTTCACAAAAGAGCTGTCAAACTAAATTTGATACCGACCCATTCAGGCCACATTAATACAGGGCAGCGGAGTTAAAGATTTCTGAAGAGCTGGATTTTTTTTAATATAAAGAAGTTGAGTTCTTCATGGTTGGAGTTCCAATATTTAGCACAAGTGTCAATCGTAAAAAATAATAGGAGTAGCAGTCAGCTACATAAACCTGAAACCTTGCCTCACCATTAAATAAAATCAATAAGAATCCTCGCATGCTGCAATTTCATTGTTATCTCATATCATATCATATCATATATATATAGCCGGAAACAGGCCTTTTTCGGCCCTCCAAGTCCGTGCCGCCCAGCGATCCCCGTACATTAACACTATCCTACACCCACTAGGGACAATTTTTTTACATTTACCCAGCCAATTAACCCAGCCAATTAACCTAAAAGGGGAGGGGAAGAGAGGGACAGAGGAACTATCTAAAGTTGGAGAAGTCAATGTTCATACCGCTGGGCTGCAAGCTGCCCAAGCGAAATATGACGTGCTGTTCCTCCAATTTCCGGTGGGCCTCACTATGGCACTGGAGGAGGCCCATGACAGACTGGGAGTGGGAGGGGTAGTTGAAGTGCTCAGCCACCGGGAGATCAGGTTGGTTAAGGCGGACTGAGCAAAGGTGTTGAGCGAAACGATCGCCGAGCCTGCGTTTGGTTTCGCCGATGTAAAGAAGTTGACATCTTGAGCAGCGGATACAATAGTTGAGGTTGGAGGAAGTGCATGTGAACCTCTGTCTCACCTGGAAAGACTGTTTGGGTCCTTGGATGGAGTTGAGGGGGGAGGTAAAGGGACAGGTGTTGCATATCATATCATATCATATATATACAGCCGGAAACAGGCCTTTTCGGCCCTCCAAGTCCGTGCCGCCCAGCGATCTCCGTACATTAACACTATCCTACACCCACTAGGGACAATTTTTACATTTACCCAGCCAATTAACCTACATACCTGTACGTCTTTGGAGTGTGGGAGGAAACCGAAGATCTCGGAGAAAACCCACGCAGGTCACGGGGAGAACGTACAAACTCCTTACAGTGCAGCACCCGTAGTCAGGATCGAACCTGAGTCTCCGGCGCTGCATTCGCTGTAAAGCAGCAACTGTGGTTGCAGGGGAAAGTGCCCGGGGATGGGGTGGTTTGGGTAGGAAGGGACGAGTGGATCAGGGAGTTACGGAGGGAACGGTCTCTGCAGAACGCAGAAAGGGGCGGGGATGGGAAGATGGGAACATTATTTGCTTTGTTAATCTTGAAGTGGCTTTCATAAAACTATGGCTAAACATGCTCTTATTTTCCAAGTACCCTGCTTACACAGACTTGATAATCCTTGATAATACTTTCAAAAATATCCACTACTAATCTCAAGCTTATTGGCCTGTAGTTTTGTGTTTCCATCTCCCTCTTTTTTTAAATAGCAAGGATAAATTTGTTACCAATTTGCAATGGTTGTTCTAGAATATACGTAAATTTAGAAGATTCATCTATCATATATACAAAATATCATTTTATAAATTTAGTACATAAGCAATCAGGGCATTAGCCCTGTGTTTCCACCCCTTCATAATGTCTTAACTCTGCCCAGACTAATTCTGTAACCTGATTTTCTGACCCAAGTTGCTTCTCAACTTCTGCCTTGATCTAATTTTTATTATCAACACTGCCAAAATTCCTTTCCTACTTTGCATGCCTTTGCTAAGACTTCAAATCCTGTCTTGGAATAGGATCCATCCTATATCATCCTGGAATACTTAATCCACAATTTTGGTCACCACAATAATGCCCTTCCCACAACTACAACTAGGATGTCAAGATCATCTGAAGTAATTTGCCTCTTCTCTACATTTTCAAATAATGAAATGAAGTAAGTGTAAGAATTATTGTGCCGTGTAATCGAAGACTGAATCAGAAATCTGAGGTTTGTTGTCATAGTGAAATTGCCCACCCAACAAAAAAAAGTTCTATTTATATGAATTTCTTTGTGGTAAATTTATACCAAAATGAAGTGAAAAGAATCTTGGCTCCCATAAGGGTGGTGAAATTGTAATTTACGTATTTTATATACATTACTGGGAATCTAGTATTTAGTCTCAACCAAACTGAAACATTTTGAATTGCATTTCTTTTAAATTGCTTTGCTTGAGCTTTTGGGCCTCTTTCATTTCAAAGTTTATTATTCGTTTTGTCAACAATTTAGCAGTAATACTGTTGAAAATGGAGCACATATTTTCTATATCAGAATGCCGAAAGCCCAAATAGTGTATTTTAATCTATCATTGTACAGTGAGAAAAGGTTTATTAATAATCCCATTGTTCGGGTCAGGGTCTTTAGGGAAGAGTGATCACATTTATATTAAGATTAAAAGTAAATCATTTCATTCCCAAATGAAGATGTTAAATCTAAACAAAGCCAAAGGCAAAAGTATGAGGTATGAGTTGGCTATGGTAGATTGGCAATAAACCAAGTTTGGCTAACTTTTGAAGAAGTAATATGTTGTTTACAACAAATATTTATCCCTTTAGGGCACGGTTCCCCCAACAAGAAACTGGTCCAAGTGTGGGGCTATTGTCAAGACAGTACTAGATAAAAGAAGGAGGCTAATAATACTGGTGAGAAGAGTAGGAGAGCAGTGGAGGTACATGAAAGCTGGGGAGGTACGGGACTAGCACAGGAAAGTGGATGAGGTAAAAAAACAGCAATAATTTTATTGAATGGAAGAGCAGGCCTGCTCTTGGACTCAAGAGCATGGAACTGCATGGCCTGCCCCTGATTGTATTTCATATTCTTAACTACTTAAAGCTATTGATTACCTATTCCATTGTTGATAAATTATTTATTTTCCAGACTCTAATCCTTTCTTCTATTACATTGGTATATAAATTGTCATTCTAAACTCTCAAACACTCCCGGCTCATACTACTGGAAGGTGACACAGTAGAGTGAGTAACAGAGCCACTTCTTCACGACTTCACAGGTCCAGCCACCTAGCTTGAGTTCTGATCTCCTGACCTCCAGTGTTGTCTATTTGAAGTTTACATGCTCCCTCTGTGACCACTTGGGTTTCCTCCGAGTATTCCAGTTTCCTCCCATGTCCCAAAGATGTGTGAGTAGGTTAACTGTCCACATTAATTCCCGAGTGTGCAGATGAGTTGTAGAAATGGGGATGAGGCACAACAAAATGAGGTTAGAGTAGGATTAGTATAAATGGATGCTTAATGCTTGGCAAAACCTCATGGCCAAAGGGCCTAATTCCTTGTGGAGTCTTGGAGAAAGTGTTAGGAGTCAAAATATAATTTGTTGAGGGTGAGGACAAGTTCCGCCAGGCAAAGGGGAGTGTTAGTAGAGGGAAATTGATTGGGTCTCTGTTCGAGGAAGAACCTGAGGGCCCTGAGACCTTCCTGGTGGGGGATGGGGGTGCAGAGAGACTGAAAGTCCATGGTAAAGGTGAGGTATTGGGGGCCAAGAAATTGAAAGTTATTGAAGAGTTGAAGGGTGTATGAGGTGTCTCCTTGGAGAAAGTGAGTGATGTCAATCTCTGGCCTATTTCCTTGTCGTACGACACTCTGATTCCGTGAATGGATGGTCACTGGTTATATTTGTCTTAACCTGTAGCCAATTAGTTTTGTGCTGAAAACTTGTTGAGATGAAATATTCAGTTGGCCTGCTGTAACCAATTAACAGCTAGCTGCTCCTGCAGCAGTAGCAACAAATCTCTCACTCTTGCTGAATTTAAATACATACTAAATCCCCCAAATCACTTACAGAAACCTGCTTTTTCTGGTTACAAGTTTTAGAAACTTCTAAACTGATTTCAAATGCAAATAAACTTCTGAGCCCCTTGCACGTTGTTTTCTTTCTCCTGCTCTTTTGACTTTTTTTGGATGCATTTTGGATTCCTTATTTGATTTTGTTTTTAATAGAAATTCACAATCACCAGGTCATAGAGTTACACAACCTCTTCGACCTCTGTGTCTGCACCATCCATTTAGCACTGATTTACACTCATCCCATTTTACTCTCATACTTCCATCACCTCACCCACTCACCATATGATTCCAAGATTCTACTATTTACGTGAGGGACACTTTACCAATCAATTAAAATACCAATCTGCACATTTTTTGGGATGTGGAAGGAAACTAGAGCACCCAGATTAAGCCGATGCAGGTGGAAAGAATGTGCAAACTTCACTGAGGCAGCACTGATGGGTAGAGTTGAACTTTGATCACTCGGGCTGTGAGGCAGTAACATGCTAGTTCTGCTGCAGTATTGTAACATAATGATGTGATGATGTATAATGATAAGAACTTTGATTCCAATCATTCAAGTGTAGAAACTGTTTTGGAAGCAGAGTTCAGTGTGCTCTATCATATCCTTCTCAGTGACTGCTTGAGTGGCCCCTGTTGTTTTTCCTGTGCAGTTCTGGCACGTCACAGCTGCTTTCATTCGGGAGAGCTACTCAAAAGTCTTTAGTGATTTCCAAAAGAAATTCCCATGGTGGCAATCATATTGAGACATAAAATTACAAGAAATTGCATTGACTTGTTTTCCACTAACCTCCACCAAAATTATGGAGGTTAGTCGAGAGAAGCCTTGAAAATCCTAGCCAACCATCTGATCACATTTTTCTTAATGGTACTTGCTAGTAATTTTGCTGAAAATTTATCAGACCTAATTAAATGGTCTCTGAAAATTCATTTAAACCACATTAATTGCAACTCCTTTCCTTGTCAACTCTGTTATTTCTTCAATTAGGTTGTAAAGAAATGGATTCTTGTTTTAATCCATTTTAAATAGTTTCAATTAACATATATTTCTCCAAGTACTCAGTAAATTAATGCCCACATTATTGACTATAGTAATTTATTTTAAATGATTGCTGGGTTTATAAGTGGTCTGGAAAACATTTCCGATATTCGATAGGGTTTCCATATTAAAGAAGTGGATCAAGGTTGGAATATCTCTTTTTTAAATCCCATTTAATTGTACTGTGGATTGTTTTAAAATGGGTATTGCATTCCACCACTGATCAAAAAGAACTTGACAAAGATTTTATTTTAAACATAGAACAGCTGACATTATTTCAAACAGAATTTCGCTTTCAGTGATATCAGATCAGTAACTTAAACTAAAACCTTCTCACGAGGTACTTTGTAAGGGATCACTTCTAATTTGTATTATCACTGTTTTGAAGTAGAGGCACTTACTAAAATAAAGGAATACTTTAACATCATATAAGCACTAGTTATCAAATAGAAATTGTGCAGGAAACTCTTAATCCATGATCACTTCCCACAATTATGTTCTGAAAGCTCTGAATAGCGCACTTGGGTCATCAAAAGCCATCTTGCAAATGGAGGAACACTCATTCCTGATTAACCAAATTTCCAATTAACATTTGATAAACCGCAGTAAACAACACTCAGCAGGTGCCCATTTTAAATATTCCAAACTATAGCAGGATATACCATAAATAGCACCATTTTGCAAAATCAGGACCAATCGCTGATAAACATCCGCTTTCTTGGTAAACACTTTAATTCTTTGAGATCAAAATAACTAACAAGCATACCATGATTTGATGTTGAAGTAAATGTTTACCTTCGATTCTCATGATCTTATATCAGTGTTATTTAGAAATATTTCTTTTTCAACTGTGCCAGTATATTCTGGGCTGCAGGTAGAGATATTCATCAGCAAATAATTATACATATGGAGAGACTGTTTTGCTTCTTCAGCTGCTTGTTCAATTGCAAAGAATCAACTCCACCAAAGTGCTAGCACACAAGGTAGTACACAATGTATCACGAATCATTAGGCATCCACAACGTTGATGCGACGTGTGTGAGTCTAGAATTCCAACAATGAAATTCAATAGTGTACAAAAGGCAACATGTGCAAGAGAACACACTCTGTACCTTTCATCCAAAGATGTGCCTTTCCCCCAATACCCATAATGGGGCTAGCAGAGGAAGGTGTTTACACTGTATATCAGTGGGGTTGGGGTGGGGGTGGGGGGGAGAGCAAGATGATCTGTGGTGATCATGGAGGAGAAAATATGAATGGTGCACACAGGGAGGATCAGGGCAGGGTCAATTTGATTAGCAGCTGGATCCAGAAGCAGTTAAGAGCTGGGGTTAGGGGTCAGGAACAGTGGTGACCTGGGGCCTGAGGGTAAGGACTAGGTGAGCGATGGTTGGTAAATGGGTGAGAGGATGAGAGCAAACACTAAGAGAAAACTGAAGAGAAAGCCATTGACATATTGGACTCCACAACAGTACACCTGGGTGGCATGGTGTTGCAGCAGTAGAATTGCTGCCTTACAGCGCCAGTAGACCTGGGTTCGATCCTGACTACGGATGCTGTCCGTACGGAGTTTGAATGTTCTCCCCATAAGCGTGTGGGTTTTCTCCGAGATCTTCAGTTTCCTCCCACATTCCAAAGACATACAGGTTTATAGGTTAATTGGCTTGGTATAATTGTAAATTGTCCCCAGTGTGTGTAAGATATTGTTAATGTGCAGGGATCGCTGGTCGGTACAGACTCGGTGGGCCGAAGGGCCTGTTTCCACACTGTATCTCTAGCTAAAAAAAAACTAAAACTGGCGAGACCTGGATACTATGACTAATCCATCACTGTTTGTAAACCAGCAGTTAAGGCTGATTTCCATGTGAAATGTCCTTGCTGTTGTGCATAAACAGGAGTTCTGCATGTGCAATGTAAAAATGTTTAATTTTACACCATCTAACATTCACACATTTGCCTGGTAGCCTCAGCGCTTTTATGCATTTGAATGACCAAAAATCAATTTATGGAAGTGGTCTTTGTTTTTAAAAATATCCCATTTCATATTGCAGAAAAACATTGTGCTACACAGAGAATATCTTGGGCAATGTGCCTAGTCTTACATTCTACCAGACCCATTAAATCTTATGAGAGAATGTTCTTCATCACTATTCTGTGAGAGAGTTTCCAAGCATTCTCAATTTCCTGATGGCAATAGGTTTGGAAATATATCATAAAAATATGTTTTTAGCTATTTGTACAGATCCCCCCAGGGTTCTGATGATCTTCTGCCAAAGGAACAGCAGTAGGATCAGGAAAAACTCAACAAATGCTTTAGGGCTCTGTGTTCCTCTGTCAACATTCTGGAATATATTTCAACTGTGTGATTCTCTATTTTCCAACAAACAATAATCCCATTACTCCAATAGTTAAATACTGTAGATGCTGAACATTTGAAAGTTTAAAAAAAATGAACATGCTGTAAATGCTCACGTCAGGCAGCATCAGTGGAGAGAGAAACAGAGTTAAAGCTTCAGAACGTGGTCTTTCATTCGAACGAGGAATGTTGGAACAAGGATAATTTAAAGTTGCATAGAACATGCGGATTAGCAGAGAGAGGAAAATAGAGGTCTGTGAACAAGATAAAAGAAGCAAATGGAAAATGCACATTAATAATGCTTATTACTGGCTCCAAAAATCACTGACCACTCACTATCTCGTGTTGGTTCTCATCAATTTAGACTTGACTTTAGACTTCAGAGATACAGTGCGGAAACAGGACCTTTGGCCCAACGAGTCCGTGCTGACCAGCAATCGCCTTGTACACTAGCACTATCCTGCACACACTAGGGGCAATGTACAATTTGACCAAATTGAACTAACCTACTAACCTGTATGAATTTGGAGTGTGGGAGGGAACCGGAGCACATGGAGAAACCCACGCGGTACAATGTACAAACTCCATATGGACAGCACCCGGAGTCAGGATCGAATCCGGGTTTCTGGCGCTGTATGGCAGTAACTCTACCGCTGTGTCACCGTGCCACCTTGAATTCATTGAACACTTACCTATTCAGCTTCAATTCTGTTTCCAGTCAGATATGGATTCAGTTTTTGTCATTAAGTTATTATCGGTGCAACACAGTTGGCTTATGTAAGGGACTAACAGACCAACCGGAACATAATGACTCACTAGTAGGCACAAAGAACTGCAGAGGCTGATTTACAAAAAAAACACATACAGCTTCTAGAGTAACACAGCGGGTCAGGCAGCATGTGTGGTGGACAGGGACAGGTAGTGTGTTGAGATCCTTCAAAATGGCTCCACGTACAGCAGGCACCAGCAGCAGCTGCTGTTACTGTCAACGGTGTTTGTCATTGGAGGCAGGAGGTGAATTAAACTTACAAGATCTTCTTTGACATTCTTTCCAAAAGTGTACACAATTTTGTTTATGATCTTGAACTCATCTGTCGGCAAAATACAGTGGTTATAGAACAAGATAGAATTCAATTTCCACTAAATTTGAGATAATTCGCAGGACATGCACGATCTAGTAAAATAAATCCACCCCAAAAAAAATTACTGAAGGGATACCAATAATATTTCAAAAGTACTTTATGTTTGCTCTCACTGTTTCAACAATACTCCATCAATTTTCACTAAATTTGTAATCAGGATTTGTCTGAATTGATCTAATTTGGGCAGAGAGATTTATGGTATTTATTCACAAAATGCTGGAGTAACTCAGCATGGTTTGAGGGGAACCAATAAAAATGCAAAGCGTTGTTCTCTTTGATGTGATTGCCATGCAGTGGCATTTCTAACCAAGGGCTTACTCAGCAGGATGGAGCTGACTGTGTTCTCTCCCTCTAGGCGTTGCATATTTTTATCGCCAACAAAAGATCTAGCACTGAAGGTCATGGACTACTTGCTGACAGTCGCTCAGTCTCTTTAAGTTAATCCCACAGCAGAAGAGAAAGTCATTCATTCCTTAATATGTGCTCAAAAAGATTTGTTCCTGTTTTTGTACAGAAGAAAGGAATTTATGAGACTCGCCGGTCACAACTTGGCATTCAGGAATCCGCATGAAGACGTGCTTCGTCAATTCATGGTAACTGCAGAACACCCATTACAATATTAAGGATGATTCAGATTCTTTCTTTGTGATGTTGTCCCTTCCAATCCCAAAAGCAATGAGTACATTCCACGGCATAAATCATCTGGTCAGTAACAGCCTTAAAACAGGGCACAAGTGCACCTCCCCGAAGCCAGCAGGATCTTTCTCTGCCAATGCTGTTTTAATTCAGTGAGTTTCTGGCAAGAAAAGATTGATGTTATTAAAGGTTTTAATAGGGGAGTGAGACCAAATTGAGCCATATAAAATTATGAGAGGCATGGAGAGGGTAGATAGTCAAAACCTTTATCCCAGGGTAGAAATGTCAAAGACTAGAGGGCATTACTTTAAGGTGAAGGGAGCAAAGTTAAATGAGATGCACGGGGCACGCTTTTCACACAGAGGTGGTGGTTGCCTGGAATGCACAGCCATTCAACCACTGAAGGTCACCCCACCCTCTGTCTCCTTTCTCTGTTCGTTTACTTATTTATCTATTTATTCACTTCCCTATGTTCTCTAAATCCCTGTAAAGCGTCTTTGAGTATATGAAAAGCGCTATATAAATGTAATGTATTATTATTATTATTATTATTGATGTTGGATGCAGATATGCTGTTGCATTTAAGAGGCTGTTAGATAAGCACATGGTTATGCATGGTTAACCTGTTTGGTACATTTTCAGGTTACAGTACTAACTGGAATAAATGTATACTGTACATTTTTATATTTTAAAATGAAAATGTTTCTTCAATCCCATATTTTTGTTTGATATTCCCCATCTCCGTAATTGTTTGCAGCCATAGAGCACTGCCCAAGCCTCTGTTCCTAGGACTCCACCATCACCCCCCATACCTTTTCCTAGCCAGATCCCATTGTGTGGAGTTCCCACTCATTTTCTCCAACTTTTCCCCTTTTAATACCATTTTAGACTTTTGGTCATTCCTTCCTCTAACACTTCTTTGAGTTGGCATCCATTTCTGATGATTTATACCGAGTGAGAACAAGGTTAACATGTGGGATGGAGCTGCAGATGCTGGTTTATACTGTAGATAGACACAAAAAGCTGGAGTAACTCAGCGAGCCAGGCTGCATCTCTGGAGAAAAGGAATAGGTGGTGTTTCGGGTCTGAAGAAGGGTCTCGACCCAAAGTGTCCAGAGATACTGTTTGATCCGCTGAGTTACTCCAGCTTTTTGTGTCAATCTTCGAGGACAAGATTGAGCTGAGCATTGGACTGTTTCATAACTTCACATCCTGATTCCAGACTTTGTTTTGAGGCTTCAGTCGGCAACCAGCACCAGAAAATCTCAATGTTTCAATCTTCTAAAAAGAAACAAAATATTGCTAAGGGGCTTCTTTAATTCAAATTATTTCTGTATTAATTGTAAGGGTAGTGATGATTGAGTAAATTCAGAACACAGCATGCAGCACGATGGTGCAGCAGTAGAGTTGCTGCCTTACCACGCCACAGACCCGGGTTCGATCCTGACCACAGGTGCTTGCCCATATGGAGTTTGTACGTTCTCCCTGTAACTGCGTGGGTTTTCTCCGGGAGCTCCGGATTCCTTCCACACTCCAAAGACATACAGGTTTGTAGACTAATTGGCTTGGAATAATGATAAATTCTTCATAGTGCGTGTTTTATAGTGATAGTGTACAAGGATCAGTGATCGGCACAGACTCAGGGATCCAAAGGGCCTGTTTCCACACTGCATCTCTGAACAAACTAAACATCGATTGGATAGAAAAATTAAATCACTCCATTAGCAGCCAACTGCATGCTGCCGTTTCTGGAACAATAGGACACTAATTGTCTTTTTTTTTTTTGGTAACTATATTTAGAAGGACAACAATGTATTTCCCTCAGCCTAAAAAAAAATGACCTTAGTTGCAGGAAAAGTCAAAGGGGAATAGGCATTTCCTCTGTTCTCATGCAAATGTTCGAATCTTCAAGTAAAGGAGTTGGTCCTGAGTGATACTGCTTTAGGAAATGGGCAACAGTACTTTGATATGTTTCTTAAGGGCCTGTCCCACTTAGGCAATTTTAAGGCGACTGCCGGCGACTAGGCTGTTGCCAACAGTTCGAGGGGATGATCATGAGGAGTGAAATTTCTCGGCGACAGCTGGCTTGTCGCCAAGTATCGTTGCTTATTGTGGTCGCTGTCGCATGCTGTCCACAGGTTTGCTAGGTTGTCTTAGATGCATTTAGAAGCACGTAATATTCAATTAAGTGAAGTCATTTGAAGATACAATAAAATACTTGTGTTTAACCAATTTATTTACCGTCAGGACATTTGACAGATAGATTGGAGGCGACAGTTTGACGGTCAGGTAAGCGCGGGAATTTTCGCGATGTTTATGGCCATCAGTGATTAGATTTAAAGTGGGCTCCCAACCCAGATATGCAACCCAGAAACCAGATATGCATCTCCCGTACATTTTCAAAGAATGCCCGCACTCATCACAAAAATCCATTTAACCACTTTTAAAATTAAATTTCTTAATGCTGCTATTAGTAAACTGGAAGTCAATCCAGTTTATGCCTTGTTAACATGAAGCTTGGTTTTCAAGTAACCCGGGCAAGATGTTATATTTCAAAACTCTCAAGTACTTACCGACTTATCAGTGATTTCAGGGAAAATTAGGATGCCGGAGAAGCATTGACAGCGTGGGAATTTCACGATGTTTCCGAAGACGGTGTAATCTCGACCTGACTCGGCATTGTCGTGGTCATTGACGTCGGGTAAAAGAAAATGTTGCCGATCTGCTACGACTTTGACAGTCGCCGGCAGTCGCCTAAAAAATCGCCTAAGTGGGACAGGCCCTTTAGTTTGATGCTTCAAGGTGCCTTTGTTCAAGGTTCAAGGTGCCTTTCCAAGTTTGGTAGTTAAGCAGCTGAACTTTGTGATGAGAAAATATTTGAGGCATCTTTCTACAAACACGAAGGACTAGGGGAGAATACTTTTCTTAGGTACATGTAGGTATTTGACATACCCAATTATTTGACAGCTTCTTTTAGGAAAGATTTCAGCAAAAGAAAGTTCAAAGTGAATTTGGAATATTCAGGAGTTGTGTAATGTCTTATGTTACTTTCAGCAGGGCAGCAGCCTTCCTCCCCCAAAGTACATTTACATGCAGAACTAACAACACTGTGATTTAACAGTGACTGGCATTCTATGCTCACTTCTGTTGATAAATTATTCACAGCTGGCTATGCAGTTTCAGCCTCGTTTCAGGATGCAATATCACAAATGTAAAAGGGGTTTTGATCTCAAATGTGGGGCTAATTTATCAGAACTTTAATTAATTTCATATCTTTTTCAATCATTGCCAAGGATGGAGAAAGGATGAAGGCTTTTAAATTATGGAAATTAACATAAGATAGAAATTTGTGCACTATTTTCCAACACAGCTCCAAGTGCAGTGTTTGATGGCTGGCAAAACAGAGGCACTGCTGGTGGAAGCATGTCAAAGGTTGCCTCTTTTCATTGCTAATTTTAAAAAAAGGGTGGAGGCTGAGCTTCATCCTCTAGGAAGTGTATTTATTTTCATCAACTCTATCGAGTGCACACATTCAAAGCACCCTGGACAGACATCAATCAAAATGGTGTCTGCTTGAATATATGTATGTAGTCACAAAATGCTGGAGTAACTCAGCAGGTCAGGCAGCATCTCGGGAGAGAAGGAATGGGTGACGTTTCGGGTCGAGACCCTTCTTCAGACTGATGTCAGGGGGGCGGGACAAAGGAAGCTCGTAAAGTAGGAGGGCAGGAGAAATCACAGAGGGGGAGCAATGAGAGAGCATGTTGCTAAACTCTCGTCAAAGAGAGGAGGAGAACTTCTTCAAAGTGGACATACCTTGAGGAGAAATCGCAGTGGAGCAACAAGTAGTATAAGAAAATAACTGCGGATGCTGGTACAAATCGAAGGTATTTATTCACAAAATGCTGGAGTAACTCAGCAGGTCAGGCAGCATCTCAGGAGAGAAGGAATGGGTGACGTTTCGGGTCGAGACCCTTCTTCAGACTGATGTCAGGGGGGCGGGACAAAGGAAGCCTTTCTTATACTGATTATATGTATGTATATATCGATATACAAGCAGAAACCATTATGCCTGTGTATAAGAATATATATGTGTGTGTTTACACACATATACAAACATATAAATATATATATACACATATATACATATATATACAGATGCACAAACATATGTATGTGTATGTGTGAATACACAATGAAGAAGAATGCACAACAGGTTCTTCAGTTCACAATGTCCATGCCAAACATAATGCCAAGTTAAACTAATGTAATCTGCCTGCACATGTTCCATATCCCTCCATACCATATGTATCCATGTGCCCATCCACAAGCCTCTTAAATACCAGTATCGGTATCACCCCTGGCAGCGCGTTTCAGGTACCAAAGACGTACAGGTATGTAGGTTAATTGGCTGGGTAAATGTAAAAATTGTCCCTAGTGGGTGTAGGATAGTGTTAATGTACGGGGATCGCTGGGCGGCACGGACTTGGAGGGCCGAAAAGGCCTGTTTCCGGCTGTATATATATGATATGATATGATATGATACTCTCTGTGTAACAACACACCCTACACACCTCTGTTAAATTCTCACATTTTTATTTCTACTGTCATTCTCTTTCATGAATTAAGGGATTTGGTTTGCTATTTTTTATTCTATATGACTTACACGCAGGGAAGATCAAATTCAATGCACTTCTGACTTCTAATGTGACGATACTGAGCGGTACAAAAAATGTACCTGCAAGAGGTCCACAGCAGACTCCATCTCTCTGGCTCTAAGCTCTTCTCTGGAACACCTAGACAACGAAGATATCTACATCCCATAGTTCTATTTATTGACTGTAGCTCCACCTTCAACACCATGGTCCCATCCAAGCTCACTCCAAAACTCCTGGACCTAGGAGTCAGCACCCACTCTGCAAAGAATCAATAATTCCCTGACTCACCGACCATAATCAATGTGGATAGGTGTCAACACATCCTGCACAATAATTATCAGCACTCGTTCCCCACAAGGATGCGTTCTCAGTCCCTTACTGCACTTCCTATAGACTCATGACTGTGCGACCAAATTTTGCGTGAACTCCATTCACAAGTTTGCACCACTGTAGTGGGCTGGATCATGAACAACACAAGTAGTGGCAAGAGATAGAGAGCTTAGTAACATGGTATCGACGACAACCTCTCACTCAATGAGAGGAAGATGAAGGAGCTGGTTATTGATTTCAGGAAGCGTTGTGGAGTACTTGTCCCAATCAGCATCAATGGTGCTGATTTGGAAATGGTTGAGCACTTCAAGGTTCATGGCGTTAATATTGCCAATTGTCTTTCTTCGACCTCCACATTGAAACAACAGCAAAAAAAGCACAGGAGACCAAGGGAATTCCGCATGAATCCAATGACTCTTACAAACTTCTACAGATGCACCGTAGAAAGCGTACTGTTTGGTTGTATCAAAGCATTGGTTTGAGAACAGTTCTGTCCAAGCCTGTCAAAAATTGAAGAGTGTTCTGGATGTAGCCCAGTCCATTATAGACCAGACTCCCCACCATTGACACCATCTACACAACAGGCTGCCTTGTGAATACTGCTAACATAATCAAAGACCTTTCCCACCCCAGTCATTCCTTCTTCTCCTCGCTCCAATTGGGCAGAAAATACAGAAGCTTGAAGGTGCACATCATCAGACTCAGGGATGGTTTATCTCTGTTATCAGGCATCTGAACAGTCCTTCCATAACCAGAGTTCTGTCTGATTCTCCTGCCTACCTCATTGCAGACACTATATTCCGTACTCTGTATCTTCCTCTTCACTCCACTATTGTTTTTGGGTTTGGCTTGATCGTGTTCACGTGTAGTATGATCTGATTTGATAGGATCACATACAAACACTGTACCTTGGTACACATGACATAATAAACCTAAAACTAATCCCAAACCTAAACACCCACATCTCCCAAAGCCCCCAAATATAGCCTATCAGCTCTGAAGGTTTGTCAACTGTTATTCCCACTAACATTTTTGCTAAAATATTACTACTAATTCCTTTAAATAACTCATTCTCACAAGTCCCATGGTTCCCCATTATTTTTGTGTTTCTCATTTCTTACCATGTCATTATTCTCGATGATCCATTTACCCATGTTTTGTTTTGCTAATTTATTTTTATTTTGTATGATTTATAGCTCAAAACTGCTCCCGTCACCTTGTTGAAATTATTTTTGTGGTGTGATTGTGCAGCCCCCATGAGAATGCTTCCAACTCTATTCTCTATCAGATTCCATCTAGAACTCAGGGACACATCTGGATTACAACAATGGGATCTAAGTAAACAAGTAATTGTGTTAAATCGTTGACGTGTTTCTCTGGATCCATTAGATATGTACACATCTGTTAAGAATTTTTGAAGGAATTTATGAAGTACTCATATCCAAGCAATATTCAGCTTATATAAACCCCTTTCACACTATACTCCAATAAGGTCATAAAATCACAGGATCAGGAATTTATATTTATGGTTGTAACTAAAGTTAACATCACTGCTGGACAACGACTCCCACCCCATACAGGACACTGTCACTGCACTGAGTAGCTCCTTCAGTGACAGACTCCTTCACCCCAAGTGCGTGAAGGAGAGATATAGGAGGTCCTTCCTTCCCGCTGCTGCGAGACTGCACAACCAGCACTGTTCCCAGCAGATGAGTCAACAGTAACAGCTAAGGAATACAATTTATCCTTGTCTTTACTTTTATTTATTTTCATGAATGATCTCTTGCTATCCACTTTGCTGCTGTAACACTGTAGATTTCCCCAGCGTGGGACGAATAAAGGCATATATATAACTTCAGGAGAGTGTGTCGTGGAGTTTTATTCAATCTACAATCTGGTAATTATACACAGTGATTGCTGGCTTTCCAACTTGTTTGACCTGAAAGGGGTCAGCAGGACAAAGAAAGTCAAAGACAAGAAATGAAATAAAACTGGAAGAGAATGCAATTGGCCCCATAACATTCATCGGAGCATCTGCTGATTTCCATCTTGTGCATTGCCAGACCCATTTGAGGTTTCTCACACCCATGGTTCAATTTCACAAAAGGGTCAAGTAATAATCTTGCTTGGCAAAATGATCCATCTCCACTGTTGGCAGGTATGTACACCCGAGGATACAAAATGCTGGAGTAACTCACCATGTCAGGCAGCATCACGAGAGACCGTGGACAGGTCATCTGACAATGTTCTCCAGAGATGCTGCCTGACCCTCTGAGCTACTCCAGCATTTTGTGTCCTTTTGTGTATTAACCAACATCTGCATTTCTTTATCATGTATCTTGTCACTGGAAGGGCTCGATTCTAATCATGTATTGTCTTTCTGCTGACTGGATAGCACGCAACAAAAGCTTTTCACTGTACTTCGGTACACGTGACAATAAACTAAGCTGATAAGCGTCGTTTCCAATGTACACCGGAGGTGTTCAGTAGAAATATGGGCAAACCCTTTGTAAAAGGATGTCCCTCGTACGCAGAGTCTTTTACTGAATATGTTTATTAATTGCACTACACACATTATGCCCTAGCTGTCCGTGGTCATCACCGGAACTAGAGAGCGAGCTGGAGGTGGGGAAGCTACAATTATACAAGAGACCATGGGGAGTGGTTAGTAGTGGTGAGGTCACTATGTTAAAGGAACATGCACTGATCTACATCCTTCCTCTTGGAAACAAAAGCGACCACGGCTCATACGCTAGACTTAAACTATAAGCAGGGAGCAGATAGAATGCAGCACAACACAGACTACTCGTACCCACCGTACCGGACAGGCGGCTTGACCAGTCGCCCAGAGCGGGTGCGCAACCCCCCATCCCCTTCGGTCGAAGGAAGAGCAGGGACGGGTGCGGGTACCGAGGCAGGGGAACCAGGGGAAGGAGGAGAACGGGGCGGCGATACCCGCAAACGCGCAGGCGAAGGAGGGGAAGTGGGCTGGGGCGAGCCGGGCACAGACAGCCGAGACGGCGAAGGTTGGGGCATGCGAGGATGGACGGGAGCAGGAGGCACATCAGGCACCGGGGACTGGACGGGAGGTGAATACGGGACCGCGGGAGGCGGTGCAGGCTCGTTGACCAGCATCAGGTGCTGGCGGGTACGACGGTACACGGTGCCCTCGTAATTAACCAGGTACGACCGTGGAGAGTCAGCATTGCCGACGACCACGGCCAGCCGGTGGTGACCCGAGGCGGACTCCATCCGGACAACCTGGCCAGCGAACAGAGGGGGAAGGGGACGGGACGATTTGTCAAAGGAGCGCTTCTGAATGACTTGCTTTTCGATGATGCGCTCCTTGACAGCGGCAGGGCTGCGAGCCGTTGGTTTCAGGGATTGCTGGGAGACGGGGATGGGGGGTCTAGTGGTGCGGGACATGAGGCGCTGGGCAGGGGAACCGAGCGCGGGGTCCCGGGAGATGTTGCGGAGGTTGAGGAGGGCAAGGTACAAGTCAGAACTGGCAAGCCGACAACGTTCCATCAGTTCCTTCGCGCTGCGGACAGCGCGCTCTGCAAGTCCATTGCTTTGCGGGTACTCGGGGCTGCTGGTGATGTGGCGAAAGTTCCACAGGGTGGCGAAAGCGGCAAACTCCGCGCTGGTAAACTGGCTGCCGTTGTCGGACTGGAGAGATACCGGGGAACCAAAGGTAGAGAAGTGGCGGCGAAGCTTCCCGATGACGGCAGCAGACGTGAGGGACGGCAGCAGGTCCACCTCGAACCAGCTGGAGTAGGAGTCCACCAGGACCAGGTAGTGTTTGCCACGCCACTCGAAAATGTCGGCGGCAACAGCCATCCACGGCAACTCGGGAGCCGGCTGCTGCAGGAGAGGCTGGCGCTGCTGATGAGGTAGTAGGCGGTTGCAGGCAGCGCAGGCGGAGACCCTGTCCCGGATGTCCTGAACCATGCCAGGCCAGTAAAATTGTGCTTGGGCCTGGGATAAAGTGGCCTCCACCCCGGGGTGTCCGTTGTGGGCAGTCTGAAAGTAGTGATCTCGCAGCGCGGCCGGCACCACGACCTTGTGACCCTTCACCACCACGCCCGCGTGCAGCACCAGTTCATCCCGAACCAGGAAGTAGGGCACGGCACCAGCCGGCAGGGAAGACCGTCGGTCAGGCCAGCCACGGCGGATGACGCTCTCAAGCTGTTGCAGGGCAGGATCAGCGGCAGTGTGTGTGACCAGGGACTGCATCTGCCAAGATGGAACGATGTTGACGTTCAACACCATCAGGTCAGCCGATTCGTACGGATGGCGGGAAATGGAAGGTAGTGGGGCACGGGACAAAGTGTCTGCCACGAACATCTCCTTGCCCTTGCGGTACACGATATCGAAGGTAAAGCGTTGAAGCTGCAGCATCATTCGCTGCAAACGGGACGAGGCTGCGTGGATGGGCTTGTTTAAAATAGAGACCAGCGGTTGGTGGTCAGTTTCGATGGTGAAGGTGTTGCCCAGAACGTAGTCTTTGAATTTGGAGCACGCGAATACCACGGCAAGGAGCTCCTTTTCAATCTGGGCGTAGCGCTGCTCAGCAGGGGTCATTGTGCGAGAGGCATAGGAGACGGGCAGCTGCCGGTCGTCATAGAGCTGCAGGCAGGCAGCACCAAGGCCGAACCGAGATGCATCGCAGGTGAGGACGATTGGCCTGTTCAGGTCGAAAAACTGCAAAGTGGGGGTCCGTGCGAGTCTGGACTTCAGGGCCTCGAAGGTCGACTGGTGGTGCGGGAGCCAGACCCAGGCATAGTCCTTCTTGGCCAGCTCCCTCAGGGGGGCACTCAGTTCGCTGAGGTCGGGTATGAACTTGCCTAAGTAGTTGACCATGCCCAGAAAGCGCTGCAGGCCGGGCACGTCAGTGGGAGCGGGCATTTCGGTGATCGCCGCCGTCTTCTCGGGGTCTGGCTTCAGGCCCCCCGCCGTGAAAACATGGCCAACGTAGGTGACTTCCTCAACGCGGAATCGACACTTCCGTTGATTAAGTTTGAGATTGATCTCACGAGCCCTGTCCAGGACTTGGCGGAGGTGTCGGTCGTGCTCAGCGACGTCCCTCCCGTACACCAGGATGTCATCCACAATGATGGCGCACGGCAACCCGGCAAACAGCTGCTCCATTGTACGCTGGAAAACCTCGCTTGCTGAGTTGATCCCAAAAGGCATGCGGAGGAAACGGAACCTGCCAAAAGGTGTGCTGAAGGTGGTCAGGAAGGAGGAACGTGCATCCAAAGGGATCTGCCAAAAGGAGCTCTTGGCATCTAGGACCGAGAAAACTGTGGCTGGACCGACCTGTGCCGCGACGTCCTCCACCGTCCGCATGGGGTAGTGCGGGCGTTTGATAGCCAGGTTCAGGTCTTTTGGGTTGATGCAGATCCTGATCTCGCTCGCATCTTTCTTGGCAGCGACCACCATGGTGGAGACCCACTGGGTGGGGGCACTCACCTCCTTGAGGATGCCCATGTCCACCATGCCACGTAGTGTGGACTCCACGCGGCCCTTCATGGCAAAAGACACACGGTGGGCCGGTCTAACCACCGGGTTGACCCCCGGGTCAACAACGATCTTGTAGGCACAGGGCAGCTTCCCCAGGACGTCATCAAATCGGTCGGGATACTCGATCAGGGGGTCCATGGGGGCCTGCACCAGGTGGATGTCGCGGTGGAATGAAACCAAGCCAAAGTCCTGGCATGCACGGGCGCCCAGCAGGGTGACGTTGTCAGATGCTAGCAGGAGGAACGTGAGGGGCCGAGAGGTCTCCAGAACAGTACAGATAACCGTTGCCTTCCCCACGGCAACCAGAACACCTCCCCCATAGGCATGAAGGCGGGAGTCGTCAGGAGTAACCCTCTCCCCCGAGCTTATCTGCTCGAAGAGGCCAACAGACATAACATTTGCAAAAGCACCAGTATCGACCTTCGCAGGGAAGGAGTGTCCATTGACAGTAACATGCACGGAAGGATCCGTTATCAACGCAGGTGCACCCAAAAGCGAAAACACTGTATCTGGATCGGGGAGTTCCTCGTGTTGGTACTGGGAACAGGTTGCGCTATCACTGTTCGCAAGGTTGTTTAGACTCCTTCTAGGAGCAGGGACAGGTCTCCCACGAGAACGACAAGCTGCAGAAAAGTGGTTCAGTTTCCCGCAGGAATTACAAGTTTTGCCCTGCGCTGGGCAAACGTTAAACTGGTGTGACGAGAAGTTGCAGTTTGGGCATCGGCGAGGGGTGACCGTAGTGGGCGCGGAGGGGGCGACCCTGGCCGGCGGGGCATTTAGCCGCCGGCGGCCGGTGAAATTTATGTCATGGGACGCCGGCCGAGATACTGAGGCAACAGCAGAGGCCATGCGTGCGGCATGTACGGCGTCCTTTAGCGACAGGTCAGGCTTCATCAGGAGCTCGTCACGCAGCTTGGAGTTTAGGAGACCGTTGACCAGGACGTCCCTGATCATCTCGTCGGGTGTGATTGTTGCAAGGCGGCACCGCCGAGCCATATGCCTCAAAGAAGCAATGAAGGCGTCAACGTGCTCCCCTGGAGTCTGACGACGCGTGAAAAAGTTAAAACGCTCAATAATGTTATTGGTGGGTATATCACACAGGGCAGTGAACTTGGCCATGAGACATGCCGGGTCGTTGCGGTCCTCCGGAGGGACGAAATCGAACGAAGCATAGCGTTCCATTGCCTCCGGACCAGCCAGGTTGAGGAGCAGGTGAGCCTGTACCGCAGAATTTGCATCAGGATGGGCAATCGCGATATAGTGTTCGTAGTCCCGCTGGAAGACAGTCCAGCGGTGCACTATGTCCCCATCAAAAACGAGCGTGTCCGGACGACGACACGAGTGAGCCATGGCAAAGTGGAAGGAGGGGACACAACTGGGAGGAACAAATAATAAAATAAAAACCGATCAACAGGAGACGCAAGTCTACCGCTCTGACACCATGTAAAAGGATGTCCCTCGTACGCAGAGTCTTTTACTGAATATGTTTATTAATTGCACTACACACATTATGCCCTAGCTGTCCGTGGTCATCACCGGAACTAGAGAGCGAGCTGGAGGTGGGGAAGCTACAATTATACAAGAGACCATGGGGAGTGGTTAGTAGTGGTGAGGTCACTATGTTAAAGGAACATGCACTGATCTACACCCTTTACACCCAATATCCTGACACGAAGGATATGATTCCTTAGCACGATCATTCATAGCTCATCCTATGAATGTCACAACTGAACTGCTAGGTGGCTTGGTTTTGTAGGAGGTTTGATGTTACAACAACGACTAGGTCAACATTCAATGGGTAGGACAAATGATTCTTCTCCCAGAACTCCTCCTGCCAGTATGCTTTAATTTCAGTATGTTTATTTTCCTTCAACTAGAAGAAGCATTTCACTTGTGTGAATAAAAGCTCCCACCCCCCCGGCACTGAGATTGACCCTGCTGTTTGATAGCATTAGACCCCATTATCTCCCTTATTCCAATACCGGTTCTACATTAAATATATTCAGCTCCTCTTTCAAATTCCTTTTCTAAAAATATATTCAGAGAGTGATTGTGAATGGAGATTGGTTTCTATCAGTAAAATGAATGTGGATATTTGCACTAAACATTTGCACATCATGGTCAACCAGGAACAGACTGTACTATACTCGAATGTATGGAGCTGCTATAATGTAACCATCTGATCAACAATAAAAAAATTACCTGACTTCTCTCGTATAACTGGAAGTGTTACTCACTGATACCTATAAGATGATACTTATCGCTTGACCTGCCTTGAAGGTACATGACAATGCAAGCATCTGAGAGCTCAGATGTGGCAGACAGTGCAATGATGGAGTCCTGGTCATGTGCTTAACTGTGGAGAGTGATTCTGACTATTCCTGCATTTTCAGCACATCCCCTTAAACCCCATGTAATCTAACAATGTGTTCACTATGATGGACTGAGAGTCGGCATGGTTGGTAACCATGGGCTAATTGTCAGATTGCCAGTTGCTGACCGCTGCAGGAGGTTAGAGCCCGGACATCAGACACTGGCACTTGCAGTAAAGTCTGCAGAATATTCCTCATTCGGCAAGCGGCAGCACAGAGCAGCAACAAATAATTCAAACAATCTCACTTAGTAAGGACCATTGGGATATATATTACAAAGTATATTCAGTCATCAGTTCTAAGCGAGAATCTGAAGAATATCACCTTTCTCTGAGGTTTTGCCACGTAACCAGAATAAAAAGGGATATAACCCAATACAAATACTGTACTATGTGAGTCATGCACCTCCAGTTTAAATTCCATTTGGAATATTTTGGAGGACCAAGAACCAAGAACCATGCAGGCTTCAATGTGCAACAATCTCATCTGAATGTCAAAAGGTTATTATTTAGCCAAGCAAAATAGTGCGATGGTGTTTCAGGTTGGATTTATCATCGACACAAAATAAGGGCAGCGGCACAGTGGAGTAGAGCAGTAGAGTTGCTGCCTGTCAACGCCAGAGACCCAGGTTTCAACATGACTATCGGTGATGTCTGTGTGGAGTTTATACATTCCTCCTGTGACCTGCGTGGGTTTTCCCCGGGAACTCCAGTTTCCGCCCACACTCCAAAAATGTACAGGTTGTAGGTAAATTGGCTTGGTAAAATTGTCCCTAGTGTGTGTAGAATAGTGTTAATGTACGGGGATCGCTGGTCGATGAGGACTCAGTGGGCCGAAGTGCCTGTTTCTACGCTGTACCTCTAAACTAAACTAATGAGGAATGATAGCTGGGATAAAGAGGTGAAAGACTTTGACCTGATATGTGAATTCTGCTTCCCTTTCAACATTTGCTGCCTGGCATACTGAATCCTTCTAACATTTTTTGGTTTTATTCCAAGTTCCCTGTTTATCTCATCATAGTCAATCATGACCTAATGGGTCTAATTGCATTGGGGAATGCTGAGGTCATGAAGGTTGCTATGTAAATGTAGCTACGCCCTTTAAATTGCACTCAATGTGTTTTCTGACATATCTTGCGATGTTCAGAATTATTCCCACTCTCAAGACAGCCTTCAGGGTTCTCGAATAAATGTTCTCTGCTGCACAGAAAACTAGGAGTGTAATGTCAGATTTCATTGTTACATCAGCTGTACATGACATTAGCGTCACAAACATACTGCACACTCCAATCTTATTTCAAGAAGACCTTAATACCTTGGAGTGAATTCATAAGCCAAATTCTCCTTTCGCCTTCTGTGAGGTGAAATATAGAAAATAACCCAGGAAAATAGCAATTGGGATTGAGCTCAGTTAAAGGGAATAGTGATATTAAATATTAAAGTGGATACAGATGTTCAGTGCCTTTGGCATGTACCAACAGGTGCTCAATGAAAAGGCAAGTAGATGTATTGTGAGCCTTTGCATTTTATAATGAATAGTTCTCGCGAGTCAAGGATTACTCTCCTTGAATATTAATAGTCAAGAAAAAAATTGTAGCAAATCAGAACCAGGAAATCATTAGCTCAACAGTTTGACTTAAGTTTTTGAAGAATTAATGAAAGGGATATTTATCCTGACTGCCCACCATTGACTCCAACTACACTTCACGCTGCCTTGGGAAAGCAGCCAACGTAATCAAGGACCTTTCCCACGCTGGTCATTCCTTCTTCTCCCTGCTCCCTTTGTGCAAAAGATATAAAAGCTTGAAAGTGTGTACCACCAGACTCAGGAACAACTTAGAAACATAGAAAGTAGGTGCAGGAGTAGCTTCGAGCCAGCACCGCCATTCAATATGATCATGGCTGATCATCCAGAATCAGTAGGTAGACACAAAATGCTAGAATAACTCAACGGGTCAGGCAGCATCTCGGGAATGGGTGACGGTCATTTTGTGTCGACCCGCTGAGTTACTCCAGCATTTTGTGTCCCCATTCCTTCTCTCCCGAGATGCTGCCTGACCCGCTGAGTTACTCCAGCATTTTGTGTCTACCTTCGATTTAAAACAGCATCTGCAGGTTTTTTCCCCACACATCCAGAATCAGTATCCTGTTCCTTCTTTTTCCCCATATCCCTTGATTTTGTTAGCTCTAAGAGCTATATCTAACTCTCCCTTGAATACATACATTATGCAGGGAAGCATCTTTCCCTCTGTTATCAAACTTCTGAAAGGTCCTTCCATTAGCAAGGGTACTGTCCCAGTTGCTTGGGCCCAGTTCTGATTTCCCAACCAATCTCACTGCAGACATTTAAAAAATTCTCCATAACTGTTAAGCTGAGAAAGTGCATTCAGCACTCTAGTATTTTTTTTTCTTCACTCCACCTGATGCTCAAGTGTTTGGCTTGATTGTGTTTATGTACAATATTATCTGGTTTGTTGCATAGGACGCAAACAAAAACTTTTGACCGTACGTCGGTACACATGGCAATAATAAACCTAAATCTAAAATCTAAAATTAGAGATAATAAGGAAGGATGTCGACAAAATGGAGAGGGTACAGAGGAGATTTACTAGAATGTTGCCTGGGTTTCAGCACTTAGGCTACAGAGAGAGGTTGAACAGGTTGGGTCTTTATTCTTTGGAGCGTAGAAGGTTGAGGGGGGACTTGATAGAGGTTTTTAAAATTTTGAGAGGGACGGACAGAGTTGACGTGGGTAGGCTTTTCCCTTTGAGAGTGGGGAAGATTCCAACAAGGGGACATAGCTTCAGAATTGAGGGACAAAAGTTTAGGGGTAACATGAGGGGTAACTTCTTTACTCAGAGGGTGGTGGCTGTATGGAATGGGCTTCCGGTGGAAGTGGTGGAGGCTGGCTCGATTTTATTATTTAAGAGTAAATTGGATAGGTATATGGATAGGAGGGGATTAGAGGGTTATGGTCTGAGTGCAGGTAGATGAGACTAGGTCAGGGAGAATGGTCGGCGTGGACTGGTAGGGCCGGACAGGCCTGTTTCCATGCTGTAGTTGTTATATGGTTATATGGTTATATGAAAGACTGGAAAGAAAGGGGTAATATGAGGCTCAGTCTAGCTCTGAACAGATATGTTTTCATAACCTTAGTGAATTTATGCAAGGAAGTGTGTTCAAAAATGATCAAATGACATAAGTGCAGAGATGAGAGATGATTCAGAGTTAGAAGATGAAGTCCATTTTGCTGGAGGTAAAAGAATATCAAGGGAAAGAACACTGGTAGGAGGAGTACATGGGCCAGCAACAGCAACCATGCAATAGGAAATTGTGTAAATAAAAAATAGGAAGGCTTGTAAAAATAATGTAAAAAATATTCATTATGAGTGTCCTCACACTAACACTATCCTCTACACTAGGAGCAATTTACAATTTTAGCTAACTTAATTAACCTGCAAACCTGCACGTCTGAAGTATGGGTGGAAACTGGAGCACCCAGGAAAATAAAACCCATGCAGTCACAGTGAGAATGTACAAACTCTGTGCAGACATCTTGGTCCCCTTACTTATGGAAAAGCATCGGATGCAAATCAGAAAGTGTAAACTAGGACGATGCTGGATACGGTTGGGTTGTCTTTTGAGGAAATATGGACGTTTCAGGAAGGGACCCTTCTTCAAACTAATTGTAGAGGCTTCCATGTTCTCCAGAGGTGCTGCATGATCCGCTGAATTACTCCAGCACTTCATGTCCTTTTGTGCAAAGCAACATCTGCAGTTCCCTGTTTCTACAGGAAAGTGGTCTTGGTCAGCTCGAGAGGCAGAATAGCCAATTTTAGTTCTTATTTTGTATAGTCTTAAGATCAATTTAAATATTTGGATTTTCAAAATTGACATACGGTAGACTGCAGGATTCCACATCACGTGGAATGAGGACTGCTTAACAAACTGCCATGAAAGGATTGGTTTTGGGACCACTGGTCTTTGCGATGTACATTGGCAGTATACATGTTGTGGTTTGGGAAGCTGCCTGAGAATTTATGGATGATTCCAAATTTTGTGCTCATGTTGGAATCTCTAAAAAAGAAACTGTCAGATTCACATGCGATGGGAAAACGGCCCCATGTAGAATTTAACACTGGTAGACGTGACGCTGTACTTAGTAGACAGGGGTATACAACAAGCCTGCATTTGCCCTATGGAGTAATGATTGCTGAGTGGGAGAAAAACGTAAGCTGAGAAATTAGATTGCAGTTTGATATGTTTCTGTGTGCTACACATTCTTATCTAAATAAAACATGGAATTGGGTAATTAAAAATTGGGTTTTCATGTGCAGTGCCTGAAGTATGCAGGTTTTTTAGGGGCAGTCTTACATGCTAACACACAGGGGGCCCTGGACATGTGAAACAATTCTAATGACATACAAATCTCCAATAAACCGGAAAAGAATATTGATGCGATCTGTCACATATAAATGTTCTCGTAGAATGTCACTACAGAATGCTCATGGAATAATTTTCCCATATCTGCCTTCTCCTTGAGTGGTCACATTTTGGATCTTGTTTGAAGTTAAGGTTTTGATCAATTTTTGCTAGATTTCAATTGTTGTTATGAATGGGTGCAGATTACCCAGTAGAACAACAAATGAAGAAGCTGATCCAATTCCTATTTATTTTGTGAGCCTTGAGTTTAGGAATGAAAAGGCAAGCCAGAGTTCTGGGCCCTAATGTTTGTCCAATGATCCCGCCCGGAAGCTGTTTTTGAGTATATGTTCAAAACCACCAGTGTTTTTCATGGTGGAGTAGGCTTCAAAAAAATATTGCCATCAATGAAGAGTGTTTACCTAGTTGAAATACTGACGATCTGCCAGTGTCTGTACAGCCATATTCTATAGAGAATCATTGACCCAGAAACAAATGTAAAAGAAATACACAATAATATTGAGAAGAGGGATTGTGCCATTTCCTTTTCAGACCAGTCACATAGGAGGGTTTTTTTTTCACTCAAGTGACCTGCAAGAAGTTAGCAAACTGGATACATTTGGTAACTGCATGTAATTTTAAAACTCATACCAGAAGCATGAATTTTCAAGTATAATCTTCCACTATGACAGGAGTTCTTAACGGCCCAGCTCTCAGCAGGAATCAGAGTGGTGGGACAAATGCAGAGAGGTCACCCCTCCCAGTTTTACAATGAGGGATTAGTCTCCATGTCCTCAAAAATGGAGAATCATCAGAAGGACTGCCAACTCAAAAAAGGCATTCAACCGTGCCTCTAATTTACTAACCATCTTGCTACTTGGAAAGACATCCATGTTGGCACTGACACAGACTTAGGTTAAGAGTTTAAGTTTCATGTTTCATTAGTAGGCCTACAGTTAAGGTTGGCTTTTTGATTTGAGACCTAAATAATTTCTGAACCAGGTACATCAATTACATTTTGCAGCTGCAACAATAAAATGTAAACACGACAAATGTTGGAACCTGGAGCAACAAACAATCTGCTGGAGGAACTGAGTGGGTCAGGCAGCAGCTGTGGAGGGTAATGGACAGTCATCATTTTGGGTCAGGACTCAGTCCAGATGAAAGGTGCCAAACCAAAATGTCGAGAGTCCATTTCCCTCCACAGATGCTGCCTGACCTGCTGAGTTCCTCCAGCAGTATAAGAAAATAACTGCAGATGCTGGTACAAATCGATTTATTCACAAAATGCTGGAGTAACTCAGCAGGTCAGGCAGCATCTCGGGAGAGAAGGAATGGGTGACGTTTCGGGTCGAGACGAGATCAGTCTGAAGAAGGGTCTCGACCCGAAACGTCACCCATTCCTTCTCTCCCGAGATGCTGCCTGACCTGTTGAGTTACTCCAGCATTTTGTGAATAAATCGAGTTCCTCCAGCAGTTTGTTTGTAGCTGCAACAATAAACCAAACACACACCAATCAACATTATTTGATTGTACATAGAACCTTCTATCGTGTAGAAAATTAGAATAATATAATTTCTTACCTTATACTTTCAGAAAGGTGTACAAATTCAATGGATGATTTTCATGCCAAGTCATACGGAAGCACAATTTGGAAGTAGAAAAGAAAATTGCTGCTAAAAACATGTTGTGACCAATATTGTGACCATCCTTTCTCATATCAAAGCTTAAGTGGATTCCCTGGAGGCAACAATTGCAATCAAAAATGTCCTGCAACTGAGCTCAAAATAGAATGCAAAATATTAACATTAATGGGGGAAAAAAATCACAAATCTACAGTAGTAGCATTACTGCACTCTGACTAATTTACATATTACAGCAAGTTGGGACCTAAGTAAGCGTAATTATGGAAGAGCTGCAAAAATTTCCATGAAGTGAAAAATCTCACTGAACAAAACATTCATGTTCTTAATTCTGAGACGTTACTGTTTCTTACAGCGTCGAAAATAAAAACAAGCTTCAACCATCACCAAGCAACCTAAATGGAATGTCATTCTGTCGCGATCCTGTGCTTTATACAAGATGATATTCTGACCAGATATAAATCATTTAATATTGATCATATATGGGACTCTGTCAAAGGTACAGATCAAACATTTGCTGATGAGACGTTTATTGTACAATAAGGACACAATTATTTGGAGACTGTTTTAATGTGGTTTTCTATTAAGAAAGGAATCAACAATCTTTATTACTTTCAAATGCTTTCATAGTATTCTCTGAAGATGGAACTGGCATGTGTGGTGAGCCTTAATAATGATCCATACACTATGTTCACTCCTTGCCAACAAAGCTGATAAACACATGGCACAGTATAGTTACAGCTCAGTCGTTTTTTTAATTCAGTTGCTTATAATCCAAATGACAACTGTGCAGGAACGATACGCCAGTAGGAAATTAGCATTGATTTGACGCTTTCTTTGAACAATGAGTGAGAATTTCAATCCAACTGTGGGTTTTGTAATTGATTGTCAGGCTGCAGATCCCAAGAGAAGAAATATTCATGTGGCTGTGACAGATTGGACAGCTGTTTCTGTTACAGAGGTTATCATAGATAATAATGCTGCACAAATGGGCCATTTCCCGAAGGGCAGTTAATTCTGCAAAGCGACAGGAAAAAAAACACTTTCTTTTGGTGCCAGGCCAGCAAATCATCTGCCCTTTATTGCTCATCAAATGAATTATACAATTTTCTTTAGAATTAAAAAGTTAACAAAGGGGGACCCAGTGTGGGTGGTCCACCAAGAACAAAGAGGGACCTGGCGTGGGTGGGGGCACTGAGAACGAAGGGTGACCCGGCTTGTGGGGCTGCTGAGAACCGAGGGACCCGGCGTGGGAAGCCGCCTCGAACGAAGAAGGACCGTTGGGGATCAGATGGAATACTCTGTGACTTTGCCAGTGCCCTACATGTGGTGACTCTTTGCATACTTGTGTATGCAAAACAAAATCTCTCACTGTGACATTTCACATGGGATAATAAAGTATCATTCTTTTCAATTTAAATGTTATTGTTATCAGAAACTGTTCTTCTGCCATTGATGATATGAGAGGTTATTGGCCTGGCACTATGTCACTGTTCTCTGTCACCTTCCTGTAATCCATCTCATTATTGTCCGTGATTCAGCCCACAACAGTGGTGTCATCTGCAAAATTGTAGATGAAGTTACAGCTGAATTTGTCAATAGGGTTGCGAGTGTGTGGGGTGTATATTAGGGAACTGAGAACGCATCCTTGCAGGGCACCGGTGTTAAGAATCATTGTGGAAGAGGTGCTGTCACATATCTTTGCAGACTGTGGTCTGTGTGTCAGGAAGTCGACGATCCAGTGGCAGAAGGGAGGAGCTGATTCCCAGGTCTAGGAGCTTGGAGATGTGCTTGGATGGGATTACAATGCTGAAGCAGAGCTAAAGTCGATAAATAGGAGTCTAATGGAGAAGTCCTTGTTGTCTTGATGTTCCAGAGATGAGTTTAGGGTCTAGGAGCTGGCGTCTGCTGTGGACCTGTTGCGATGGTATGTTAACTGCAATGGGTCAAGGCTGGCTGTGAGGCTGGAGTTAATGTGCTCCATCACCCAGTGCTTCAAAGCACTTCATGATGGTGGATGTCAAAGCCAAGAGGTGGTAGTCATTAAGGCACGCTAGCTTACTTTTCTTTGGCACTGGGGTGATAGTGGTCTTTTTGAAGTAGTTGGGAATGGATTAGTGTGAGGTTAAAGATGTCTGTGAATACCTCTGCCAACAGTTCCACACAGGTACTGATGACATGACCAGGGACTCCATCCAGCCCAGTAGCTTTCCGTGGATTCATTCTCAGGAAAGTCCGTCCTTATGTCTCCCACAGTAACCATTGGTACAGGCGCACCCGAGACTGGCGTGGCAGGTGACATTCCTCCACCGACCTTCTGTTCAAAACGGGTGTAGGATGAAGTTCATCGGGGAGGGACCCATTGTTGCCAGCGATTCTGCCCGTCAGATTTGAAGCTCTGTGCAAGCCTTGCCACAATCTATGGGGTATCCCGGTCAATGCCCCTCGACTCTCGCTTGATCCTGGATTTCCTCCTGGCATCTTTAATGGCTCTCCGAAGGTCGTAGATAGATTTCTTGCGCCGCTCGGGATCATTTGACTTGAATGCTGCAGACTTGACCTCCACCAGTTGTCGGTTCATCCATGGTTTCTGGTTGGGGAACACATGTCTCGTCATCTGTGGTACAGAGTCCTCTACACACCACCTCTTCAGCTAATCTGCGACAGCAGTGAGATATTTGTCTAGATTAGCTGCAGAGGCCTTGAATAACTCAATGTCTCACAAATATATGGAATCTTCCCACCACAAATTGTACTCTGAAAATGAATTAAACTTTATAATATTTTTCAGATATTACATTGCAATCTTGTTTTGTTTTCCCTTTTCTCTCACTGTTCATCCTCTGTGTTACCTGAAATCCCCACTGTAGAATGATGCTATTACATTTCAATCAGCTTTTGCACTCTTAGATATAGAAAAGCATAAAGGTTCAGAGCTCCACACTGCATCGCAGTTTTTTCTCTCTTACAGTTTTGTACAGTTTTGGTCTCCTAATCTGAGGAAAGACATTCTAGCCTTAGAGGGAGTACAGAGAAGGTTCACCAGATTGATCCCTGGGATGGCAGGACTTTCATATGAAGAAAGACTGGATAGACTAGGCTTATACTCGCTGGAATTTAGAAGACTGAGGGGGGATCTTATTGAAACATATAAAATTCTTAAGGGGTTGGAGAGGCTAGATGCGGGAAGATTGTTCCCGATGTTGGGGAAGTCCAGAACCAGGGGTCACAGCTTAAGGATAAGAGGGAAGTCTTTTAGGACCGAGATGAGAAAACATTTCTTCACACAGAGAGTGGTGAGTCTGTGGAATTCTCTGCCACAGAAGGTAGTTGAGGCCAGTTCATTGGCTATATTTAAGAGGGAGTTAGATGTGGCCCTTGTGGCTAAAGGGATCAGGGGGAACGGAGAGAAGGCAGGTACAGGTTACTGAGCTGGATGATCAGCCATGATCATATTGAATGGCGGTGCAGGCTTGAAGGGCCGAATGGCCTACTCCTGCACCTATTTTCTATGTTTCTATGTTTCTTACAATATGACTGCTCAGGTGTATAGTGTGCCATAGATGAAAGAGCCTATGTACTATTGTTGTTCCTTCCTGCCTGATTATTGACAACTATCTGTATCAGATATTTTCCAGCCCAATTCCTGATTCTTTCCTAGACCAAAAAATACTGTCCAATTGCTTACATCAATCAACTTTTGTTTTCTAGTGAAAATAACGTCAGCTATACCATTATTTCTTGATGGGGTTTTTCATTCCGCTTCTACACTACAATCCTTCACCTAGATTTCTTCATGAATGTATAGTATTGTAGCTTTCCATGGGTACCTGAAAAGATTTAAAATCATAGAAAGCTCAAACCAAAATAATTTGAATACAGAGTAATTCATATCATATCATCATATATATACAGCCGGAAACAGGCCTTTTCGGCCCACCAAGTCCGTGCCGCCCAGCGATCCCCGTACATTAACACTATCCTACACCCACTAGGGACAATTTTTACATTTACCCAGCCAATTAACCTACATACCTGTACGTCTTTGGAGTGTGGGAGGAAACCGAAGATCTCGGAGAAAACCCACGCAGGTCACGGGGAGAACGTACAAACTCCTTACAGTGCAGCACCCGTAGTCAGGATCGAACCTGAGTCTCCGGCGCTGCATTCGCTGTAAAGCAGCAACTCTACCGCTGCGCTACCGTGCCGTACGGTATCCATCTCATTGTCATTTGTGTTCTGGTGTTGAATACAAACTGCTAATCATTTATCTTTTGCCAATTCCAGAAGCTTGTCCACATTGCTGTGATATTGATCACACTGTTTTCTAACTGTAATCAAGTACATTTTGTTTTCTTCATTTTTCTTTAGACTTTAGAGATACAGTGTAGAAACAGGCCTTTTGGCCTACCACGTTCACGCCGACCAGCGATCTTACACACAGGTGACAATTTACAATTTTACCAAAGCCAATTATCCTACAAACCTGTACGTCTTTGGAGTGTGGGAGGAATCCGGAGCACGCGGAGAAAACCCCCGCGGTCACAGGGAGAACGTACAAATTTCATACAAACAGCACTCGTAGTCAGAATCGAACCTGCGTCGCTGGCGCTGTAAGGCAGAAACTCTACCACTGTACCATTCACAATATAAGAGATCCAATATATTAACTCACTTTTGTTACTGTATTAAACCCTTTCCACTTAATCTGGACTGTAGAGGTGGATCCAGGGCTTTCAGCGTATGATCATTATTCTGCACGTTCTGCAGATCTCTTTCCATTTCTCACACCTTTCACCTCACACATATTCAGATGTTTTACCCATAAGTTTCTCAGAACGCTTAAATGTGAGGGGGACCTTTCCCAATCCATTTTCAATATTATATCCTCTTTTAAAGCCCATGTTGTAGAATTTTGTAGCATCTGCTAGTTTAATAAATGTGCTGTCAACACTTTGCTCCATATGTTAAAATAACTATAATAAATATGAAAAGGGCTTACATGAATGTATTGAAAAGGCATTCACTTAATAGACATCTTTTATAACCTGAACTCCAGCCAATTCATTATATACTTACATATTTCACCCTTCATGCTACATTTTGAGGCTTGTGGGGTATGAATGGGATGGATGGGGAGAAGGGGTGAAATTGTAACCTTGCTCATTTAACCAGTAATTGATAGGTTCTGATTTGCAATTCACTTTATAGGTCTTCCATTTCCACCTTCCAATGACATACAACACAACATCCCCAAGTTTCCAAGTCCCTTTATTTTTGTAAACCATGCCTTTTAAAAACGCAACCTCACAATGTTCCTAAATTTAAGATAACATCATGATACTTTATGGTCAAATCCATAACAAGCTTCTCCAATCAAATAATTTATTCCTCAACACTATCTCCAAAATAATGTCAGAGTGATACAGTGTGGAAACAGGCCCTTCGGCCCAACTTGCCCACACTGGAACTTCTCTGGTACCAGGTTGAAAAGCAATCATTAATTGAACAAACAAATACCGCCTGGGTGTTCTCTGTCGCTTGCTGCTTCTCTTTTGTAAATCACCAGCCACCTTAATTGGTTATCATGTTGATTTGATTGCACAACTGCAAAATATTATCCCCAAATTGATTTGCCTTTGTCTGTACCATGACTTGAGATAGAGCTCTAGAGCCTAGTGCAATCAAGGGATATGGGAAGAAGGCAGGCATGGGTTATTGATTGGGGACGATCAGCCATGATCACAATGAATGGCGGTGCTGGCTCGAAGGGCTGAATGGCTTCCTCCTCCACCTATTTTCTATGTCTATGTCTATGTCTATGTCTATGTCTATACAGTCCAGTATATCTGTTATGTTTCAATTGGAGCCAGGCAAAATCCGTATTTGAAATATCTTTTAACCTTGATGTTCATCCAAACTTGTATCCAGCAATATTATTCGAATAGTGTGTAACTTGAATCCCCAACCATATTTCTGTGGCTTAGCAGAACAGGGGTTCCAATAGTGCCATATGGCTGCTGTTCAGCCAATTTATTTTTCATAGCTTTGATGTTCTAGAAGATGTTCTGCTTAAAGAGTTTGAAAAGTCTTTCTTTCTTGGCAACCTATTTTAGTAACAGATACAACTCCGGAGATGGGAAAGAATTTTCTCCATCTGTTATGATATGTTGCAGTTGTTTTATCTTTCATCCCATTAGATATATGGTTTATCCGCTGACTTTATCTGACTGTGGGATGGCCCTGAGCTTCCTCCTCAACTGCTTTAATGAGTTCAACATCTTTGAGTGACCCTGATCAGCTTACAGACATGTTCTTGATGGCAACGCACTATATCTTTTTCTTCCTGCCTTGTGGTGCAGTAAGTTCAAAACTATGGTCTAGAAAATCAAATCAAGCTATTTTGGGATATTTTATGGTCAAATCCAATTAGGAGCTTCTCCAAATAAACCAAGCCAGCATTTGGACAGGTACAGGTATGTGGATAGGAAAGGTTTAGAGGAGATATGGGCCAAATGCAGGCAGGTGGGATGAGTGTAGATGGGTCATCTTGGTCAGTATGAGTAAGTTGGGCTGAAGGGCCTGTTTACACTCTGTTACTCTATTAGCATTAAATGAGTATGATAGCAATAGTTCCATGTTTTACTCTGCTTCCAAATTCGGGTTCTCTTGTCTTTGATGGAAGGAAATTTTGAAACCAGAATGAAGCAAACAATTAATACCATGTAGTCCTTTAGCGTTACATTGGGGTAACTAACTATTCTAGTTAGCAGCTCCTCTGCTCACAGCAGACATGAAACAACAATGTCAATGCCATTTTACGGTTTAAAAGTTAACTGTATTTGTTTTGAACTCAGAGCTCAAGTACTTTGTTCCATTACATCGTATGGCACCATATCAATGCATAGTTTGTCATCCAAATGAATATGCATTTTATCATGGAAGTATAGCACATGAAGAAGGCCATTAATCAGAAAACAAATTGCTGAAGAAATTCAACAGATCAGGTAGCATCTGTGGAGGGCAATGCACATGCTTTTTGATAGCCCTGAAGAAAAGTCTTCACCTGAAACATCATCAGTTCATTCTCCTCTACAAATGCTACCTGACCCATTGATCTCTAGCAATTTCTTCATTTTGTTCAAGTTGCCAGTTTCTGTACTCTCTTGTCTCTCCAAAGGCCATTAATCTATTCTGCCATAAATGGATTTGAGGATAAATACACCACCCAGCTCTTGGTATATAACCCTATAAGTTATTTCTCTTCAAGTGTTCATCCAGGGATTTTTAAATGTCATGGATTTTTCTTCCTCCATCATTGTATCGATGGGGAATTTTAGATCCCCACCACCCATCGAGCAAAATAATTGTTTGCATATCTCCATTCTAATCCTCTCACCAATTGCTCCATTTACCTACAGACTTCTCAGCAAAGGGAAATGTATCCTTATTCTTATCCTTATGTCCCAGAAATTCATGCACTTCAATTAAGTATCCTCTTGCGTTCCAACCTAGACTGTCTCTTTACATGACTCCAATCCAGTCCTAAACAGTCTCCATCACAGCAAATAGACTATTGACTGATGTCTATTACAAACCCACTTACTCCCACAACTATCTCAACTACACTTCTTCCCACCCTGCTTCCTGCAAAGACTCTATCCCTTATTCCCAATTCCTACGTCAACACCGCATCTGCACCCAAGATGAGGTGTTCCATACCAGGACATCTGAGACGTCCTCATTCTTTACAGAATGGAGGTTCCCTTTTCATATCATAGATGAGGCCCTCACTCCTGTCCAGTGGAATATCTGGGTATGGCAGGTATGGCACGTGCCCTGGGCGCCATTTGAAGGGGGGCGCCACAGAGCAGTTTCTATTAAAGTCAGACAAGCCATCCTCGAATAGTGAAAAAAAAAAATCTTCAGAAGTAAGATCTGTCTTTGATTATCATGAGTGAGAAGCACTAGGATGGCCAGATAACTTCCTTCAATTTAGTGGAATGCCTTCAACTTGTACAATTGTACAGTTATTCAAACTAATGAATCATGCCAAAATATTGAAGACTACAAGACTACCATAGCTACAACAGTATTACGGCATTTCTGATTCCGACTCAATCTCTAAAAGTGATTAGCGTACTGATTCCAAACATCAGTTCTTGGCTGATTCCATTAGACCAGCTGCAGTCTCCTTTTCATCTACTATCTAATCCCGCATGCCGCTACCACATGACTTCACTCTCACTTTCGGCCTGAGTCCACTCAGCGCTAATATCCGATCCCATTATCTCTTCTTGCATTATGTGCAAACGGATACCACAGTACAAAAGAGTCAGAAACCATCTCAACCACGACCCGATCCCTGTTCCCTCAAGGTCTTGCTACACTCTTCTCTGACATGTCCCATCATTTCCCGTCGTTCAGCCCACAGTTTTCTTCGGCTGTTTGCTAATGTGACCAAATTCCTCTCTCCTTTGCCACCTGTTGACACTCCTCGCCCACCTATCGCCATTTCCTCTATCACATGTTTTCATTCTCCTATGCACCAATTTGACTACGGACCATGATTTCTGCCGGGCTTCCCAGCTTCTGTCCACTCCCTCCACCACTTTTCGGTTTAGGTTTTGGTTTACTCTTGTCACGGGACACAGGAAAATCTCTTTCTCATGCTTTCCAATCTGATCGGGTAATACTATACATAAATCCAATCAAGGCAAGCCCAACTGCAACAGGTAGGGCAAAGGGGAAGATACAAAGTGCAGAATATAGTTCCCAACCTTGTAGTTTATCATTTGCATAGACAGTGAAATGTCTGCAATGGGGTGAGGTGAATCGGACATTACCCTCGTTTATGGAAAGACGGCTGGCAACAGGGGCTCAATTTCAGTGCTTGCCATAGGCGCTATTTTCCATAGATACGCCCCTGCTCGTGTCTCCTCGGTACCTGCAGCTCCAACCTTGTTCCCCCTCTCCCTTGTCACAACAAAGACAGAGTCCCCCTAGTCCTTACCTTCCACCCCATCAGCCGTCGCATGCAACACGTAATCCTCCAAAATTTCTGCCACCTCCAAGGGGATTCCACTACTAGCCACATGTTCCTATCTCCTCCCCTTTCCGCCTTCTGCAGAGACCGTTCCCTCTGCAATTCCTTGGTTAACTCATTCCTTCCCACCCAAGTCACCCCCTCCCCAGGTACCTTCCCCTGCAACCTCAGAAGATGCAACACCTGTCGCCATACCTCCTCCCTCGACTCTGTCCAGGGATCCCGACAGTCCTTTCAGGTTAGGCAGAGGTTCACTTGCACCTCCTCCAACCTCATCTACTGTATCCGTTATTCAAGATGTGGACTCTTATACATCGGCGAAACCAAACGCAGACTGGGTGATTGTTTGGCGGAACACCTTCACTCAGCCAGCCTGAACCTACCTGTCTCTTGGTTGCTGGACACTTTAATTCTCCTTCCCATTTCTACACAGACCTTTCTGTCCTCGGTCTCCTCCATTGTCAGAGTGAGGCTAAATGCAAATTGGAGGAACAGCATCTCGTATTTTGCTTGGGCAGCTTACAGCCCAGTGGTATGAATATTGATTTCTCTCATTTCAGGTAGCCCCGGCATTCCCTCTCGCTCTATCCCTCCCCCACCCAGGTCGCACTAGCCTCTCATTTTCACCCTACAAACAGCTAACAATGGCCTGTTTCCTTTATCATTGTAACGTTTTTACATATCTTTCATTCATTGTTCTTCATCTCTCCACATCACCGTCTATATCTCTCGTTTCCCTTATCCCTAACCAGTCTGAAGAAGGGTCTCAACCCAAACCGTCACCCATTCCTTCTCTCCAGAGATGTTGCCTGTGCCGCTGAGTTACTCCAGCTTTTGATGTCTATCTTTGTCCTAAATATTCACCTCTGTTGACTCTTCAGTCCATCGCATGTTCCTGGAATGCATCACCAGAACCGGGCAGCTGGGTGGCGCAGCGGTAGAGTTGCTGCCTTACAGCACTTGCAGCGCCGGATTACAGGGTCCAATCCCGACTACGGGTGCTGTCTTTACGGATATGTACATTCTCCCCGTGACCACGTGGATTTTCTCTGAGATCTTTGGTTTCCTCCCACATGCCAAAGATGTACGGGTTTGTAGGTTAATTGGCTTGGTGTAAGTGTCAATTGGCCCTAGTATGTGTAGGATAGTATTAATGTGCAGGGATCGCTGGTCAGTGTGGACTTGTTGGGCCGAAGGGCCTGTTTCCGCTCTATATCTCTAAACTAAACTGAACCACACAGTAATCAAATTAGAGCTGAACTAATATTTCATAAATTTCTAGCTTGACTATCCTGGTCTTGCATTCTCTGTCTCAGCCATGGGAACGGATGTCCAATCCTTCAGTCCTCTACATTTTTTAGTATTCTACTGATTATTGTTTATTCTTGCTTTTGTTGCCCTCTTTAAATGCTTTACCACACAATTTGTCACTTTTTGTCGGCCCAACTGATACATTCATGTAGCCGTGAACTTTCTTTCTCACAATCAGCCACGCTGCTAAAGTGACACCATCCGTATGGACACCATCATCCCACTATTTAAGACAGCTATCTTTCCCCCTGGGAAATTTAGTATGATGACACTTAGTCCATTCCCTGCACAAGGTTTGTAATTACTAGCATATCTACTTGCAATGCTTTTCATACTTCCAGGAATTTCAGTATCCCTATTTCAGTTTAGTTTATTGTCACGTGTACCGAGATAAAGTGAAAAGCTTTTGTTGCGTGCTAACCAGCCAGCGGAAATACAATACGTGATTACAATTCGCAGTGTACAGATACGTGATAAGGGAATAACGTTTAGTGCAAGGTAAGGCCAGTAAAGTCCGATCAAAGATAGGCCGAGGATCCCGGGTGAGGTAGATAGTGGTTCAGGACTGCTCTCTGGTTGCGGTAGGATGGTTCAGTTGTCTGATAACACCTGGGAAGAAACTGTCCCTGAATCTGAAATCTATTTGACAGATATTATGGTTTAGGGACTCAAAGCCTACTCTCTATCTACACTGCAGCTACCTTCAGGATATCAATGAATGTCAGAGCTGCTATCAATTGAAAAGAAGGCACTGTTCAGCATTGTGTGATAGTTAACTGTGTGGGTACCAAACTCGTCTGCATCCTGCCTGGAAAGAATTACAAAGAAGCAGTGCTACAGAGGAAATCCTCCTACTCTGAGCAAAACGCTGAAGGTCGTTAGCTTCCTATATTAACCTCACAGATTTAACAGCAGATTTTAAAATACCTGCTGTTACATTTCAATGGCAATTTGTTCGGTTCTATCAATGAAACATATTATAAGTCAGCAAAGTCTAAAATTAATTATTTGAGAGTCCAAAGAATGAAGTTTGTACACGCAAATGGAGCTGGTCTGTGCGCGAATGTAATTTTTAATTCTGAGAGATTGCTCACTTTTTATTTAGCCTTCACCCTGTCTATTTTCCCTTTAAAAATAGTTAGTAATCTCCTTCCTTCCACTGAATCCTTTATTTGCCTGGCCACATCTCTTTCTCTGCTGTATTTCCAGGGCCACCTTATACAAAAAAAAAACCTTAAATGATGGCTAAAACAAACCATATAAAATTAATTCAAATGGTATTAATCATTAAATCCAAAGTGAAGAGATTTCCACAACTGCATCATACTATTTGATATACAGATGATATATGTGTGCCAAATCCTAGGAGCAGCAAATCCTGGCATTTGGTATTGTACAGTGAATGTAGAAAATACTTCGGAAAACAATTTATCCTTAGATGGAGAATGTAAAATCATAACTGGGTAGTGGCAGGATTATATTTGATTACATTGCTCTTTTCCCATCTATGAGCAGCATCCAGCCTGTCTGCAGTTGGCAGCATTTGCAACCTCCCCTATGAACATCATACTCCCACTTCCTGAGCACCAGGTCAGCGTTAGAGTGACACAGTGGAGCAATGGTAGAGTTGCTGCCTAACAGTGCCAGATACCTAGGTTTAATCCTGACTATGGGTGCTGTCTGTACGGAGTTTGTACATTCTCCTTGTGACCACGTGGGTTTTCTCTGGGTGTCCCGGTTTCCTCCCACACTCCCAAGACATACGGGTTTGTAAGTTGATTGTAAGTTGTAAAAATTGTCCCTGGTGTGTAGGTTAGTGCATGGGGATAATCGCTGGTCGGCACGGACTCGGTGGGTGGGCCCGAGGGTCTATTCCCACGCTGTATCTCTAAACTAAACTAAAAAGTCAGTTTACCTGTTTATTTAAATATTACTGTTTGCGATGTGCATAAATTGGCTCTTGTGCTTCCTACATTACATGAGTAAATAGGCTTCATTGGCTCTGTGGATTTTTGTGCCTCCTGGGTTTAAGGAAGGTGTTAAATTATTGCAGCTCTTTGTTCAGAATTACAAGAAGCTCTAGTGCAGCAGATCCACTAACATTCTACAGGAGGAAATCAAGTAAGTATCTAAAAAGGAGAAAAAAGTATAGAGAGTAAAAAACAAAGTGCTGGAGGAACTCGGTGGCTGTGGAGGAATACGGACAGACAGCACTTCGGGTTCGGACTGTTGTTCAGACTGACGGAGGAGAGGGGAGAAAGCAGTAAGGGGAAGAAATGGAGCAAAAACTGGCAAGTGATGGATGGATTTAGGTGAGTGGCAGATGGATGGAGTCAATAACAAAGGCTAGATGTGAAATGGAGAGTGCAGTTGTGGAATTGGATAAGGAAGGAGGAGAAGGAGGAGTGAAATGTAAAACGGGTGGGAGGGATAGTGGGTGGAAGGGAATGGGAGGGAGCGAAGAGGGCTATAAAAGGAAAATGAGAGAATCAGAGTGGAGAAGGGTGGGAGATGCATGAAAGGAAGGTGGAGCAGAAAGAAACTCTAGGACTTGGAGGGGAGAAAAAAGGATTGTGACAATCTGGATAACACTCATGTGAATGTGTCATGGACTCACTAGACTGAATCCATGCCGTGATTCTATGATTTTACCATCTGCTGCCATAAGAAATTCTATGCCAATTAATCTGTAATGTAAACTGGATGCTTTTCCTAGTGTGCCTTGCATGACGAGAATGCCAAATTAAGCCCTCTCATTTGATTTGAAAATAAACTCGACAAAAACCAAAATACACGCTACCAAAATTGCATGCATGGATTAAATAAAGTGCAAAAAGCAGGCACTAATGTTAAAGTGATAACATTATCTGTTTTTATTACATATGAGAAGCTGCGAGGCAGAAATAAAAAATGCAAATCTCAGCTGCACACAAGCAGATATAATTCATTGGATGTTCCAGCAATATAAGGGAGCAAAAATCTTGTTCTGCTCTATGTGTATCTTTCCTGTTCTGTTGTACAGTTCAGCTGTGTAATAAACGACAGTATCCTGTGCAGGAAATTGGATGCAGCTAATAACGTGACAATAGAAAATTCAGCAAGCCCATAGCCAGACATGACGCTGGGGACTGTGTAGGAAAGAACAGCAGATGCTGGTTTACACCGAAGATAGGCACAAAATGTTGGAGTAACTCAATGGGTCAGGCGGCATCTCTGGAGAAAACAAATAGGCACCATCGCCTTTTCCTTTCCCCCAGAGATACTGCCTGACCCGTTGAGTTACTCCAGCATTCTGTGTCTACGACGCTGGTGACTTACTGGTCCCACCAAGCAGACTTCACTTCTTCAGATACGTTGCAGCCACACCAGGGACTGACTCGCCAGCAGCAGAAGTACCATGGCTGACACACAAATATACACGATTGAAGATGTCCTCAAACATCATGGCCTTCAATTCTGCTTAGTATGGCAACACCATTTCATTTGGACAACATGCACGTTGGCCAGGGACAATGAACTGAATAAAAATGCATCAATTCGATGACCTGCAAATGTGAATTATTGACACATATCATTGGCACAAATGTGAATTATTGGCACGACCACTGCTTTGTGCTCAACAAAATAGAATGTAGATGTTGCGTGCTGCAATCTAATCATGTTTGCATGTGGTTTATAGCTAATCCTTCAGCAGGAAATAGTGGAGAAGATCAGATGGTTTATTTATTGAATAAAACTAGATGTGTATTGCAGACTAGAAATATTAAATCTGTTTAAATATTACCAAAATAGCATACTGTGAATTCTCAGCCAAAGGGTCCCCTGATTATGTGACATCAGCAGGGGATTCAATTTGGAAAGAAACTTTGGTCAAACCTAATAATTATTGAATCCAGAGAAGGGTGCTGCTGCCAACTGTTAAAGGCATCTGTTAACTTTGCTACTCTTTTTTTTTAGTAAGCATTGCTTCTTTTAAACAATACATTTAGCAAAGGCACACATGGCAGATTGATTAAGAACATAAAAGCCAGTGAAATCTAAAGTGGAGCGGCAAACTGGATTAAAGATTGACTCAGCAAAGGAAAACAAATCGGAATGTTGTCCTGTGAAAGTTGACCTGTGAAAGTTGACATGTGAATGGTGATCTGTGAATGTTGAGCGAGGGATTAAGTAGTTACTGTATGTACTGGGTTCCCCTGCATTTCAGTGTTAGACCCCCTTGTTTTTTCATGGTATATCTAAATGGTTTGGAGATAAACGTAGGGGCCAAAACTAAGACATTTGCGGACAGCATGGAAATTACCAATAAAAAATGAACTGCAGATGCTGGTTTATACCAAATGTAGAAACAAAATGTTGGAGTAACTCAGCGGGCCAGGCAGCATCTCCAGAGAAAATGGATAGGTGACATTTTGGGTCAGGACCCTTCTTCAGGCTGTCTCAGTTGCAGTTGTTTCCTTTCCAAGAACATTGTGATGTAACTGAGAGTCTCTCGAAGGGTCCCGACCTGAAACATCATCTATCCATTTTCTCCGGAGATGCTGCCTGACCTGCCGAGTTACTCCAGCATTCAGTGTCCATCTATGAAAATTAGCAATGTAGTTGCTAGTTAAAAAGGAAGTGGCAGGCTACGGGAATGGATCAACAATCTGGTCAGATGTGGTTAAAAGTGGCAAAAAAGAACTCATGAGTTCAATTCATGAAGTAATGGACAAAGAAGGCAAGGCAATACATCATAAATAGCAGGGCTCTGTGAAGGATGGAGAGATCTTGGTGCATGCAGCAAATCCCTGAAGTTAGTTTGTTTATTGTAAAGCACTGAAGGCCAGATAAAACTGTATATTGTACCACATTGCAAAAAATATGTGATTACACCAGAGAAGGTACAGGGGGTTCTCTGTGGATTTTGGTACGAATGGAGATTTTTTGTTTGGAGAAGAGACTGTCTAAATTGCAAAAAAATACACAAAATGTTGAAGTAACTCAATAAATCAGGCAGCATCCCTGGATAATATGGATAGGTAACATTTCAGGCAGGGACCCTTCTTCAGACTGTCTTGGTTGTAGTTGTTTCCTTTCAAGCAAAGAACATTGAGATGCAATGCGAGTTTAAAATTCTGAGTGGGCTGGAAAGGGTAAATGGAAAAGTGTTATCTCCTTATTGGCGAGGTCAGAGGCTAGAACAAAAGTTTAAAGATAATTAGTTGAAAGGTAAGAGAGAAATTGAGAGATAAATATTTTAATAGATGAGTGGTAATTTGGCCAATATCACGTGAAAGGGTGATGGAGGTGTTTCAAAAGTGCCTGGGTTGCGCTTGAACAGCCATAACCTGCTACAAATTAACTGCTTGGAAGAAGGATTAAGCAGCTTAAATATGATGGGCCCAATAATTTCCTCTGCTGCTGTAAATGTCCAAGATTCTGAGCTCATCGTGGATTTTCTAAGCTGCACATTTTAAGCCTTCTCTTTTCATTCAAAATTTTTGTTTCATGGGAATTGGATTCAGTACACAAAGGCGTAGTGTTACCCGATCTGATGTCTATGTGTGTGAAACACCAGGGATCTGGAAGGCAATCAGATTTCTATTGATTTAAGGCCAGATACATCATGTGCTGTGATCACAGAACGAGAGGCTTGCGTGTTTTCCCATATTTTACTGAGTCTCGTGTCATTTCTGGAATTAATTTAAACATGTTTCCATGTTTGCCAACTAGCCTAGTCTGTAGTCAGGGCAGGGGTTGTACGTGCGACGTGGGAAGGCTGGAGGGCAATATTTACCAAAGGACTCACGCAACCAAGCTTGACAGCCTCTCGGGGAACTGTGAGTGAACCAACAGCTGAGGTGTGGACCTTTAAGTTTCCAGACTATCCCACCATGTGCTCAGTAAAACAAGGTTTCTCGCCGACAGCAACCCATCTTCCTAAAAAAATCCCTTACAAGCATAAAATCCAGAAATTATATTTTAGGTTACTATTCACTATTGTTTGCTTTGATGTACAAGATAATTTAAGAAACTCATTGAAGTCGCATCGACATTCTGAGTCATAGAGTCATGCATCACGGAAACACGCCCTTCAGCCCAACTTGTTCATGCCGACCATGAAGCTATCTAAGCTATCTAAGCCCATCTAAGCTAGTCCCATTTACCTGTGTTTGACCCATATCGCTCAAAGTCTTTTCTATCTATGTACCTGTCCAAGTGTCTATAAATGTTGTTATTGTACCTGCCTCAACTTCCTCCTCTGGCACAAATTGCTGGAGTAACTCAGCGGGATGGGCAGCGTCTCTGGAGAGAAGGAATGGGTTCCTTCTCTCCAGAGATGCTGCCTGTCCCGCTGAGCGACTCCAGCATTTTGTGTCTATCTTCGGTTTAAACCAGCATCTGCAGTTCCTTCCTAACATACCTCCTCGGGCAACTTATTCTGTATCTCCACCACCTTTGAGAGAAAAGGTTGCCCCTCATGTTCTCATTTAATCTTTCCCTTCTCACCTTAAAGCTATTCCCTCTAGTACTTGATTTCCCAACACTAGGAAAACGACTGTGAATTCACCCTATCTATTCCACTCCTGATTTGATACATCTCCGCAATATCACCCCTCAGCCTCCTGCACTAGAATGAGTAGCGTCCTCGCCTTCCCAAACTCTCCCTATAGTTCAGTCCCATGAGTCCTGGCAACATCCTAGTAAAAAAAAATTTGCACTCCTTGCAGCTTAATGGCATCTTTCCAATATTAGGGGATTAAAGTTGAATACAATTCTCCAAGTGCGGCCTCACCAATTTCTTATACAATTGTGAATATTTTTTCATTGATTCCTGTGGAAAATAGGAAATTTTAAAAATTGGAACTGCCTACATTCTGGCAGTGGGGGATGGGGGGGGGGATTTTATATAAGGATAATTTTTAACAATATATAGTGCCAGCAGGAAACTCTTGCCCTCTGGGCCTTAATGAGATTGTGTGCATTGTGTAATTGTAGCTGCCTTCCTTTCAACCTTTTTTTGGTTAAGGCAATTTTTGGAGAACACACCAGTCATTTTGAGACATGCAATGTTGGCAGACAAGACTCTCAGACTATAAAGTCAGCCGTACAATATAAAGGATGCTTGGCACTAAGTTACAGGTTGGAATCTACCCCAGGATATCAGATGTTTTTAGTAGACATTTAGTATGGATATTTAACTCTGTCTGGAATAAAGATTGCAGGTGAAGATCAGACTAAAATCCATTCAGATAGCTTCACAAGGAATCTTCTTCTTTCAGGACTGAAGATAACTTGTTTCCTTCCAGCTACGTGGGTTCTGAGGTGGCTGAAGAGGCTAAAATCAGATCCTGATGCGCAATGGCATTCAACGCTTTGCAAAGCGGCTCGGTGGTTTGTTTGAGTGGTTCTATGTTCCTTCCATGGTTGTTGCTTGACCTCCACATGCTGCTTGTTAAAAGGACTCAAAGTGCTCAGCGTCTTCTAAGATCAGGGGCCAGGGATACCTATCACTCAGTGAAAACATTTTATTTTTCAAGGAGGTTTTAAGAATATTTGAGAATATTCTTGAAGTCCTTTCTCTGAGCTCTTGCTCTGACAGAACTCAAAGTGGTCTGAAGAAGGGTCCTGACCCAAAACGACACCGATCCTTTTTCTCCAGAGATGTTGGCTGAGCCACTGAGTTACTGCAGCACTTTGTGTCTATCTTCAGCGTAGTATGGCCTTTCTTGGAAACCTCGTGTGGAATATATGAACAAGGTGGCCTTCTATCAGAGCATAATTGGTTCATAATTACTGGAGATATGAGTCTGGGTGAGGACACTGACATTGGTTTGCTTGTCCTGCCAGTTGATTTGGAGGATTTTTGTGGGGGTAATATTGGTGGTGTTAATCTCATGCTTTGAAACTGCTGCTTGTTGTCTATGATTCTGCATCATTGAAGGAGGAAGGGATCACTGCTGCACAGTAGACCATGACTTTAAAGCAGGATTTATGCCCTTGATCTTTAAACAGTCTGAGGCAGCCACAAATTGTGCTGGCACATTGGACTTAGTGATGAATTTTGTCATCAGGTCTTGCCTTCACTGAGAGGTGACACCTAAGATATAGAAAGGATCTCCAGGATCTCATTAGGGAGCTGTATTGGTGGATAATCTTTGTTTTGCAAATATTTCACATAAGGCCCATCCTCTCTTAACTTAAATTGGCAAGTCAATGATAGCTCGACTTTCAAACGTATGCATTTGCAGGAATCATCTCCTTACTGCAGCTCAATGACTAGTTCTGGTGTCGAGACTATTGAGATTGAAATGCTTCTCATTCATCCTGTTGTTTGAGGAACTTATTGGAGGTGAAGCACAAGGAAAGTTATGAAGAGGGTTGAAGTAATACACAGCCAGTCTGGTTTGGGATTTCAGTAGAGCTTGACTGACTTTAGACTTTATTTAATGCTGATGGTTAAATTAACACTCACTGAATGTTGTGCTGTCTAGCTTCTAATGTATGCTGGTACAATTTTAGATTTTAGAATTTTTGGTTAATCCGCCTCTTTACAACAATTGTCAATGTAATAATTATCATTGTTAGATCATTATTATATAAGAAGAAACTGCGGATTCTAGTTTACATCGAAGATAGACTCAAAATGCTGGAGTAACTCAGTGGGTCAGGCAGCATCTCTGGAGAAAAGGAATAGGTGACAGTTCAGGTTGAGACCTTTCATCATGAAGGGTCTCAACCCAAAACGTCACCCAATCTTTTCTCCAGAGATGTTGCCTGACCTGCTGAGTTACTTCAGCATTTTGTGCCAATAATTATCAATAACGGGTGATCATGATCACACTTGGATTGATGGCAGAAGTAGACTGGAAGTCTGTCATGGATTACTGTAACACTCAACACTCCAACGAATTGGAGGTTTACAGGGATATGGGCCAAATGCAGGCCAGTGGTACTAGTATAGATGGGACATGTTGGTCGGTGTGGGAAAGTTGGGCTGAAGGGCCTGTTTCCACCCTGTATGACTATGACCAAGAATATATAGAATAAAGGTGCATTCCCTCTGCACAATGCAACTCAGTGTTCTTTACTAATTTCATCTAGGGAAACAAAAGGGGTGCTTATCAAGGAAGGAAAGAAATCAAGAAGGCCTTTTTCCAATTGGCATTCAATGACATGGGCTGGAATCAGGACCATGAGATGTTGGTGAAGTAGCAGATTGAGCCTGGTCCATTATAATCCCCACAATCAGCAGCCAATCCACACAGCCCAAAGGGGGTTATGAGATTTCGCCTCTGGAAGGCCATTGCTGCCTGAGGAACAACATTTAAGGAGGGCAAGGAACTGGGATAAAAATATGTGTGATTCAAGTATCAAGTGTGTGTCAATGATGTGTTATGGCAGACACTTTTACTGTAGGCTTCCATCCAAGGCTGCTGGAGCTGCGAGTTTTGGTACGCTTATGTTTGCAGAGTGGATTCAAACCTATGGTAACAAGGGACGAACTAAGCTTTTTTTTTCTGGCTTCCAGAACATTCTGATTAGCTGAGAAAGGTCAGACAGGCCAACAGTCAGAAGGCAGCTTGTTTGTCACCAAGTGTCAGTTAGTATTAACCTCTAGACATGCTTTGGGAAACAGATATTTGAGGCACAGGTTTCAGTGGCTTCAGATTCTGCATGAGCCCTGTCCCAGTGTTACCCTCACAGCTGGGCTTTGGCTAGCACAAACACTCCACTGTAAGAGCCTTCAAAAGTGTTCCCAAAAATGCTCTTATCCCACAATGTGGACATTGGCTGTCGGTCATAGTCGGTGATGCTTGCGAGAGTAGAAGAGCATGTTATTTCCTTGCATCATACATGAAGCATGACAATTAGAGGCTGATTTGTCCACAGAGAACTCCCAGAAAAGTTAGCATCGTCGTTGCAAGTGGAACCAAACAGGAGGAAGGGTTGATGATAAAATGAACTTTCCAATGGTAACAAAGTCACAAAAAACATTTAGGTAAAGAAGGTTCTTCAGCCCATTTTCTCTCACACATCTGCAACAAAGTGCAGAATGACCTCCCCTAACAATGGCTGGTTCGTGGTTAAATTGGTGTTCTACCGTCAGTTGTCCCTCTTGACAACCTGTTCCCCCTTCCAATTACTTTTTTTCGAAAGAAGTACTCCTGGTCTTTACACTGTTTGCTATTGACACGACCGCCCCGACGTGCAGCGGCAGCGTGTTCGCCCGCCCCGGATCGCGGGGCTTGGGTCGGCCCGATGCGGACCTTTCACCGTCCGGCGCGGCCTGCAACCACAACAGCCTGACCGCGGGAGAAGACGGCAGGGGAAAGGAAAAGACATTCTGGCCTTCCATCACAGTGAGGAGGGGACTGGTGGAGACTCACTGTGATGGATGTTTCTTTTTTTTGTGCGTTGGTTGGAGTTGTGTAATTTGCTTATTTTATTGCTTTTATTGTTGGACTGTGGGTGACTAAATTTCGTCAAAAAAACTTGTTTTTTGGATGACAAATAAAGATATCTTGAATCTTGAATCTTGACAACCTTGGATTCTGCTCTGTTACTCCCTGGGATCCCTATTAAATCATGCGCCTGGTCATTAAATTCCTTTTGAAAAGCTTGTCAAAAATAAACGCAATTAATCATAACAATTCTCCCCACTTTCGCACATGACCTCATTAGGGAACTAGATAGGAGGAGTCACTGACAAAGCAAAGGAGTTGAATTAACATGCATAGAGATGAAAGAATTGGCTGGATTAATTATTGTGCCTCTATGGATATTAATCCTGTTCCTTCATGCTGCTGGAATCAAAAGCCTCTGTCAGCTTGTTGTCTGACTTGTCAAACGTACTAAATTATTTCACGTATAATATATTCATTCATCAGAATGAAACAAAAGGGTGTTATAGTTGATCTGAAAGTAATGGGGCTGTAAAGCTTTGAATTTGATAATCGAACAATTTAACCCCTTTAGTTGCAGATGTCAGAGTAGCTATCCCTTGTTAAATTTTAAATTGAATGTAGTGAATGTTTTTCAAGTGCAAAACACAATCAAGACCACTTGTGTAAGAAAATAACTGCAGATGCTGGTACAAATCGAAGGTATTTATTCACAAAATGCTGGCGTAACTCAGCAGGTCAGGCAGCATCTCAGGAGAGAAGGAATGGGCGACGTTTCATCTGAAGAAGGGTCTCGACCCGAAACGTCACCCATTCCTTCTCTCCTGAGATGCTGCCTGACCTGCTGAGTTACTCCAGCATTTTGTGAATAAATACCTTCGATCAAGACCACTTGGATCATTTCTGAATTTTGACCATGCATTTTTGGGCTGAAGTCACCCTTGTGCCACTAATGTGATTTCACCATCAGGGGATGCTGTTGCTTCCTGACGGACATTCCTGTTGTAGCATCATGGGGTCTGGGAGAGGGAGTTGTAATTTTTTGGGCAGCACAGTGGTGCAGCAGTAGAGTTGTTGTCTTTGAGCGCCAGAGACCCGGGTTCAATCCTGACAAATGGATGCTGTCCGTACGGAATTTGTACATTCTCCCCATGACTTGCGTGTGTTTTCTCCGAGATCTTCGGTTTCCTCCCACACTCCAAAGACGTGCAAGTTTGAAGGTTAATTGGCTTGGTATAAATGTAAATTGGCCCTAGTGTGTGTAGGATAGTGCTAATGTGCAGGGATCACCTGTTTCTGTGTTGCAAAGATTAATTTGGCTTCGGTAATTGTAAATTCCTAGTATGTAGGGTAATCCTAGTGTACAGGGATTGCAGATGGCATGGACGGTGGGCCGAAGGGCCTGCTTCCACGCTGTATCTCTAAAGTAAACCCACCTCATCCATTTTGCCAGCCTGACAATCACCCTTTTACCTGTTGGCCTGACTCAGCAATGGAACATTACAGACCATCTTACACTGCCATGGTCATGTGTTCTAGCTGTGTTTTTGCACTAATGTCATTTCTGCCCAGTCTTTTTCTTTTTGCGACCGTGGATATTTCATGTATAATTTATGTTTTGTAGAAACAAGGAACTTCAGATGCTGTTTTACAAAAAAGGGCACAAAGTGTTGGAGTAACTCAGTCTGATCAAGTGTCCCGACCCAAAACATCACTCATCCATGTACTCCAGAGATACTGCCTGACCTGCTAAGTTACTCAAGTTCTTTGTGTCCCATTTATGTTTTGTATGTTGTCTGAATCTACAATGGTGCTGTAAGCTAGATTTTTATGTCATTTGAACTTGCCATACTTGTGCATACGACAATAAATAAATACTTGACTGCAACCCCACAGCACAGTCCTGATTGAGCCGAAGGCCACCAACCATGCTGAACCTGGCTGACGATGCAGAGTTTGTGGTTGCGGACTTTCTAACACGGATGTGCTGTGTTCAATCAATTGTACCTCCGGCACAACTGACGTTTGAAGGAGGCATAGAGTGGCAGCCCCTGGAATAATGGTTAAATTTCTGATTTCTATTCAACCGTTCTTTATAATCTGCTAGACCTTTCTAGAACATTTTCCAGTCATTATCACTTTTCTGTTTGTGGAACAAATTTGCTGTTTGTGTTCTTACATTTCATTAGTGGCAGCACTTCAAAAATAAGTCACTGATTTAAACTGTGTTGGGGCCTTCTGAAAGGGATGTGAATGGTGATAGATAAATCACTTCACGGACCATTTTCTGTATTCCTCCGAGAAATATATTTGCCGTGTGGAAATAGATAACAGCATTTTCGGCAGGAGGTTTAAAAAAAAGCTTTACTTCTCTGTTGCTGGACATAAAGTTTACCAAAAAGCTTTGCTGTAAACTGTGACTTTTAAAATAACTGGATTTACTGTAGGGTAGTTTTATCAACCGCAGCTGTGAATTCTTCCACGTATTTTGGCATTTACAGCAACACTGGCACATCATCAACTCCATTCTCAGCCCAGTTTTGTCAGACAGATCCATCTTGCAGCTCCCAAGTTCTGATCGTTGAACTCTTGAATCACAGGTCAGTCAGAACGACTTTGATTTATATGCTGTTTACTCAGTGCTTTGTCTACTTTGAATATTGTGAACCTAAAGTGACAAAGTTAGGTATTCGACATCAAAACACAATGGTATGTCTACCATTCTGGATCTCTCGAATAACGGGGTGAAAAACAGCAAATAAACGAGGTCTTGCAAAGACCTGAAGACATCAGTCTGAAGAAGGGTCTCGACCCGAAACGTCACCCATTCCTTCTCTCCTGAGATGCTGCCTGACCTGCTGAGTTACTCCAGCATTTTGTGAATAAATACCTTAGATTTGTACCAGCATCTGCAGTTATTTTCTTACACTACCTCTTGCAAAGGAATTGTTCAGCCCCATTAATACTGCGTCACTTTCATATTCCATTGGTTAGAAATATTGGAGTGCCAATTTTCAACCACGCAGGAGTGTAGGGCATTTGGGAAATGGGAAGATTATTGGGGGCATAATGTCAGAGATCTGGAGATTGGGACATGGAGTTGAGACTGGGCCATTTTATAGTAGTGTTAGAATGAAACCTTGGAATCATGGACCGGTAGTTGAGATTGCAGTGAATGGCTTACAATGGGGTTGGAAAGCTGCTTCTCCCAGCTCCACCCTTGCTTGAGTTACTTTACTTCTTGCTTGTAGATTGTCTGAATATTTTTATTTGATGAGTGAAGACTTTGAATTTACTGGCTGCCTCAAAAATGATACTATCTTTTATTTGGATAGTCACAAAACCCAGTTGTTGAATCAGTAGTTGAAATGAAGCAAATGACAATTCTTTTTCTCCTACATATAAATTGATAGGCAGCAGACACCTGACCACAATGTGGAGCACTTCCTGCTGACCATGTTGGAACCTCAGTAGATGGCATCGTGCTACACGGCCTAAGTTAGAACTAAAGAAATCAAGGATTCCATTAGACTGTGTCAGAGTAAAGGTCAGGTTTGAGAAATAAATTTCTGCCTTGTCTTTGAAAACTGAGGCAAACTCCTTACTTGCCATTGCTGCTATTTGTTCACACTTTAAAGCTAGCTTGCCTCCATTGTCTCTTTTCCAAGATAGTAAATTGGCCACCATCATAATTAGATCACATATGTGTTACAATTTGGAGTTTACTGATTCCAGCCAAATATCTAGGTAAACCATATGAAATACAGGGATATACTACAATCACTGGAGCATATGGACTTTGACTTTTGGGATACAAAATCAGAAGAGAGCCACTTTTTCCAAAAAAAACCAGGGAGGTGAGGTGAGAAGGGGTTAATGCAGATATACACAATTTATATTTTATGTTTAATATAGGCAATTAAAATTCAATATCAAGCTACCACGTTTCCTGCTTCAGAGCATTTGCAAATAGGATGCATTGACATTTCACCAACAGCCACCATCGACACCACACCCCAGGTTCTACTGACCATCTATCATTCACTGATGCAACCATTGATCTGTATTGGAATGAGTGTTAACCTCCACCCCCCACCCCCCACGCCACTATGACCAAGCAACAGGCCAATTGCAATGTGACTTTCTCAAATGAATGCATGAATCGAGCGTCTTCTCCATAGGTTTGCTGGATGTGCATCATCTATGACGTTCCTTTCAATGCGGGTGGGCAGGCATTTAACACTCGGGAGACAGGGATTATGTGCTGGCTGACTCTGGCAATGGTAGATAGTCAACAATAGCAGGGTGGTTATGTAACTGTCCTAGAATCATTTAGCCCAGCACTGGAACTCAAATGTTTATGTATTGAGTTTGTCCCACTCAATTAGGGATGGGTGGTACCCTAAATGCATGACTTGCTGCTAAACAATCGCCTCTCTTTGAAGAGTGACTGACTATGCGGACTGACTATGAAGCTTTTGAAATCGCTCTCCAAATCAGAAACATTGCTTCTAATATTTCCCTGATGCCAACTCCTTTGATGTACAAGCGAAACAAGTTGCTTATTGACATGATAACATTTCATATTGCAATAATTAACATCAGTGAATTCTTGATGGGAGGAATGTCTGAAGGGGCCCCAACAATATGAATTCTCCTAAAATATAGTATTTTCAAACCCAATTAAATGTATGCAAGTTTATTGTACCATTGCTGAACAGAATTTACCCTTTAAGGAGTGCACAATGAAAAAGAGAGTACTGTCTACACAGATTTAATAAATGCAAAGGATTTTGATTTTAGTTTAGTTTAGATAAGAGATACAGTGCGGAAATTGACCCATTGGCCCACCGAGTCCATGCCGACCAGCGAGCCCTCTGCACACTAGCACTATCCTGCACACTAGGGACAATTTACAATCTTTATCAAAGCCAATTAACCTACTAACCTGTACTTCTTTGGCGTGTGGGAGGAAACTGGAGCATCCGGGGAAAACAAACACAGTCACAGGGAGAATGTACAAACTCGGTACAGACAGCACTAGAAGTTAGGATCGAACCTGGGCCTAGGTGCTGTATGGCAGCAATTCTACCACGAGCTACCATGCCACCCTTTTTTTAATGCATTGCATTTGCTTCCACTGCCACCCCCTGCCAACACATTCCAGGCCTCCACCACTCTCTATGTAAAAGTGCAGGTGTCATCAAACAGCAATACCATTAAACCCAAACTTTATAGGTGCTGACAGCTCACAGATCAGCACTAGGAAACTGCAAAATAGGCCTAACAAAAATTGCCTAATTCAGTAAGTGATAAGGTGCAGGTCCTGATGTAAAGGCAAACCACTTTGGATTCAAGTGGAACAAACTGATGAACAACCAAAATCTAAATGTCTTTCCTCAATAGTGAAAAAAATATTGTTACACAGATATTGTCTGAATGTAAAATGCTGCATGAAATTGTGTTATTAAAGCAGAGTGTATACAATGGACAATAGGTGCAGGAGTAGGCCATTCAGCCCTTCGAGCCAGCACCGCCATTCAATGTGATCATGGCCAATCATTCACAATCAGTAACCCGTTCCTGCCCTCTCCCCGTACCCCCTGACTCCGCTATCATTAAGAGCTAACTCTCTCTTGAAAGCATCCAGAGAATTGGCATCAAGTAAATTTACATTAAGTAAAAAGTAGACCTTACTTAAAAATAGACTAATTAAAAATTGCAAGACAGCAGAAATAAACAAGATTCATATTGAGAAACAGAGTCTAGATCTGACCAGCTAGATGGTTCCATTTATAATATTCTATAATCTTTATTGTAAATCTTAATTTAGAACATTATTTCTGAGTAAGAACCTAAATGTAGGTTTTGAGTATAAAATCATATATATAACCATTCGGGTTTTTTGTAATTATATTAACTCTCTATTCTCTTGGTACTATTTTACTTGCAGTTGAAAACAATATATTAATAATTTAAAGTATTCATGTCCTTATAGAGCTCTTTGAGGTGGGTGCTTAACCTTCCTAGTGCTATCAAGTTAAAAAACCCTTTCAAACAAGTTAACCATATGTTTAATGTTAACTTATTTTTATTCATCAGACCAGGATTGAACAATCTTTGGCAAAGGACAGATGCGCAATGAAATGTGATTATTTTAAAACTTGTATCTGCTATTAGTATCTATTTCGGAATCTGTATTGCCCATTAATTATGGTTTAGCTCACCACAGATAATTAAGTGTTGTCGTAACGCGATCAATATTAACGATTCATAATCAACCGCTCTCTGGCACTGAAAATGTACTACTAAAAAAATGAGTCCAATGATCCCAGATCTTTAATTTCTTGGCAAAATGTAAAATTAAAAATTGTAGTTATTTTAATTTTTCCTGTCATTCCCTAAATGTAGTCATATTCTCATTCGCTTTACTTGACATGTGTACCTATCAATTATAAGTGCCTTAACGGAAGATGGTAAATAGGCACAACAAGGTACCAATAATCCATCCTCTCCTGCCCCAGCTTCACTCTAGACCTTGGACATTGTATGCCTTTGGCACTGGCTCCTTTCAAACACTGAGCTTAGCATGTCTGCCGGTTATCAGGCTCATTAGGCATGTCATGTTGGTGGGAAACAACAAACAATTGGGGAGGAGGTGTGTGTGGTGGTGGGGGGGGGGGGGGGGGGAGCACATGTTGAAAACCAGGGTCCCACCATCTGCAGGTTGAATCCTGGCAATAGGTAGAATGGTTGGAGGTTGATGGGGCGGCAGATTCAAGCTTAGGACACGGGTGATCAGAAATAAGATTGGGGTTTGGGAGAGGAATGAGATATATGAAGTGTCTTACTTGGCAAGCATCCTATATGGAAGCTGAACCAGTTTAGTTTAGTTTAGTGTACTGTCATGTGTACCAAGGTACAGTGAAAAGCTTTTTTGGTGTGAGCTATCCAGTCAGTGGAAAGACTATACATGATTACAATCAAGACTCTCTCCCTCCTTTTGGAAAATCTGACCACGCTGCCATTTTCCTGCTGCTGGAGTATAAACAACGGATAGTACGGGAAACGGCAGTGACGAGGGACGTAAAGCGGTGGTCTGACCATTCAGAGGCCATGCTGCAAGATGCACTGAGCGATGTTGACTGGAATATGTCCCAAGCAAGTTCCAGAGACGTCAGTGAGTTCGCGGAAGCGGTTACGGACTACATTGCAACAATAGCCGATAACATCATCCCCACGGTAAGGGTTAGTATCTTTCCTAATCAAAAACCCTGGGTGGACAGGTCTATTCGCGTTGCCTTGAATGCTCGCACCGCTGCTTACAACTCCGGCCTGGCATCCGGCAATATGGACGACTACAAGGTAGAGTCCTACCGACTGCGAATGGTGGTGAAGGATGCAAAAAGGAGGGACAGGGACAGGATAGAGTCGCAGATGGAGCAGCAGGACACCAGACGCCTTTGGCAGGGGCTACGGACTATAACTAACTACCAGTGCAGCCCCCCCTCAACCGGAAGTGCCGGCACCTCCCTAGCTGATGACTTGAACTCCTTCTACGAGCAAAATTATCCCTGGAGTGTGTTTATATACCTCTTGCCCGATGAGTGCCAGGTCCTGAGGTAATGATAACTCCTGGATTCAACTTCCTCTACAATGTCCCAAAAGGAGCATTGCACTAGTAATTCAGCGATCCCACAAGAATTGTATCAGCAAAATGTACTGACCTTGAGTTGGTTATTGTTGTACATCATTAGAGATCAAATCAATTTTCAATTGCAAATTGCTGGAGAGGACAAAATTATGCAGTTGAATTTATGAGTAAGAAATTCCCATCTAATTCACCTCCTTCTCACCCGTGCCCTGTTCTCCTGGAGTCCGGATTGGCTGTTCCTCCCACTGCATCACTTTCAGCTCTAGTTTTTCGTTTTCGCGATACAGCGCGTGAACAGGTCCTTCGGCCTAACGAGTCCGCGCCAACCAGCGATACGCCTATACACTAGCTGTATCCTAGCTAGTAAACATTTTTTATCAAGCAAATTAGCCTACAAACCTGTACGTCTTTGGAATGCGGGAGGAAACTGCAGTGGCTGGAGAAAACCCACGCAGGTCACGGGGATAACGTACAAACTCCGTACAGGCAGCACCGGTAGTCAGGATTGAACTCTGGCACTGTAAGGCAGCAACTCTACCGCTGCGCTACCATGCCCCACATTCTGTGACCTTGAGACAAAAATCTTTAGAGCTAAAGGACAGAACAAGCTACACAATGCACCATCACCATAGCAAGATGCAGCCAGATTGTGCAGAGCCTGAGGTCCCAAGAGTTCCATTTATTTTCCTTACAAGGAGAAATGCTTGAAGCAGCAAATACTGTCTCTCATTGTTTTAGTGAAGAATATGGAACATCTGCAATATATAACATTCATCTTCCAAGCAGGTGAGAAAAGTTAGAGAATCAGCACTTGGCTTCTCCTCATTGAAACTTGAAACAGTCCTCTGTTACCCAGCTGTTGCCCCATGTGGCCTCGATCACTCATTTCTATACTTAACCAGCATCTTTTGGGGAACAAACAGTTCAGTTTTGTGCAGAATTGTTGCAAATGCTATCTATTTATCCTAAATAGATAGTATTTGCCTGTCATTTAGTAAATTGTATTTGAGTGCGTTTAAGCCTTGGTTCATCTAAATGTATAAAAAGTTTACCAAAGACCTACCATGCTTTGTCCTGCCCCTCCACTCTTCTAGCTTTCTTCCCCCCCCCCTCCCTCCCCCCCTCCCTCCCCCACCCCGGCAAACAGTGTGAAGAAGGGTCCCGACCCGAAACATCACCTATTCATGTTCTCCAGAGATATGGCCGGACCCACTGAGTTACTCCAGCATTCTGCGTCCTTCCTTGGTAAACCAGTGCCTGCAGTTCTTTGTTTCTGTATAAAATGTATGATTACTCATGGGATCTGTTCCATTAGGGATCTTCATTTAATCAAACCTATCATATTTGCACTGTCACTGGAACTACTAATTCCCCCACTACCCCTTCCAATCCAATTTCCACTGCTCCTTCCAATGATTCAGTTGATAAATGCACAGTTCAGATTAGTATGGACTGTCTTGTAAAGTTCTTAAACTTGATATTATCTGTAACTCTGGGAAGAGAAATACTCCCTCCTTGGGCAGCAGATAAATGTGTAGGGATCAGGTGAACACGGACTCAGGTTTGAATCTAGTACCTCCAATGACTGGATGGGCACACTGATAAAGAATGCCCAATTGTGGGAGTTGTGGGTAAGTTTAGGTCAAGGAACCAAAAGCACAATATTAGTACTTATGTGGTACCTTTCATAACTCTGGATGTTCTAAGTGCTTCAAGGGCAATGAAAAAATTTGGAGTCAGTCACAGTTGTAATTTAGGATGTGAGGTAAACAGTTTTCACATAACAAAACTCCAAACCTTGATAATGACCAGAAGATATTTTATTAACAAAATTGGCAAGGGCTTTCCTCTTATTCGAAATAGTTCTGCATCTTTTAAACGTGTCAAAGGATAGATAATACCTAATTTGCCTAATACCTAATTTGGATGATGCACAGCAACACACAGTGGACAGAAGTGTCAACCTAGGCTGCGTACTCTAGTTTCCAAAGTAGGCCACAAACTCACGACCTCTTTATTCTAAGCCATGAGTGCCCCCCAGAACAAGTGGAGCCAGAGAACACAAAAGAAAACCGAGAGGAACAAAAGAGAGCAGCCTCTTAAATTTTATCAAGAAAGACGTTTTCTTTTTGTCTTTGCTCCAGCTAATTGCAGCTTCACTTTTAAAATCTAGATAACTGACAGCTTAAGAAATGATTTCTCTACCCTTGTTAAAGCAGATAATGCGAGATCTTGTCGAGCAGCAAGGAAATGTCATTTGTTTTCTCACTACCCAGAGTGTTTCCAGACAGTTGGATAATAACACAAAGAATGTTGGTGCTTCCTACAGAGTTCCTACAGGAACTAGGAAAAGGCAATCAGTGGAGGGTGGGAGGATACGGGCAACCCAGCCAACTGCCGTGAAGCGGCTTTTTAATTGATCCCAGCTGCCTGTGAGATGAAAGTCATTCTGGCAGCTCGAGTCATATATCCCCTGGGAAGCAAGTAGCTGAGCACTGGGCTGTGTATCTCTCCTCTCGCCTTGCCATTTGCTGCTGAGTTTGAAGGGAGGGTGTGGGTGAGTGAGTGAGCACAGTTTGAAAAGCTCTTGCTCAGAGAGAGGCTGGAGCAGAGGGAACGGCACTGGGCTTCATTCACGTTGCTGTAAGCTGAGCAGCTGAAGGGAAGGGAAGGGAAGGGGATACACAGATTGTTGACAAGGAACGTGAACACTGATGGATGGAAGGTAAGACACCAATAATGGAGAGGAAGCTTTGTAGCTGCCTAAGTGAAGTGCACCGCATATGTTAAACATGCAGTTAGTTGTTGGACTTGCCCAGAGTCAATCTGCATTACTTTAATGATAACTTATAAATATATTCTGAAATACATTTTCCTGGACAAGAAGTTTAATAAAAGCGCACTTTATACATTTCTTCAGCTTAGATTTATTGCATGGGAAATTGGGGACCTCACACTGTGAAATGTTTAGTCTTTCTGCACCACTAAAGACGTGTATCAAGAGATGCGGGATGTATAAAGGACAGGTTGTTTTCCATATTTAAATTGCCTGCTGCGGCCTTAGTTTCAGATCTGCACGATGACCGACTTTCTGTCAAGCTGCTTGCTGCAAGGTGTTTCAGCTCCTGATAGAAAACTGTGTGCTCATTTTATAAACAGGACAATAATAATCTTTGTCGTACCTATGCTTTATAATATTGAATGTTCTGTTTTTTTAATTGTATTTTATCCTCTCCTTTTGAGGGCAAAATACAAAATGTATATACATTTACCAATTTCTTCTTTATAGGAGCCTGATGTTCAGTTAGAAGTACCTTAGCAACTGCATTCCCTCCCCCAACCTCTCCCCCCACCCTTCTTTCTCTAAGCTGCCAAAGTTAGTAGCAAGATGAAAGTATCCATTTAATGACAAGTTTCTGGCAAGGGTTTGATGCACCCACAGCCAAATAGTGTGCCAGCGACCTATCGTGGCTTAACATGGGAGAGTTGTGGGAGATCATCACACCTGTTGAACTATCTGACAATAAAAGGCCACATCCCCAGGAAAAATGTAGGAAAAATAGAATAAAGATTTGTGGGGTGTGGTGGGGGGGGGGGGGGGGGGGGGAATGAGGGATTATTGATGGGGATGGAAAGGCACTTGCTCATGAAAGCAGAATAGAACCATGCTGAACATGTGGGCTCTGCTTATAAATGATGCTGTTGTGAGATCATTTAACAAAAGCCCTGTTAAACCCTGAAACCAGGATTTTGCTGATTCAATCGTTCCTTCCTGGGGGCAGCAATTTGGTTTGGAGGATGTTATTTTTTAACAAGTTGACAGGCTAACTGAGATTGCAGAATGAATGAAAAAGAATAACTTTGGTTGAGAATTGAGACTGGGTCGATGTGCGTAGTGAGTTCCTCCTGCAATTACTCATTCCACAGAATAAAGGCCGAAGCTTCCTGTAAACAAACATTTCCACTTCAGACCTTGAGAGGCAGTAGGAAATTGTGTCATGTCGGAATGAAAAGTGGAAAAACTTTTGCAGAGGCGACAAATGAAATTCAGCGGGGGCCCATTTTAAATCAGCAAAGGGATAACCAGACAAAGAGATGAGATTGGATATTACCACATAGGGAGAAAAATGATGTTAATATTTTGGAAACATTTAATTAGGCTGTTATATTTATTGATTGTGAGTTTGATCTGAACCTATTTAATTTGGAATGATTGGAAATGGTGGCGGGATTTGGGTGAGATGATTCATGGGGGAAAAAGATTCAGTGTATAGTTTTTTTTTTAAAAGACACACAGTACTGACGTAACTCAGTGGGTCAGGCAGCATCTCTGGAGAGCATCGGGGTGGGATACTTCCTCAGACTGACTGGCTTATCAGTCAGAGGAAGGGTCCCAACCTTAAACGTCACATATCCATGTTCTCCAGAGAGGCTGCCTGTCCTGCTGAGTTACTCCAGCACTTTCTTTTTTTGTAAACCAGCAACTGTAGATCCTTGGTTCTACATTTGTCGGTGTACAATAATTACCCCCACTGCAGTATGTAAAATCCTCTCCTCACCTACTGAGATTCAGAGGAGTTTTATTAAGGATGAGGGGAGAAGAGACTGAGGCCAGACCATTTTTGGGAAACTCTGCAATATTAAAGACGGGTTGAACAGAACAGAAAAAAACATGAATTCCGATTTTCACTGGGCCACATCTGGATCACATATTTGTCCTTCTAGTGGTCCTCTACAGGATGCAGCCAAGACCATTGAACTCCTGGACCAATTTCTAATTGTTAACTGTTAATTTTACTGTTAATAAGCATTTTTACTCGATCACTGTTCAGAGTGGGTGGGTAAATATGGGAGGCTTTTTGAGGAAATTCAGGCAATTTAGACTTGTGTGATGAGGAGAAAGACTGTCATTTGTAATTCACATGAAACCCATGCTTTCAAACAAACAAAAGCTAGTCGCCCAGCTTAATCCTGCCGCTGGGGGAAATCCTTTGAAAGAGCCTGATCAGTCCTTAATTTCCTCACTGCCTGCTACATGCAGACTGTTACAGGTTTTCAACTGCATTATAAAGAATCTATAAAACTTGTGCATTAAAATCTCATGAATGGCTTGAATGTTTCATTGGTGAGTTTGCTTAATTTTCTTTGCGAACTTTGATGACCGTTCATCCAAGCCTGAACGACTTTATTTTGCGGTAGCACCTCCCAGCTGGAAGTACTTTGACTAAGAATCTCCTGCTACTGTGTGGCGTATCCAAACCTCACATTCTGACGTCCATGGGCACCAGTTAAAACTAGGACTATGGTGTCAGCGAGTTTACGGATGAAGGCAAAGCAGGAGAATCAATCCTCTTGCGGACACAGACTGTTGGCACAAATACTGGGACAAATGCTCATTTGATTCTGAGTGAGTCCATGCTGTTGTCTAATCTATTTAATATAACAGATTGTACAGCGGGTGTTTGACAACACAAAATGACTTATTGGTCCTCGCACACATTTATTGAGCCATCGTTCTTTGATTAGTCAAAGTATTCTTTTGCAATTGACTAAACACAGAAAAAATTAAATCAATTTTATCAGAGCTGGACACAAACCCTCACGCAGTTTAATGAATGAGTTCTGCCTGTGTCAACCAATAGTTCAATAAAGCTCGGGCGCCTGGTGTTTGGTACATCTGTGCCTCACTGCTGGACACACTAACATGTTCAGCAGCAGAGCAGGAGGTCAGATGTACCAACATTTGCTATGTTGATGGAATAGAGAACACTCTGGATTACCTGCCAAAGTGCGATGATATCTTCACACTACCTACATGAGCAATTACCAACAAAATTCCCTGGTTATAGTTGGGATGGTTTCAGCTGATTTTATCCTCTTTAGCCCAAGGCCACAATGGCTGATTTAACACCACTGCCTCCATTCCCGTTGAGATAATGGTTATATTTGTTAATGTAGTTTAAGTGTCAATTCCAAAATCCAGCTGATTTTCATTAGTAGACTGCATGTTGCACATATCAACTGAGAATTAATTATTTTTTCCATTCATCTAAATTTTTGTTTTGGACAATATCAAAACCTATAAAGCACCTTAATGGCAAATGCAAAAGCTGCCTCAGAAGTCATCCAGGGATGTACAATCCATCACTATGTAAGCTTAAGGGTCTTTAGCTGTCACATTGAATTGATTTAAATCAGGGCCTTTTGCAGAAGTGCAAAGGGAATTTATTAGATGCAGCCATGTAGAAAAATCTGTTACATTGACTATTATATCTATAGATCTGAGGCCTCAGATACTCCACTGGTAGCAGTAGCGCTGCAGTCACCGAGAACAAGCAACATCTGCTTTACGATAAGCAATGTACCATAAAATTATATTAATAATCTGCAATGTTGTTATCCTTTAGATCTGTACATTTTCAGTGACACGGTAATTTAATTTTTGATTCAAAATTCCAATAGTCTACAAATACAGTGCCTTCGGTAATGTTTGGGACAAAGACCCATCGTTTATTTACTTGCCTCTGTACTCCACAATTTGAGATTTGTAAAAGATAACAATCGCATGTGGTTAAAGTGCACATTGTCAGATTTTAATAAAAGTTTTTTTTTATACATTTTGGTTTCACCATGTTGAAATTACAGCATTGTTTATACATAGTCCCCCCATTTCAAGGCACCATAATGTTTGGGACACAGCAATGTCATGTAAATGGAAGTAGTCATGTTTAGTATTTTTTTGCATTTCATTTGCATGCAATGACTGCTTGAAATCTGCGATTCATGGACATCACCAGTTGCTGGGTGTCTTTTCTGGTGATGCTATGCCAGGCCTGTATTGCAGCCATCTTGAGCTTATGCTTGTTTTGGGGGTTAGTCGGCTTCAGTTTTCTTTTCAGCATATAAAAGACATGCTCAATTGGGTTCAGATCAGGTGATTGACTTGGCCACTCAAGAATTAACCATTTTTTAGCTTTGAAAAAATTCCTTCGTTGCATTTGCAGTATGTTTGGGATCATTGTCTTGCTGTGGAATGAACAATGAGTTTTGAAGCATTTGTTTGAACTTGTGCAAATAGGATGTGTCTATATACATCAGAATTCATTATGCTACTATCATCAGCAGTTGTATCATCAATGAAGATAAGTGAGCCAGTACCTTTAGCAGCCATACATGCCCAGGCCATAACTGCCCCACCACCACATTTCACAGATGAGGTGGTATGCTTTGGATCTTGGGCAGTTCCTTCTCTCCTCCATTGCTTTTGCCATCACTCTGATTTTAGTTAATCCTCATCTCATGTGTCCACGAGACCCTTTTCCAGAACTGTGGTTGCTCTTTTAAGTACTTCTTGGCCAACTGTAACCTGGCCATCCTATTTTTGCGGCTAACCAGTGGTTAGCATCTTGCAGTGTAGCCTCTGTATTTCTGTTCATGAAGTCTTCTGCAGACAGTGGTCATTGACAAATCCTGACTCCTGAAGAGTGTTTCTGATCTGTTGGACAGGTGTTTGGGGATTTTTCTTTATTACGGAGAGAATTCTTCTGTCATCATCTGTGGAGGTCTTCCTTGGCCTGATAGTCCCTTTGCGATTAGTAAGCTCACCAGTGCTCTCTTTCTTCTTAATGATGTTCCAAACAGTTGATTTTGGTAAGCCTAAGGTTTGGCTGATATCTCTAACGGTTTTATTCTTGTTTCTCAGTCTCATAATGGATTCTTTAACTTTCATTAGCACAACTTTGGTCCTCGTGTTGATAAACAGCAATAAAAGTTTCCAAAGATGATGGAAAGACTTGGTGCTGAGAGCTCTCTTGCATTAAGGAGGCATTTAAACACACCTGAGCAATTACAAACACCTGTGAAGCCATGTGTCCCAAACATTATGGTACCCTGAAATGGAGGGACTATGTATAAACACGGCTGTAATTTCTACTTGGTGAAACCTAAATGTATAAAAATACCCTTTAATAAAATCTGACAATGTGCACTTTAACCACATGTGATTTTTCTATTACAAATCTCATTGTGGAGTACAGAGGCAAATAAATAATGATGGGTCTTTGTCCCAAACCTTATGGAGGATACTGTAGATCAGAAGTTTAGAAATGTATAGTTTATTATGAGTGGTTACAACACACCAAGTCATAACCAAGCCACTGTGATTTATGATAAAGCTATAGCAATAAATTGGTAACAACTCTAGAGAATTCACAGTCCTTTTCATGGTGCCAAATGCAGGTGGCAGACTAAGCTCATGGTGGAATGGTTTGCATGTTCATGCTTAAGTAGACATATAGCCAAGTACTGGTGCCCAAGTACTTGCTGGGCAGAACTGAGTTGGGTTGATCATAGATCATAGAACAGTACAGCACAGGAACGAGTCCTTCAGCCCACAGAGTTTGTGCCAAACTCGATGCCCAGCTGAACTGATCTCATCCGTGTGCACATGATCAATTTCCGTCTATGCCCTGCATTTCCATGTGCGTACCCAAATGTCTCCTAAATGTCTCCTAAACGCCATATATCGTATCTGCTTCCACCACCACCATGGCAATGCGTTCCAGGCCCCCACCACCTTCTGTGTGGAAAAAATGCTCTGCACATCTCCATTAAACTTTGCTCCTCAGTAAAAAAGACACGGTATAAGTTGCAAACCTTTACTCTGAAATTTGTTGCTTATACATTTTCCATTGGCAGTATGCATGCTGGCCCATATATCAGCCTGATATTTCAATGATTGAAGCACGTCATTGAATGTGTTTTGCAACACAGTAAAACAACCAATAGTTGTTGATACATGTCATGTACAGCTGAGTAGTTAACTAAAGATTATTATACATGTATTTATATTGTTTTTATTCTAAATATTTAGAAATTATGGTAACCATTTTCTTACCGCACTAGGACCCCATGTAGAACCCACTACAGTAAACCTATTAGCATTAACAATCATTGGTTCCCAGTCCAATGATACTAATAATTGCAAGTTTGAATGACCCAATGTCAGCGGGTGCAAAGTGCCTCGAGCTCACTCGCTCTTCAACCAGGATTCAATCCTCACTTCTGGTGCTATCTGTGGAGTTTTCACATTGTCCCGTTTAATTTTGCGGGTTTCCGCTGGTTGCCCCAGTATTCTCTCTAAGATAAGTAAGTTGGAATGTTGATTCACGACTGTGAATTTCCCAGTATGTCAGTGAGTGGTCGAATCTGGGGAGAGAAGATGCTGATACGGGATAAGTGTAGGACTGTGGAAATGGGCGATTGATAATTGGTGTGGATTTGGATCAAAAGGCCTACTTCTGTGCATTATGACTCGATCTTTCACAGCTGGTTGCCTTGCGCAGTGGTCCTTAAATGGTCTACTGTGCATCGCACTTAACAGCCCTCATACTGACAACATCATGACAAAAGTATATTGGCTATTCTGGATTAACCCCTCTGCAAAACTATAGTTATTTCATATTGATCAATAAAGTTATAAATATACCAGCTAGAGTTGAGTTTGGGATGTAAATATGGAACACAAGTACTTTAATAGACTGTGCTTTTGAATGCACTTGTTTTTATTTTGCTTAGTGTTATTAACATGCTCTGCAATGTATTGAGCATTCACTAATGAGTCTGCACCAGTGTTGTACTGAGTGGAGTTGCACCAGATTGAAACAAGATTATATTGTTAGATAGATAATTTAGTTTGGAGATGCAGCATAAAAACAGCCCCTTCAGTCCACGTCGGTGTACTGTCTACCACCGATCCCCATACACGAGCACTATCTTACAATTAACCTGTACGTCTTTGAAATGTTGGGGAAACCGGAGCACCCAGAGAAAGCTCGTGTGGTCATGGGGAGAACATAGAAACTTTGTACAGACAGCACTCGTAGTCAGGATCAAACCCGGGTCTCTGGTGCTGTAAGGCAGCAACTCGACCACTGCCCCACCGTGCCACCCGTGAAATGCACAATATCTGCTCCCAATAACAGCTTGAGCTAACTGAACAACAACTTTCCCCTGCAACAGCAAATAAAACTTTCCCCTGCAACCTTCGCATAAAGAAATTATCCTCCAACATTTCCGCCACCTCCAATGGGATCCCACCATTGGCCACATCTTCCCATCTCCACCCCTTTCTGCTTTCCGTAGAGACTGTTCCCTCCGAAACCACTCGTCCCTTCCCACCCAAACCGCCACCTCCCCAGGTACTTTCCCCTGCAACCGCAGGAGATGCGACACCTGTCCCTTTATCTCTCCCATCGACTCCATCCAAGGACCCAAACAGTCTTTCCAGGTGAGGCAGAGGTTCACCTGTACATCCTCCAACCTCCTCTATTGTATCCGCTGTTCCAGATGTCAACTTCTCTACATCGGCGAGACCAAGCGCAAGCTCGGCGATCGTTTCGCTGAACATCTCCACTCAGTCCGTCCCAACCAACCTGATCTCCCGGTGGCTCAGCACTTAAACTCCCCCTCGCATTCCCAAACTGACCTTTCTGTCCTGGGCCTCCTCCATTGTCAGAGTGAGGCTCAGCACAAATTGGAGGAACAGCACCTCGTATTTCGCTTGGGCAGTTTACGCCCCAGCAGTATGAACATTGACTTCTCCCACTCCTTGCTTCCCCTCTCTATCCTCTCCCCCTTCCCAGTTCTCCTACTAGTCTTCCTGTCTCTGACTACATCCTATCTTTGTCCCGCCCCCTCCCCTGACATCAGTCTGAAGAAGGGTCTCGACCCGAAACGTCACGCATTCCTTCTCTCCTGAGATGCTGCCTGACCCGCTGAGTTACTCCAGCATTTGTGTATACCTTCGATTTAAACAGCATCTGCAGTTTTTTCTTGAACAACAAAGGTAATGCTGTTTCATTAATACATCTAGTAATCTTATAGTGTGCTGACTTTTATAGTTGGATATCAATCAAAGTTCAAAGATATTCGTTGGGCAGCCTTTCAGATGGTAATGTAGACTTGTTACTTGATTTCATAGATTAGTTAACATAAACTATATTGTATATAAATAATTCTCCTCAATTATGAATGCGCTACACTGGAATCTCAGGCCATGCAGCTTAAGGAGGTCCCATGGTCCACCATATTTTCAGCTGAGCCAGACCAATGGTGCTCGGAATTAGATGGCAGCAAACATTTCTAGGATTAATGCAAGGGAAAGGAAGAAAGATCTGTTACATTTCCTATCCGGTGCGGGTGGTTCACATGCCTGACAAAGGGTGAGTGCAGGGGTTAATTCAACAGCAGTATTTTGCTGGTCATGCGATTGTCTTGCCATGGGTCACTGAAAATGGCAATGGTCATTTGGGTGAAATAACATATGACTGTCATAACCCAAGGAGCTGTCAAACCACAGGAATCTACCCGATGGGTTTGCAGTCTGTGTGACTGTTGTTAAATATCAATGCAATCTGAAGTCCCGTCGCAGATAAACTCTATCATTTTCTATTGGGCAGGAGGCAAATAAATTATGCATTGAGAATCTACATGGATTAAGAAGGAGAGTATTGCTGGGAGGGAGTTTAAAGCAGGGAAAGGGATTTATTTGAATCAAAGCTGCCTCGAGTAAAGTCATTTTGCACACTTCCAGTGGATTCAAAATGACTTGCGTTCCTGGTGAGCTTTGTCGGTGAGTTCACGTGACAAACCTTTGACAAGGAATTCCTTTGTTTCTGCTGGAGGTGACATCTCAACATTTTGGAGTCAATGTTAACATATTAACGTCTGAAGAAGGGTCTCGACCCGAAACGTCACCCATTCATTCTCTCCCGAGATGCTGCCTGACCTGCTGAGTTACTCCAGCATTTTGTGAATAAATCGATTTGTACCAGCATCTGCAGTTATTTTCTTAAATTAACATATTAATATGTTAATATGTGAATATCTCCTTTATATATACTTCAGTACTTTATCCATCTGTTTAGTTCTGCAAAGTTCATCTGTAGGTGTGGAAGTCATTTCTAACAGGAAAATATTCTATTAATTTTGATTTAAGTGACTGTTAGTAGGTTGCTGCAACCAGCAGAATAGATGATATGAATAAACAACACATGATTTCCCAGAGAATTGTGTAAAGAAAATGTATTCAGTTGTTTTATTGTATATACTATCAATAACAACAGTCTTCTGCACTTTCCAGCTTTAATTCTTCACTTCAGACTCGGCCTCATTAATGAACATAGTACATAGAAAAGTACAGCACAGGAACTTTGGCCCACATTGTCTGTGCTAAACATAAAGCCAAGATTAACTAACTTCATCTGTCTGCACTTGATCCATTCCCTGCTTATCCATGTGCATATCTAAAAGCCTCTGAAATGCCACTTTTGTATCTGCCTCCACCACCACCCCTGGATGCATGTTCCGGGCACCCACCACCCTCTGTTTAAAAAAAGGCTCGCCCTGCACATCTCCTTTAAACTTTGCCCTTTTCACCTTAAAGCTATGTCCTCTAATCTTTGACATTTTCATCCTGAGGGGGGAAAAAAAGTTTCCACTCTATCTATGCCTCTCATAATTTTATATACTTCTATCAGGTTTCTCCTCAATCTCTGGTATTTGAGAGAAAACATCTGTTTGGAAAAACTGAATTGAATTAAAAGGCCACAGGTACCATTACTGCACCAGAGAAGTCCCAGTGCTGGGAACTTCCCCAAAGTGATGCTGTGGTAACTTCAAAAGAAATCTGGGAGATACTTGGTATGTTTTCCAAAAAGATCGATTCATCACCGTTGCTGTGTTTTTATTAAATTTGCCAGGCTAAACAGCTTTCAAATGAAAAGCTTACTGCAGTCTGCCCTTCCTTGTATGGCACCAACATCTCTTCAAATATCAATACTTTGTTTAAAAGCAATCAAACTCCAGAAATGTGACCAGCTCACATCATTACTGTCAGGCATTCAGTGTGAAAAAATACCTACTGTGCATCTAAAGTTATGTGCAAATTGATTTCTTTCCGTCTTTTGCAAAAGGCAATTTGAGGAAAATTTTGATACAGAATATTGTACCCGTGGGGATTCAATGCCTGTCATTTAAACTGTCAAACCACAGGGAACAAATCACAATTAAATTCAGTTGTTATTGAAACCATAGCTATATTTTATCGTGTTCCAGTTTGAAGATGTCCAGAAGAATATCACCTCATTTAACTTAAAAGCTGCTTGAAATTTAAATCAAAATGCTATGAAGTTTAATATATCTCATGCATAGAGATGGCAGTATCTTATCTGGAATTAAATTGAAATTAAATGAATTTTCTACTGGGTCCTAAATAGGTAAAATCAACAGAATTAAATTAAATGGGAGGCAAAAAAAAAGAAGAGATTTGAGGAAAACTGTGGAAATATAGATTTTCCCATTGAAAGCAGCATAGAAAATTAGCTTAAACACAAAGAAATACACAAAATGCTGGTTAACTCTGTGGGTCAGGGAGCATTTCTGGAGAAAATGGATAAATGACATTTCGGGTCGGGACCCTTCTTCAGACATTATTACATTATGATCTTAAACACGTCTGAAGTAGGAAATGAAAAACTATGGGGGAGAAATTAGATAGTATTTGAAAATGTGTGCCAGAGTCTGTTGTACAACTAAGCGACATCTATTTGATCTGATGGAAAATGCACGCTAAATTAATTTTCCCGACTCATTAATCTGATTGTAGAATCCAGACACCTGTTTACAGTATTTGATTAATTAGTTTGTGTCCAAAGGTACATTCTGTGAGTGGATAACTACAATGTCAGTTGGAGGCAAGACTGCTGGAAGTCATTCCACAGGGTTGAGAAGATGGCTGGATGCCAGAACAGAACAGAAAGCAGGCATCCTGAATTTCAGTTGCAGCATTGATAGGGGGGTTGGAGTGGAGGAATGCAATCTTCATGGCACATGAGCTAAGGAATCCTTCAGTATCAATAAGGCGACATGATGGCACAGCGGTAGAGTTGTTGCCTTGCAGCGCTGGCAGCACCGGAGACCTGGGTTCGATCCTGACTAAGTGCTGACTGTACAGAGTTTTTATGTTCTCCCCATGGCCTGTGTGGGTTTTCTCCCACACTCCTTGCACATCAGTCACTGAAAGTAAGCAAGCAGGAACAGCAGGCAGTGAAGGAAAGCAAATGGCATGTTGGCCTTCAGAGTGAGAGGATTTGTGTATAGGAGCAAGGAGATCCTACTGCAGTTCTACAGGGCCCTGGTGAGATTACACCTGGAGTATTGTCATAGCGTGATACCGTGTGGAATCAGGCCCTTCGGTCCAACTTGCCCACCTCGGCCAACATGTCCCAGCTACACTAGTCCCGCCTGCCTGCACTTGGTCCATATCTCTCCCAACTTGTCCTTTCCATGTACCTGTCTAACTGTTTCTTAAACGTTGGGATAGGCCCAGCCACAACTATCTCCTCTGGCAGCTTGTTCCATACACCCACCACCCTTTGTGTAAAAAAGTTACCCCTCGGATTCCTATGAAATCTTTTCACCTTGAACCTATGACCTCCGGTCCTCGATTTCCCCTACTCTGGGAAAGAGACTGTGCATCTACCCGATCAATTCCTCTCATGATCTTATACACCTCTAAGATCTCCCCCCAACCTTCTGCACTCCAAGGAATAGATACCCAGCCTTCTCAACCTCTCCCTATAGCTCACACCCTCTAGTCCTGGCAACATCCTCGTAAATCTTCTCTCAACTCTTCACGCTTGACAATATCTTTCCTATAACATGGTGCCCAGAACTGAACACAATACGCTCAATGCGGTCTCACCAATATCTAATACAACTGCAACATGACCTCCCAACTTCTATACTCAATACAATGTGTGCAGTTTTGGTCGCCTAATTTGAGGAAGGACATTATTGCTATTGAGGGAGTGCAGCATAGGTTCACCAGGTTAATTCCCAGGATGGCGGGACTGACATATGATGAAAGAATGTATCAACTGGGTTTATTTACTGGAATTTAGAAGGATGAGAGAGGATCTTATAGAAACATATAAAATTCTTAAAGGATTAGGCAGGCTAGATTCAGGAAAAATGTTTCTGATGTTGGGGGGACTCCAGAACCAGGGGTCACAGTTTAAGAATAAGGGGTAGGCCATTTAGGACTGAGATGAGGAAAAACTTTTCCACCCAGAGAGTTGAGAATCTGTGGAATTCTCTGCCACAGAAGGCAGTGGAGGCCAATTCACTGGATGTTTTCAAGAAAGAGTTGGATAGGGCCAATGGAATAAAGGGATCTGGGAAGAAAGCAGGAACAGGATACTGATTCTGGATGATCAGCCATGATCATATTGAATGGTGGTGCTGGCTTGAAGGGCTGAATGGCCTACTCCTGCACCTATTTTTATGTTTCTGTGTACGTCTGTAGGTTAACTGGTATAACTGTAAATTGTCCCTAGTATGTGTGGGGTAGTGTTAATGTGCGGAGATTGCTGGTCGGTGCGGACTCGGTGGGCTGACGAGCCTGCTTCCGCGCTGTATCTCTAAACTAAATTAAATAAGGAACCCACAGTGAGAGGAGGTAGCTCATGAGATCAATGCTGCGAGTGAAGTACTCTGAATATCAGAAAGTTGGAGCTGACAAATGGTGAAGGTCAGCTGAATCATCATCAAATTCCATCTAATAAATCCTCTCATTGTTCCATGCAATAATGTCGTCATTACAATTTGACACCTTGCACAATCACAGCAACTGTAACATTAATATGCTTCTCCATACTTTTGCACACTTGCCATTGACACTAAAACTTACTCACTTTTTGCAACTTTCACACAGCCATTCAGCCCTAGTAAGTATAATCAACATCAGTGGCAGCAGGTTAGTTTTTAATCCATAAAGATGTCGTTTTTAATCCATAAAGGTGACATGAAGGCGTGTGATACGACTTCTTTTAAAGGGATTGTTAAGCTACCAGTCTTTATTGTAGTGTTCTAGTGAGATTCCCTCTTTTTAAAGATGTTTCTGCACCAGCACTCTGCAACACTGAATATTAATCTTGCATAACTGATTACAAAGCATTTTATCAGTCCCTAACAGCATATACATATGGATCATGTACATTTATTCTAGGAAGTTTAGTTTAGAGATGCAGTGCAGCAACAGGCCCTTCAGCCAACTGAGTCTGTGCCGACCAGCGATCCTTGTGCACACTAGGAACAATTTACTATCTTTACCGAAGCCAATTAACCTACAAAGCTGTACGTCTTTGGAGTGAGGGAGCACCCGGGAACAGGCTACGGAGAACATACAAACTCCGTACAGACAGAGCCCATAGTCGGGATCGACCCGGGTCTCTTGCGCTGTAAGGCAGCAACTCTACTGCTGCGCCCAGTGAATGGTGGTGAAGTGAATGGTACTGGAGCAAATCTATCTATTCTAGTAAGTCGGAACCACCAAACATTTGCCTCGGGACTCGGAATCAATCTTTGGAAACATTTGTGCATGCTTACTGTGTGATGATTTGCTGAGTGTCAGCCATCTCCCTGCAGAACATGACCTTGTGGACAGAAAACCCAAGGTAGACCAGTAATTACAATTTTAGCCCTTAGCACAAGTTAGCTGCAGCACCTCTAGGTATTCAATGACTGATAAAAAATATATCGTTTTATTAAAGCAATTGGTCACTCTCTCCGAAGCATTAACTGAAGCTTTTAATTCAATTTCATAAGAGTAATAATTAACAACAGAAATTGAATTTCTTGCATTAGTCCAATGGCATGCCACTCGTAAATAAATGTTTTAATGAGGAAATTAAATCATTTTTAAGCATGAAAATAACTAGTGAAAGAAATTGCAATGATTATGCAGGGACAAAATATTATGTAATTCTGCACCAATGAACTTGTTCAATGGATAATCTATTAAGCACAATTTAAGCAGAATTTGATCTGATCTAATGAAGCAGGTAGAGAATAATTCGACAGAAGCTAATTGCCCATAGAGTGCTGTAGGCAAGATCTTTGAAGGGTGAAACCTGAGTGTTGGGAACGATGCTTGTTTAGCAACAGATTACATGAGTGAGGAGTTTGTAGAATAGAAAACCATGGGGAGAGATGGGGGAAGAGAAGCTGGCCATTTCCCAATATGGATAGTCTAGGACTCTGAACATGAGCCATAAATTAGCGGCAGATCATGCAGAAGTGATGCAAGGTAATACGTCCCCAACCAGTGGTTAACACTGGATCAAGTGCTCATTTTGAATCGGTTAACCTAAAGGTAGCAGTGATGTGGGGAAAATCAAATGGAATTACCTCGTGGATTAGTTAAGAGTTAATTGAATGGCCAATCAGCCTTGAAGGGCAGCAGTGGTGCCTCGGCAACGGCGGTAAAGCCTCGTGGCGCCGGTGAAGCCTCGCGGGTCGACCAGCGGTCAATGAGAGCATGGGGGAACCACCATGGGGAGGGGAGGAACAATGGACAATGGGGAACCGGCATAGGGGAACCGCTGTGGGGTGGAGAGAGGGGGGAGAACAGGGGAGGAGCCGACAGGGGTACTTTGTCACTTTGTCAGTGCTGTATGTAACTGCTATTTGCATACCTTGGTATGCAAGCAAAGAATTTCACTGTGCCTTGTCACATGTGCCAATAAAATATTCCATTCCAACTAGCTTTCACCTGTCCCTTTACTCTAACATTGAGAGGAAATCAAAAGCATTTGATGTTTTCTATGGTTGGTATTAGTTTATTATTATCACATGTCCTAAGGTACAGTGAATATCAAATTACAAGATAAAATCTCTAACTCTTTCCAATTACTAATAATAACTCATATATTTTCTTTTCACCGTGTTTTTTTTCTTTCCAAATGTCTCTCATTTATACACTGTATCTGCCCAGCATTGAACTCCACCTTGGCAGACTAAAGTAAAACACTGCACACATGAGATGAGAAAACATTTCTTCACACAGAGAGTGGTGAGTCTGTGGAATTCTCTGCCACAGAAGGTAGTTGAGGCCAGTTCATTGGCTATATTTAAGAGGGAGTTAGATGTGGCCCTTGTGGCTAAAGGGATCAGGGGGTATGGAGAGAAGGCAGGTACAGGTTACTGAGCTGGATGATCAGCCATGATCATATTGAATGGCGGTGCAGGCTCGAAGGGCCGAATGGCCTACTCCTGCACCTATTTTCTATGTTTCTATGACAAGAAGAAAACATTCCTTGCAAACTATCGCAAATCTTCTTAGCATGGTTATTTGAATAGATTCTCTAGACTCGAAGTCTGAATGTAACCCTAAATAAAAATATGGCAACATTAGAACTTATGTACTTGCGTTTAAGTCTCAAAGTTGCTGTGAGTTAGCTGGGAAATGTTAACGGAGGTAGATGTTAACACTTGCAAAATCCAGGACTTGGGGATGATGAGGAGCATTTTGGCCAGGGAGATGCTTAGCTGCTAACTGAGTCGTAAAGTTGTATGTGTTTTAAAGTGGAAGAAAATTAACCGAGTCAATGTCTTTGTGAAGTAGGGAGTATATCTCGAAGAGCTGGAATTTGGCAATTATCCTACAGAAAAAAACTAATAATGTTTTTGTACCTAAGTTATCTCTTTCAATTGTATAAATAATAGGTTCTCCTTTATGTTGACTAAATTACCTTGAAGAAAAATGATTGATAAATGAGTAATAGTTCTATTTGTGTAAAATGCTGTAAGGTGTTCTATAAAAAAATCTTAAGTGTGAAAAGAGAATATAAACTGTTATTAAAACTGGCATTTTGGAAAGGGCATGATGAATAGGGTGGCAGGAAAGGGGATATTTGCTTCTTGCTGCATAGCAATGGTCATATGCAAGTGGAAACTATATGGAATCTATCTAGCAAATTAATCTTGCAAATGAGCAATAGTTAAAAATATAAATGATTCGGGGAAAGCTCACTGACAATCCATCTTCTACCCTGCACCAAGCAACAAAAAAAAGCTGCAGAATGTTAACAATCATAAATCAGATGACGGATGCATTAATCTTAGCAAACACTTTTTACACTTCATGAGCGAGCCCGCTCATGTAAATTCTAAAATTTGTTGGAAGCTAATGTGAAATGCATTTAATCATTAAGTCAGCAATAGAACTGGTAAGTAATTAATGCCAACCTCCAAAGATATCAGGAGTGTTATTTTTCTATCCCACGTAGGATTGAAGAGTCTTCAGTGTGTGCATTGCTTTGCTTATGCTGATTATTCTCTGACAATATCGCCTCCTATTGTATCTTTTCCCCCAAGAACTAGACTTCAAATGATGTCAAGATGTCTTTGATATTGTGGTGATGTTTATTATATTTATGTATGTGCATCCTCTTATCGCTAATTACCTCGATGATTCCACCAGTCATTTTTTACCTGTCCTGGTTCTTCTAGTTTGGGGAATACTGACACTTTGGCATCCATATTACTGCATTCAGTGAAGCACATTAGGCGGTGACACCCAGAAGAGGGATATCATCTTCTTGCAAAGGATTTTGCTGCACCGAATAAGCAAATCCAGTATCTCAATGACTTTCTCTGAGAATTCATTAATGTTTCATGATCCTTCAACTCATTCCCAACAAGGAATCAACATGTGTGTAAGATGGAACTGCAGATGCTGGATAACACAAGATACACACAAAATGCTGGAGTAACTCGGCAGGTCAGACAGCATCTCTGGAGAAAAGGAATGGACAATATTTCGGGTCGAGACTGAAGAAGGGTGTTGACCCAAAACATTGTCTCTTCCTTTTCTCCTTAGATGCTGCCTGACCCACTGAGTTATTCCTTAATTTTGTGTCTATTAGGAATTAACACATTACAGTCAACAGTGCCTATACCCCAATCCTTAAAGCTTCAGATGAAGACATGGACTTTTACCTTAAATGTCTTAAGGTCATAAGGAACAGGAGCAGAATTAGGTCATTCGGCCCATCAAGTCTACTCCGCCAATCAATCATGGCTGATCCATCTCTCCCTCCTAATCCTATTCTCCTGCCTTCTCCCCATACCTCTGACACCTGTACTAATCAAGTATTGGTTCACATAAAAAAAGGGAGACAAACTGAGCCTCCTTGGTGACTTCAAAACTAGAATGGGAAGGGATGTCATCCTCTTGAAAACACGATCGGCCAGGAAGAAATAGAGAAGTGTAACTCCAATCACAATATACTTGGATCACAACACTGTAAAAACACAACAAAGATGTTCACTGTGAACCCCTCAATTGAATATATGAATTTTTATTGGACTTTTATAGATAGCATTAGGATGTCCCAAAGCAATATTTTAAAAACCATTAAAAGATGTCATAAACAAAGCTCCTATTTCCACCAGAGATCATCACAACTAATTTCAGGCCGGACCTGATCTTGTGGTCAACCTCACAGAAGTCCCTGTGCATCGTGGAGTTAACTGTGCCTTGGGAGGCTGCAGTTGATGAAGCGCATGAATGAAAATGCCTGATTAGCAGCCGAGGCAAAACAATGCGGCTGGCGTGCCCCGGTGCTCCCTGTAGAGGTTGGTTGGAGAGGGTTTGTAGCCATGTCAACAACCAGACTCCTGAAAGGGAATGGGTGTCCGAGGACAGGCCTTCCGGCAAGCCGTCAGGTCGCTGTTAGAGGCTGCCGAGCGAAGCAGCAACTGGCTGTGGCTGAAGAGTAAAGACTCCAACTGGGCTGTAAAATGACCAGCAACAGGGGTAAAAACAGAGGGGAGCGCACCTGGGACGCCAGGTATCGCTGTTGAGCCCTCTGGAGGTGTCGTGGGCCTAACAACAAAACACCAAGGAAGGAGGGTGCCCACCTGATGACCCCAATGATGGTGCATCTGTTGAAGTTTGTGAGGATGCTGGCGTTCATGCCAAACTTCCTCGGTCTTCTCAGGAAAAAGAGCTTTGTTATTGTGTCCGTGCGCAGTGTCCAAGAAAGGTCCTCAGTGATGTGCACGCCGAGGAACTTAAAGCTGCTGACCCTGCACAAATTCTGATTGTAGGTGCCAGCTTTGATGTTGCTGGGAATTAGATTTAAATGCCAATGTAGAATTAACCACTTATCTAAACCAGTGGTTCCCACTCTTACTGATCAAAAAGTCTAGCATGTTCATACTTAATGAATTATGCTCCCCCTCCCCTGATAAATGCTTGATGTTGTCACAAGTCATTCCATTTAAGGAGCCGGGACTATACCGTGTTGATAGGAGATGGCTGGATGACTTAATATGGTAAATATATTATTATTTCTTTATGAACTTTCCAACTGAACTATGTCAATATCAATAAAACAGGATTAATTCATTTTAAAACTCCTTCCCCCCCCCTCCATCCCATGGGATACTGCATTCCTTGTTATTGATCTAGGTGTATACATTGGTGAGCAAACAGTGAATTGTAGGAGGTTTTAAAATGAAGTTTTATTAAGCTGTTTAAATGACTACAAAAACATTCATTGAACAGCTCCAAAACAAGCCACTGGTTCCATTAAAACAATCACATTTTTGTCTGAGCATGTAGTTTATGGAATTTAACTACTTCGTGTGTCTAACAAAGTGCAATTGGCTGTGAAAGTACTTCAGGATGTGCTGAAGTGCAATACACGTTTCCTTTATGTTAAAGATGGGCACAAAGTGCTCGAGTAACTCAGTGGGCCAGGCATCATCTCTGGAGAAAATGGATGGGTGATGTTTCAGGTCAAGACCCTTCTTCAGAAATTTTCCCTATGTTAACAGGTAGTGTCTTTTATGAGTTTGGGTAATTTCAAACCATATTACATCAAATTATGTGTCCTGTGCTCAGTCTGAGGAAGGGTCCCGACACAAAATATTGCCCCTCCCCAGAAGCTGCCTGATCCATTGAGTTCCTCCAACACTTTGTATTTTGTTCAAGATTTCAGCATCTTTAGTTTCTTCATCATATCATATCATATATATACAGCCGGAAACAGGCCTTTTCGGCCCTCCAAGTCCGTGCCGCCCAGTGATCCCCGTACATTAACACTATCCTACACCCACTAGGGACAATTTTTACATTTACATTTACCCAGCCAATTAACCTACATACCTGTACGTCTTTGGAGTGTGGGAGGAAACCGAAGATCTCGGAGAAAACCCACGCAGGTCACGGGGAGAACGTACAAACTCCTTACAGTGCAGCACCCGTAGTCAGGATCGAACCTGAGTCTCCGGCGCTGCATTCGCTGTAAAGCAGCAACTCTACCGCTGCGCTACCGTGCCGCTTCTGTGCATAAATTCATGTTATAGGAGCAGAATTAAGCCAGTTGGCCCATCAAGTCTACTCTGCCATTCAATCATGACTGATCTATCTTTCCAAGACTTGGATTAAGATCTCATCCAAAAACAGATGTTTAAATGATGTATGAAGGGTACATATCAACCACAAAACCCTGCAAAAAAGACCACCAAGTAAACAGTTTTGCTTTAAATGATTTCCCATTATTATTTCTGGGTATTCCAGTTGTTTATTTATTTGGTTTCCCTAGACTTCTGAAAATCTGATTGGAATCCCACGAATCCTTTCTGAACAGCCTAGATTAAACAATTTGTGGTCTCTTTACAAAAACCACAGTTTGTTTATTTCAGAGCAGAGAAAGTCATTTGTTTAATGTGAAGCAAAACAATATTGTTCAAACGTACCAAGACAAAATATACATATAACTGAAATTGTATTCTGAAACTGAACAAAGTGGAATTAATCATTTGCAGTGGTGGCTAAATAGGATGATCTAAATCTCCTTTAATCGAACTCTGGATTTATATGGGCCAGCTCTGGAAAACCAGCCAAACTTGGTCTAATGGCTTAACTTGGGAGAAACTTGGGACTACTAGGAAATTAAAATGGCTGAAGGACCAGAGTGTACCCTAAAGTTTTATAGAGAAATGTAATGGCAAACCCATGAGAACATTCTATTTATTACCATGCAGGAAAGGCACATTGAAACTGCACAAAAAGCAATGTTTGCGGTCTAGTAAAATAATCAGAATGCATTAGGGAAGATAATGCACATTCATGTTACACCTGGGATTTAAAAAAAATGTGGTTGGCCCACAGCTTATAACATAGCATTTATTAATTGTATATAGACACAAAACACTGGAGTAACGCAGTGGGTCAGGCAGCATCTCTGGAGAAAAGGAATTGGTGACATTTTGTGTCGAGACCCTTCAGACTGAGAATGCAGGAAGAGGCAACTGAGCAATCCATGTACCTTTCAACATCTGTAGGAAAGAACTGCAGATGTTGGTGTAAATAGAAGGTAGACACAATGCTGGAGTAACTTGGCAGGACAGGCAGCATCTCTGGAGAGAAGGAATGGGTGACGTTTTGGATTGAGACCCTGAAGACTGAAGACTGAAGAAGGGTCTCGACCTGAAACGTCACCCATTTCTTCTCTCCAGAGATGCTGCCTGTCCCACTGAGTTACTCCAGCATTTTGTGTCTATCTACCTTTCAACATCTCTCAGTTCCCTCTCCTCAGATGCGGATGAAGCAAGTGATAGCACAATGAAGGAAAAGATGAACTTCCTCTTCAATGCGTAAAGTCACTGAGAAGTTGCTTCTGGGATGGAAAGCGATCTGTGTTTTCCATGTTTTCTTTGTCGGAGAGTTTTGCAGGTCAGCGTAGGACTTCTGTTTTGCAGATGTTAAGTATTCTCCAGTATGCTGATGATGGCTTAGAGTTGTGATTCTAAGCATGTGCATACTCCAACATCGGCGTACTGCAACTCTGACTGAAGTTGGAGTGCACTTGTTCTGGAATGGAGATGAATACTCCAGGTCATGAGTGACAGATAATGTAACTGACTCTGCTGTCCTAAGTATTCCCAAGCTCGGTATCCGGCTTGACTAACCAAACCAAAATGTGGAACCATTCGAGACAGAAATACAGCTTCGGCTAATACACACTTATGCACGTTTACTGTGTACATAATGGAGTGTTTTACACTGTTTCCATCTTGGAGGCTGTGGGCTGTTTCAATAAGGCGATCATTTGGCATTAACGTCTGTAACAAATAGTAGATTGCTCTCTGCTGCAGATTCACTTGAAGTACTCTACTGAAAGAGCTGAATCTGGGTGTGATATGATTAGTGTTTAAAGAGGGGTGTATCTGGGAGCATACGACAAAATAGGCTGGGAACAGGGCCTCTGAGGGAGTACATCGTGCTCGGGGTCCGAAAGGAGGCCCGGGAGCCAAAGGAGGGGGGACGGGAATTTCCTGAAATCTGTTAAACCTGAAAAAATAACTTTTTCATTTTAATAAAAGCTGTCAAAAGACCCGTTTATTTCACAGAATAGACTTTTAAAGCCGTTAAAATAACCCGTTTGTTTAAAGTTTTCTTATTAAAAAAGAATTAGCTTGCATAAGAAAAAAAATGTGTTTAAAAAATATGCTCGACGCACGATTGGTCCAGGTCCCACATGGGGGAGGGGGGGCCGCCCCCACTCTTCCCGCCTCTCCGTTCATCTCTCCTAGTCATTCGCCTCGCTGCCGATCAGCGCTGCACGCAGGTAAGTCACTTTCACTGCCAATGGGACCACGGATTGGTAGGGTGAGGCCCGTTGATGTTGAGAGGGGATGGGGTGGAGAGGGGGGGATGGTGGGAAATATCTCACCATGTCTGAAAGTGATGTGGAGAGAAAAGCTTTATCTTTATCAGAGCAATATCTTGCTGACCTTAACGGTGATGATTTTGGAAAAGAAATACTTTATGTACTGAGGGTAAATGTTGCAAATTTTGTAAATGCACAGTGAAAGCCATTAGATCTGTTGAACTTGTTAATAGAGTACAGACTTTGTGACGTGTTAGCTTAAGAATACTATTAACAATTCCAGCAACAGCAGCATCTGCACAGAGGTTATTTAGCAAACTCAACCTGATTAAGAATTATTTAAGGTCTCCAATGTCTCAGGAACGTCTTGTGGATTTGGCCAGGCTAAGTATTGAATCAAACATTGTCAGAACAATTAATGTTCATGCTGTGATTCAAAATTGTTCACAAAAAAAGCCCGGAAAGCTCTTTTTTTAAGTAAATACTATCTACCTTTTTTACTTTTTACTAATAATTCTGCCTTCTTATGATCTATAAGAAAATAACTGCAGATGCTGGTACAAATCGAAGGTATTTATTCACAAAATGCTGGAGTAACTCAGCAGGTCAGGCAGCATCTCGGGAGAGAAGGAATGGGTGACGTTTCGGGTCGAGACCCTTCTTCTGCTCTGATCTGCATTGCAATATGAAAGGATGTTTCAAAGTGAATTCTTTCTCCTTATCTGTATTGTAGCATAAACAATGATATTCAAAACAAATGTACTTTCTGCTCTCTGATCGTTTTATTTTATTTATTTTTATTTATATTTATCATGGAGGGAGTATAGGAGCACAAGGCCTCCATTCCACCCCTCTCTCGTCTTCCATACCTTTCTGGCCTTATAGGCTACAGCTCATGGCATAAAACCGTAGTGGATAAAAACAGGATGACTAATGGAGAAGGGAAGGGGGCCCGAAAGAAACTTTGTACCCACTGATAAAATTCCTCTCAGAGGCCCTGGCTGGGAACCAATACGTAACCAGATGGATTGTGACTAAGATGGAAGTATGGTGGAGGAAAGGGGAGGAGAAGGCTTTAAAAATAATTTGACTCCCTAAACTGTAAATTTTACTTTAACTACAATATAAGCACATAATATATTAATGATACCAATGTCTCTTGGAGAATATGGGTACTTAAAGCAGCAGGCTTCATGTATTAAATGCTTGAGCTCGAGTTTGCAGAAAATGAGGTGGAATTTGGTCCAATCTGGCATGTCAGCAAGAAAGGGCTATTCTGAGCTAGACTTGGAGGAGGTCAACTCACTGAGGTATTGGAAGTCGGTAGTGGAGAAGGAAAGAGGGTAATGACCATCGATAAATCAGACTGGAAGATGTTGTGAACATTATATCATCTTCAGCATGTTTGAAGTACTGACTTCCTGCTGGGTAGATCCTGAAAAAGAACTAAATAGATCAAGGAAGGGGAGATTAGCAATGCAGGTTGAGAATGCCATGTCAAGTGGCTTAAATATGATCTATTTCTGTTCATTGATAAATCCTAGTGATTTATTATGTCGTGTTTTGGCCAGAAAAAGTACAAAAGTTTAGGAGATTAAGAGTAGGTTTATCTGTAGGACAGCATGGAGATTAATATCCCAAAATAAAGAGGAAAATGTGAAAATTAAGAGACACAATACAATATCTTAAAAGGTGAGGGCAAAGGAGATATTTTCCATTGTAGAACAGTTCTGATGACAATGGGAACTTTTTCACAAGGATAAATGAGAAGAGATATAATGTGGTGGCTAAGCACATAAATGGGGAAATTTGGAGTAACTGAAACCAGGGAGAAAAAGAGCAGAGGAAGTCAAACCAATCAGGAAAAGTCTGTACAGACAACATGTAATTTAGGAGTCATGGAGTCATCGAGCAATCAGCATGGAAATGGGGCCTTCAGCCTGAATTTTCCATGCCGACTAAGTTGCCAGAAGTTGCCATTCTGTACTCGTCCCATTTGTCTGCATTTGCTCCACATCCCTCTGAACCCTTCCAATCCATTCATCTGCCTAAATTACTTTTGAGCAAGGGAAAAGGAAAAGCATTAATTCCAAGAGAAAGAAGATGAAGTGCATGTAGAATAATGCTCTGTGGAATTTCAAGTGAACAAATTTGAAGCGATTATATTGTAGTGATGTATAAATTGACATGGCTGTTCCAATTGACATGGCTGCAAAGTTGACAAGAATGAAAAGATACTGAGTTGTAATATTTTTCTAGAAAATTATGGCAATAGGATTAATGATGTTGGAACAATTAGAACATAAGGGATTTAAATTCCACAAGGGAAATAAACAGCTTTTTACTCCAGCTTTATGTGTCTATCTTTGGTTTAAACCAGCATTTGCAGTTCCTTCCTACACAAACAACTTTACTGATTGATTGAGCTGACAGATTGATTCTATTCAATATCTCTGGAATCCTGTGAATTAAACTGATAAGTTCACTCCACTTGAAATCATCACTGCCACCATTCATTTTAATGATGTGTGCAGACATTGGATTGATCACATAGACTTTATGTTTATATTGCGTCCCAACCAGAAACTGAATAAATCATGGGCCAGATCTTGTTGAGCTCTGCAAGTGTATCCAAATGAAACTGTCAGCACTCAACTATCTGAACAGCTATAGACCCAGCTGTCATTTTGTCCTTTTAAGCATGGACATGACCAACTGAATGATAGGTGGTATGGCTTCTGCCACTATTGGTATTGGTTTATTATCATCACATGTATCGATGTACAGTGGAAAAACCAGTGTGCTAACTAGTCAAATCATACTATACGAACACAATCAAGCCCAATACAAGTACAACAAAGTACAAAAATTAGAGCATTGTGCAAGGACCACAATTAAATACATTAGGAAATCGGGACTACATCCTTAGTTTATGGGAAGACTATTCAGTAGTCCGATAATAATGGGGAGGCTACTGTTCCTGAACCTCAACATCCTTCTAAGCTTTTGCATCTACTGTCCAGGGGAATAGAGGAGAAGAGGGAATAACTGTAGTTTAAATGGTCCTTAATTATGTTGACTATTTCCCAGGGCAGCATGAACTATAGATGGAGTTGATCGGGAGTGGGTGGGGTGGGGGTGGAGGGGCAGGTGGGTGCAGGATCATTTGTGCTATGGGCTGGGTTACATCCACAACTCTGTGGTTTCTTGCAATCTTGGGCAGAGCAGTTGCCAAACCAAACTAATGCATTCCCATGAGGATGCTTTCTGAAATTCGCCTGTAGAAATTGGTGAGAACTGTCGGAGACATACTGAACTCCCTTAGTCTTCTGCAGAAGTAAAGATATTGGTGTTCTTTCTTTGCCATAGAGTCCAGCAATGGACCCCAGTCTTATTAAGATACTCTACTTGAAGAATCATAACTCATCTATCATTCAGGAACCAGGTCAAGACTAGTGAAGGAAGACCAGATCCACCTTCAAGGGTGTTTCTAAATATGTGAATTTGCAGGCAAAGGTGTTAAGTTATTTTGCTGTTACTTTTGTTTGATTTATATAATTATTAATATATTTGTTATTTACTTTGTACTGTAATTTTTTTTAATTCATTTTTAGTTCAATCATTTAAAAGTAATAACTTTTAGAGGGACCGGACCATTAAAATCACTTGCAACACTCACAGCCGACAACATCCTTTGTCCAGCATCATCGAAATTGAGATTGTTGGGCTGTTTCAAAGGAAAGGCCTCTGTAGTGCATCACCCAAACCTGAAGGCCAATTTGATGGACCCTTTTGTGGGACTACAAAAAGGAAGATACAGGCAGAAAGATCCAGCCCAATACATTATCCTCCAGCACTTTGCACCCTCTGCTGGGTAAATAATGAATTACAATTGATTTTGATCTTGCCCACCCACCAGAAACTAGGTTGGAGCTGTCAGAATCACCAAGGGCAGAGCAGCTGATCATTATTTACAGGTGCATTTCAGATCCTGATCCCCTCATCTTGATTCTGATTTAAGTATTACCATGGATTCAGGCTAATTTAGTACAGAGGGTGCACACAGGAGTGGCTGGAAAAGGATCTCCACAAGGAGAAGAAACATAGAAGCACTGGAAATAGGTGCAGGAGGAGGCCATTCGGCCCTTCGAGCCAGCACCGCCATTCATTGTGATCATGGCTGATCGTCCCCAATCAATAACCCGTGCCTGCCTTCTCCCCGTATCCCTTGATTCCACTAGCCCCTAGAGCTCTATCTAACTCTCTCTTAAATCCATCCATCCAGTGATTTGGCTTCCACTGCCCTCTGTGGCAGAGAATTCCACAAATTCACAACTCTGGGTGAAAAGGTTTTTTCTCACCTCAGTTTTAAATGGCCTCCCATTTATTTTTAATCTGTGGCCCCTTGTTCTGGACTGCCCCAACATTGGGAACATTTTTCCTGCATCTAGCTTGTCCAGTCCTTTCATAATTTTATACATCTCTATAAGATCCCCTCTCATCCTTCCAGTGAATACAAGCCCAGTCTTTCCAATCTTTCCTCATTATCTTTCCTCAAATCCTCTCGTTATGAAGGCCAACATGCCATTAGCTTTCTTCACTGCCTGCTGTACCTGCACGCCAACTTTCAGTGACTGGTGTACAAGGACACCCAGGTCTCGCTGCACCTCCCCCTTACCTAACCTAACTCCATTGAGATAATAATCTGCCTCCTTGTTTCTGCTGCCAAAGTGGATAACCTAACATTTATCTATATTATACTGCATCTGCCAGGCATCTGCCCACTCACACAACCTGTCCAGGTCACCCTGCAACCTCCTAACATCCTCTTCACAATTTACACTGCCACCCAGCTTTGTGTCATCGCAATGAGAAGAGACATGTCCTTGGATAGAAGATCCCCAAAACATGGATTTAACATTCATCCAATAGCTTCTGGTCCCAGCAGAGATTGGGTTGGTGAGATTTAATAGATACCCAGATGTTTAAGCTGACCAGGCTGTCTACTTTCACTAGATATGTTGGATATTACATTGTATTCAGTCACATGCCAAATCTATTCAAACTTCTCAGGAAGTAGAGGCATTGGTGAGCTTTCTTTGTGATTGCATCAATATGGTGGGCCCAGGACAGATCATAGAAACATAGAAAATAGGTGCAGGAGGAGGCCATTTGGCCCTTCGAGCTCGGGTTCCTCTTCCTGAAGTCAACAGTCAGCTTCTTGGTTTTGTTAGCATTGACAGCAAGGTGGTCATTCTGGCACCAGTAATCCATAATATCTCCTGTACCCTGGCTCACATTACCTGTTAGTCATCGAACAATATTCAAGGGGAAAGAGTGAGTGGAGCAAGGGACTGAGCACGGACCCTTGAGGTGTCTCTGTGCCGATGGCCATCGAGGAGGAGATTTGTACTGATTGAGGTGTGTTGATAAGGAAGTTGAAGGGAGGAAGCTGTAGGGAGGACCAGAAACCCAGTCCTGATGGTGTTGAATACCGAGCTGTAGTCAACAATGGAACAATCCCTATCTGGGGAAATTTATGCATGAGAAGAGTGCCTGTCTCTATCACTTGGCAAATTATTATTGGTTTAGAGATTCAGTGTGGGAACATGCCCTTTGGTCCACCACATCTACACCAACCACAATCACCAGTGAACTAGTTCTATCCTACACATTAGGGTCAATTTACAGAAGACAATTAACCTACATCTCTTTGGAATGTGGAGGGAAACCGGAGCACCTGAAGAAAACCCACGCGGTCACAGGGAAAACGAGCAAACTCCTTACAGGCAACACCCACAGTCATGATCAAACCCGGGTATATGGCGCTGTAAGGCAGCAACTCTGTCGCTGTCCCACCCTTGTGCAGAGAGGTTAAAAAGTTGAATGACTTCATTGTACAAATTCTGGGTACATAATTTTAATGTTTGCTTAAACTGCTACTGAGGTAGACATAATATGAGTTACTTTATGTGGATTTGCACTGCATCATTTACCACAATTATGTGCTGAACGCAGCAAACTGGTTATTTCATGCACAAGATGAAAATGGCATCAATAGATTTTTGGATGAAGGCACAAAACCCAGAAAAATCTGTGCAGAGCTACAAGCAGCGATGATACAGCCCAGCTTTCTATTAACTGGGATAATGGGATTATTTTTCAGAAATAAAGCTGATTTGAAAGTCGGATAGCCAAATTCATCCATGGCCATGTTTGTAAGCATAATTTTCAAAGTTTCAAGGTCAGTTTATTGTTACATGTACCAATTAAGGTATAGTGAAATTCAAACTACCATATAGCCACATAAAAAAAGAAATAGGACACCAACTACATCAGTTAACACACATCTACCACAGCAGATTCCCCATGTTCCTCATAGTGATGGAAGGCAATAAGGTCCAATCATTTTCCTCTTTATTCTCCCACGCTCGGGGCAGTCGAACCATCCGCCGTCGGGGCCATCGAAGCTCTCCCACCGGAGCGATCGAAACTCCCATGGCTTGGAGTTCCCGAAATCGGTCTCTGACCAGAGACTGCGGGCTCCCAGGGTAGAGCTCAGAAGTCGATCCCTGGCAAAGGGATCGCGGGCTCTGTGATGTTAAAGTCCACAGGCACCCACGGTGGAGCTCTCGAAGTCTGTCTCCAGCAAAGGCTGCCAACTCCTCGATGTTAGGCTGCAGTGCGGACGGAGATACAATAAGGGGAAAAAATCGCGTCTCCGTCGAGGTAAAAGATAAGAAAAGGTTTCCCCCACTCCCTACATATAACAAGCTAAAGAACACTAAAAACATACATTTAACACATACATATAAACAAACAACAAAAGAAGGAAGGAACAGACAGAGTGTTGGCAAAGCAGCCATTGCTGGCGCCACCCGGTGGCAAGATAGGTGCTTCAGAATTTTAATTTCCTGAAAGTTGCCAAGACAGGTCATTCGTTAAAATTATTTTCACTTTAACAAAACCAATGGTTTTGCTTTAAATTGGACCAACTAGGCTGACACATTTTCCTTCTGTATTACATGCAGATGCTTGGAACATTCTGTCTCTGAACAAAAGCCCAGTCAGCCCTGGGACTAGGTCCCCAGTGATGGATTTGGAAAAACTGGAATTTCTGTTTCAAACAGCCTCCTTAAATTAGCCTTCCAAACTAAAAATAGAGCAGTTTCTTTTCAAATTTTGAAAGTTCAGCCTGGTTAGCAACAGCCAAGGACAAGCTGACCCTTACAAATCAATGATAATTACTGGAGGACAAAATTATTTTTATCTTTGTTACTTATGTTTGCATTGACCTCAAAAAAATAATCATGGTACAAAGTAATTGAAACTGAAATATCAAAGAGAACATCCTATTAGAAATATAATGCCTTGAAACAGATGAAGGGTCCCGACCCAAAAAGTCGCCTATCAGAATTTGAAGAAGCACTCGAAACATCACCTAACCATGCTATTCGGAGATGTTGCTTGACCTGATGAGTTAGTCCAGCACTTTGTCTTTTTTTTACGTAAACCAGCATCTGCAGTTCCTTGTAACTAAAGAGGTTAGGTTGTTTATTTTTCTAAAAATAGACCTTGCGAAGAATATGAAAGGGACTAACAAAAATCAGCCACAATACTCATGATGTGTATTAATTGGTATTGTGGCTCAGCTGGTAACCAACTAAAGCCTATTGTGGCTCAAGATAGGTTAAGAGCTACATTAAGACATGGAATGTGATGCCGCCATTCTTGATTAGTACGGGTGTCAGGAGTTATGGGGAGAAGGCAGGAGAATGGGGTTGGGAGGGAGGGATAGATCAGCCATGATTGAATGGTGGAGTCGACTTAACGGGCCGAATGGCCTAATTCTGCTCCTATCACTTATATGACTTTATGACAATTGATCAATCCAAAGGCTTGATCAAAGCCCACCACACTTGAATGCATTGCGGCAATGTTGTTGCTGGTCATCTTTGGGCCAAGTATTGGACTGGAGTTTAGGGGACTGCAGAGGAGACGTGAGGTCTGGAATCATTGGAAGAAGATAGCTGGCAGAGCAATTGAATTTAAGAGTGGAGGCTACTTGGTGGCCACTTTAGACTACTAGATGGCTTTTTAGAGAGGATGTCAGTGGAACAAGCGTCAGCAAATGGGGTCGGAGGAGAAGCACTTGGATTCTGTGAAGCTGCCAACACTCCTCACTGCAGGCAGGTACACTCGTCTTGAAGAGAAGTGGTTTCTATGTTATTGTAAAAGATCTATCATCTGCTTAGTGCTTTGTGAAGATTGCATTATATTTGGCTTCACACAATGTTCACAAGTCCATGATCTCAACAAATCAGTGTTACACAGACCAATTTCCACTATGTATTCCCAAAGTCCGTTCCTCGGCATCTATTTTCTCGGGATTTTCACTCCTCTCAGCATGCTTAGCTGAAGTGGTCTTGCTCTCCGAAGGAGGGAACTTCAAACCTTTCAGTATTTCAAACATCGATTACTCTGAGCCTTTGGTATCCAGAAAGGAAAACGTGGGATTGGTTCAGTATTTCAATCACTGGATTCAGGAAGAAAGGAGCAGGATGAAGGGCAGAACCAATATCACAATAGCACTGATTTATGTTAACAGCCACTGACCCCAAAACACTTGTGAACAGTTTACTGACCTTCAGACGATATGTTCAAGGCAGTCCCAGCATAAATCTTCCTCTTCCATGATCCAACAGATTCCCTCATACCAACCATCACAGAGTAGTTTTGTTTCCACTTCACGCACCATATTGTGCTTAACATTCCAGGAGATTTGCCTATATTGTATTGCATCCTTCAGAAACTAAACAATAGTCCCCTTACTATGTATAAAACAAGTCCTTCACAGCCAATAGAAGACTCCTACCCTCAGTGCTGCTTTGGAACCAAAGGTCAGTGTCAATATACTAGAATCATACAGTCAAAGAGCAAGGAATGGGTGATGGGAAGAAAGGGAATGGCCCTTTGGCCAATCTCATCCACGTCAACCAGAACTCCTCATTTAAGCTAGTTCCATTTGCACATGTTTTTCCAATCTGTGTACCTGTCCAATTATCAGGTACATAGTCCTGATCATAGTGCATAGTCAGGTATTGGCTCCTCTGGCAGCTTGTTCCAGATACCTCCCCCTATCCTCTGAGATGCCCTTTGGGTTCCTATTAATCTAATCCACCAGTCTCCATGGAAATTGAGTAGGGAAAAAAACAGCAAATGCTGGTTAAAATCGAGGGTAGACACAAAATGCTGGAGTAACTCAGCGGGTCAGGCAGCATCTCGGGAGAAAAGGAATGGGTGACATCTGAAGAAGGGTCTCAACCCAAAACGTCACCCCTTCCTTCTCTCCCAAGATGCTGCCTGACCCGCTGAGTTACTCCAGCTATTTGTGTCTATCTTCCATGGAAATTGATGTGGTTTAACAATGTCCCGGATGGGAGATGGAGACAACATTCAGTTGAACAGATGATTTGTATATAAGTATGTCTCGCAGCACCCGAGTTCTTTCCACCGCTGTGAATTGTGGGTCAACTTTGGTTTACCCATGGTTGGTGCGCAGAGTGCTTCAACATGAGCAACTTCATCCATAAATAGAAAAATAAAATGAAGCATTCAATTTGTATTCAGAACAGGTTACTTTAAATTTGAACAGGTGCTCCAGATGATGCACCATAAACATTGTTCTTATACAGCGAGTGAGATATAATAAGTAATTTTACATAGAAAGACGAGTGAAAGTCTTTAAGCTGAGAAATAACTATTTAGCCTGTTTCCTATCACAACCTGTACGATGAAAGGCATGTAGCAATACTTCTCTGTCACGTTGGGGCTTTGTGTTGGTATTTTTACTGGATCAAAACACCAGTATAAACAAGGTCAGCTAGGGATGCAGTTCATTAATGCTTTTATTGTTGGACTGTGGGTGACTGAATTTTGTCCAAAAAAATCGTTTTTTTGGATGATAAATAAAGCTATCTTGAATCTTGAATCTTGAATTACTCATCTTATCTGTCAGCTAATCCGTTCAGAAGGAAAATAGACCTGATTTTTTTTTTTTTGGATGCTTGGAAATAGGTAGTTGTATACAATAGGACATCATGGCACATGGCAGGATTCCTCAGAGCTTAGACTACATGCCCCTCATTTTGTGTGTTTGTTTGCAGAAATTGTATGAGACGTTTCAGGTCGAGACCCTTCTTCAGACGTCTCGACCCGAAACGTCACCCATTCGTTCTCTCCGGAGATGCTGCCTGTCCCGCTGAGTTACTCCAGCTTTTTGTGTCTATCTTTGGCTTTGTTTTATTGTGTTAAATTGATGAATCCTTGTCAGCCCATTTTACATTCCAAGTGGTGCCGAGAGACTTCTGTTCTGTTGGAGGTTCCTTTAATTCAAATCAGTCATTTAGCTGAGATCCCAATTTTCTTCCCATGGGCATGTAAAGCATTCCACGCCCCACATGTCAAAGGAAAGCATAGAGCTATTCCCAGTATCTAGGATAGCATTCGTCTCTCAATCAGCATTTTTAAAAGCAGACTATCCAGACATTACACTTTCTTGTAAATTGTCACTAGTGTACGGGCTATTGTTGGTCGGTGCAGACTCAGTGGACCGAAGGCTTGTTTCCACACTGTATCTCTAACCTAAACTAAACAAGGAACACTGACAACAGAGTTCACCCCCCATCATTGAGTAGTAGTAGTTCACATGCTCTCCGTGAATCCTGGAAAATGGCTCCAAAATAATTCAACACTTAGTTTGTCAAGACTTGAGATTTTATTGAGTGGGACATCTATAATAAATGATCCGCCCTGCAGAAAGTGAAAGAGCCATAAGTCTCCTAGATTCACCAGCCTTGCATGAATTAATGAGTCTTCCATCTGATGCAGGTGAGTGCCTTAGTTGTGCATGGAAGCCTTTGCCAGTGAATGAGATATTCACTGCTGAGATTGGTCAATATCATTTGATTTCTTCCAAAGAGATGCAGTTGAAATCAGCACCATAGATGTTATTTAGGTCTGTGACGCTTGATTTTTGATTATTTCTACACAGGTAGGATATTCGGAATGATTTTGTTTTAGAGCACAACACTAAAAACAAGTGAATGAGCTCAGGTGTTAATGAACTGCCCGGGGCTCCAGGCACTGAGAAAGTGTATTAAAGCCAGCTGGGTCATGCTGCTGCACAAACTCTCTCAAACTGCAGCGAAGTTTGGCCCATTAGTGAGGATGTGCCCCAGAATTTTGAAATCTCCAGAAATTAGCCACGACAAGCACCTCTTAATTACCTATCTAGGAACTGAATCAGTCCTCATCAGAAGTGTGACTAGATTTTGGATTACAATCCTGAAGCACATTTGTACCCACAATCCACTGACTCAGAGATGAGAAAGGCAACTAAAATTCTCTGAATTTCTGCTGCAGCATATTTGTCTTAATAGAGTGCCTCTTAAACATAATATAAAGTTGACAATTCAGTCTGTTATGATCTCATTGAGTAGTGGGATAGATGTAAGAAGCATATTTAAATAATCTACTCATGTGCCTATAGTCCTAAATTGACACCCTGAAACCACTTCACAATTGTGGCTGAAAAATGTTCAGATTTCCTTTGAGTTACATCTGACACTGACATGCATGCCAGCGCACATACTTACACATAGGAGTAGAGTCAAACACACTCGACACATACACGTACACACTGGTACGAAACACATTTATCAAGCTTATTTGGTTGATTGCACTTGGAAAGAAGGTCTAAGTCTGACAATAGTAAGATGTAACTCCTACCACAACCAAGTGATTGCTCTCTTATAGATTGATTGAAAGACACAGCATGGACACACATCCTTCAGTCCACCCTACCATCAATCACCCATTCATACCAATTCTACATTATCCCACTTTCTCATCCACTCTCTGCACACCAGGGGTAATTTCCAGAAATCAATGAATGTTTTTGGGATGTGGGAGGAAACGAGCACCTGACAGAAACCCATGCATTCCTAGGGAGACTATGCAAACTCCATACAGGAATCATTTGAGGTCAGGATCAATGTTCTTTTTTTATTGTCACTTATGCACGGGACAGAGAAGTTCTTTTACACAACTCAGTCGCCATATTTTGGTGCTGTTTACAAAGAGAAAGAAAAAGTCCAAAGTGGGTCAAACCTGGGGCTTTGGTGCTGTGAGGCAGTAGCCCTACCAGCTGAGCCACTGTGCCACCTTGCATGTCACTAGTTTCCTGAACATTTTAAATCTGGGATACAGATGAATACCCAATGCATCACCAAAGGGTGACATTCATCCAGAGCTTTATAGTGATGTGTACATAGCAACCCAACACATGGATGTGCTCACATAAGATGATGAATTTCAAGAGATAAATTGGTGTGTCTGAAAATTAATAAGAGTTCTGCTATTCATTGCACACAGTACAAATCATTGGAGGAGTTGGTTGACCTGGATTAGTACTTTGGCAGAAAACGTTGGACAATGATATCTGCAGTGAATTAAGTTTAATAGCTGAATGGTCTCCCTTTGCTCTGGTGAAATTTATGGAAGCTAGGATTCATCCTGGCAGTGGGTTTGTGTGTAACTCTTTGTAAATACAGGCTGTTAGAAGAAGCATACTGTACAAGCAAATTACATCAGGCAATTAATCTGCTCCATTGATTGTTTTCAGCTAAAGCTATGTGTGAGTGATCTCATCAGAGACGCATTAAGAAACTTTTCAGAGTCTCTGATCTGAAAGACCTGGTCTCAGAGTCCTGCACATACCTCAAAGTCCTCTCTTTTTCCTCCTACCCCCATTCTTTTAGAAACAGCATGAAAATAGGCCTTTCTACCTACCGGGTCCATGCTGATCAACGATCACCCGTACACTAGTTCTATCCCACACACTTTGGGCTATTTACAGAAGCTAATTAACCTACAAACTTACACATCTTTGGAATATGGGAGGAAACTGGAGCACCTGGAGAAAGCCCATGCGGTCACAGGAAGAGTGTACAAACTCTAATACACAGCACCTATAGTCAAAATGGAACCCGGGTCTGGCACTGTAAGGCAGCAGCTCTACTGCAGCACCACTGTGCCACCCCTAGAGGTGTATGTTTCCTGGCCTCTTTGTAGATGTTTAGTGGTATTCTGATCTTTGACTGGCATTGAATCACACTCCATGTCTAATGAGTGCTCACCCTGTGAAAAACATCGTTTGCATTGATAATGTCAAGTTTAACTTTGTGAGGAGCGGCAGTCCTATCTGGTCATATCACCGTTTGGCACATTGATGCTGCTCCAATCTGTTAACGGTGGCAACTCCAGTCATCCAAATCTATACCACCCCCAAGGTACAATTATTCCCTACTAACCCCTTCTGTTTTCCCCCTAGATTCATAATGATGAAGAAACTTCAGTGGTTTTTAGCAAAGTTGATCCATTATACGCTCCATTTCTTGCCTCTTAAAACCCAACACATGCCAGTGGCAGCTCTGCTCATCATTATGAGTCTATACAGTGTCAACAAGCTTTGATGGTATTCCAGTGCCCTTGTCTAATCCCAAGTACTGAGGTGAGTGTGGTGGTCCTACAGCCTCTTCAACTTGCATCAGTTAAATCAGGTCACCTTGTTGAAGATGGACACAAAATGCTGGAGTAACCCATCTGAAGAAAGGTCTCAACCCGAAATGTCACCCATTCCTTCTCTCCAGAGATGCTACCTGTCCCGCCCACTGAGTTACTCCAGCATTTTGTGTTTATCTTCAATTTAAACCAGCACCTGCAGACCTTTCCTGCACACAGGTCACCTTGTTGGATGTGCAAGGTTCAGCAATACACTGTACAATGTACTCTTCACAACTCGGAGGACTGGTGGGCTGTCACATAAGATGCACTTGTTGGCCACCGTTCAAACCGCACCTTCTTAATACTTAAAGCAGTCAGATGAGACAAAAAGAGAGATTGGTCTGGTTTTATCTGCACCAAGTGGAAAATTAATATGCCACCAACCAACCAGTAAGCAATGCAAAATTATGTCAAATATTTTAACAAAACTATTATTTTACTGTAAAGAACATTCCTTACCCGAGAGTATGATCCTTGTATTAATGCTGTTGTCTGAATCCAAACCACAAACAAATACATGTAACAGAACTATTTATAGTCCAGTTGTCCTCTAATTTATTTTGTATAACAGAAATGTTCCCCTTCAGATTCCTTCCATCTGTTCCCTGAGCCGTTATTCAGCCAAGATGATAAACAGATGGTCTCATCCACTGTCGTTACAAGGGTTCTTTAGAACTTTCCAATCGCCAGCAGGTGGCAGCAGAGTCGACTCAAAGGAGACTGGTGCAGCCAGAATGAATGTTTCTGAAAGGTTTCGAAGAGAATTCAACAACTTAAAGAGTGTAAAACATGGAATATTATTGATCACCACAATTCAGAAGTCCAAAGCTGAGTGTTGTGTTGAACTTAATTTGCTTTGATAGTTTACATTTTGGAAAATGTGACGATTTCAAATCAGATTCTTCAGATTTGCATTCAATCCACAAAGAAAGGAAAACAAAAAAAATATCAGTGTAAGTGCTGGAAGTAGGTCTGCAATAAATGTGGCGTAAACAAGATCTTATAAAGTATATGCCCCTGGTTTCCCAGTGTATGGTGAAGTAACATGCAGTATCAAGAATAATTCATAAGAAGGAGGTGACTTCAATGACATTGTCTTTGCATTCTTTATTTGGTAATATGCTTAAACTGCCTTAAAGTTAAGAAAACCTCCTCGTAAATTTACATTTGGCACCCTTTCCATTTACAACTGCTGATCAGAAATTGTATGGGCAACATAGTCAATGAAAATGTTCTGATTTCTAGTGAAACATCAGCTTATATATATTCACACATGTGCGTGCATGCATAGAGTTCCATTTACAAGTCCATTCTCTTTTCTTTAAAGCGTTAGCCTCCCATGGAAGCATATTTTCAAAAATATTTTCAAAAGATTAAAAAATCTTTTCAATAAGATTTACTACCATTCAAATATAGCAGTAAATTTTGATTACTGGTGACACGGTGGGTCAGCTGGTCGAGCCACTGCCTCGCAGTGCCAGTGACATGGGTTCAATCCTGACCACCGGTGCTGTTTGTATGGAGTTTGCACATTCTCCCTGTGACTGCGTTAGTTTCCTCGATGTACTCCGGTTTTCCTCCACATCCCAAAGACGAGTGGGTTTGTAGGCTAATTGTCCTCTGTAAAATTGCTGCTAGTGTGTAGAAAGTGAATGAGAAAATGGCATAATATAGAACTAGTGTGAATGGGTGATTGATGGTCAGTGTGGACACAGTGGATCAAGGGGCCTGCTTCCTTTCTGTATCTCTAAACTGAATTTATATTTAGGACATGACAAATATGTTAGTGTGCCAAATGACCATCATGAATATGGCAAGCAAACCGGGCGCATTAATCCACAACACAAGTGTGCACACTTGCGTAAGAATTATATTGTAGATAATTAGAATGGGAAGCATTATTGATATTTCCTTCTCTCACACAGAATCCATGGAAGGTAAGTGGAATATCTAGACTACAACCTTGTTTCAAATTAGTTAGAGAGTCATAGAGTGATACAGTGTGGAAACAGGCCCTTCGGCACAACTTGCCCACAACGGTCAACATGTCCCAAGTGCACTAATCCCACCTGCCAGCATTTGGTCCAAATCCCTCCAAACCTGTCCTATCCATGTACCTGTCCAACAGCTTCTTAAACGTTGGGATAGTCCCTACCTCAACTGCCCCCTCTGCCAGCTTGTTCCATACATCCACTACCCTTTGTGTGGAAAAAGGTACCCCTCAGATTCCTATTAAATCAGTTAACTATCAGTTAACTCATTTAATAGGAATCTGAGGGGTAACTTTTTCCACACAAAGGGTAGTGGATGTATGGAACAAAGAGAGGTACAGAGGAACTATCTGAAGTTATGAACCCAGCAGTATGAACATTGATTTCTTTAACTTCAGATAGTTCCTCTGTCCCTCTCTTTCCCCTCCCCTTCCCAGTTCTCCCACTGTCTTCCTGTCTCCAACTACATCCTATCTTTGTCCCTCCCCCTGCCCTAACATCATTCTGAAGAAGGGTCTCGACCCGAAATGTCACCCATTCCTTCTCTCCTGAGATGCTGCCTGACCCGCTGAGTTACTCCAGCATTTTGTGATACCATCATTTCTGCCTAATCGACACTGTAATTTATACTCCCTTCAATGTTAGATTGCAGTAATTTCTGCAGATTATGGAGAGCATGTGATTTGCCTCTGATAATAATTGGGATTGAGTGGTCTCTCGGCCAGTGCACATGACAACCGAAATCTCTGCTTCTCACCTCGTCTTTAATCATCCTCTTTCTATCTACCAGGGTTCAGCAAATCCAATTAAGTTGTCTCATTCGGAGACCTGAAGCCACCAAAGGAAATCATGTTACATTTGCAGAAGTGTAGCTGTCAACGCCATTCCATCCTACAACCCTTCATCCAGCAAGCACTCGATAGATAAGGCCACTGTGGCATTCAACCAAATCCCAATGTAATTAATACATTCCATTGTTGAACTAGAACATTCACATGCAGATGGCACTCAGATTAATTATGGATGATTGTAGGCGAAGGGAAGGCACTGCAAAAGGAGAGCTGTAACTATCTTGTGTTTCTTTCCATTATCCTACTATGAGGGATGTGTGAGGATCTTAAGCTGACTGTAGACTCACAGGAGTCTCCTGGATGAGTAAGATATTTATAGCTTTGGCAATGCTGCTTATTAACTGTGTGCTGTTCTGTTTGCCCTTTCTGATTTTTTGCTTTTATACTTTACCCCGTTTTATACCGAGGTTCTCTCTCAGGACTAGTGATGCAAAACTCAGATCCCATCTCCGTTTATTTTTGGGTGCAGGCTCCATGATGGAACAACATTAACCTTGAGGTAATATATATTACCGTATTAGGAACCAAACTGGACACAACAATGTCTGGCAAGATGTCCTGCCTAGCACTTGGGTTTTTAATTCCTATCTTAGGAGAGTGATGTCTTTGTCCAATAGCTTTACACTTTACATTTTGTTTATGTCATTATTTTATTTTAAATTCTAACACAAAGTGCTGGAGTAACTCAGGCAGCAGGAGGAATAGATGATGTTTTAGGTCTGGAGCCTTCCTCAGACTGATTGTGGGGGTGATGGGTGATGGGGGGGGGGGGGGTGCAGGACAAACATGATAGGTCAATTATTACCTGCAATGCTACAATGCTACATACAATCAGTTTGAAGAAAGATCCTGACTCATCCCCTATCCATGTTCTCCACAAATGTTGCTTGACCTGCCAAGTTACTCCAGCACTTTGCATCTTTTTTGTAAATCAGCGACTGCAGTTCCATGTTTCTTAAAATAAATTCCACCTGATTGATTAATTAATTGCAAATCTTCTGAGTTTCTCTAGAAGAATCAACAGATTAACACTAACCCTTGGGTTACTGTTAGTATAAGGGATATCTTTGTCTCCTGAAACCAGCTCATTTCAATTATCCATCTAATGCAGTGTAACAGTGAAGCAAACTTATGATTAACGGCCTGTGTTTGGTTGCCAATTGAGAGGCAAATTTCCAAACCACTAAACCCAGAGAGATGTCCATGGAATTTTGCCATTTGTATTGTGTGGAGTACTCTTTCTCTGAAATCAGATTCTGTCCAGATCAAAGTGATCCCTATGATCCAGTGACCAGGACATCTTTGAACTAAAGAACCCTCACAGATAGCAAACCAAGAGGACACGAGCTCAATTTTCAATCAACATTTTAAACAACATACAGAGAACTAATGGGGGCCCACTTTGTGGGTGGCACAGTTGCACAGTTGCTGCCTTACTGCACCACAGACCCGGGTTTGATCCTGACTACAGGTGCTGTCTGTACAGAGTTTGTACGTTCTCCCTTTGACTGTGTGGGGTTTTCTCCAGGAGCTTAGGTTTCCTCCCACACTCCATAGACACATAGGTTTGTAGGATAATTGGCTTCTGTAAATTGTGTAGGAAATCGTGCTAGTGTACGGGGTAATCCTAGTCGGCGTGGACACGGTGGGTCGAAGGGACTGTTTCTGTGCTGTATCTCTCAGTCTAATGACAAATTGAAAGATTTTGGATAGTAGGTGGAAATCTGAAAGAAAGAAAATAAGCATCAATTGATAACAAATCAGTGTCATCAGGACAATCCAGGGAACCATTAGAAATGCAGCAATTCTCAGCATTAAGATTAATATGCTTAGAATTTCCAATCAAACATGCACACATTTAGAAAGCTTGAACATACCAGCAAATATTCATCAGGAATTTCCTTCTTTTATGTTCATTCTGAATATGGAATCCTTATGATGTCCAGTGGCGGCATCAGATGTTGAAGCAGTTTGCCAGTACTTACAGTTTAACAAAGTGCAAAGAATTTTCTTTCATTGATTTCAATAGAGGAAAACACTTTTAAGGGATTTAAGCCATGGAATTATAGCCATTAAGCACAGACACAGGCTCTTCGATCTCCTGTGTCCACATCGACCCCAAGTCCTATCTATAATAATTCCATTAACTAGCACTTGGTCTGGACCCTATGATGCCTTGGCGACTCAAATGCTCATCCATCCTTCTTAAATGCCATGAGACCCCTTTCCATTTTCTCAGCCAGTGTGTTCCAGACTGCAACCACTCTCTGGATGAAAACAGTCTCAGATCCTCAAAGAATGATGTTTATTTTAAATTTGTTTATTTAAATGTTTTAATTTGATTTGAATATAATAAGATTTTTGAATGTTTCAAATTTTTTAAATCATTTGATTCATTTTTATCCTTTTGGAATGTTTTTGTGTGTTTCTGCATTGAGAAATCTTCATAATGACTCGATAATATTGCCAGCCAGGCAAACAGCAGGCTTGGCTTACCTGCTGTGTTTTTAGTATTTTTGTAGGCAGGGCTTGTGCAACCTATCTTCCCCTCTACTTTAACCCCCACCCCCATCTTTCCCATGTAATAGGATTGAGAAGTGGAAGCAAAACAAATCTTACCACTGTGCTGTTAGCAGCGACCCCTTACCTGGAGAATTGCACGATACACACAGCTGTTTCTCACAGATGACCATGTTCTGGTAGTATACCTCAAATACTTGGGGACAGCACTGCAAGAGTCTAACAAAGACTATAAAAATGCTATTAGCCCCGAGAACCTGGGACCGTGGGAATGTCATTCCTACACAATCCCATTTTAAGTCCTGGCATCTGTTTACAGAGTCTGTAAGTACCAAGGAATAAAACTATGCATTAACTCAACCAAATGTATTTAATACATCTGAATTAAAAAGGATAAAGCTGTAAGAATTGTAATTTAAAATATTGTTTAATTGTATATATTACTTTTCATGTGGATTTATTTTTGAATTAATTTGTACTCAAGTTGGTTTGCAATTCTAAATTGACTTAACTTGACATCAGGGGTCCTTCTGTTGATTGAAAGGTTCTGACTTGTCCCATATTACCCTATCCTCATCTTCAGTGATATGTGTGCCTTTTGTAATGTAGAGACTTTCCCCTTAACAACAATTGGTATTGTAAGAGGCATTTAGACGGACACTTAAATAGGAAAGGCATTGAACAATAACGTTCTAATTTCAGACAAAGTGGATTCATGTGGATGGGCAAAAAGGGCAGTATGGACATGGTCGGCTGAAGGCCCACTTATATACAGTGCATCTCTATGACTCTAAAAACTATGCTGCACTCATTTCAAGCATTCTTTGAATAAAAGCCCTCAGTATATCCAATATATATAAGAAAATTAGATTTGATTGCCTACACCGAAATAAGAATGAAGACAAGATGAAAGGAAAGGTGGAAATGAGAATAGCAGTTAACCGAAAAGCATTTGATTAACAACAAAGGCAAGGATGACACAATAGCCAGAAATGTGAGCAGGAAAATTGCAGAAGTTGGATTTGAATTAAGAGAAAAAATGTCAACTTTGTCATCACGGCTGGGTAGGGTGTTCAAAGAATGAATGAGCTGTATTCAATCAAGAACAGTTTTAACACAGAAAATAAGCAAAACTAGAAATAAGAGAAGTGACTGAACAGTCGACAAAACGGGATTCGGGTTTAATGCGAACGGTTAAAACTATAAGCAATATGATGGAACTTTTTTTGGCACAGAATTTTATGGATTGATTGCCCTGGGCTACAGAACAGTGGACCCAGTTTCAAAGGGTAATTGAATAAATATTTACAAGAGCAAAGGAATTGTGGTGCTTTGGATGAAGAACAGTGGAATCGTTGTAATCGGACTGGAGGAATACGGGTCAAATAGCATCCTTATACAGTATACCAGTGTACGATTCTATAATTATATCTACAACATACTGGTAATGTTTTGCAAAACATAACAGCAGGCTTAGCTGTTTTGGAGTAATTAGGTGTGATGGTCTGGGGAAATCTGGAGTCTGGAATCATGCGATCAATTCTTGAAGCTGAAATGTGATTGCTTGCTTATCCTTGGAATAGCTCTTTGCAAATGTATTATAGAAACTAGGTCTTGCAGTTGCAGTTTGAAAATTATTGTATGGATGAATGAACTTTGAAGTATCAAGGGAAGGGTATGGCCAAGACAGGAATGTACATTGGACCCAGTGGGATGAATGTGGGTGCGAAACAGAATTATTTATTTTGATAGGAGATGGATTTAAATTTGGTTGTTTGAGGTGAAAGATCTAAACACTTTCCGTTGATGCACTTGTTTAAAGAATCCCAACAAGCAAAAACTTCTACAACTTTGCGCAAAAAATTTAAAATGCTGAAAGGCACGATGTAAATAGAAGTCAGCTACTTACACTGTGAGCACAGAACTGGAAAATACAGGTTTAAAATTAGCATGTTTTAAGCCTGACTAATGTTGTGATGTCTTGCTGTACAGCAACTAGATGAAATTGAAGTTTAACAGTCAAATATAATTTTATATTATAGCTGTGTGAGAGGTTAGAAAATGATTTGAAAGAGAGTTCATGGAGTGTCAATTAGCTCCCTCAGAAAAACAATAAGATTAATTTTTAAATCAGTTGTTTTGGAAAACAAAATGATGATTACAGTAACAAATACACAGATAATTTAATGCTCTGGATGTGGTCCTCACTCGAAACTAATAAGGTTTCCCCTGCTGCTACCAGGGGAAAGTGTATTGATGGGGAAGAGGGTGTTACACTTTGTAAGACAGCTGTCTGAAAGTGAATAGTATATTGATTTTCAGGAGCTTTCTCTAATTACCTTTGGGAATCAGGGAGTCTTTAATCAGAATTTTCCCTCGGGTGATTAAATGGGTAGTGTCAATTCTCTGATAGCTTAGATACATTGTATCAAATCTACGGGAGGAAGAAAAGGAGGAGGTGGAGGAGGAGGAGGAGGAGAGTTGGTAGACTGAATATCCCTTTTGCAATTCTTGCTTTCTTATGTGAATGTCTACGTTTTCATCACGCTGATCATTTCTCTTCCATGGATCTATTAGCAATTCCAGTCTTGAAACATTACCAATGCACCAACACCAGACAATGACACTTAGTGTAAGGCCAAGCACAACTTGCAAGATGTGGCATTGTGCCACTTGAGACCACTTTCACAATGTATTCACAATGTTTTATGCAATGCATGTAATAAGCTGCAGTTTCCGTCAAAACAAACAGATGGGAGAGTCTCATTCAGAGACGAGCCAAGAAATGCTTAGTTAAGCATTTCTTCGAGAAAACATATTAAAATAAATCCCATATCAACAATATAGGATTTTTTTAAAAAAGTATTGTAAGCAAGGAGTGATGTAAAGTGAGATTAGTATTCTTCTTGCTAAAGAAACCAATCCCAGTGAAGAAAATCCAATTGAAATATGTAAAGCTCTTGTTAGAAGTCATGAACAAGCATTTTACATTTGCTGAGACACACCAGAAGGCATTTGATGGAAAGTTAGATTCTGTTTTAATGTGGACTATGCATACAGGAAGTTATCTTTCAACTGAGTCAAATATCAAGTCATGACACAGGAAATGTGTCTGATATGGCTGAGATTTATTGGGAAGATTATGCTTGAATCATCCAAGAAAATCTGCTGGGGCAGTAAATCATCTATCATCCACTACCAGATCAACTAAACACATCAGCCTGAATACCTGAAGGTTCTTCCAAGCACCCAGGAGATGTCTGTTTTACCATGTTATGTTACAGAAATGAGATAACCTAATACAGGGTCTACTTACCCAGTGGTGTAGGTCACAGGACTGCACACAAGAAAGCAGATGGGGTAAGGATTTCATTGCCATTTTTTGCAGTGACTTGTAATTAGATACTATTTTCTCTTATACGTCTTTGAAATCAATTGTTATTCCTCCTTTACTGGAGTCCAGCTACTGTTGTACATAATGAAAGAATAACAATTGCAGGGTAATATGGTAACATTAGGGTTGGGGGTCATGTGTTCCATGAATAGTTTAGAGATACAGCGCGGAAAAAGGCCCTTCGGCCCACTGGGTCCATGCCAACCAGCGATCCCCGCATATTAACACTATCCTGCACACACTGGGGACTATTTTTTTAACATTTATCAAGTCAAATTACCTACATACCTGTACGTTTAGTACTTCCCTTGGAACACCCACAATAAAGCTTCAACCAGTTCTCTAATTTTTTTAAAATTATGGTACTGTATTATTTAAATTCAAAATTAATAGTATTTGACATTGCTTGTGACGTCCTGTTGACTAGATGATATGGATGGCTGGATTAGAGTCTGCATTACGGTCCAAAACATTCATCCAAAAGGATATGATGTATTAAAGGATAAATAAAGCAGCATTCTGGCTTGGGAATAGTATCTGTACTTTTCCGATAGAAATTTCTAAATTCCAGGCACACTCAACGTTCCCAGACTGTGGATCCACATCAATTAGTGGTAAATCAGAATTAATTGGCAAGCTAATTCAAAGATCACAGTGGGGTGAATGAATGATGGAAATAGAAAATTGTCAAATAAAGGAGCCAAACTGTTTTATTTTTCAGTGTTTTGGACTGTGGCATATTGTTAAAACAAACTAAAGAGTTTATTACTTCACTTTTGACACATACATTTCAGGATTTTCAGACTGCTTGACCACAGAACTTATTTCACAATGGTGTTGCTTTTAGCAAAGTATATCCCTCAAAAGATGAATCAATAGTAATTCATTCCACATCCATTTCAGGGTACCTTAGTGGCTATTGGAAAATACATCTACTCGTATTTGGCAAGATTTTCATTCTCCTGAACACGTTTTTTCTCTGTTGCAAAACTCCCCCAAATGAACAATAGTACTACATGATTTTCAGTTACTAGTCTGAAAAAATAACAGTTCTTCTTTTATACACAGTACAATCATGTTTTATTGACCTGATTTCCCATGAAATTGTATTGTTCGAAAAGTCAACTCAAAATCTCTCCTCGAGGATCTCTGACTTTCCAAGACTTCAAATATAACTCAAAGTCTCTTAATACATCGTCAGCTTCCTTGTCTTAGAACCTTTGAAGGTTACTGCTGATGATCTGTGCAACATTGCACAATCTTCTCACTACTGCATTTGGAAAGTCAACATTACTGTACAGAAGCCAGCAGGGCAGTGTTGACTGACACGCACCTGCATTTGTAGAATTCTCTGAAGTGTACGCATTCAGGGTCTGTACATGTTCGTGCTGAGACCCCGCTGGTAATTTCGTCCCAGAGGTGCATCTACCTCTGGCCTAAGAGGGGCTTCCATGGTTTCACCGAACAAAATATGTGCAGGCTTCTCCTGGCCTGTCCAGATTTTTCTGACCTCAAGAGACGCCTCCGATCTCTGCAATATCCACTCATTGTTTGGCAACACTTACTTGAGGATGGAAGAGTGTTACTTAGATCTTGCTATGTCGTTTTAAGAGCTGCCTAGAAAGTTTGAGTGTTCTGTATTAAAGCATAGCAATGTCGTAAGCTTACAACACATCAACAGAGAACATTCGTCTGAAACTGACAGCGTTTCTGTGCAGCATTACACAGGGAATCTCAACAACACTGTTCTGCATGCCACATTTGAAATTCTTGTTCTTCATATGACTCACAAAGAGCATTAAAGTGACCCCTGTCAAGGTTTTATGCCAAAAAAAAGGCGTGGAGCATTTTTCTAGGCTGATTCGCTTTTAAAAATGTGGAAACACCACGTATTGCTGTTTCCCACCAGAATCTGGAAGAAAAAAAAAGCAACTTTGAAAGTCTGGTAATCAAACAGCATTTCACATGCATTGTATTGTAAAGCTTTTTGGGGCTCTTTATCTATGAAGGAGGAAATGAAAGGGACATGGAAACAAAAAGAAGGGCTTTAGAAAAAAGGAAGGAAGCTCTGTAAGGGTGTATTAAAGCTGAGAGGTGCCTTAGCTGTTTAGACAAACTTTGAATTATCGTAGCACAGTTAAATGATATCTTGGTCACCTCAAATAAGATGAAATGTTGATGCTCACGTTTTGCAATGCACATAAAGATAAATCATTCTGATTGAATCTCATGGTTTACTGTGACTATATACTCCACTTGCTGTGAAGTAAAGCTACTTAATGATACACATCAAGCTGCAACTCACCATATGTTAACTTAATTTATCACTGCAGAAATTCAAGAAAAAGGTGGGAGGGAAATGGTCCAGAGCACCAAAGAAAGGAATCGTATTCCAGCGTTTCTATGCTACACAAGCAAACATCAATTCCCATATATATAAGTCTTGCTAATGTCACTGAATTCAAGAAGGAATCAAAAGCAGTTCAAATTCATAAAGAGTCACACCTGACAGGAGAGTGAATGATGCAGTTGCTTTAAAACCACTAAAGCATTTCATTTTCCAGCACTGCCTTCTCTCGCCTAGAGTAGTAAGTATTTACCAAGCAGTAAATGAGAGAAAGGGAGTAGAATAGTTGTATCTTTTTGCAAAGTGGAAAATGGCAATACTTTGAACTGGTCAATAATATCCCTTCAAAACCACTGATGAAAATGTGAAGGTTATTCTAAATGCCGTGTGAATAGGGCTCTTAGAATGAAAGATGAAAGGAAAGGTGAAAGGTTAGTTCTGCATGACAAAAGCCCTTGGAGTAAACCGAGAGAGAGAGAGAGAGAGTGTTATATTTTAATTCCTCCTACGTAATTCTTGCTGGCATCTGAAAAATCCCAGAGATGAATAATTTCCTCATCAGACTGGATCTTGAGACCCGGGCAGCTCCTATATCACGATACTCAAATCAATATGCTATTTGAGACAGCTTTTGGATTGTGGATCACAATAGTTTGAAGAAGAAAAATCTTCATTAATTGAAGACTGAGAAAGTGTGAGTGAATAGAATGATTTGCATGTACTGTTCCAACATGCAAGAGGACATAGACCAACTGGCATAGTTTTTCTACCAAGTTGGATGGAGATGATGAAGTTTAATAAAAGTAAGTATATATTGCAAGTGAAGAGGCATTTGTGAAGGTTAATTTGAAAGGGGAGTTGCAACATGCTTAACCATCTAAATACTTTCCATGACTAATCAGAAATTCTACACTTTAAATTCATGCTATACTTTACTAAAATTCAATTGGACAAGTTAGCCAAAAGTACAAAAAAAACCCAAAATGTCATATACAGGCACAACAAAGACAATTGTTCACAGGGAAAGTGGGCCACAACAAACAGAAAATGCTGGGAATATTCATGAGGATGGGAAACATCCGTGGAGAGAGAAACAAATTACATTTAGGGTTGCAGACCTTTCATCAGAACAAAGGTCAGAAATAAGTCAATGTCTTGATAGGTATTAAGTGATAGCTTTAAAATTTGTTTCCACTACTGGGTGGTAGAGTGAGGGAAATTAACGATACATGGTTGGAAGCTGTGGAATGTACATTTATACATCTCGTAAAATAACTCAACAGTTAGTGTGAAGTGTCATCTCATCTCAATGTGCTTCTGTCCATCTTCTAGAGAGGGGAATGCATATCGTGGTACATGTGATATTTCATGCTGATACACAAAGTACAGGTTCTTTGTTATAATTTGGAAATCCACAGGGTTGAAGGGAATGACTATGACTTATGGGGATATTTAATGACTCTAAAACCAAAATACTTTGTAGAGACATGTTAAAATAGTGAGAGTCTTGATAAATAGAACATAATAATAAGTCTCTCTGTCTTTATTTTGTTTTTTTGTCTATTGTCATCGTTTAATGTACGTTTTGTTCTATTTTTAACTCTGTTTATGTGGGGGGGGGGTGGTGGGGGGGTGGGGGAAACCTTTTTTCAAATCTCCTCCTCAACGGAGATGCGACCTTTACCGTGTCGTATCTCCGTTCGCGCTACGGCCTAACATCGTGGAGTCGGCGGCCTCCAACTGGGATCGACCTTGAAGACTCTGGTCGCAGGGCCTGGACTTACCATCTCGGAGGCTTCGGCCGTGGGCCCTGCAGACCGCAACATCGGGAGTTCGCAGGTCCCTGGCTGGTGACCGGATTTTGGGAGCTCCAGCCATAGCAGCTTCGACCGCCCCGAAGTGCGAGGTACGATCGACCCACTCGCAGGCCCTTCATCGCCCTGCGTGGCCTGGCCGCGGCACTTTCCATCGCCCGGTGGGGGCTCAGGACTTTCATCGGCCTGCTTGGCTCGGCCCTGGGACTTACCATCGCCCGGTGGGGGCTCAGGACCTTCATCGGCCTGCTCGGCTCGGCCCTGGGACTTACCATTGCCCGGTGGGGGCTTCAAAAAGTTGGGAGCCTCGATCACCTCGTGGCACCATGGGAGAAGAAATCAGGAGGAGATAAGACTTTGCCTTCCATCACAGTGAGGGTGTGCCTAGAGCAATCACTGTGATGGCTGTTTGTGTAAAAAATTGTATCTGTGTGTCCTGTGCTTTTTGTTGTCTACTGCCGGACCCTGACGTGAGAGGACGCTGGCGTTGTTTATTCGCCGCTTCTCCGTTAGGATAGTTTGTCTGTCTGTTTTTATGTTATGATTGTTTATGTAAAGCGCTTTGAGCTTCCGGAAAGGCGCTATATAAAATAAATGCTTATTATTATTATTATTATTATTATTATTATTATAATGCATATTTTAAATGTTCAGTCGAACATCTAAGGGATAGTTTAGTTTATAGGTTAGAGATACAGCGTGGAAACAGGCCTTTCGGCCCACTGAGTCCACGTCGATAAGCAGTCACCCATACACTAGTTCTATCCTACACTCCAGGGACAATTCCACAGAAGCCAATTAATCCACAAACCTGCATGGCTTTGGAACGTGGGAGGAAACCAGAGCATCCAGAGTAAACGCATGCGGTCACAGGATGAACGTGCAAACTCCATACAGACAGCACCCATAGTCAGGATCGAACCCGGGTCTCTGGCACTGGAAGGCAGCAGCTCCTCCGCTGCATCATTGTGCCACCCACATGGGATTCCCCAAACTGGAGACTTCTTAATGTTGCTAAACCATTTCCAGCAGTTTATTTTAACTGTAATATCATGTGCCATTCAGGTCATCGGCACAGAGAGGATTTCATTCATATTGAGGGGATACAAAACCCCTGAGGAAAGAATAGAAATAAGAATTAAGATGTTACACTTGTTTTGTTTGATTCACGAGGATGTTCAACATCATCTATAACATCCAAGCACTTTTGCATTCCATATTTGCTAATTGCCATCCTTTCAACTTTCCCTGCTTATTATTGTTCCCATTTTTTAAACTTGTTCTTCCCCACCCCCAAACATGGAATTATAATGATAGGAAGAATAGTTGGTGATATATCCCTCTGGGGGCACTTCACCATGTGATTAACAAGTCTTACAATACAACTCTCATGCAAAACATGAGCACTGAATCAAATTGACGTTGCTATTTACCTTCCCTGTGTAATAGCTCATATTTTGTCAAAATTGGAATCTACCCCTCATTCTTCATGCCAACTTCTTAATTGGTCTAAATCCTTTTGAGTTTGCCTCTATTTTGTTTTGCTATGATTTACCAATGATTACATTATGTGGAGAACATTGTATTACAACATCCTTTCCAAACGTCAACACTGTATCATTGCTTTTCCTTCCAGTGCAGTAAGATATAGAAAATCACTGTGAACATTGTATGCCTTTGTACTTCACACACCCTGCATTAGTATGTTTCCCTAAAACATAAATGTGATACTGGTCAGATATTTTTTGCACGTTTTTGCACCTACTTCTCGCTTGGGATAACATTTTTGTTGTACTCACGCCTGAGCTACTTTCCTTCATTTATTTTTCAGAGATTCACTTTGCACAGATTAAACTATTCTGCCTCCCAGGGGTCTTTCAACCCAACTATCTGAGAAAAAATGTTTTCACTAAATGTCTTGAAAAATATTAGGTATTAAAAGACAAATTTCCCTGCACTGTTCTAAATCAATGTTTATTGATAAAGGCTTCATGGAACCCTCTATCATTTCTGGACTTACTTTTAGTTTTGCTCTAAAATAGTGCACTGGGATAGGTTTCTCATTCTCAAAAATAGTTCTTTATTTCAATACCATTACATTATTACCTTTGGAGAGGAAAAAAACTGCAGATGCTGTTTTAAATTGAAGATAGACACAAAATGCTGGAGTAACTCAGCGGGTCAGGCAGCATCTCGGGAGAGAAGGAATGGGTGATGATTTGGGTCAGACTGAAGAAGGGTCTCGACCCAAATCATCACCCATTCCTTCTCTCCCGAGATGCTGCCTGACCCGCTGAGTTACTCCAGCATTTTGTGTCTATGTTATTATCTTGACAGGGTGAAAGTGGGGGACATTGGTTTTTTTCTTGTTGGAAAATCTAGAACTAGGGGTTACTGTTATAAAAATAAAGGATTACCTATCTAAAATAGAGGAGGCAAGAGATTTTCTCTCAGAGACTGGTGAAAGCATTGTCTATGTATATCTTTAATACAGAGGTTTATACGGATTGATAGGTTCTGGGTGAAAGGTTATTGGGGGTAGGCAGGAAGATGTGGAAGTTATAATCAGATTCCCTTATTGAAGGGAAAAAGACCAAAAGGGTCAATTGGCATATTCCTGCACTAAACTTCTGGGTTATTATATACTTTGCATATTGCAGAGTTGGAAAGCTATATAAAGTTATCCCCTTAGATGTTTGGCAATTGGCAATTAAAAATATTCCTAAATCTTAATAAATTCATTTGCTTTGTTAGCTATTGATGAAGGCCTCCTTAGAAATAAAGCCACGTCTGCTTTGCTCCAAAAACCGAGTCAAAGGTTGTCTCCCACTTATATTGACTTTCATGTATTACATTATGCTGCCTAATTTGTCTCATAAATAGTTTTTGGTGTGAGATTTGAGGGTGATATTAATCCTTGTTTCGTGGAAAATAAGTAGTTACTTACTTACTTACTGCCCATTATGCCTCCTGGCCTGCAATGAAACAACAAAGGTTCTCCACTCCTGTCTGTTCTGGGCTAGTTTCTGGACACTACCCCAGATCTTTTCCATAGTTTTCATTTCCTTCTCTACAGTTCGACGCCATGTGGTTTTGGGTCTCCCTCTTTTCCTTTTCCCTTCTGGTGTCCAGTGCAGGGCTATTCTTGGGATGCTGTCTGGTTCTCTTCTCAGTATATGGCCAATCCAGTTCCAGCGCTTTCTCATAATGATGGTATCCATACTATCTTGCTGGCATTGAGCAAGGAGACCTTGGTTGGATATGGTGTTTGGCCAAAATATTCTAAGAATTTTTCTCAGGTTCTTATTATGGAAGACTGACAGCTGGTTGATGCCACTCGCTGCCATTCTCCAGCATTCCGAGCCATATAAGTGGGTGGAGAGGACACAGCTCCCGTATATCTACAACTTGGTCTTGGTGCTGTATTGCTGGGACCTCCATACATTGTTTAGCATTCTGAAAACATTCCTAGCCTTGTTTAGCCGGTTCTTAATGTCATTTTGTGCTCCGCCATCGTATCTGACTTTACTACCAAGATAAATAAACTCCTCAGTTATGGGAAGGTCGTTTCCATTCACTTGGATTGGTAAGGGGTTTTGGATGTTTATAGTGTCATTAATTCAGATTTTTTAATGGTTTATCTTCAAGCCAATTTGTTGTGCAAAGTCACTAAGATGGGATGTTTTTTCCTGCATGTGTTTGTGAGTGTGGGAGACCAGAGCTATGTCATTAGCAAAATCAAGATCTTCCAATGTTGAGAAGAGGGTCCATCGTATGCCTCTTGCTTGATCTTCGGTTGTCTGACGCATCACCCAGTCAATAGCAATATTGAAGAGTAGCTCTGACATCACACACCCTTGTCGAACTCCTGTCTTCACCTGGAATGTGTGGTTACTATTCCCTACTCTGCAAGAGAATTTGGCGTAGAAGCTCTTAATTAAAATAAGTAGCTGGGCAGTTAAAATCTCTTGTGCGACTGAGCCATGGTAGGACTGCACTGCTGGGACTTTCTTCACTGCAAAGCAACCTAATAAGGGACTGAATCAGACCCAGAGGCAGCTTGTAAAAAAAAATTATTGGGCCCACAATAGAATTGCTAGTGTACCAAAGTGTGATTTTGCTCCATAGGTTTCATAGGTAGATTCAGCGATCAAGTTTTGTTTTAACCACCACCTAAGTGACTAAACTTGTTTAATATTTCTCCTGATGAACATAGCTGTGACAATGCAGAAGTACTTTAATGGTAGAAACAAGGAACTGCAGATGCTGGTTCATACCAAAGATAGACACAAAGTGCTCGGGTAACTCAAAGGGTCAGGCAGTATCTCTGGAGAAAAAGGTCGGGACCTTTCTTCAAGACCCTTTCTCCACAAACCCATCCTTTTTCTCCAGAGATACAGCCTGACCAGCCGGGTTACTCCAGCACTTTGTGTCTATCTTCTTTAAATGCTATTTCCAAGATACTTTGTATATGGTCAAACTATGGCCAATGGATTAGGTTATTGCTTTATACACATGGGGCAACACTAAATTTGATACTGTGAAGGGACATATCCTTCTTTGGAATTCAAACATGCTTTGGATTTGAATGCTAATTCTTTTGAATTCAGTAGTTAACTTTGGCAAAATTCACATCTTATTGGCTCAGGCCAACTCATGGCAATGATGCACAAATGTTTAATCCACTGCTGAATATCCAGACATCATGTAATTCATAGTCCGATAGCTGCAGATGAATCCAGGATAAAAATCCATAAAATGAGCGATGTAAGGACAGATTTTTCCCTGGATATTGTTATAAATGTAGATTACTATTTGTCATGAGGAGATGTGCTTTGCATGCACAGAAAGCTTTCCCACAGTCAATAAAATGGCCATCAGCATTCTGCAAATGCTGTAAACAAGGTTACCAGAGAAGGTTAAGAATGACTATGCAAACATAATTAATGCAGAACAGGGAGAGCACAGAGAAGTCGGAAAACAAATATGATTATATATTGCCATCTATTTCTGCATCATTTCACATCCTGCCAGAAATATGACTGACAAGCATGAGTTGAACTTTCACTTTTGATGTGATTTCAGCATCTCTAAACAGCTGGCATGTAGAGCATCCATACTGGTGCATTAGTTTTGAGGCTATTTTATTCCACATCAAATGCAGAACCATGACTCTGGATTAGGGTTGAGGTTGCTTGACTGCACCTCTTCTTACCTGGAGCATCATTGCCAAGAAGTAGGTTAATCCTCTTTTTTACACTATGTTCTGCGTATAATCACGATATCTACTCTGATTCCCCTGATTTAAAAAAGAAATCGTGGAGATGGGCAAAAATACTGGAGGTAATGTCATGACATTTTATGCACTGATTTATGCACCAGAATAGATCTCTGCAGTTGTTGTCGGGTCCCATCTGTAGACGTCAGGACTGCTATGCAATTGCCATGGGAAATGAGTCAGGGCTGAAAGAGGTCTCACCATGGTGGCAGAAAATGCTCCCAAGAAGTTGAGGGAAAATGAAGTGGAGGAGTGGGGAGAAAAGGATAATGTCCAAGACCTTCATCCCCTACCCATGCGATATGCTTTCCCGTCAACACTCTTGAGAAACTCAAAATGACTGCAACCAGCCGGTAATAGATTTTTTTTTTAAATGACTGAACTCATTGAAGGACACGCCACACATATTCCACACATTAACTAATGATTTAGTTAATAGAATGTTGGTGATTGGAAAGTGAGACTGGGAGATGCAGTGAACAATACATCGATTTAACAGTGGAGACACTTTAATGTCCATCTCTTCCCGAAGTCCTCCACAATGTGTCCTGAGTCACAGAATTGCCCTGAAAACACCTGTTTGACATTCATGGACGAATTGTGTGCTGAACAATCGAGAGCAATATTAGCTTCTGTATTGATGTCGGACAAACATGAGGCATTCTAATGGAAGTGCCCAGATCAATTCTCTGATGGTCGCTAATCAATCCAGAAATTATCACTAATCAGAATCTATTGGGGGAAAAATTTGTTTTTTTTTAACATTATTTGCACATAAAAACGTATGCATTTTCGAGGCACAGACTTTCAAAACTAGAAGGCAATGATTAGTTTAATTTCTCAAACATAACATTTTATATTCTATATGTCAGATATGATTATTATACAGTAGATTTGGGTTGGCATTAAATATATCCCAGTCTCGACTGGTGTTTGTCCTCTGCCCACCAATTTCTTTTTAACTGACCCTGAATCTAGTGTTGTGAAACAAGCCTGACAGCCTGATCCATCAAATGTGAAATTAAGGGAATAATCCACTGACATGTCATCTGGCAGTAAAGCCTCCACTCAGCACCACAAGTGGGTTCCTGGTTAACAAAGCAGGCTGAAATCACTTGAAACTCATCCAGCAACACAGCAGCTAAGTGCCCAAGGAAGTTCCAAGTTCCGAAGACTAGATGCAATCCAGCCAAGCCTCCAGTGGCTGAATGAAGAAGGGAAATTAGCTCACGATTCCTGATCCCAATTTAGTGCCCTTTGGTGGAAATTTCACACGCATGACGATTGACTGAAGATGACACCCAGCTTAGACCACCTTTTCGCTTAAAAAGAGCTAACAGTCACCACAATTGGCATTTAGTCAACATGCCAACAGCTGCCTGCTACCTGTAAAATTGCACACCAGGCATCTTCCATGGGATAGAAAAAGGCGATGATTGGAAATAGAAAGAAAAAGGTGTCTGCCTTTGTGAAAGTTGTACTACACTGTAAAGCACCAAGGCACAATGTGATTATCCTATAAAATATATTGATTTGCACTGTAGCTCAATGAAAAGCAGGCAAGTTGCAGCTTTGCATTTCTACTAAAGCATCAGCATTGGATTCTTAAGTTTTAACTTCACGTGTCCATTATGTTGAGAGAGAGTTCTCTTGGAGCAAACCCCCCTCCCCCATAAGTGGGTACTGAGGTGATTTGGGGATGGCATCAACAACAAGTTCCAGGGCCCATTATCACTTTTACGTCAACATTTCCAGTTGAAGAGGCAGCTTTCAATTTTGCCTTCCTCTCTGTAAGACAATTTGATCTGATTACATGCATGGCTGGACTGCAGCTGGTGACGGCCATTAGCAGGATTGATTTCCTATCACAGATGCTCCCCTTATGTGAACGCGTTGGTTGAGTTCAAGAGTGTGATCCATCAGTATCTTGATTAAATGGATAGAGTATGTCTACTGTCATCCTGAAAATATTGAGCTGTCAAACAAGGAAATACCATGAGGATCTTTGCCAGGTAGATACAAGCACTTTGCAGCCTTTCTTCTAACACTCTGTGTAAAATGTATTTAATGGGGCACTGTTTTTCTAGTTTAGCGAACAATCATTTAATTGGTGAGAGAAATCAGTCCATCACCTCATTTACAGTGATATTAAAATGAGACAAACTCATACGTTTTCAGGCAGCATCTCTGGAGAGAAGGAATGGGTGGCTTTTGGGTCAAGATCCTTCTTCAGACATTTTCATACCTTTTCACACCATACATTTTCATTCTATCATATGCTTGTAAAGTAACAAAGGGATTCCAAGACATATATCTATAAGACGATATTCTTCTATAACATTTGCATTAAAGAATCTGATGAAGTTTCCCTAAGTTGCTGCAATAATTTGCTCAATCAATCATTTTTTTAAAAACATGTGCAAAACAATGTTGCTGGGCTAAATGACCAGACAGGTCATACTTAATAAGCCTGGTCCTGTCTTCATTCTATTGTCCATTAACACAATCGTAGGAGTTAGTAGCCTTAGTGCTACTTTATCAAACTCAGCAAAGACCAGAGATTGAATCCATCATCGCACTGTTTGCAGTACTGTGTGCAGTTTTGGTCTCCAAATTTGAGGAAGGATATTCTTGCTATTGAGGGCATGCAGCGTAAGTTCACTAGGTTAATTCCCGGAATGGCGGGACTGTCGTATGTTGAAAGACTGGAGCGACTAGGCTTGTATACGCTGGAATTTAGGATGAGAGGGGATCTTATTGAAACATATAAGATTATTAAGGGATTGGACACATTAGAGGCAGGAAACATGTTTCCAATGTTGGGGGAGTCCAGAACCAGGGGCCACAGTTTAAGAAGAAGGGGTAGGCCATTTAGAACGGAGATGAGGAAAAACTTTTTCAGTCAGAGGTTTGTAAATCTGTGGAATTCTCTGCCTCAAGGCAGTGGAGGCCAATTCTCTGGATGCTTTCAAGAGAGAGCTAGATAGAGCTCTTAAAGATAGCGGAGTCAGGGGGTATGGGGAGAAGGCAGGAACGGGGTACTGATTGTGAATGGTCAGCCATGATCACATTGAATGGCGGTGCTGGCTCGAAGAGCCGAATGGCCTACTCCTGCACCTATTGTCTATTGTTTATAGTGCTGTGTCATCAGGCAAGTCTCTTCCTCCTATGATTTACTCCAGTGGTTTATCCAAAACGTCCCTGTGATTAAATTCTATCTGCTGCTCCTGTGCGATCATCAATATTTGGAGCATTTATGAGTACCTTATTCATACTCTTCAAAATAAATACATTTGTTTATGTTTGTCATTATTTATAGTGTAACTGATGTGTTGAATTACAGACTGCAACTCTTAGACTCAACAGGGGCTTCACTGAAACAAAATGTTGGCATGGATAACAGGGTCTTGGCAAATACGGTTCACTCCACTTCAATGCCTGTATGATAGTCCTTGACAGCATCATCTAAAGCCATGGAGGCTTGTTGTATGTACTTGTTGTACCTCATCACCAATTTCATTGACTCTTCCATGAGCTCTATGTAGTCAAATTGCCTGTTTGATAACAGTAGCAGTAGCTGTAGAGCTAAAAACATAGAAAATAGGTGCAGGATTAGGCCATTTGGCCCTTCGAGCCCGCACCGCCATTCAATATGATCATGGCTGATCATCCAAAATCAGTACCTTAGCTAGTGCCTTACAGTAAGCTAGTGCCTTACAGTGCCAGAGACCAGGGTTCGATCCTGACTACAGGTGCTGGTCTGTATGGAGATTGTACATTCTTCCCGTGACTTGCGTCGGTTTTCTCAGAGATTTTCGTTTTCCTCCCGCACTCCAAAGTAATACAGGTTTGTAGGTTAATTGGTTTGGTTTAAAAGATAAAATTGTCCCTAGTAGGGTAGTGTTAATGTGCAGGGTTCACTGGTCGGTGTGGACTTGGTGGACCAAAGAGCCTGTTTCCACGCTGTATCTCTAAACTAAACAAAGAAAATCACCATCCATTTAATCCAACTCATTTGTGCACAGAAATTTGAATGTGACTGCTTTTGTCAGGGTACTTTTTAAATAGGTGTGTCTTCTGCACATACACACACACACACACACACACAAGTTATTTGTCTATGATGTGCTTAATAATGATTGCAGTGGTGGTGGTATGGAGGGACCCTACATCTTTTCTCCAATTAAATATTAAGAAGGAAGACCAGAGACACTGCTTTCATCACAACGTCTATTCCCCTGGCCATGAACAATCCTGGTAACTATCTACATTAAAACCGGTGGTGTATTTGAACCTAGGTGAAGTTTGGACCAAATAATATGCCACCATCATTCTGCAGCCATTTTATATTCTTATTTTTACTTGGGGATTTTCTAACTCTGCCCGTGTCTCTGCTCCGCAGCAGCTGAAATCAGGCCTGTCTTCACTGCAACTTCAGAAAATGCCACTTATCTTACAACAAAATCTATAGGTTTATTGGTGTCTATTTGGAACCATAGAAAACAATTGGAAAGGGTACAGGACTATTTTGAGTTTGAATTTTGTTAAGCACAGTGCCACTGAATTAAATTATTGTTAACATGCAAGTATTCTCTTTTCTGGGGCTCCTGTTCAGAATTGAAAATGGAAATGATATTTTGATTAGGAACATCATGGGTGTGTTTTTGTTTTTTTATTCATTATCGTTGGTAAAAATTGTCCAACTGTCTTGTTTTGTTTTTGAACTGTGGTGGTACCAGGAGACTGTGTGATGAGTGCCATGTGTTATACTGCCTCAGACTGAAAGCAGTCAGCAAATTCCATCTGAGAGCACAAGATCCAACATCCATGTTTGTCTTTCGGCATATTTCCAGCCGCTCTTTTTATAATTGCTTGTGCAATGGTTTTTACTTTCAGTCCAAGGAGATAAATTTCTTTGGAAAAAGTCAGAAGAATCAAATGCCTGAAAATGTTCAAAATAAAGTGTCAGAATTAACAATGTCCTGTAGGAAAGTCAGGAATTCTGCGTGAGAATCAGCTGCAATGCTTACACGAAGCTTTGAATGCTGAAAAAATGGATTCTCTGAAGAACTCTTTCTTGTTTTTAATGGAATACTGGGCACTCCTTCTGCATAAGAAGTGATGAGCTTTTCTCCCAGTGCAATTGCAGACTAATTCCATTCCCTTAAATGCCAAATGGGGAAGGGATGCAAGCTTTTGTTAAATCCTTGCTGAATCTTGACTGGCTTTACATTGGCATGAATATGATCTGCTATGTGTTCTGGATCCTTTAGTTTTATCTTCTTGCAATTTATACTGCGCTATGGATTTGGGACAAACAAAACCATCAGCATTTATTCGGAGGTTAGAAGTTAATGTTACGCCAATTCCATGCATATGATTATCTTTATGTAAGTTTGGCTTATTAAGTATGGCTAATGAGCTTGCTTTGATGCAGCACAAACATCCAAAAGGCCATCAATTAAAGCACATCTTGCATTTAGATGGCAGCGTTCACAATCTCCAAGTAATCTAAAGCATTTCATTCTAACAACTTGACGCTGCCTTTGTGGGTAGATTGACAGCAAACTGAGATGAAGCAGGGACACACACGTAACCAGGAGACGTGACCAAATAAAAGGTTTTGAAGTAATTGCTGCTCAGGATATAAGGAAAATGGCCCTGGTCTTTTTATGGAATCTTTCACATCCACCTGAGAGAGCTCATCCAAAATTTAGCACATCTGACAATGCAGACCTACCTCAGGGTAACTGAAATTACATTGTCAGTCTGTATTATAAACTCAACTAGCTGTATCTGGAATTTAAGACCTTCGGATGCCGGAAAAGAAAGATGTTGCCAATTGGACCATATGTTAGAAAATTGTGAGGGCAACTTTACTTTAACTCTGCAACATGTAAAGTGGAAAGTAACGTGGGGTGAGCTGTGAACTAGTAATTGATTCAGTCCAGTCTGTCTCCCACCAGACTGGCTAGGCATGTCTTAGACAAAACAAAGGTTAAAACTCAAAACAGAACTATTCAGAGCAGAGGCAGCAAACAAATTCTTGGTAGATGCTGGGTCGGTGCCTCAAATTTCCTACATAATATGAGGCTTAGACTGCATGCCCTGATGTTGCTCCAGAAACAGGAAAAGAAAGAGAATTCTTCATTAATGAATGCTGCCATTTATAATGGTAGCAGAACACTAAATATGCCTGAAGGCATTGTATTCAGGGTCTAATTTTGCTGAACTTTGGCCGTTAAGCTGCAAATTATGAGCTCTTATTTTAAGTCTTCGTAAAGTCTATGTGGTGGGGGGTAGAAGCAGGATAATTGGTGTAGGGCAGGAGTTGAACATAAGGATTTAAAAGTTAACCAGATAGAATTACTGCATCAAATCTCTTTGGATGGAAGCTATCTTTATGAAAATGGGTTTGATATCTCAGGGCTTGCGATATTGCCATTTCCCGCATGGCACATTGAACAGACATCAAGCTTTTGTTACTGTATTATTTGTTTGCAAATTAAAGCAAAATAGATTTTTCAAATTCTTCATTATGTCCATTATGTCAGGTATGTCTCACTACCAATCCCTTTTAAACCATTAAGCAATCAGAATTTTTATTATAACAAAAAAAGAAAGCGAATACTTCATTAGTAAATGTCATCATTTATAATGGTAGCAGAATGCTAAATAAGCTCAATGGTATTGGTATCCATACCTGTTTAAATACTTTCTCATGGACAGTACATGCTGACAATATACTGCACGGTCTTCAGGGAGAAAGTGTTATGTGTAACTTAGTAAAGTAGGTGCATTAACGTGAAGAGGGCTTGGGTCTTTACCTTGCCTGAATGTGTCACTTCGGACAATTCAGATCCTTGGAAGAGTTTGGTTGATACTTCCAGCCACTTCTGCCATCAACTTTCAATATTTAAAGTAGAATAAAATTACAAAAAAACAAAAGCAAAGCGAAAAATATGTTAAAATGGAACAGATTATTTGGTTGTTATCTCATCTGAGGGTCCCAGCAATGCCCAACTGGCCATTGCATTTCGCAAAAATGGCTTCAATAGTATGAAGTGACAAATGGTATATATTTATGTAAATTCTTGTTGTTGAATTTTTTATTGAAAATAGTTTTACTTTCCGTTCTGAACAGTCTAATTGGAAAGAAAATTTTAATTAAAAATATGAAATATTTAAAAAATGATGGAAATACTCAGCAGGTCAGGCCACATCTGTGAAGAAGTTGTCTCAGCCCGAAACGTCGTTCAGAGTTTCAGCCCTCCAGAGATGCTGCCTGTCCCGCTCAGTTACTCCAGCTTTTTGTGTCTTATCTTCTGCGAAAAGAGAAACAGGGTAAAAGTTTCAGTTCTGAGATCCTTCATTGAAACTGGGAATGAGAGTTGTCAGCTGCAAAGAAAGCAGGGGAAGGATGGTTACAACAAAGGAAATGTCCCTGTTAGGGTTAGTCTGAATGGATTATTGTGGCAGTTAGAAGCAGATTATGTGTTGAGAATAGCAGGGCTGTGGGACATGGGCAGCAGACTAGATTAAACAAATGAAGAGAGAAACACTGAGCTAAAGGCACAGATAGAAGACTGGCAGAAATGTCAGTTCTGGTACAATTAGAAAGAAAGAACGAGTTGCCTCAAAATGGAGTGCTTGATATTAAATCCAGAAGGCTGCAACCGTCCCTAATGGAAGATGAAGTGATATTCCTCAAGATGGCAGTGGGATTTGTGGTAACAGTGCAGAATGCCACAGACGGGGAATAGAGTGTGAGTAGGGTGGAGAATTAAGTGGTGGTCAGGATCATACTTGTGGGCAGAAGACTGATGCTCCATAAAGTGATCACCCAATCTGCATTTGGTTTCTCCAATGCATGATGTATTTTGGCAATCACCTGCGCAGAAAATCTGTCTTTAGCTCACAGCCTAATAAACAGACTTCATACAATGAATAGGGGTGAAAACTATTGCTGATTTCTCCATATTATCCTCGGCCAATGAAGTCTATTATTACTCTTATTTTCTGCCCATTTACGATTGAATAAAACAGATTGAGATAATAGATAGGGTGTGTATAAGCAGAATTTGTTTTAATATTGTCGTTTTTTTGTGACTCTCAACGAAGACAGAATCCAAATAATGCGAGGAGTGGATTCAGGCCACAAATCATCTTACTAATTAATTCTGGAAGGCATTTGCACATTAAAAAAAAGAACATCTGGCTTTTTCTCTTGCCTGTCAATTTTGTATGTCTGTGCAAGTACTAACTGAATGAACCAGGATCTTCAACTCAATTGCACACCATGTAAATCCAGACACAGGCTGGTAGTAGATTCCAACAGTGGAAATCTTGGTTCAGGTTACCGAGTCGGTCAAGATGCCACCCCACTTGTCTTGGATGGGAGAGTTTACATTAACAAAAAATAACATGGCCCATTAAAGCCATGGTGACGTCACGTTGTGGATTGTATAAACAGAGGCCTAAATTGATTTGTAAAAATGTGAACTGCAAATCCAACTAATCAGAGTTCATTAAACCCATGCTACACCACTTCATAATGGACGACTTACCAATTCCACATCAGTTTCATTACGTTGTAATCAGCTAAGCACACGAGGGATCTCAAACTGAAATAGAAACAGGAAGGCATGTTTTATATATAGGAATATGAACAAAACTACTATAAGGGGAGCAGAATTTTGATGGTCGGAAATATATACATAGAATTCAGACCAAATCGAAATTGCTCCTGGCACTATCTCCCTTGTCTCTGCAGGTGTTTGGTTTAATTTGAATCTAATTCAACAACTCGAAGCATTTTCCAAATAAAATTTCCCATTTCACAATATGTATAAGTGTACACTTAACAATAGACAGAGTCTATTAACAGAGTCTGGGTGGTCTTCTGTCAGGGAAACCCTCTTAAAAAAAATCTTTTGAGCTCATCCTGTTCTTTGCAAAAGATAACGTCCCCCACTTCCCTTCCCCCACATCTCCCCACCCTCCCCTACTTCAAAGGAGGATCTTCATAGTTCTTATTATCTTTGGGAAGATGGTTGCTGATCAAATGACATTGATTTCTCATTTGATCGCTTTATATATCTTAACACATTTCTCACGGGAAGATTTTGCGAGTTGAGGTACAGTTTGAAAATCTGTAGCAAAGCAGTACACAAGTAAATGTTTTAGTTTACTACATCTCGCCACACAATGACAAAGTAAGATTTATTACCTTGTGTAGCTATATGATATTGCTACTTAGAAATTGTAAATACAAACTGAACAAATGTGCATGCTGATTTGCTAAGGCAGATCTGTCCATTTAATATGCTTTATGATGATTAGATTTTCAATTCCTTTCCATTTGCATAAAAGATGGGCTCTGAAATAATGATCCTGCTTACTACGCCACTGATAAGACACATGGTGGTATTCTGAACAGGTCCATGTTACTAACAGTGTAATTAAGCCTTGTTTGAAAATGGGAGAAGTCAGATGGAGATAAGCTGTTTCATTACAGAGGACAGCGGAAACTGGTGGAAGCAATTTCTTCCTTTCAGGAGTAGAGTGTCTAATATTCTAGATATATGGCCACGAGCACCAAAACTGATCTCTGGTGTCAAGTTGTGCAGAGTAGGGAACATATTTTTTTTAATGAAAAGACCTTAGTCATAGTCATACAGCGTGGAAACAGGCCCTTTGGCCCAAGTTGCCCATGCCGACCAACATACCCCTCTAAACTAGTCCCACCTGCCTGCTTTTGGCCCTTATCCCTCTAAATCTACCCTATCCATGTACCTGTCTAAGTGTTTCTTAAACATTGTAATAGTACCTGCCTCAGTTCCTCCTCAGGCAGCTTGTTCCATATACCCACCACCGTTTGTGTAAAAAAAGTTACTCCTCTGATTCCCATTAAATCTCCCCCCCTTAAACCTATGTCCTCTGGTTCTCGATTCTCTTACTCTGGGCAAAAGAGACTGCGTTTACCCGACCTATTCATCTCATGATTTTGTACACTTGTCCAAATACTTCTGGTAATTACATCACTAAATACAATTTTAAAATATATATAAATACATTTGGAATAATATTAATTTTCGTACATTGCCTTGGATTCACCTCTTCCATCATGTAAGACTTCTTGTCTGCTGGCAAGTAACCTGATTGGAAATACTTGGACTTTGCAAACAATGCAAGGAGCATGTGTTAACAGACAAGTCTTCATTTCTCCAACAAATTAAGAAACCTTTTCTCCATTTAATGATTGAACTGAAATCGGGTTGAAGAAGGAACAACATCATCGGATTATGCAATAATATGTTAGCATCCCAGATTCGATATACACCATAGCCAGGCTGATGTGGTTGCGATAATGAGAACACGGAACCACACCACATAACTTGGACACATATCAAGAACTGTAGGCAGTCTAATGCCCATTCCCAAAAATATAAATGGTGCCATTGAAGCCATTGGGACACAACTAACTGGGATATTTAAGTAGCTAGTGTTTTTCTGGAAATGGGCAGCAAACCCTTTAGCATCTAATTAAAGTAGATCGATGGAAATGGATAGAACAACAGATACACACAATTAATTGGTAATGTATTTATTTCTGCATCAGATGGTTGTGGGAATAAAATCCACTTGCAAGGTTCAGCAGTAAGTTCCAGGCTGTGCAGTACTTAGTCTGAGCTGTTAGAAGTGTTGTCCTTCAACGAGACATTAAACTCAGGTTATCACTGTTCCTTGAGGAGGACATAAAAGGTCTCGGTATTACTTCAAGGGAAGTAATACAAAAAGGGACAGTGGAGTTACTTTTGATGTGCTGGTTAATATGTATTTCTCAATCCATATTCGGAAACCAAATCATCCGGTCACTCACATTTCTGCTTTATTGGAAATTGGCTGTCAAAATATGGTTAGTTGCTGCATTGCATTTTGTAAATGATACGTACTGCAGTGTAGCAGAGGTGAGGGAATGAATATTTAGGGGACTTTGTCTTGGATGGTGCTGAGGTTTTGTTTGTTGTGGGAATGGCATTTATCCAGGCAGAATACAATTCACTCCTTATTTCTGTTATGCTGATATGGAAAGGGTTTGGGGATAATCTGCTCTCGTAGACACAACATCATATTCATACCACATTCTGGTCAATGGTCACCTTCTGATTGTTGATGTTGGCAGACACAGCTATCAAATATAAAGGGTATGTGGTTCGGCTAATTCTTGTGGGGCATAGTTGTTGCTTGACACTTGTGCATTAATTGCCATCAATTGGCCTATGCCCTCAATATTGTTCTGATGGGAGGAAATCTTCTGCCAGATTTTCTACTTTTATTAGATGAGATCAACATTCACCAGGACCCACAAAGCTGAGGCCTAATTAAGTAATTTTGAACTGTTGTTATTTTAGGAGTATAATCATGGTGTATACATTGTAGTGTGTGCGTAAATAATAACGTGATATTGTCGAGATATTCTGTTCTAACTTCAACCTTAAGGTAAATATTGATCAGGACAATGGAAATAGATCTGATGCCACTTTAATTAGTGCTATGGGTATTCTAGACACATATGACAGCATCTGGGATCTTGATCAATTGCCTCAACTGAAAAAGGACCCGGTCAACATGACAATCATTGTAACATAATAATTGTGAACCGTTGAGAGTCAATCTCAATGACTCTTGATTCATTGATTCACAATTATTGATTCTTGATAATGCAATAATCTTTCCCTATTTATTATGTTGGGTAGTTACCTGGGTTGTTTATGCTCATGTCTCTCCTGAGATCTGAATCTACTGACTCAGTGGCAAGACTGCCATCTGTTAAGCCACAAAGCAGTTATATGGAGCGGCACAGTGGCACAGCGAATGAATTGCTGCCTTACAGCGGCAGAGGATCGCGTTCAATCCTGACTATGTCCTAATCCTAATCCTGTCCATATGGAGTTTGTACGTTCTCCCTGTTTGCAGACCTGTTATGCTGCTGCAAGTAAGAATTTCATTGTTCCGTTTCAGTACATTTGACAATTAAACACTCTTGACTCTTGACTTAATTAATTGAAAATCATGTTGGAATGTTCTAAAGTCACGAGACTCCGTATATAAATGTGTCAGTTCCCTTTTAACAACTGAGAACTCTGTGATGAAGGTGTGATATGTAATTGAAAGACTATTAATTCTCGGAACCAGAATGATCACAGGATGGTTTTAAACCAAGTCTTGTAAGCAAAATAACCTGTTACATATTGTAGCTTAGAGCTTCATATGTGCACGGAATTACAAATAAATTGCCATCTTCATGCATAACAAAACATTTTGGAATGCAGAAGATAGTTGTCTTATGTGTAACACAGACAAATTGGTATCCTACTCTGTTTAAACCATTGTTAACTATGTTTTATCTGTTGTGTAATGCATTGAACTCTTCTCATTTTCCTGTGCACAATGGCAAATGAAACACCAATATTTACGTTCCAAAGAAGGAATCTGAAGAAGGGTCTCGACCTGAAACGTCACCTATTCCTTTTGTCCAGAGATGCAGTCTGATCCGCTGAGTTACTCCAAGTTTTTGTGTCTATGTTCAGTTTAAACCAGCATCTGCAGTTCCTTTCTACACAATATTTGTGTTATTCTGCGTATAATAGCTACAGTCTAAGTGCTTGACCAGATGAAATATCCTCAGACCTGTGGGCCATACTTATTGTAACTCAATCGATCCCTTTGAAAACCTCATCACATGCTTCCCTGCGGCTACTTTCTTAAATTCCATTATGAGTAACCTTAATAAAACAAAATCAAGCAATGTCATGCTGGATATTGAAAGACAGGCTTTTAAGGATGAGGCACATAATTTGAGCACAGAAAAATAGCATTAAATTTTATTTACAATATTATGACCACTAGATTAAAAGAATGCAGCTCAAACTTAATGATCAGGTTCCTGCACTCAACCGGGATGTTATTCATCATTATAGAATTGAATTGCAGCCAAGATCATCACTTATCTATTAATCACAAGATATGCACCTCATATACGATGCTCTCTCGTTCAATTCACTGTAAAATGTTGACAGACATAAAATATGTCAGTTGGCTTACCCTAGTGATGTTATGTCAAGCCCTGGCCATCCATTATATACTAACACTGGTTTAGCATTGAGGCAGTACCACACTCACTTGAACACGTCACCAAACGTAATATCATCCAAATGATCCCATGGCTCTATTTAATAATAATAATAATAATAATGCATTACATTTATATAGCGCTTTTCATGTACTCAAAGACGCTTTACAGGGATTTAGAGAACATAGGGAAGTGAATAAATAGATAAATAAGTAAATAAGTAAACGAACAGAGAAAGGAGACAGAAGGTGAGGTGACCTTCAGTGGTTGAAGGCAGTACTGAACAGGTGAGACTTCAGTGATGTTTTGAATGTGGTGAGTGTGGAGGAGTCTCTGACGGTTTGGGGTAGTGAGTTCCATAGGGTGGGAGCAGCGATGGAGAAAGCCCTGTCCCCCCAGGATCTGAGTTTGGTCCGGATGTGGGGGGTTAGGAGATTGGCAGCAGCAGAGCGGAGGGTGCAGGTGGGAGTGTGCCTGTGGAGGAGGTCGGTCAGGTAGGATGGGGCCAGGTTATGGAGGGCTTTGTAGGTCATGAGGAGGATTTTGTACTGGATTCTCTGGGGGATGGGGAGCCAGTGGAGTTTGTAAAGGACGGGGGTGATATGGTCACGGTTCGGGGTGTGGGTGAGTAGACGGGCAGCGGAGTTTTGAATGTATTGAAGTTTACTGATGATTTTTGAGCGTGCGCCATAGAGGAGGCTGTTGCAGTAGTAGGAGGCTGTTGCAGTAAAGAACAACAGGGTGTTTTCTCATGTTTTAACCAGCAGTTGTCGCATTACCAACATTGGGGAAGATGTAGATTCATCACTTCCTATTCTGCTGTTTATAGGATCACTAGACCAAGCGGACCCATTGGGCCCAAACCTCTCCTGTATTGGTGCAGCATCCTCTCCTCCCCCCCTCCCCCTCTCCCCCTCCCCCTCTCCCCCTCCCCCTCTTCCCCCTCCCCCTCTCCCTTCCCCCTCTCTCCTCCCTCTCCCCTTCCCCCGCCCCCCCCTCCCCTCCCTCCTTCCCCTCCCCCCTCCTCCCCCTCCCCCCCTCCCCCCCACCTCCCCTCCCCCCCTCCCCCCCACCTCCCCCCCTCCCCCCCTCCCCCCTCCCCTCCCCTCCCCTCCCCCTCCCCTCCCCCTCTCCCCCCTCTCCCCCCCTGCCTCCCCACCTCCCCTCCCTCCTTCCCCTCCCCCCTCCTCCCCCCCTCCCTCCTTCCCCGCCTCCCCCCTTCCCCTCCTTCCCCGCCTCCCCCTCCTCCCCCTCCTCCCCTTCCTCCTCCTCCCACTCCTCCCCCCTCCCCCTCCCACTCCTCCCCCTCCCACTCCTCCCCCCTCCCCCTCCCACTCCTACCCCCCTCCCCCTCCCTCCCCCCTCCCCCTCCCACCCCCCTCCCCCTCCCAATCCTCCCCCTCCCCCCTCCCAATCCTCCCCCTCCCCTCCCCTCCCACTCCTCCCCCTCCCCTCCCCTCCCCTCCCCTCCCACTCCTCCCCTCCCCTCCCCCCCTCCCCCCTCCCCCTCCCACTCCTCCCCCCCTCCCCCTCCCCCTCCTCCCCCCCTCCTCCCCCCCTCCTCCCCCACCCACTCCTCCCCCCCTCCCCCCCTCCCCCCCTCCCACTCCTCCCCCCTCCCCTCACCCCCCCCTCCCCTCACCCCCCCCTCCCCTCAACCCCCCCTCCCCTCAACCCCCCCTCCCCTCACCCCCCCCTCCCCTCACCCCCCCTCCCCTCACCCCCCCATCCCTCACCCCCCCCATCCCCTCCACCCCCCCCATCCCCTCCACCCCCCCCATCCCCTCCACCCCCCCCCATGCCCTCCACCCCCCCCATCCCCTCCACCCCCCCCCCATCCCCTCCACCCCCCCCATCCCCTCCACCCCCCCCCATCCCCTCCACCCCCCCATCCCCTCCACCCCCCCCATCCCCTCCACCCCCCCCCATCCCCTCCACCCCCCCATCCCCTCCACCCCCCTCCACCCCCCCCATCCCCCCCCCATCCCCCCCCCCCCCCATCCCCCCCCCATATCCCCCCCCCCCTATCCCCCCCCCCCTATCCCCCCCCCCATCCATCCCATCCCCCCCCCATCCCCTCCACCCCATCCCCTCCACCCCCCCCATCCCCTCCACCCCCCCCATCCCCTCCACCCCCCCATCCCCTCCAACCCCCCCCCCTCCACCCCCCCCATCCCCTCCACCCCCCCCCCATCCCCTCCACCCCCCCCATCCCCTCCACCCCCCCCATCCCCTCCACCCCCCGCATCCCCTCCACCCCCCCCCCCATCCCCTCCACCCCCCCCCATCCCCTCCACCCCCCCCCATCCCCTCCACCCCCCCCCCATCCCCTCCACCCCCCCCCCATCCCCTCCACCCCCCCCCCATCCCCTCCACCCCCCCCCCATCCCCTCCACCCCCCCCCATCCCCTCCACCCCCCCCCCCCATCCCCTCCACCCCATCCCCTCCACCCCATCCCCTCCACCCCCCCCCCTCCACCCCCCCCCCCCATCCCCTCCACCCCCCCCCCATCCCCTCCACCCCCCCCCCATCCCCTCCACCCCCCCCCCCCATCCCCTCCACCCCCCCCCCCCCATCCCCTCCACCCCCCCCCCATCCCCTCCACCCCCCCCCCATCCCCTCCACCCCCCCCCCCCCCATCCCCTCCACCTCCCCCATCCCCTCCATCCCCTCCACCCCCCCCCATCCCCTCCACCCCCCCCCCCCCCATCCCCTCCACCCCCCCCCATCCCCTCCACCCCCCCCATCCCCTCCACCCCCCCCATCCCCTCCACCCCCCCCATCCCCTCCACCCCCCCCCATCCCCTCCACCCCCCCCCATCCCCTCCACCCCCCCCCATCCCCTCCACCCTCCACCCCCCCCCCATCCCCTCCACCCCCCCCCCATCCCCTCCACCCCCCCCATCCCCTCCACCCCCCCCATCCCCTCCCCCCCATCCCCTCCCCCCCATCCCCTCCACCCCCCCCATCCCCTCCACCCCCCCCATCCCCTCCACCCCCCCCATCCCCTCCACCCCCCCCATCCCCTCCACCCCCCCCCTCCCCTCCACCCCCCCCATCCCCTCCACCCCCCCCATCCCCTCCACCCCCCCCCCCATCCCCTCCACCCCCCCATCCCCCCCCCCCCCCATCCCCTCCACCCCCCCCCCCCCATCCCCTCCACCCCCCCCCCCCCATCCCCTCCACCCCCCCCCCCCCCCATCCCCTCCACCCCCCCCATCCCCTCCACCCCCCCCATCCCCTCCACCCCCCCCATCCCCTCCACCCCCCCCATCCCCTCCACCCCCCCCCCCCATCCCCTCCACCCCCCCCCCCCCCCATCCCCCCCACCCCCCCCACCCCCCCCACCCCCCCCCATCCCCCCCATCCCCCCCACCCCCCATCCCCCCCACCCCCCCCATCCCCCCCATCCCCTCCACCCCCCCCCGGACGACGATGAGTAAGGTGGGCCTAAAATTGTTGTGCTGTTGTGTACCGTTTTGGCTGTAGTTCAGGAACAAACAAACAAACGAGAGTTTTAGTATATAGATACTGCATACAAAGCTTTTCACACAGGTCAGGAAATTGGGGCTTAGTCATGTTTGAGTCCATTAAAGGGATGGTGAATTTACAGTAAGCACCCGGTCAGGTGCCTTGAAAAATATCAGGAAGTTGTTGACTGTTGCCATCTTAGCCTAAAGGTTAAGTCAGTGCCAGAAAGAACCTCTCTTCAGGGAAATTGTGGAGTTGTTTCAGCAAGGCTGCAATGGAGTTGAGCAAAAACACAGTGAAGGTGAGGACACATGTCCTTGGTGTGTATTTACTGTTCAAATGGTCTGCCACATGTACCTCAAAAGCTAAGGGTTCATCACCCTGCTGGAGATTTCAGCTTGTGGCTCTGCTGCAAATTAGAAGGCTGCAGGAGGTAATGGGGCACCCCCACATTGCCAGCTGAGAAATAAAAGCTGAGGCTGACAGAGGCAGATAATAATATATTCACAGAACAGCAGCAATACATTGACCCTTAAAATCCTGCTCTTTTCCTGTCTGCGATGAGATGTGTTCTTTTTTTTTTTTTGTACTATGGGTCACACGTTCAACGGCCAATTTCTGTTGGGAAATGTAGAAATGATTGCTATGCACCGGATAATATGATTAGGTTTGCATATGCCAGAAGGCAAATTCAGATGCATTCTGGAGAATTGCATATGCACCCTGCACGAATTGCACCCTGACCAATTTCCTATGGATGCTCATCGACATGGAAGTGATTGCTAGTTATAAAAATTGTACAAAATTGTTTTTATGCAGAAACCGTAAAACCCAAATTCAAATACGTTCAATTTCTAGATAACAGGCTGTATGATAATATTGCACAGGAACTTTTTTGACTGCAGAATATTTGGGGGCTCTCCATTCTTACATGATTCAATCCTGGTACATATTCTACAATTGTTAATCTACAATTATCTTATGGTGTGAAACTTATGACTTCCTGTGTTTAATTCATCAATTTTCTCAAGTGAAATGATCAAGTCGAGTTTATTGCCAAATGCACAAGGTGAGGTAGAGATACAATGAAAATCTTACTTGCAGCTGCATCATAGGCATGTAAACTCAAACAACACATAAAAACATAAATTATACATAAATCGCACAGAACTTCAGTGAAAAGGAAGGTGAATACTAATTCATGTTGTTTTGTACTTTGGTGGTAAGAATAGGAAGGCAGATTATTATCTGAATGGTGTCAAGTTAGGAAAAGGGGACGTACAACGAGATCCGAGTGTCTTAGTGCAACAGTCACTGAAAGGAAGCATGCAGGTACAGCAGGCAGTGAAGAAAGCCAATGGAATGTTGGCCTTCATAACAAGAGGAGTTGAGTATAGGAGCAAAGAGGTCCTTCTGCACTTGTACAGTAGCTTTGAAGTGCATGTGTTGATGATTAGAGAGGAAACGATCTTGTTACCAATCCTAACCACTAAATGAGGTTTACCGATGAGGAAGTTAAGGATCCCCAGAGGTACAGAAGCCCAGGTCTTGAAGTTTGGTGATGAGTTGGTGGGTATGATTGTGCTGAAGGCCAAGCTGTAGTTGATGAACAGCCTGACATATGAGTTCCTGTTATCCAGATGGTCAGAGTAGAGTGGAGAGTCAGTGAGATTTTCCCAAAGAAGCAAACTCATCTGAGAACAGTCGTGGAGGCACAAGGAACTGCAGATGCTGGTTAACAACAAAAAAAGGAACAAAGTGCTGGAGTAACTCAGCTGGTCATGCAACATCTCTGGAGAACATGGATGGGTGACATTTCAGATTGGGACCCTAGGTTTTTCTGAGTATAGTTATTAGCCATTCTGGTAAACTTGCTGTTTAAACTCGACAAAGAGTTTGTGTTTTAACAAACTCTTCAATAATTGAAGGCTTTGTTGCCACTCACATGCCACTGGACATTGGTAAAGAGACAGTAACATTCCACTGGAGACCAGGAAATTCCAAATTAACCACGAATTAAACGCTAACCCATTCCAAAGCTACAATCTTAGCCATCGATTACTCCTGATCTCACCCTCCCCTTACCGATTCATCCCGCTGCAATATGTAAACAGCACTGCTCGAGTGAAATTGTGTCAGAAATCGTTGCTGGCTTTGGAAATCATGGGAATTACAAGCGCGGCGTCGGGGACGGGGCTGGTTCAGCATTGCTGAATTCTATCAAGTGAGTGAGGCGGTGGTCCAGAGCAACTAACAAGTGGTTTATTGTGGCTTTCCCCACTAAATGCGCGAGGATAATAGGGCATAGCCCTCCCTCCCTCCCTCCTCAGCAGGGTTTCCAGTGCGCCGCTGGATCTCGCAGCTCGCTGAGTTGCCTTTGTGCCAGCGAGATAAAGTGGGAGGAGCTGCCCTTCCTGTAATTGTGTCGTTTCACAAGTTGGATATTCCCATCCCAGCTCTCAGTGTTGCCGCTGGAAGGACTCGGAGCGGCCGCCTTGCTGCTCCACAGCTTCTTTAACGCATTATTCTGCCGTTCATTTCTGACTTTCGGTCCCACTTCTCCAAGATGACAGGACAGTCGGCTACATACCAGAGTCAGCTGGTAAGTAACCCCTCCCACCGGGGGGGGTCGGCTTGAGTACCAGGTTATCATCTATCCTTCCAGAGTGTGAATCAGCTATTTATTTTTGCTAGGGGTGAGAGAAACACGTTGGTTACGTGAAGGGTGAGAGACCGATAAGGGATCAGAAATTGTTGCGACCGACCAGAAACAGCTTGAGCTCAGTGCAAAACAAAAGTGCAGCCCGGATCTATCATCCTCTCAGATGGTACCTTGATCTCCAGACCAGATCCACACGCTCCTTGCGTTCTCGCTATATATTGTCGGTTTATATTTGCAATTATAGTTTGAAGGATTATTTAAGTACACGATTTTCTGGCTCAGTGTGCAGGTATAAACTGTGAACCGAAGAGAAAGAGAGCGGGAGAGACGCCAACAAGGGTAAATAAACTATATCTTTGATCCTACTTCTGCTTTAGAAACTTATGGTTATGTGCCATACCTTTTTTTGTTGTTGTTGTCAGTGCTCTCATGAGATTTGTATGCCGGTTGGAATAACACTTATGGCTCCGTGAAGTCAGGCGTCATCCCGACCCCCACCTATTCTTATCTATTCTTCAATAGTTGCTTCAGCCACGCTCAATGGAAACATATGCCTTCAGTCAGTTAATTATAGCCACTACTCTGCTTGACTAATTGTGAGTGGCTGTCGGTCCAAGTCTTGCTGTGATTGCAGCGAGCTTCCTAACCCTGGAAATATCAATGCTTCTTGACAAGGTGCAAATTAGTCTGTGTTGTGTGTTTATGTTGGATGGGGGAGTGGGGAGAGGAGAGGTGGCCACATGGAATCGTTATAAGAAAGCGCGTGCTTTGGAGGAAAAAATGTTTGGGTGAAATACTGGGATTTTAAATGTTTTTTTTAATTTTGAGTGATAAACGTGCCTCAGACATGTCTTGCACCAGCGAGGCTAAGGGTCGCCGGCTACATCTGTCTGGCTGTTTCACAGTGCAATGACTCACTGCAGAATGTGTGCGCTGTTCAAAATGTGTCTGCGGTTTACTTTATAAAAACATAATACATTTTCTGAAAACATCTGGAGATAGGCCATTTAATTTTAAATAAATATATAAATCTAACCATCCCCCTCCCTCCTCCAATTCCCTAAGCTGATAGCAGTCAGAGATATTTGCCTCGCCCTCTTTTCAAAGTCATGCGAAGTGCTTGGGATTGTTCAGGCTGTCGTGTTCAAGGTAACTGACATTGTTGTTTCGTTTACCGTACACGTGTGGAATGTTGCAGCAATCGTCAACTCACTTCAACTTTTCTCACCTTTTCAACCCTGAGGCCAGTTTTGTTTTCTCACTGGAGCACTCACTATAGGCGTTCCTCGCAGGAAATGCATCACATTGTTTATATGGATTAAATGCAGAACACACGCAGATCAGCCAAAGTGTCGCAAGGAAGGACATAACGTGCTGGAGTAACCGAGCGGGTCCCAACCCGAAACCTCACTGATCCATGTTCTCCACAGATGCTGCCTGAGCCGCTGAGTTGCTCCAGCACTCTGTGAAACCTCACCGATCCATGTTCTCCACAGATGCTGCCTGAGCCGCTGAGTTACTCCAGCATTTTGCGTCCAGCAGCTGCAGTCCCTTGTTTCTCTAAAATGTCACAAGGCACGGCTAAATTAAGTGGAGGCCAATTCTCTGAATGCATTCAAGAGAGAGCTGGATAGAGCTCTTAAGGATAGCAGAGTCAGGGGGTATGGGGAGAAGGCAGGAACGGGGTACTGATTGAGAATGATCAGCCATGATCACATTGAATGGCGGTGCTGGCTCGAAGGGCCGAATGGCCTCCTCCTGCACCTATTGTCTATTGTCTAAAAAAAACGTCAACGTAGGAATGAATCTGGACTGAAGTTATGGAGGTGCAGAAAGCAAATCCCTGATGTATTAATTATCATGAAGGCACATTGATTTGAAACGTTGGCGTTATTTCTCTCTGCACGGATGCTGTCGGCCTGCTGAGTATCCCCGGCCTTTACTTCATGTAAGACTTGTATAAGTGTTGCAACAGACCAATGAAACCCATAAATTATTGTACCCCAGTCCATCCGATCTTCACTGGCAGCTGCACTGGGTGTCCCTGACTACAGGTGAGGTCGACAACGTGGCCCATTATGGTTTACCCTGACCCGCTTACTGCTGACGTTACAAATGGTTCATTCAACCCAAGCCAAGGTTGGGGCAAAGATCTTGCAGAGGTGTATAAAGTCTTGAGGGGAATGGAAAGGGTCAATGCACAGAGTCTCTAACCCAGAGTAGGGGTATCAAGAACCGGAGGACATGGGTTTAAGGTGAGAGTAACCCGAGGGGCAACTTTTTATCTCAGAGGGTAGTGGGTAAATAGAACAAGTTACCAGAGATAGTTATGGGACATTAATTGGGCCGCATTTGGAGTATTGTGTACAGTTTTGGTCTCACCATTACAGGAAGGATGAGGAGGGTGCAGAGGAGGTTTACCAGAATGCTGCCTGGATTAGAAGGTTTCAGCTGCAGAGACGGGTTGGATTTTTTTTCTCTGGAATGCTTGAGGTTGAGGGAGAGACTTGATAGAAGTATATAAAGTTATGAGAGGCATAGATAAGGTAGACAGCGAAAGAAAGCCTCTCATAACTTTCTTTCATAACCTTATCTATGACTCTCATAACTTTCTTTCTCCAAGGTGGAAATTTCCAACACTAGAGTGCATAGCTATAAGGTGAGAGGGGGAAGGTTTCATGGAGATGTTCAGGGCAAGTACACAGAGAGTGGTGGGGGCCTGGAACGCATTGCCAGGGTTGGTGGTGGGGGCAGATATAATGGCGCCATTAAAGAGGCTTTTAGATAGGCACGTGGAAGAGCAGACAATTCAGAGACATGGATCATGTCCAGGCAGAAGAGACCAGTTTAACATGGCATCATATTCGGAACAAACATTGGGGGCCGAAGGGCCTGTACCTGTGCTGTACTGTTCTGTGTTCTATAATTGAGGCAAGTCCTTTAACACCATTTAAAAGGCACTTGGACAGGGAAGAAAGGTTTAGAGTGATATGGACCAAATGTGGGCAAATGGGACTTGCTTAGATGGGCATCTTGGTTGACATGGACGAGTTGAGCCAAAATGCCTGTTTTGTGCTTTATGATTCTGTGACTCTAACTGATGCATGTTTAATATGGGCTGCATGGATGGCCGAAGTAGATATCGGAGGCATAGATTAAGCATCACAGCAATCACAGTGAAATAAGAACTGTGCCAATTACTAAATCATTATTGGGACATCCCATGTGGATGGATGACAGACGTCAGCAGCCAAATGTGCCTTTGGAGCATATCAATGGCTAGTAGGAGAGTGTTAAATGCTTGACTGGGAACTTTGGTCATGTCTCGGTTCCAGATGCCACTCATTCATGTGGGCTAGCAGCGTCCAGGTACAATTCCTTATCTCTGCTGCGTAAGGCACCCTCAGCTGGAACAACTGTAATTTCAAGGTTGGAGGTTTAGAGGAGATCTGAGGGGAGGAGATTTTTTTCATGCTGGGATTTGAATCTAGAATGCCTTGCCTGAGGAGGTGATGGAGGCAAATACTCTCAAAATATTTATGAAGCAACTAGATGACCACTTGAATTGATGAGGCGTAGAAGCTAAGAACTTAATGTGGGTAAATGGGTTTGGTATAGGGTTGTGCAATTGTCAGTGTTTCCGTGCTGTATGATACTGACTTAATGCCGCTGCAATTGACTGAGAGATTGGAGGAAGAAATCAAATGTGCCAAGTTTCACTTTTGATGTTTGATACTGAAGCCAATTAAGTTTTTGGAACTATATGCTAATTTAGTTTGGCCAAAATGTTGCTATGGCAAATCGTGGTGAAGGAGCTCAAATGACATCACGAGGATTGAGATAAAACATCAGGCTGTTTTGAGTCAACTGCACTCAAGGTTATTTATCTTTTCTGGCATTGTTTAACGCTATCATTTTAAAAATATTCCTCTTGGTATTATTCACCAGTCTGAGGAGACAATGGGATCGGGATGAGATTGTTTGGGGATGATGCTATCAGTATGAATAAAAATATCTCTGTGTTTAGATAGGAATTGTCAGCACGTCAATTTCCCAGGTAAAAATGGGAATGGAAAAATTGTGTTGCTTGAATGTAATTTTAGTTAAGATTGAAATTGAGGAGAAAGATTGCATTACATGATAAATGATGAATGTTTTATTCGAGTCAAATGACAAGGGAAATCAACATACATGGTCATAACATAGATAAGATGCTGAAACATGCTCTAACCAAAGAGCTTGTCAATTGCATCGTTTTTATGAATCTTGTATGAGACCAGGGCAAAATTTCCACTCGCTCAATTTATTTTAGTGGCACTATTACATTTGTCAGGTGATTCCATCAACTGACAGATAGAAGAACAGTGTTTCATCTTCATAGCACTAGATTTTATTGACCTATGGAGAAAGTGAGTATCTCTGTAAAATTTCACATTCGGAAGAAGCTCCTCTATGTTTTGAAATAGCTGTAAAATAATTGCTGGAAAATTAGTGAGTTATCATTAATGGAACATGAATACATTTTAGCCAATGCTCTCAACATTACTTCTGGAGTCAAACCAGATAAATAGATGCTGAAAGAAGACTTGCGTTAATGATTCATTGGAGCCCATTGAGGGCATGTAAAGATGATTAGAAACTTGCCTTTGAATGCGTGTCTTTAAGTATGCATTTTGCGACTAGGCAGTCCTTCTGCTGACACATCATCCACATAGTGCCATTTGTCCCCTTCTATGTTGTTCATGAAAATATTCCAGCAAATGACTCAATACTTTCTGGTTTCCTCAAAATCTTTGCTGTTGAGGTTAGCTTTTTGTAAGAAAAATATGTTTTGAATATTTTATGCCTTTGGGTAATTGCACAGTTTAATTGGTGCCTGTGAAGTACGTGTATATTTGAGAATTGATGTGGTATAAACAATAATCTAAAAATGATTAGTTATGGTTGGTGTTCAATCCATATCCACTGTTTGAAACTTTATCTCTTTTTAAGCACCGTCCTGCAAGTTATCCAGGAATTCCAAAATTGTATGAGATCTCCAGTCTGCTTATTTGCCTTCCGCAGCCATCTCTAACAATCCTATTCTCCAGCAACACTATGGTGCAGCGGTAGAGTTGCTGCTTTACAGCGCCAGAGACCCGGGTGCTGTCTGCATAGTTTGTTCGTTCTCCCTGTGACCGCATGGGTTTTCTCTGGGTGCTCCAATTTTCTCACACACTCCAAAGACATAAAGCTCCTTAAGTTAGTAGGCTTCTGTAAAATTGTAAATTGCACCCAGTGTGTACGATAGTGTAGGGTGATCGCTGGTCGGCGTGGATTTGGTGGGCCTTTTTCCTTGCTGTAGCTCTAAAGTCTAAAGTGAAGTCTGAGGCATGATACCTTTGTCATCTCCCATCCCCGGACATTCTGTTGGTCATCTATGTCCCTTCGCATCTACTTTTCTGAGGCTTGCATTCTGTAGCCAATATGGTGATGCCACTCAATTTACGATCTATGATCTGCTGGACCTGGGGCGCAATTGCTGATTTGTGGCATAAGACACTTTATCTCAATTTCTCTAAAGCAGATATCAGCCAACAATAAACCATTTATTTAGCTAACTGACTGTACAAATGTAGAAACAAGGAACTGCAGATGCTGAGCAAATTGGGAAAACCATTTTGACCAAACACACAATTTAGCAATAGCATCCGTATACCCATGCTTCAGAAAGCACAGTAAAGAAAGATGATCATTCATTCTGATGATTTGTTTCAAAGAAAAAAATCTCTTTTAACACTGGGTGTACACTAGGCGTAGGTTCACTGTTACATAGGAGCCTCTGCATTGCATTCTTGCATATATTAAAGATAATGGGAGTTGGGGTCCAGGGGTAGGTCTGTGGTGAGTGTTCTGCAGCATCCAGCTGGCAAAATGTAACCATGCCATAGTAGGAAGGTCTGCCGTTTACTCATCATCCCTGTAATCCCCCACTGCACCTCTGACACTTTCAATGCACCACAGACTGACTGGCTTTATCATGCCTCCTTTCATTTATCAAGACATTGGTTAGTCTTCAGTCAGGGAAAAAGTAGGCAGATAATTAATTTAATTTAAGACAGAAATATTGCATTGTTTTTGATCTCATAATCTGATTTAGCTTTGTACAATGGCATGGTTTAAGAATTTGCATTTAATCCTGTTTTCCTTTATTCTGATCATGCACTGCATACTAACTGTTCCCATTGTCTAGTTAAATGCTGTGCTGTTTTGAGTGGGTTGTTAGCGCATTGGAAAACAAAAGTCCAACAATTATAAAGTAATAAAAAATGTGGTGGCATTAATGGGAGCTCTTGTATTTCAGAGGAAATAATTTCTAAATACAAAACAAAGGCCCCATCCAAAGTTGCCAACTTTGCCCTTTCTGCACATTCTGATTTGACACGGGTCAGCTTTCATTTTCATGCTGACAACACTCGGATCTATTCCTCTGCCACTCTCATTGATTTGTAAACCATCTCTGTATTGTCTATCTGCTTACCGAACAACAGTCTTCTTCAACTTGTTCATTTCTTTCCAAACATTGACAGTCTGGCTCCTGATTCCAAATGTCTCCTGCACTTCATTCAAAAGGAACCAGACAGTGAGCCACAGACTCCTAATGTGAGACAATATAAACAAGTACTGCTTGCATCTTTTACAGTTGTCAATCTTTGCTCTTGTGGCAAAATCCCACATGAAACCCCATCCGCACCAAAATTAGTTGAATGCTAGCTTTGTTAGACTCCCGAGATGCACCTTCCTTAAAGTGCAGTTAGCCCCAGAACTCTACATCCTCCATCTAACCTTTGCTGAGACCAGTTTCCTCGGCAACCTCCAGCAACAAGATAGAGAATTCAAGTTTTCTCGTTGTCATCCACAGACCTGTTTGTAGCTTTGACAGAGACACAAGAATCTACAAATGTTGGCTTCTCAAGTCTGAAGAAGGGTCCTGATCCAAAATCTCATCGGTCTCTTCCCTCCTGACCCATTGCGTTCCTCCAGCAGTTTGCTATTTGCTCATAACTTTGACCCTCCCTACATCTCTAGTGGCCAGCTATGCATGCATTCTTTACCAAACCACTCCATTGTTCATTCATTGAAGCAGGGCTCTGCCCAGCTTTAACTCTCTGTTATCCCTTTCTGCTTACTCTCTCACTTCCTCCAGAGACCCCAGTAAAGCTTTATACCAACCATCCAACCAATTCCACTGCTATGCCATTAACCTCACCCCAAACCTTTTTGTTTTGGCCTATTGAGGCCAACAGAAGTTGTTGTTTAACAAAAATATGTAATCTGTGGCAAAATTGGAAGAAAAATGAGATGAAAGTAGCGATGTTGAAAAAAGCTGACAAGACAAAATAAAGAGCAGAATGTGTGAAGTGATATGCCAAGCGATTTTCACGGAGGTAACTTTATATATTGTAGAAGGCACGGAATACGGAGATAAGAACAGATAGAGAAAGGGAAAACAAATGTGTAGGAAGGAAGCAGAAAAAGTAAATAAAACATATATGGGGAAAATGAGAGCCTGAGGTGAAATGACAAGACCATCAGAAAAAAAATGCTGTCAGGCAGTGAGGAGAGTCACGGAATATGGAAAGATAAAGGACCAGAATAAAACATAACAAGTGAAGCATGAAAAATGAATGACTAACAGGGGACAATGAAAAACTAGAAGAGTCCATTGAAAAACTAGAAGAGTTCCATTGAAAAAAACAGTGCCATTTTAAATAAATGATACAGAAATAATATGTGCAAGTTAAGGGTTTACATGGGAATAAACAACCTCATGATTCTGAACATGCAAGAGCATATTCCTGAGCAGATACTTCAGGGATTAATTAAAAATGCCAGTCCCCATGTTTCCCTAACATGATTTACCAAATAAATAGCTAAATATATTTTGGTGCTGTTCAATGCAGAAAATTGACAAGCGAGTTGAAAATGTGTAGTGCTCTTAATGCCAGAAAATGGTAGGACAGCAAAAAAGCTGTGAACAAATAAATAAATCCTATGTGTAAAGATTTCAGTCATGCGAGGAGATGCTGACTTGTATCAATCCTAAATATGGATATGAGTGACAGTTTTTCCAAAACCTGAGCCATAAAGGTGGTCAAATTGCATTAAAATGTTTGTTCCTCTTTCTGCTCTGCTGACCCATTCATAGGCTCATTGTCAGCAGGTCATGAATTTGAAATAGTTGATATTTCCTATCTTGGAAGTGACATTTCCATTTTCCTTCCCGAGATAATCCTTTTAGCCTTTGTGGTAGATGGACGACACAACACCAAAGAATTGAACTGGGTTATGAAGGATTCTCATAGTTAATAATTTGCATTCATTCAGCTGCATCTTTATTAGAAACTAAATCCCACATGAAAGCATAGTGAGTTAGCAGATAAGTACCTTCGTCTCCCCAGATATTTTTGAGTAAACATTTGCAAATTACTCTTCAATTTTGGCATTGTCTGTCCACTTATATTTACATGCCTATTAAATCAGGAATTCATTTGACATCATATGGTTTTTCAATGAAGTTGATGCTGAGTCAAAGAGACAACACAGTGGACAGTGTTTTTTTAAAATCTGGTTTAGACACTGCATATGTTGAAACAAGGAAATGCAGATACTGGGTTACAAATAAAGACACAAAATGCTGGAGTAACGTAGCGGGTCAGGCTGCATCTCTGAAAAACATGGATAGGGGACATTTTTGTTGCATGATATCCAGTCAGTGAAAAGACTATACATGATTACAATCAAACTGTCCAGTTACAGTGTCCAGCAGTGTACAGATACAGGATAACGGGAATAATGTTTCGTGCAAAATAAAGTCCAGTGAAGCCCAATTAAAGATAGTGCACAGGTCTCCAATGAGGTAGATGATAGGTCAGGATCACTTTCTAGTTAGTGATAGGATGGTTCAGTTGCCTGATAACAGCTGGGAAGAAACTGTCCCTGAATCTGGAGGTGTGCGTTTTCACATTTCTGTACCTCTTACCTGTTGTTAGCAATTAGTTAGCAAAAAGATCTTGATACTATGGTTGAGTGGTCACAATAATGGGGGATGCAGTTCAATCCTTCCAAATGTGAAACCATGTGTGTCACCAGGAGGAGGAAACCAGGCGAAACATCATATAATATCTTTGGTGCCACCATTGAAGAATCCAAACAGACCAAGTATCTTGGCATCAAATTACAGAGCGATCTACGTTGGAATGGTCAGACTCATCATGCAACGGTGAAAGCAACAGGTGTCCTAAATTTTCTGAGACGCAACTTTTATCATTGTTCAACTTCTATCAAGGAGAAATACTTCACCCTTGTTGGACCACATTTGGACTACGCAGTTGCAGCTTGGGACCCATACACAAATTTAAAAAAATCTTCCATCGAACGTGTCCAAAGACAGGCAGCTCGTTTTGTTACAAATACCTATGAGAGAGAAGCGAGTGTTACCGAACTTCTATATTCATTGGACTTGAACACTCTCGAAGGGGGACGTAAAGCCCACCGTTTGACCTGTTTTTACAAAATGTTAAATGGTCAGCTCGACATAGATTACCACATCTACATCAAACCCAAACCTATCAGGAGTAGACGAGGGCATTCGATTCAATTTGAGATACCAGCTATCAAGACAGATGTGTATAGCAATTCATTCTTCTCTCGCACAATTAAAGCATGGAATAGTCTTCACTCTACTGTAGTTACTCAACCAGAGACGCAACTAAATTTATGGCAGCTCTTCTTCTCCAAGAAGCCCTTCTTGCTTAAGTCCATACTCCGCCTTCTCCAGTTTGATTTCCATTTGGAATATTTTGCAGGACCAAGAACCAAGTGTGCTAATGTTATCAATTCAGTACTGGTGCTGGGATTGATGCTATAAGATCTTGTATTTGTCTTAATGCTAAAAAAAATGCAATTGTTTATGACTAGGTCATGTACCAGAGGTTTTGTTAGGAATGGAACTCCATTAGAGTTAGTTTTCCCTGGTCCCATCTTACCAATTACACTGTGCCAAAGAATTCCGTCATTTCTGACTCTGGGAAGGAAATGCTGGGATGATCAGTTTATCTCCCACTGGAATGCAGGCTCGGAGTTTCATGAGGTTGGAATACAGTTCTTCCTAAGCCTCATATACAGCTTTCAGAACTGAATATAAGCACCGATGAGAGCTATCTGGTTATGAGACACACTGTGAAGTGACCTTACTTAACAGAGAAAAAAAACCTAAAATAAACTGGACTATTATTAACACACAAGAAACTGCAGATACTGGAATTTTGAGCAAGAAACAAAGTGCTGGAGGAATTCAGTGGGTCAGGCAGCATCTGTCGAGGGAATGGACAGATGACATTTTGGGTCATTGGGTCCCTCCCTGAAAGTGTCCCATCACATAATGTCATTTGTCCATTCTCTCCGCAGATGCTGCCTTTCCTGCTGAGTTCCTTCAGCACTTTTTTGGGGGGACTTTTATTAGTTTGATGTTCTTTTTAGAATGAAAGCAGCAGTACCTAGCACATTCAACACACGCAATTCATTTGGTGGAACGAGTCCAAATAGACATGAATGCTTCACTCAAGTATCCTCATATCTCTATCAGCATAACTCTCCATTCCCTTGCAATGCTTACTAAAACCTCCCCTTCAATGCATCACTTTTCACCTGAACTGTTCCCCAGGGAAGAGGGCTGCACTCTTATCACTTTGAGTAAAGATGTTTCTGTTGAATTCCCCATTTCATTGTTGGCTGCTTTCCTGCTAACCTGGAAATGGGTTTCTGATTTTGTGCTGTTTGAAGTATTGGGTATGACAGTCATTTTGCAATATATGGCCATAGAATACACAATGTGGTCTTGAAAAGAAAGATGGTTTTAAGAGGAGAGTCTTCTATCCTGGGAAATGAAACAGGTTACCATTTTACTACCCATTGTTGCTATTAACTAGTTTCTAGGTTACATATGACTATTGTGAAGTGAAGCTTCTTCCACACCATATCCTGTAAATGCTCCTGGATAGGTTTAACCTTGATGAAGGAATGGGGACACCATCAATGATGTACCCTAAGTTCAGTGACAAATGAACAGAACTATTGATTAACTAGGATGAAGGATCTTACAGTTGAATCTTAACTGTTTTTCTTTGCCTAGATGCTGCATAACATGCTGGATTTTTCTAGCATTTTCTAATTACATGTCAATTAATAAGGTTATGATTGTTGAGATATGAGTTATTGCTATAGTTTGCTCATTCACCTCACCATATGAAGTGAATGGAAATGTTTTCACATCAGTCCAATCTACATTTGATTCTGGTGTGTAAAGTTGAAACAAAATTAAATTGAATCTATTAAGCTAACATCAATTTATTAAACAGAAATTTAGATTTCACCTTTTCTTGAGCTCTTGTGTTGCTGTCATGGATTGGATGACAGTTTTTTCCTCTCTCCGCAAAATGCAGGAAACTGTGCATTGGCGTGAACTAATTTCTGATCCCATTTGTGGTTAGGTCTGATTGCTGATGAGAACTAGTCGGCACAGAGGAGCATTTAACACATGAATTGACTGATCTTCAACTTTATGTGTCATACCCATGAGGAGAAATAAAGTCATCATCATGGTTGGCTGCTGGAAACTTTTCTGTTTTAATTTTTATCAATCTTCAAATCTGTTTTGATGCTAAGTAGAATTTGATGTATGAAACCTCACAGGAGTTTTTCCCAGGAGTTTCCACCAGGACCTTGAATTTATAGAGCAATTTTATTTTCTCTTCATAAACCACGTCTCCAAAGAATACAGAAGATTATCTCATAGTATGGACCAGCTTGCAACCAGATTGAATTTAAGACAATTTTATTTTAGTAAAGTGCAGGGGATGTGAGATTTTCCCTGTCAAGTTCACTCTTTAATGTAATTGGCTAGGTCTGGAGAGAGCCTGCAAACACACTACTTCTCTTGCTTGTTTGAGAGGCTCTGGTCAATGTTTTGCTGTTCATTACGATACGATACAATAGAACTTTATTTGTCTCAGGAGAGTAATTGATCTGCCAACAGTCATAAAACACAAGATACATGAAATTAAAGTGAGGGAGTGGAAAGGATTGGGGATGTGCGAAGGTGGGGGGGGGGGGGGGGGGAGGGAGTCAGTCTACCCCATGACAGAAAGGGGAGGATTTGTACAGTTTGATAGCCATAGGGAAGAAGGATCTCCTGTGGCATTCTGTACTGCGTCTTGGTGGAACCAGCCTGTTGCTGAAGGTACTCCTCATGTTGACCAGTCAAATGTGAAATTAGATTTAACCTTTGAAATGTATGGGAGATATTCTGGTTTTAGCCATGCACTACAGGTGTCTCTAAATCTATCATCACCTGAACTTGATGGTAGATTCAGTGACACACTACCCCATGACAGAAAGGGGAGGATTTGTACAGTTTGATAGCCATAGGGAAGAAGGATCTCCTGTGGCATTCTGTACTGCGTCTTGGTGGAACCAGCCTGTTGCTGAAGGTACTCCTCATGTTGACCAGTCAAATGTGAAATTAGATTTAACCTTTGAAATGTATGGGAGATATTCTGGTTTTAGCCATGCACTACAGGTGTCTCTAAATCTATCATCACCTTAACTTGATGGTAGATTCAGTGACACACGTTTCTAAGTACTGCGCTATCGGGTTTAACTTTGATTGAATGCAGAGCGATGCTACCTCACACATTGTCATATCAAACATTCCCATGACAGCACAGTGTGCATTAAATGCAGAGTAATATTCCACAGGCTCTATAGTTTTGCAAATCATATATATATACATCAGATTGAAACATGCCTTAATCCCAATTTCAGAATGGTGGCTTGTAAAATGCACAATGATATTTTCTACATTAGTATTTCTCAAGACGTGGATGATAAGATTGGCAATGCTTTGGAAATGCCGTTGAATTACTGGCAGCTATATATGGTGACCCGGCTTAATAATGGATCAAATGCATGTGACTTGTGCAGCTGTCAACAAAGCCACTTTGCAAGCCTCTGCTCCTGAATTGGAACAAAACTTTGAAGATGAAAGTGTGGTATTTATTCACTAAACCAGCTGGTCGCCATTATTTTTGGCCAAGAAATGTGCTTGGTTCTAGACCTGTAATTCTGACACATGGCCAGAGGCATTCAAACACAAGATAACTATCAACCTGCTAAATTTGAACTTCGGGTGTCTTTTGGCTTACGCTGGCTGTAACATTGAGTTATTTACTTGTGCTCATTTTCGACGTGGGTGTTGGTCTTTTTGGAAGTCCATCCTTATTGCAGATGTCTATTTGTGCCTTATAAAATATGGTATCTGAAGGTTACAAAATTATTTTCTGACTATTTTGTCTATTCCTGTGATACCTTTGTTATGGTTCTATGGTTTCCTGTAAATGCTCCCCCATTCCTAGTTCCACTTTACCTTTCTAGTACATTGTGCTTTTTCATTAAGGAATTTTTGATGGGTGAATGAAATTAATGAGAATGTGTCAACATGGATACTCAGCCCTCGATCAGTTAAATTGAATAAACTACTTGTGCTGCCTTCTAATTTTGTACTTGTAAATTGCCCTTCCTCCACAAGGCACTTCCTCCTTGTTGCAGTACTGTACTACAACACTGGTTGTCTTTGTTCTTGTCTCCAGAGGCTATTATTCCTGCCTGACACTCAGTGCTGACAGGTTATTTTAGCAAGGAAGTAAAAGAATCAGACGCCTTATTCTGCCCTGACCTATCATTAGTTCAGATGCTCTTCTGGTAGTGATTGCTAAAGAGTGGTTCAGTAGTTTCCAGTTTGTAACTCAAAGGATATTGGATAGCCTTTGAGCATCTGTCATCATCCTTACTGAAACACAAACCATATGCACTGGAAAAGCAACAAAAAAAACTCCCACGTGGTTGTAATGAGTAGAAGTGCACAAAATATTTGGGTTGGGCAACATCTGTGGAGAGAGGAACATTTTTTAGGTCAGTGACCTCTCATCAGAACTGTTCTCGATCATGTTATTCTGCACCTGATCGAATAAATAAGTTATAGCCATTTGCTGCTGTAAGCAGATTTACAATTTTAGCTCAATACTCCCCTTAGATATGGTAGCGTGGATTATTCAATATTGGAATATAATTATTTTTCTTGGGCATTTTGATAGTTCAAAATGGAAAACAAGTATTTGATGAGTATTTAAATCTGTAAGCAGTATAAGGAATACTCTGCCTTGCATCCTATTGATTTAGCTACCACATCAGGAACCTTCTGCCCCCAACTGTGAAAAAGGTCGGTATTGGCCTCATGGGCTGTCTCAGCACCCATGCATCTCAAGGGAGTGCATAAGAAAAGGAAGAAATAATCATCATAATTTTGCATCAGGAAAGTCCAGTCAATATGGAGCTGTTTTTAACAGAGCAAATCAATTGCTCAATTCTCTTCTTGAATCAGTCAGCTACAAATTAATAAATTATCTGATAATCCCACCCTTTGCCTTGGAAAGCAGGAGAACCACCACCAATGCCCCCTCCCCCTCCCCCAATGCTTGGTTTCTCAAAAAAAAAACTTTTGTAAAAGCAGGACAACTTCCAGAGAAGCCATTTGCAAGAAGGGAACCGATCCTCCTGGACACTGTCCGGGACTGGAAAAAGCAGGCTGATCTAGACCGGAAGCTCATCTTTCCACCAGAGATCATCACAACTAATCTCAGGCCGGACCTGATCTTGTGGTCAACCTCACAGAAGTCCCTGTACATCATGGAGTTAACTGTGCCTTGGGAGGCTGCAGTTGGTGAAGCGCATGAACGCAAATGGCTGAAGTATTCAGACTTAGCAACCGAGGCAGAACAGCGTGGCTGGCGTACCCAGGTGCTCCCTGTAGAGGTTGGTTGTAGAGGGTTTGTAGCCATGTCAACAACCAGACTCAAAACATTGCGTGTTCAACATCCAAATGAATTTTTTTTTTAAATACTAGAAATAATCAGCACGTCAGGCAACATCTATGGAGAGAGATCCAAAGCTACCATTTCAGATTAATAACTCTTCATCAGGAGTCTTAATTACAAGTGCCCAGTTTAGAATACTAACAAAATGAAGAATTTCAAAATGTGGATGACCTAGTTAATTCCTAGAGGCAGAGGCCTGGGTTATAAGGAAAATCTGGGACTGCATATTTTCCATTCAAAGGAAATGAGCTGGACGTGAATCACAGAAATGGATGAATGGGATCAAGAGAGCAGATCTGGAAGAATGTCTCATTGTTTTAGCCAAATTTAAAGCAGAGCAAAAGATTCACAAGTTCAAGTTGATGAAGGCCAGATTTAGGAGATTGTTTTCACAAAATGTTATCATCATTTGAAAAGAATTTACGATTGTAGTGGTATTGGTAAAAATAAACACTGGAAACACTTAAGAAGCAATGAAATAATTGAATGTATGTTTGTGAATCATGAGCCACCAGGAACAAATAGCAATCCCCTCTTCATATTTTTCCGATGATTTTGTGAAGACAAAACAATTTTATAGTGATCTCAGTTAACACTTAGCGTTGTAAGGTTTACTGTCTGAAATTTGATCTTGATGGTGAATTAAGATATAGGATGCGCACAATATGAACTGTGAAATGCAGATCCATACAAGAGTCAAGAGTGTTTAATTGTCATATGTATCATATGCACCAATCTATTAGGATGTACTGATTAAAGGAAGGGACATTTGCTAAAGTGAGAGAAAGTAAATTTATCCTTCCAAACGTCCTTACCGTTTCAAACTATTTTGGCAGATTTGAATATAGAAATGACACAAACCCACAAGGAAGGAGGGAGAGACTTGAAAGAAAGAACTATAGACTAGTTAAGGTAGAATCTATGAAAAACTGAGAAACAGTTTAGGAATTTAATGATTAGGAAACGTCAGCATAGTTTCATGAAAGTTGTGTTTAACAAGCCTAAAACAGATTGTTAGGGATATAATTAGCAAAGAACATTCAGTGGATTCAGAAGATTCCTTCTGAATCTTCAAAAGGTATTTGAAGAGGTTCAATATAAGAATCAATTATATTAAACCAGGCTTATGGAGTTGGAGTATATTTTACGGATAGGGGACAGGTTAAAGGTCAGGACAGAGCAGGAATTGAGGGGCATTTTTTCCGATTTTCAGGTTTTTACTAAAGGAAAATCACAGGAAATAACCCTGCACCTCCAGCTCTCCACAATTTATATTAATAATTCAGATTAAAATGTAGACTATTAAAATGTTTGTTTGCTGTTGTAAAGCTAGGTGGGAAAGTGAGCAATGAGCAGCCCTCAAATGGTTTGTAAAGGCTTAGAGAGAGAGCAAGAAAATGCAGATGGAAAATAATGTTTGGGAAATTTGTGGTAGGAAGAATAGAAAAAAAAATAAGCAGTGCAACTGGTAAAATATGATGTTTCGAACAAATGCTTAAAATAAGCATGCATTTGGAAAACAGACACAAGAATTCTTATGTATCGATCTTTTTTAAAAATAGATTCTAGTCTAGTCTATAATTCTCTATTTGCTCTCCCCTTTTGTGCATTTGGGTTACATTTTCTACATTCAAATGTATTGAAAAATGTTAAATTTACTCTCTTTCACAGGAAGTTAGAGAACTGAAAGTGATCTCATTGAGATACACTAGATACTGAGCGGAGTTGACGGTGGATTCTGAAAGCTGTTTCCTCAGCCATCTCTTGTGTCCTTGGTAGATAGACATTAGTGCTACACATCACTAAACTTTCTAATTGGGATAGATTGGTTGCTGAACAAATGATCAGAGATAGTCTTCCAAAAGGGACGTGAACATTGGAATAGAGATTCCATGACCAGTGTTGTAAGCACAAAACTATTTGAGATAAAATGGACTCGCGTAGGATAGAATGATGTAAGATTTTGAAAGCCCTTCAGAATAGTGGTGACACTGAACATTTGTGCTTATTTTGTATAATCAATATTTGCTTATGAAAAAAAAAAATCTCTGCTTTTAGTTAAGTTGAAATCTGTAAATTGCATTAATATATCTAGGTCATTCCTACATTAGTTGTTATCTTTCACTATAGATTACATTTTTACACACAAAACCTAGTCCCACGCTCTTTAATCACTCATTCAACATTATTAAAAACAAATTATCCAATTCTTATCGGAGCAGGCTCTGGTCAATCTGACACCGTCTCCTTTGACGGAAAAATGCTTTTGGTGAAAAGGTAAAAGGTGTTGTACAAATTAAAATCTCATGCACATTACATCCATCACAACAATGAGATACATTTGGCGTTTATTTCACTAAAATGGAGACCCGGTTTAATACATACATTTTTTTCGATGCTCAACACTTCCTCTTCCTCATTTATAAATGGTGGAAATACTCTATGGTGATTGTTGGACAAGTACTGTAGCTGTAACAATTAGGAGGCCATTGCTAGTATTGTAACCCAATCTGGTGTCCTTTTCAAATCACAGTAACCTTGCGTTATCCAGCAGGAGTTTAATAGTTGGAATGACTTCAGGTAAATCAGTCTAACATTAATGGTGGGAAAATGTGATCAGAAAAATATTAGATAGACACAAAATGCTGGAGTAACTCAAACAAAACCTATTCATGTTCTCCAGAGATGCTGCCTGACTCACCGTTACTCCAGTACTTTGTGTATTTTTTGACAAACAACATTTAGTGTGGCACAATCAAGGGCAATCAGGGTGGTGTTGTTCGGGGATGGTCATGTTTTTTTGTGGATGCAGGACAATATGAAGTAGAGTTCAGAAAGGCTATTAAATCCCTTGCCTTTTGTGTTATGTTTAAATGATTTAGATTAAGTGCGTGGACTATGAATAGTCAAACGATGAGATAGCAAACAAAGGAAGAGAATACTTGATAAATTATAGGATACTGACAAATACAGAGCAACAGACGATCTTGGATTGAATCCCCACATCCACTAAGATAGCAGACCATGCATGAAAGGCGCCCTAAATATCATTTGGAGTTCATCTACTCTAAGGCTTGAACACTAAAAAAGAGCAGAAAAGATACGTTACAGCCTTATAAAAAGATTTGAAACCAACCTGGCCAAGGACCAAGAATGGACAGGGAAAGTTTAGGGGGTTATGAGCCAAGCACGGGCAGATGGGATTAGTGTAGATATGGCATCTTGGGCAAGTTGGGCCGAAAATCATCCTTGCTGTATGATTATATTTCTGTGAGTACTCCCACTTTCAGGCAGTATGGAATCAGTGGGCCAAATGGCCCGTGTAGTGTACATTTAGGTTTTTACTGAGTTAAGATTATAGTTATTTTGTCTGTAACATTGATCTTCCTCTTTATTTAATGTTAAGGTTGGATTCAAGGGAAACATGTCTGGCATGCTTTAAAGAGCGTACAATCATCTCACACTGTTTTTTCAACTCTCTTGCAGGTAGCTGACCAGCTTCCCTGGGTAACACTAATAATGCAAGCTTGCTTTGCCTGAACATGGAAACACTTGAATCGGAATTAACCTGCCCAATCTGTCTGGAGTTATTTGAAGATCCTCTGCTGTTGCCCTGTGCCCACAGTCTGTGCTTCAACTGCGCCCACCGAATCCTCGTCTCTCACTGCACCACCAACGAGACGATCAAATCAATTGCTGCCTTCCAGTGTCCAACCTGTCGTTATGTTATATCTCTGAACCACCGTGGCTTGGAAGGGCTGAAGCGGAATATAACTCTGCAGAACATTATCGATCGCTTTCAGAAAGCTTCGCTGAGTGGGCCCAACTCCCCCAGTGAATGCCGCCGTGACCGGCCCTACAAGGATCCCGTCACCATGTCCTCCGAGAGGGTCCAGTGCCAATTCTGTGAGCAAGAGCCACCGAGGGATGCAGTCAAGACCTGCGTGACTTGTGAGGTCTCCTACTGTGACCGGTGCCTCAGGGCCACCCACCCTAACAAAAAACCATTCACCGGCCACCGGCTGATTGAGCCAACTCCGGACTCTCACCTGCGTGGCCTAATGTGTCTGGAGCATGAAGATGAAAAGGTGAATATGTACTGTGTCACGGACGATCAGCTGATCTGTGCCTTATGCAAACTTGTAGGACGTCATCGGGAGCATCAGGTTTCCTCACTGAGTGATAGATATGACAAGCTTAAGGTACAGTATATGGAGCTTCACTGTGAATGACCAGGCCACTTGGTCTATTTAATCTTGTCCTTTATGCAGAATTTTAATCTTCCCATTTCATCTTTTATCGGCAGCCTAAACAAGTAGACAGGAACTTGATTACGTATCCAATGTCAAAGGATGGTTATTCCAACAATGCGGGCGGGGCTTTATGTTTCTGCATTGCAGTTTCAGCTTTGCTAATGTAGCCAAATACTGGCACTGGGATAACAGTCTCTATTAATTCAGATGCTCTTTCAATAGGATTGCCAGAGAGAAATTATTTCTGTTGATGGATATTAATGGAAGTTACTAACAGTCCAACTCTTGAGATTTTACAGAAAAATAAAACATTTGTCATTGTTTATTTAAAAAATACAAAAAATATATATATTGGCCCATGATTAAATTGGATTGTACGATGCAGTACCAAACGGATGGAAAGTCTGTTGTCAAAGATGAGAAACACCCAATTTAATGATTTCTTTTCATAGTTTAAATGATAATTACTGCGCGATTCGAAATCAAATCTTCTGAGGTATTCCAGCAAGTTAGTAAGTAAAATTGAAAAACGCAATCATGTCTGTAACAGATTATACACTAATCTTTTTTTTTATTTGCACGTATCAATTACTATATTTTTCTTGAAAAATATTTTTAATGGATGAATTAGGCACGATTTCTCATTCTTACCCACAACTCCATTTCTTCAACCAACTCCAAGAATCTCAAGCACTAATACACATTTATTTATTGTATTTCGTCAGTGCCAAAGGCTTTGAAGGAGCAGGGTGGGAGAACTTGGGTGTTGATCTAAATAACATGGTACTCATGAGGGAAGAAAACATGTGCAATAGTTTCAGCTCAATCAGAAACCACAGCACTGTGTACTTTGTATCATTTACTTGAATTTGAACTGAGATCAGGGAATTCATGTTTTTTGTTGATTGCCACGCTAAGAATTGTACATATTTTTCTATGCTTTTGTAAACCGTAATGGTGCCCAGCTGTCATCAGTGTGGTTGAGTGGTCATTGACCACATTTGGTGTGTGAATTAACCACAGTTTGTCCCATAATGGTGTTTGAGAAAAAACAGGATTCATGAAACCAAGAGATTTTTTGTTCAATGGCCAAGCAAATTTCCCAAGAGATCAGAAGTTTTTGAAATAGAAATTAATCAAACTTTTGCTCTTTTAATGATTATAATGGGATTTAGCATTTAAAATAAACATCACATATTCTGAGGATACTTAAAAGGCATTTAGTCCAATGTGCCTAATTGCCTAAATCAATTGCTGGGCCCTGGTGTATGTAATAAGAAATAAGAGTAAGAAATAGCTATCAGTTTTCCAAAAACAAACTGCTGGAGGTATGTAGTGGGTTAGGCGGCATCTGTGGAGGGAAATAGATAGACTATGTTTTGGGTCAGGCTCCTTTGTCAAAACTGTAGTAGAGGGGAGATCCCCCTCTAACTTCCCTCTACTCGAGTCTTGAAATGTCCGGACACAAAACATCCATTTCCCTCCACAGATGCTGCCTCACCTGCCAGGTTTCTCCAGCAGTTTGTTTTTTTGCTCCACATTTCAGCATCTGCAGTCACTTGAGTCTGTTATTAGTTTTCAAGCTTGCCATACCATTCAATAAGATCATTTCGCTCAATTCTGCTTTATCCCAGTAATCTTAATCACAATAATATGGCAAATTCCAAAAAAATCATAACAATTGAAGACATTTTTCTTCACCTCAGTCCTAAATAAATAAACCCCTTAATTCTTAAGTCTATTCTGCCTGTTTCTAGACTTCACTCTGAATATTGGTCCCATCAAACCTTTCAACTTTTTACATATCTCAAATATATCACTCCTAATTTTTCTAACATATTGGGAAGGAAAGGTCAGTTCAACATCATTGCTCTCCCATTAGGGCAATTAGTGAACTTCAGTAATTAGCCTAGTGAACCTTTATTGCATTCCAATTAATGCCAGTACATCCTTCATTTGGTAAGGAGATCAAAATTGTGCACAACACTCCATGTATGGTTTCACCAAGGTCCCTTATAATTGAAGTGAAACTTCAATGTTATACACACATTCCTTTGGATGAAGGTCACCCTTTCTAATCGATTGCTTAATCTGCAAAGCTGTTACCCTTTGCCATCAATGTACAATTACACCTAGCACTCCCTGATTTACTGACTTCCACAATCTCCTACACATTCCAACAAAAAAATTCTACTTCTCCAATTTCCTTACCTCCACAGATAACATTACAGTCTGCCACATTATCTACCATAGGACATTATTGCCATTCATTTTCATGTTTTTATCACTTTGAAATCTCCTTGCAGTTTATTTTCACACTTACCTATCCATTAAGATTAAGGTATTGATTCTGCAGTACCTTAGCTGGCACAATTTCCCCAAATTATCTATTTTTTCCCTTGCCTAATCGTAAATTACAAATAATTTTAGCCCAAAGCCAGTGGCGCAGTTGGTAATTTTGCTGTCTTCTAACACCAGAGATCTGGGGTCAATCCTGACCTCGGGTATGTTTGTGTGGAGTTTGCACGTTCTCCCATTGAAACCCTGGATTCCCTGCCACATCCCAACGACGTGTGGGTTTGTAGGTTAATTGGAGTCTGTAAATTGTCCCTAGAATGTAGATAGTGAATGAATAAGTGGGAACTCTTGGATTGGCATGGTGATTGTAAAATAAAATGCATGTGCAAAAAACCAAACTATTGAATTTCATTAGTAGTGTAAATGGGTGATCAATGGTCGGCATGAACTTGGTGGGCCGAAACCCCGTTTCCATGCTCTATCTCTAAACTAAACTAAACCCAACATATGTCATGTGGCACATTTCTTGAATACCTTTTCAAATCAAAATACTCTGTAGGTACTGGTTCTCCCTTATCTATAAATAGTTATGACCTCTAAATTCTGGCAACTTAATCAGATACCCTTTGCCTTTCATAAATCTATGTTGACTCTCTCATATCTTTGTGTACAACCAACGTATACTGTATATTTTCCTTTCCCTTCCATTTAATATTTTTAACTTCCCTTAGTGGTGATTGGACTGATTTTTCCCACCATATGTTTTATTCCTCGGGATTGGCAGTGAACTATGAGGAAGCTAACACCTGTTTTTGAGGCCATGAGTGAAGGTTGCAATTATTATTTTTTTTAAGTTATAACTTCAATCAACATAACAAAGAATTTCAAAGAAAAAACTATAGGGAACCAGGAAAAATAGCACAACAGTATTTGTACATGCCCCTATGTCTCTCAGCCTATTCTGCCCACTTCTAGTTCTTGCCTTAAAACTGGATATGTCATCACGTTGATCTCATGTGGAGGGCCATTGTGCTCAACTGCAATTGTAAATTGAAGGCTTGTTTCTATTTGGAGATTAGATATAAACAACAAGCAGTAGGTGAGGGAACCTAAAGACTAATGCTGCCTGTGGCAGACAGGTAGGGTTGCCAACTTCCTCACTCCCAAATAAGGGACAAGGTGATGTCACCGCCCCACGTGATCTCACCCAGCCAGCGGCCAGGCGTTCCCGATCCACCAATGGCAGCCGCCCGGGCCGGGAGGGGTGGTTGCTACGCAACCTCCGTTTGGTGGCTCCTGGGCCTCCGAACCTAGACTGTCCGGAGCTTAAATGTCGGAAACCTAAAGTGTCGGGACTTAAACTATCAGGACCTACAGCGTCGGGGCCTACAGATCCAGGCCTACAGCTCCCCCCCCCCCGGGCCTAATACAGGATAATGGCAGTCCCGCACGGGACAAAACAATTTAGCCCAAAATACGGGATGTCCCGGCTAATACGGGACAGTTGGCAACCCTACAGACAGGCCTCGTAACGCTGGCAGGACAACGGACCTTCATGGTCAGGTCAAAAACCCTGCACTTTCAAACTGGGACTTGAAAATTAAGCCCAAACTGATGTATAGGAGCAAAGAGGTCCTGCTGCAGTTGTATAGCGCCCTGGTAAGACCACATCTGGAGTATTGTGTGCAGTTTTGGTCTCCTAATTTGAGGAAGGACGTCCTTGCTATTGAGGCAGTGCAGTGTAGGTTCACGAGGTTAATCTCTGGAATGGAGGGACTGTCAAATGAGGAAAGATTGGAAAGACTGGGCTTGTATTCACTGAAGTTTAGAAGGATGAGAGGGGATCTTATAGAGACGTATAAACTTATAAAAGGACTGGACAAGCTAGATGCAGGAAAAATGTTCCCAATGTTGGGGGAGTCCAGAACCAGGGGCCACAGTCTAAAAATAAAGGGGAGGCCATTTAAAACTGAGGTGAGAAGAAACTTTTTCAGTTGTGAAGTTGTGGAATTCTCTGCCACAGAAGGCAGTGGAGGCCTGAATTTAAAAGAGAGTTAGATAGAGCTCTAGGGGCTAGTGGAATCAAGGGAAATGGGAAGAAGGTAGGCACAGGTTACTGATTGTGGATGATCAGCCATGATCACAATCAATGGCGGTGTTGGCTTGAAGGGCCTAATGGCCTCCTCCTGCTTCCATTTTCTATGTTTTCTATGACTGTATACAAAAGATAGACACAAAAAGCTGGGGTAACTCAGCAGGTCAGACAGCATCTCTGGGGTAAAGGAATAGGGAATGTTTCGAGTCAAGACCCTTCTTCAGACTGAAGGCTGAGTCTGAAGAAGAGTCTCGACCTGAAACGTCACCTATTCCTTTTCTCCAGAGATGCTGTCTGACCCGCTGAGTTACTCCAACTTTTTGTGTCTACCTTCGGTTTAAACCAGCATCTGCAGTTAATTCCTTCATAACTTTGTAAACTATCTCAATCTGCTACAGATATACACCTGTACTGTATCTGAGATGCTTATCTGAGATGTATCTAAGTGGTTACATATAATGATACTTGTACTGAACTGTATACAAAAATAAATTTCACTGTACTTCGGTGCAAGGACAAATAAAGTACTGTTGTAAACCATTGGATATAACCTGATGAAGGAGACAATGGCCAGAATGTATAAAGTAGCGGCTGATTAGGAAACATCTTACCTGGGCCAAGGACACCTGGAATTGCTGAAAACACAGGGGATTAAATGCAGAGCTGGATAAAGACCAGATTTGCAATCCATTACTAACATTACATTCTGGGGATAAAAATATAAACATTTAATTCTATTATTTTTACAGAAAAATAAATTGAATGAATTTTGTTTGAAGCTAGAGTTCAATAGATTGGTGTCACACTGGAAATGCTTTCTTCTATTCTATTTGATCAGACAAAATAAATGCATGTTTTCTGCCATTGGCTCCAAGGGTTGTTGGTAAAATAGTCACAGTTGTACAGCACAGAAGTAGGCCCTTCGATCAATCAGGTCCTTACTGACCTTTTTGCCCGTCTATACTAATCCCATTCCTGATGTACTTCTATCAGGTCACTCCTCAGCCTCCTTCATTCCAGTGAGAACAATCCCAACCTTTTTGATCTCTCCCCATAACTAAACTTCTTCAGTGCTATCCACATCCTAATGAATCACCTTTGCCCTCTCTCCATTGTAGCCATAACCTTCCAAAAGTGTGTCAGTCAGAACAGCACCTTACAATGCAATAAGTTGTGGGTAAAGAGAAAGAGATTCAAATTTGTTAAGTTGGAATTTAGCCAGGTCTGGAGAACAATTCTGACAAATTAGCAGTTTTTTGAAATTAAAGTTGTCGGAAAAAATAAAATCTGTTGATGTGCTAAGAATGGGGAGAAAATAAAGAAATAAACAGTGGAGAGGTGAAGTCCCACATCATCATTTACAGAATAGTCCCTGAGATGACTGGAGGTGCATCAATGGTGCTTCATTGCCACATGTGCAAACGCACAGTGAAATCCTTCTTTTTGCATATAGTTTAGTAAAGTATTTCCATACATAAGCCCAATCCCCAATTAGCAAAGTGTACAGAAATAGTCCACTGAGACCGCATGCAAGAGGTGCCACGTCTAGGCGCCATTTTCAAAGTCTAGTCCATGCTCTAGGTCTTATGAGCGGCTCTGATCCAGGCAAACCCCAGGCTGCTGCAGGGCCATGCCATCGCCTTCCTTGGATGTTTGGATCGTCCAGTGAACTGACGTCCAATTTGCACTAACCTGTGATGCCTGCTTCTCCTTCTTCCACTTGGACAACCCTCTGAAATTTGAGCCAGGGATTTTGGAGCTAAGGAATTGTTGACTTTTCTCTTTAAGCTCATTTACACAGAATGGTCTCCAGGCTAAAGTATAGCAAAACAGTGGTATTTACTGACTCATTTTGCAGCAGTTCAGTGCTTTGAGGGACAAAGGGAAGAAATTAGTAAGGACATATATCATATCATATCATATATATATACAGCGCGGAAACAGGCCTTTTCGGCCCACCAAGTCCGCGCCGCCCAGCGATCCCCGCACACTAACACTATTAACACTATCCTACACACACTAGGGATAATTTTTACATTTTGGCTTTTGTCTTGGAGATAAAATTATGTTTCTTTTGGGAACAATCCACAATGCAACCAGTTACAATTGATTCATTTTGCTAGTCCAACTTTAAATATGAATTAATATAATATGTAGGTACAACAAAAACACTATCTAATAAAATAAATGCAATTGCTCAAGCTATATTTTGCCTATACCTCTTCTGGTGTACTGGAGGTTATACAACCAACATTAATTCAAGAGACACATCCGAGTTACAGATTGAATCATAACGATTAGACATTCGATGTAATACAAGATTTATGAATGGGTTAAATGTTTCTTGGTTTGTTGGAAAGATATCAACATATTAATTAGGAGTTGAAAATCAGGCCAATTCACAAATTAAAATGTTTTCTATGGAGTTGGATTTAGAGGGATTTAGGATTTGAAGTGGATTAAAATGATAAGATCTCTCCACAGGATGTTTTGCAGATGAGGGAGTGGGAAAGTTGAGCGTTTAAAGATTTGTTCAGCTTGGAGCTGAAACTTAACCTACTTGGAGCACAGAAAACAAAAATATTACACACACTTTATAATTCTGCAGCGAACGATGAAAGAAGAAAAATTAACCCTGAAAACGGTTTTGCATTTAGAACAAAAAGCCATTTTACAAATACCAAAGACCAAATGTGTAGATGTGAAATAACAAGACAATAAGAGATGGTGGGGTATCCAACTAAATTGACCTTTAAGTCCCACTGTTCAGCCTCTCATTCACTGGGGCTGAGGTAGGAGATGGGACATTTTTATTCATTTAAAAGTTAAAAATGAACTTTCTCCTCGCAGGTAGGAATAATGCCAAACAGGAAATTGAGAGATCATTATGATTGCATTTCAGATTATGTCCCATTTCTTGATCCTAAAATATATGCGTAAACACACATGGTGCTGCAGAAATCCAGAGGCACAAATAGTTTTACTTGAAGGCTGTTCAGTTGCGGAAGAGTAAAACTATGTATAATCAAAGAATGTAAATTATCACTGAAATCTCGGTACCCGGGACAGAGAAATTATTTGCTTGGCCAGGAGGCCGAATTATTGATAGTTACTGTGGTATACACAATGTTAGAAACAGTTATCTTTTCAGACATGCATTTGAATCTTATCCAAATTGATAGGAGGAAGTTTTTTTTTTTCATCTGCCGGATGTAAACTGATGTGTTAAATTAGCTTGGGGTAGTTTCCACACTTTTCCTAATCTCTCAACTGCCCGCAATATCAACAAACCATCACCGGAGTGTCAGTTTCACTCAACATTCACGGGAATGGCTGACATGTGGAGTGGAAAATGCCATTCTGCTGCAGGAAGAGATGTTTTATTCCCAAATTGGGGATGTTGTTTTCATAGTTTACTGTAATTGTATCCGGTGGCTGTTTGAAACCAAAGCAAGGTGTGAAAAGTGGAAAATATTGCCATTTTCACACACTGGTGTTCTCAATTACCACACAACACAAAGTAAGTGAATATAAAGATGACATTTTAAAAAAGCATCACTCAATTAAATCTGAAATTTAAAAAAATAGAAATGCATGGGAAATTCAGAGCCTCTGTGATGAGAGAAACACCGAGTAAACCCTTCAAAACAATGACTTTTCACCTGATAAAATGTTGACAGTGTCATCTCTACAATGCTGCTCGACGTGAAGTATTTCTGCTTTTATTTCAGATTTCCAGATTTGAAGTTTTTTTGGTGGCTGGATAAACTTAGGATGTGAACATTTATCAGTAGCAATGCAGGCATTCAGAACTACATTAGCCCATTTAACCAATGTTAAAGTAGGAGTAAGAAAGTTGCAAACTACATGAGATTGACAATGAATTTAAAAATGATTGACCTTGCATGTGCTGCATGCTATCCTCCTCATTTACTGAAACTAATCTCCTTGTAAATAAAAGGTATGAGGTTCAGCTCTGTCAAGAATTTTCAGAGGCACAGAATATAATTCCTTACCAGTTATAAATCAGGGAGTGGGAGACGGTAATCTCTAAGAATTATTTAAACCTGTTCCTCTTGCTGTGTGGAAATATCATCAAATCGTAATCAGTTGCATTCATTATGGAGCTAAATCACCGGTTGAGCTGTTTGAGTAATATATTTTCACTTCTGCATCAGAAGAGTGCCCATTGCTGCCACTGTGTGACAGTTCCATTTGCCACGCCATCTCCATTTATACCGCATAGTAAGGACTTTTATGTTGTGAGCTTCATGCTGATTAGAATCTGTGTCTAGACTGTCCAGATGTGTTACATTTGGAATCTAAGTAGCCACACAGGGGTCAAAGACTTTCATCCCATTATTCTGGTCTGGACTGAAACCATCTCAGAGATGAAAGGGCACTGTTTTAATTGATTGACCCATTCGATACCAGAAATAGTTTCTGATGGGCTGTGACATTCCAATTTGTTATAGCATTAACAGGCTGGAAGAGTAACCCTAGGTTACAATAACATTAAAAGGATAAATATTTAAGCAAAAGGATCTTGCATTTGTGTAGCAGCTTTTAGAAGCTAGAAGCCCCAAAAAGCACTTTATAACCACTGGTAAAGTCTAGGTACTCCAATAACGTAATCCACCATCAAAGATCCACAATCACTTTATTTAATGAATAGCTTTTGAAAACCTTTGCATTTGTGGGAAAATCATTTTACGTAAACATGCATTATTATTGGCATTGACTTAAAGATCTTCATGACCATGCATGCTTGTGATCTTTTTACTTCTGTGGTAGTTCCAAAAACAAAATTATTGCCTCAGGCAGAACTGTTTCCTGTTCATTATATTTAGCTTTCTGTGTGGGATCTCAGTATCAAAAAAACCTCATCATATGTCAGAAAACCACAATGTCAAAGTGATAAAAGAGACAAACATAAAAACATGCTGACATAAAAACAAATTGCTGGAGGAACTCAGCAGGTCAGGCAGCTCCTGCAGAGGGAAATGTACTGTTGGCGTTTCGAGTTGAAACCCTATTTCAGGTCTGAAAGAGTGGGCAAGACATAACCAGTATAAAGAATTGAGGAGGTGGTGATAGAGCTGGCAAGCATTGTTTGGATTCATTTGGGGATTGGAGTATAAAAAATAAAGTGGATGAGCTTGAGGCTCAGTTAGACATTGGCAAGTATGAGGTTGTGGGAATTACAGAAACATGGCTACAAGAGGACCAGGGCTGGGAACTGAATATTCAGGGGTATACGACCTATCGAAAAGACAGACAGGTGGGCAGAGGGGGTGGGGTTGCTCTGTTGGTAAGGAATGATATTCACTCACTTGCAGGGGGTGACATAGAATCAGGAGATGTAGAATCAGTATGGATAGAAATGAGAAATTATAAGGGCAAGTTTTAATCTACAAATTGAGAGGGAGAAGGGAAAATCGGAAGTGTCAGTATTACAGTATAGCAAAGGGGATTACAGAGACATGAGGCAGGAGCTGGCCAGATTTGACTGGAAGGAGGCCCTAGCAGGGAAGACAGTGGGACAGCAATGGCAGGTATTCCTGGGAATAATGCAGAAGTTGCAGGATCAATTCATCCCAAAGAGGAGGAAAGATTCTAAGGGGAGTAAGAGGCACCCGTGGCTGACAAGGGAAGTCAAGGTCAGCATAAAAATAAAAGAGAATAAGTATAACATAGCAAAGAAGAGCGGGAAGCCAGAGGATTGGGACTCTTTTAAAGAGCAACGGAAGATAACTAAAAGGGCAATACGAGGAGAAAAGATGAGGTACGAAGGTAAGCTGGCCAATAATATAAAGGAGGATAATAAAAGCTTGTTTAGGTATGTGAAGAGGAAAAAAATAGTTAAGGCAAATGTGAGTCCCTTGAAGACAGAAGCTGGGGAATTTATTACGGGGAACAAGGAAATGGCAGACGAGTTGATCTTTCTTCACTAAGGAAGATACAAACAATCTCCCAGATGTTCTAGTGGCCAGATATTCTTGCTATTGAGGACGTGCAGTGTACCTTGACTTTCAGAAAGCCTTCGACAAGGTCCCACATAGGAGATTAGTGTGCAAAATTAGAGCACATGGTATTGGGGGTAGGGTACTGACATGGATAGAAAATTGGTTGGTAGACAGAAAGCAAAGAGTGGGGATAAATGGGTCCCTTTCAGAATGGCAGGCAGTGACTAGTGGGGTATCGCAAGGCTCGGTGCTGGGACCGCAGCTATTTACAATATACATTAATGACTTGGATGAAGGGATTAAAAGTAACATTAGCAAATTTGCAGATGACACAAAGCTGGGTGGCAGTGTGAACTGTGAGGAAGATGCTATGAGGTTGCAGGATGACTTGGACAGGCTGTGTGAGTGAGCGGATGCATGGCAGATGCAGTTTAATGTGGATAAGTGTGAGGTTATCCACTTTGGTGGTAAGAATAGGAAGGCAGATTATTATCTGAATGGTGTCAAGTTAGGAAAAGGGGACGTACAACGAGATCTGGGTGTCCTAGTGCATCAGTCACTGAAAGGAAGCATGCAGGTGCAGCAGGCAGTGAAAAAAGCCAATGGAATGTTGGCCTTCATAACAAGAGGAGATGAGTATAGGAGCAAAGAGGTCCTTCTACATTTGTACAGGGCCCTAGTGAGACCGCACCTGGAGTACTGTGTGCAGTTTTGGTCTCCAAATTTGAGGAAGGATATTCTTGCTATTGAGGACGTGCAGCGTAGGTTTACTAGGTTAATTCCCGGAATGGTGGGACTGTCGTATGTTGAAAGACTGGAGCGACTAGGCTTATATACACTGGAATTTAGCAGGATGAGAGGGGATCTTATTGAAACATATAAGATTTATTAAGGGGTTGGACAAGTTAGAGGCAGGAAACATGTTCCCAATGTTGGGGGAGTCCAGAACCAGGGGCCACAGTTTAAGAATAAGGGGTAGGCCATTTAGAAATGAGATGAGGAAAAACGTTTTCAGTCAGAGAGTTGTAAATCTGTGGAATTCTCTGCCTCAGAAGGCAGTGGAGACCAGTTCTCTGAATGCTTTCAAGAGAGAGCTATAATATAACAGAGCTTTATTTGTCGTTCGGTACCGAAGTACCGAAGGAAACTACATAGCAGTCATAGAAAAAAAAAAGAAAAAAAAGAACACAAGACACATAACCCCAACACAAACGTCCATCACAGTGACTCCAAATACCCCCTCACTGTGATGGAGGCAACAAAACTTCCCCTCTCTTCCCCACGCCCACGGACAGACAGCTCGTCCCCGACCGACCCGCACAGTCCCCGCACCGGGCGCTGAAACGTCTCGCGGCCGAACCGGGCGATGAAAGGCCCGCGACCAAGCCTTACGCAGCTAAGTCCCGCAGCCGAGCCGCACCAGCGGTGAAAAGTCCCGCAGCCGAGCCGCACCGGGCGGTGTTAAGTCCCGCAGCCGAGCCGCACCAGCGGTGAAAAGTCCCGCAGCCGAGCCGCACCGGGCGGTGTTAAGTCCCGCAGCCGAGTTGCACCGGGCGGTGTTAAGCCCCGCAGCCGAGCTGCACCGGGCGGTGTTAAGCCCCGCAGCCGAGTTGCACCGGGCGGTGTTAAGCCCCGCAGCCGAGCTGCACCGGGCGGTGTTAAGTCCCGCAGCCGAGTTGCACCGGGCGGTGTTAAGCCCCGCAGCTGAGCTGCACCGGGCGATGTAAGTCCAGCGGCCAAGCCGCACCGGCATGTAAAGTCCAGCGGCCAAGCCGCACCGGGATGTAAAGTCCAGCGGCCGAGCCGCACCGGGGGATGTTAGGCCCCGCAGCCGAGCCGCACCCCGCGCCGTGAGGAAGAGAAAAGTTCCCCACACCCACCCACCCACACCCACCCCCCACACACCACCACCCCCTCCCACACATACACAACCAAAAAATATATATAAAAATCATCCCAACACCGACACTCAACAAAAAAAAGACGGACAGACTGCTAGTCAGCCGCTGCCGTTAGGCGCCGCCACGTGATAGAGCTCTTAAGGATAGCGGAGTCAGGGGGTCAGGGGGTATGGGGAGAAGGCAGGAATGGGGTACTGATTGAGAATGATCAGCCATGATCACATTGAATGGTGGTGCTGGCTCGAAAGGCCGAATGGCCTACTCCTGCACCTATTGTCTATTGTCTATTGATACAGGTGCCTTACATTTTTTTTAACTTCATTTTCTCTGTATCTGTAACATCTTCTCCAGTTTTTAATTCTCTTACTCTAGGTAAAAGACTGTGCATTCACCCTATCTATCCCCTTTTGATTTTATACACTTCTATAAGATCACCCCTCAGCAATCCCACACTCCAAGGAATAAAGTACTAGCCTGCTCAACCTCTCCCTATAGCTCAGCCCCTCGAGTCCTGGCAACATCCTTGTGAATCTTCTCTGCACTCTTTCCAGGTGATCAAGAGCCCGCTGTAGTTTTTGATAACAAAACACATAATGAAACATATAAGATGGAGTTCTTGATGGGATGGAAATGACAAGGCTTCCATATTACCCATATCATCAATAACCTCTGCCTCACCAGTGGCAGGATCTACAGATCACATGGGTCTTATCAGCCACCAGAGAACCCATGGAATCAGAGTGGAAGTAAGTCATCCAACAATCTCGAGGGACCAACTAAGTCACAAATAACTTTTTTGTTTAAGTATGAGGTCCACAAATGTGAGCAGTTCTCCAGGTTCAGATTATCAAAGTTTCTACAAAATTTTAATATAGTATATCTGCTTTTCAATTGTTAACCTTATTGAAATCCACGTTGCTACTGGGTTTATCCCAGTAAGCCAAACCAAGGTTTGGTTTATAGGTTCTAGTGACATTTTTCGGATCCCATTTCCTCCACTTCACAGTTAGCTGCACTGAAAATCTTTTTTTCCTATTTCTCTTGTGTTTGATTTCTTTCATTTCATTAACTGCACCTCCCAATTTTGAGTCAAAGCATGGAAGAGTAAAGCACAGGAACAGGTCCTTAGGCCCACAATGTCTGTGCCAAACATGTTACCAAGATAAACACATCTTTTCTGCCTCCATATGATCCATATTCCTCCATTCCCTGCATATTCATGTTCCTATTTAAGAGCCTCTTAAAAACCACTATATCTATTTCAATAGATTTTTAAATGGTACTTCAGTTTCCCAAATTCAAACATTAATATTAATAGTAGACAATAATCTCAGCACGTTCACTGACAAAGCCATTCTGACTGTCCCTAATGATCCCATTCTCCTCAAAATGAAAGTAAATCCTATTCTAAAGAATCCCAATGACATGAAGCTCACTTGCCTATTGTTTCTTGGATTATCTATACTTTCTTTCTTAAACAAAGGAACATCAGTCCTCTAGGACCTTTATCTATATGTTGTTTATATTGTACCTGTGGAATACTTTTAATTTTCCTTGATCAATTCATAATTCATCCTTCTCTGCAATTCCAATTATTTATTTTCTTATCTACTCTGTTGGTATTTGCGTTTGTTACTCTTTCCTTTTACTTTAAATGTTTTTTTCTCTCTCTCCTTTATTATTTTATTGTTTACAGTATACTATGTTTATATATTCTGTTGCGCTGCTGTAAGTAAGAATTTTATTGTTCTATCTGGGACAGATGACAATAAAAACACTCTTGACTCTCTTGAGGTTAAGCCTTGAGGTTACCGTTCTGTTTTTATCATTTTATTTCTCCATGATTTTTCAATGTTGTTTTTTTTCCCGAGATTTTTTATGCTGAATGTTATTGATCTCCATTTTAAACATTTGAGATTGAGACTCCCTGTCAGGTGAATTTACCAGTTTACTTTCACAAGTTCCATTCCCATGCAATCACAGTGACCTTTTCCCGCAATGTATTACTTTGGACGTTGGCTGCCTTTAAGTTTTATACTTTATTATGTTCTGTGCAATGTTATCTCAGTATTGCACACATAGTCACCCACCTTCCTCCCATTCATCCCAACTCTCAGCGCTTTTATATCCACTATGATTTATTCCCCATCGATTCCTTTCTTTTGGAATTCCGGTGTATAGCATTAAAGGGAGTTTCATATCCCATGTAAAAGCTATGTACTTTTTATTTTCATGTGTTGTCTTGTTAGTTTATATTCATAAAATCTCCTTAATCATAGCTTGTTTTAGATTAATTCATTCCATAGATTTATCTACGCATTTCCCCCTCCACCCCCATTCTGCTATTATATGGTCTGTAGGATTTCCCATAAACATAACCAGTCCTTCGAGATTGTGTTTCTGCATTGATGTTGGTTATCTTTGTTCTCTTTCCATTAATGGTTTCTAACTCACACTGTGAAGTCAACCACTCCTTTGTTTTATTATTCTTGTGGAATAGATTTTATCCTGCAATATTTAACTGATTCTTGATGCAACTGAATTTTAATTATCCTGACTGGTCCTGTTGCCTCACTACATATTATTGCGGCCGTCCCTCAGTTTCAGTTCAGATGCTGTGCACATGATTGCTTGGACTGTTTGGTTTATTTTGTCCATTGCTGTCTTCCTATATGTTTTAATCGACTTGAACTTGTATCTGTAGCTGTGTTTGTTCCTTAACCATTTTCTACCCTCATATTTTGTTCTGTTCTGATCTTTACTCTTGATGACCACTTAATTTACCTTCAAGCCCTGTTATTTTTCCATTGGTCTTCTCTTACTTTTTTTACTCGTTTAATGTTCCACACATAACCTTGTTTATCTTTCCACCAGGAGACTGCTCCCAATGCAAATCAAGCAGAGCCTTTTCCAGTAGACCAGCCATTTCCTCTCCCTGTACTGATGGCATTCTCCCATGAAATGAAGCCTCTCCTTCCCACACCAGTCTATCTGGAGCACACAGTAACTACAATAATTTGCAGATGACGATAGTAAGAGTGTAAAAAATATACGTCATTGAGGCAGTACACACAGTTGCCACATTTCCGGCACCATCTTGTGCCCTTCAAGCTTCAACTTCTTAAAAAATACTGTATACAGTCCGATCTTGGCCTTAAAGGCCCGTTGTCTTGACAGCAGCACTGGGTCGGTGCTCATAGGTCCATAAGTCCTAGGAGCAGAATTAGGCACTTTGGCCCATCAAGTCATCTGCGCCAATCAATCATGGCTGACCTATCTTTCCCTCTCAACCCCATTCTCCTGCCTTTCCTCATAAACGTTTGACACCCTTACTAAGGGGCGGCACTGTGGCGCAGTGGTAGGGTTGCGGTCTTATAGTGTATGCAGCGCCGGAGACCCGGGTTCGATCCCAACCACGGGTGCTGTCTGTACGGGGTTTGTACGTTCTCCCCGTGACCTGCGTGGGTTTTCTCCAAGATCTCCGATTTTCTCCCCCATTCCAAAGATGTACAGGTATGTAGGTTAATTGGCTTGGTGCAGGGTAGTGTTAGTGTGTGTGGATCACCGGTCGGCACAGACTCGGTGGGCCGAAGGGCCTGCTTCCACGCTATATCTCTAAAACTAAACTAAAACTAATCAAGAATTTGTCAATCTCAACTTTAAAAATACCCAATGACTTGGCCTCCAAGTGTCAGCCTGGCCAGGTGATGCTGTTAACGTCATCCAAAGAAATGGGGGAAACATTATAATAACACTGTGGCGTTTTATTCTAGTTTTCCACCACATATGAGGACATTCATTTCTAATCACCTGGATGCCCAATAAGTTCGAGAATGACCAGAATCCCCTCGCCTCCACACAAAGAGACAGAGTTATTTTTATGTGGTGTTCTGTACAGCTGTATGTTATACCATCGCAGTAAAATGACAGAGATTTTCTGAACCTCTTTGCTTACCATATGTTAAAGTAGGTTAGTTACTTGCATTATCGGAGAATAAAATGGTGTAGGAAAGAACTGCAGATGCTGGTTTAAGCCAAAGATCGACACAAAATGCTGGAGTAACTCAGCGGGATAGGCAGTATCTCTGGAGGGAAGGAATGGGTGACATTTCGGGTTGAGAACCTGCTTCAGACTGGTCAGGGGCAAGGGAAAGGAGAGCTGTAGACGATTATGTAGAGAGATAAAGAACAATGAATGAAAGATATGCAAAAAAGTAACAATCATAAAGGAAACAGGCCATTGTTAGCTGTATGTTAGGTGAAAACGAGAAGAAGGTTGTTGGAGAGCGTAAATAATATACTCCCCCCATGTGACTCATTGCCAAAATTGACATTCTGGAACTATCCATTCAAATAGGACTGTTACCAGGACAATCGATTCCTGATTTGAGATATCTATTTTGACACAATTTACTTCAGTACCGTCCCCTCTCCCCCACTCCCCCCCCCCCCCCCCCGTCCCCCCCGTCCCGCTAGGAAAATGGGAAACGTTAAAAACTCAATTACAATTAATGATTTAGATCACATATGATGATGAAATGGTAAAAATGTGTCGTAATAAAATCGCACTTCCAAAAGATGAAAAAAAAATTAAGTTGGGAACAAAGTCCGAGCCCATGATAGTCTGGCCAGTGCACTGTTATATAACTGTCTTATGCCATATTCCTTAGCAAGATTACTGTCTCCCTTTCATAAAAGGTGTATCGAATTTATTACTGGAGACTGATGTCAGTACAGTTACTGCAATCAAATAATCTACCAGCACATAGGAAATGCAGAAAGCGGTATCCTCTGACACAAAGAATATGTTCTCACAATAAATTATGCACGAGACATCGCAAAACATTAATGGCAATGTCAATTCAATCAGATGGATTTTTGTACAGGTTAAAACCATAGCTTTTACGCTGCATGTCTTTCCTTTCACATCGAAGAGACGAATGGTACTCCATCAAAGCCGCTGCATACACCATATCATATCATATCATATATATACAGCCGGAAACAGGCCTTTTCGGCCCTCCAAGTCCGTGCCGCCCAGCGATCCCCATACATTAACACTATCCTACACCCACTAGGGACAATTTTTTTTAAACATTTACCCAGCCAATTAACCTACATACCTGTACGTCTTTGGAGTGTGGGAGGAAACCGAAGATCTCGGAGAAAACCCACGCAGGTCACGGGGAGAACGTACAAACTCCTTACAGTGCAGCACCCGTAGTCAGGATCGAACCTGAGTCTCCGGCGCTGCATTCGCTGTAAAGCAGCAACTCTACCGCTGCGCTACCGTGCCGCCCCTTCAATCCCACCACCATAGAAGCAGATACAGTAGAGACTGTTAAAAGACATTTGGATAAATATTCGGATAGAAAGGGTTTAGTGGGACAATGGGTTAAATGCAGGCAACTAGGACTAGCACAGCATAGACAAGATGGCCTGAAGGGTCTGTTGGAAGGCAGAAATACTCAATTTATGATTCCAATATGATAAGTAAATTGATCCAACCAATGTACTTGGTTAAACAAAGTGTCACACATGCCTTAGTTGATCAAGTGACATGGTTCTGTTCATGTGCTCCTGTGTTTAGTGTTTCTAAAGGCAGCAGTCATAGGCTGATCCTCTCATCTTGGAGAAAAGAAAGATAGATGCAATTATCATCACAAAGAACTCTGATTAAACTGAGGTGATTTGCCATTTATCTCTGTGCCAGGGCTAATGACATTTTATGTTTACAAGAAACGTTTTTATCGAAACAGGACTTGGGAAAATTGAACTCTTTTAATGACGATTTCCACGGGGCTGGTGAGTCCACTACTGATCTATCTATGGGAATAGTGAGAGGAAGGATAGCAGGGGGAGCGGCCATCCTTTGGCAGAAAAGGATGGACTCTGCTATTAATGTCATTAGGCTAGAAGTTGACTGGTGTATCGCTATACAGATAAAAATGAATAACAAAGAGGTTACTATCCTCAATGTATACACACCGTATGAGTCACAACAAAATGAAGACGAATACCTGGTTAGATTAGCTTTTATAAATTCTTTTATTTCTGATAATCATTCCACAAGTATCTATGTAGTGGGTGACATGAATGCTGACCTATCAGACAAAAGTTCCTTGTTTGCAAAGCATATGCTGCAGTTTTGTGTCGATAACACTCTTATATTATCCAGCCAAAAGCTTCTACCTGCAGATAGTTATTCTTACATAAGTGAGGCCTGGCACTCTACATCATGGCTTGACCACTGCATTAGCACTGCTGATGCTCATGATATTCTAAGATCTATGGAGATTGTGTATGAGGCATCTATGTCTGATCATGTTCCTTTTGTTATGGCACTCGATTGGGGCAGTCTCCCGGAGATGTCTCAGGAGGTTAATAGTGCCTGTAAGGCTAAACTGGATTGGTCTAAGCTCTCAGATGAGGATGTGATGTTATACTATGGGAGAACTGATGTCCTTCTAAGTAATGTATATCTACCCAGAGATGCGATTATGTGTACTGATGTGAATTGTAATAACAGCGCTCACTGTAAGGACCTCTGTGCTATGTATAATTGTATTGTGAATTGTATTGTGGGTGCTGTGTATGAAGCTAGTAGGCCATGCTTTACTCACTCTGATAAAAGACACAGCATTAAGCCAGGGTGGAATAAACATGTGGCTGCTCATCATGCTGAAGCTAAGGATGCCTTTAAGGCTTGGGTCCTGGCAAATAAGGCCCAGAGAGGGGCCTGTCCTGGATCACAAAAAGCTTAGTAATGCTCGGTATAAATATGCAGTTCGTTATATCAGCAAACACGAATAATTAATGAGAGCAGACTCTATGGCTGATAAGCTCCTTGGTAACGATGTTACTGGCTTCTGGAAGGAGGTGAGAGCTCTGAACAGAGGCAGTACATCGTTACCATGTACCATAGAAGGAGTCTCAGGAGCCGACAACATAGCTGATTTGTGGAGGCAACATTACTCTGAGCTATTCAATTGTATTAAAAGTGATCCCTACAAAGTGGGCAACATTGCCAACAGTGACAAAGTGGGAATCACAGCCAATAAGGTCTATCAAGCAATCACACAGCTAGCTGATAACAAAGCTAGCGGCTTAGATCAGATCACTGCCGAGCACCTCAAACTTGCAAGCCCGAGGGTTGCTGCCCTTCTTGCAATCTGTTTTACTGGCCTTATGAATCATGGTCTGTTACCGGACTCCATGTTGTCCGTTACTCTGGTGCCTGTCATCAAGGACAAAGCGGGCAAGGTGGGGAGCTTGGATAATTACAGACCGATTGCTCTAGCCAGTGTGTTATCCAAAGTCCTGGAAATAATTTTATTAGATAGATTATGTTTTTATTTGGGTACTACAGACAACCAGTTTGGCTTCAAGGCTAAGCATGGTACTGATTTATGTATCTATGCCCTGAAGGAAATGGTTGAAATGTATAGAAGGCAGAATTCCTCTGTGTTAATTGGTTTTATTGATGCCTCTAAAGCTTTTGATCGAGTCAACCATCATAAGCTGTTCCAAAAACTGAGTCAAAGAGGAGTGCCTAACAGTATAATTAGGGTCCTGACATATTGGTACGCCAACCAGAGCATGCAGGTCAAATGGGGTAATGCAGTCTCTGTACCATTTGGTGTTGGTAATGGGGTTCGCCAGGGGGGGCTACTTTCACCAGCCCTCTTTAATGTGTACATGAATGATTTATCTGACCAGCTTAGAGGCTGTAAAACAGATGTATGATTGGTAACACCCTGGTAAACCATCTTATGTATGCCGATGATCTGGTGGTTTTTTCTCCTAGCAGTGCTGGGTTTCAGCAGATGTTGAATATATGCTCTGAGTATGGTGTCCAATTTGACGTGAAATACAATGCTAAAAAGAGCGTTGTCATGATTTGTAAAGTAAAAGGGGACAAAGATCTAGTCTTCCCATCATTTTACCTGTCAGGGCAGGTTCTATCTGTCTGCTGTAAAGCTAAGTATCTGGGACATGTCATAACAGATCAAATGTCTGATGATGAGGACATGTATAGATAGCGCCGCATGTTGTATGCACAAGCTAACATGTTGGTTAGGAAATTCCACTGGTGCTCAGGAAATGTCAAGATAAACCTGTTTAGAACGTACTGTACTCCTCTTTACACTGATCCTTTGTGGATAAAGTTTAATCAGTCAAGCATCCATAAACTTAAGGTTGCCTATAATGACTGCGTGCGCATATTGCTTAGAAAGCCAAGGTGGTGCAGTGCAAGTGAACTGTTCTGTAGTGCAGGAGTCAATACGTTTCATGCCCTGTTGAGGAATCTCATGTTTAAATTTATATGCCGATTGAATGGTTCTCAGAATTCCATCATTGTGCTGCTGGTAAATCCTGGTTTCAGTGCCGTGAGATACCTGTCACCTATGTGGAAACATTGGTATTGTTGCCTTTTCTAATTTAATTTAATTTTATATGTATATACTGTGTACTGTATGTGTATTCTAATGGACCATGAGTTTGCTTAATAAAAAATTTAATAATAATTAATAATAATAATAATAATAATGAAGTGCTGCGAGTTAATTGCTATTTTGGAGTTCAAAGTTTTGTCCAAATTACGTGATCACAGCAAACATGACGTTATTTTGACAAAAACTAAAGATCCAAGTCAATGGATCAGAATTTGGAAAGCAGATTTCCATGTGTGTTTGTTGCCATATCAGGCAACCAGTGCCTACAAGAGAGGACAGATGTACAGAGAGCATTAAAATCATCTGTCATCAATCCCAAAGCCAAAACCCAAATAATAGAAATGTCCAGCAAATCAGATCTGTATTTTTTAAATTCTTTTTGAGATACAATGTGGTAACAGGCCCTTCGGCCCACCGAGTCCACGCCAACCAGCGATCCCTGCACACCCACACTATCCTGCACACACAAGGGACACTTTACAAACTTACCAAGCCAATTAGCCTACAAACCTGTACGTCTTTGGAGTGTGGGAGGAAATCGGAGTACCTGGAGAAAACCCACACAGATCACAGGGTGAACGTACAAGCTCCATACAGACAGCACCCGTAGTCAGGATCGAACCCGGGTCTCTGGCGCTGTAAGGCAGCAAATCTACCGCTGCGCCACCGTGCTGCTCATCTGTGGAGAGAGATAAACTGGGATGATATTGCAGGTGGATATTACAACAGGCCAACTCCGATACAAATAGGAAAAGCAAGTTATCTGAAGTAGTTGAATTCAATATTGAGCCTCAAACCCTTCAATGACAGAAGCTTAATTGAGCTTTGTTGGAATGGTGGAGGAGGCTACTGACAGATAGGTGATAGGTCAGAGTGGAAGTGGATGGAGAATTAAAGTGACAGGCAACTGGGAGCTCAGGGTTACACTTGCAGACTAAAGAGAAGTGTTCTGCAAATTGCTCACCCAAAGTCTTTGACCCAAAATGTATTTTTCTCATTCCACAGATCAATCTGATCTGAGTGTTTTCACTATTTTATGTTTATATTTTTGGTTTCTCCAATGTAGAGGAGACCACGTTGTGAGCAGTATGTGCACATTGTGGCAGCACAGTGGTAGAGTTGCTGCCTTACAGTGCCAGAGACCCTGGTTCGATCCCGACGACGGGTGCTGTCTTTACGGAGCTTGTACGCTCTCCCCGTGATTGCGTGGGTTTTCCTCTGGTGTTCCTGCTTCCTCCCACACTCCATACAGGTTTGTAGGCTAATTGGCTTTGGTAAAAATTGTCCCTTGTGCGCAGGAGAGTGCTAGTGTACAGGGATCGATGGTTGGTGTGGACTCAGTTGGTCGAAGGACCTATTTCAGCATTGTATCTCTAAACTAAACTAAACTATACACTAAATTGGAAAAAATGTAGGTAAACTCCTGCTTTAGTTAGAAGTACAGTATGGGATCCCGGATGATGGGAAGGGACCAGCTAAAAGAACAGGTGGAGCAATCCTGTTCAACATTTAACATCCAGAATAGTTTTTTTATAAGCCTTTTAATCTTTTTTTTTTTAAATCTCAAGTTATATTATATTACTGGGAGAGAAGTGTTTGTCATTTGCTAAGGTAAAGGGTGACAGAAAATGAGGCCCGTGTGTATACTTTCCATAGATAGTGGGAGCTGCAAGCAAATGTCACCCTACACCAGGGAGAAACAGTTTTTGTAATAGCTTCTGCTAAAATAGATTCTGAACAAGTGGTTGACTTAAACTTTAAAATGTGCTTTTGAGACCAATTATGGGTTTAGAATTGTTGTCATGTTTTAGGTTGAGGAACCTGCTTTCCCAACCCTCGTTCACCACATTCTGAGATTATTTCATCCTGAGACACTTGATTCCTTGTATGGGAGAACTGGTTTTTCATGAAGCATGATCAGGCTCAATCCAACTTGTGCAGGATGGGTATGAGACTTGCAAACTAGTTAGTTGGATGATCGAAAGGCTGACCGACTCCTATTGCCATAAGGGTAGAACTCTATGCTTTCCTGGTGAAAACTGCGTTATGTGGTGCATTTGAAGCAGGGAGTTGATGCACACAGGCTTAGTTTAACAGGAACTGTCCAAAACCAAGGGTGTCATGATCCTGAGTGACATTGGCTTCATGCTGAAGGAAGTTTAAAGATACTTATGAAAGGCAAAAGTTGTTGCAATGTAGAGGAGTTTTCTCCAGGGCAAAACGAGAGTTTATAGTTTTGTTTTCCTCTAGTAATGGACCAGTGATTGATTCACATATTTCTGTGCCATTGAATACATTCAAGTGCCATGCAAATAAATGTTACATGGTCTACTTACAATGGAAATTAAACTCGAGTTGGATGCTTCCTATTCGAACAATAATTCCAGATGATACTTTCCATAAACCTGAATTATTTTTTATTGCTTTCAGTATTATATATTCCCTGGCATTATATTTGAATCCTTTACAGGCCAGGGATTTAGATTTGATTATATGTTGTACATAATTGCATCAACAATAGTATTTATTGATTGTAAATGTCAGGAGGCTGAGAGGAGCCTGGTGGAGACAGTGTTGATAGCAGGTTAATGTGGGAAAGTATCGGTGTGTATAATCCACTGGCATGAAGCTTTATGTAGGTTGAACAAAAAAGTTAGGCACAATTTGAACGTTATGTCTCGGTTTCTTTCATCTGCTTCAGTTGGGATGGCACTGTGGCGCAGCAGTAGAGTTGCTGGCTTACAGTGCCAGATACCCGGGTTCGATCCTGACTACGGATGCTGTCTATACAGCGTTTGTATGTTCTCCCTGTGAGTGCGGGTTTTCTCCGAGTGCTCTAGTTTCTTCCCTCATTCCAAAGGTATACAGGTTTGGAGATTAATTGGCTTTGGTAAAATTTTCAACATCCAGGATATAAAATATTTCACAAGATTACAAAGTATCAGACCTCAATTAACATATATGATTTGCCATTCAGCAAGATCCCAAAGCCCATTCCCCACATTGAGACATCCAAATGTTTCTTAAACGATTCAAAGCTGTTTACCTTAAAAACATCCAATTGCGGAAGAATTTCCTGACATCTGAACTAAAAGTAAATGGTACTGTTTACAGAAGGCCAGGACAAAGGTCATATCCAGGCATTCATAGCAAGGAACAAGGAGAAGGGGGAGAAATGGATTGCTGTCAACTGCTTTCCTAAAGTCATACACAAACAGTTCATCTGCTCGGAATTTAGGAAAACTCCAACTGTCAGATTGCAGCTCTTCCCCACCCTCTGTAAGTCTTTCTGCTCAGGATTTCCGGTTAACATTTATTGGGCTGCACAAGGATCGACCATTTATCTGTAATCAAGCGATACCACCGCTGAGGTAATCACATCATCAAAGAAAAAAGGAATGGAATCAGGACAGACATTCACCTACTTAAATCAGTAGATATTTAGACATGACCCCTTCCACCTCTTCTCCCCCTAAGTTCAGACTTTTAGCATTCACAACCACTGTCAAGTCAGTGACAATGGTTAGAGATTTTTATCTGTAGCCTTTGTCATTTAGCCCACTCATTTGCCAATTATAACCCCCCTCACCTTTATCCACCTATCACTTGCCAACCTTTGTTCTGCCCCATCCCTCTTTTCTAGTTTTCTCCCCCCTACTACTATGTCTGGAGAAGGGTCACGACCCAAGATTTCTTCTGTCCATTCCCTCCGCAGATGCTGCCTGACCAGTTGACCACCTCCAGCATTTTGTTTTGCTCATGATTCCAACATCTGCATTTCCTTGCTTCTCCCTCGCCTATCTGTTCTGACCAGCTGCTGACCAGTGTACAAAGCCTTAATAAAGCATTCTGCCACTTTACGTATGGAAAGCAGCTAATGTGTCTTCCTGCTCCAAAAGCGCTCATTGTTCTTCACCACCTCCCCTCACACAAGGGAAGTCTGAGAAACCTGCCAGGGTGAGAAGTCCCATGCTGAAGCAGGATTGCCACTCGTCTGGTTTGAAACATATGGCTAGTGTTTGAGTGGGCTCTTTGGCAATTTATAATATAAATCAGTCATAAGATCAAAAAGAACTACTAACACTGCCCAGACGGCAGAAACCTAACGAATGAGCACTAAACATGGCTTATAACATCAATGCAGCTGCCTTCCTCTTGGTTTTCAGTGGGCTGGTGTGTCTCATTTACTTTAAGTGCCTTAGCTTTTGATGAATTTTAGTCAACAACTCGCAAACAGTAAAACTCCTGTCATGGTTTCACACATACAACACACTCATCAGGCTGGCCCTGGACTGGAACCCTTCCACCAGAAACTGTAACACATACCACCAATCTGCCCTGAAGTTCATTTATAGGAAGAACAAGATCTCCAATTTTGCACACCCTATATTGTACCTGTTTCATTTTAGAATATTTATTATTCAGAAAAAAATGTTTTGATACCAAGTCCCAAGTTTGCAGCAGCATCACAAGCACATAGACCCAGACAAACACACAAAGACAAATTATACAGAAATGACACATAACATTCTAAAAGAAAGAAGACTGCAAAAAAACAAAAACATGAGTGCAGGAATATAGTTAGGGAGAAAAAAAACTCCAATTAAATGCAGGGATGAGTGTACCGAGGAATTGCAGAGGGAGCGATCTCTGCAGAAGGCGGAAAGGGGTGGAGATGGAAAGATGTGACCCGTGCTGGGATCAGGTTGGAGGTGCCGGAAATGTCAGAAGATGATGTATTGGGTGCAGATGCCCGTAGATGACTAGTGAGGACAGACAAACTCTATCCTTGTTGCATCTGGGAGGTGGAGGAGTGAGAGTAGAACTACGGGACAAAGAGGAGATGCAGGTGAGGGATCCATCTATGACAGCTTGGAGGGAAATCAAGGTAAGAAAATAGAGGCACCTGCGAGACTTTTTCATGATTGCACCTATGTGGTGGATATAGGACAGGTCTTCCAAGATGTAAATGGCCAGGAATTTGATGCTGTTTACTCTTGCTCCCACCATCTCACCAATAAAAATCAACGAATGATCTCCCAACTTTCCCTTCTTAAGTCAATGACATCGATGTTGAGTGAGATGTTGTTGTGGTACCACTCAGGCAGGTGTTCTATCTCTCTCTTGTATGCTGAATCATCACCACCAGTGATTTGACTAACCACAATGATGTCATCGCCAAATCTATAAATGAGATTGGAGCTGCGCTTTACCACACAGTCATGGGCCTACAGAGAGTAAAGCGGGGGCTAAGCACACGGCTTGAGGTTCACCTGTGTTGATGATCAGTGAGGAGGAGATGTTGGTATGGATCTGCTCTGATTGAGGTCTGTCAATGAGGAAGTCAAGGATCCAGTTGCAAAGAGAGGGGCGGAGGCCAGGTCTTGAAGCTTGATGAGTTAGGAGGAGACGAGAGTGTTGAACGCCAGCCTACAGTTAACGATTAGCAGCCTGACATATGTGTTCCATTTATCCAGATTGTCCAGGGCAGTGTGGAGAGCCAGTGAGATGGCATCTGCTGTTGACCTGTTGTGGCGATAGGATGCGGTTCATTCCTGAAGCAGGTGATGATTCATGCCATAACCAACCTCTCAAAGCACTTTATTACAGTGTCCAATTTCAGAATATTTATTATTCAGAAACAACAAAAACATTTTTAGTAGCCTGCCCAGGGAGCCAGCAACTATGATGACACAGTTAATTAACACAGTTTCCTGTTCCATTTTAAACAAAGGAATCCGTAAGCAAAAATGTAATATGCATATAACAGGTATGCAAATCATCATACTTAAAACGTAGCACATCAAACAACTGCTTTGCAGATGATTGATGGATAAGTTGACTTCAATGTCTAGAGGACCAAGGTGCTGCATTTGTGTCTCAGATTCAAATAGAAGCAAATGGTAGAATTAAATTGAAATCAGAGCTCTTCCCATTGATTAGCTGACTAATTAGTGCTCATTCCCACTCCATATAGGCAATTAACTTTCTGGTGTGTGAGAAGATATAAATGCTTGGGGGTGAAACAGAGTAAAACAAATATTTTTCGGAAGAAAAGAAAATTGTGATTTTTATTGTGGCATTTACAATCCTAACTTCCTCACCTCCATCAGGAAATGCCGATTGTGTGGCCTAAAATTAACTGGAAATTTGTCTGTGTCCTACGTACATGCAAATTGACACGTGCATAAATTCCTATTGGAATTTCCTGAGGTATCGAGAGGAACTTTTTGCTTTGGGTTGACTTCCGATGGGTGCTTTTCCTTAGGAAAAACAAACCTTCTGTTTCCTGAGCTATCCAATCTAGACCGCACAGATTTCCTGACAACACACAGACAGCTGTCTTTCGTTGATACTCTCGGACATAAATTCACCTCCCTCTGTCGAAGACTAAAATATTGACGGGCAAAGAAGGTCAAACACGCTGGAGTGCAGACGACCACAGCATATCTCTGGCCACTCGGATTTCCAGGATTCCGTTGTAATTATTGGCATCCAGTCATACAATTCTAGTGTGATGCAGATTGAGGTAGCATATCCTTGTTTACTTGGCTTTTTATTTTTGCTTTCTTGCACATATTTTTACTCTAAAATGAAGAAATGACTGCAGCTTTTCTGAAAACCATGTGGAATCAGACTGGAGAAGGATTAGGTCTATCCAGTAAAATCTATGTGGCCAGAAGATACCATTTGACAGTTGGGTTATGAAGCTAAAGGTGTTTTTTAATGACCCCTCTGAATTAAATGATACTGACCCAGGAACCACCTTCATAAGGGCATGGTCATTGGAGATCCCTATGGTCCACACTTTTACTATGTTGTATTAAGTCTTACCAAGTATATCTCCATAGTTCCACGGTTAGTATTTCTGAATCCAGGTCACAGGACTACGGGCATAGGTTTGAAATTCATTGTAAATTACTAACTGGATTTTTAAAACATTATTTAACACAAGTTATACAAGGAGCCTTGGATGAGATCCACAATCCACTGAGGACCAGATCATGGACATTCGAGTCTGGCCATACAGGGTCATATAAGAAGTCCATGGACAACTTGTAAGGCCATTGGGAAAGCAAAGGGACACTTTTGGTTTAAACTGGAGGAACAGATGGACATTCGACGGCTGTGGCTATGCTTGCATCTCATTACTTCCCATAAGGTGAAACCATGTAGTTGGTCAGGTAATAGTGATGCATCACTCCCGGACGAGCTCAATGCTTTCTATATTCACTTCAAAAGGGAGAACATTGATGTGCCTTCTCGGGCTCCACAGTTCCCAGAAACACTACAATCTCAGCCTCCGAGACTAATTTCAGAAGATCCTTCATGAGGGTGAACCTTTGGAAAGCATCCAATCTTGATGGTATATCTGGCCACTTAAAGCTTGAGTAGCAACACTGGCTGCAGGTTTTGCAGGCATGTTCAACCTCTCACCTCTAGTTTAGTTTAATTTGCTTCATTGTCACGTGCACCGAGGTACAGTGAAAACCTTTTGTCGCGTGCTAACCAGTCAGCGGAAAGACAATACATGATTACTATCGAGCCATTTACAGTGTACAGGTAAATGATAAGGGTATACATTTAGTGCAATATAAAGCCAACAAAGTCCGATCAAAGATAGTCCGATGGTCACCAATGAGGTAGATAGTAGTTCAGGACTATTCTCTAGTTGGGATAATTATCCCAATCTTCTTGGGACAACATTTTCTTACTATTGGACATGTGCGATAATGCTTCTGCTATCTCTTTCCTAGATTCGTTAAAAATGCGTGAAATCACATGGAGCTCTGCATTGTTAATGGTGATGTCTGTCAGATAACATGTTAAATTCATACCTCCCATCATCCTGTTTCAGTAGATTAAATGGACATTAGAAATCTCTTGCTCTTGCTTGAAGGGCGCTTGCTCCTATTCCGATAAACATTCCTGCATTGACAAACATTGTTGAAAACTCATTGTGGCTAATAGAATCCTACATTCAAAATAAATGACCTTCTTATCTGTAGAACTGTTTTCTTAAGTAACAGAGCTGATCGGCTCATTGAGTTAGTGCCAGATCTTTGAAGGAAATATGCAATTAGTCCCACATACTGTCCTTGTCGCATAGCTCTACAATGTTTCCCTTTATACATTTATATCCAATTTCCTTCATGGAAAGTATTCATGAATCCACTTCCACTACCCTTCCAATTAATTTTTAAAAAACGTATTTCATTTTTTAAAAAAGCTCATCTTCTGCTAGGAATTTCTTGGTAGTTATCTTAAATCTGAGTCCTCAAGTCATGATCCCTCCTGCCTGTCAACTTTGTTCTGAATTCCATATGCATCAATTTGCATGTTTCCTGGACTTTTGCTGCTCAAGGTAATTAAATGAGTCCAATGAATGTGTGCTTCTAAAACCCTTCTACATAAGCATGAGGCTACCCATTTTAGATTCATTTGGACAGTTAGCTCCTTCGAACCACTATTTAGCATTTCAGGGCTTGCAGCTACTAAATGGAAAATTTCTGGATTTCTTTTCATGTTTCTTGAGCAGCTAGTTTTATCAACATGCATTCTGAAAGAGCCATGTCAATCTGATATCTTCTTTGGGTTGAAATCATGATTGGTGAATGGGAATTTGCTCATGAAATTGTTCTCATCAACAGTTGAGAATCACTACACTTGCCCATTTGTTTTCTTTACGTATAACAGACCATTAATTTCCTGTTAAAAATAAGATGGACTCAATGCCAGGCATGTAATCTTGGTATGCAGACCAAACCTCTTGCAGTTTGCGTGGTTTAATGTGGGTACAGGAAATGTATGGTGGAAGATCAGCATTAGTAAGTATGTGTGGGAAGGAACTGCAGATGCTGGTTTAAATCAAATGTAGACACAAAGAGCTGGAGTAACTCAACGGGACAGGCAGCATCTCTGGAGAGAATGAATGGGAGACGTTTCGGGTCGAGACCCTTCTTCAATAAGCCTGTGGTGGCTGCTTCCTGATAAAAATGGGAAATTGTCCCGTGAGGCTAACATGCAAGACTGTGCTCAGTTATTAATGTTCAGTGGAAACAGGCCCTTCAGCCCACCGAGTCCGTGCTGACCAGAAATCACCTGTACATTAGCTCTATCCTACACCCTGAGGACAACTTACAGAAGCTAATTAACTAACAAGCCAGCGTGTTTTTGGAATGTGGAGGAAACCGGAGGACCTGGTGAAAACCCATACGGTCACAGGGAGAATGTACGAACTGTGCAGACAGCACCCGTAGTCAGGATTGAGCCCAGGTCTCTGACACTGTAAGGCAGCAACTCTACCGCTGTCCAACTGTGCCATCCCAAGTCATATTCTGCGCAGTATATGGTGTCAAAGCCCTGGCCTACCACCAACAATTTGTGGTTTACTTTACATAACTGGTACCAGAGTTGGCAGATTAGGTTTTCTTGTGTGTTCAGCTGGGTATAATTGGTGTTTTCTCCACAACCATTCAGTAGAGTGCACAGTGAAATCTTCGCACTGTATTTATGTTTGTTGTACTGTGTATCTTGAAAGGTTGGTTCTCTTGCCTTTCAACACCTGCCGGGCCAAGCAGGGGGCTGGTCCCCTCTGACTGCAGCTGGACAGAGAGCACCTTTTGAACACCTGCAAACCCTGCCGGCAATCCGCGGCAGCCGTCCTTTCAACTCGCTAGATAGACACAACTCGCTAATTCATCTTAAAGGTTAAACAGTGCTGGAGGGCGAACAATAAAACAATTGGCTCACCAAGAGGGAAGAAAAGAGAGAAAAAATACAGCAATTTAAAACTTTGAAGTTCTTTGACTTTACTTATTGGTTGCTCAGTTATATTATTGTAGATGAAAAGCATACAAAAAAATTCTAATTTTTTATTGCTGCTTCCAATCTGCAAATAAAGACAATGATGAAATAGCAGGTGAGTAAAATGCTGATTCAAACTGCTGGCTGCTCTTTGCTGACCTGTAGCTTACATGGTAGCTGATACATAGCAAGCCAGAATGAGATCTTAATTACACGCAGTAAGTGCACACAAAGTGCTCAAAGAGTTTTGCAATATGCAGTCTTCCCCCCTCGCGGTGATAAAGAGGCTGCACAAAAAGGACCATCGAGCTGAGCATCTGTATTAAACAAGAACTGCTGAAGAAGCTTGTTCTCTTCGGTTTCTAAGTTATTAACGCTCCATTGCTACAGGCACAGATCTGTACTTATAGGTTTTGGAGAAGATCTGAGGAACCATAACAGCATCGGTCATGCTTTCTTTGATCATGGAAAGCATATCATTGCGAATACTATATTTTAATAACCACAATCTGTAATGATTTCTTTCCCCTCAAGAAGAAATTATTATTTTTTTGACAGGTTCAAAAGGGCACTATTGGTTAGGTATTGCTGTTGCCTAGAGCAACTTGCAAACATTTAAAATGCTTATTTGACAATCCTCTACCTATTGTGTCAATGGATGTTGTTAATCCAGTTATTTTGACTCCTCGAAATCCAGTCAATATTGTTATATCAAAATACTTTGGTCATTTAAAGACAACTTATATTTGGCTTAAAGAACGGAATTATCAGAAACCCAAATGTCAAGAGTGGCTCTGAGATTCCTAATAAATAAATCTGCAGCCTTGCATTGCGCTCTTGAAGTGGAGGCTATGTTTTCAGTCAGAATATTTGGGGGGGAAAATAGCTAAACCTGAGTTTAGAAGGTCATAAGGTCATAAGTGATAGGAGCAGAATTAGGCCATTTGGTCCATCAAGTCTATTCTGCCATTCATTCAAGGCTGATCTATCTCTCCCTCCTAACCCCATTCTCTGCCTTCTTCCCATAACCCCTGACACCCATACTAATCAAGAATCAATCTGAAGAAGGGTCTCAGCCCGAAACATCACCCATTCCTTCTCTCCTGAGATGCTGCCTGTCCCGCTGAGTTACTCCAGCATTGTGTGTCTACCTTCGATTTTAACCAGCATCTGCAGTTTTTTTCCTACACTAATCAGGAATCTATCTATCTCTGCCTTAAAGTATAAGAAAATAACTGCAGATGCTGGTACAAATCGATTTATTCACAAAATGCTGGAGTAACTCAGCAGGTCAGGCAGCATCTCGGGAGAGAAGGAATGGGTGACGTTTCGGGTCGAGACCCTTCTTCAGACTGATGTCAGAGGGGCGGGACAAAGGAAGGGTATAGGTGGAGACAGGACAGAAAGTTGTAAACAACTTTAGATAGCTCCTCTGTCCCTCCCTTCCCCTCCTCCTTCCCAGATCTCCCTCTATCTCCCTGTCTCCACCTATATCCTTCCTTTGTCCCGCCCCCCTGACATCAGTCTGAAGAAGGGTCTCGACCCGAAACGTCACCCATTCCTTCTCTCCCGAGATGCTGCCTGACCTGCTGAGTTACTCCAGCATTTTGTGAATAAATCGATATCTCTGCCTTAAAATATATCCATTCACTTGGGTAGGAAGGAACTGCAGATGCTGGTTTAATCCGAAGATAGACACAAAATGCTGTTGTAACTCAGCGGGTCAGGCAGCATCTCTGGGTCGGAGGAATCGGTGACATGTTGGGTCAACACCCTTCTCCTCCACAGCCTTCTGTGGCAATGAATTCCACTGATTCGCCATCCTCTGACAATAAAAGGGGAGCTGTATTATTTGTGGTACCCTGAGCAATTAAAATTCAGCCAAAATTACTAAAAAGCTTCTCTAAGCACTGCCACATTACTGTTAATGGGATCTTCCTGTGTATTAGTTGGCAGCAAGTTTCCTCCATTACTGCAATTGATACATCTCAGAAAATGCTTCATTTGCTGTGAAGCACTTTAAGACGTCCTTAAATCGTACAAGTAATTCTTTGTCCACCTACTTAACTAAAGTTAAAGAACAGAAATTAAAAATTCAGATATATCATCTGCTCCCTTTGACTTTGTTATGTGTAGCATTGTTCTGTAAATCGCAGATGAAAGAGGTTTGCAAGAGCAAACAAGTTCTCACAGACTAAGACAACCGTTCCATTTTTGTAATCCTGTGAAAACGCAACTGTTAAGAGATGTTGCGCTGGCACAATACTTGCCATTTGATAGTGAGTCCATTCAACGGTTCACAAGAGCAGCACTGTGATGTGGTAACATGAAAGAAAATGTTCAAGCCTCAGAATCTGCAAAGGTCACCAGTTAGCAAACCTCTGCACATTCCTCCTCTGTGATAATGCACCAAGTTTAAAACAAGGTACCTGAAGAACATTTGTCCACCTATTAAAATAACATCTCTTATTTGCACCCCTACATGTGTTATACAATTACTTCCTCATAAACCCCTAAATTTGAACCAAAGATGAAATTGCAATGAGATGGAGACCCATTCCGTTCATACTGCACCAGCTTTACTATTGAGTAGTTCAGGCTCAAGTAGAGCCACCTTCTGTGTCGAACCTTTCACCAATATTTCTAAAAGGCTGCATGTTGAATGGAGTCATTCTATTTTAAATGATTAGGGTGCCAGGAGTTTTTAAGTGCAACTGGCATGGGAAAGCTGCAGCCTAACCCGTCTTCAGCTGCACATAATCATGCTGGTGAAGAGGGGTCTCGACCCGAAACGTCACCCAGTCCTTCTCTCCAGAGATGCTGCCTGTCCCGCTGAGTTACTCCAGCATTTTGTATCTACCTTCGATTTAAACCAGCATCTGCAGTTCTTTCCTACACAATACTATCATCTTCTCTTGTATTGGGTACAGAGTCAGCATCTTGGGCCACTGGTGCAGCAGCATTTTTGTTTCTGTTCAAGCTCAAGTAATCTGCAATGATTACAGGATTTGCCAAAGATAATATGTAATAAAAAGGAGCTGAGGATGCAGGTTTATACCAAAGATAACTTCCACTAGCACCTCCCTTCCCCATCCCCCTCCTTCCCCCCTTCCTCCACTACGTCAGTTAACTAGTTCCACAGTTCACAACTATGTATCCTTCTTGATTCACACCTCTCTCTCGCCAACGGTCAGCCTATCGGAAAATTTCCTTGCCCGAGGTCAACTGTTGCTGCCCCCAATTTCTTCTGTTTTTACTTCACTTCCGTTTTTTCCCCCCATAATCCTGACGACAATCAGTCTGACGAAGCATCTGATCTGAAACGGCACTTATCCATTTACTGTCCAGATGCTGCCTGACCCATTGAGTTACTCCAACATTCAGTGTTTATCTTTGTCAAAGATAAATTGCCCTCCAATTAATCGCTTCATATGAAATAGGGCAGTTCTTTCTCTCAGCCTTCAAAATAAAACATAGACATCATATAGACACCAGTCTATATGGTTGTATGTTGGCACTCAATGTCCATAAAATATAGGTCTTTTACCTACACACCCACGCTGCCTCCTGACAATATGGTTCAGCATGAGACTTGGGAACTATGAACCATCACCAAAAAATGTCCATTCCCTCAGCATGGAGCTCCTTGTTTTTATGCATGGCCCTCAGAAGAGTATTGGATTGTCTATTCTGCCCTGCCTGCAAATATGGTGTCTGAAGAAGGGTCTCGACCCGAAACGTCACCCATTCTTTCTATCCTGAGATATTGCCTGTCCCGCTGAGTTACTCCAGCACTTTGTGTCTATCTCTGGTGTAACATTGTGATATGTTCTCCAGATATGTTCTCCAGAAATGCTGCCTTACTTTGTGTCGCAATGTATTGTGCACCACTGATTTGCTGCAGCCCTTTTCACAGAAGAGTTCACTTCTTAGAGAAAACTGGAATATGGTTCCATTTGTCACCAGTCAGTTGCCTAATTCCTGCCGTCGAGAAGGAGGGAGTATCACAGCCAAACCTCTGCTTTGCAAGAGAAATTATCAGCTGCGCTGCGAAATGGCAATTCCACTGCTTCTCCATAATAACACTAGGTATAGATTCTTGAAAGGACAATGAACATGAAATCAACCAATACAATGGTGGATGAGCAGCCCACTTTACACCTTTTCCAGTGATATCAATGGAACAGAAAATAAGATTTAATTATAAAGGCCATTAGATTTTCTAAAAATCTATATACTAAAACTTTCATTTGTTTGTTCCTGAACTACAGCCAAAACGGTACACGATAGCACGATAATTTTAGGCCCATATTACCGTCGTCCCTTTGGTGCTAATGGAAGAAGTTTCATTGAAATCGGTATTATATTTTTAAAGTTATTCACATTTTAAAGTTTAAATCTATCTCCTAGAGAAGGAGGGGGAGGGGGGTGGAGGGAGAGGAGGGAGGATAAGGGGGGTGGAGTGGGGGGGTAGGAGGGGGGGAATGGGGGGGGGGGGGAGAGGGTGCTGCACCAATGCAGGAGAGGTTTGGGCCCAACGGATCCACCTTGGTCTAGTATTTTATACTATTTATGTACATTAATTCCTCCTTTTAGTATTATTCATTTAGTTTCGTTTATTGTCACGTCTTAAGGTGATAGGAGCAGAATCAGGCCATTCGGCCCATCAAGTCTACTGCGCCATATATTCATGGCTGATCTTTCTCTCCTAACCCTATTCTCCTGCCTTCTCCCCGAAACCCTTGACATCCACACTAATCAAGAATCTATCTATCTCTGCCTTCAAAATATCTATTGACTTGGCCTCCACAGCCTTCTGTGGCAAAGAATTCCACAGATTCACCACCTGCTGGCTAATGAAATTCCTCCACATCATCTTCCTAAAGGAACATCCTTTAATTCTGAGGCTATGGCCTCTAGTCCTAGACTCTCCTACTGGTGGAAACATCCTCTCCACATCCACTCTATCCAAGCCTTTCACTATTCGTTAAGTTTCAATGATGTCCCCCGTCACCCTTCTAAACTCCAGCAAGTACAGACCCAGTGCTATCAAACGCTCATCAAGTGTGTACCAAGGTACAGTGGAAAGTTTTTTTTTGCGTGCTATCCAGTCAGTGGACAGACAATACATTACAATCAAGCCGTCCACAGTGTACACTTATGGGATAAAGGGAATAATGTTTGGTGCAAGATAAAGTCCAGTAAAGTCCGATTAAAGATAATCAGAGGGTCTCCAATGAGGTAAATGTATCACTACTGGGTCAGCACTTATTATTCATCAGTAATTGTTCCTGAACAGGCAGGCCTGTTCTGACATTCGAAAGCAGTTCGGGGTTGAGCGCATTATTGACTGCAATAAAGCCATAGTGATAAAGACAGCAGATTTCATTCCCTAAAGGACATTAATAAACCATTTGTTTTTTATGACTGATGAGTAATTTAATGATTGTTATTCCTGATATCAAAGGCAGAATACTGCAGTTGTTGCAAATGTGAAATGGAACACAAAATGCTGGAATTCTGCAGCAGGCGAGCAGAATCTATAGACGTAGAAATAGAGGTCAATGTCCTCTCAATGTGGATTCAGTTTCCCTCTCCACAGGAGTATTAGGCTTTTCCAGCCTTTAGTTTAGTATATTGTCCCGTGTACTGAGGTACAGTGAAAAGTGTTTTTGTTGTTTGCTGTCGTCCATTCAGCGGAAAGAGTATAGACGATTACAATCCACAGTGTACAGGTAGGTACAAGATCAAGGGTATAATGTTTAGTATAAACAATAAAGTCCAGTAAAGTCCGATTAAATATAGTCCAAGGGTCTCAATGAGCTAGAAGGTAGGTCAGAACGGCTCTCTAGTTGGTGATAGGATGGTTCCGTTGCCTGATAACATCTGGCAAGAAACTGTCCTTGAATCTGGAGGTATGGATTCTCAAACTTCTGTACCTCTTGCCTGATGGGAGAGGGGAGAAGAGGGAGTTTCCGGGGGTGAGACTCGGCCTTGATTATGCTGGTGGCGTTGCCGAGGCAGCGTGAAGGGTAGATGGAGTCACTGGTAGGGAGGTTGGTGTGCGTGATGACCTGGGCTGGGTCCACAATTCTCTGCAATTTCTTGCAGTCTTGGATGGAGCTGTTCCCAAACCATGCTGTGTCGCATCCCGATAGAATGCTCTCTATGGCACATCAGTAGAAGTTGATGGGAGTTGTCGGGGGCATGCAAACTTCCTAAGCCTTCTAAGGGAGAAGAGGCATTGGTGTAATTTCTTGGCGATTGCTTCGATATGACTGTTCCAGGGCAAGGTACTGGTGAAATTTACTCCTAGCTTTCAACCATCTATACTTCGCCACTGTCAATGTATGTCGACCGGGGTATGTGTACCACTGCTTCCTGAAGTTGATCACAATCTCCTTAGTCTTGCTGACATTGCGGGAAAGGTTGTTGTCTTGGCACTAGGTTACAAAGTTCTCAATCTCTTTCCTGTACTCCATCCTATCATTATTTGATATCCGGCCCACTACAGTGGTGTCCTATTTGTAAATTGAGTTGGATTTGTATTGGGCTGCACAGACATGGGTGTATAAGGAGTAAAGAAGGGGGCTTTACACCTTTTCTGTTTTAGAACTATTAACAGTTTTTAATTGCAAGTATATTTAATGAATTCAATTTAAATTCCCCACTTGTCACATAGGGATCTGAATGTATATTTCCAAACCAATGTATTTGTTTAAGTAAAAACCAGGGCGACTGCCCCTTATTCTGCTCTACAGTCGGTATGTCTGTAGTTCCTGAGGCAACGGAAAACAAAGCATTGATACTTAATCAGACCGGCCGCTTATCCACACAGATACTTGTATTAAGAATGTAGGACAGTATAGTCATTGATCTCTTTGAAGTAAGCCTAATTAAAATTATTAAACAGCTGTGGGGATTTTATTTGGTCTCATCTCAAAACTTGTTTTCAAGTTATTTATATACTCCAAACACTTTAAATTGTGTAGCCTTTAAAAATATTTCCAGTTATTCTCCCATTAGTTTTTTATAATTAAGCATGACTAGAGTAAAGCCAAAAGTGGTAAGAGATCTAACTTCTCAGTCTGAAAAAGGGTCTCTACCTGAAACGTCACCCATTCCTTCTCTCCAGAGATGCTGCCTGTCCCACTGAGTTACTCCAGTATTTTGTGTCTACAGTATCTTCGGTTTAAACGTGCATCTGCAGTTCCTTCCTGCACATCTCATTTCTAATGTTCATTTCACATGTTTATGGCAGTACAGTGACATAAAGATGGCACAGCTGCCTTACAGCACCATAAACCTGGGGTCGATCCTGACCTCAGGTGCCGTCTGTCTGGAGTTTGCTCGTTCTCCCTGCGACTGCGTGGGTTTCCTTCAGGTGCTCCAGTTTACTTCCACATCCGAAAGATGTGCATGTTTATAGGTTAATTGGCCTCTGGAAATTATCTCTAATGTGTAGGAAGTGGATGAGAAAGTGGGATAACGTAGAACTAGTGTGAATGGGTGATCAGTGGTTGGCGTGAACTCAGTGGGCCGAAGAGCCTGTTTCCAAGCTGCATCTCCAAATTAAACTAAATTAAATGTTTAGAGTTGGGACTCATTGAACCGCCAATTTATTGCCCATCAAGCTACTCTATTGCAGTGGCTCAAAGGTACAAAAGGAAACTAGTGAAATTAAAATTTAGAACCCAAGTGATAAAGCAAAAGTGGTGAAAGTATTTGAGAGTTAATGTATTTGAGGAGGCCAACTGGAATTTTCTTACCTTCTCAGTTTCATTGAACCAGATACACCATTACGTTGTGATGTGAGAATGGTCAATGTCTGCACGCAGAATCCAGAAAGAGGTATCATTGCCCCAGTAGCAGAAGTGCTGTTATATTCTGTAACGGCACCATGTTCTTTTCCTGAATTTTAATGTACTTTCCGATCCCATGCTCTCAGTCTCAGTGGAGGCACATCGACAATAGCTCACATCACTGGTTTGACTGATTTGCTACAGTTCTTAGTTAAACAAATCCTTCCTGTTTTTTCTGACAGGAGTAATCTATACTTCACAATAGCTCCAGTTAGCAGAGTTCCTCCAAGTGAGAAGTTAACACTTGTACATATGTTGTACATAGTCAAGGCAGCAAAAAAAAACTTTTGTCCATCTGCACACCTCTCTGCCACAGAAACTGGAATTTAATCACATTAACTGGGTCTCTTCCCTTACAGTTAGAACTAGATATGAATCTATTCTTTATGTGTAGGAGAGAACTGCAAATGTTGGTTTACACCAAAGATAGACACAAAATGCTGGAGGAACCCAGCAGGTGCGGCAACATGTGTGCTGAAAAGGAATAAGTGGCATTTTGGGTCGGGACCCTTCTTCACACTGAGAGTCCGGTCAGTCTGAAGAAGAGCCTCTACTGAAACTTCATGTCTTCTTTTTTCTCCAGAGATGCTGCTTGACCAGCTGAGTTAAACCAGCATTTTGTGTCTATATTTGGATCTATTTTTTACTTTAGTTTCTGCTTCAACAATTTCTTGGGAAAGGGAATTTGAGGCCTGAAGATTCCTTTCATTAGATCTATTCACCTCCACTTCCAAAGGAAAGTAGGATTACACTCCAAAAAGCAGCAGTCATTGCTCCAAAGTCCACATGGAGAGGATTTTATAGTCACATCAATTCCCTTCATATCGGCCATCCCCTGTTGGTGGGGTCCAATCTCTTTACTGCAAGCCTGCAAGGAGTGGACCTGCTGATCTTTCCTGTAACTCTCCTCCTTTAAATAAATGGCAAATGATCTTGCAACACCAACAAGATAACGCAGCTGAGCTTTATCCCATGTTTTTAAACCACCTTCAGCACGAGGAAGGTGGTTTAAAAACATGGGAACAGAATGTTGACCAACTGATCAGTTGTAGTGAGGTTACAGAACAACACATAACATCACATCTTACATGTATATTCCAATTATAAATTCACATGGCTACATTTATTATGAAAATTAAGCATGGAATATTCATAGATAATCACAAAGTGCTGGAGTACCTCAACGGGTCAGGCGGCATCTCTGGAGAATAAGGATCCCTTTTCCCTCAGCTGACCCGCTGAGTTACTCCAGCACTTTGTGTCACTTTTGTATGAACCAGCATCTGCAGTTCCTTTCTGCACATGAAAAATTCATGCTGTATTGTCATTGTTGTACTGGTGGTGGCATTACAGCTAACAGAAAATACATCCAGCAATAGGATTCATCGTATATTTTGTAGACATAAACCGTTCACAACCCTTGATTAAAATGCAGGCTGTGACATATCTGAGTCTAATATGAGTTCACCAGCAGTACACTGTCAACAGAAGAGTAATATTACATAGCTTTTTATCTTGTGGTGCAAACAACTCTGAAAAATGGATTGAATTGACTCAACATAGTTAGTTGATTTTAATACTGACGTATTAGAAACTAGCAAAGGTTTTGAGCTCCCTTCAAAATCAATTTCCTGAGCTATACTCAGCAAATTTAATATCAGCTCCTTCTAGTTCAGTTCTGCCTGGCTGTGCTATCAATTTAGATGAGTACAGGATGTCAAGAGGAAATTGCTCTGTTTTGAGCATCGACAGGCTCCTCAACCATTGGAGTTGTTCAATTTCCTCTCTGCCTGAAGCTGAGAGTGGTTTCCTTCAAGATCTCTTTGAAGTTGATAACAATTTGCATTTCCAAATCTGAGCTTGCTTTTACTTCCTCTATGCAAGCTAAGATTATTGCCACTGTTTAATTTAGACATTAGCATGAAAACATACCCTTCCCCCCTCCCCGTGTCTAAGCGAATAGACTTACAAACCTGCCCATCTTTGGAATGTGGGAGGAAACCGGAGCACCCGGAGAAAACTTGTGCAGTCACAGGGAGAACGTGCAAACTCTGTACAGACAGCACCTGTGGTCAGGATCGAACTCGGGTCTCTGGTGCTGTAAGGCAGCAACTCTATTGCTGTGCCACCATGCCACCCCAAACTGTTATTTCAAAGCATCTTTCAAAATCCTGATAGAAACTGGTATTTTCTCTGGATTTGCATTAATATTCTTATTTGTGCCTCATGTTCAGCAATCACTGTCATATATTTAAATGGGGAATGTTTGATGAACTGGAGCCAAGAAATTCAATCGCACCCCAAAATAATGTGGTAAATAGTGGGGTCGCAGAACAATGGCCAATTCAGTTGTTCTACCCCCAGCCCTGACGCAAACTTCAATTGCAGAACTGAACAAGAATTACATGCTCTGGGATTGAGACACTAGTGCCTAGTCTGTTCTGAGGCCAGGTTTGGGTATGAGGAGGGGTTTTAATGGTTTTAGGCATGATTAAGTCTGTGCAGTGGTCAAGGGTAGGGTGAGCATATTGCTGCAATGATCGAGGTGTAATTTGTGGGTGGTATCAGTGCTATGACAGTGATCTTAAGGTCATAAGTGATGAGCAGAATAAGGCCATTCGGCCCATCAAGTCTACTCGACTATGCAATCATCCCTGATCTATCACACCCTCCTAACCCCAATCTTCACCCTTCTCCCCAAACCCTTGACACCTGCACTAATCAAGAATCTATCTATCTCTGCCTTAAAAATATCCATTGGCTTGGCCTCCACAGCCTTCCAGATTCGCCACGCTCTGACTAAAGAAATCCCTCCTCATCTCCTTCCTAAAGGAACGTCCTTTATTTCTGAGGCTAAGACCTCTGGTTCTAGACTCCCACTAGTGGAAACATCCTCTTCACATCCACTCTATCCAAGCCTTTCACTATTTGGTATGTTTCAATGAGGTCCCCCCTCATCCTTCTAAACTCCAGCGAGTACAGGCCTAGTGCCATCAAATGCTCATCATATTAACCCACTCATTCCTGGGATCATTCTAGTAAACCTCCACTGGACCTTTCCAGAGCCAGCACATCCTTCCTCAGATATGGTGTCCAAAAATGCTCACAATACTCCACAAATGCGGCCTGACCAGCACCTTATAGAGCCTCAGCATTACATCCCTGCTTCTGTATTCTAGCCCTCTTGAAATAAATACTAGCATTTGGGTGGGGGCCAAGAGACACCATGTGCCTCTGATGTGAAGTTCAGAGGAAGTGAGGGGCAGGATTATAGTGAGGACAAGGCCAGGGGGTTGGAGAAGGAGCCTTAAAGCACCGTAGAAGCAGGGTTTGGGCCAGAGATCGGGATGTGGCAAGAGGCAGTCAATGCATTAGGTTATGGTAAGGACCAAAAGATGAAAACTGAGTGGGTGGCTTAGCATGCAAAGGCCCCAATACAACACTGTCCAAACTAGACCATCTTATCCTGGAAGAGGCAGATGCCAGGCAAGTTCCCTCCCAATGCTGCTAAAGAACCATTGCATGGGGAATGACATCTTCCCATGAGCCCAGCACACAATTGTCAAAGGCACAAGGGTGACTCAAGTGAGGTTATTCACTTTGGAAGTAAGAATAGAAAGGCAGATTATTATCTGAATGGTGTCAAGTTAGGAAGAGGGGATGTTCAACGAGATCTGGGTGTCCTAGTGCATCAGTCACTGAAAGGAAGCATGCAGGTACAGCAGGCAGTGAAGAAAGCCAATGGAATGTTGGCCTTCATAACAAGAGGAGTTGACTATAGGAGCAAAGAGGTCCTTCTACAGTTGTACCGGGCCCTGGTGAGACCGCACCTGGAGTACTGTGTGCAGTTTTGGTCTCCAAATTTGAGGAAGGATATTCTTGCTATTTAGGGCGTGCAGCGTAGGTTCACTAGGTTAATTCCCGGAACGGCGGGACTGTCGTATGTTGAAAGGCTGGAGCAATTAGGCTTGTATACACTGGAATTTAGAAGGATGAGGGGGGATCTTATTGAAACATATAAGATAATTAGGGGATTGGACACATTAGAGGCAGGAAACATGTTCCCAATGTTGGGGGAGTCCAGAACAAGGGGCCACAGTTTAAGAATAAGGGGTAGGCCATTTAGAACGGAGATGAGGAAGAACTTTTTCAGTCAGAGAGTGGTGAAGGTGTGGAATTCTCTGCCTCAGAAGGCAGTGGAGGCCAGTTCGTTGGATGCTTTCAAGAGAGAGCTGGATAGAGCTCTTAAGGATAGCGGAGTGAGGGGGTATGGGGAGAAGGCAGGAACGGGGTACTGATTGAGAGTGATCAGCCATGATCACATTGAATGGCGGTGCTGGCTCGAAGGGCTGAATGGCCTACTCCTGCACCTATTGTCTATTGTCTATTGTCTATTGACTCATTCTCTGGAGTGACTGGATGAATATTCAGAGTGATGTGAAATTAACCAGAAGGGGTAGTTACCACATTTCGTTCCAGAAAGAATAATCTATTTTCTATTGGATGATACTTGGCATGTGACTTTACTTTGATAATTTGTAAATTAATTGCCAAGTTACTTTAACTTTCAACTTTGTAGCCTTCATGAATGCAGTACATTTGTCAGACCACTTTAAGTCGCAAAGTATCATCCCACCTGGAGATCTTTTGTAACATTATTTTATCATCGCTGCATCAGAATCATAATGTGAATACAAAATTATCTTTTTGCAGTTTGACTTTTTTAAGTGTAATTGTGTGCATAAATTAATTAATTTAACTTTTAATCTAGGATGTGTAGATTTGGTACAGGGTGTGAATAATGAGAAAACTCGATCCTCTAGTCTGTTATTTACACCAAATCATTGGAAGCATTATCTGCAAATCTAGACTGATCAACAACTAATATTTATGTGGAACGGATGTCCCTAGGCACCTCACAAAAGCATCAGCAAACAAAGTTTGGCACTGAGCCATTTAAGAAAATATCGCACAAGCAAATAGAGATAGAAACATAGAAAATAGGTGCAGTAAGAGGCCATTCGGCCCTTCGAGCAAGCCCTTGTGATCATGGCTGATCATCCACAATCAGTAACCTGTGCCCAACCTCTCCCCATATCCCCTGATTCCACTAGCCCCCAGAGCTCTATCTAACTCTCTCTTAAATTCATCCAGTGATTTGGCCCCCACTGCCCTCTGTGGCAGAGAATTCCACAAATTCACAACTCTCTGGGTGAAAAAGTTCCTCCTCGCAGGAAAAAGTTCCTGATTATAGTAAGCATCGTAAAGAAGGAGCAAGAGACAGAGATTTAATTTAGTTTATTGCCACATGTACCAAGGTACAGTGAAAAGCTTTTTGTTGCATGCTACCCAGTCAGCGGAAAAACTATACATGATTACAATTGAGCCGTCCACTGTGTACAGATACAGGATAAAGGGAATAATGTTTAGTGCAACATAAGGTCCAGAAAAGTCCAATTAAAGATAGACCAAGTGTCTCCAATGAAGTAGATGGTAGCCCAGGACCGACTAAAGACGGTCCAGGTTGGTCGAGACACAAACTTAATATGAAAATGTAGTATGATGCACATAATCTCAGCTGTATGCACTTGTTCCTAATTTCAACCTGAACAATACTAGTGTATTGCAGTGTATTGAGTGAAACATAAAGAGTCACAGTGAGCTTCTCTCACAACACTGTGCCTGTACATTTGTATATTTAAATACACTACACTACAAAGAGGGGCCAAATGGCCTGCCCTTGCTTCTATTTCTTAAATTTAGGCACTACATCAACTGAAGTTGCCTTGTCACTGATTTGTGTTCATGAGTGCTTATTTCCATTCTAAGTTAATTCCTTCACTGAATTGTCTAATGGTTATGGTTTAGAGTTGATTAGTTTTGCTTCCGGCATGATGCAGATATTAGTACCTGCATATTTTCTAAATGTGATTTTGAAGCATCCATACGGAACTACTCTCTAGTTTAATTCCAATTTTCTGGGTCAATCTGTGTCCTTCGACATTGGTTGATTAGTATAATCAGATACAATTTTTGGAGTTCTACTTGCTGATTGCTGTGATCCATTAAACATTAGATCTGGAAAAAGATTTTCAATAATTCTCTGTACACTTCACTCCTGGTATTTGGCAACACTTCAGTTAAATTTGCACCTTGCAATGGATGAAGTTAATGCTCCTGGTGTACTCCATCATAGGCATTATGATAGCTACCTAAGGAGGTACCTGAGTCAAGTTTCATTGACATATAATTCCTAGTTCCAAAATTGTAGGTCGCCAGCATTTCTGACAGTTTATCGTTAAAATGAGTCTGCAATTATTGTACTATCCATTAAACGAAATATCTTTTGCATTCCATGGCATTAAAAGGTTGCAGATGAAGTGTGATTGTCAGAACTAATCTCTGTTAGTTTTCTTGTACATTGTTTCATTGGGGCACATTTTCACATTGTCAACTTCTAAATTGTTAAAAAGTTCTCATACAAGCTTTGGATAAAAAGCTGTTGAATCATAATTTTAAAAATTGCATTTCCATGCATTCTCTGTACAATTTAAAAGGGCCATGCACCTGATATTTTGGTTTGTTCATAAAGTCATAAGGTCGTAAGTGATAGGAGCAGAATTAGGCCATTTGGCCCATCATGTCTACTCCGCCATTCAATCATGTCTACTCTATCCCTCGGAACCCCATTCTCCTGCCCTCTCTCCATAACCCCTGACACCCATACTAATCAAGTCACACATGATCTGTGTGCACGTGTGTACATGCACTTGTTCTTTATTCCAAACCTGAGCAATGCAGAGGGTATGGAAAAACACAAAGATTCATAAAGGGCCACTAGAATATGTGCAGTGCTTTAACTGCATCGTACATTTGTGTATGCGTCATAAATATTATACATGCACTACAACATGAAAAGGATATGACTACGATTTTAGTATTTAGTTCAAATGTTTGTGCCATGTATGGTCATTTCAATTTCAGTTCCAGTTCTTACCAAAGGAAGCCCAGCCTGCAAGCTTTAATTTCCTTTTGAGGCAGCAAGCGAGGGTGGGCTGCATTGCTATGCTCCTTCTCTGCTGCTTACCAATTTAACATTACAAGGACCAGTTCTCAATCAATCAATGGACCTCCGAATGATAAACTGAATGATAAACTAAATTTTATTTTTTATTAAATCTTTACAACGTAGCGCTTTATCTTCATATCACATGACTGGACTGCTTCTGTTATTTTCTCCTGCCTCTTCTGATATATTGAGCTTACCGACCAAAGCTACAGAATAGCAATTTGAAATCCTAAGCATTTAATGAAGTTCCATTTGGTGGGAATATTTGCAGAGGTTATCAAATTCTATACTCTTGCTGGTTCAAATGGTATCCACTTGCTCGCCGACAGCTACGATGATTCATGGCACTAAGTCACATCAATCCCAATATTTGCAAGTTTATAGAGACACACTGCATGGAAGCAGGCCTGTCAGCTCACCAAGTCAGTGGCGATGATCAACCGCTCATTTACAATAGTCCTACATCAATTCCATTTATTTTATTCTCTGCACGTATTTTCATCCAACTGCCGCCAGATCCTGCAACCTAGTACCTGTCACTGAGGCAACGGCTGTGCCACTGTGATGATTAATTTATTTTAAACATTTTTTTAAAAAATTAATAAAATATTGTAGCATGGTGGTGCAGCGGTAGAGTTGCTGCCTTACAGCTCCGGAGACCCGGGTTTGATCCTGGCTACGGGTACTTGTCTGAACGGAGTTTGTATGTTCCCTTCATGACTTGCTTGGGGTTTCTCCGGGATCTCCGGTTTCCTCCCACAATCCAAAGACATACAGGTTTGTAGGCTAATTGGCTTGGTATAACTATAAATTGCCCCTAGCATGTAGGAGAGTGTTAGTGTGAGGGGATTGCTCATCGGCGCGGACTTGGTGGGCAGAAGGGCATGTTTCTGTGCTATATCTCTAAACTAAACAATGCTCCTTTTAAAGTACAAATACCAACATATTTTAGCAGCAGACCCACAACTGGAACTGGCATTAGCAGTCTGCTTCAAAGCTCATCTAGAGCATCTCTATAGCCAGTTAATAATTTCCAGTCAACTATTTCATTGTCCACCTTCTCAGATGGACATAAAAGATCTCATGGTTACATTTGAATCTTTCCTATTTGTGGAATCTAGCTATGCATAAATTCCCCACCATGCTTCTCCGTAACACAGCAATTACTATAATTCAAAAATACTTATTTATTTGTGAAGCACCTTAGATTACCCTGAATTCATGAAGAGTAATATAAATTTTCATATAACAGGTTGTTTTGTAAAAAAGCTCAGGATTACATACAAATTACCTTTAAAACAATGGACAGAAGTACTGTTATTAGTAAATGTTGTTAAAGTATATATTTATAAGATAATCTTCATTAGATATCAAATCTGCATTTTACATAGTCATAGGATTTTTATTGATTGTGAGCTGGAAATGTTCTCACTAAGAAGCCGCTGTTTCAAAGGCAAAGGTCCCCATTGTGTCCAGACTATCCTCAGACCTTCTGTGCCTCGATTCTGGGAGGGTTCAATACATGAGTAAATAACTACTCCAAAGTTATGATGGCAGAATGGGAAATGTCCCAAGCAAAACGCTAACAATCTTTGATCACAGTCAGCTGAATGGGTCTTTCGTAAGGTGATAGGAGCAGAATTAGGCCATTCGGCCCATCAAGTCTACTCCACCATTCAATCATGGGCTGATCTATCTCTTCCTCCTAACCCGATTCTCCTGCCTTCTCCTCATAACCCCTGACACCCCTTTCATACAATGGTTTCAATCATTTTGCCTTGGTGTGGAGAATTAAAAATTACTAATTCAAACTTTAAGATGTAAAGTTGAGTTTTCCCATAGACAGTAATTTCAAAGAGCAATATTCCTGCCTATAACTAAACACATGCCGAAACCCTTTAATAGTTATAGCTGCGGTGCTTGCTTCTAATAATGTGCATCTGGCCATTCCTTGTCACAAAGCTGGCCATAATTCACCATTGAGTAACTAGTAGCTTGACTATTATTCAAGCCACATGGGTGACAGATTTGGAGAATGAAAATGTCACATTAATGTAGCAGTTAAATGTAATTTGTAGCCAAATATGATAAAATTTAATGTGATAAAACTCAGTCTGGATCAGACTATGGATCAGACTAGTGTTGTAATTGACTCAGCATGTCAAATGAAAAATGTAATCTGTCTTCATTAAATAATCATCAAAATGACTACAGAATGTTAAAATTATTATTAATACTTTAAAAAAATCTATTCCTAGCTTTTTGGTGACCATTTATTCCGTCATCCCTGAAAATGAATGACTGCAATAGGCAGTTATGAATCTAGCACACTTTTTATTGTGATACTGATCTCATTCTAAAGCAAGGGCAACAAGTTTATTTCCCTCCAACTTTCTTTCTTGAAGCAGGCACATGAATAGGAAAAGTTGAGAGGGATATGGGCCAAACACAGGCAAATGGGACTAGCTCAGTTATAAAACCTGGACATGGACACATTACGCTGAAGGGCTTGCATCTTTGCTCTATGACTCTATGACTATAAGATGTTTCTGATTCATTTGTGAATGCCGCAGTGGTACAGCGGTTTAGTTCCTGCCTTACAGCGCCAGAGACCCAGGTTTAATCCTGATTACGGGTGCTGTCTGTATGGAATTTGTACACTCGCTCTGTGACCGCATGGGTTTTCTCCGGGTGCTCCAGTTTCCTCCCACATTCCATAGACATGCATGTTTGTAGGTTAATTAGATTCTGTAAATTGTCCTAAGTGTGTGGAATAGAACTAGTGTATGGGGTGATGGCTAGTCGGTGCAAACCCGGTGAGCTGAAGGGCCTGTTTCCATGTTGTATCTATAAACTAAACTAATTTGGGTTCTTTGGATAATTTGATTGCTTCATGGCCAATTTTTATTGGTATCATCATTTAATTTTATTTTCAAGTTTTCAACCTGCTACGCAGTTAAACAGTAAATCTCTAGATTATTAGTTCAACCAATTTTTGAACCGATATCTACTCAACCGCTTAACTATTATTTTGTCATATCCAATTTCTCTTGGCATGAGTAAATTTTAATATTATGACAATTCTGTCATGTTTCAGTGCAACACTTCTTTCCATTCATTGTAAGCAAGTTTCCACTACAATAGGTCCAAGGTGAGTTTTCAGTTCCTGAGGCAATCTATTGAATCGTTTATCTTTAGTGTTTCAGAAAACAGCTTCAAAATGATCTTATTGTTATCATGGCCATCTATCATCTCAGACCTTCCTAACATCTTTTTTTTCAATTGCATATATATATATATATATATATATTCTAAGTTTGAAACACAGAAGAATTTTTAACTCCAAATCTCAGTGGCAAATATTGTATATATTAACTAAAATGTAACATGTAAACAATTTTCAGTCACAATTCAGTTGTTCAGCACGAGCCTGTGTTAAATATACCCTTAGCTTAAGGTTAGAAATTAGATTTCATCACATTATTCCAACCAACATGCATGAGGAATTTTCACTGCTGAAAACTGAATATCAGATGGAGTCTTTGCAATGTGGGAGCACTCACTGAGCAGATTGGAGATTTATGAGATCTGCTTATTTTAAGTAATTTGTTTTGCAAAGAGATTTTTCACAGCATGATTCAGGAATAATCCCACTTGGCCAGTATTTTGCCAGACTCAAAGGAGCACATATTGATGAATTACCATTATCTCTGACCTGCACTTCCATCAAGTCCTCTTCGATGTAAGGAATTCTGAATTAGCCTGGTAACATGCAGAGCTACCTTGCATAATAAGCTTTGGCCACAATGAAATAGCCAGAGGACATAGCCAGGATTACCTCATTGAAGGAAAGTCATGGATTGAGATGAATCACACGCATCATTTACTAATCCTGTTTAAAATGGTCAAAGAGGAAAGCTTCATGTTAACACTGCATATGTTGATTAACAAAAAAAAGACACATAGTGCTGGAGTAACTCAGCAGATCAGGCAACATCTCGGGAGAACTTAGATAGGTGACGTTTCTGGTCGGGACCCTTCAACCCATCCCAAAACGTCCCCTATCCAAAGCTTCATGCTGCTCTCCCATGAATTATTGATTCTGCAGTAAAAATATTTTTTACTAACAGCACTGTCTTTCAATACAGTTTGTGAAGTACTGTGTTGAAAATAGATAACATTATTTTAGTTAATGCGTCGATATTGGCTTCAAAGTCAGGATTTGATCTGAAGTTTGTGGAATCAATGGATTTGATTTGCATGAGACCAACATGCATTGATTTAACTCTAAATAGAGCATCTACCTTCCATGGTGCAGAATTCTCAAGGCCTCCCTCAATCTCCATTGTGGCTTCCCTCTGCCCCTCTACCCAATGGGCAGGGGCACTGATCCAGAGTTTACACTAAAGCAGTCCACTGGTTACACTAAAGTAAATACTTAACCCTTGTAAATGCCAACAAACTTATTCTCTACTAGTTTTCTGCTATCACTCAGTCCTTTCATCCGAACAAGGGAGTGGGAACTCCTAGATCATCTCTCCAAGCACTGGGCCTGATGTCAATGGCATTGTAAGAGGCCTTCACCTTTATTTGGCTGACCAAGGGAGCCATGTCGATGAGGACACAAAGCAACAAATGTGAAGGAAAATAACTGCTGATGCTGGTACAAATCGAAGGTATCACAAAATGCTGGAGTAACTCAGCGGGTCAGGCAGCATCTCAGGAGAGAAGGAATGGGTGACACAAAGCAACAAGCTCCCTTCTGTTTTTCCATTAGGTTTCATAAGACCTAGACGAGGATCATATATAAGTTGGTAGAACCAGAGCCATCCCTGGTATGGTATCCCAATAACACAAGTGCCAACTGTCCAGCACTCAGTATGGCTCCATAGCAGCGTCATTAAAACTTCAATAAAGCAAGTGAACTTATTACAAGGTGTCAATATTTCATGAGTAGCTATTTTAATTCCTCACTCAAGATATGCAAAGTGCAAGGATCTTGAAAATTCATTCTACAATGTCATCTTAAGATTTTTTCTGTGTTTGGAGAAATAAAATTGAGCAGTGCAATTATCTAGTCATGGATGCAGGTCTATGAGTGGTGGTGAAATAATACATTTCTATGTAACCTAGTATTAAATCATAATCATAATCATACTGATTCCTGGGATGGCAGGACTTTCATATGAAGAAAGACTGGATAGACTCAGCTTGTACTCGCTGGAATTTAGAAGATTGAGGGGGGATCTTATAGAAACTTACAAAATTCTTAAGGGGTTGGACAGGCTAGATGCAGGAAGATTGTTCCCGATGTTGGGGAAGTTCAGAACAAGGGGTCACAGTTTAAGGATAAGGGGGACGTCATTTAGGACCGAGATGAGAAAGCTTTTTTTCATACAGAGGGTGGTGAATCTGTGGAATTCTCTGCCACAGAAGGTAGTTGAGGCCAGTTCATTGGCTGTATTTAAGAGGGAGTTAGATGTGGCCCTTGGGATCAGGGGGTATGGAGAGAAGGCAGATACAGGATACTGAGTTGGATGATCAGCCATGATCATATTGAAGGGCCGAATGGCCTACTTCTGCACCTGTTTTCTATGTTTCTATACTTTATTAGCCAAGTAGGTTTTGTAATATATGAGGAATTTTATTTGCCATAACAGTCATACCAATAAAAGGCAACAAGGCACACAAAATACATTTTAACATAAACATCCACAACAGTGACTCCTCCACATTCCTCGCTGTGATGGAAGGCAAAAAAAAAGTTCAATCTCTTCCCTTCTTTGTTCTCCCGCAGTCGGGGGCCTCGAGCCTTCCGTTGACGGGATGATCTTGGCTCCCGTAGCCGGCGGTCGGTCCCACCGCGTCAGGGCAATCAAGCTCCCGCATCGGGGGGATCTCAGCTCCCCCGTGCTGGGCGATCGGACCCCGGGTTGGGGCTAGTCGAACCTCCTGCGACTTTGGAGCTTCCCAACATCGGTCTCTAACTGAGACTACGAGCTCCTAGATGGTGAAATCCGCGGGCAGTGGTTGGAGCGTCGATCCCAGACAAGGGATCGCAGGCTCCGATGGTAAGTCCATGGCCCCGCGTTGGGGCTCAAAGTCAGTCTCGAGCAAAGCTGCCAGCTCCCTGATGTTAGTTCACAGAGCGACCGGAGATACGATCCAGAAAAAATCGCATCTCCGGCAAGGTAAGAGATTGAAAAAACCAAGGCACAAAGAGCTGGAGTAACTCAGCAAAGTCAGACAGCATGTCTGGAGAACATGGATAGGTAACATTTCGGGGCTTCAGACTGAAGAAGGGTCCTGATCCAAAACCTCACCGATCCATGTTCTCCATAGATGCTGCCTGATCCCACTGAGTTACTCCAGCACTTTGTGTCTTTTTATGTAAACCAACATGTGCAGTTCCTCATATCTTCAGTATTAGAGCACATTATTGCCTAAAAATGCAGATTCCTATTCAATGAGCTTGTGTTAATCTGTAGTAGTATATCTACTGGCCAATATAATGATGGTCGATGATGATTAAACAGAGTCAAAAGAAATTGAATAATATTGACTGCAGGTTAGGAAAAATGCCAAATGCTATTGAATTCTTAAAGGTGAAATGATACAAGAAATATATTTTATTTCAAAAGGCTTCCTATTGATTTTCATAACTGAATATATTCATTTCAATCATATTTTTGCTGAAATGAGTGAGGAGAGATTGGCAACTTATTTTGTTGAGTCACTATTCAACATACTGTTTGATTTGGGTTTCATGACAAGCTTTTTAAGACTATTTTCAAAATTAATAGAATATCCACTCAGGATTGCGAACATTCCCAAAATGTATACAGGAATTGCAATCAATTTTCAAATAATTACAGTGTTTGTGGATTACATATATAATGAGAGATTCTTAATCGGTCTCGAAAATGGAATGAAACTTTTCCTGATGAGTGGAAATTCATACTTTTGTGAAGATAAACACGAGCTATAAAGTCAACTTGTAGACAGTCCTCAGTAGAAGGCAATATATGGATCCCATAAACTAGGGTACTTAACATAATAAACACACTGCTGCATTGTTGGAGTCAATTCAAGCAGTTTGATCCATTGGAACGGTAATAGCAAGGAGATGCTTTAAGTAGCTGCTCAAACTCTCTTTGTAATTTTATCATGTGGCTGATATTTTACACTTCTGTTAGATGCATTCTTTATTACTGTCTTTTCAGCAGTGCATAGCTATCATTTACCACGACATCCAGTGAATTAAATAGAACCTATGCCAGAGCCTTGATAAATGTGTCACGCTCGGATCCTGAGATGCACATCCATCTGTGAATGCGTTCACCATACATCCTTCTACATAAACTAATTAAGTAAAAGTGAGATGATGCTGTTGAAAGGGTATATTTTCTCAAGTTGCATGCTAATGGAAAAATAAAACCATAGCGGCAGAACACATCAAGTATTCACCTTTCAATATTCACCTTCTTTTGATATGAAGTTTTAAATAAATCAACATAGTGCAGCACAATGGATAATCCGTTATGTAAATAAATCTTTTCACCTCTGGAATTTATGCTGAATCTAACCCACATTGAACAGATCAGACTTTCTCCTTTGTGCTATTATAATGATTTTCATTATAATGGCAGAAAGAGATTTGGATCATCAGAAGTATGATAACGCTGATGTTATAGTACTGGACTAGTATGCAGTGTATCATAGCAAATGTAGATAAGCAGAGGAATGGAGATGAGATCAATCTCACCATGGGGAGTTGAGGAATGAAATTTCATTTTACTAAATATATCTGTAATATAAGTTTGACAATGGAACTCCCAGATACTCGAATAGGTTTATTTGACCATTCAGGGAAGCAAATCTGTTGCCCTAACTTGGTCTGGCCTGCACATAATTCTAGATCTGTTTTTGACAATTTTTAACTATCGTAAGAAAAGGCTTATCAATTTTTAGGATAATTAGGAACATGCAATAAATGGCCTTGCTTACTTAGAAAAGGGAGACCATTCGCCTCATCAGGTCAAACCCAGCTCCTAAGATTGCATTCATATCAAAGATAAACAAAAAATGCTGGTGTAACTCAGCGGGTCAGGCAGCATCTCAGGAGGAAAGGAATAGGTGACGTTTTGTGTTGGAACATCTTCAGACTGAAGTCTGGAATTTGAAGACTGGAGTCTGAAGAAGGGTTCCAACCTGAAACGTCACCTATTCCTTTTCGCCAGATATGCAGCCCGACCTGCTGATTTACTCCAGCATTCGGTGTCTATCTTCAGTATAAATCAGCATCTGCAGTTCCTACCCACTTTGCATTCATATCGGTCCCATTCTGTCCATTATTTCCCTCCAACGCTGTAACCTGTTTTCTTTTACATGCCCATCATCTTTGTTTTTATTCTCTTGCTATTTACCTAATCTATTTTATGGTAACCAAATAACCTACCAGCATGCCTTTGGGATGTGGTTGGAAACCAAAGTGCATGGAGTAAACCAATGTGGTGACAGAGAGAATTTGAAAACTCCAAACAGCCAGTTTTCAAGATCAGGATCAAAGTGAGGTCAGGATCTAAGGAGAAAAAAAAAACTGCTGGAGGAACTCGGCGGGTCAGGCAGCTCCTGTGGGGGGAATGGAACTAACATTTCAGGTCGGAATCCTTCTTCAGACTGATGGAATAGAGGACAGAAAGCTAGAAAAGAGAGGAGTTGAACAAAGTCTGGCAAGTGATGGGTGGATAAAAGTAAGGAGGGGTGATTGGCAGATGGGTAGAGTCAATGCAAAAGGCTAGAAATGAAAAGGAGACTGAAGGATGTCAGATAAGGAAAGAAGAGGAGGTGTGAAATATAAAGCTGGAGCGAAGGATATGGGTCAAAGGGGACAGGGGGGTGGGAAAGAGGAAGGATAAAAGAGAAATATGGGACTCGTGCATGTGAGAAGAGTGTGCAGAGGTAAAGGAAAGGAACATGGTGGCTGGGAGGATGGGAGATGTTGGAGAAATGTGTGCGCAGTGAGGGGGAGGGAAGGGGCAGGGCAAAGGGAAGATGTGGTAGGGGGATATTCCTTGAAGTTGGCAAATTCAATATTTCTACCAATAAGCTACCATCAAGAGGAATATGAGGTGCTGTTCTTCCAGTTCCAATTCTTTCAGTGGTCTAACTCTGGTAATGGAGGAATCCAAGGACAGAAAGGTCGGTATGGGAAGAGGAGTTAAAATGGTTCGTGCCTGGGAGATCCAGCAGGCCTTGGTGGGTAAAGTACAAAGGTTTGGTGAAATGGTCACCCAGTCTACACATGGTCTTGCCGAAGTAAAGGAGGCCAATGTTTCGGGAGCACCAAAAGCAATAGACAAGGTTGGAAGAGGTGCACCTGAACCTCTGTCTCGCGTGGAAGGCCTGCTAGGGCCCCAAGATGGACATGAGAGAGGAGGTGTAGGGACAGGTGTTACATCTCCTGCATTGCAGGGGAAAGTGTCTTGGGTGGATTGGGTGCGAAGGGATCAGAGAACCAAAGAGCTGCGGAAAGAATGGTCTCTGCAGAAAGGGGTGGGGACAGGAAAGGTGAGGGCAGGATTCATGTGTCCCTAGAGCTCTGAGTCATCAGCACTAACCACTACTGCACTACCGTTCCTTGCTAGAGATGTCCGTGTCACATGAATAAAATGTCTCATGTATAACTTAAACCCAAATGCCGGTAAGCAATAATCCAAAAAAACCTCCAAAAAATCACATTAACAATAGATTACGTGGAACTAAGAGATGCGTTAGGTGGAAAAACTTGTTCTACTGAAATAGGGTTAATATTCATACATTATTTGGGGTACAGTAGAATTACTATTCTGGTGACTATTTTGCTTGATTTGGGAAACTGAGATTGTATGAAAACTCACATTGCAGAGCATGTAAAAAGCTGATAAGGGCCACAGTCAAAAACACTCATGACTAATTCTTGTCTCACCACAGCAAACATTGGAGGCTAACCTTATGAATCTTGTGAAGAGGAACTCTGAGCTGGAGTCACAGATGGGCAGACTTATTCAGATCTGCCAACAAGTGGAGGTGAGTTCTTATACTAGCAAGTTGTTTGGATAACCTCACTGAAGAACAAACTAATGCTAACAAAGGGGAATTGAATTTTATTGGCACAAGCTTATAAACAGAACAACACACTGTTCATTGATAAGATTTGTTTTCTCATGAGTTTACGGGATGATATCAGGCTTCAGTCATTTGGTGAACACGGCGTTAATTGGAGGTCCATGCCCCTACTCACAAATGAGAATTTTCTTCACAAACTAAAGAAGTTTTTAGAAGATCGAATGCACTACTAAATAGCAAATGTTCATCATTGGTCCAAAAATGCTCACCAAATCCACCCAAAACTTCATCCTCAACATTGATGGTCTCCCAGTATCCACCTCACCTCACATCCGGAATCTTGGAATCATCCTTGATCAAACCCTCTCCTTCGACAAACACATCAAACACATCACAAAGACAGCCTTCTTCCACCTCAAAAACATTGCCCGTCTCCGTCCATCCCTCTCCTCCACAGCTGCAGAAACCCTCATCCACGCCTTCATCACCTCCCGTCTGGACTACTGCAACAGCCTCCTCTATGGCGCACCCTCAAAAATCATCAATAAACTTCAATACATTCAAAACTCCGCTGCCCGTCTACTCACACACACCTCGATCCGTGACCATATCACCCCCGTCCTTTATAAACTCCACTGGCTCCCCATCCCCCAGAGAATCCAGTACAAAATCCTCCTCATAACCTACAAAGCCCTCCATAACCTGGCCCCATCCTACCTGACCGACCTCCTCCACAGGCACACTCCCACCTGCACCCTCCGCTCTGCCGCTGCCAATCTCCTATCCCCCCACATCCAGACTAAACTCAGATCCTGGGGGGACAGGGCTTTCTCCATCGCTGCTCCCACCCTATGGAACTCACTACCCCAAACCGTTAGAGACTCCCCCACACTCACCACATTCAAAACATCGCTGAAGTCTCACCTGTTCAGTACTGCCTTCAACCACTGAAGGTCACCTCACCTACTGTCTCCTTTCTCTGTTCATTTATTTATTTACTTATTTATCTATTTATTAATTTCCCTATGTTCTCAAAATCTCTGTAAAGCGTCTTTGAGTATATGAAAAGCGCTATATAAATAAAATGTATTATTATTATTATTAAATGTTGATTCGCTGAGTGAATTTATTGATTTCAGAGAAAGATTCAGAGGCCGTACGTTTGCTCTGATTATTCAAGGGCGGTGTTTTTTATGGCCAAGCTTGAGTGCTTGAGTGGGAAAAAACTTTTTAAATTAGCAATTGTAATGAAAGAATTCTCCAGAAAAACGTTGAAACTTTTGCATCACACATGTGTCGAATAACAAGCAGCTCACTGGATCCCTTCAATATATTATCTATTCGATATAATATGTTGTGTTTATGATTGCTTCATGGACCAACTGTAAGAAAATCATCAAAATAACATAACTGTAGAATCAATACGATTTACTTGGGAGAGTGTCAAAAACCAGTACACACACACACCTGCTATTTGACAAATGGGTTCAATGTGTGAGGCAAAATTTTCAAAGCTTTCTGGAGAATTCATTTTTTCCAAATCGCTATGTTACTCCACCAGGACTTGAGGGCCTGAGCTATAGGGAAAGGTTGGGCAGGCTTGGAGCATAGGAGGCTGAAGGGTGATATTATTGAGGTGTATAAAATCATGAGGGGAATAGATAGAGTGAATGCACAGTCTTTTACCTAGGGTAGAGGAATCATGAACCAAAGGATGTAGGTTTAAGGTAAGAGAAGAAAGATTTCATAGGAACCAGAAGGGCAACTTTTTCAGTCGAGTACATGGAACAAACTGTCATGAGCTATTAAGCCAGCATCCCATCTGCCAGATTTAGTTCAGGTATTAACTCAGCATCTTAACCCACGTATGGATTTATGCTAATGCTCCGAATAATACTTTATGCTAATGCTCCGAATAATACTTTTCTCACATTCAAAAATGCTGAAATAGCTCATGCAAGGGAAGGCACCTTATTCACCTTCATCGGTGTGGTGTTATAGTCTAGGTTAGAAATTTTGTCCTGGAGTCAGGTTTATAATGCACAGACTGACTCAGTGGTCATAGTAGTGAGGAATGAAGCCTGGCTGAAATCTCAGTCTTTAAATATACCGATACATGAAAGAGTTGAAGATAGTTGTAATTAGTTGGAGCTTTTCATAGCTTCCTGCAGTGCTTTACAAATTCCTTTGGGTTCCATGTTCACTGCAAAGTAAAACGTTAATAACTTCCTCAAATTCTGTTTACAGGAACTTGGCAAGAACATGTCTTCTTTGTGTTGCCTACCCCACCTGTCCACAAAACATTTGTCATTTTCTTCCCATTAATAGTCTCATTCCTGAGAGGTTCTGCTAAATTTCTGAGCTGAGCAATTTCCATCAAAAATAAAGTAATTCTAATTGGCACTTTTGTAGTCTCCAGAAGCTTACAGCAAGGCTGAGAAAACAAGTTGTCACAATATTGTTGACAGTCGTTTGGCTGTGCGACAAACAGACAGTAGGACCCCTCCAAGTTGAGGATGTAATATTGTGAGCAGAACTTTAGACACCATCATCGTGGTATTTATAAACTTTGTTTCCAACATGCTCATTCAGAAGTAATGGTTCAATTGATAAAAGCACATCCGGGATCTTGGAATTGGAATTAATCCAAACAGGGTGACGAAAGAAAATGTCGTCTCTATCCGCTGATTGAGAATGTATGATGGGGCAGTGCATAGGGTGCTTTACTTTTATATCATGCTCCTCAGGATCGAAAAAAACTCAAGAGGAAGCAGCATCCTTTATCTAACCCAAGCTATGTGTGAGCTGAGAACATTTTTTTAATATATTTTGCGCAACGATTTTAACGATGTATCTGAACCAAAATAATTCTGAACCCATGTAATTCTAATCCTAAAACCATTTCATCCACTCTGTTATATCTTAGACCTCTGAATCATTTTCTTCGCCAAAAATGTTATAAAGTCCCATCTTTGATTTTCTGTGCAATATTAAAAAAGACATCAGGGAAATTCAATCACAGCACAGGTTTGGAATAACATCATGAAGACTGATTATTCTTCCCAGAACAAAAATATTGAATAAAGTGTGCAATTGAAAGAAGAAATCTGAATTTGACAGATATACTACAAAGCAAATCTGGGAAAGAAATTGAAAAAGCACGCAGCTCGGAGCTTACAGAGTGGATAAATGAGACTACTTCCATTTTACTGCAACTGTCATAAATATTTCTGTCAGCAGAGTTCACAAAATAAATTGGTCTGCTGAGGTTTATAGCAAACTGTTGTGGTTCACTCTATTGCTGAGAAAAGTCTGGGCTTTTAATTTTAATAAAATACACTTTTTATTGTGATTTATCTTCTCAACCCCCAAACCTACTCTATTTATATTAATTTTGTGGAAGGGGAACTTATTGCTTTTCCAGTTTTAGTTGTGTATATGCAAACAATTATTTAGTTAAATACCAAAATTGTTTCCTGCTATATCTGTTCCAGGCACTAGCGTAAAGGTTATGTTTTTGTTGCTTTGCTCTTTTCTGCCTGGGAACTATTTTTCTTGCATCCACCCCTACCTTGTCAAAGTCAGCTCATCTGGCATCCAACTAAACCCTGTCCACCTGTGCCAGTCTGTTTTAGTATATTTCCTTTCCTATCTCGGCGAGGGCATGTGCAATGCCTACTGAGACTAATGAACTAGCAACCCTAAGGCAGCTTTTTACAATGAGCAAAGCCTTCAGGAGAAAGTGGATGACATTTAGTTTCTCTCTGTCTTTAACCATGAGAAATCATGATGTAATTTTCACAGCACATGTGTTACCTGCACATGCTGATATTGCTGCAAAAAGAACACAACTTCCATTCGTTAATATAAAGATTCATACTTTAGTGGATTAAAGAATAGTGTTCTTCTTTAATTAACTAATTTGGGATGTGAACTGCCTCCATGCATGAGTATTTGTTTGAGAAGTTGCTAATTTTTTTTGTTTAGTTTAGAAATGTAGCGCAGAAACAGGCCCTTCGGCCCACTAAGTCCTTGCCGACCAGCGATCCCCACACATTAACACTATCCTACACACACTAGGGACAATTTACACATACACCTAGCCAATTAACCCACATACCCTGTACGTCTTTGGAGTGTGGAAGGAAACCGAAGATCTCGGAGAAAACCCATGCAGGTCACAGAGAGAACGTATAAACTCCGTGCAGACAGCACCCATAGTCGGGATAAAACCCAGGTCTTCGGCGCTGTAAGGCAACAATTCTACCGCTGCACCATCGTGCCACCCTAATGGCTAATTGTTGACACTTAAAAGACATTTGGGCAGGTACATGGATCGAAACAATTTCGAGGAATATGGCCAGGTTTTGGATGAAGCTTCTTGGGCGTTATGGACAGGATGGGCCAAAGAGGCTGTTTCCTCACTGTATCACTCTATGGCACATCTCAAAATATATACCAAATAATATTCCAGGTATGCTTGTTATCTCCATATCACTCTCCATCCTTTCAAAAGGCAAAATCCAAAGCTAAAATAATTTTCCATGTGCCAGGTAATTATTCTTCATGCATTGACTTTGCACTGGGTTTGGAAGGAATATTTATTTTGAGGAGGGATCACAATGGTCCTTCATTGGATTTCCCATTGTGTCATGGAACAGGGACTGGTTTGTAGCCCCTTTTTTCCCAATAATCCAAAAAAGAATAGATTATGGCCTGGGTGAAAATAAATACATGTTGAGTCCTAGAAATGTTTCATTACATGAAAATGTGTGCTCAATTAGTGCTGTTAATTCAAAGAGGGATGCGTATAATAACCAGGAACCCTGATCTGTGCTTGAGTATTGTACTTAAAATAGGTGATAGCCCAAAGTCACTTGTAAAGCATGAGTTTGCTGCCATAGTCTCTTGTTCTGGCAGGAGTTCTTGAAGGAGGAAGCATTATCTCAACTGGTGGGACTACCTTGGGGCAGATTTGGGATTATGGTAGTGAAAACCATGTGGTCAGTTACATGTCTAAGGTTAGGCTGGGAGTTAGTGTTTGAGGTCCAAAAAGAGGAATTCTCTTTTCAGAAAGACAATGACAGGACAACTATGGAGTAATGAAGCAGTATCTCCTCTGGATTCTCAGGAGTAGCGAGACATTTAGAACTGATACAGAGCATCAATGTTTTGTTTAATGTAAAGAAGGCGGCGATGTTGTGGATTGCATTATATGACTGGAATTTGTGATCACCTGTCCAATGCAAACCACAAGAAAATTATTAGATTCTATTTCACCACAACAGGATTTTAATGAATGATCTGTAAGTTAGTACTCCACTAGATTCCATATAAACGTTGCTATGCCAAGTTGCCTAGATTCACCATGACCCCTGCAGTACATTGTGACAGCTTCTCCATGAATTTATGGCCACTAGCAACTATTCAACTTGGCTACATACTAGCATCTTGGCACTTAAAATATAGACAGGTGAGATTCAGAGGTTATTGCAAGATTGCTGCAGGTGATGAATTGGCCAATTTGGTAATAAAATCATTTGTCCAATGCAAGTCAGTACACAAGGCACTTAATAGTTAGCTTGTGGGATTGTTGCAAATTCATTGAATTCTGGAGGTAAAAATCAATTTATATGTAAAGTTAGAACATTTTTTCTTCTCTGGTAGATTTCTAATTAGGATGTTACTTGCGATAGATTTTAATAGTATACATCCAATGCCTAGTATATATATTGTTGCAGCACACGAGTGGCACAATTTACATCCCTAAATCTCTCTCCCTTGGGGTGCAGAATGGGTATAATAGGTATAATAGGGAATTATTTATTGTCCCATTGATACAGTGGAAAGATATAACACATATTTTTATTTACTGTATGCTACAACTGAACTCAATGCTTGTACAGTATTCACCAGAAGAAGTAAGGGCCAAGTTAAGGAATTTTATGCAGACACAAGGAACTGTCGATGCTGGAATCTTGAGCAAAAAACAAAAGGCTGAAGGAACTTAAACGGGTCGGGCAGCGTCTGTAGAGGGAATGTCAGACGATGCTTTGGGCTGGGACCCTTTTTCAGACTGATGGAGTTGGGGTGAGAAAGCTGGCAAAAGAGAGGTTTGAGTGGGGCAAAATCTGGCAAGTAAGAGGTGGATACTGTTGAGGGGAGAAACAATTCAATCAGACAAGGGAAGAAGATGAGGTGTAAAATGTAAAGCCGGTGGAAGGAATTTGGATGGAAGGGGATGATTAGGGGAGAGAGGCTAGGGAGAGGGGAATAGGGGGGATTAAGGGAAAAATGGGACTTGGAGATGGGAAATTAGTATATGGAGGAGGAGAAAGTTGGGTTTGTTGAGAAGGAGTAGGGATGGGGATGGCTATTACTTGAAATTGGAGAATTCAGTCTTTGACCTCTATCGCCAGAGTGAGGCCACATGCAAAGTGGAGCAACAGCACCCCATATTCTGCTTGGAACCCAATGTTGGGAACATTGAATTATTCAATTTCAAATAATACCCTCCTTCCCCCACCGCCCTCTTTCCCTTGCTCCCACATCCACCCCAATGTGCATGCATTTCTCCCACTATCTTAAACACCCTGCTCCTTCACTTCTGGCCTCTGTGACCCATCTGCCATTTGCCCTTCTCATCTACATCTACCTATCACCTGCCATACATTTCCCACCTCCACCTCATTTTCTGGAATGTCATCTGTCCATTCCCTCCACAGATGCTGCCTGACCCATTGAATGCTCCAGACTTTTGTTTCCCACTCAAGGAATGTTATGCTTTCTGCGCAGAGCTGTTCAGTACGAATGCTACCTAGCCCTAGCTTTTTTTTTTCATTCATTCAGGCTTTATTCCTATTAATGATGGTCATTAACAAGGTTGTAATGAGTCATCTTGCTCCACGTCATAGTGTGTGGTGAAAGCTAAATTTGCAGCGGACTTTGCCAGGAGCTTCCCTGATTTTGGCTCAGTTTTCAAGTAACCATTTTAATTTTGGCTTTAAGGAGAAAAATGATATCCTGTTACACTTTCTGCCCTTGATCTTCCATGTGGTGGCAGCCACAGACTTGAGAGATGTTACCAAAAAATGGTAGCAAAGTTTCATAATCATTGTACAGAAACGGATATTTAAACCAGCTTAGGGATGGATTGTAAGTGGGTACTGTGCTCCAGGTAGTAATGGAGCTGAATTACATACAGAGAAGTGCTGATGTTTCATCATTAAAAAAAAGGAACAATACGCAGACAATATGTAAAGAATAACGTCAATGCTGAGTAATAGATATAGCAGTGGTTATTGATCTACTTCCATGTTACCTCTAAGCTTGAAACAAGGCTGGAAATATCAGATGGAAAGTCAATGATTTCTGTGAGAATGGAAGATAAGAGTTTTATTGATATCCATTGACAGGTAAACACCGCAATACAAGAGAACAAACTGAAAGAGGAATGTGATGAGCTGGTGGACATTATCAGACAAAGGAAGCAGATCATTGCAGTGAAAATAAAAGAAGGAAAGGTAAGCTTTTGTCTGTGTAAATAGCCCAAATAAATGTGCCAAAGATCAAGCTATTAGTATTCAGGCTATTTATTTCTGCGGTTGAAAACAACATGCTTCAAATCAGCACATGGTTTCCGTGTAGCAAGTGGTGCAAAATCTACTCGGGATAAATTTGAGCATTCGGCTGAAGTGTGCAAGAAAGAATTTTGGCTTTGTTCTTTACTCCAAACTTTTAGAATAACTGTTGAATGACAGGCCTCCTCATACATCGTTATTAAGAAAGCTACGCATCAAAATTACGACCTTGTCACATATCTATTCCACTATTTCTATGTAAACAATTGTTAGTTCTTACTCCAAAGTTATATCCATTAAACCAAATTTCCTGACCTAACTAATCTTCTGAGTTTTAAGCTATCATTAAATATTTTGGGTATGGATCCACGGTTAATTTAGCATAGAGTAGGGATCAAATCTGGCACTTTTATTGCATCCACACATTGAGGGAGGTTTTTAACTTCCCTACTGATAGAGATAGGATGGACATCATTATTTTTAAGGATGTGAGCAGTGACTTACAATTCCACCATCATCCTGGGCTTGGCAGCATTTCTTTAATCGGAAGTTACAAACAGCATAGAAACAGTTCATTTAACCCATTGAGTCCACGCCAAACCTCAAGCATCCATTTCCACTGATCCTACAGCAATGCCATTTTATTCTCACGTATTCCCTCATCAATTAACCCAGATTGTCTTGCTCACCTACACATGAGCAACAATTTACATGGCTAATTAATCTACCCGTCCACATCTTTGAATTATGGAACGAAACCGGAGCACCAAGTGGAAGCCCACAAGGTCGCGTGCAAACCCCACTCAGGCAGAACTGAATTGGGTCACTGGAGGTTTTAAGCAGCAGCTCTTCCAGCAACCATTGTGCCCACTGTGTATTTGAAATATAAGGATATAATTTTCTGTTTCCAAACACCAAAACCTAATTGGCATCTTTCTACTGAACTAACTATTGGAACATGTGATCTTGGTTTATTCCAGTCTCGAGTGTACAGATTTCAAACTACCAGTAGGAATTTAACATGCTGAACTGCAGTTTTCATTTCTACAATAATCAATAGTTATCCCATAGTGAAGGGGTTGTTTAATGCAACACTGAAGCAATTGCTTCAACAATAGTGTTTAAAATGAACATTTGACTTGCTGAACCATTCCCCTGAGCCCAAGAATCAATCACTGAAGAACATTAACCACTGCTGACACACCCCGAAAAGACAATAATTTAAGAACTATTAGATTTGAAGTTTGTCACTGCAGTGAACTCAGACAATAAGATCATAACTTTCCATGGGGTTGTTCAGCAGTCCGTGTCATTCTGTGGCTAGGTCAGCTGCTTAGTCCTTTTTAATTGCAATTCTTTATTATAGGAAATTAATCCTACCGATTATTTGTAAAATTATTCTGGAGGATAATCCACTAGATTATTTTTTTCCTCCAAAATTGCTCGTTCTTTGCTAGCACTGCTTAACTTCCAAAGCTTTTGTTTTCATATGAAATCCAGAGAGATTGCTGACAAATGGATTGACAGAAGTAGGGGGGGTCGTAATATACACTACTTAGAAATGTCAATTCTGACAGAATTCCTTTAAAACACCTCTTCCAAGTGTAGAAACATCAAGACTAATTGTACTGACTTTTAACCTAATGTATTATTTGATCTATGGTAGAACCCATGATTTTTTATTTCCCATTTCAATCATCAGACAGAACTTTCAATGACCCATTGATTTCCAATCCAAACATTTTAATTACTACAAAATTTGAACATGCAGAATTTGAATTCATGCTTCTGTGGTTTTATGACAAATGGACTTTCAACATAAGCAATCAGAATATGAATACAGCGCTGTGTGGCTTCTTCAGAAGCAGGTTATTTGTCTTGATGAATGACTCAGTCTGTTTGACTTTTAAACCTTGTATTTATTTTCCTTCTATCTGATCCCCTTCAAGGTTATGAAGTTGAGAAAACTAGCACAGCAAATAGCAAACTGCCGGCAGTGCTTGGAGCGGTCAGGGTCTCTCATCAGTCAAGCGGAACAAAGCCTCAAGGAAAACGATCATGCGCGTTTCTTGCAAACAGCAAAAAATGTAACAGAAAGGTGAGCCGGACTTTACTGGAAACATTGGATGTAGTTCATGTTTAGTTTAGGTTTGTTTAGAGGTACAGCGTGTAAACAGGCCCTTCGGCCCACCGTGTCCACGCCGCCAGCGATACCCGTACACGAGCACAATCCTACACTCTAGGGATAATTTACATTTATTTTTTACCAAAATCAATTAACCTACAAACCTGTGCGTCTTTGGAGTGTGGGAGGAAACAGGAGCACCCGGAGAAAACCCAGGCATTCAAGGGAAGAATGTACAAACTCCATACAGACAGCATCCGTAGGCAGGATTGAACCCGGGTCTCTGGCGCTGTAAGGCAGCAACTCTACCTCTGCGCCGCTGCGCAGCCCTTCACCGATGTAAGATGGAGTGAAAATAGTAAACAAGAAAAAGCAACTCTCCATAGTTAGTACAAAGGATAATTTATCTCACTAGTTTTCCCATTTCCTTTCCTGAAGATTGGATAGCTAGATTACAGATACACAAGGATCACCAATATGTGACCCACATATCCACTTAAGTATCAGCTTAAATAGAGAGTATCAGTAGGCTAAATTCTCCTTGGGGTGCATTAACATGGAATCTTAACGTTGCACTAACTTTCCCCAAATCAACTAAATATATTCAGAAGAAACCCTTGCTCAGAATTTACCTACTTCAGCTGAAGAGTGTCGGTGTCGATCACAACATTTATAATCCGATCCCAAATTAGGCCAGTTTATTCTGCTCAGGTCAAAGATTGATCCGATCCTCAGGCAGTGACTACATTTGGCTTAGATCCCTACTTAGCAATGTAGAGCCAGTGAGCTGTTGGTAGAATTCCAAACAAGATTGATCTTGAAGAACTCAATTAATGACAATATAAACTAACTCATGATTCTGCAGAAGGTTGCAGAATGGAATGTGGAATGGAATTCAGAATCTGAAGTAACCTTTTTGGGACTTCATAATAATCAACTGATGATTATTATATTTGGAAAGATAAGCATTTAACAGATGAGAGAACATGAACAGCAACATAATCAATAATTCTTCTACAGCAAAAGTAAATGCCATGCTATTATAACAAGTTTATCAATGATCCCTTTATTTTTTGTTCATTCCTTCCCACTGGTTGAGATTTTGTTTCACAAGTGTCAGGGGGCCAATAATATAATTCTTCAGCTGATTCTTCTCTTTTTGAAAAACTAGGAGAGTGCATGCAACCCAAGGTGTTGTCTTTTTTGAATACGGTTTGCCTTTTCTGAACATTGTCAAAACTGCAATATTTAGATCAAGAGTTAAAGGTGGCGGAGTGGCGTGATCACGCATGTAATCTTTCTCATTACCTAAGCCTTGGCACTGAAACTTACCACTAAATCTTATCACCATTTAAAGTTCACATTTAGTTTTGGGGAGTGACTACCTCAAAATACTCAAATTACACAGGGAAGGTAACAGAGGTTCAATATTGGGATTTCAATGATCCTTACCACAAAGCCAGGCAAGGTGGTGTAGCAGTCGAGTATCTGGCTTACAGTGCCAGAGACCGAGGTTTGATCATGACCATGGGTGCTATGTGTACAGGGTTTATACGCTTTTCCTGTGACCACGTGGGTTTTCTCCGGGTTCTCTATTTTCCTCTCACATCCCAAAGACATCCAGGTTTGCATGTTAATTGGCTTCTATAAATTGCCCCTAATGTGTAGGATAGTACGGGTGATCGTGGTCGGTGTGGACGGTGGGCCGAAGGGCCTGTTTCTATGCTGTATCTCTAAATAAAGCTAAGTTGAGCAATTTCAGGAGAGGTATCACTAGCATTAGTCTTAATTTTTAATACCAGTGGCACAGCCCAGAGAAATAGTGGGTCCTATCATTGGGAGTGAGATTACTTTGATGAAAAACACAGAACTCACTTGTACTATGATAGCAGCATTCTCCATCGAGTCATCAATAAACCCCACACATTAAACTGCAAGGTAAAATGGTTATAGAAATGTATTGCATTACAAGGCACTCCACATCAAGTGTACTGCAGTATCAATACCAACTGCAGTAAAGAATGTTTATAGTGGACCGTTCCAAGAGTTGAAGATATCCTTAATAGAATCAGCAGTCGAAATGCCCATTTAAAAATGTGAATCTTTGTTTTTTCCCGAGAAAGTTGAACAGTCCATATTTAGACAATAGACAATAGACAATGGGTGCAGGAGTAGGCCATTCAGCCCTTCGAGCCAGCACCGCCATTCAATGCGATCATGGCTGATCCCTCTCAATCAGTACCCCGTTCCTGCCTTCTCCCCATACCCCCTCACTCCGCTATCCTTAAGAGCTCTATCCAGCTCTCTCTTGAAAGCATTCAACGAACTGGCCTCCACTGCCCTCTGAGGCAGAGAATTCCACACCTTCACCACTCTCTTTGGGATAAATTGATCCTGCAACCTCTGCATTATTCCCAGGAATACCTGCCATTGCTGTTCTACCGTCTTCCCTGCTAGGGCCTCCTTCCAGTCAATTTTGGCCAGCTCCTGCCTCATGCCTCTGTAATCCCCTTTGCTATACTGTAATACTGACACTTCAGATTTTCCCTTCTGCCTTTCCATTTGCAGAGTAAAACTTATCATGTTGTGATCACTGCCTCCTAATGGCTCTTTTACCTCTAGTCCCCTTATCAGATCAGGATCATTACACAACACTAAATCCAGAATTGCCTTCTCCCTGGTAGGCTCCAGTACAAGCTGTTCTAAGAATCCATCTCGAAGGCACTCTACAAACTCTCTTTCCTGGGGTCCATTTCCAACCTGATTTTCCCAGTCTACCTGCATGTTGAAATCTCCCATAACCACCGTAGCATTACATTTGTGACACGCCAATTTTATCTCCTGATTCAACTTGCACCCTATGTCGAGGCTATTGTTTGGGGGCCTATAGATAACTCCCATTAGGGTCTTTTTACCCTTACAATTCCTAATTTCTATCCATACTGATTCAACATCTCCTGATTCTATGTCACCCCTTGCAAGGGAATGAATATCATTCCTTACCAGCAGAGCAACCCCACCCCCTCTGCCCACCTGTCTGTCTTTTCTATACGTTGTGTACCCCTGAATATTCAGTTCCCAGCCCTGGTCCTCTTGTAGCCATGTCTCAGTGATCCCTACAACATCATACTTGCCCATGACTAACTGAGCCTCAAGCTCATCCACTTTATTTTTTATACTACGCGCATTTAAGTACAACACTTTAACTTCTGTATTTACCTCCCCTCTCACATCGGTCACAAATGGCCCTGCCCTTAATCTCTTTTCCCCTCTAGAACTTCGGTTCCCATTCTTCCGAGAGTCTTCTGCAATATCTCCTGTATTCCCTTTAACCTCATCTTCATATTCACAATTTGTTAACCCCTCCCCCCCACTACTTAGTTTAAATCACAGGTGTCGCACTAGCAAACCTGCCTGCCAGAATGTTTGTCCCCCTGCTGTTAAGATGTAACCCGTCCCTTTTGTACAAGTCACCCCTAGCCCAGAAGAGATCCCAGTGGTCCAGAAATCTAAATCTCTGCTCTCTGCACCAGCCCCTCAGCCATAAATTCATACCCTCTATCTCTCTGTTCCTGGCCTCACCAGCACGAGGTACCGGTAGCAGTCCAGAGATAACCACCTTCAACGTCCTACTTCTCAGTCTTTTTCCTAACTCTCTAAACTCCTGCTGTAATACCTCCTTCCTCTTCCGCCCGACGTCATTCGTGCCCACGTGCACAACGACTTCAGGTTGATCGCCTTCCCTCACTAGGATTTTCTGAAGCCGGTCCATGATGTGCTGAACCCTGGCACCAGGGAGGCAACAGACCATCCTCAAGTCCCTCCTGCTGCCACAGAATCTTCTGTCCGTCCCTCGGACGATGGAGTCACCCACCACTACGGCTCTTCCTGACTTCGGTCTCCCCTGTCGAGTATCCTTGCCAACAGGTCCGCCACTCGGACTGGAAACGTCTTCTGCCCCGACAGTTCCCAAGAGGGTATACCTATTTGCAATAGGCACAGCCACTGGGGTCTCCTGTAGTCCACATCCACTCCCCCCTGAAACAGTCTCCCACCTTCGCTCGACCTGGACCCTTGGCGTGACAGCCTCACAATAGGTCCTGTCGAGGAAACTCTCGCATTCCCAGATGGCCCTGAGGTCATCCAACTGCCTCTCCACCTCCACCACACGTTCATTCAGGAGCTGCACCTGGACACAGTTCTTGCAGGTGTAGCTCCCAGAAGCTCCAGCGACATCCCTATCTTCCCTATTTGACTAAATTAAGTAGACAGCAGCTCAATAACTTAGGGATTGTGCTATGTGCTGCAGCAGTGATAATGCCTAGAGCACAGAGCTTCACTGAACACAGAGTAAACTGGATTTTTCTATTGCTTATGCATGTAAGCAGCTCAGGAGAATTGACTTCAAAGATCTCCAAATATACTTGCATTCTCAGCACTCAATGCTGATTAAATTCCTTATTGGAGGGAATTATACCGCAGCTGATGATTTTATGCCATATTCTGTAACAAAAAAAGTTGTCTAGTGCAAGGGAAGGACTTCAAATGATTGAATTTAATACCTCCAGTATGCAATGCACCAATTACAGTATCTAGTGTGTAATTGGGTTATTTTGCCTTTTGCCTGTGCATTTATTCAAAACATTTTACAATAAAGTAGCTTTTCATCACACTAGTGTTAATTTCTACTCTGCTTCTAGTTTCTGGTTTATCATGGGATAAACAAGAATGTATGGGATTATTATGTATGGGATTATAAATATTTTATAAACCTCAATGTGAACATTATGACTTCCTCAGAGAAACACAAGTACTGGTGCTCCATTATAAGATCTGTCCCATTGAAAATGGTGTCTGCCAATATTTCAGATTCACAGAGACAGTGTCTTGCTGTGCTAATTAATTCCCACATAGGTCTTGTAGGTGGTACAAGTTTGATACTGCTGTTTTCCAAAATAAGTCAATGTCCACAAGAGATGGAAAAATAGCAAATAAAAATGTCACCAGTTCAAAGTGCATTGCTGTTGGTTAGTTTTCTCATTATTGTGAGAAGGACAAAAAGAACAGGCCCAAAAAATGTTATGTGTAGCAAAAAACTGCAGATGCTGGTTTAAATTGAAGGTAGACACAAAATGCTGGAGTAACTCAGCGGGACAGGCAGCATCTCTGGAGAGAAGGAATTTACTGATGTCAGGGGAGTGGGCGGGACAAAGATAGAATGTAGTCGGGGACAGTAGGGCTGGTGGGAGAACTGGGAAGGGGGAGGAGATAGAGAGGGAAAGCAAGGGCTATTTGAAGTTAGATAAGTCAATGTTCATACCGCTGGGGTGTAAACTACCCTTGCAAAATATGAGGTGCTGGAGGAACAATGTTATACTGTACAAAAACCAAAGTGCAGGAGGAACTCAGCAAGTCAAACATCTGTGGAGAGAAATGGATGGACAATGTTTCAAGTCGGGACTATTCTTCAGACTTGCTTCAGATTCCATCCTCTGCAGTCTTAAGCATCTCAAAAAAAATCGTGATTTGTAAGTGGTGCTTTTCATATTATAATTCTTCATCATATTTTGTGTGTTATTCTGTAGGGTTGCCATGGCAACGGCATCGTCTCAAGTTCTGATCCCAGATATTAATTTGAATGAAGCCTTTGAACATTTTACCCTGGATTTTACGAGAGAGAAAAAATTACTCGAAAGTCTTGACTATCTTACAGGTAATGTTATTAAAAGAACAAAACATTGACAAAACTTTACTTTGTGGTCTATTACCAATTAGTATATTACTAACATATTGAAAATATCCATCTTCCACTGACTCCACCTGATTGAGAGAGAATGACACAGTAGCATTGTACATCAATGAGATTTGTCCTTGTCATGTACAACATGCTCCAAATAATTACCTGAGCACTTCAGTATCCTTCATCATCTTTTACAAAAGCTTGCATGGTTCCATTCAATCGCACCCAAATAACATAAATCAGCTTGGATATATGCAACCACGCCTCATGTCATGGTGGATGGCTGCTTGTTCTACAAACTTCTTTGTCAAGCTTGGTCACTGTGCTCCTTCCTTTAGGCATTCACTCTTAAAATTCCTGAAATCCTGCGTAAAACCTCTGTTCTTGCAAATCCCGCTCTCCTAAGCCATTGGATGGCTTTACGGATAGATCAAATCCTTCATCAGTATAGTCACCACAAAAGACTTAATAATGTAAAAGATACTTAAGTTTGATACAGGAGAACAGGCATCACCAGTGTGAAGACTGTGAGTTGAGTTGCAATTGTACAATGAATCTTATATTGTCTACAGCTTGCTTTGACCTGGTAGGAAAGCATTGCAGAAATGATATGCAGGACTCAATCTGAAGCATTAATGTCAACGAGCCTTGATGTTATGTTAAATACTGCTGCTAACAAACTGATACCATCTAGGCACAACATCACTCTGTCATTAATGCACTCCTATACAATTATAATTCCCTCTGAGCCTCCAGGTGAAATGGGATGTAAATGGTTTATTTTCACTCCAGGGCTGAGAACTAGTGTAAACAGGGTCCCCTTTTGAATACCAATCATTTGCTAAGCCTGCTGAAATTCCACTTCAAGGGAGAGGTGACAGATTCATATTTCTACAGTGGACGCTAGCAAAGTGTTCAGAAGTTTACACCGCAGCCTTAATCACCTTTCAAATTCCACAAATGCTCAATGGGTGACTTCAGCTGTTTCTCCAGGAGGCTGATAGAAATGTGACAAGGGATTAGTGGAGAAGAACCCTTTATGGTGATAAATATGCATTACCCTTCCATCAATTTTCTAGGTCTCTGGAGGGGAGAGAAAAGTGCGGTAATGGGCTTCATCAATTTTGTGGGGCAGTAAACTAAATGTGAAAATAACTGCTTTAATGTGAGTAATTAAGCGACACAAATATACAGTGACAGGTGATAGATCACAGGAGTACAAATTTACACAGGAGGTCTTGTTCGAGAGGGGACATAAATCAGCCTCATCCGATCTGTCATAAAGCCTATAATTGTCAAAAGATAAAATATTATGAGAGGGGCATAGATAGGATAGACAGTCAGAACCTTTTTCCCGGGATGGAAAAAAATCAAATATTAGTGGACATAGCTTTAAAATGGAAGACGCAAAGTTCGAAGGAGATATGTGGGCAAGGTTATTTTACACATAGGGTGGTAAGTGCCTAGAGCATGCTGCCGGGGTGGTGGTGGAGGCAGACACGATAGTGGAGGCAGACATGATGGCAGACACAATAGATTTTTAGATAGGCAGATGGTTATGCAGGGAATGGAGGGATATGGGTTATGTGAAGGCAGATCAGAGTTGGTCTTGGTATCATGTTTGGCACAGACATTAAGGGCCAAAGGGCATGTTCTTGTGCTGTACTGTTCTAAGAAACACTACTCTCAATCAACCAGCATCTTTTGAATAAGACCATGGCTCCATGGCAATTTCCTTTCTGTTTTGGTCTGCTTAGGCTCTCAGGCCCTTCAGTATTGTTGATCACTAAGTTTTCCTCCCCACTGCACCTTTGCAACCTACCATGCACAATACCAATGTGTTTAATTTTTTGCTTTGTTGAGAGTTTTCCATTAAAACTGCCACTCCCATTTTCTCATTGCAGCCCCAAATCCTCCAAGCATTCGTGAAGAGCTTTGCACAGCATCGCACGATACTGTTACTGTTCATTGGACTTCTGAAGATGAATTCAGCGTCCTCTCCTATGAGCTTCAGTATACAATCTTCACAGGACAAGCAAACTTTATCAGTGAGTTCACAAAAAATGAAACAAGCATCGTAAACAAACATTTTTATATTGACACCAGAGAATCTGCAGTGCCAGTCCATTCTACAATGGTGAAGGCTGATGTGGGGACAGGGCCTTGCATGTAGATGACTAACATCAAAGGAGGAGGTTTGTGTTTATAAGCGATGGATTATTGGTGGTCATGAAAGACATGTTGCATGAAGCAACAGATAAATCTAATGCAGTGTGAACCACACACCTCCCATTTAGAAGCAAACATCTGAAAATCACACAATTATTAACATTTAATTAAGCACATATATCAAATGTTTACACTGCATCATGTATTGTCTTTCTGCTGACTGGTTAGCACGCAACAAAAAAGCTTTTCACTGTACCTCGGTGCATGTAACAATAAACTCAACTGAAACTGTTCCCCGCACTACCACTCCTCTCCATTCAAATGGATGGCCTGCCTTGCTGCAGGTTCTCTGGTATTGATGCTGGGAAACCATCACAACTTCATCTTGTGCTGCCAACTCCAATGTCAAAAGCACAATTGAGAAATTCCAAGTGAAAATCAGCCAGCCACTTCAGGCCTTCAGATTCACCTGGGTATCATGAATTTGGTGACATTTGTGCAAGGAAATGTTTTCCATGGGAAAATGACAGCATTTTCCTGCAAAGTCTGGTTCATCAGGCAGTCAATGTGACCTGTCATATGAATTTTCCTTAAAACCTCTATCAAACAAGAATATACAAGCTAATCTATTTCACAATATAATTGTTAAAACCCAAGTTAATACAATTCTTACACATCAGTTCTCAGCATAAATCACTCCTATTGTGAAATTGCTTTTTAGTGCCTAGTCTTGTACATCTTTGATGTCCTATGCTGAATTACAATTAAACTTTCCAGAATACTTAACAGTTGTAAAATACTGGAGAGCTATCTTTAGTAATTTTATGAAGTGAGCATTATTCTAATCACTGGAGAGTTGTTATTATGTAGAATTTTGCATGGAGATTTGAGATATCTTAAGAGGTCACTGCAGGGAAAATTATAAGCAATATGTGATTTACAATTTTGTTATTTTCACCTTAGCTCTATTTTACTGTTTCTGATCCCACACAAACTATGTACTGTGCAATTCCGGAGCCTGCCATTTTTTTTATTTTTAAAGTAATCCATGGCCTCTCTCAAGAGATGTTTTGATTCAAGACATGTTCCTGTTTTTCTTAACTCCATGGACAAATTCAAAGCATCATAGTGAGTGTGGGATGTTGTGATGTCTTAAGAGATTTCTGTCCATTTGTATTTTTCTTCAAGTCTTGCATTTTACATTGTGGTTAAAGGGTAGAGCTATAGCTACACAAAGCTGGAATGCTTATTCCCTCAAAAATATTTTAGACTAGATCATACCTGGAATTCTGACACACTGTCATGCGTGATGACTTGCCATGATTATTTTGCCTCCTATATCATAATCAGAAACTTCCTGCCCTTGCTGCCATTGCAGTATGTTTCAGACAAAATGTTCACAGCTTTGACCTTTACCTCGGGCTTCTTCCTGGTATTTTTAGATTTAGATTTAGAGATACAGCGTGGAAACAGGCCCGTCGGCCCACCGAGTCCGTGCCGCCCAGCGATCCCCGCACATTAACACTATCCTACACACACTAGGGACAATTTTTACATTTACCCAGTCAATTAACCTACACACCTGTACGTCTTTGGAGTGTGGGAGGAAACCGAAGATCTCGGAGAAAACACACGCAGGTCATGGGGAGAACGTACAAACTCTGTACAGACGGCGCCCGTAGTCAGGATCGAACCTGAGTCTCCGGCGCTGCATTCGCTGTAAGGCAGCAACTCTACCGCTGTGCCACCGTGCCGCCCTCTTCAGAGTGTTCCCGCAGCAGAGCCTGTCCATTGCTCACACTTGTATTAAATGAGAGTCTATTGCCACACTTGTCAAATGAAAACACTTGCATTACATTCCCTGATAGAAACATAGAAAATAGGTGCAGGAGGAGGCCATTCAGCCCTTCGAGCCAGCACCGCCATCCATTGTGATCATGGCTGATCATCCACAATCAGTAACCTGTACCCATATCCCTTGATTCCACCAGCCCCCAGAGCTCTATCTAACTCCCTCTTAAATTCATCCAGTGATTTGGCCTCCACTGCCCTCTGTGGCAGAGAATTCCACAAATTCACAACTCTCTGAGTGAAAAAGTTCCTTCTCACCTCAATTTTAAATGGCCTCCCCTTTATTCTAAGACGGTGGCCCCTGGTTCTGGACTCCCCCAACATTGGGAACATTTTTCCTGCATCTAGCTTGTCAAGTCCTTTTATACATTTATATGTCTCTATAAGATCCCCTCATCCTTCTAAACTCCAGTGAATACAAGCCTAGTCTTTTCAATCTTTCCTCATATGACAGTCCCGCCATCCCAGGGATCAATCTTGTGAACCTACGCTGCCCTGCCTCAATTACAAGAATGTCCTTCCTCAAATTAGGAGACCAAAACTGGACACAATACTCCAGATGTGGTCTTACCAGGGCCCTATAAAACTGCAGAAGAACCTCTTTACTCCTATACTGAAATCCTCTCGTTATGAAGGCCAACATGCCATTAGCTTTCTTCACTGCCTGCTGTACCTGCACGCCAACTTTCAGTGACTGGTGTACAAGGACACCCAGGTCTCACTGCACTTCCCCCTTACCTAACCTGACACCATTGAGATAATAATCTGCCTCCTTGCTTTTGCCGCCAAAGTGGATAACCTCACATTTATCTATATTATACTGCATCTGCCACGCATCTGCCCACTCACTCAACCTGTCCAGGTCACCCTGCAACCTCCTAAGATCCTCTTCACAGTTCGCACTGCCACCCAGCTTTGTGTCATCTGCAAACTTGCTAATATTACTTCTAATTCCTTCACCCAAATCATTAATATATATGGTAAACAATTGCGGCCCCAACACCGAGCCTTGCAACACTCCACTCGCCACTGCTTGCCATTCTGAAAAGGACCCCTTTACTCCTACTCTTTGCTTCCTGTCTGCCAACCAATTCTCTATCCATGTCAACACCCTACCCCCAATACCAAGTGCTCTAATTTTGCTCACCAATCTCCCATGTGGGACCTTATCAAAGGCTTTCTGAAAGTCTAGATACACTACATCCACTGGCTCCCCTTCATCCATTTTACTTGTCACATCCTTAAAAAATTCCAATAGATTAGTCAAGCATGATTTCCCTTTCATAAATCCATGCTGACTTGGACTTATCCTTTTACTGCTTTCCAAATGCACCGTTATTACCTCTTTAATAATTGACTCCAGCATCTTCCCCACCACCGATGTCAGGCTAACTGGTCTGTAATTCGCCGTTTTCTCTCTCGCTCCTTTCTTGAAAAGTGGGATAACATTAGCTATCGTCCAATCCACAGGAACTGATCCCGAATCTATTGAACATTGGAAAATGACCACCAATGCGTCCACTATTTCTAGAGCCACCTCCCTGAGTATCCTGGGATGCAGACCATCAGGCCCTAGGGATTTATCAACCTTCAGTCCCATCAGTCTACCCAATACTATTTCTCGCCTAATGCAAATTTCTTTCAGTTCCTCTATCCCCCTAGATCCTCTGTCCTCTAGTACATCTGGGCGATTGTTTGTGTCTTCCTTAGTGAAGACAGACCCGAAGTACCTGTTCAACTCTTCTGCCATTTGATGGACAAGTAGAGGTGGAAGGGTGTAAGAAGGAACTGCAGATGCTGGTGTATGGGTGATCATTGTAGAACTAGTGTATGGATGATCATTGGTCGGCGAGGGGCTCGGTGAGTCGAAGGGCCTGTTTCCATGCTAAACCTCACACGATTTTGATCCATGCATAAGTCATAGGTAACATCCGTTCTACTATTGAGCCCTGTCAGCATTTAAAAAGCGATTGGCAAGGTGGTGCTGTCCCTTCATGCGTGAATGCTGATCCCCACATATGTTAACAATGGCATCAGAGCAACATGTAAATAGAACAAGGACAGATCTTTCAGCACTTCAAGGTTCATAGATAAATAAGTAAACATGGTTGGTAACAGCAAGTTTCAGACTCATCAGCTCATTCAGAAACTCCTCTGCATCAAGTTAATGTATAACTCGCAAGGGAAGGTAATGTTAGATGGATTAGTTCTGACAGGTCCCTGTCCAGTTCTGTCTTCCAGCTGACATGATAGATAGTGACAACTTCCACTTCCAGTGGAAAAATGCTGAAGTTCTTGTGAAACAGTAACAAGCTGTCCCATGGGCCAAAATGCTGTCAGCTTAAAACTATCCTCCTCTCCTTGTCATGCAAGTACTTGCAAGTACTTGTCATCTACACCTTGTTTCAGGATGCCAGCCAATGCTGAGGTGAATGCCTGTCATTTTGTTGATCAGAACCTAGTTTTGCAAGTCTGTAAATTGCCTTGCATAACTAAAGTATGGACTATAACTGAAAGAAAACACAATAACACAAGAAAATGTGAGCCATCTGGCCCCTCAGTCCTGCCTCGTCATTCAACTCCTGCCTGATCAACTCTTGGCCTCAACTCCTCAAGTCCTTTAACGATCCAGTCTTTCAAAAATATCAATTTCCACTTTAACTACTTTGATCTGCAACAGAGAATTCCAGAGATGCCCACATTTGTGAGAAGGAATTTCTACATATCTTGATTTGAAATGACCATCCCCTTCTCTTGAAACTATGTGCTTCATTCAAGATTCTCCCAGTGGTGAAACCATCTCAACATTGATTCTGTCATGGCCCCTTATAATCTTATATGTTTCAGTAACATCACCTTCGTTCTTCTCAGCATACTGACCCAACCGGTCTATCCTGTCTTGATAGGGAAATATCTTCATCCCAAGCATTAATCTGGTAAATCTCTTTTCCACCATATATTCATTGAATGTTACTGGGATGAACAAAAAACAAAATCATGATAAAAAATTATGTTTAAATATTGATTTAACAAAACACCTCCTGTTTGTAAACCAGTACAAATATTGGTGAAGAAGCGGCCATGATCTGCTAAATTTCAATGGAAACTAGTTTTAATTCTTGTGAAACAATATTATATGATCTTCAAATAGATATATGAGGGAGATGATGACGTTTAGCTAATGTACAACATAGAATATATTGCATTTTATGGATCTTTGGGACCAACCAGATTATCTCCTATTGGCCGCGGCACGGTGGCGCAGCGGTAGAGTTGCTGCCATACAACGCCAAAGAGACTGGCGTTCGATCCGGTATCGGTGCTTTCTGTATGGAGTTTGTACGTTCTCCCCTTGACCTGCAAGGGTTTTCCCCGGGAGCTCCGGTTTCCTCCCATACTCCAAAAAAGTACTGGTTTGAAGGGGTAAAATTAGCTGGGTAAAATTGTAAATTGTTCCTAGTGTGTGCAGAATAGTGTTAGTGTGTGGGGACTGCTGGTTGCCACAGATTGAGTGGGTCGAGGGGCCTGTTTCTGCGCTGTATCTCTAAACTAAACTAAACTAATCTCTCCAAAGCATAGAAGTTCCTACTTGCCTATCCACAGGTAAAGCATTAGAATAGAGCAGCATCAGATTGTTAGGGTGCTTGAATCTATTAAGGTGGATTTACTATTCTACCTTCGGAAGGAAAATGTTCTGGAAGGTGAGAACCTATAGCTCAGGAGCTGCTGGGAGACTCAACGTAGAAGGAGATTATGAAGACCGTAGATAGTGGGCGCTCACTCGATATAAGAAACAAATCTAGAAATATTCTAACAATTATGGATCAAAATAATCGGAGACATTTTCCTGTCTATTCCTTTTTCTAAATAAATATTTTGCAAATAATTACTAAAATTAAATATCTTAAGGTCAATAAATTGTTTTGTTCTTAATATTTATCATGTTCATAGGACACAGGCACAGAATTAGGCCATTTGGCCCATTGAGTCTAATAAATTATGACTGAACTATCTGAACATGTCGGAAGGGTCTCGACCCGAAACGTCACCCATTCCTTCTCTCCAGAGATGCTGCCTGTCCTGTTGAGTTACTCCAGCATTTTGTGTCCACCTTTGATTTAAACCAGCATCTGCAAATCTTTCCTATAACTGAACTATATTTCCCTCTCAAACCCATTCTCTTACCTTCTCCCGATAACCTTTAGCAGCACCCTTGCAAATCAAGAACCTTTCAATCTCCACTTTAAAAATATCCAAAGACTTGGTCTCCACCTCCATCTGTGACAATGAATTCCACAGATTCACCACCATCTGGCTAAAGACATTCCTCTTCATCTCCATTCTAAAGGAATGTCCTTTTATTCTGAGGCTGTGCCCAATGGTCCTAGACTTCCCCACTAGTGGAAATATCCTCTCCACATCCACTCCTTCCAGGCCATTCAATATTTGGTAAGTTTCAATGAACTCCCCTATTTTTTTTAGATTTTAGATATAGATTTAGAGATACAGCGCAGAAACAGGCCCTTCGGCCCACCGGGTCCGCGCCGCCCAGCGATCCCCGCACACTAACACTATCCTACACCCACTAGGGACAATTTTTTCACATTTGCCCAGCCAATTAACCTACATATCTGTACGTCTTTGGAGTGTGGGAGGAAACCGAAGATCTCGGAGAAAACCCACACAGGTCACGGGGAGAACGTACAGACGGCGCCCGTAGTCAGGATCGAATCTGAGTCTTCAGCGCTGCATTCGCTGTAAGGCAGCAACTCTACCGCTGCGCCACCGTGCCTCATCCTTCTAACAAGCCCAGAGTTGTCAACATCAAACGCTAACATAATCATCCCTGGTATCATTCTCGTCAACCTCCTCTGGACCCCTTCCAATGCCAGCTCATCCGTCCTGAGACTCCTAAAACTGCTCACAATACTCCAAATGCAGTCAGATCAGTGCCCTTTATAGCTTCAGCATTACATCCCTCCTTTTCTCTTCTAAAAGGATGATTGAAGCAAATTACCACCTTCAATAATGTGATTCAGTCCCATTATTTCTGAATTACATTATTCAAATCATTAGCAAACATATCAGACCTGTTTCAGGAGCTACCTGAACAGATATTTAAATTTAAGCACTACCTCCGCTGTTCACCTGGTTGGTTCCCAGCGGACCCAATTGATTACCAGTCATTTACTAATCGAACTGAATAATAAGGCAATTAATCACTCCCTCTGTGAACCAAGCAGAGTAATTCATTTCCGTTTGAACTAACTGACTAAAAACCTCCTGCCAGGAATCCCCCAGTGGCTGATTTGCAGCACAGCTATGCAGGCCATGGGGTTCCAGGTTTGATTTGCACTCTTTTGAATTAGTTATTAACTTGGGTCCACACTTGGAAAGCTGCAGTTGTTCATAAGAGCTTTTGGGAAGTTGGGTCTGTAAGATCTGGTGGGCACCCATTCACAATCCATCAACACCCTACTGAGCACATCTGGAATGCAGAAGTAGGACAGCAGTGATTACTTAATTGGCAGAATAACAAACCAACACAGATGTGGAAGGGATGTTTCCACTAATGGGAGTCTAAGACCGGGGTCCATGGCTTCAGAACAAAGGGACGTTCCAAAAGAAGGATGAGGAGGTATTTCTTCATTGGTGAATCTGTGGAATTCATTGCCACAGACGGCTGTGGAGGTCAAGCCAATGGATATTTTAAAGACAGAGATTGACAGATTCTTGATTAGTATGGGTGTCTTGGATTATGGGGAGAAGGCAGGAGAATGGGGTTGAGAGAGAAAGATTGATCAGCCATGATTGAATGGTGGAGTAGACTTGATGGGCCGAATGGCCTAATTCTGCTCCTACAACATATAAACTTAAGAACACTTGTCGCTTATGGAAAAAAAACTAATGAATGCCCAGGTGAGGCACTGGGCTTGCTCATGAAACTTTACTCCAGCTTTCATCGGTCTTTATTTAAAAGAGGAATGTTACGAAGGGGAAACAATGCCCTGGTTGAAAGATGGTGGCTTAAATATTTTGTGACACCCCCTTAACACTGCGAAGTTTCCAGAGAAAATACTTGCAGTACATTCCTCACAACATTGTAAAGTGAAGTGATACATCTACCCCACATATATTTGCCTCCATGTCAGAGGTGCTAATTTTCAGAGATGGTTAAGCCAAGGTCCCATCTGTGTACTCAGATGGCCATAAAAATATCTCTAGGCTATAACTAGAATATCATAGCTCACTGCTAATGCTTTGGCCAATAATTAATGCTCAGATAGTAGATAATCTGACGATTCTGCATTGGAGTCCAATGTGCACAAACAGCACCTCATATTTCGATTGGGCAGCTTACAACCCAGCGGTATGAATAGTGATTTCTCTAACTTCAAGTAGCCTTTGCATTCACTCTCTCTCCGTCCCTCCCCCACCCTGCTAATTTCACTGTTTGCATCCCTTCATTATCACCTCTTCCACATCCAACAACTGATCATTGTGGGCTCCACTTACCTAGGCCATTGGTATCGGCTCTGATTTTGTTCTACACCTTTTCATACCTCTCCCCTGACTCTCAGTCTGAGGAAGGGTCTCGACCCAAAACATCACCTATTCCTTTACTCCAGAGATTCTGCCTGACCCGCCAGGTTACTCCAGCAGTTTGTGTCTATCCTAATGTGCACAAGTTGCTTTTCAAAAGCACCTCAAACACACTGCTTTGACATTTGCCAGAAGGTGCAGTGTAAATGAGTCTGCCCTCGCCCTTACTCTTATTTCATTTTTGCTTTTTAAACCCTACAAAATATTAGAATGATGTTCGGAAACTACCGTTGGTCGTGCCGGCAAGTCCTCTGGATATGATTCCAGTAAAGGCCTGTCATATCACAGTTTATGGAGTAACATGGAGTAACATGTGCTCACTTCATCTCCAAAGAAATGCTTTGTTTTGCTGTTAAATAAGCAATGGCCAAATATGCTATGAATTCAGTTTATGTTCATCATCTTATTCAGTCACAACTCTTCGCATTGCAGGTTTGTACAATTCTGTTGATAGCTGGATGATTGTCCCTAATATCAAGCAAAACCATTACACAGTGCATGGACTTCAGACCGGAACCAGATATATCTTTGTGGTGAAGGCAATCAACCAGGCAGGCAGTCGCATCAGTGAACCCGCTCGACTGAAAACCAATAGTAAGTATTCCCTTATGATTTATTGACAAATTTTACGTTAAAATTGTTAAAACCTTACCCTTCTGCCATCCTCAGTCAGCAATGGGATATTGCGGCTGGCATTTTCCTTCTAGTTAACTGGAGCAATAGTTGGGTTTCGTAATAAAACTGAGGTAGTTATTGACTCAACTTAATAAGTTTATCTCAGCTCAGCCTGCAGTGAATACTAAAATCCGCTACTTGTACCTTCCAAAAAAAGTTAGTTATGCCTTCTCCTCCTGTTGGCAATTAAGTTGTCTTGGCCGCAAACTGTCTCTATTTATGATAACCATGATAGCAATGAGTGTGGGAAATGACTCCAGGGCCTTGCTGACATTACTTGTTGTAAAGGTTTCTGCAGTGTCAGAACGGGACATAAATGTTCTGCATGGAATAAGTGCAGTGTAGTAAAAGATTTAGTTTCCTCCAGGAGGGCATTGGTTATCATGATTCAGTTATAGGCATGCATGTGCTGTTCAAATATAATTAATGCACATTTATTTCAAATGCACATAAGAGACGCTCATACTCATGCACTAACCATTGTCCAACTGGGGGAAATTAAACCTGTCCAAATGTCCCCGCTGAGATTCCATTTAAGAAGAGTTTATAGATGCAAACTTTGTCCAATTCTTAAAGGCTATATATACTGCGTGCTCCCCATCTTCCAGACACCCAATTTACGTACAGCTTGCATACTTATAACCATATAACCATATAACCATATAACAACTACAGCACGGAAACAGGCCCGTTCGGCCCTACCAGTCCACGCCGACCACTCTCTCTGACCTAGTCTCATCTACCTGCTCTCAGACCATAACCCTCTAATCCCCTCTTATCCATATACCTATCCAATTTACTCTTAAATAATAAAATCGAGCCTGCCTCCACCACTTCCACCGGAAACCCATTCCATACAGCCACCACCCTCTGAGTAAAGAAGTTACCCCTCATGTTACCCCTAAACTTTTGTCCCTCAATTCTGAAGCTATGTCCCCTTGTTGGAATCTTCCCCACTCTCAAAGGGAAAAGCCTACCCACGTCAACTCTGTCCGTCCCTCTTAAAATTTTTAAAACCTCTATCATGTCCCCCCTCAACCTTCTACGCTCCAAAGAATAAAGACCCAACCTGTTCAACCTCTCTCTGTAGCCTAAGTGCTGAAACCCAGGCAACATTCTAGTAAATCTCCTCTGTACCCTCTCTAGGCAGGCAGCATCTCAGGAGAGAAGGAATGGGTGACGTTTCGGGTCGAGACCCTTCTTCAGACTGATGTCAGGGGGGCGGGACAAAGGAAGGATATAGGTGGAGACAGGAAGATAGAGGGAGAACTGGGAAGGGGGAGGGGAAGAGAAGGACAGAGGAACTATGGACTTCTTCAACTTTAGATAGTTCCTCTGTCCCTCTCTTCCCCTCCCCCTTCCCAGTTCTCCTTCTATCTTCACCATTCCCATCCCCTGCCACAATATCTCACTGAGAGTATTAACTGTCGCAGCGCTGCGCGGCCTTCTGGGTAAACACCACCACCTTTGCCGGCTTGAGTTCCACCTCGCCGTTAGGGCACTTTCTGCAGCACATGGCCTTCTGGGTAAGCAACAAGTTGGCCATTGCCAACTTGTTTCTGATGTAAACTCAAGTGATCGTACAGTGTTGTGGAAATTACAAACTGCCTTGATTGCACCAACTTCTGACTGAGTATAGAATTGTTTACATAAGTGCGAGTTTAGGCATGGGGAATTGCGGAATGTCTGTATTCAGAATCTATCGCTATGTTTAAATGCAGTCCCGAGCACCCTATAATTAAATAGCACAGGAGGCCACCTGGAGATTTTGCAGCAGCTTAGGAAGGAACAGCTCATTTAAAGGCTTTCAAGTGTACAATTGCTTCCAAGTTGCAATTGCAACTTTACATTTTTTTAATCTATCTGGAGTGAGATCCGAATTATACAACAGGACACAAAAAATGGAGAAGTGACTCATCCTTGACAATGCAAGGAAATGTATTTTCATGTGCTCGGTTGAAATGGCACATTACTGAAGTGCTTCAGAATCATCTCTATGAAAATTAGTCCATCTTGAAAAAAAATCAGTGCTTTGAAATTCTGTTTAGATTATGCAGGACCCAAGCATAATTTTTATATATTTTTTGACCAATATAACCTAATTTCTCCTGACCACACATTTGTAGCCTCTAACACAGAAAATATAATTTCCAGAGTAGTGCATTCCACTTGGAAAACAATGTGAACGTTATACTCCTAGAAGTATTGATTTTCACAAAGTTGCACTGAAGAAGGCAGTGCCATGCAGCTCAGTTGTCAACTGCCAGTTCATTTAAATTGGAGAGTTGCTCGTCTCTATTCAACCTCCGAGATTTCATTCAGAGAGTCCAGCTCTGTGCTTACCCGATGTCCATGTATTAGTGCCACTCTCTTTCTTAGCTTCTTTCTTTGTAATTGGCACCAAGATATGGTGACAGTATGGCGAGTCTGGAGGCTCGTTCTTTGTTGAAGAAGTTTATTGAGACAGCAAGATTCGATCACAAAGTTTACTTAACGAGATTACAGACAACCATTAAAACTAACTGTTCACTTCGAAGAAGTCTTCCAACTGACTCTTTTGGGCGCCAAAACGGCACGTGACGACGCTGTCCAATCAGCGGTCTCACTCCTTGGACCAATCCTTACAGTCGCACCCACACGTGACCTTGCTGGCCAATCTGAGGGTTCGACACCCAGGACCACTCTCTATGGTCACTACAACAGTGCATTTTGTGGGTTGTGCAAAAGAATTTCACTGTGCTGTGCATGTGACAATAAAGAACCATTGAAGCTTTGGAGGCCATTTGGACTAAATATGACTAAAGATGACTAAATAATGGCCAGATAGCAAACCTGTGGATTTGTACCTCCAATAGTGTACGTGGGCAGTGTTTTTTTTAATAGAAACCTGTTCAACCTCCGAATAAATTCAACCACTGTTGAAACATTTCTTTAGAAAGTTGCATTTTTTGTAAATCAGTGAATTTTAGCAAGCTTCCAGTTTCGATACCAGACCTGTGCTGAGATAAATGACCTCAATCGATACTCTAGAGTGGGAAGCCAAAAATCCCTGCAGATGTTGTGATCTGGAACAAAAAGAAAAAGCAGAATGCTGGAAGAACTCACTGGGTCAAACTGCACATGTGGAGACAAAAGGTGCAAATGGTGTTTCAAGTCAAGACCCTGCATCAGAACTCATGAACCTAGTGGGGGGGGGGGGGGCAGCAATCACACAGATGAGAATATTTAAAATAGTGCAGTGGATACCCATTTCTGATTAATCTTCAGTTGATTTGACCTCAAGATATGTTGAACTGTTTAAACTCTAAACGTTATCTTCAGGCACGGTAGCACAGCGGTAGAGTTGCTGCTTTACAGCGAATGCAGCGCCGGAGACTCAGGTTCGATCCTGACTACGGGTGCTGCACTGTAAGGAGTTTGTACGTTCTCCCCGTGACCTGCGTGGGTTTTCTCCGAGATCTTCGGTTTCCTCCCACACTCCAATGCGTACAGGTATGTAGGTTAATTGGCTGGGTAAATGTAAAAATTGTCCCTAGTGGGTGTAGGATAGTGTTAATGTACGGGGATCGCTGGGCGGCACGGACTTGGTGGGCCGAAAAGGCCTGTTTCCGGCTGTATATATATGATATGATATGATAAACCAACTGAAGACAGGAAATGAGGAAGAGTTACTGGCCCTGGAAGTTTTTGAATACTACAGAGGCAAGGTTGATGCTTGTGCTCAACAGTGTGGAGATAGCTCTTTGCTGGCAGAAGGACATGTTTCTTCTCAGAAAGCAGAAAAGATCATGGCCTTCCTCATAGCTTGGTGTAAAAGATCTATTGCTGATACTTCATTGCAACCAAGAGAATTTGCAACACAAAGATGCCAGTCAAAAGAAAAAAAATGCCTAGGAAGGAAAGGCAGATGCTGTTTTTTGCCAAAGATAAATGCACTGCTGGAGTACTTCAGCGGATCAGGCAGCATCTCTTGAGAAAAGGAATAGGTGTTTCTTTTCTCCAAAGAAAAATAACTCCTCAGTGTAATCTCCCTCCACTAATCCTCTACCTTTAAGATGACCAGGGTAGTTATGGTGATCTAATTTGAAACTTTGCCTATATGGTGTAGTCACCATAGAAGGTGAAGCTGCCAATCTTTAACTTTCACACAGGTTGTGGAGCCAACCTTTAGCTGAACGGATTGGAGTCCTTGGAGGAATTTATTTACAAGTTCCTTGGAGGAACTTTTAGGAGTGGGAGTACTACTATAAGGAGTACCTATCCTGTATCTCACTGCTCTCGCCAAGACCCTGTCATGGGCAACTTAGCTGCATTATAAAAAGCATTATCATTTTTAAAGCAATTAAGTTTGGGGAAAAGTTACACAACATCAGTTTTGTCTTCACCTCCAAAAAATAGGAGTGTCATTGCATTTTTATGCAAGGAGCATAACTTATTTGAACTGATTTTTTCTGTCTCACCACATAACAAGAGTTAGAAATTCAGCACATCAGGTGAAAATGTGCAGATCTAGTCTGTTAAAATGAAATGCTCGAATCAATCTTCTGTTTTGAATCAACAACAAATCCAGCTAGATTTGGCAATATGACAAAATATCAAGCCAGACATCAAAAGATCAATGATCTAGGCAGTTTAATCTCATGAAGAATACCAATGATCAAAGCAGTTGACAAGAGCTTTGTTGTGTAGCTGGGAAGTCATCATTGGCAGAGGGATTAGAGGCATTCAATCACTTCTTAGTCAACCTCATGTTAAAGTTGATAATAATGCTGAAGCACATTCATATTGAGGGACGATTGATATTTTGAGGAATGATTGATGTTAATTGATTGGCTTCTTCATATGCAGAGTATGTCGGTGTTCCACATTGCCCTCTTTAAATCACAAGATGGATTTGGCAGCACCATTCTCAGGAGAGACCCAAATGCCCTGTCAAAAATAATACACATCTTTAAAATGACAATCATAACAACCTGTTGGCTGCTGACTTCACCTACCCCATCACGCCCAACTCCCTTGTGACCTGTCAGTAATGTAATGCATGAAGCTTTTCACTGTGTCTCTGTACACGTGGCAATAATAAACCAATGCCAAATAACATTGCTGGCCCTTTGAGGGCTATATGTGCTCTACCCACTTTGAGCTGGCATGCAGCGAAGATTGTCGATCTTGCTTTTGATTGCAGAATGGCAAAAAAAAATTAGAACTGTGTATATAATGGTGAACTCAGTCATTTTGTTTATGTAGAATGGGCTCCTCGGGTTCCGAATGACCCAATTTGTGGAAATCCATTTTTATATAAATCCCCCCATACATTTTTAAAGTATTTTTTCAAGCTAGTAGTAATAATAATAAAATGTTTCATGATATTCAATAATGACTGCATACAGTACATTTTCTGTTAATTTAATTATGGGTGGTGTTGGGGCGATTTTTTCAATAAAATGAAAGAATTCAAATAAATATATGTGGAAGCACCACGATATGGGTTACTATAGAAACCCATATTTCAGACGTTCGCAGGAGTGAAACCGTTATGTAACCCAAGGTCTGTCTGTATTAGATTCTAAGTCTCTGCCATTGTCAATACTATATAAACGATAAGCCAGATGGAACTCCTATATCAACTAAAAGACTGGGCCTATAGTCTGGGATTAACAGCATACAGCGGTAGACACATATGTGGTAGACTAAATCGACTGGTATTGACACTACTTAGTCTGGGATCAAAAGATGTCTTTGAACTACCACATAATTGTGAGATTATGGCATTTAAAAATTTTAAATGAGAGATTATGGCATATTTTAAAAGTTTTAGCATATCACTGCCACCGATAGTTGTTTGTATCATGTTACCTAATTCCTCTCATTGATCTTTTCCATCATCTCAGCATTTTAAAATAATGAAACCTAATATTAGTTTCTAGAGCAAGGCTGACTTATAATGGCAGCTAAAATGCAATAGAGAAAAAGATTATCTTCTGAAAGTGTTAGAGGTTTTTAAGAAGAGAACAGAAAGAATAATGCCAATGTTAGACGCTAAATTGTGCAGTGTGTGTTTATTTAAAATATGATTTTACCTAGACTATTAAGGGAACAGTGAGAATATGTCAGAGAACTATATAATAAACATTTGACTGATTTAGGAAGAACCAGAAGTGAAATTCATGACCAAAACAAAATGGCGGTGTGTTTCTGTGCTGTTGCGGACTGATTGCTGCTGATTCCTTCATAAAAACTCAGCATTGGTCACAACAACCTGTCCCTAAATACCACCAAGACCAAGGAGCTGATCATCAACTTCCGTAGGTCACATAACGGGGAATATGCCCCGATCTCTATCAACGGGGACAGTGTGGAGAGAGTGTCCAGCTTCAAGTTTCTGGGCACTCACATTTCGGAGGACTTCACATGGTCCAATAACACTGCTGCGCTGGTCAAGAAGGCACAACAAAGACTGTTCTACTTAAGAACACTGAAAAAGTCTGGTCTACCCCAACAGCTGCTGACGACCTTCTACCGCTGCACCTTAGAGAGCATCCTAACGCATGGCATCCCTGTGTGGTACCTCAGCTGCACGGAGGCAGAAAGGAAAGCTCTACAGCGGGTAGTCCATAGAGCTCAGAGGGCCATCGGAACACAGCTACCAGACTTGGAGGGCATCTACAACACACGATGCCTCAGAAAAGCCACCAGCATCCACAAAGACTCTTCACACCCCTGCAACAGTCTGTTCGAACTCCTTCCATCGGGCAGACGATACAAGGCCTTCTACGCCCGCACCTCCAGACTCAGGAACAGCTTCATCCCCCGGGCCATAGCTGCTATGAACCGGTCCTGCTGAGCCGGATGGCCACAACGCATAGATCAACTTGCACTTTACCCTGTCCAAAACTGTTACAACTGTTTCGTTTCGTTGGGTTGCTGCTGTCTAAATCACTTAAATTATTGCATCGTATGGGAGGCGCATTCCCAATCTCGTTGTACCCCTGGGTACAATGACAATAAAGATATATTGTATTGTATTGTATTGTATTCTTGAGTCAGCACATTCTGTTTTTATGGTGGGTCAAACCTGCTGAGTTGTCTAAGCCTGTCAGTAGTGTCCCTTTGGACCATGCAGTTTCTCCTTGCATGCCCTGATTGCAGCCTTCCTTTGGACCAGCAAAACACATCACACAGCCTCCAAGTACAGATGAATGGCTGCTCTTCGAGAAAAGTCCTGGGAGCCAGTAAGGCACTTCAGCTAAATTAAATCTATATCTATTAAACATAGAAACGTAGAAAATAGGTGCAGGAGTGGGCTATTCGGCCCTTCGAGCCAGCACCATCATTCAATATGAGTAAGGCTGATCATCCAAAATCAGTGGCCTGTTCCTGCTTTCTCCCCATATCCCTTGATCAGTCTGAAGAAGGGTCTCGACCCGAAACGTCACCCATTCCTTCTCTCCCGAGATGCTGCCTGACCTGCTGAGTTACTCCAGCATTTTGTGAATAAATCCCTTGATCTCCTATATCTAATCTCATGAAAACATCCAGTAAATTGGCCACCACTGCCTTCTTTGGCAGAGAATTCCACAGATTCACAACTCTGGGTGAAAAAGCTTTTCCTCATCTCAGTCATAAATGGCCTATCCCTTATTCTTAATTAGTATTGCTATTAGTGATTAGTATTCCTATTACTATTAGTATTACTATTCTTCCCAAGTATATCAATGGGGTAGTTGTATTTGCCACAAATTAACCTCGTATACATCCAGCCTCAGGAAGGGGAAAATACATGAGGTTTTCATTGCACCATTGGATTCCATGGAGGAATGTGTAATATGTGTGTTCAACGAGGTCTTACTATCTAAGCACCACTGAAGAATGTACTGAGTGATAATCCCGGGCATAAGGAGAGGTAAATGTGTGTTGATTTTTCAAGGTCTCTTCACAGACACAGACTGCCGATAGAACGGTCTAAAAACATTGTTGCAGCAAAGAGAGCACTTAGTCAATTCAGTGGCTATAAAGTAACAACTACTTTTCACATTCAATTATATTTATTGTAGAGTGCCAGTGCAGCAGAGTGTGGTGGGCCCCAGTCTGATAGTTAACAGGAACACAAGGCTGCAGGTTTTTACATTTCTTTTTCAGTTGTCATTAGGAGCCCAGAGTTTATGCAAAGTTAAAAAATTAAAACAAAGTACTTTTGAGCAGAATTCCTGTCTTTCAAATGGACGATGCTAATATATTCAAGGCTCAGGCTAATTAATTATTGGGCAATAATCAGTAATATCACAGTTTGTCCTGTGATAGGTGCAGCTCATTGGGCTGAAGGTTTCTGCAACCTCTCTCAGGCAACTAAGCACTACTAGATTGTTAGTGCTAATCTCACCTAGACAACAAATTAAATTAGAATATCATGCAAGAGAATCTATCGGTTCACCAATGAAGAAATTATCACACTTAATATTGGAGTTAATAGATTGACTTTTATCACCAAGGTTAGTAAGCTATAGGTTGGGTTGTTATACTCTCGGCTGGATCAACCTGACCCATTCCTTACGCTTGCAGTGCCCATGGCCTAGTGGAATAGAGATTTCCATGCCTTGCTGCCACCGATGTCCAATGAAGCAGAGTGCCCTGTGACCATCTACTAGACACCAGGCAGTGATCCTGAGCTATCATGATTTTCTTTTGACAGCTCAGCCAACACATTTAGGTGTTATTGCTGTTTAAATCAAAAGCAAAGAAAAACAAATTACTTACTTGTATTTACCTTTTCAATTCAGGTAAACAACCCCTTTCAAATGAATCAGACCTTTGTTACACAAGTCAGAAATGGCTGACAAAGCTAAATGACCAGATATGAAACTAATCCACCCTGTCTATGTACATCCCTGGAGAGACTGCATCTGGAATATTGAGTAAAGGTCTGATATCTCTATCCAAGGAAAGCCATGATGCTATTCAACAGTGCAGCAGCACAAGGAGTCGAGTGGCCAGTTCCTGCTTCTTTTTCTTATGTGGAGATAGACACAAAAAGCTGGAGTAACTCAGCGGGACAGGCAGCATCTCGGGAGAGAAGGAATGGGTGAAGTTCAGGGTTGAGACCCTTCTTCAGACGGGTCTTCTTCTGAAGAAGGATCTCAACCCAAAGCATCACCCATTCATTCTCTCCAGAGATGCTGCTGTCCCGCTGAGTACTCCAGCTTTTTGTATCAATCTCCGGTTAAAACCAGCATCTGCAGTTCCTTCCTATACATCTTTTTCTTATGCGTATGTGCTAACCTGTGTAATGGCATTAGATTGACAGAACTACCAGCTACAGTTCAATACAGTCTGAGCCATGTCTAATAATCTGATCTACCCAGGCCATATGTTCATGGTATGTTTCCTTGTGGCTTTTGGTGGACCCGACTCAGCACTGGAACAGAAGTGTAAAATGAGATAAGCGAACTTTCGAATCTATCACTGATTTATCGTCAGTGTAAATTAGAAAGAAAATCTGTAACATATAAATGCCCATTTTGCAGTTTTCCTTGGTATTCACAGAAAGATAGGCCGTGACTTATATCATTAACAATTCCTTAAGGGCGAGACAGTTAGTTTAAAAAAAAGAAGCAACATCAAGGAAATGGTGTCATTTTCTGAAGAATTTCCAAAATATATTCTATTGGAAAAATCTTGTTCAAAACACAAAATGCTGAAATCTTGTTCAAAACACAAAATGCTCAACGGTCAGGAGCATCTGGAGGGAATGAACAGATGATGTTTTGGGTCGGGACGCTTCTTCAGTTGCTCTGTTTGTAGGTGGCGTTGAAATCAGCTATTTTATTGTTGCTTCACAACTCAAAATAATAAAAAGAATTTAAATAATTTTTTTTAAATAATTCTCAAACCGCAAAAATTGAATGTTCAATGGAAGAGGATGAGATTAATGGAGATTTTCTAATTTTACTTGTGTTATCCAGGTCAACCCTTCAAATTGGACCCCAAAACTGCTCACAAGAAGCTAAAGCTGTCCAATGATGGCCTTGCCATGGAACGGGATGAAAATTCCATGAAGAAGAGTCACACCCCTGAACGATTCAGCAGCCAAGGCAGTTATGGTGCAATGGGGAATGTCTTCATAGACAGTGGTTGCCATTACTGGGAGGTTCTACTTGGAGCATGCACATGGTAGGGGATATTCAAAGATCAGACACTAACGGCAGAGAGAAAAAGACTTGACTTTTTAGATCAATTACTTTTTTTCCCCAAAAAAAATAATGCTCATTATGAGTATTTTACAAAATTAATGAATGTGTGATACATTATTGTCACATGTACCGAGGTACAGTGATATGCTTTGTTTTGTTTAACACCTGGGCAGTACACAACTGTTGCCACGTTTTGGCAGCGACAAAGTTACAAAAGTCCTATCGACTGACTGCCACCGCACGTCATCAATCCAAAATATTAAACAATTGCGTCAGGACCTGATGACTGATCAATGTATTTCCATGTGCTCCAGAATTAACCATTCTAGACTGGGTATTGAGTAATGAGGAAGGGTTAGTTAGCAGTCTTGTTGTGCGAGGCCCCTTGGGCAAGAGTGATCATAATATGGTGGAGTTCTTCATTAGGATGGAGAGTGACAAAGTCAATACAGAAACAAGTGTTCTGAACTTAAAGAAAGGTATGAGGGTATGAGGGTATGAGCGTGAATTGTACAAGATAGACTGGCAATTGATGCTGAAAGGGTTGACGGTGGACATGCAATGGAAGGCATTTAAAGGTTGCATGGATGAACTACAACAAGTGTTCATCCCAGTTTGGCAAAAGAACAAACCAGGAAAGGTAGTGCATCCGTGGCTAACAAGGGAAATCAAGGATAGTATTAAAACAAAAGATGAAGCATACAGATTAGCCAGAAAAAGTAGCATACCAGAGGACTGGGAGAAATTCAGAGTCCAGCAGAGGAGGACAAAGGGCTTAATTAGGAAAGGGAAAATAGATTATGAGGGAAAACTGGCAAGGAACATAAAAACTGACTGCAAAAGCTTTTATAGATATGTGAAGAGAAAAAGATTAGTTAAGACAAATGTAGGTCCCTTGCAGTCGGAAACAGGTGAATTGATCATAGGGAACAAGGAGATGGCAGACCAATTGAACAAATACTTTGGTTCTGTCTTCACTAAGGAAGACATAAAACGTCTGCCGGAAATAGCGGGGGACCGGGGGTCTAATGAGATGGAGGAACTGAGGGAGATCCAGGTTAGTCGGGAAGTGGTGTTAGGTAAATTAAATGGATTAAAGGCAGATAAATCCCCAGGGCCAGATAGGCTGCATCCCAGAGTGCTTAAGGAAGTAGCCTCAGAAATAGTGGATGCAGTGTGCAGTTTTGGTCTCCAAATTTGAGGAAGGATATTCTTGCTATTGAGAGCGCGCAGCGTAGGTTCACTAGGTTAATTCCCGGAATGGCGGGACTGTCGTATGTTGAAAGGCTGGAGCAATTAAGCTTGTATACACTGGAATTTAGAAGGATGAGGGGGGATCTTATTGAAACATATAAGATAATTAGGGGATTGGACACATTAGAGGCAGGATACATGTTCCCAATGTTGGGGGAGTCCAGAACAAGGGGCCACAGTTTAAGAATAAGGGGTAGGCCATTTAGAACGGAGATGAGGAAGAACTTTTTCAGTCAGAGAGTGGTGAAGGTGTGGAATTCTCTGCCTCAGAAGGCAGTGGAGGCCAGTTCGTTGGATGCTTTCAAGAGAGAGCTGGATAGAGCTCTTAAGGATAGCGGAGTGAGGGGGTATGGGGAGAAGGCAGGAACGGGGTACTGATTGAGAGTGATCAGCCATGATCGCATTGAATGGCGGTGCTGGCTCGAAGGGCTGAATGGCCTACTCCTGCACCTATTGTCTATTGTCTATTAGTGATAATTTTTCAAAACTCCTTAGATTCTGGAGTAGTTCCTGAGGACTGGAGGGTAGCTAATGTAACCCCACTTTTTAAAAAGGGAGGGAGAGAGAAAACGGGGAATTATAGACCAGTTAGCCTAACATCGGTAGTGGGGAAAATGCTAGAGTCAGTTATTAAAGATGTGATAGCATCACATTTGGAAAGTGGTGAAATCATCGGACAAAGTCAGCATGGATTTACCAAAGGCAAATCATGTCTGACGAATCTTATAGAATTTTTCGAGGATGTAACTAGTAGAGTGGATAAGGGAGAACCAGTCGATGTGTTATATCTGGACTTTCAGAAGGCCTTCGACAAGGTCCCACATAGGAGATTGATGTACAAACTTAAAGCACATGGTATTGAGGGTTCAGTGTTGAGGTGGATACAAAATTGGTTGGCGGACAGGAAGCAAAGAGTAGGAATAAACGGGTCCTTTTCGGAATGGCAGGCAGTGACTAGTGGGGTACCGCAAGGCTCAGTGCTGGGACCGCAGTTATTTACAGTGTATATTAATGATTTGGACGAGGGAATTGAATGCAACATCTCTAAGTTTGCGGATGACACGAAGCTGGGTGGCAGTGTTAGCTGCGAGGAGGATGCTAGGAGGCTGCAGAGTGACTTGGATAGATTAGACGAGTGGGCAAATGCATGGCAGATGCAATATAATGTGGATAAATGTGAGGTTATCCACTTTGGCGGCAAGAACAGGAAAGCAGAGTATTACCTGAATGGTGAACGATTAGGAGAAGGGGAGATGCAACGTGACCTGGGTGTCATTGTGCACCAGTCATTGAAAGCAAGCGTGCAGGTGCAGCAGGCAGTGAAGAAAGCGAATGGTATGTTGGCATTCATAGCAAGAGGATTTGAGTTTAGGAGCAGGGAGGTTCTACTGCAGTTGTACAGGGCCTTGGTGAGACCGCACCTGGAGTATTGTGTGCAGTTTTGGGCTCCTAATCTGAGGAAAGACGTTCTTGCCTTAGAGGGAGTACAGAGAAGGTTCACTAGATTGATCCCTGGGATGGCGGGACTTTCATATGAAGAAAGACTGGATAGACTAGGCTTGTACTCGCTGGAATTTAGAAGACTTAGGGGGGATCTTATAGAAACATATAAAATTCTTAAGGGGTTGGAGAGGCTAGATGCGGGAAAATTGTTCCCGATGTTGGGGGAGTCCAGAACCAGGGGTCACAGCTTAAGGATAAGGGGGAAGTCTTTTAGGACCGAGATGAGAAAACATTTCTTCACACAGAGAGTGGTGAGTCTGTGGAATTCTCTGCCACAGAAGGTAGTTGAGGCCAGTTCATTGGCTATATTTAAGAGGGAGTTAGATGTGGCCCTTTTTGCTAAAGGGATCAGGGGGTATGGAGAGAAGGCAGGTACAGGTTACTGAGCTGGATGATCAGCCATGATCATATTGAATGGAGGTGCAGGCTCGAAGGGCCGAATGGCCTACTCCTGCACCTATTTTCTATGTTTCTATGTTTCTATGGTTGCTGGCAAAGTATGCCTGCACTGGCATTTGTTCAATCATCTGAAAAGTTACCAAAATGATGTACCATCCATGAAAGCCAGTATAAGTTTGATCTAGCCAACCATAACTTTTTCCGAATCACTTGAAGTTAATTTGGGAATTTTCAGGCATATTTGAGTCCAGACCTTATATAAAAGAGTCTAAAATTCAAGAACCTATTTTTTTTGGAGCGATAGTGAAGGCAGAGTTAGGTACATCATCAGGAAACCTCAGTAAATCAACACAATTGCTGTACCTTGCACTAAAAGTTATCCCCTTATCATGTATCTATACACCGTAAATGGCTAGATTGTAATCATGTATTGTCTTTCCGTTGACTGGTCGGCACACAACAAAAGTTTTTCCCTGTACCTCGGTACACGTGACAATAAACCTAACTTAACTATCAACAGAACTGAGGGAAAAGAGTCTTCACTGTTGCATCATAGTTAGTACAACTGAAGTTGCCTGTGTTTGTTGGAGATGAACCATCCCAGCCCTGTGATTCATTGCAGGAGTTCCATTATGATGTGGAGACAACAAAATATTCAGTGGTTTCAATGATTTTGCCTCCAAGTGAGGTTAGAAGTGAGAATATTTGCAGATAGTGTCAGAGTGCTCAGTTCTTTTCATGCTGCTCAGGTAACGAACCAGCTCTTCAAGGAAGCTGCTGACTTTTGGTACTCCGTTTAGTTTAGTTTAAAGATACAGCATGGAAACAGGCCCTTCGGCCCACCGATTCCACGCCAACCAGTGATCCCCATTACACTAATACTGTCCTACACACTGGGGACAATTCTTTTTTTTTTTTACCAAAGCCAATTAACCTACAGACCTGTAAATCTTTGGAATGTGGGAGGAAACCAGAGCACCCAGAGAAACCCCACACAGTCATGGGGGGAAATGTACAAACTCTGTGCAGACAGCACCCATAGTCAGGATCTCTGGTGCTGCAAGGCAGCAACTCTACCAATGCCCCTGTGCATTAAATATTAGCTCAGCCACCAATGCCCACATCCCTAAAATGATGCCATTTTATTAATGTAGTTCAAAGAACCTCATAAAAGCAATAAACTGCTGCCAATATCAATAATTTCAACCTATCAAAAATAAGATTAAAGACAATTAACTTTATGTTCCATTACAAGATCACAATTGAATTTCTAACATTCGTTTTACAGCTTTTTCATTAAGGATGAAACTATTGCAAGCTGGAGATCAAATGGTAAAGTGGTTACCTAACTTTACACCATTTCTCTTCCTCCAGGTATTCTATTGGCATTTCATACAAGTCAGCCCCGAAAAACGAATGGAATGGGAAGAATTCTTCGTCGTGGGTATTCTACCGAAGCAATAACAATTTTGCAGTCAGACACAGTGGCAAAGAGATGTCAGTGGATGCCAGCCATCAGCTGCGCAGGCTTGGCGTCCTACTCGACTACGATGGTAACACGCTGTCATTCTATGATGCCATGAACGCACATCACCTGCACACTTTCGACATCTCCTTTGTTCTGCCTGTGTGTCCCACATTCACAATCTGGAACAAGTCGCTAATGATCTTGACGGGGCTTCCTGTACCGGACCCTTTGGACTGCTTGGAACAGCAGCAGGAGTGCATTTGTAGACCCCAGGAATCTCCGTACATGACAGGTTTAAAAGGCACTCAATAAAAGGCCAGACCGAAATAGGAACCCACCCCTCCATGATTCCTCAGTCGTCCAAAACAAAACCAGCTATTGCAGACAGGGCTGGGCTATGCCCTCTCATTATAGTACAGGATCCGCCTTACACAACATAGTGACTACTATTGTATTGAATTTATAAATTATTTATGTTGAATATGTTTGCAGATAATCGTTGGAGAGATAATGTATTCCAAATGCACTTTCAAGACATGCTTTAAAAAATTATGAAAAGCTGTTTTAAGTCAAAGATGGAAGATATATTAAGTAGTTCTGAAGATGTGGTTTCCTCTGTTTCAACACCTTCTTGCATTGTACATTAAATCCATCGAGCTTTACAGAGGCTGGCACAATTTGTTGTTCTTGTTTGCTGAGAGAATCACGCGCCTCATGGAGTGAAGCTTCTGACTGAGCAAAGAGAAGGATGCCAACCCTCGTGTCACAGCAATAGAGCTACCGCCATGAAGAGACCTTCAGTAGATGCTGCAAGATGACAGATAATGTTTCCAGAAGAGGCATTTTCAGAGAGTGCTTGGGAGCAGAACCCATTGCCATCAAGTCATCTTGATGTACTTTGTAAATTCATTATCTTGTCGTCTTTGTATTGTTTGTGATTGAAGAGATGCAGCTCAAGGATTTGTACAGGAGCCACATTCGTGCTATGGAATTTTAAACTGTGTATGTATAAATGTTATAAATATTTAAAGAAAACCTGGCTGATTTCACCCATTTTGAAACGAGGGGTCGTTTTCCAAGTTTGTGATAATTTTGATAATGAAGAAATACCAAAACGCACTGAGATACAAGTGGAAAGAAGTGTGTCTAAAGTGAAGCACTTTGAGGTATATGTTGATTGATTGCAAATGTAGACATCTCACAACTAATCAGCTCACCCAGCTCGTTCTTCACGTTTCACCCTTGCAACACGATGGAAGGTGTAGGAATCTCTCACAGCTGGAGGGGCAAGCTCACCTATCGCTTGTTGATACACACCTGATATAACTAAAACAAGTTATACCTCATGTTGAATGTTTAAAATCAAATGCATACTGAAATAATGGAAAACATGACATGTGCACTTTGCATGCAAGCATTCAATAAAATAATCCATATAACAGACCACTGGAAGGAAATGATCTCAACTTAAAACTTATGTTAACTCATGTGGCTTTATCCAGACTTGGGTTTATATCAATATACATAAAATTGTATGTATATTTTACGTAGATATACATAAACGTATATGTACATTTATATACGTACATATATAAACGTATATACTCCATATATAGGAGTAACTCAGTGGGTCAGTCAGCATCCCTGGCGAAAAGGAATAGGTGATGTTTCGGGTCAAGACCTTTCTTCAGACCTTGCGTTTCAACCCGAAATGTCACCTATTCCTTTTCTCCAGAGATGCTGCCTGGCCCACTGAGTTACTCCAGCTATTTGTGTCTATCTTCGGGTTAAACCAGCGTCTGCAGTTTCTTCCTACTTACATAAAATAGCCGTGGAAGTACAGGCAGAAAGTCCAGTAGTAGCATTTAAAAACTTTTATTCAAGCACAACGATTATGTGGCATCAGAGCAAAGCATTAAAATATCGGCAGACCTTAATATCATAACTAACAAGAAACTGGAACTGTGACTAAAGGACTGAACAATAGATAATAGACAATAGGTGCAGGAGTAGGCCATTCAGCCCTTTGAGCCAGCACCGCCATTCAATGCGATCATGGCTGATCACTCTCAATCAGTACCCCGTTCCTGCCTTCTCCCCATACCCCCTCACTCCGCTATCCTTAAGAGCTCTATCCAGCTCTCTCTTGAAAGCATCCAACGAACTGGCCTCCACTGCCTTCTGAGGCAGAGAATTCCGCACCTTCACCACTCTCTGACTGAAAAAGTTCTTCCTCATCTCCGTTCTAAATGGCCTACCCCTTATTCTTAAACTGTGGCCCCTTGTTCTGGACTCCCCCAACATTGGGAACATGTTTCCTGCCTCTAATGTGTCCAATCCCCTAATTATCTTATATGTTTCAATAAGATCCCCCCTCATCCTTCTAAATTCCAGTGCATTCAGACTGAAGACTGAATGTGACGAGAGACAAAAGGCACTCAGCTAATACTTTCATAGAACAGACGCAGAAGACACAGCTGAAAAACAAGTTTCCTTATCTATATTGGGTTATTGATGCCCTTTGAATACAGCTATCCAGGATGAAAGCCGCAGGGGTTAAATTACTGTGCAGATGGCTGACACTACTCTACTTCACAGAGACACAGCTTTTGCAGCCCTTGTCTAATCAGAAACAACAATCCTGGGAGTCTCACACCTCGTAATGTGCAAGCTCCTACATCCCCTTCCCATGCCATAGACGCAAGGAAGGATAAAATATCACCTTAAATGCTGAGAGAAAATGTGTTCTTCTGGTTATTTATGTTTTTACTTCATGAAAATTAACAAGTGTCTTTCAAGTTCCAAAGTAAAGGGTATAATCATGCAGAGTAGTCAGAGTAGATAGAGCTCCGAAGGATAGCGGAGTCAGGGGATATGGGGAGAAGGCAGGAACGGGGTACTGATTGAGAATGATCAGCCATGATCACATTGAATGGCGGTGCTGGCTCGAAGGGTCGAATGGCCTCCTCCTGCACCTATTGTCTATTGATACAAAAGATGAATAGCAAACGTGTAAAAAAAAACAAGGTGCCAAGGTGGCGCAGCAGTAGAGCTGCTGTCTTACAGCACTTGCAGCGCCGGAGACCCGGGTTCAGTCCCGACTAGGGTGCTGTCTGTACGGAGTCTGTACATTTTCCCCGTGACCACGTGGGTTTTCTCCGAGTTCTTTGGTTTCCTCCCCCACTCCAAATATGTACAGGTATGTAGGTTAATTGGCTTGGTGTATGTGTAAAATTGTCCCTAATGTGTGTAGGATAGTGTTAATGTGCGGGGATTGCTGGTCAGCACGGACTCGGTGGGCCGAAGGGCCTGTTTCCACTCTGTATCTCTAAGCTACCTCTAAACTAAACTAAAGTGACATACTGTCTGACATGGAAGGGTGAGTGCGGTCCAAATTAAATCAAGTTATGTTCTTCAGATGAACGTTCTCTCTCATTGCAATTTATTTTTCCTCATTGAGGATTAAGTTTGGATCTTAGTTCCAAGAATTAAGTCTTAGTGCCGAGGAACTTGCCACTTAGGAGGGTCCAACATTTGAACTGAACTGATTTTGCATAAAAAACAGCATAAAAAAATAATCAGAAGCGCTAGACAAGTCATGGCAGGGCTCTGATAGAATGGAAAGTCCTTACTCATAACCAGTTCAATAATCAGAATTGCTTTTGGGTGCCTAGTCTGAGGGAAGCACTCTTTTATCAAGTATGGTTTATCCAGAGGTTCACAGTTCAAGAAAATGAAAGTTTTTATCAAAACCACATTTCACATCAAAAGAAAAGGCACAAAGTGCTGGAGTACCTCAGCAGATCAGGCAGCATCTCTGGAGTATATGGATATGTGATATGTTTCGGGTTGGGTTCCTTCAGAATGATTGTAAGTGGAGCAAAGAATGCTGGAAGAAAAGAGGGGCAGAGCAAAGCATGGCAGGTAATAGTTGACCGCAGGGGATGGAGATTTCAGAGGCAAATGGAAGGACAAAGGCCAGAGATAAAGAAAAACAGAAAAGGATGAGACAAAAGGATTGAAGAGTTGCGAATTGTGAGAAAGCAAAGTAGGATGAGGGGAGAAATGAGTCCAGATAAGTCACAAGAAATGAGGAGAGAAAGGGGGTACTGTGGAGGTAAAAGGTGGGGGGGGGTGGGGTTGGGATTATTAGAGGTTACCTAAAATTGGAGAATTCAACGTTCATTCCATCGGGTTGCAAGCCACCCAAGTAGAATACGAGGTGTTTTCCTCCAGTTTGCGTGTGGCTTCCTCTGGCAATGGTGGAAGCTCAGGACAGAAAAGTCAGTACTGGGTGGGAAGGGGAATTAAAATGGTTAACAGCTGGGAGATCCGTCTTTTACTTCATTGTGCAATATTTTAATAGGTTGTATTCTCTCAGCAGGGGATTTTTCAATCTTTTTAAACATCCTTCGCTGCCAAGAGCACCCAAAGTTGCCACAAAATGAATGGCATTATCCACCCCCAAACCTTAAAGCTCAACGCTAATGTGCAGCCACTTCAGAATGTGATGCCTTTCACATTCTGTGACACAATTATTCAAATATGCAGCATTCATAGACGCAATTATTCAAATATGCAGCAATGCAGTGCAATGCCAAGCAAATAATTCAGAGATTGAAGAGTTGGGTAATAGGAGTTATTCTGGTCAGCAATGTGTCAATACTGCAAGATGTTTTTTTGGAGTTTGGTGTTGGGGAAATAAGTGTATTAGTTGGAGACAATGCCCAAGAATAATTACAGTTTGGCACATTGAAGACCATTTCAGCCACCGGCAATTATCAGAACAATGTAGACGAGTGGGATAGACAACAAAAAAAGAAGTATAGTAGACATGGATCTGGCCTGGGATCAACTTGGGTCAGTAACGTGATAAGAAGTGGGTTTGGAATTGGGATGAGAGTTGGGGAGAAAAAGAAGAGAAGTAAAAGTGGGTAAAGTCAGGTCATTCAAAGAAGGATGACATGCCAGCATAAGACTTGCCTTCCTGAGGGAACAAGTCTAACACTATTCTATGTTGGCCACTTCTGGGTCAACCTGATCCTATTTCCTTTATAGTGCACCTGGAAACTGTATCAGATGCCCAATTACAACTCACCCCAGAAAAGAGAGTCAGATTTCCAGAGTGCCAGGAAATAGTCCAGAAATGGCTATTCTCACTGATGGGGAGTCTTCAAACAGGAAAAGATTTAAGTGGACAATATTGCACTACTGCATAATGCTGCATTCACCTGCCCTAACAAAGAGGCACTGGAGTTTCCTCTTTAATTGCTACAGTGGGAAATAACAGGAGATAGACCCAAATGTAATAAAATACTGGTATGCCTATGTCAAGTAGATATTTAACTAATGGACATTTGCGGGACATTATGCTGCTCTGCTCACCTCAATGCTGGCAGTAGAACTTGGAGGGCTACTGAAATACGTTTCATGCAGGTTAGAGCAGTTTTAGTTTAGTTTAGAGATACAGTGCGGAAACAGACCCATCGAACCCTGCACCAACCAGCGATCCCGCACACTAATACTGTCTGACACACACGATAGGGACAATTTTACATTTATACCACGCCAATTAACCTACAAACCTGCACGTCTTTGAAGTGTGGGAGGAAACCAAAGATCTCGGAGAAAACTCACAGGGAGAACGTATAAATTCCGTACAGGTAGCACCCATAATCAGGATCGTACCCAGAACCCAAGTCTCTGGCGCTGTGAGGCAGCAACTCTACCACTGCACCACAGCTCCAAAATACTCAACGACTAGCTTCTTTAAGAGCTTCCTTTCAATGAGACCTTGAAGCCTCATGAAGTGAATTTATTTTGTTTAGTTTAGAGATGGCCCTTCGGTCCACCGAGTCTGCACCAACCAGCGATCCCTGCACATTAACACTATCCCACACACAATAGGAACAATTTACATTTATATCAAACCAATTAATCTACACACCTGTACGTATTTGGAGTGTGAGAGGAAACCGAAGATCTCAGAGAAAACCCAAGTGGTCACGAGGAGAACATACAAACTCCGTACATACAGCACGAATCGAACCCGGGTATCTGGTGCTGCAAGCACTGTAAGGCAGCAACTCTACCGCTGTGCCACCGTGGGTTTATTCTTTTCAAACAAAACATTACATGATAAATGTATAAACCCATGAGCAAATGTTAGTTATTAAGTAACTAGTCACATAATGCTAAGAAAGATTTTGCAAAGAGTTAGCTCTGATCTTATATAGTGATAACCAGAACAAGTGATAATCTCTAAAAATTGAAACGCAATCACAACAAACTATTCAGCATGAACTACATGTTGATGGGCAAAATACCGACAGACTCAGGCATTTAATTCCATGTTTCAGAATTTTAAGCAGCAAATTGCAATTACATCAGAGGCATTGTGGACACTATTTAAATCACTTGGATCAAATTGATAGTGGAGCTGGACACCATCAAAATCAGCCGGATCAGTTGAGATAAGAAAGGACTCAAACCTGAAAACCAGAAATTAGATTTTTTTAAAGATTAGAAACAATTTGATTTGGTTAGCTGAAGAATGGACAACTTTCAAGAGTGTCAAGAGTATTTAATTGTCATAAGCACCAGGACTACCTTTTCAGTGTCCATCTCCGAAAAACCTATCTGCAACAATCCACTGCTTGCTATTATTTATACTGGCTGTTCTTATTGAGTAAGTCCACTTGGAAGAATTTTTTCAGATTATTTAGAGTTACCTGTTCAAGAAAATGATGCTTCTGCAAATGCATCACCATCCTTGCACTGTTTTATTAGTGTTAAGAAAATTGGGAATAGTGATAGATTTTATTTTAAAATGTGAAAACTTGCATATTTCTAGCCATAGGGTTTTATTATAGTGCATTACCGTGAATTATTTGAAGGGGAATTGTCAAATCTAGTTATTTTGGAAAATCCCCTTTATTAATCCCAACCAACTAGAAAATGCTATATAAAGGGTGAACAGCAGTATTAATTGGGAATAAATCAGAGTAATAGCAACCTGTAGACTCTATTCTACAGATTATTAATTGGTCTCACTAAACCAAACAAAAATAGCCAAATCACCATGCTTATGAATGTAAAGTGAAGATACAAACTAAGATTTGTAACTAAGCTAAAATTATTTGGCATCGTTAATGGTTCTTGATTCACCTTTGTTTTAAAGAAGCCGTCGGGCAGCACAGTGGCATAACAGTAGAGCTACTGCCTTACAGTGTCAGAGACCCGGGTTCGATACTGACTACAGGTGCTTGTCCACATGGAGTTTGGACGTTCTCCCTATGACCTGCATCGGTCTTCTCCGAGATCTGTTTTTTTCTCACACTCCAAAGACACACGAGATTATAGGTTAATTGGCTTGGTATAAATGTAAAATTGTCCCTAATAGACAATAGATGCAGGAGTAGGCCATTAGGCCCTTCGAGCCAGCACCGTCATTCAATGTGATCATGGCTGATCATTCACAATCAGCACCCCATTCCTGCCTTCTCCCCATACCCTGCTATCTTTAATAGCTCTATCTCGCTCTCTCTTGAAAACATCCAGAGAATTGGCCTCCACTGCCTTCTGAGGCAGAGAATTCCACAGATTTACAACTCCCTGACTGAAAGTTTTTCCTCATCTCTGTTCTAAATGACCTTCCCCCTTATTCTTAAACTGTGGCCCCTGGTTCTGGACTCCCCAACATTGGGAACATGTTTCCTGCCTCTAACGTGTCCAATCGCTTAATAATCTTATATGTTTCAATAAGATCCCCTCTCATCCTTCTAAATTCCAGTGTAGACAAGCCTAGTCGCTCCAGTCTTTCAACATATGACAGTCCCGCCATTCCGGGAATTAACCTAGTGAACCTACGCTGCACGCCCTCAATAGCAAGAATATCCTTCCTCAAATTTGAAGACCAAAACTGCACACAGTACTCCAGGTGCAGTCTCACTAGGGCCCTGTACAACTGCAGAAGGACCTCTAATGTCTGGGGATTGCTGTTCAATGTGAACTCGGTGGCCCGAAGGGCCTGTTTCCGTGCTGTATCACTAAACTAAATATATTAGATTCTTGATTAGTACGGGTTTCAGGGGTTATGGGGAGAATGGGGATAAGAGGGAAAGATAGATCAGCCATGATTGAATGGTGGAGTAGACTTGATGGGTCGAATGACCTAACTCTGCTTCGATCACATGAATATCAGTTGAAAACACTGGTAAATAATTAAAAAACACTAGTAATTCTAGTAATATTGCATAAGCAGATACCTTTTCACACTAGGCTTAACCAACGAGTTTCATAGAATTTATTTGTTCTTTTGATATTCAGTCAAAAGACACAGTGACAAAAACTGTCAACAACTCTTGGAATAACTAAACTTTCCAAGCACTTGATACATAAATGAAATCAGCAAATTTATAACGATCTCTCCAACAATTAAATCTGACAATTAGATTAATGACTAAATTCCATGAGTGCTGTTGCTGTTTAAAGAAAGCATCACTTAATTGTTCTGGTGTTTCAATTGTTTAAGACAGCAAGGCCATCTTAAAGGTAAGTAGAAGGACACAAAATACTGGAGTAACTCAGTGGGTCAGACAGCATCTTTGGAGAACATGGGCAAGCAAATTTTTGGGTTGGGACATTTCTTTACACTGATTGCGGGGAGAGGTGAACAGAGAAAACCTGGAGAGGGGTGAGACAGGGTAAAGTGTGGCAGGTAATAGGTGGACACAGTTGAGAGCGGTGGAGTAGGTTGTTAGGCAGATGGTTGCAAACTTTGTGTCTTGTCTACTGTTCCTTGTTTCTCCATTTTAAAAGTAAGCAGCCATATCTAGTTGCCAGATTATAGCAGTAGATGAACAGAGGAGAGCCACCATTGTATTTAGCCGTGTTCATAAATGGACCAATTTCTGACTTTGTGACAATGGTTAAGAAACAATGAGGGAATTAAATGTTCCTTCTAAATGCACCCGAGCTATTGAAAATGTTTAAAAAAAAATACCCTTAATATATCAAACCCAAATCTCTGTCACAGATCGTTGTTCGATAATTATTCCTTGAGCGTACACATTTCACGAAACTTCATTAAATCAGACTTTCATACAGAGAACAGTGAAATTCTAGAGGAAAGCCACTGCATTTGGTAATAAATTGGGAAATAAAAAGCATGGGAGATGGTGAATTTCAAATTTGTGCTGCTTAATTACATATTGCAAAAGAGCTGTTCACAACAGAGTCAATTAGGAACGATAAACAAGGCAACAAATCACTGAAATTGCAAATGCAACAATCATTGGGCCAGTATTTGGAAATGACAAAGTATAAGTTTATTTTTAAAAAGGACTTCATTAGTGAATTCCAACAAGTACAAATAGAAAATACTGGAAATAGGCAAAAAGGTCAACAACACAAAATACTTGCCATTTTCTCCAAAGTTGAAATGCTGATTACCGTCCACCATTTTCTATTTCAAACTTCCACCATCTGCATTTGTTTTCCCCTTTTTAAAATTGGTTATAATATATTTTCACAGCATAAGATTGCACAACTTCCTGCAGTATGTCTTGTAAATTGCTTCATCTTCTCACAGGTCACCCTAACCTGTGCAGAAATAAAATCATTTCCAGTGGCATCTTGTGTCCTGAAGTGCACTGAAGGCTTCCCTTCTATAGGCCCAGCAAACTGGGAAATTTGGACTGCAAGCAATTCTCAATTACATTTGCAAAACAAAAAGCAAGCATATTGCAATTCTACAAAACACATGTCTTCAACCACTATTTTGTGCGGTTTGCAAGTGTAGGGCAGAAATTGCAATTATCAACATCATAAAGTGAAATAATATTGGGGATATTGAAATAACACTGTCAGCAGTTAAAAACAGCAACTTATTTCCATCCTTGGATGGATAATATTTGTATCACAGCTCAGTAATCAGTTGAAGAGTGTGACATATATGTGCAAACTTTTGTCAGTTAAATTTCACTGCAAACACATTTCTTTTGAAGATTTTAAACATGCCAAGATCTCAGTTGCAAAAGATCAGGCAAAACATGACTTCATACCAAAAACTAATGTGCTGCTTAGTCTTCCTCTCCAGAGGCCAAGCTCAAAACTTACTGGCATTAGCCGCACTTGCATTTTTCTGTTTTTTTGGAGGGCGAGGAAGTTGGAAGAAACAGAGGTCGGTGAGTTTGGTATCGAGAAGTAGGTGGAAGGCAGTGGTGGGGGTGGGGAAGGAGGGAAGTGTGGGGTGGTGTTGACACAAGGACCTGGGCACATTTCTTTCCTTTACTTGTAGGTCTTGAGGGTCAGTGTTGCAGGATTCGGACAATATGGTCCTGGCTGAGACCAGCGACATGCTCCAAATTTCCCATCAATGCTTTAAAAAAATTCACAAGGAATGAGAGCACATGTGCTTCCCAGATGACAGAAATAGTGTTAGGGTTGCAATTCCTACCCACAAAAGGAAGCACCTGGTTAAGTCCCTAAGCCAAACTGGAAAACAATTGCAAATGTGATTTACTCCAGACTAAACAAATCATCCAAAATAAAACACGCAATACTGAAAAATAAAAAAGTTGGCATCCCATCTCTCAACAAAAAAAATATCCTATGCAAGTATTTGAAATCTTTAATTCAAGGTATATTTCAAATAAACATCTTCATAGATTCAGGTTAGCAGTTCAAAAGAAACTCCACAACAATGGTAGGACAACAAGTTTCTGAAAGAGATGTCTTCACCCCATCCAAACCAAGCAGATCAGGCATTCCTCACCATTGAAACTACTCCTGTTGCTGTTTGTTCTGTCAACAAGACGCACTATGGCAACATGTTACAACTCTAACATCACTCATCCAAAGCAGAAGGGCAAGGATAGCAGGCATGTGGCAACAGCACCACCTGCAAGCTCCCTCTGGATCATCCTGACTTCGAAATAGATTGTCATTGTTCTATATCCATCAGCTCACAATCATAGAACTTCCCATCTAACATCAACAACTGTGCAAGCACCGAGATTTACCACACAGATTTCAGTCGGTAGTTCACCATCCCCTTCTCATTCAGGCCATCAAATTCAGGCTTGCCAGCAGAATCTGCACCCCACAAACAAATTGAAAAAATGTAGGCTTGGAAACATTGACAGGAAGATAGGAAAACAATTCATAGATGACTCGCACGGTCCAGGCCAAGGCATTTTTGCTCTTTTGTTTTAGGAGTTTACACATAAACGTAAGAGCCAGTTTCCCAGACAGTCACTAGTTAGGAAGCCTTGTATCAGATAATCATGGGTGCAGTGTCAATCATTTAAACTGTGAAAGGATGAAAACCTGTAGTAATTGAAGCTTAACTCTACTGAGGGCCTTCCAGCAGATTTTTAAAATGTAAATATTGCTTTTTAATTTGTCACATACTAATCATCATTACGACTTAATGACTAAAGTTAAACAGCACTATTTCGTTCTCTGGCCACGTGTCCAGAGGTGCTTACGGGTATATTTTTGTCTATAAAAGAAAACACTGTTTCTGGGTCATATGATTATGACACCACTCTTACCCTTTTCACCAAATTATCACCAAGAGGTTACATATGAATAGAATCCAATTCAGCTACTCCACTAATCCACTCCCTATCTATTCCCTGTGCTGGTATCTGTCAAAAGGTGGTACTCTTGGGTAAATACAACCCTGGGGGGAAAAAAAGATTGCTAGGCCATGTGGGTCCAGTGATTAAACAGACAACAAATTGCACAAACTGACAGTAAGTGAATTGGCCTGTTGTGTTTTATCAGTGTGCATGCAGTTTGTAATTGGAATAGCATTTCTAATTGACAATGTGATTAAAGGCTTCCAGCTGTTTACAAAGCATGCCATATAGTGTCTGGAAATTGTAGTACAGTTCTTAATTAAGTGGCTGTTTAAAAAATTTAATTTACTTTGGTTTAACCACTGCATTCTGACTAGTAATACTTAAAAAAACAATAATATCATTTAAAAGAATGACATTAATAAGTGAACTCCTGATAAGAGATGCTTTTACACACTAATGGGTACAATAACAAAAATAGCTTTGGTTCTACATCACAAAATTACAATGAGCAGACATCCCAAAAAAATATTGAAGTTCTTCCCTTTAATGGATACATTATTGAATGTTATGTTTGTTAATGTTTTTAATTATATAGTGGAGAAAATGTAGATGAATAAAGTACAATAATTTTTCCTGAACCACAGAGAATTCTTGAATCGCTCTGACAGTGCTTTCAAATACTATTAGAGATTTGACTATGTTTAGAGTACCAAACTTTCTTATGCTAGATGTTACTCTTAGCTTTGAGCACAAAGCATTTAAATAGCCTGCCATTTCCTGGACTAGTTTTGTATTCAATATTTCTTAATCGATGCAAGATATTACAAGGTTACTGTGTTGATTATGTGTGTGACTGACTTAAGTCCTTTTCACTACCAAAGACTTGTCACTGGAACTTACTGAACTAAGTACAAAACTGCACAGCGCAGTGGTAGAGTTGCTCCCTTACAGCACCAGAGACCCAGGTTCGATCCTGGCTATGGGTGGTTGTACAGAGTTTGTGCATTCTTCCCTTGACCTGTGTGGGTTTTCTCCGAGAGCTTCAGTTTCCTCTCACACTCCAATGATGTACAGGTTTGTAGGTTAATTGGCTTGGTATAAAAATGTAAAAATTGTTCCTAGTGTAGGATAGTGTTAATGTGCGGGGATCGCTGGTCAGTGCAGACTCAGTAGGCCGAAGGCCTGTTTCCACACTGTATCTCTAAACTAAACTAAACTAAATTAAACAAAGTACTATCACCATTTTATTTTGGGGAGTGACACTTCCGTCATACCTCAGAATACTCTAAATACGCAGGGAAGATAACAGCAATTCAATTTTGGAATTTCAACGATCCTTACCACAAAACAGACACAAAACACTGGAGTAACTCAACGGGACAGGCAGCATCTCGGGAGAGAAGGAATGGGTGATGTTTCGGCTCAAGACCCTTCTTCAGGTTATGAAGGTAAGCTAGCCAAGAATATAAAGGAGGATAGTAAAGGCTTCTTTAGGTATGTGAAGAGAAAAAAAATAGTTAAGACAAATGTGGGTCCCTTGAAGACAGAAACAGGTAAATTTATTATGGGGAACAAGGAAATAGCAGACGAGTTGAACAGGTACTTTGGTTCTGTCTTCACTAAGGAAGACACAAACAATTTCCCAGATGTACTAGGGGACAGAGGACCTAGGGTGACAGAGGAACTGAAGGAAATTCACATTAGTAAGGAAATGGTGTTGGGTAGACTGATGGGACTGAAGGCTGATAAATCCCCAGGGCCTGATGGTCTGCATCCCAGGGTACTCAAGGAGGTGGTTCCAGAAATCGTGGATGCTTTGGTGATTATTTTCCAAATGTTCTATAGATTCTGGATCATTTCCTGTGGATTGTAGGGTAGCTAATGTTATCCCACATTTTAAGAAAGGAGGGAGAGAGAAAGCAGGGAATTATAGACCAGTTAGTCTGACATCGGTGGCGAGGAAAATCCAAGGCCAGTACATCCTTTAGATATGGGGCCAAGATCTGCTCACAATATTCCAAATGTGGTCTGAACAGCAACTTGTAAAGCCTCAGCAGTAGGTCCATGCTTTTATATTCTAGAAATGAATGCCAACATGGAATCTGCCTTCCTCACTACTGACTCAACCTGCAAATTAACCTTTTGGGAATTCTCCCTTTCTACGTCCAATTTCTGAAAGTTGGCAGGGGGGGGGGGGGGGATTATAGAAGGAGTCTAGTGACAGAATTCCAATAGAGATTTAAATGCTGCCGTTTGTTGTTTTCCAAATCCATACCAATCATTGAATAATTCTAGTTCCAGCAGCTACGACAAAGTGTGGCGCAGTCAAAAGGCAGGAAAAAAGAAGTGTTGGCTTACTTTAATTGAAGCAAAGAAACACATACAAAGCACTCAGGTAAAACTTTACAAATGCAATGAAGTACATTTTGCCAGAGTTCTCTCCTGATCAGTTGGAGCACACATAAAAAACACAGGAACAGTAAGTGTGGAATAAACAACCTTAGAAAGAAGAGAGAAAATGTGGGAATTTAGAGGATTATATGTAGAGGTTGCACTTGGTTGGAAATTCAAGCATGAATTGTACATGATTTCACAATCATTAGCTTAAAGTAGTTATTTCAGTTACATTTTCCGCAAGATAAACAAGAAAAACCCTATTTCCATGATGCAATCATGATGGGAACTAAAGGTTTGTTCTTGTTGACAAAAGTATCCCGAACAATGTGTTTATAATTAGACCATATAGCAACAAAAATAAATTGGTCTAACCTAATAACAATGCATCTATGATTAGATCTCCTGCATTCTTGTTATTAAATTGGTATTTCCTGTTGTGTTCCTGTTGTTCCGATTACGATGGTTAGGTCACGCTGACCTACATTGGTTAGGCAGGGGTCAAGTTATGCCTTTATTATTTGCATCTATATTTTAAAATCTCACTTCTACCTCAACACACTACCCAGACAAAGGTTTCCATCCAAATAGCTTTGGAGATCTACTTTCCTGAAATGTTAGGGTGGCACAGTGTCGCAATGGTAAAGCTGCTGCCTTAAAGTGCCAGAGACCCGGGTTCAATCCTGACAACGGGTGCTGTTTGCATGGAGTTAGTATGTTCTCCCTATGACCATGTGGGTTTTCTCTGGATGCTCCAGTTTCCACCCACACTCCAAAGACGTGCAGGTTTGTAGGTTAATTGGCTTCGGTAAAATGATCAATTGTCCCTAGTATGTTGGATGGTGTTATACTGTCTCAGTGTACTACTGTTATACACTTGTACTGTATCTGAGATGCTAATCTAATATGTATCCAAGTGCCTATGTATAGTAGTAGTCTGAAGAAGGATCTTGACCCAAAACGTCACCCATCCCTTCTCTCCAGAGATGCTGCCTGACCCGCTGAGTTACTCCAGCATTTTGTGTCTGCCAATGTATAGTGATTCTTGTACTGAACTGTATACAAAATTGAATTTCATTGTACCTTGGTATACGTGACAAATAAAGTACCATAGCATACCATAGTGTACGGGGCAATCACTGGTCATCACGGACTCGATGGGCCAAAGGGCTTGTTTCCGCCTTTAGCCTTTTAATCATTCACCTCTTATGGCAGCTGGACATTCAAGTGCTTAAAATGCAGAACTAAACTCCTTAAACTGTATCAAAAAGGAAATGCTGTCTGGAAAGAGGAACAATTAGGCTATCAGGTCAAAGACACTTCTCCAGAACTGCCTCCTCAAGTATTTCCAACACTTAAACATTTCCGATTTTCATCCTCTGGCCATTTCCTTTTTCTACTTCTTTATCTAAAATTCAGAAGCCAGTTAGCCTACTGACCCGCATCTTGTGGGAGGAAACCAGAACACATGAAGGAAACTAATGCAGACGCAGGGAGAATGTGCAAGCTCCACACAGACAGCACCTGAGGTCAGGATTGAACCTGGGTCTCAGGAACTGAGAGGCAGTGGTTCTACAGTGCTACACTCCAGCAACTTCCTCGTGTCAATCAGCAACACCATGATCTCACAATCACAAATATTCAGAGAGGTTAGCATCGACAAGAACCTTAAGTGGACGAGCCGGCTAGCTACTGCAATATCATGAACCAGGTCAAAGCTGGATATTCTGCAGTAAGTGACTCACATTTTGCCTCCTCAAAATCTTCCATTAACTAAAAGGATCAGAGGTATGATAGCGTATTTAGTTTAGAGATGTAATGTGGAAACAAGCCCTTTGCCCCATCACCCCCCCCCCCCCCATCACCCTCCCCCCCCCCATCACCCTCCCCCCATCACCCTCCCCCCATCACCCTCCCCCCATCACCCTCCCCCCATCACCCTCCCCCCTTAGCCTCCCCACTTCCCCCTCCCTCCCACCACCGTCTTTAGGTCAAAATCCTAGAACACTCAACACACTTTGAAAAAACTGTCACCACATTCCACAGACTCAAAGCAGATTATTGCCATCTTCCAGGAAATTAGTCAAGAGCAGCACATTTAAAATGCTAAAGAAAATTTATAGGGCATCCAAGGCCAAGATAAGTATTTATTATGTGCTTTCTATGTAAAAATGGACTTTCCCCCGTCAGAGAAGGTTTCTGCATTCATGATATACTGAGGGCGATTTATTGCTTTGAAATGAAAGGTTTCAGAGATTTGTACTCATCTCACTCCTAAATGGATTATCCATGAATAAATCTTCCATTGCTTTAATTACATAACATTCCACAGGCCTATAAGGATTTTGCCTTAAATCTGTTGCTTCAACTTTGGGTCTCGCCAACACATTCTATAATTTACAACAAAGCACGTTTGTCTGAATTACATCAAGTTAAATCTATAACCTTGTACATGACCAATGGGATAGTATATGGCTGTGTTAACAATTACATTTTAACCACAAGCTACACAGAGAAATTAACCTTCTATCACATTCCCTCCTCAATTAAAAGGAGGTCAAATATTAGGGTAGCGCAGCGGTAGAGTTGCTGCCTACACTGCTTGCAGCGCCAGAGACCCAGGTTCTATCCCGACTATGGGTGCTATTTGTACGGAGTTTGTACGTTCTCCCTGGGACCAAGTGGGTTTTCTCCAAGACCTTCAGTTTCCTCCCACACTCCAAAGACGTACATGTGTGTAGGTTAATTGACTAGTATAAATGTAAAATTGTCCCTAGTGTGTGCCGGATAATGTTAATGTGCAGGGATCGCTGGTCGGTGCTGATTCGGTGGGCTGAGGGGCCTGTTTCCACGTTGTATCTCTAAACTAAATTAAACTCATCAGACCAACCAACTCAGTCTAAAATTGAGGAACTGATTGAAGAATACACTTACAAATGAATTAACAGCGATAAAGTTATACAAGTAACTTGCAATATCCCCTCCCCTTCCCAGTTCTCCTACTGTCTTCCTGTCTCCACCTATATCCTTCCTTTGTCCCATCCACCTGACATCAGTCTGAAGAAGGGTCTCGACCCGAAACATCACCCATTCATTCTCTCCTGAGATGCTGCCTGACCTGCTGAGTTACTCCAGCATTTTGTGAAATAAATACCTTCGATTTGTACCAGCATCTGCAGTTATTTTCTTATATTACAAATAGCAGACATCATTTCAATTGAAGATGCAACATTTTTATAAATCATGCAAAATATACAGCAGGTAATTTCCTCCTGAGAAATCGCTGTTGACCAGCTAAATGTGAAAAGAATCTGCTAGAAAAGGAATTTAAAATCTTCAGGGTAAATATTCAGTTTATTTTTAAAAGAAACATATTTCCAACATCTCCAAAAATAGGTTTTACCACCCAGCTGAAACACACGTTCTTATAAGCTATGTTAACAAATAGCCAGGCACATCCCTTAATAGTCTCAAGGGTATCTGAAACAATACCTACTTGACTGCAGCAAGATATCTAGGTTGATTCATATTTTAATACATTTAGGGCTGCATTGTTGCAGGGAAGGAACAGAAATGCACCAAGGCGGAAGGAATAACCAATGCACTAGGATGTTATCACCTCAGGAACAGCACCTACAAAGTACAACTGACCCACATGCTGCCTGACCCAATGAGTTAATTCTACGTTTTGTTTTTGGTTTATAGTCTCTGCAGTTCATTGTGCCTCTGTTTTAATTTATGGATTGCATGGTTTAAGCACAAACTATGTGTTATTGACCCACATTCACTTGCAGTGTAAGGTATGTAAAAATACCTACATGGGCGGCACAGTGGCACGGCAGTAGAGTTGCTGCCTTACAGCACCAGAGACCTGGGTTCAATCCCGATTATGGGTGCTGTCCTTATGGAGTTTGTAAGTTCTCACTGTGACTGCATGGGTTTTCTCTGGGTGCTCCGGTTTCTTCCCACACTCGAAAGACTTACAGGTTTGTAGATTAATTGGCTTTGGGAAAATTGTAAATTGTCCCTAGTTTGTAGGATAGTGTTAAAGTACAGGGATCGCTGGTCAATCTGGACTTGGTGGGCCAAAGGGCTTGTTTCCACGCTGTATCTCTAAACTAAACTAAAAGCTAATTGAGAATTATTTTATTACTATTATTAATACTTTACCAGATTGTGCTCCTAAAATGCAAAACATTTTGTTTATTCTCATTCCTTCTAGGATTTCAGCTTTGACGTAAATGCAATCAAAGTTTATCTATAGATTGCTGATAAGTAGTCAGAACTTTCTTACTATAATCCATCATGAAAGCTGACAATGCAAGACCCAGGACTAATTTACAGCAACAACAATAGTTCGAAGGAGCAAAATAAGTATTTTTAACAAAAAGAATCTGTATCTAAAATAATTCATAGCTGATATCATCCCTGAAGACATTACACAACATCTGTCTGAATTGATTCCAATAGCAATGTTTTATTAGCATTGATCACACTGTTAACAAGGCAAGCATGTATATGCAATTAGCTAGTGTGAGGTGATGGCATCATCAAGGCTGTTAATTTGCCAAATTGGTCTTGCTGCAAACCTCACACAACAAATTAAATTGACATTGCCTAATAATCCTATTAATACAAATCAGAATCTAGGCTATTTAATTTAAAAACAGAATTAATTCAAGGCTGCTGATCTCAATTGGGGCAATGATGCGTGAGCTATAATTGGCTTGAGTGTCTTAAGGGTAAAAAAACAAGAGAAAAACAGCTAATTTGCTTGCTCCCAATTACCATTTAGTTGCATGTGTACTTAATTGAGCAATGATGCTTGCTATGATCAAAGTCTTTATAAATTTAACCTTCAAAGTACAGTCCAGCACTGATTTTGAAAGGAAAATTAGATGGATTCCAAATGGATTTTAAATTAAATGAAAACTATGAAAGTATTTTTTTCAGCTTTCTTTAATATACTTCATAATCCAAGATAAGGTTTGTCATAGTTATGTAAAATAGAACAGGTTCAATTCCATAACTTAGAAATATAGATAGTAGGTGCAGGAGTAGGCCATTCGGCCCTTCAAGCCAGCACTGCCATTCAACATGATCATGGCTGATCATCCACAATCAGAACCCCGCTCCTGCTTTTTACCCATATCCCTTGATTCCATTAGCCCTACGAGCTATGCCCTATTATATTTTAGAATTGCATCTCTGGTAGGTTCTTAATTTCAGTCCTATAAGGTAGATGAAATGTTACCATACTCTTAAGAATATTTGTATTCGCTTGCCTGTTAAAAATACAAAACCAATACTTTCTAAAGCATATTAACCTTTGGCATCCATTGTGTAACTACATAAGTGAGAATACCAATCTGAGCTAAATTGCACAAGTATGTTTTTATTAGATTCAATTGTGGTCGCTGGAATGAAACGTCAGGGACTATGAACATCCTCTCCCAAGTACCCTCTTGGCCAATGTAAAGTCCTCAGAAAAGTAGATTGAGGACTGAGGGCAAGACTGCTTTACCACCAGGGACTTGAGGGAATGTTGTGTACTCTGTTTCGCAGAGATCATAGTCTCAGATGCAGTGGTCTTGTCCAACTCTGCTCCCTGCACCTTGAACTTCAAGCAATGAAGTTCCGTTCCTTCTACCTTCCAAGGGAATTCAGCTCCATCTGTGCCTGTGGTCTATATCCCACCCCAGGCAGGTGTTCAGCGAGCACTGGAGGAGCTGCAGGCTATGGTTAACAGACAGCAGATGGTGTGCCTCAGTGTCTTCTCCATCATAGCCAAGGACTTCAACAGGGCTAATTTGAAGAAGTCACTGGCACATCTCCTGCAACGCGAGGATCAAACACTCTCAACCACTGCTACTCCACCAACAAAGTTGCCTATCACTCCATCCCTCATCCACACTTTGGAAAATCGGACCACCTAGATGTGTTCCTTCTTGTGTGTAGACAGTGATGAAGAGCACAGCTCCAGCAGTGAGGGTTCTACAGAGCTGGTCAGGGCAGTCAGGGGAAAGATTCTGCCACTGCTTGGTATCGGTAGACTGAGCATATTCAAGGACTCGTCAAGGAACTGAACAATACGCCGTTGTGTATGGCGGAGGAGAGTGTTAGTAGATGGGGATTGGCTGGTTCTACGGTCAAGGAAGAAACGGAGGGCTTCAAGACTATCCTTGTGGGGGATGGAGGTGTAGAGTGACTGGACATCCATGGTAAAGAAGAACAATATGCCAAGATTGTTATCAACTTTATAGGGAAATTTGTGGAGGAGTGGTTCCCACCAGGATCATTGGAGTGTTACCAGAACCGTAATCTACTGAAAATCAGATATTGAGCATTCATGTCTGGTGATACAAATTCATATAAAAAGTCCAGGTATGACCCCGATAAGGCAATCAAAAAAGCAAAAGTGCACTTTTGGTCTGAACTGGAGAATGAGATGGACTTTCGGCAGCTGTAGCAGGGCTTGCTAAACCAAGTGGCAGCTAAAGCAACGGCCAGGCATCACTCTTGGACAAGCTTGAGGCTTTCTCTGCTCCCTTCGAAAGGGAGAACATTGATGTACCTTCTCAAACCCCATGGGCACCGGCGATGTTGTAATCTCAGTCAGCGAGGCCGATGCCAAAAGATCATTTATAAGGGTGAACCTTCGGGAAGCGTCCAGCCACAATGGTGCAGCTGGCACATTCTTAAAACATGCATTGACTGACTGGAGGGTTTGTGGACATCTTTTGAGGTGCCCTTAGAAGATTTATAAATTACTGAGTCCTGAAATTCCCAGCTGCTTTATAAGGACATCAATAATACCGGTGCCCAAGAGGAGTACGGTGACGTCCTCATTGCCTACCAACTGGTGGCACTAACGTCCATGGTGATGAAGTGCTTTGAAAGGGTAATTATAATGCATATCAACTCCAGCCTTGGTGAGGAGCTAAACCGCGGCAATTTGCCTACCCCCACAATATATCAACAGGAGATATGATCTCATTGGCTCTCCACTCTGCACTGGATCACTTGGACAATAAGAACATGTATGTTAGGCTGTTGATCATCAGCTCGGCATTCAACACCATCATCCCCTCTAAACTTAGTGAGCTGGGTCTCTACTCAGCCCTATGTAAATGAATATTTGACTTCCTCATCGACAAACCATAATATGTGCAAATTGGCACCACTTCTTCATCGATAGCCATCAACACAGGAGCGCTTCAAGGCTGTGTTTTCAGTTGACTGCTCTACTCTTCCAATACCTATGACTGTGTAACCAGACACAGCTCCAGCAACATCCTGGATATGAGTGCGCTGGGTCTATCAGTAGGGATGATGCATTTCAACTAGTGCCAGTTTGAAAGTTACTATTATAACAATTATTCATTAACATTTGTCAATTTGGACAGGAAATTACCCTTCTCATCGTTCTTCCAATTAATCTACTAAAATCGCTGTAGTCGTGGCTTGGCTCTATATTCACAGCTGACATAGCTATATTTCCAAAAGCAGGCGATATCTTCTGTGATCAATATGTAACAGAAACACTGATGATCATTTTTGTCGCAAAGATACGGGCCAACGTTTTGGTTTGACGTAATTTTTTCCGAAGTCACCATCAATTAGGTAAATAAAGGATTACTTGAAATATCGAGTGATGGTTGAAGTACTAATTATTGGCAAATCTTAAAATTACTTCAGATGAAAGAGAAATATCAGATGTGAGTGTAAGAGGCATGCTTTAAATAATGGATGCCTGTGTATGTGGACCTCCATTATTTAAAGTCTGTGTGAGTGTATAAAGAGAATAATTTGTGCCTTCCAGCTAATTTACATTTGGCAACTTGAATTTGGTGAAGCAGAAAGCCAACTTCCAACTTTCATTAAGATTGCATTGTTAGTTTTCACTTTATTGAAACAACCTCAGTGTGCCATGGACTAGTGGGATCACATCTGCGGACACATGGTGTCCCCTGATCCGCATATCTCTGCTTTAGTGACCAAATGTTAATCAATGCCAGAGTGTTAAACAATAAATACCTTAGCCTCTCATGCTGGGATCAGAGACGAATCACACGTGATAGGAGCAGGCGAATGAAAAAAGGAGGAAAATAAATTCTGTTAGCCTAACAGGACAAAAAGCATGCAATTTAGTTTAGAGACACAGCACGGAAACAGGCCCTTCGGCCCATCGAGTGCATGCTGACCATCGATCACTCATTCCCACTAGTTTTCTGTTGTCCACTTTCTCATTGACTCCCTACACACTGAGGGCAATTTTACAGAGGCCAATTTTACAGAGGCAAAATAACCTACAAACCAACACTTCTTTTGGATGTAGGGGGAAACGGAGCCCTCTGGAGGAAACCCACATGGTCACGGGAGAGCGTGAAAACTCCACACAGACAGCACCCAAAGTAGATTCAAGCCCGGAGTCTCTGGCGCTGTGAGGAAACAACTCTACCGACTGTGCCACTGTGCAATGTGCATTTTGAACAAGTGCAACAAAATGTATGAGAACCTCTTTGCGAGTGAGATTTAAAGTGAGCTTGCAAATGTTGTCATCTAAAAACACCAAGCTGATGTCTTTGAAATGTTCCTTCCAAAGTTTTCCAGCTCCTGGCATCGTCCCTAATACACAGGAAGCTGTTTGTGGTTGCCAGAGCTCATTCATAACTTATAGAGTAAAGCACATGCTCAATATAGCGCATTTAGTTTTGACGAGCAAATGACAGGTTATATTAAAATAAATATTCAATGAAATGGAAAAGAAAACTCAAATCAAACATTGCTTATGTTCACCTATTAGTCCAGGCTCAAGCCGTCACTACATCAGAAATCGTTTCTGGCAAAAAAAGATTTAACATATTAACCCTGCAGTGACAAGAACAGGGCAAAGATTGGTTACTCTGTGATGAGAAGTTCAGCTCCAAGCTCCTCAAAACATTTCCACTGTCTGCTAGGTTCAGTTCAGGAGTGTGACAGAAGACGTCCTGCTCACCAAGGATAGGAGCAGTTACCATGATTCGTGAAGCAAAGTAGGGAAAGAGCAATTTGTTTATTCAATACCTTCCCCAATTATTCAATATCCAAAGACACAAAGTAACTCAGCTGGTCAAGCTGCAACTCGGGAGAACATGGATTGGTGATGTTTCTGGTCGGGACCCTTCTTCAGACTGAAGAAATCTGAATCAAACCATCACCTACCCTTGTTCTCCAGAGATGCTGCCTGACCTACTGAGTTACTCCAGCACTTTGTGTCTTTTTTTTTGTAAACCAGCATCTGCAGTTCCTTGTTTCTCCAATTCAATATCCTATACTGCTATAGCTGCCTTATCATGGTCTGATCAGCAGAATATGTTCACCATGCACACATCACCAGCATCCTCCATCCACCTGGCCTATTGCACCAAGAAGAACTAGTAGGGATATAATATATTTAGATTTGCATGCAAGCAGCACAAGCTCACCTTATAGCCTTTAGTTGAAGTGAGCAATAACAGGTAGGTGTTACACAAAATTAGTTGCTGCTTCACGGCGCCAGAGACCCGGGTTCAACCCTGACCTCGGGTACTGTCTGTGTGGAGATTGCACATTCTCTCTGTGAGCACATAGGTTTCCGTCCTCACCCCAAAGATATGTGGGTTTGTAGGCTGATTGGCCTCTGTAAATTGTGCCAAGGGAATGGATGTGAACATGCAATAACTTAGAACTGGTGTGATCGATGGCTGGTGTGGACTTGTGGGGCCAAAGTGCCTGCTTCCATGCTGCATCGTTAGACTAAATATGTTCTCAGAAGAGACAAAGATAGTATTAACCACTGTGAAAAGGAGGTGGATTGGATATTTATAATGGTATTCTGGTCTATACCCACAAGGGTTCATGTAAAATGTATACTCTGTCTGGACTTTCATCCCACAGTGGCAGTGTGAGATGGGGCTCCTCATTTCATAGTTTAAGGAACTGAAATTACCATAGGCAAGGATGACAACATTGATGCCTTAATTAATTCAGACTGCTTACTCTTTTGTACTTTACTATGTAAGTTATGAATGAGCTCTGGCAACCACAAACAGCTTACTGCTAACACTTATTCTTTTAGTATATCAGAAACCATTTTACCCGAATGATTCTTTCAGGATTGTATTGGAGGGGAATAAAATCAATCAAAATGTTACACTTATTTAATTTGATATGAATTCTCTTTACTGAGAATAAAATTGAAAATCAACATCCCAGTCCTATGACCTGCTTAATGAGAATCAAGAAGACATGAAAGCTGGAACCTGGTGAGATTTTTGTTCCAATTAAATAAACTCATCCTTACATGTTCTAAGATAAAAGAAGCTATTTAGAGATATTTGCTGATGGTGCCAAGAAACTCATGGTAACTTTGAAGGCAAGGGAGGAAGCGAGGAGAGAGGGGGGGGAGAGAGAGAGAAAGGGGGGGGGGGAGAGAGAGAGAGAGAGAGGGGGGAGAGAGAGAGAGAGAGGGGGGAGAGAGAGAGAGGGGGGGAGAGAGAGAGAGAGAGAGAGAGAGAGAGAGAGAGAGAGAGAGAGAGAGAGAGAGAGAGAGAGAGAGAGAGGGGGGGGGAGAGAGAGAGAGAGAGAGAGAGAGAGAGAGAGAGAGAGAGAGAGAGAGAGAGAGAGAGAGAGAGAGGGGGAGAGAGAGGGAGAGAGAGAGAGAGAGAGAGAGAGAGAGAGAGAGAGAGAGAGAGAGAGAGAGAGAGAGGAGAGAGAGAGAGAGAGAGAGAGAGAGAGGAGAGAGAGAGAGAGAGAGAGAGAGAGAGAGAGAGGAGAGAGAGAGAGAGAGAGAGGGCGGGCGCCAGTCCTTGGTATGCGTGCGTACCCAGGTGGCGGCTCTCCGTCTCAGGACTCTGCGGAGGTATATGTACACGGAGAACCCCCCCAGGTGGCACGCTCTGGCCACGTATTTTTTTGTCGGGGTTGTTGCCTACGGGGGGTTTCGCGGCTGCCGGTGGCGGGCATCAGTCGACCCGCCTTACGGGGTCCTGCCTAGTTTCTATCGGGACGTGCTTAGAGTGAGGAATTTGGTCGTTTTCAGCCGACGTGTTGCTCCACAAAGGGAGGGGGACGTCGTGGCTGCGGGAGCAGCCGGTCCTCACCCTGTCATGGCGGGTGTCGAGGGAGAGGCGTGTGCCTAGAGTAGTTCTGACTGAGCTTACCCCCGCTCCGTCACATTTGCTCATCGGGCCTAGGCTCCGGGATCTCTCCCGGGCGCCGGCTCTGCACAACTTGAGCCGCCTTTCCGAGATGCCCAGCGTGCTGTTTCGTGATGCGAAGAGACGCACACTGTACAGAATGCTCCTGCACATTCTACACCTCCTTGTTTTCGTACACCGCCCTGATACATCTTGGCGGTCTGTGTTACCACCTGAAGACGGGGACGGTCCTCAGTGGGGGGCTCTCTATAAGGGAGTTGTTCCCCTTTACATCGGGGACCTGGGGTGGAGAGTGTTGCACAGAGCGGTGGTGTGTAATAAACTGTTGAGCCGGTTCACGGGCTCGCCGACCGCCTGTATTTTCTGCGGTGACGAAGAGACCGTGTTCCATGGTCTATATGGAATGTGAGAGGTTACTGCCCCTGTACCAATATCTGAAGGGGTTGTTCCTCAAGTTTTGGTTAAACTTTAGTCCTACGATTCTAGTGTTTGGACACAAGGCAGGGGGTGGGGAGGGTCTTTCGGGGGGGTGGGACCTCCCTGTCGGTTTGCTCTTGGGCTGGCCAAGTTGGCCATTCGCGGGTCCAGGCAGCGGGCGGTCGATGGTCCTTGCCAGAGTCGGCTGCCTTCCCTCTTCCGGGCGCGTGTGACCCTAGAGAGGGAACACGCGGAGACCACGGGGACTCTGGAGGCCGTCCGTGGGCGCTGGTCACCGCGGGGGGTTGAGAGCATTGTAAATAATGAAGGCAACATTGTATTATAATGATTATTTGATGACTTGTAACCCCTGAATGTGGTTTTGATGTGATGTATCGTGTGAATGTGCTGAATAAAGTCTTTGAAAATGAAAAAAAAAAAAAAAAAAAAAAAAAAGAGAGAGAGAGAGAGAGAGAGAGAGAGAGAGAGAGAGAGAGAGAGAGAGAGAGAGAGAGAGAGAGGAGAGAGAGAGAGAGAGAGAGAGGATGAGGGAGTGGGAGAGAGAGAGTGAGAGAGAGAGAGAGAGAGAGAGAGAGAGAGGAGAGGAGTGGGAGAGGGAGAGGGGAGAGGGAGAGGGAGAGGGAGAAAAAGAAAGAT